>NC_081840.1:108921357-110121357 GCF_963259705.1 Myotis daubentonii
AAACAGAAACATCAATGATGAGAATCATTGATCAGCTGCCTCCTGCACACCCCCTACTGGGGATCAAGCCCAAATCCTGGGAATGTGCCCAGACCGAGAATCTAACCATGCTGGCATTCATAGGTCTTCTACACTCAAACACCAAGCCACACACCTGCTGGGGCTCATCATTCTTTTGTTAATCTTCACCTGAGGATATATTTCCCCCATTGATATTTAGAGAGAGTGGAAGGGAGGGGGAGAGATAGAAATGTCAATGTGAGAGAGACATTGATTGGTTGCCTCCTGCACATGTCCCAGTCGGGGATTGACCCTGCAACCAGGTACGTGCCCTTAACTGGAATCAAACCCATGACCCTTCTGTCTGAGGGCCAATACTCTAACCACTGAGCAACTGGTTAGAGCAAGCCTCATCATTCTTGTCACAGTGGGAAACAGTATTGGAACTGCCTGCCTCCTGCTCATGGGAGATATTGAATTGGGGCAGGTTTTCTACAGACCTGTGTGTCCCAGATTCAATTCTCAGGAATTGGTGGGGACATTGGTGGTGCTGAAGTTTTTGCATTCAAGGACTTCCACATAGATCAGGTAGGGAGTCTTGTCCTTGGAGTTGAGGACAGGATATGGACCATGTGGTGGCCAGAGCTAGTAGTGGGCAGTGAGACAGGGAGCTCACAGTTGAGCAGGGAGAGCTCTGAGATCAGCCACTGTGTTTTCTGCTCTTTGGAGGAAGGGGTGGGTTAAGGGTGGCGATTGCCATCAGGAATTTGATGAATTCTCATTAAGAGCCAGTCTGAAAGGCTCATACCATTCTCCACTTGGGGTTGCTGGCATTCGTTTCAGATTGCTGCTGAGACTTATGCTGGTGGTGGCATCTGACTTAGGACACTGGTGAACTCTTTTAGAGGGAGACAGCCCTGCCTATGTCAGGGACTGGACTCAAGGAAGGGTGGCTCCCTCTTTCAGTGAGCTGGCTTCAGCTCGCCTGAGATCATCTCCGTAGCTTGGTCCCACAGGAGTGTTGTTGAGTGGAAATGTGCATATCTGAAGAGTAGGCCCCAAGCAACAGGCACACTAGAGGGAAATATTAATGCTCTAGCAGCAACGGTGGGCTATGTAGGGCTTGATAGCATCATCCATGTCCTCATCCATGTGGATGTACATGGTAAACAACTGGGGCAAATGGAAGTCCATGTCCTTTCAACATCACTCATCATCAGAGAGATGCAAATTAAAACCACAATGAGATATCACTTCACACCATCAATAAATCTACAATGGGCAAATGTTGGTGAGGATGTGGAGAAAAGGGAACCCTTGTGTACTCTTTGTGGGAATGCAGATTGTTGCAGCCACTATGGAAAACAGTATGGAGGGTTCTCCAAAAAATTAAAATGAAACTGCCTTATGACCCAGTGATTCCATTTGTGGGTATATATCTGAAGAAACCCAAACACAAATTAAGTGTATATGCACCCCTATGTTCACTGTAGCATTATTTACAATTAGAGGCCCGGTGCACGAAGTTTGTGCATGGGGGTGGGGGAGTCCCTCAGGCCAACCTGTGTCCTCTTGCAATCCAGGACCCCTCAGAGGATGCTGGGCCTAAACTGGCAGTAGGACATCCCTCTCGCAATCCAGGACACTGCATGCACCAGTGACCATACTTTTCATACTGGTGAAAGGCATCTTGCTGTTGTAAGGGCAGCTACATTTTTTTGCCCTGATTTATAAAAAGTAGTTTCATACATGATCCTTCTGAGGCAGTAATACCATTTCCCCCATCTAATGGGTGGAAAAACTGAAGCAGAGAGAAGTTAAGTAATTGCTTTGTCATACAGTTATAAGTGTCAGAATCAGGCTGACCACAAAATGTGCAAGCCAGAGTCCATGCATGTCATCGCTGCATCATCCTGTTGTTGTTTTTTTCAGTGTTAGAGTAGCCTTGCCAGGTTTAATTTTTAAATCTAAGAGACTGTTTCCAATATATACTTGTAGGGTCCCTAGGCCTGGCAGCGGTCAGGGCCGATCTGTGGGGTGACTCTTAGGGCAGGGCGATCGGGGACCCCCCCCACTGGCACCTGCCTTGGCTGGTGGCCTGGCGCTGCCCACTGGCCGCCCTGCTCCCCAATCACCTCCACCAGTTGCCTCCCTCAGGGGGGCAGACACTCAACGGCAGGAGCTCCTGCATTGTCTGTCCCCCTGGTGGTCAGTGCGCACATAACGACCAGTTCTGCCAGTCATTCTGCCGTTTGGTCGATTTGCATATTAGGGTTTTATTATATAGGACTAGAGGCCCGGTGCACAAAAATCTGTGCACTGGTGGGGGGGTGTCCCTCAGCCCCACTTGTGCCCTCTCACAGTCTGGGACCCCTCGGGAGATAACGACCTGCTGGCTTAGGCCCGCTCCCAGGTGGCAGAGGGCAGGCCCAATCCCTAGGTGCAGTCCCTGGTTGGGCTCAGAGCAGGGCCGATTGGGGAGTTGGGGCACCACCCCCTGTCATGCACAGAGCAGGGCGGATTGGGAGGTTGCAATGCCACCCCCAGTCACGCTCAGGGTAGGGCCGATTGGGGGGTTGGGGCACTGCACCCTGTCACACTCAAGGCAGCGTCGATGGGGAGGTTGTGGCACCACCCCCTGTCACACAGAGCAGGGCTGATTAGGGGGTTGGGAAGCTGCCCCCTGTCACGCACAGAGCAGGGCCCATTGGGGTTGGGGAGCTCCCCCCTGTCACACACAGAGCAGGGCCGATCAGGGGGTTGGGGGGCTCCCCCGTGTCACGCACAGAGCAGGGCCCATCAGGGGGTTGGGGAGCTTTCCCCCCGTCACGCACAGAGTAGGGCAGATAGGGGAGTTGGGGCACCGCCCCCTGTCACGCACAGAGCAGGGCCCATCAGGGGGTTTGGGCACTCCCCCCTGTCACACTCAGGGCAGGGCCGATGGGGAGACTGCGGGCTACCCCGTCACACACAGAGCAGGGCCAATCAGGGGGTTGGGGAGCTCCCCCCTATCAGGCACAGAGCAGGGCCTATCAGGGGGTTGGGGCGCCTTCCCCTGTCAGGAACAGAGCAGGGTGGATAGGGAGATTGTGGCCCCGCCCCCTGGTGATCAGGGGGTTTGGGCGCTGCCCCCTGTCATGCTGCTCCAGGGGCCAGGAGGCCTCACGGCTCCGCTGACCCCAGTGCTGGGAGGCATATTAGCCTTTTACTATATAGGATAGAGGCCTGGTGCACAGGTGGGGGCCGGCTGGTTTGCCCTGAAGGGTGTCCCGGATCAGGGTGGGGGTCCCGCTTGGGTGCCTGGCCAGCCTGGATGAGGGGATGATGGCTGTTTGCAGCTGGTCACACCCCCTTCAGGGTGGGGGTCCCAACTGGGGTGCCTGGCCAGTCTGGGTGAAGGGCTGAGGGCCGTTTTCAGGCTGGCGGGCGACTGAAGCTCCCAACCTCTCCTTTTTTTCTTTCTTCTTTTTATTCTGGGATTTATTTGCCTTCTATGGCTGTCACTGGAACTGAGAGCCGGCTTTAGCTCTGAGGCTTGGCTCCAGCTATGAGACCTTGGCTGCTGATCTGGGTTTGTTTGGATTCTATAACTGAAACACTGTTTCAGCTCCATCTCCGAGGCCGGCCGGCTGAAAGCAGGTTTCTGGGGTTTGTTTAGGTTCTATAATTGCAACATTGTTTCTTAGACTGCAGCTCTGAGCCCAGCAGCGGCAGGCGGGGAACTTTGGCTTCCTCTGTCACTGGAGCAAGCAAGCCTCCTGTTCGCTTCAGCTGCCTGGCTGCCAGCCGCCATCTTGGTTGGCAGTTAATTTGCATATCTCGCTGATTAGCCAATGGGAAGGGTAGCGAAGTTATGGTTAATTACCATGTTTCTCTTTTATTATATAGGATAACCAAGATATGGAAGCATCCCAAGTGTCCATCAATAGATCAATGGCCCATCAATAGACAAGTGAATATAGATCAGGTGGTACATATATATACAATGAAATATTACTTGGCCATAAAAAAGAATGAAATCTTACCATTTGTGACAGCATGGGTGGACCTAGAAAGTATTATGCTAAGAGAAATAAGTCAGAAAAAGACAAGTATCATGTGATTTCACTTATATGTGGACAAAATAAAGTTGAAACACTCATAGCACAGGGAGTGGACTAGCAGTTGCCAGAGGGGAGGGGAATTGGGGAACTGGGTGAAAGAGGTGAAGGGATTAAGAGGTACAAATTGGTAGTTGCAAAATAGTCATAGGTATATAAAGTATAGCATGGGGAATATAGTCAATAATATTGTGAAAACTATTGTGCCACGTGAGTAATTGAAATATTGGGGAAGAAACACTTTGTAAAGTATATAATTGTCTAACCACTATTCTGTTCACCGGGAACCAATGCAAAATTGTGAAAGTAAACTGTAATTGAAAAAAAAAGTCCACATTCTGATTGTGAAAGCAGAAGAGCCAGTTGTTGATGTAGGCTTGTAGTCTAGGCTCCTTGGAGTTATACAGCTATAAAACGGCCATGGACATCTCAGAGTTTTCACTCAGTCTCAGCAGCCAAGATGTTGTTTTGCCACTGCCTTCTTGCTCTCTTGGCTGTGCTGGAGGCCACAATGGCCCCCATCTCTCTTCCTCCTCTCTTATCTGGGCAGATGGATCATCCAGGCAGCGGATCTCACTGTGCACACCATCTGCATTAACCAACTCCAGTGGGATGCCTCTGCTAGAGACAGCCATACCTCCATGCAAAAGCTTGACCCTCTCCAGCACCTCCTGGCAGGCCTTTTGGGCCACTTCGGGTTCAATTTCTAACAGGTCTCCACCCCTCTCCATGATGACACTTAGCAAGGAGCCCCCATTATTCCCTTGTGGGCCAAAAGTGGGCTCAGAAGTTGGCCTCAGGGGGCAGGCTCCACTACCATATCTCCCATAGCCACAGCCAGACTTTGAGCTTAAAAACTCCACAGGACCCCTGTTGAGCAGATGCTGGTGTTTTGGGTCGTTCGTGCTGCCAACACTGCCACCTTAGTGGCAGTGTAGTTGCTCCAGGTTCCATTGGCTACCTGTGGTTCCCTGACAGTGGCCACAGGGTTTGCCTCTAAAAGGTAATTTTATTTTTCTATTAAATTTGTTGGGGTGACATTATTATACAGGTCTCAAGTGCACAATTCTACAACACATCATCAGTACACTGTATTGTGTGTTCACCACACCAAGTCTTGGTCCATCACCATTTATGTCCCCTGTACCTTCCTCCACCTTCCCCCACTTCTCCTCCCCATCCCCACAATCACCACACTGTTTTCTGTGTCCATTTGCCGGAAGCTTGTCCATCTTGGTTGCTTGACACAGTCGCTGCAGGGAAGAAACATCTGCACAGCATATGTTTCAAGGGACCTGGCGTATATGGCATACTGTTCTTACTATGTTTGCTCCCTTTCTTGGCGCTATGTGTTTTAACCAAGGTCACCTCTCCGAGAAAGGTTGTTTCCCCAGGTAGGGATTTTTCCCTGAAGTTAGGGAATAAAACCCCTTAACTAAGTGCCAGGCGGGTAGTTAATCACTTTAACTACGAACAATCACACTTAAGCTACATAATCTTTACTCCCTGGAATGGAGATAAGAAACGCCCGAACCTTTGGAATAGAAATTGATAGTATTAAAATCAACTGGCATAAATACAGATGTAACAAGACAATAAAACACAGAACTTGGCTGGAAAACCTGGCTACAGAACCTGGCGAGAACCTGGCTATGCTGATCAACTGAAGGCTGCCTCCGTGTCCTTCCTTCTTCGCCGACTCTGTCCACACCTTTGGGAACCCCTGGACCTGCTGGGGCTGGACCCCAACATCCATTGATTTTTTCTTTTTGTTTCTTTTTGGTTCTATCCCTCTACTCACCCCCTACCCCACCTCTCCTCCCCTGAGAGCTGTCAACCTGCTCTCTATGAGTCTGTTTTTATTTTGCTTGTTAGTTCGTTGCATTCATTAGATTTCAAATATAAGTGAAATCATATGGTACTTGTCTTTCTCTGAATCGGCTTATTTCACTTAGCATAATGCTCTTCAGGTCCATTAAAAGGTAATTTTATTTTTTAAATATGTTTTTACTAATTTTTAGAGAGGAGGGAGATGAAGAGAGAGAAACAGATGAGAAATGATCAGCTGGCTCCTGCACTCCCACTACTGGGGATCAAGCCCACAATCCAGGCCTGTGCCCTGACTGAGAATTGAACCAGTGACCTCTTGGTGCATTCATGGTATGATGCTCAACCAACAAACCACACCAGCCAGGGCTAAAAGGTAATTTTTATTATTTTTTTAATATATATTTTTATTGATTTCAGAGAAGAAGGAAGTAGGAAAGAGAGATAGAAACATCAATGATGAGAGAGAATCATTGATAGACTGCCTCCTGCATGCCCCCTACTGGGGATCGAGCCCACAACCTAGGTATGTGCTCTGACTGGAATCAAACCTTGACCTCCTGATTCATAGGTCAACTCTCAACCACTGAGCCATGCTGGCCAGGCTAAAAGGTAATTTTAATTACTGTATCACACATTTGGGTTTTACACCATCGGAATGGGGAGGAGGGATTTTTTTGACATTCTCATACATGGATACATAATCACATTTACTTTATTTTTAAAAATATATATTTTATTGATTTTTTTACAGAGAGGAAGGGAGAGGGATAGAGAGCCAGAAACATCGATGAGAGAGAAACATCCATCAGCTGCCTCCTGCACACACCCTACTGGGGATGCGCCCTATAAGTAGCTGAAAAAGGACCATGTCAGTAATCATGGGCTCTTAACATATAGGAGAAAGGCCAAATGTTACAATGGCTTCTGCTCTTAAGGTCATGGGAAGAGCCTGAGGAGGGAACATAGTGATTCACAACTATCTACAAAGGTGAAATTAGTGCTATGATGGTCTTCATGCCACAAACATTTACTGAACAGGTACTAAGCATTGTGTCAGGTACTGAAGTTAGAACGGGACAAACAGAATTGGAGCCCGGAGAAACTGGAGGTAGGGGCACAATACAACTATATTGTATAGCAGTAGAGTTAACACTTAATGAGGATTTTCAATTAGGGTAATAGCAGTAGAAATGGAAAGAGATTAATTTTGATTAAGTTACATCCTTGAGTTGTAGTTATCTAATTTGGTGAGGGGGAATAAGAACTCTTGGAAGGCCCTTTTTACAGATATGAGTGATGGTGCCATTCATAGGAAAACAGGAGTCAACAAGAAGAGGAGCTTGGTGCCCTGACCAGTTTGGCTCAGTGGATAGAGCGTCGGCCTGCAGACTCAAGGGTCCCAGGTTCGATTCTGGTCAGGGGCATGTACCTTGGTTGCGGGCGCATCCCCAGTGGGGGGTGTGCAGGAGGCAGCTGATGGATGTTTCTCTCTCATCGATGTTTCTAACTCTCTATCCCTCTCCCTTCCTCTCTGTAAAAAAATCAATAAAATATTTAAAAAAAAGAAGAGGAGCTTGGTATGTGGTGGAGGAGTTACTGCATTGATCCTGATCCTATTAGATCTCAAGTATTAGTGGGCAGAGTAGGCCTAGAAATCTGAAAAGAGGCAGAGATTATGAAGGAAGGCCATTTGGAGACAGTTGTGAAGTCTGTTAATGGCTAACGTTAGAGGGAAATAGGAGAGTTAACTTTTTATTACATAAAATTTAAAACATAAAATAGAGAAGTATTATAAATTCTTATAAACTCAACACTCCACTCTTCATCTGTATCCTCAGTAACCCCAACTCCAAATATTTTGAATCAAATCTCAGGCATTATGTCATTTCATCTGTAAATAAATATATTGGAATATCTCAAAAAATACATACACACACACACAACCATAATAAAGAAAGACTTAAACTTTAAAAAAGAATCCTCACCTGAGACTATGTTTAGAGAGACGAAGGGAGGGAGATGATAGATGATGATGATAGATAGATAGATAGATAGATAGATAGATGATAGATAGATAGATAGATAGATAGATAGATAGATAGATAGATAGATAGATGTTGTGCCCAGATTTCAAGGTACCCAAAAAGCCGACCAAGGAGCCAGCGAGTCCAATGCAAAAGCAAAGAGTCCTTCATTTCGAACTAGTTCGGCTCCCCAACCACACTCACCGATGCAACGGTGAGCCCAGTGGCAGAGAGAGACCGAAGCCTGATGGGGGGGGGGGGGGAGTTATAGGAGGGTGGAGTAAAGGCAGGAGAGGGGACTGTGGGCCCTGCCGATTGGCCAGGCGCGAGTTGGTGTCTCATTACACAGGATGTAGTCATATTGATGGCGTGCACTTCCCTTGATTATCATTGGTTAGTCCAGAGAAATCCTGGGCGTGGCCAGCAGGGGCCTGGGCCTCCGGGAAGAAGTCCCCCCCCCCCCAGCACATGGCTCTGCCCAAAAATGGAGGACCCAGGGCAAGATGGAGGGCGCAGTCCTCACCCCTACCAGGGCGAGCTGAGCCCGGGCTCCAGGGGCCAGTCCAGTTGCCGGGGGTCCAGCAGATCGACCAGTTCCAGCCCAGAGAGGAAGTCCACGTCCTCCATCTCGTCCCCGGGGGTGCCGGCAATCGCCTCCTCCTCCATCTCCTCGGGTGAGGGCATGCGCCCCGCCCCGCCACTGCTGCTGCCGCGCGGGTCCGGGTCCGGGGGCGGCGGGCGGGTGGCGGCCTGCGCCAGGCTCCCACCGTGGGCTGGGGAGTCGGTGCCCAAGGCCACCAGCAGCGTGGTCAGGCTGTGCCTCATGGGGCCCGGCGGCCTGCCCACATAGGCCCTGTGACGACTCGCCCTTTCAATAGATAGATAGATAGATAGATAGATAGATAGATAGATAGATAGATAGATAGATAGATAGATACATAGATACATAGATACATAGATACATAGATACATAGATACATAGATACATCAATTGGCTACCTCCCACATGCACCCCAATGAGGAACAGAACCTGCAATCTAGGTATGTGCCTTGACTGGGACTCTAATCCACAATCATTTGGTGTACGGGAGACAATGCTCCAACCCACTGAACCACCTGGGGAATGACTAAACTTTTTTTTTAAAGAAAGTTTTGGTTGTGGTCTTTTTTCCTTCAAATAAAAATATCTTTATTAGTTTTTTTCCATTATAAAGAATATATGCTCATGAAACAATAAAAGAAAGTACAAGAATAAACACCTGAAATTTTGCCACCCAGTTATAATCATGACTAGTATTTTGGTGACCATATTTCTAAATGTTTCTTTGTTGTGGACATTTAAGTACTTTTGCATGTTGTTTTACAAACCTGTTTTTCTCCCCTCTGCTTGGTCAAGGCTATTATTTTCTATGTTGATAAATGTAAGTCTCTTGCTCTTTAATGGGGCACAGTATTCCATGGTATGGATATTTCAGTTTGGGTGATGGCTTTTGTAATGATTTGTTCAGTAAGGTATAATTTCCATGGAATCAAATGTGCAAATGTTAAGTGCACAGCTTGAGTTCTTTTTTTTTTTTTTTAATATATTTTTATTGATTTTTCACAGAGAGGAAGGGAGAGAGATAGAAAGTTAGAGACATCGATGAGAGAGAAACATCGATCAGCTGCCTCCTGCACATCTCCCACTGGGGATGTGCCCGCAACCCAGGTACATGCCCTTGACCGGAATCGAACCTGGGACCTTTCAGTCCGCAGGCCGAAGCTCTATCCACTGAGCCAAACCGGTTTCGGCCACAGCTTGAGTTCTTAATTTGTAATCTGGAATCATGAATGGAGGACTTTTAAAAGCCGTGTGTGTGTGTGTGTGTGTGTGTGTGTGTGTGTGTGTGTGTGTGTGAAGATTAAATAAAGTGAAGTTGTCAGCATACAGATATGTTCAACAAATGTTAGTTTTTCTGCCATGAATTAAGGGAGTTCAAGGCCAAATTATAGGAGGTGAAGAAATTATCTTAGGCAATGAGGGAGGAGGGCTCCTGAAGAATGATTCTCGAGAGAGTGATGGGAAAGATGGTGAGGGTTGAATGAGATTTGGGATTTCTTTTACATGCTGGAGATTTTTACTATGTAGCTGGATAGAACTGATAGCTGGAAAATGTTACTGTTTCCTTTGCATCTTAAGTTCTGTTGAGATTTCTAAATTTAATTTTTACCTAAGTCATTTGTGCTTTTAGAAACAGATGGCTATTCTAATTAGTTTTTTGTAAATGCTAACCTTTAAACTCATTAAAGTTTGTTACAGCAACACCTTAGACTGCCTTTTAAATCACATTATTTATCTCCTTTATCTCTAAAATAAGGGTTGCAAACTATGGCCCCTGGGCCAAATCTAGCTCACCACCTGTTTTTGTACAGCTGGCAAGCTAAGAATTGTTTTTATATTTTTTAATTTATATTTTTAAAATCAATAAACAATATTTCATGACATGGGATAACCATATGAAATTTAGAATTTATTGTCCATAAATAAAGTTTTATTGGAACACCACCTACACATTCATTTGCATATTATCAATGGCTGCTTTTTAAAAATTGTAAAGTACACATAAAATTTACTATCTTAAATTTTAAGTGTACAACTCAGTGGCATTAAGTACGTTCACATTGTTGTACAATATCTATGGCTGCTTTTGCACTACAATGGCAGAGTTGAGTAGTTGGAACAAAAACTGCATGGTCTACAAAGTCAAAAATATTTTTAACCTTAGCCATGTATGTGGGAGGCCGCCCATTGTCTTCACTAGCAGAGAAGTGCAAACTAGGATCCTGGAATGCTGGTGACCCTTGAACCCATGGCAAGGGCCTGAGTTATGCACCGATTGTCTAGTCCTAACAATGGAGGCTCAAGCTATTTCCTGATCAAATAGTCTCAGAGTAAAACCTTCTAATATTTACTGACCTTTAAGATAGCCTGTCTGTTACTGCAATTACCTGCCTGACTAAGGGCTATATGTTTAACCAAATTTGAATAAAAGGCTAGCGAGGCCTGGGCACCAGTGGAAGTCCTTCCCCTTGAGTTGGACTTGCCCGCCTGTACCCCCAATATTACCAAATTATCTCATCTCTTCTCTTTCATTTGCGTGTGGCTCCTCTTCCAGATCCTGAACCCTGAACCACGCGGGACGTGGGGGAACAAACATACACAATGTATACAAGTTTCCCAACCTCTAATCTAAAATAATAGAAATCATTTTCAGAGCAAGCAAACATCTAAACCACAAGTCTATTACTAAGAGGCAAAGATGACTAGATAAATCTACTGATAAATTTCTTACTCCCATCAAATGTCTATGCATTCTCCACCACCCCACCTCATCCCCTATCCCTGCCATTAAATCAAGTTGAATTGGTACCTTTGCTGTGCTGGAGAAAATAGGTACATCTTTTTGCTTGATGGATTCTAGCTTTACCTAAAATAAGTAGATAGTAAATATTTTTTAATCTTTTTTTATTATTGATTTTTCACAGAGAGGAAGGGAGAGAGATAGAGAGCCAGAAACATTGATCAGCTGCCTCCTGCACATCTCCCACTGGAGATGTGCCAGCAACCCAGGTACATGCCCTTGACCAGAATCGAACCTGGGACCCTTCAGTCCACAGGCCGATGCTCCATCCACTGAGCCAAACCGGTTTCGGCAATACTGTTTGCAATTTTAAAAGGATCCTTCCACAGATCGATAATGGCTTCTTACCTAACAGAATGGGGTCTCTAGCTTTTTCTTTCCCTATTCTTTATTTTGAAAAATTTCAGACCAATTAAAGTTTTGCTACATTTGTTTTATACCTAGTATATATACACACTTTTTTTCTCAACTATTTGAAAGTAAGTTGCAGACATGACTCTTTATCCTTAAATACTTAAGTAGACATCTAAAAATAAGAACTTTCTCTTCCTATATAACCACAATACTGTTAATATGCTTCAAGAAGTTTGGCATAAAATATATACATTTTATTATTTTATTTTGTCTTATTCACCTTTTTAAAAAATCTTTATTGTTGAGAGTATTACAGATGTCCCCTTTATTCACCCCATTGCCCCTCTCCACCTAGTTCCTGCCCCGTCCCAAGCCTTCACTACCCTATTGTCTGTGTCCATAGGTAGTGCATATCTACACTAATAAAATACAAACATGCAAATTGACAGTACCTTTGCTATGCCTTGAGCCACACCCACCAGCCAATCAGAGCGACTATATGCAAATTAACCCAACCAAGATGACGGCTGGCAGCCACGGAGCTGGATCAAGTAGGAGGCTTGGTTGCCCCATTGATGGAGGAAGCCAAGCTTCCCGCCTGCTGCGGCCGGCTCTGAGCTCCACTCAAGGCAACAAAGTTTCAATTATAGAAGACAAATAAACCCCAGATACCTGCTTTCAACCGGCCGTGGCCACGGAGCTGAGCGAGCAGGAGGCTTGGGTTGCCCCTGGCGATGGAGGAAGCCAAGCTTCCCACCCGCCCTGGCCGGCTCTGAGCTCCACTCAAGGCTACAAAGTTTCAATTATAGAAGGTAAATGAATCCCAGAATAAAAAAGAAAAGAAAAAAAGGAGAGGCTGGGAGCTTCCATCGCTGGGGTCTTGGCCAGCCTGAAAACAGCCATCAGCCCCTCACCCAGGCTGGCCAAACCCTCATGGAGTGAGGGTCCCCACTGGGGTGGCCTTGACCAGCCTGCAAACAGCCATCAGCCCCTCACCCAGGCTGGCCAGGCCCCCCAGTGGGGGCCCCCACCCTGAAGGGGGTGTGACCAGCCTGCAAACAGCCATCAGCCCCTGACGCAGGTTGGCCAGGCACCCCAGTGGGACCCCCACCCTGAAGAGGGTGTGACCAGCTGCAAACAGCCATCAGCCCCTCACCCAGGCTGGCCAGGCACCCCAGCAGGACCCCCACCCTGATCTGGGACACTCTTCAGGGCAAACAAGCCGGCCCCCACCTGTGCACCAGGCCTCTATCCTATATAATAAAAGAGTAATATGCAAATTGGCCCTAACAGCAGAACAACTGGGAATGACTGGTCACTATGACACACACTGACCACCAGGGGGAAGATGGCTCAATGCAGGAGCTGTCTCCTGGTGGTCAGTGTGCTCCCAAAGGGGGAGCTCTGCTCAGCCGCAAGCCAGGCTGATGGCTGCCAGCACAGCGGTGGTGGCAGGAGCCTCTCCCGCCTCCTCAGCAGCACTAACGATGTCCAACTGCAGCTTAGGTCTGCTCCCTGCTGGTAAGTGGACATGCCCCGAGGGCTGCCAGGCTGCCAGAGGGATGTCTGTCTGCCAGCTTGGGCCCGATCCCCCAGGGAGCGGGCCTAAGCCAGCAGGTGGACATCCTCTGAGGGGTCCCAGACTGCAAGAGGGCATAGGCTGGGCTGAAGGACCCCCCACCCCCCGAGTGCACAAATTTTTGTGCATTGGGCCTCTAGTCCTATATAATAAAAGCGTAGTATGCAAATTGTCCCCTCAACCAGGAGTTTGTCCGGGAGTTCGACCAGGGGGCAGGGCTGGCCAGGGAAGGGAAGGAGACCTAGCCAGCAGCTGGCAGCTGCCAGGGACCCTACCGGTGCTCAAATTTTGTGCACTGGGCCTCTAGTGTGCATATAAGATCTTTGGTTAATCTCTTGCCACCCCCATCCCCATTCATCTGAGATTCATCAGTCTGTTTCCATGCCTCTGATTCTATTTTATTCATCAGTTTATTTTGTGCATTAGATTTCTTGCTCACTTGCTTTGATTTTTAGATTCAATTGTTGATAGATATGTATTTCCATTTTATTGTTCATATTTTTTATCTTTTTCCTTTCCTATTCTTTTTTCTTCTTCCTCTTCTTTCTCTTCTTAAAGAATACCCTTCAACATTTCATGTAATACTGGTTTGGTGATGATGAACTCCTTTAGCTTTTTCTTGTCTGTGAAGCTCTTTATCTGACCTTCAATTCTAAATGATAGCTTTGCTGGGTAGAGAATCTTGGTTGCGGGTCCTTGCTATTCATCACTTGGAATATTTCTTGATACTATCTTCTGGCCTGCAAAATTTCTGTTGAGAAATCAGCTGACAGTCGTATGGGTGCTCCTTTGTAGGTAACTAACTGCTTTTCTCTTGCTGCTTTTAAGATTCTCTCTTTGTCCTTAGGGGAGGCTAGGGGACTGTCTAGGGCGGGGGGATAAAATGGATACATATGTAATACCCTTTGTAATACTTTAAGCAATAAAAAATAAAAAAAAATAAAGGAAATTATCATCAATAAAAAAAAAAAGATTCTCTTTGTCTTTGACCCTTGGCATTTTAATTATGATATGTCTTGGTGTGGACCCCTTTGGGTTTCTCTTGTTTGGGATTTTCTATGCTTCCTGGTCTTGTAAGTCTATTTATTTCATCAAGTAGGGGAAGTTTTCTGTCATTATTTCTTCAAATAGATTTTCAATATCTTGCTCTCTCTCTTCTCCTTCAAATGTTGGTACATTTGAAGTTGCCCCAGAAGCTCCTTACATTATCTTCATATTTTTTTTATTCTTTTTTCTTTTTGATCTTCTGATTGGGTGTTTTTTGCTTCTCATATTTCAAATCATTGGTTTGATTATCAGAATCCTCTACTCCCTTGAAAGTCTCTCTAAGTCCCTTGACACTCTCATTAATTCCCTTGAAGCTTTTATTAAGTTCCTTGAAACTCTCATTAAGGTCCTTGAATAATCTTATAACCATTGTTTTGAACTCTGTATCCAGTAGTTTGCTTGCTTCCATTCTTTTCATTTGTGACATGTTTGTCTCCACATTTTGGCTGGTTCTCTGCATTTGTTTCTATGTATTGGGTAGGGCTGTTATCTCTCCTGGTGTTGGTAGAGAGGCCTTGTGTAGTAGGTGTCCTGTAGGGCCAAATGGCTCAGCCCCCCCAGTCACCTGACCTGAGTACTCTAGGTGTGCCCCTGTGTGGGCTGTGTGCACAGTCTTGTTGTAGCTGAGTTTTGATTGCTCTTGGTGTCACTGGGAGGAATTGTCCTGCAGACCATTTGGCTGTGAGGACCAGCTGTGTCTGCAATGGAAGAGCTGCTAAGCAGGAGACACCCCTATGAAGCAGGACTTGCTTCAAGGGGACTTTGGTGCTCACTGAGTCTGCCCCTTGAGTGTGTTGCTTGTGGATGGTGTAGAGCTGTAATCTGCTATGATCTAAAGCTATCCACTGGGTGCACTGGCCCTGGGGCCTCCATGGAAATGCAAAATCAGTCACTGCTTGGGGCCACATGGCAGGAGCTACAGAGTGATCTGCAGATGGCTGCTACTTGTATTGGATAGGAAGTGCCCAGATGAAGCCCAACTGTGAGGCAAGGCAGGCTGGTGCTAGTGCTGGATCTTGGGCATTTTGAAGGACCTCTTTGTGGAAGTGTCCATTTAGGTCCTTTACTCATATTTCACTTGGGTTGTTTATCTTCCTTTTGTTGAGTTGTATGAGTAATTTATATATTTTAGTAATTAACCCCTTATCAGATGTATCACTGACAAATAGCTTCTCCCATGCGGTGGTTCCCTGTACATTTTGGAGATTAAACCCTTATCGGAGATAACATTGGCAAATATGTTCTCCCATGCAGTGGGCTTTCTTGTCGTTTTGTTGAAGGTTTCTTTTGCTGTGCAGAAGCTTTTTATTTTGATGTAGTCCCATTTGTTTATTTTCTCTTTAGTTTCCATTGCCCTAGGAGCTGTATCAGTAAAGATATTGCTACCACATGTCTGATATTTTGCTGCCTACAGATTCTTCTAAAAATTTTATGGTTTCCCATCTTACATTTAAGTCCTTTATCCATTTTGAGTTTATTTTTGTGTATGGTGTAAGTTGGTGATCTAGTTTCATATTTTTGCATGACTCTGTCCAATTGTCCCAACACCATTTATTTAAGAGTCTGTCTTAACTCCATTGTATGCTCCTTTGTCAAATATTAATTGAGAATAATGGCTTGGGTCAATTTGTGGGTTCTCTATTTGGTTCCATTGGTCTATATGTCTCTTCCTGGGCCAATACCAGGCATTTTTGAGACTAGTGGCTTTGTAGTATAGCTTGATATCTGGTATTGTGATCCCTCCAACTTTGTTCTTCTTTCTCAGGATTGCTGCAGCTATTTGGGGTCTTTTTTATTCCATATGAATTTTTGGAGAGTTTGTTCTAGGTCTGTGAAATATTCCGTTGGCATCTTAATGGAGATTGCATTGAATCTATAGATTGCTTTGGGTAATGTAGACATTTTAATGATGCTGATTCTACCAATCCATGAACACAGTATATTCTTCCATTTGTTTATCTTCCTCTATCTTTTTTTTTCAACGTCCTATAGTTTTCCTCATATAGGTCTTTTCGTTCCTTTGTTAAGTTTATTCCTAGGTATATTCATTTTTTTGTCGCAATGGTAAATGGGATTATGTTTTTAGTTTCTCTTTCTGTGAGTTCATTATTGGTGTATAAAAAGCCATAGATTTTTGGGTGTTAATTTTGTATCGTGCTACATTGCCAAATTCATTTATTAAGTCTAGTAGTTTTTTTATGGAGTCTTTGGGATTTTCTATGTACAATATCATGTCATCTGCGAATAATGACAGTTTTACTTCTTCTTTTCCAATTTGGATGCCTTTTATTTCTTCTTCTTGTCTAATTGCTATAGCTAGCACTTCCAGTACTATGTTGAACAGTAGTGGTGAAAGTGGGCATCTTACCTTGTTCCTGTTCTGAGGGGAAATGGTTTTAGTTTTTGCACATTGAGTATGTTGTTGGCTGTAGGTTTGTCATATATAGCCTTTATTATGTTGAGATATGCTCCCTCTATTTCAACTTTGCTGAGAGGTTTTATCAAAAATGGGTGTTGGATTTTGTAGAATGCTTTTTCTGCGCCTATGGATAGGATCATGTGATACTGTCTTTCAGTTTGTTTATGTGATGTAGCATGTTTATTGATTTGCGATTATTGTACCAGCCTTGCATCCCTGGAATAAAGTGCATTTGATCATGGTGTATGATCTTATTTATCTAATCTAATAAAACACAAACATGAAAATTGACCATACCTTCGCTATGCCTTAAGCCACACCCACCAACCAATCTGAGCAACTGTATGCAAATTAACCCAACCAAGACGGCGGCCAGCGGTCACGGAGATGAAGTGAGCAGGAGGCTTGCTTGCTCCAGTGATGGAGGAAGTCAGCCTGCCACCGGCTCTCAGCTCCACTCAAAAGCAACAAAGGTGCAATTATAGAAGGTAAATAAACCCCAGATACATGCTTTCAGCCGGCCGTGGCCACGGAGCTGGAGCTCAGCTCTCAGCTCCACTGAAGGCAACGAAGTTTCAATTATAGAAGGTAAATAAATCCCAGAATAAAAAAAGAAGAAGAGGCTGGGAACTTCCATTGCCAACGGGCTTGGCCAGCCTGAAAACGGCCCTCAGCCCCTCACCCAGGCTGGCCAGGCACCCCAGCGGGGACCCCCACCCTGATCCAGGACACCCTTCAGGGCAAACCAGCCGGCCCCCAACTGTGCACCAGGCCTCTATTCTATATAATGAAAAGGTAATATACAAACTGACCCTAACAGCAGAACGACTGGGAATGACTGGTTACTATGACACACTGACCACCAGGGGGCAGATGCTCAATGCAGGAGCTGCCCCCTGGTGGTCACTGTGCTCCCACAGGGGGAGCTCTGCTCAGCCACAAGCCAGGCTGATGGCTGCCAGTACAGCGGTGGTGGTGGGAGCCTTTCCCGCCTCCTCAGCAGTGCTAAGGATGTCCGACTGCAGTTTAGGCCTGCTCCCCGCTGGCAAGTGGACATCCACTGAGGGCTCCCAGGCTGCCAGAGGGATGTCTGATTACCAGCTTAGGCCCAATCCCCCAAGAAGCAGGCCTAAGCCAGCAGGTGGTCATCCCCTGAGAGGTCCCTGACTGCAAAAGGGCACAGGCCGGGCTAAGGGACCCCCCCCACACACAGTGCACAAATTTTTGTGCACCGGGCCTCTAGTATATATATAAAAGCCAAAGCAACCAAACGACCAGATGACCGGTCAACCGGTTGCGATGATATGCACTGACCACCAGGGGACAGGCACTCAACGCAGGAACTGCCCCCTGGTGGTCAGTGGGCTTCCACAGCCAACCTCCCATGGCTGACCAACCTCCTGTGGTCCCTCCCCTCCAGCTGGCTGGCCCTGATGGACCCTGATCACCAGCCAGGCCAAGGGACCCCACCTGTGCACGAATTCATGCACTAGCTCTCTAGTATATCCTATCTAATAAAAGAGAAACATGGTAATTAGCGTACAACCGCTACCCTTCCCATTGGCTAATCAGGGTGATATGCAAATTAACTGCCAGCTAAGATGGCGGCTGGCAGCCAGGCAGCTTAAACTGAACATGAGGCTTGCTTGCTTCAGTGACGGAGGAGTCCAACATTCCCCGCCTGCCTTGCCGGCCTCTTAGCCTGCAGTTTGGACATTGTAACAAATATAGAAGCTAAACAAAACCCCAGAAACCTGCTTTCAGCGAGCCCAGGATCTCAGAGCTGGAGTTGATACAGCATTTCGATTATAGAACTGAAACAAACCAGATGCCTACTTTCAGCAGCTGAGGCCTCAGAGCTGGAGCCAAGCCTCAGAGCTAAAGCTGGCCCAGAATAAAAAAAAAAAAAGAAAAAAGGAGCTGTTGGGAGCTTCAGTCCCAGCCTGAAAACAGCCCTCAGCCCTCACCCAGACTGGCCAGGCATCCCAGTCGGGACCCCCACCCTGAAGGGTGTGTGACCAGCTGCAAACAGCCATCATCCCCTCATCCAGGCAGCCAGGCACCCCAGTGGGGACCCCCACCCTGATCCAGGACACCTTTCAGGGCAAACCAGCCAGCCCCCACGCATGCACCAGGCCTCTATTCTATATAGTAAAAGGGTAATATGCCACCCAGGACCGGGATCAGCGGAGCCGAGAGGCCTCCCAAAACCGGGATCAGCGTGACAGGGGGCAGCGCCCAAACCCCCTGATTGCCATGTGGCTCTGTGTGTGACAGGAGGCGGGGCCACAACCTCCCTATAGGCCCTGCTCTGTTCCTGACAGGGGAAAGCGCCCCAACCCCCTGTCAGCCCTGCTCTGTGCTGAATAGGGGGGAGCTTCCCAACCCCCTGATCGCCCTGCGGCTCTGTGTGTGACAGGGTGTGGCGCCCTAACCCCCACACCCCACGAGCCCTACTCTGTGTGTGACGGGGTAGAGCCATAACCTCCCCATCGGCCCTGCCCTGAGTGTGACAGTGGCAGCGCCCCAACCCCCTGATCGGCCCTGCTCTGTGGGTGACAGGGGGGAGCTCCCCAACCCCCTGATGGACCCTGCTCTGTGCGTGACAGGGGAAAGCTCCCCAACCCCCTGATAGACCCTGCTCTGTGTGTGACAGGGGGGGCTCCCCAACCCCCTGATCGGCCCTGCTCTGTGCGTGACAGGGTGCAGCGCCCCAACCCCCATCCCCCACGGGACCTGCTCTGTGACAGGATAGAGCCAAAACCTCCCCATCGGCACTGCCCTGTGTGTGAGAGTGGCGGCACCCCAATCCCCTGATCTGCCCTGCTCTGTGGGTGATAGAGGGCGGCGCCCCAACCCCCTCCCCCCGCCCAAGGGCCCTGCTCTGTGTGTGATGGGGTACAGCCATAACTTCCCCATCGGCCCTGCCTTGAGTGTGACAGTGGCAGTGCCCCAACCCCCTGATCGGCCCTGCTCTGTGGGTGACAGAGGGTGGCGCCCCAACCCCCTGATCTGCCCTGCTCTGTCTGTGACAGGAGGCAGTGCCCCAACTCCCCAATCGGCCCTACTCTGTGAGTGAGAGGGGGGAGCTCCCCAACCCCCTGATGGGCCCTGCTCTGTGTGTGACGGGGGGAGCTCCCCAACCCCCTGATCGACCCTGCTCTGTGTGTGACAGGGTAAGGAGCCCTAACCCCCCTGATGGGCCCTGCTCTGCGCGTGACAGGGGCCAGCGCCCCAACCCCCTGATTGGCCCTGCTCTGTCCGTGACAGGGGGTGGTGCTGCAACCTCCCCATCAACCCTGCCTTGAGTGTGACAGGGGGCGGTGCCCCAACCCCCCAATCGGCCCTACCCTGAGCGTGACTGAGGGTGGCATCGCAACCTCCCAATCCACCTTGCTCTGTGCATGACAGGGGGTGGCGCCCCAACTCCCCAATTGGCCCTGCTCTGAGCCCAACCAGGGGCTGCACCTAGGGATTGAGCCTGCCCTCTGCCACCCGGGAGCAGGCCTAAGCCCGCAGGGCGTTATCTCCCGAGGGGTCCCAGACTGTAAGAGGGCACAGGCCAGGCTGAGGGACCCTCTCTTCCCCCCTGAGTGCTCAAATTTTTGTGCACGGGGCCTCTAGTATATATATAAAAGCCTAAGCGACCAAACAAATGACTGGTCGACTGGTAGCTATGATGCGCACTGACCACCAGGGGGCAGACGTTAAATACAGCAGCTGCCCTCTGGTGGTCAGTGCACTCCCACAGTGGGAGTGCCGCTCAACTGACAAACTGGTGGGTGGCCCACCAGCCCGGCAGCAGCCTCTCATTCCCTCAGCAGTCCTGCAGGTCCAATCTCCGGAGAATGGGCCAGGCACCGACAGACTGGCGCCACCAGCAAGATCCTGACAGCACCACCAGCCTTCTTGAAGTTGGCCTCGAGCACCACAGCCTCTTCCCCTCCCTGGACGCTCCACAAGGAAGAAACGATATAAAGGCAGCCATCAGGTGTCTGCCAACAACCAGTGCGAAAGTCAGTGGGATGGATCCAGATCCCAGTCTGATCCCAGTCTGGCAAGGGTGTCCCACCAACCGCCAAGAGAGCTGATCGAATCCCAGCTTCCCCCACCCCCTCAGGACGGGCACCAGATGCAGGGCTTATGGCTGGCGAGCACTGCTGTGGCAGTGCAAGCCTCTCCCAATCAGGACTGACTGGCAGGAGACCACAGCAAGTACAGCTAGGCTGAGAGCAGCAGGCAGGAGTGGCAGGCCGCTTTGGACTGCCAGTTTTTGGCCTAATCCCCGCAGGCCAAACTGAGGGACCCTACCCATGCACGAATTCATGCACTGGACCTCTAGTTTTAATATATTGCTTGATGCAATTTGCTAATATTTTGTTGAGCATTTTAGCATCTATGTTCATCAAGGATATGGGCCTGTAATTCTCTTTCTTTGTAGTGTCTATCTGGTTTTGGAATTAGGATAATACTGGCCTCATAAAAAGAGTTTGGAAGTGTTCCTTCCTCTTGGCTTTTCTGAAATAGTTTGAGGAGTATAGTGTTAGTTCTTCTTTGAATGTTTGGAAAAACTCCCCTGTGAATCCATCCAGACCTGGGCTTTTGTTTGGTGGAAGTTTTTTTTTATTATTACTGCTTCTATTTTATCAGTTGTTATTGGCCTATTCAGGCTTTCTAATTCATCCTGATTCAGTTTTTGGAGATTACATTTTTCTAGAAATTTGTCTATTTCATCCACATTGTCCAGCTTGTTGGCATATAGTTTTTCACAGTATTGTCTTACAATCCTTTGTATTTCTGTGGTGTCCGTGGTTACTTCTCCACTTTCATTTACAATTTTACTTATTTGGGTCCTCTCTCTTTATTTCTTGATGAGTCTGGCTAATGGTTTATCAATTTTGTTTATCCTTTCAAAGAACCAGCTCTTGGTTTCATTGATTTTTATTTTTATTTTTAGTCTCTATGTTGTTTATTTCTGCTCTAATATTATTATTTCCTTCCTTCCACTAATTCTGGGCTTTTCTTGTTGTTCTCTTTCTAGTTCTTTAAGTTGTAGGGTTAAATAGTTTATTGCTGATTTTTCTTGTTTTTTGAAGTATGCCTGTAGTGCTATGAATTTCCCTCTCAGGACTGCTTTTGCTGTGTCCCAGAGATTTTGGGTTGCGTGTTCATTTTCATTTGTTTCCAGGAAGTTTTTTATTTCTTTCTTGATCTCATTGATAACCCATTCATTGTTTAATAATATGCTATTTAGCCTCCATGTATTTGAATGTTTTTGGGTGTTTTTCTGTAGTTTATTTCTAATTTCATTTCACTGTGATCTGAGAAGATGCTTGATATGATTTCAGTCTTCTTGAACTTGTAGAGACTTGGTTTGTGTCCGAACATGTGGATTCTCTTTGTATATGATCCATGTGCACTTGAGAAGAATGTATATTCTGCTGCGTTGGGATGAAATGTTCTATAAATGTCTATTAAATCCATCTAATCCAGTGTTTCCTTTATCTTTTTTTTTAAATATATTTTATTGATTTTTTACAGAGAGGAAGGGAGAGAGACAGAGAGTTAGAAACATCGATGAGAGAGAAACATCGATCAGCTGCCTCCTGCACATCTCCTACTGGGGATATGCCCGCAACCCAGGTACATGCCCTTGACCGGAATCGAACCTGGGACCTTTCAGTCCGCAGGCTGATGCTCTATCCACTGAGCAAAACCGGTTTCGGCCAGTGTTTCCTTTAGAGTTTCTGTTTCCTTGTTAAGTTTTTGTCTGGAATATCTGTCCAGTGAAGTCAGATGGGTGTTAAAGTCCCCTACTATGACTGTATTGTTGTCAATCTCTCCATTAAAGTCCTCTAGAAGTTTTGTTATATATTAGGTGCTCCTATATTGAGTGCATATATGTTTCCCAGGGTTATATCCTCTTGTTGGATTGATCCCTTTAGTATCATGTAGTGCCCTTTGTTGTGTCTTATGATGGCCTTCATTTTAAAGTCTATTTTGTCAGATATGAGTATTGCTACTCCAGATGTTTTTTCTTTTCCATTTGCATGGAAAAATTTTTTCCATCCCTTCACTTTCATCTTGTGCGTGTCTTTTGTTTTGAGGTGGGTCTCTTGTAGACACCATATAGTTGGGTCATGTTTTTGTATCCATTCAACTACCCTAAGCCTTTTGATTGAAGCATTTAATCCATTTACATTTAAGTTTATTATTGATAGGTACTTATTTATTGCCATTTTAATTCTGTATGGCTAGGTTTCTCTCTTTGTTTCTTCTACTCAGCAATCCCTTACAGCAATCCCTTTAGCATTTCTTGTAATGCTGGCATTGTGGTGATCAACTCCTTTAGCTTTTTTTTTTTTTTTTTGGTCTCTTTATGTGATCATCTATTTTGAATGATAGCCTTGCTGGATATAGTAAACTTGGTCTCAGATCCTTGCTTTCCACCTTGAGTACTTCATGCCACTCCCTTCTGGCCTGTAGAGTTTCTGATGAGAAGTCAGGTTTCCACCTTATGGGAACTCCTATGTAGATTACAGTTTTCTCTTGCTGCCTTTAAGATTCTCTCTTTGTCTTTAATTTTTGGCATCTTAATTATGATGTGTCTGAGAGTGGGTCTGTTTGGGGTCTTCTTGTCTAGGGTTCTCTGTGCCTCCTGAACTTGTGTGACTTTTTCCTTTACCAGGTTAGGGAAGTTTTCTGCCATTATTTATTCAATCACCTTCTCTATTCCTTTCTCCCGTTCTGCTTTTTCTGGCACACCTGCTTTTCTAATATTGTTACATTTCATGTTGTCCCACGGTTCCCTTAAGCTGTTCTCCTGTTTTTTAATTGGTTTTTTTTTCTTTTGGTTCTCTGCTTGAGTGATATTTTCAACTCTGTCTTCTAATTCACTAATTCTATTCTCAGCTTCCCCTTATCTGCTGTGTATTTCTTCCAATGTGTTCTTTATTTGTTATGTCATTCTTTATCTCAGACTGTTCCTTTTTGATAGTTACTATATCTTTTTTCATACTGTTGAGCATTTTTACCATCATTATTCTGAAATCTGTTTCAGATAAATGTCTTGTCTTTGCTTCATTTATCTCTTCTTCTGGATAATTCTCTAGTTCTTTCATTTGGGGATTCTTTGTTTCCTCATTTTGGTTGTCTGTTTGGGTTTGTGACTATGTTTTAGATCAATAGTTCTCAATCTTGGCTGCACATTAGAATCACCTGGGAATCTTTTTTAAATCCTGATTTCTGGGCCTCATCCTCCGGAAATTCTGTTTCTTTATTACTAATGTTGTGACCTCACCCCATAACAAAGAAACAGACTTTCCAGAGGATGAGGCCCAGAAATCAGGATTTTTAAAAGATTCCCAGGTGATTCTAATGTGAAGCCAAGGTTGAGAACCACTGTTTTATTTTATTTTATTTTTTTGAATTTTTATGTGTTTATTTGAGCCAAACTTGACAACAGTTACCAGGAAGCAAAATCGGAACAGATTGAGAAAATGGTCCGGAGTATGGCAGTTTTGCAGCTTATTTTATACATTAGAATACGTTAGAATAAAAGGAGGAGACATAAGGAGGGCTACATGAAATCCTTTGGTGGTAGATTAAGGCATAGGAGAGAGCAAAGTGGAGAAATTTCTGGGATTGGATAAAAAGTCAAAATAGACACATATTTCTTTTACATTAGTGGGCACAGGATAGTTAATAATTAACATTTTCAGCACATGGAGATGGTGTGTGGGGAGCAAGACAACAATGAGGGGGAGAACCACTGTTTTAGATAGATCTTCTATACCAGTGGTCTGCAAACTGCAGCCCCTTGAGTGTGGCTCTTCCACAAAATACCACATGCAGGCGTGCACGTACAGTGCGACTGAAACTTCATGGCCACACTCAAGGAGCCAAAGAGCCACATGTGGCTTGTGAGCCGCAGTTTGCTGACCACTGCTCTATACCTCTCAATCTCTAGTGCAGGATAGTGTTAAGGGCTGTTTCTGACTAATTGGATCAGGCAAACACTCAAAGACTTCAGAGACCATCTCAGCTACAGCAGCCGTGGGCAAACTACGGCACGCAGGCCGGATCCACCCGTTTGAAATGAATAAAACTAAAAAAAAAAAGACCGTACCCTTTTATGTAATGATGTTTACTTTGAATTTATATTAGTTCACACAAACACTCCATCCATGCTTTTGTTCCGGCCCTCCGGACCAGTTTAAGAACCCATTGTGGCCCTTGAGTCAAAAAGTTTGCCCACCCCTGGTCTACAGACTAATAGGATTCTGACTTGAATTGCCCCCAGGCAATCGTCCTCAGGGGTAGGGAGAGTTTTTTTCAACAGGGTGGGGCAGTTGCTTCTGCCTGGAGGCTGTTACCTTTAATATCTTAAGTGGCCTCAGGGCAATGTGATTTCCAATAGGGTGTCCGGACTGTCTTCCCCCAGGTTAGGCAAATGTCTATGTGGGAAAGATGTCCTCTGCTGGGTAAGGGAATAACTCAGCCTAGGAAACTTGGGTGTCTGCCTTCTGAGTTCTATCCCCGAGTCCCCAGTTCGTCGTTCTACTCTCACAGCTCCAGTCCACTTCACCCTCCCTCTCCCAGAGCACAAAGTGGGTGGCTCCGCAGGGAATTTTTGTGCATTGGCCCTTCAAGGGGGTACCTGAACTTTCAGCTGCTACTCCCTGGCAGACAGCACCCCAATGCTTTTCACAGCTAGATGTTATGTGATACCATCCTCAGATTTGGTGCTCTCTACTGGGGAGCCCAGTTTGGGGATTAGATCCCAGAGTTCTCAGTGGCACCGCCCCCCTCTCCACCCCCAACAGCTGAGATATCTCTCTGGGACTTCAATGTGCTTTCAGTGGTTGGAGGGGTGGAGGCATGGAACAGGCTGGTCCAATGCCCATGTGTGCTATTTTTCAAATCAGGATGGAGATCATCTCTGTGGAGGCCTTGTGTGGGGAGCAAGGGGTCCCAGCCCCACACCAACCACCAAACCCAGGGTTCCAGAGGTGGAAAGAGAAGTCCCCGGAACCACAAGCTGTAAAGACCAGCAGGAATTATGGCTGAGCAACAAGGAGGCTGCTGGAGACCCAGATGTTCCTCTTAAAGGGCCTGCGCACAAACTTACATGATCCCATTTTTTCTGAGCTGCAGCATGGGGTAGGGCAGGGGGAGGGGCAGACACATATGTCTTGCTTCAGGGCAGAAACTCGTGGGAAGCTTTCTTCCTGACAGGGGAGCTCAAAGGAGTCATTGTTCCTGTGCTGGGACCTCCTCTGCTGCAGGGCTGACTGGCAGCCATATCTTAGTCTCCATCAGCCTGGAGCACACTGTTTGCTCCACCCTGGTGATTCCCTGAGACTCCACCCCATCCAATTTGCAGCCCCACCCAAACTGTTTGTAGCAGCTTTTTCATATGAATGGCCTGTCCCAGCTCAGGCTTCAGACTTTGCTAAAATCTCTCAAACAAGCAGCAGCAGCTGGTGACAGTATGCCCCAAACCTATCAATGAAAAGCCCAAGACCTGGCACTAGCACCAGCCCACCTTGCTTCACAACTGGGTCTTGACTGAGCACCTCCAAACCCAATATAAATAGCAAATAGTAGCTGTCTGCAGATCCTTCTGTAGCTCCTGCACCTCCTGGGAGGCCCTAGAGTAGTGATGGCAAACCTTTTGAGCTCGGCATGTCAAAATTTTGAAAAACCCTAACTTAACTCTGGTGCCGTGTCACATATAGAAATATTCATAATTTTTTTTTATATTTGCAACCATAGTAAAAAAAAAGATTTATATTTTTGATATTTATTTTATATATTTAAATGCCATTTAACAAAGAAAAATCAACCAAAAATATGTATAAAATGAACAAAAATAGAAAAACAATGTACATTTAGGAAAAAATAATAAAAACAATGATAATCAAATGGTACGAAAACTAGAAATTAGTGACTTTTTTGGTGCTGAAGTTTGTCTGCTAATTCTTCGATTGCAGGTTCATACTTGGTGCACTTCCAGGCCAAGCAAGTGCCACTAACTTCATCTGTTAGCCAGTTTCTTTTGTTCGTTTTAATATTATTTAATGCTGAGAACAAAGTCTCACAAAAATATGTTGATGAAAAAATTGTTAGCAAAGCCATTGCTAGATTTTTTATGTCACTAAAAGTGTCAGGTTCTCTGTTCCAAGCACTCAAAATTTCTTGTTCGTAGTTGTACTCTTCTTCATTATTCAAACGATTTCATTCCAGATTTTCAAGTTTCAACCTTAAATCAACAAACACATGAGTCCAAATACTACCTTGAAAATCTGCAAGTTGCATCTCTAAATCGTCAATTTGCATCCATTGGAAATCCTTTAATTCCAAAGTACTGTAAACAACTACATCTGGATACTTAATTATTTTAATGGTCTGTTCTAGGCTTCTAAATTGGTTGAATCTTTTGCTGAACTGTTCAAATAACGAGTTTACTATATTCTGGCACATAAGTATGGACTCCATTACACTCGTTGTAGTGGCCTTCTCGAAATACTTTTTTTAAAAATATATATTTTATTGATTTTTTACAGAGAGGAAGGGAGAGAGATAGAGAGTTAGAAACATCGATGAGAGAGAAACATGGATCAGCTGCCTCCTGCACATCTCCTACTGAGGATGTGCCCACAACCCAGGTACATGCCCTTGACCAGAATCGAACCTGGGACCTTTCAGTCTGCAGGCCGACGCTCTATCCACTGAGCCAAACCGGTTTCGGCTCGAAATACATTTTTATCCAAGGAAAATACTTACAAAATACTTTTGTTAAGTTTTAGTTTCACTTGAAAATTTTAAGTTTACTTTCAAAAGATTTGATGTATCCAAACATAACATCAATACTTTTTCCAAAACCTTGTAATTTTAAGTTCAGTTCATTCATATGAACAGAGAGATCTGTAAAAAACATCAAATTGCTGACCCACTTATGATCATTGATCTGAGGAAAGTTTACCAGATCCTTCTTCTCAATAAATACTGTAATTTCTTCAAAGCACTCCACAAATTGCTCAAGTACTTTACCTCGACTCAGCCATCTCACATTATTGAACATCAGTAGTCCACTGTAGGTTGAATCAACTTCCTGTAAAAGTGCAGAAAATTCTCACTTGTGAAGGGGTTGGGAAGCTATAAAACTCACAATTTTTGTTACAACTGACATTAAATCATTCAATTCTGAGAATCCCGATTTGGCACACAACACCTCCTGATGGATAATGCAATGAAAAGGTACAAATGGATGTCTAATAGCTCCCATAAACAATTTCAGGAATCCCACATTTTTTCCCACCGTATTTGGGGCCCCATCTGTCGTGACTGACACAATTTTAGAGATATCAATGTTTAGGTCACTGAATGTTTTTATAACAACCTTACATATTTTGTTTCCTGATGTACTTATTGGCACTGATTCTAACTTTATCAACTCTTCTCTCATTGTGAGACCATCAGAATATCTAACAATAATGGCCAACTGAGCATTTGATGTGACATCAGTAGTTTCATCAAGAGAAATTGAAAAATATTTACAACTATTTAAGTCTTTTTTTAATTGATGTTGTATGTTTTTGTTAAGATCTATTATTCTGTCTTTGATAGTATTTCTACTGAGTGGTAACTCAGAAATTCTTTTAATATCATCTTTATTTTTCATATTGTGAAATAGAGCTGGTGCACATCTTAGAAATGTTTCCTTAATAAATTATCCATCACTGAGGCTTTTCCATGCTAAGCTATGGAGTGAGCAATACAGTAACTTGCTGATGTTAAATTTGTAGAGCATCTTACAAATTTAATGATGGAATTTGATTGACTTTTATAGAGGTGTAGCTGCCTAGAAATGTATTCCTTCCTTTCATCGATACTTTTTTTCAAGAGCTGACAATGATTAGTTTCAAAATGTCTCTTTACATTCCACATTCTGCTCACTACCGTTACATTACACAGTATGCACAATGATCTGTTGTTTCTCGACAATCCCGCACATCTCGGTCCATGTGTCTTGCTACTTCCACTTCCTTTATCATTAAATCTTGCTTCTTTTTTTTTTAAATATATTTTATTGGTTTTTTTACAGAGAGGAAGGGAGAGAGATAGAGAGTTAGAAACATCGATGAGAGAGAAACATCGATCAGCTGCCTCCTGCACATCTCCTACTGGGGATATGCCCGCAACCCAGGTACATGCCCTTGACCGGAATCGAACCTGGGACCTTTCAGTCCGCAGGCCGACGCTCTATCCACTGAGCCAAACCGGTTTCGGCAAATCTTGCTTTTTTATTTTTTTGATTCTCCATCACAAGGCTGCAAAAATACTACACTTGATCTTAGCCAAAAGGCCGAGAAGCGATACAAGGCTGCAAAAATAGATAAATATAAATCACGGCATTTTTTATAAAAGGTTGATAGGTTTCTTACCTATTAACTTTTTGCAGTGTTGTTGCACTGACTCCTGGTGCAAAACAATTCAAAGACAGTGTGTATAACCAACAAGTATATGGTGCTGTAATCAATTATCCGACACGCAGAATGTCTCCTCAAGCCCTGTTGCACTGTATATCTTTTTCTTCTAACCCTCCCACTCCTGTCTCCTATGAACATGGCGATCAAATGCGTCCATTTGCCGAATGCACCCGAACGCACGGGAAGCTTACCCGAGGCACATGTTGACAATAACGAGGCCGTTTCCAGAATTGGGCATTTTGTCACTCGAGTAAAAATAAAATGTCAGGAGTAAAGATTAATCTCTTTATAGTGCAATTCTTAACCTTTTTATTTAATGTCAATATTGGAACAATGTATCTTGGATGTTTTCACTACATATCTTTGCTACACAACACCGATGTACATGTTTACATCCGGTTTTAGAATTGCATTATTGATCATGAGTAACGTGAGTAATAATATTACTCAAATGATGCCCAACTCTGGCTGTTGTGAGAGACAAATATTTAAATTAAGCAATTTTTTGTTTCTGTCGATGTGTGTCACCCAAAATGAGTTTGCGTGTCACCTCTGACACACGTGTCATAGGTTCGCCATCACTGCCCTAGAGCCAGTACACCCAGTGGACAGCTTCAGGCCATAGCAGATTACAACTCTACACATGCACAAATGACACACTCAAGGAGCAGACTCAGTTAACACCAAAGCCCCACTGAAGCAAGTCCTGCTCTATAAGGGTGTTTCAGACATAGCAGCTCTTCCACTGTAGCCGCAGCTGGTCTTCACAGACAATTGGTGTGGAGGTCAATTCCTCCTAGTGACGCCAACAGCAATCAAGACTCAGCTACAAGACCGTGCACACAGCCACACAGGGAACTAGAGTGCCCAGCTCGGGTGACTGGGGAGGCTGAGCCACTGGGCCCTACAGGACACCTACTACATAAGGCCACTCTACCAATTTCAGGAGACATAGCAGCTCTACCTAATACATAGAAACAAACACAGGGAAGCAGCCAAAATGTGGAGACAAAGAAACATGTTACAAATTAAAGAAATAGAAGTAAGCAAACTACTGGATACAGAGTTCAAAACCATGGTTAAAGATTACTCAAGGATTTTCATGAGACTTTCAAGGATCTTAGTGAGAATTTCAAAGACATGAAAAAGGACCAGTCAGAAATTAAGCATACACACCCCTAGCCAGTTTGGCTCAGTGGATTGAGTGTCAGCCTGCATACTGAATGGTCCCGGGTTTGATTCTGGTCAAGGGCATGTACCTCAGTTGCAGGCTCCTCCATGGCTGGGGCCCTGGTTGGGGCTCATGCAGGAGGCAAACAATCTATGTGTTTCTCTCCCATTGATATTTCTCTCTGTCTTTCCCTCTCTCTTCTACTCTCCCTAAAAATCAATGGGAAAAAATCCTCAGGTGAGGGTTAACTACAAAATAATAATAATAATAATAATAATAATAATAATAATAAACAAAATAAAATAATTTTAAAAATAAAGAAATTAAGCATACACAGCCCAGCTGGCAGGACTCAGTGATTGAGCATCGACCTATGAACCAGGAGATCAACCCAGATCACATGCCTGGGTTGCGGGCTCAATCCCTAGTGTGGGACATTCAGTGATTTGAACTCTGTTCTCCGGTTCATAGGTTGACGCTCAACCACTGAGCCATGCCAGCCAGGCAAAAGATATAAAATTTCAGATATAAAATAATTACCATGGGATGTAAATGTACAACATTATGACTATAGTTAATAATACTATACTTCATATTTGAAAGTTACTAAGAGAGTAGATCTTAAAAGTCGTTATCTTCCCTGGCCAGTTTGGCTCAGTGGATAGAGCGTCAGCCTGCGGACTCAAGGGTCCCAGGTTCGATTCTGGTCAGGGGCATGTACCTTGGTTGCGGGCACATCCCCAGTGGGGGGGGGGGGGGTGCAGGAGGCAGCTGATCGGTGTTTCTCTCTCATCGATGTTCTAACTCTCTATCCCTCTCCCTTCCTCTCTGTAAACAATAAAATATATTAACAAAAAAAAAGTCATTATCATGAGAAAAAAAAGAAAAAGAATTTTATAACTATGTATGATTATGGATGTTAACTAGACTTACTATGGTGATCATTTTGCAATGTATACAAATTCTGAGTCATTCTGTTGTACATCTGAAACTAATATAATGTTATATTATGCTATCCTATATAATAAAAGCCCAGTGACCGGACTTGGAATGACCAGAAAAACCAGTCGACCAGTCGCTATGTTCCTCACTGACCACTAGGGGGCAGACGCTTAACACAGAAGCTGCCCCCTGGTGGTCAGTACCAACAGTGGGAGTGCCGCTCGGCTGACCGCGATAAGCAGCTGCTACCGCAGTTGGAGCAGCCACTCAGAGGGTGGATCCACAGCCACTCAGCTGACCGGGATGAGTGGCACTCCCACAGCGGGCTGATCCCCACAGGCCATGCCCCCCACCACTGCACAAATCCCGTGCATCGGGCCTCTAGTACCTCAATAAAAAATATTTCACCACTATTCCCAATCACTTCTTTTGCTTAATCACAGGTTCTTACCAGTGGACAGCAGAACAAGAATTCTCAACTGATAATGAAGATTCATCTGTCCCAGAACTAGAGAAAGGTTAGGGAATGGATGGGATGCCCATGATCTGAAGCCAAAGGTAAAGGATGTGACTGCTCAATGGGAATAGAAGGGCCTGGAAGCCAGGGTGGGAATTTCCCTCCACTCCATCCTACCCTACCTCCAACAACAAAGAATAAAAGAAGACTGGGAATCAAAAAGTAGGAGGCACCTTCTCTGTCCTGTTCATCATTAGATCTGTAGGGTCTCACATAGCACCTGCCCCACCTTAGATGAATAAAACTTTGCTGAATGGAGGAGCTAAGGTTCTCCAATCCAGCAGGGGTGCCAGCACAGTCATTCTGGTCTGAGTAGATGAGGTGAGGAAGAGGGGCTTTTTGCCGTGTACTGTGGCAGTTCTTGTCCTGGAGACTTATCCCCTTGAGCCTAGGCTTTATTCTTTGTTGTTTATTTTGGGGAGTTGGGAGTAATTTATTTTTTCTTCAATTCCTAGTGAACATCATATCTTAAACAGAAAAGAGAGCTGTCCAGTCAAGTGAGAGAATAAATATGAAGTACTTAGAATACCATGTAAGCTGTGTAAAGTTAAATTTCTTGGTGCCAGTCCAAGCACTTGACAATTTAACCTCGTAATAGATTAGTTATATAATCATCCCCATTTCTCAGCTAAAGGAACGGAGACGTAAGGAGGTTAAATAATTTGATAGTAAGTGATAGAGCAAATAATCTGGAGTCAGGGTCCATGTTCAATCACATAGCAATGAACTGAGTACTAATGATGGGAGATTGAGGAGGGGCATGAATGAGGGCACTCACTCTTTTTTGCTAAAAGTTCCTGAAGATTTTCTAACATCAAATAGGTTTTGATCACATTTTCTTTGGCCTTTGGTGAGGTCCCCATCAGTTTAACAGGCAGCATAGCCACGAGAAAAGCCATTTCTTTGGAGTCTACAGGGAGCTTGATTCAAATTCCAGATTTACTACTTAACTAGTGAAATTGACCAAATCTAAGCCTTATTGCATAACAGGAGTAACAACCAGCTTCATTGGGAGGTCAGAAAAGTTAAATATTAAGTTGCCCAGCCTGTGACCTATGAACCAGGAGGTCACAGTTCAATTCCTGGTCAGAGCATATGCTCGGGTTGCAGGCTCCATCTCCAGTAGCGGGTGTGTTTCTCTCTCCCTCTCCCTTCCTCTCTGAAGTCAATAAAAATATTTTTAAAAATTAAGTTAAACCATATGAAATTGCTGTTTCTGGAAGTCAAAACAGAGGTGGAATCTAACAAAAATAGTTAGCATTCCTCTGTGCCTCTAATTTTTAAAAAAACTCCAGCTCTAAATTCTTTTCTCCTATGCTGCCTAAGGTATAGTCTAGCTCAGTGATGGCGAACCTTTTGAGCTCAGCGTGTCAGCATTTTGAAAACCCCTAACTTAGAAATTTTTTGATATTTGCAACCATAGTAAAACAAAGACTTTTTTTAAAATTGATATTTATTTTATATATTTAAATGCCATTTAACAAAGAAAAATCAACCAAAAAAATGAGTTTGCATGTTGCCTCTGACACGCGTGTCATAGGTTCACCATCACTGGTCCAGCTCAACTGTTTGTATCACCCTTAGGGCTCAGAAGTTGCATTTGACTCCGAACAGCCTCAGGAGACTCATTAGTTCCTACAAGGATCTGGGACTTCTTTCCAACTAGCTACAAGCACATCACTTGGGGGCCAGAGAAGTCAAGAGCCATTGTGGCACAATAGTAAGTAAGAAGCTAGGAAAATTTCTGGGCAAGTAGAAGGGGAAACTGAGAAAATTAAACAAGGCCAAACAAGTTTGTGCAGCTTGCAGCCAGCTTGTAGTAAGACCTTACCTTCCCCAAGGACACTTGAGAGCAAATGGTTAATACCTCTCCTCCCAAACCAAAGAATACAGGAAAGGCGGGGGGAGTGGGGGGTGTTATCTCACCCATTGAACAAAGAAGTCAGCAGTCTTGGGACTTGCCAAGATAAAATAACCAGATGTTCTCATAAATTCTGGGGAAAGCCACAAAGTAAACAAAGTAAAAGGGGGACCTTAAAATTTAGTCTGTTGCCCAAAATATCCAGGCAGGAACCTATAGAAGGGTAAAAACTGCTTGAACCCCAGGGGCAGTGTGCTCAGTTTAGCTGAGTGACTGCTTGAGCTATATGCCAAGTTTATCCTATATAACAAAAGGCTAATATGCAAGTTGTCCCCTCTGGAGTTCAACCGACCTGGAGTTCGACAGCCGCTATGATGTGTGCTGATCACCAGGGGGTGATGCCCCACGAAAGAAGGCCCCAGCCAGCAGCCAGGAGGAAGAAGGCTCCCATCGGCCCTGATCTCTGGCCAGGCCTAGGGACCCTACCTGTGCACGATTTTCATGCACCAGGCCTCTGGTTTTTAATAGAGTTGCTTGCCTTGCTTCCTTAATAAATGTGCTTACTTTGCTTCAACACTGATGTCTGTCTCTCCTTTGAAATTTTTCTTACAGCCCAGAACGGGATAGCCTTCTCCCTCCCACTCAGACGGCTGACCCTTAACACCATGGCAGTCCCATGCCTTACCTACCACACACAGACTCAGTGCACACTTTCACCCTTCTGTTTACAGCCTATTTTACCCTTGTTTGTCGCTGCTGTAGGGTTAATGAGGTTGGTTCCATTTTCAAATGTAGAAACTGGAAGTAACGTGATTTTGGCATTAAATCAGCCCAGGCACTGCCTCTAGTTATGACCTCCGCAAGGTCCTTGAATCTCTCTCCGAACTGTTTCCTTTTATGGAGAAAAGCGCTAATACCTTTCTCATACAGTTCTTTTCCATTCAACCCAGGCTCTCTCCGCCGGTCCTTGAGGGGTCCGGCTGTGGCAATATGATCCGCGACACATGCGGAGACCACGTGCGCGCAGGGGCACACCCCTAACTCTCCATAAACATCAACATTTGATTTTTACTAGAGACAGAACTAGCCACGACAATCCCAAACTCAGACCTACTACGAGTACCGAAAGGCGTCGGAAAGGAGCGGCTGAAATGACCTCGCCCGGGAAGAGCGGGCGCTGGCCACGCCCTCGGTGGGCGGGGCCGGAAGCTCTGCGGCTACAAGCCGCGCCGGCTCGCCGCCATCTTGTTCACAGAGAGCACCTCCCTTCGTTCCTTAGGCTTTAGGCGGGACTCGGCGAGGCCATGGCGACTGAGGAGCGCAGCGGGGCACGGCCTGCGGGACCGGCCTCCGGGCGAAGTGGCTGCGGAGTCCCCCGACGCGGGGAGCAGACCCCGGCGGCTGTGGAGAAGCGTGGGCCGTACAGGATGACGCGCGCGCCTTCCATTCAGGCCAAGCTGCGTGAGTGCGGCCCGAGGGGGTCTGCCTGGGCGGGCTGCCGCGTCCCCGCCGGCGGGCCCCGGAGCCCCGCTGGGGCGACCCCCGAGAGGCACCTGCAGCCCGCTCCCGTCCCCATACTCTGTTCGACAAGAGCAGCGTCCTGGCGTCTGGGAGAAACGGCCGAGCGGGGAAGACCCCGCTAACCCGGACCCTTTGACTTCCAGAGAAGCCCCGGGACCTGGCCAAGGCCGCCCTGCGGAGAAAAGGCGTGCTGGGGGCCGCGCGCCGCCCCGACTCTTCAGGGAAAAGGTGTCCAGTCCGCAGGCGCCGCCCCTCCTGCCAGCGGTTTTCTGACGAGGCTGGGCGACCCTGGGCTCCCGTTTAGGGCCCCGCTAGGGATTCCGCTGACGCCAGCCTGTCAGGTTCACTATTGTGAAACAGGAAGGAAAACGACCTTTTTCTCTTTTATTTCTTTAAGAATGTGATGGTGTCAGGGCAAGGGCTTTGGAATCAGAGTTTGTCAGGGCCTAGACTCACTCGCTGTCTTAAGTTAGGGAGGAGCACGATGGCTGGGTCCCCGGGAGTGAAGATGGTCCGCCGCGGGGAGGGCCCCGCGCCGCCCTGAGCGATGCCAGTGTGGCTGTCCCGGGTAGCTGTGGGGCGTGGGTGGCAGTGCCTGTTCTGAGGGCTGTGTAGCCAGGTACGTAGCCGGCGGCGGCGGCCGTGTGACAGGTAGAGGGCAAGTCAGGAGTAGAGCCGTTCTTTTTCCGAAGGGAAGGATTCTGGCTTTCCCTGTAGATGCTGGTGCTTCAACCAAGCTTGATCTCTTCTCCCATCTTCCCTCAGGTCAGTGAAGTTTAACAAGGGCTATACTGCTCTTAGTCAGAGTCCAGATGAAAACCTGGTGTCCCTCAACTCTGACAGGTGAGTGCTCTCCTTGGCAATGCCCCTTGGGGAGTGACTTGGGTAAAACTGCAGATCGCTTGGTGCCTTCGCTAGTCCCCTATCTCTTCCAAAACCCTTCATGCATGTTCCAGGGCTGTCTTCTTTGGAGCACTATTCCATCCCAAGATGGCTTGCTTAGAGGACTCAGAGGATTCATGCTGCTCTTGGATTTGGAGCACCAGCCTTGTCTGGAGAAACCATCCTTCCCTATTGTGTCTTGCACTGTTAGTGACCTTGTCCCTGCCGGAGCCATTGAAGGAACCATTTGTACACTCACGGCAAATTCTGGGCTTGAATCCTATGGTGTGTGGTCTTTACCTCACGAGTACTGCAGACCCTCTTGCATGCTCTTCACCTTGTCATTTGCAGCTGTGCTCCACAGGCATCCCCCTGAATTAACTGTCTTCCTCTTCTCCTAGTGATGGGGAGCTGGAATCCAGATACTCCTCCGGGTATTCCTCTGCAGAGGCAAGTGCAGAGTGCCTTCTTGCATGGGGCCAGGCGTCAGGCAGTGTTATCACCACTGCCAAGTGCTTGTCTAGTGCCTGCTGTATGCACAGCACTATGCCAAACTTCCAGTTGGTTCTCCAATCTACTGTCCTCTTCCCACAGCAGAGGTAGAGGTGTCTGAGGAGGGCTGTTGAAAATTCAGGAGACCATAGACTCTTGGGGCTGGAAATGGCCTCACAAATCTAATCCAGGCCATCACTGAGAAAAGGAATCCTCCAGATAAATCCCAGCCAAGTGTTTACCAGCCTCTGCTTGGTTGCTTCTTGTAATCAGGTACTCACTACCTCCAAGAAACCATGTTGCCCGTCCTCCCGCCAGCACAGTGGTTCTCAACCTTGGCTGCACATTAGAATCACCTGGAAATCTTTTTAAAATCCTGATTCCCGGGCCTCATCCTCCAGGATTCCCAGGTGATTCTAATGTGCAGCCAAGGTTGAGAACCACTGCTCTAGCACATATGCACAATTCCTTCTTCATGCAGCTCTTAGAGCTAAGTCTTCCTTATTAATTTGAAATGTCTCCTGCAGCTGGACTCATGGTCCTAAGCCTGCCCTCAGTGTCACACAGTAATTCTAATCTCCTTTTTATGATAGTCTTTTATCTGACATCAGCATTCCTGTCCCTCCCCTGGCCATCCTCCACCAAGCTTGCTTCCAGGCCATACAACTGTTCCATCTATGGGAACTCAGACTGAGATACTCGGGCTGGTCTTTTGGATGCGTTTCCAGAGTGACTGTCCCAGACAGAAACAAGGGATGTAAAGTTCTGGCATGTGCTTTCAACAGAAGTGAGTGCTGGGGACATGACTGTATACCACTGGTATTCTTATACTCTTGGAAACCTTTGACTACCCCCAAGTTTCTGCCAAAGAGAATAGAGGCAGTTTTTAAATTGCTGCCTCCTTGTATATCTGGGTGCCTAAGATTGTTAAAACTAAGAAAATTAGCCAAGAGCCAGAGAAAGTCCTACACTGTTCCCAGTCTGACTTTTCTTCTGCTCAGAGCAACTGGTAAAACCAGACTGACAGGTTCCACTTTGCAGGAGACAAGCTCTGCAGGCATCCAAGGACAGTATGTCTAATGGTAGTGCTGACAAAGTGGCTCTCTACCCTGTTGTATAACTTATATTCCTTTACTATTTAACCCACCATTCTGGTGTCGTTGTCCCATATTTTTCAGCGTTCATAGGGACCAGTCTGGGTTCCCAGTGGGAATGGTCAGAGCATTGATTTTCAAACATTTTCTAGAATCTAGTATTTACATCAGATTCCTCCATATTCTTTAGAGAGCAGCTCCCCTGGGGGTTTGTGACAGTGCAGTCTGGACAGTACTGGCTCAAGCTCCTGGGTGCCCCTCACTGCTGGCTGAGGCACAGGTAGAAAAAGCTGGCATTTCCACCTGTAGTCCAGGAATGTATGGGGTTGACCTGAGGGTGGAGAATGGACAGGAAGCTCTGTAAAGGGAATGTGAGTCTGCATTTTGGGCAGCAGTTATTCCTACTTTGCAGGCTGGCTTATAATTTTCTCTCCTGCTCTTAGCAGGTGAACCAGGATGTGAGCCGCCAGCTGCTCCAGGATGGGTATCACCTGGATGAGATTCCAGATGATGAGGACTTGGACCTCATTCCCCCCAAGCCTATGGCTTCAACGTGCTCCTGCTGCTGGTGCTGTCTTGGAGACTCTTTCTCTTGTACCATCCAGTAGACATAAGCCCCTAAAATGGGCCCTGCTTGCCATTCCTGCAGATCTCTTTTGGCTCTTCCTAGGTCACAGACTGCATTCCCAGAATCACTTGAGGTACTGGCCTGGGAAGTCAGTGACCTGTAGTTACCCCTTACCTGGTGCTTCTCCGGCAGGAGGCCCCCATCTGGGTGATAGGGTAATATATGGAATTCTGCAGTTTTCCTCTGCTGTTGGAGCAGAGTTTGAAACCATTTAATAAGGGGGGGAATAGAGGAATTCTGTTTCTTAGGGTGAGTGATAATGCTGGCTAAGAAAAACACTTGAAAACATCTTGACTGGTATTTGTTGTCATGCTCTTTGGATGGAAAAAGAGCTTTTGTGCCCAGATTGTGCTGGATGGTGTTGTGTGGAGGCAGAAAATTTGTGGCTTGCAGCTGGGAATCTTTGAAAAAGAATTTATGTGGGACCAGTTCCAGAAATTCCTTAAGCTCTCCTTTCTAGCTCCAAGATGGGTTTGCCCTTCAAGAAAGGATAAAGCTTTGGCCCTCTTCTGGTTGTGCCTGTCTGACTGTTGCAAGGAGGATAGCAGCTTGCTTGATGACACAGCAGGTTCCAGAATCCCTGGACCCAGAGCATCCCCAAATGATCTGTATGAGTAGGTTTATTTTATCGTTCCTTGGTTGCCATTCTCCACCTTGGTCTTAGCTAGTTTCTCCATCCAGTCTTGGAGCTAAATGTTGGCCCAGAAGCCTGCAGATTTTGGTTACCAGGAGAGGGAGCTGCAGGGAGCATTCAAATGTCTTTCTATTTAATAGCCTTGTAAACTTGAGAAGCAGAGGGCCTCCCTTCAACCCAATGTGGACCATTCCATTGTGTCCAGGTGTTCAGATTCTTCTGACCGCAGCATGGGCCTCACAGTGGATACTCAGGATTGGACTTTGTACAGTAAACCTCTGTGTGCAACACAGCCTCTCAGTCCCCCATTGTGAACACAGCAGACACATAATCCCCTCCATGATCCCTACTAGACAACATACCTTGCTAAACCACACGTCTCCCTAGAATTTAGTTTTAGTGTGTTTTGCCTTTCCTGGAAACGTGGTGAGAACTGAATGGGTGTGGGCAGGGTTCCTAGCCCAAGGGGTATGATAGCCAGGATTGGATTGTGGGCCCCACAGGGAAAGTGCCTGGTCTCTTGACTTATTTGATGCCCTACAACTACTAGGGGTCTATGAGGGATGGCATGGACTCTTTTTTTGCTCTACTACTACATGAGGTGATTGAAAGACTGAGAATGTCAGATTAAAAGGCCATATTTGTCAGAGGACTAGCCTCATGAGGGTAATCCTATTAGCTTGATTGGCATCTATATTGGTGCTTTTCTCAAATCTTAGAAAGCTGAGAGGAATACAGTATCCAGGGGGCCGTGGCTAACTTATTCTATGATCTCACAGTGCACACAGCAAGAGAGAGGGGACAGGGACCAGAGCCACTTCTGGGATAAGGGATAAGGGAGGCACATGGTCATTCTTTTCTGGAATGGCGCTCTGCAACTCTACATAGGTGCCCACTTTCTGAGCACTTTGAAAATGCTTGCAGGGAGTGAGGACATCTCCATTCTGACACCCTTGCCCACCCACAGATATATTCAGGCCTTTCTGGCTTCTGCAGAGGTGGCAAAATGTACACAAAGGGTGTCCGATGTAGGACAGTGTAAAGGAAGACAGTGGTAACAGGAAACCCAGTGGGGGCCAGAAAGTGGCTGTGGCAGCCAAATGTGGGACAATTTTCTGTGGGGGAGATGGTTAGGACAGTGGAAACTGCTGGTGTGGCTATAGGAACCCAAGACCAAGGCCCTCTGGATCATTGTTGCTGTTAACACTAGTATATTTGGCTGCAGCTGTTCCTGAAGAGGATGTTCCAGAGCTGGTTGACCCTGAGTGGGAGGCATTATCTTTGTGGGGAAAGTTGCAGGAACCTGAAATAGGGGACAGTGTGTGGTGAGGCAGGATAGGTATGGTCATTTGTTTGGGGCCAGATGCCCAGAACCAAACTGCCTTATTGAGAGTGCTGGGTATTCTGTAGGTGACAGTACCCTGGGGACAGGGGTGTATTCAGGCTTTACCTGACTGATGGGAGTGGTGCTCTATGGTGTTTACAGAGTACTCTACAGAACTCTTGGCTTAGATTTCCACAGCTCTGTAAGTTTATAATAAATAGTCATGCTAGTTGAGCTCTCTGTTGCAATAGGATTTTTAAGAAAGGTCCAGGCCATAGTCATTGCTACTTCTAAATTCTGAAATAAAGAAATATCCAAATAGCCTGGCCAGTGTGGCTCAGTGGTTGAGTGTCAACCTGTGAACCAGGAGGTCGTGGTTTGATTCCCAGTCAGGGCACATGCCTGGGTTTCGGGCTCAATCCCCAGTGTGGGGCATGCAGGAGGCAGCTGATCAATAATTCTCTCATCATTGATGTTTCTATCTCTCTCTCCCTCTCCCATCCTCTCTGAAATCAATAAGAATGTAGAAAAGAAATAGCGTAAAACCCCCACTGTGACCATTCCTCCTAGGAGCTCCTCTCTGCTCTTCCCAGTAGGCTTTTATTTTCAGACCCGCTTCACTGGAGACCATGGATGGACTTAGCCTTTGCACATCACTTCTCTTTAGAATAAGCTCCCTTTAACAGACGCTTTCTTCCCAGGTTTTTTGTTTGTTTTTTAAGCCAAGGACATTTGGGGGCCAAGAAAACCCAGAACAGATTGACCAGAACTTTTTTTGAAAGTAGTTTCCTAGAATTCACTTGAACAGGGAGTCTGGTGTGGGCAGTAGCCCAGAAAGATCCTTTGGTGAGAGTCCCAACCCTTATCCCACAGGAAGGAACCAATAGCCTGGGTTTCTGCTTAGTCTGGAGTGATAAGCTCTAAGACTGTTGGTCAGAATCTTCAGTAGTAAAACACAACTGTGCAGCCTCCTGCAGAAGTGTGTCCCCCTGAGATGATAGGCACAGGGAAAATTATATGCCCTCCAAGGTACTTTCTGCCAGTTTAGAAAAAGCACCTAGATTGCTCTTCACAAGACAAATTGTATTATCTTGTCCCTGTCCCTGACTGTGCTCCAGAGAAGTGGCTAACAAACTTTCTCTGTGAAGGGCCAGTCAGTACTTTGCAGGCTATACAGCCTGACATATCTACTCAACTTTATAACCTGAGAACAGGCAAAGAGGTATGTAAATGAGCAGGTGTGGCCAAACCTAGCCTGCTGGTTTTAGCAAGCTAATAGCCCAAAGGCCAGATCACATCCTTAAACAGTGGTTCTCAACCTTCCTAATGCCGCAACCCTTTAATATAGTTCCTCATGTTGTAATGACCCCCAATCATAAAATTATTTTCGTTGCTACTTCATATCTGTAATTTTGCCACTGTTATGAATCGTAATGTAAATATCTGATGTGCTATATGTGTTTTCCGATGGTCGCGACCCATAGGTTGAGAACCACTGCTTAAGAATCTTGCTCTTTTATACCCACTTTCCACTCTCTGCAGGGCTGAAGGGCCAAGGCCTGCCTGTAGGCTCTGCATCTGAGGCTGAAGCTGTCTACACCTTCCTATAAAAGTGCTCTAGAGTCCAGCCTACCCACTTCAGAGACTGAAATACCAAAGATTCAGTGCCTTAATACAAGTGATCTTTAATTGCTTTGACAAAGCAAGAGAGTGACGAGCAATACTGGCCCACAGGCCTAACCTCCCAGGGCCAGAACCCTGTTCTTAGAAATTAGTTACTACCCTTTTGCTATAACTGATGCTGAGCTAACCATAGATTTCACCAACCTGTCTAATACTGTAGGTGAAATAGTTGCTCTATCCTGCAATTGAGTCTGTCTCAGGTGTGGTGAGAACACAAGTGGAGTATTGGCCCTTACTCCTCACACGAGCCCCTCCTCCCAGGAAGATGGTTCAGCCTAGGCTTGCTTAGGAGTCACTACCTTTTGAGTTCACTGCTCTATACCAGCTCTTCTAGGAAGTACTAAAGAGTCCAGAGCAGGGAAGGAGTTTGGGCTGGACCTGAGGAGTTAAGACTGGCCAGGATTTAAGATGACTGGGCAGGAGAGCCAGGATGGCTATGCCCTCTACAACAGACAGCAAGCACGAAATATCAGCAGGTCCTCAGGCACAGTGAGCTTCAGTGAGACACTCTCGTTGGCCCCAATGAAGAGCACCCCACCACGTTTCAGGGGGATTTCTGCCTGGGCTGTGGGAGTGCTGGCTGTCACTGTACCCTGCACCATTAAGAGGATGCTGGCAGAGTCCAATGCTGAGACTTTATACTCAGTGTCTGAACCAGGGACCTGGGTGGGAAGAAACAAAAGAATGATGTAGCTCAGACTGCTCCTACAGTTTACAGGCACAGGACAACCCCAAGGACCGCCTTCTCTCCCACTGCTCAGGCTCTTGTCAGCATAGAGGCCTACATCTGGACCCTGGTACAGAGAGGAGTGGGCAGGCCCTGGACCATCTCTCACCAAATGAACTTAACAAGAAAAGGAAACCCAGCCCCAAGTATAGCCCACAATGTGTATCTTGCCAGGTTTATCATGCCCCCCCCCCCAAACACACACACAAAAAGGACACCCACCATGGCCCCCTACTCACCTCCATCTTCATAACAGCGAAGTCTGGTACAGGGGGTGCATAGAGAGAAAGGTAGGGGTCTTCTTGACTCCATTTTGGAGGAAAGAGCCTGTCCTTGCTGGGGCTGGGGGTATAGCTGAGCATTTCACACAGAGTTGGCACATCGATGAACTTTGATGTCAGGCCAGCACGTACTGTGTTGTCTGAACACGCCATGCACTCCACACAGTCTGAGGACAGAGAATTGTCATGCTGAGCTGATGAAGGATGCCTTGGTGTTTGGCTCTCCGAGGCTGGTCCTTCAAACTTAAGCACTACAAATCCACAGCAGCTAGGTAAAAACGTGTGAATTGCATTCTCTGAGAGAATAAAAACGTTGGACACCAAAAACAGGTGACAGTTCACTCACTGTTGTTAGGGGTAGTCATGTTCACCTTTGGGGAGCCCCAACCCTCCTCAGACCCTTAATTCTCCCAGAAATTCCTGTCCAAGAATGGATATAGGGCCAACAATCAAAATGGAGCACCCTTCCCTGGCAACATGTATTTTAATGTAAAATCCTTGGGTTAATAGGACAAAAATGAAGGCAGTGTGATGCAGGGGAGAGAACAACAGACTTGATCTAATATAGCCTAGGTTCAAATTGTGGTCCCCACATATTGACAGGGTTTAACATGAGTATCATGACCTCAAGGAGTTGGTGTATTGATTCAAGCAGTGTCTGACATCGTTTTAGTATTCATCATCCCTGCTGGCCTCTTCCCTGCTGACTCAGGAACTCTGGAACCCTGGGAAGTCAGAGCTGGATGGGACCTTAAAGGTCTCCTCAACCACCCTCTCTCTCATTTGTCTGGATGGGGAAACGGCCCAAGGGAAATGGCAGTGGGGCTCACTGCTAAAATGTGGCTCACCTCCTTTCAGGTAGGCATGGGGCACATTGGCCTCAAGAAACATGGCTTCCCCTGGCTTCAGGGTAAGCAGGTTCAGGAAGTAGATGGCAAAGCATCCAATATCACCTGGATACTGCTGGTGCAGCTGCAGTAGGAGCTCCCCACAGATGTCTTCCACATTGTTTCCGGCAGCCACTGAGAATCACAGAGCACCCCAAGAGCATTTAGGGACACTCAGTGGTATTCACAGCCCCACCTTAGAGAGTCAAGTGCCTGCCCACAAGAATCTAAACCAGCCATATGCTCAACCTCTTGGAGACCCGCCTTCCTTGATACTCCAGCTTGCACAGATGGCAATTTTTCTGTATGCCTAGCACTACACTAGGCATTAAAAGAGCTAGAGTGTGGCCTGGCCAGTGTGCTCAATTGGTTGAACCTCATCCCATGCCTATTCGATTCCCAGTCAGGGCACATGCACGGGTTGGGGGCTTGCAGGAGGCAGCCAATGGATGTTTCTCATCACATTCCCCTCCCTCCCTCTCTAAAAAGTCAATAAAAACATTGTGTGTGTGGTGTTTTTTTGTTGTTGTTGTTTTGTTTTTGTTTTTTTTTTTAAGCTAGAGTGTTTGTTTCTCACCCTCAGCACTGTTGACAATTTGGGCCAGATGATTGTTATGGGGGCTGTTCTGTGCATTGTAGGATGTTTAGCAGCATCCCTAAGTTCTACCCACAAGATACCATTAGCACCTCAACACAGGTTTTTGTGTGTGTGTGTTTCTTTATTGTTTTTTTAATCAGAGAGGGAGAGAGAGAGAGAAACATCAAGAATCATTGATCTGCTGCCTCCTGCATGCCCCCACTGGGGATCGAGCCTGCAACCTGGGCATGTGCCCTAGACCGGAATCGAACCTGGGACCTTTCAGTCCGCAGGCCGATGCTCTATCCACTGAGCCAAACTGGCTAGGGCTCAACCCAAGTTTGACAAGGAAAAATATCTCCAGGTAATTGCCAATGTCCCCTAGTTGAGAACCACTGTTCTAGGAGCTCAAAATCTAAGTAAGAGATGACACAAGAATTCAGCCTTTCCCTTTTTTAGCACTGAAAGTACTGCATCTCAGAAAATTACTCAGTCCCAGGTTGGTCACCACAGATAGCATGAGACAGAATGCACCAAGGGTCAAAATGTGAGTTCAGCTTGGGCTAGAGTGGTGAGGGAAGGTTTTTAGAAATGGGCAGGGAGTGGGGGATAGCAGCTGAGTTGTCTTAAAGGTACTGGGGCGAAACCGGTTTGGCTCAGTGGATAGAGCGTCAGCCTGCGGACTGAAAGGTCCCAGGTTCGATTCCGGTCAAGGGCATGTACCTTGGTTGCGGGCGCATCCCCAGTGGGGAGTGTGCAGGAGGCAGCTGGTCGATGTTTCTCTCTCATCGATGTTTCTAACTCTCTCTCTCTCTCCTTTCCTCTCTGTAAAAACTCAATAAAATATATTTAAAAAAACAAATAAAGGTACTGGAGGGGAGGGGGTATTTGTAAGTAAAAGCAGGGTGTGTCAGTGTCACATGAAGAAACCAGCTGGTCTACTTGGAGGGTTCTGAGTTCATACAGCTGAATGCCTACTCTGGGCTAAGCACTTGGGACACAGAAAGGTCAAGGAGACAGGTCTATGGCCTGTGTGTGCACATGATATAGACTCACAGGTGTCAAGGGTGACATATGAGCAGGGTGCTGTGGGATTTCCAGGTAGAAGGAATCACTTATGCTATGAGTGCAAAAATCCCTAAAGGGACAGGCATGCAAGCAGAGAAAACACCAAAAAAACAAAACAATTGGTAGACTTGGGTAAAACAGTTACTTGTGACTCAAAAGTAGCAGGGGAAATGTGTAGAGACAGAATCAGGAGAGTTCTGGGGTTACCTGGAGAAGGAGCTGGGGCCTCGTGTGTGTCATATTAGCTCATAGGTGAGAGTCCATTCTGCTTTGCTTTTCACTATTGACTCTCTAACCCAAAGATGACCACACCCACCACAGTCATTTCCTGAACTCTCCTTAATTAGCACAAGGTTGGGCACAGGGCAGGTATTTAAGATATACGAATTGAGAGCTCTGAGCATCAGGCTTATGGAGAGAGAAAATTCCCTTCCTTCTTCCTGCTATCTAGCTCCAAAGTGCAAATCCATCCATAGGAGGCAGCTGTATGGCTGGGGAAATCTCAGAATGCCTGGGTGAAAAACATCCTAATTGTCTTCCAGGCCAATCAGTCTCCAGCCATCTAGAGAAGATGGCCAGTTAGGGCCCTGCTCCACAAAGGTTAAGAAAGAAATGCCAAGTCACCAACAGGCCACCTAAGTCGGGCCTGTTTTAGTGTTCCACTTGAGCAAAGGGGTTGAGAACCCTGTCCCCACAGCCCAGTGTCTGTGCCGGGGACCTAGGACAGGATGCTGGCCCCAGCCCATGGTGACACCCACCTTGCTGGGAGATCCGCTTCACCAGCAGGTTGAGCTGCTCCACCACCAGCTGCTTCTTGCTCTCCATCAGGTGGGAGAAACCGCGCTGCAGAGCAGAGGCCATGGCTTGGGAGTCCTGGCTTAGGCTCTGCTTCAGCTGGGTTGTTGCATTATCTCCAACTAGGAACTGGAACTCGGGCACTTCTGCAGGAAGGCCAGGCCAGAGCCCATATCAGGAATGGCAAGATAGAACCCACAGAAGTGGGAAGTTGCAGGGGGCCTATCCATCCCATCCCTAACCAAGAAGTCAGGCGGTGCTAAGCAAACTGCAGTGAAAACCGACTGCTCACCACCAGCCCACAGCAACCACACCTAAGCCTGGTCTCATGGGATTATCCCAGTAGCTTCAAGAATTCATGAGGCTAACCAGCCTTTCAGTTCCTGTGACATTCAACCTCTGTTCTTGGCCACTGTTCTAGCTCAGCCCTGGGTTGCCAATGTATTCTAGCCCCAATATGCTTGCTGTCAGCATTTTGCTAAACCTTACTTGTCAGAAAGGTCACAATTTCCTCAACTGGCCGGAAGCCACATAAGCCCTGAAAGGAGGTGAGGGCAATGGCCATTTCTGGCTTATGGTTGGAATCAGGGTAGTGCTGTGGAGCCTGGAGGTGCAGCTTCTCTGCCAGTTCCTGTGGGATGGCCAGGGGAAGAGGAGGAAGGTCAAGGCGCAGCCATCACCTAGCAGGTTACCAGTCCCACCCAGGCCTTGCTCCCTACCCTCCCAGGCCCCAGAAAGCAGTAGCTTCCTACTTCTAGCAACAAGCCCAGTCAAGGCATAATGCAGAAATTCCAGGTTCAGCCAACCCAGGGCAGAGACATGGGCCAAGTCTGGGGGCAGTCTTTAAGAGGCCTGGACTGGGAATCAGGAAACCCAAACACCAAGCCACACTCTGACACAAGCTGTGTGACTTTGGGTAAATCCCTCACTTCTCTGGGTCTTACTTTGCTCATCTAGAAATGAGGAGTTTGGATAGGCAAATGCTTATGATGTTATTCATGGGATTGTTGCAGAAAGACTCCCGGGGGTGGAGCTGAGGCAACAGCTAGGGTGCCTGCCCTGCCCTAAAAGGTGAATTCTCTAAAAGAACCAAATAGGAAAATGTCAGATATGAATAGTCCTGGGCTGGGTAAAGTGAGAGAAACTCCCCTGGCACAGGCTGGTCAGCTGTTCACTTAGATTTAGCTGCCAGCATGTGTCACCATCATCTAGTCTTGCCGAGTTGTCAGGCCTCGATTTAGCTTTGAGAGGAAGCCTAGCATAGGTAGGGTAAAAGCAGCAGTAAAAGTTGTCAAAAGGGCCAGACTGGCGTGCTCAGTGGTTGAGCATCGACATATGAACCAGGAGGTCATGGTTCCATTCCTGGTCAGGGCACATGCCCATATTGCGAGCTCAATTCCCAGTGTGGGGTGTACAGGAGGCAGCCGATCAATGATTCTGTCTCATTATTAATGTTTCTATCTCTCCCTCTCCCTTCTCTGAAATCAATAAAATATATATTTTTAAAAAATTGTTAGAGGGCCTTAAAAGTAAGCTCTTCTCTACCTTGATTGTACCCCATTCTGATCCTATACCTTGTTAGGGTGTGCCTGGATGGAGAGGGCTGTTTCAACCGAGAGCACTTTGAAGAGGAAGGGCAGCTTGCCATTAAAGGTGTCCTTGACCTTTGAGCCTAAGCAGTCCTGGTTCTCAGCGATCCACTGGCCTAAGGTCCTCTGAGAGATTCGACTGTCAAGAATCTTGGCATCTCCCCGGGGGTGGGTCCCCATCCACAGCTGGAAAAACAGGAAATTTGGGAGAAAAGAGAGAAAAACATACACCACCAGTTTGCCTGCCCCAATGCCAGAGTTACCCTGTGTTCCCCATAGGGCAGTTAAATCCCAAGACAGGCCTCCCAGCACTGGGTATAAATCCTCATGCAATCACGGACCTAAAATGAGGCAGCAGACCCCAGAATACCAGGAGCAGAAGACCCAGGCTCTAGTCCAGGTTCTGCCTCTAACCAGCTGTGGAGGCTTAGACTAGTTATTTCCTGTCTCTGGGTCTCAGTTTTCTCATCTGTCCAGCAAGGAGAATAACACCTACACTGTCAAGGTCACTAGAAATCTCTCAAGCTCAAATAGCTCCAGGAGGTGTTAGCATTCATTTATGCCAGTCTCAGATTTAGAGGCTAAAGCCTCCCTATGCTTTTGGCTTTTTCTCTACTAAATGGGCAGAAATATAATTTAAACCTATAATTTTAGGTTTAAAAATGTAAAAGCTAGTGCCCTGGCCAGGTAGCTCAGTTAGTTAGAGCATCATCCCAATTCTCCAAGGTTGTGGGTTTGATCCCCAGTCAAGGCACATACAAGAAGTAACCAATGCCTGGCCGGCATGGCTCATTGAGCGTCGACCTATGAACCAGGAGTTCACAGTTCCATTCCCAGGTGGCATATCCCCAGGATGCGGGCTCCATCCCTAGTATGGGGTATACAGTAGGCAGCTGATGAGCCATTCTCTCTCATTATTGATGTCTCTGTCTCTCTCCCTCTCCTTTCCTCTCTGAAATTAAAACTAAAAATAAAATACACAAATAAAAAATAGAAGCAACCAATTAATTCATAAACAAGTGGAACAAATCAATATCTCTCTAATCAATAAATACTTTTGTTAATCCTCACCCGAGGATATTTTCCCCCATTCATTTTTTAGAGAGAGTGGAAGGGAGGGAGAGAGGAAGGGAGACAGACAGACATCAGTGTGAGAAACACATGGATTGGTTGCCTCCTGCAAGCAGAGGATTGAACCTGCAACCCAGGTACCCACCCTTGACAGGAACTAGAACCCACGACCTTTCTACCCTTCAGTGCCGGCGGGGATCAAGACTAACCACTTAGAAACACTGGCCAGGGCAGTAAGTAATTTTTTTAAATAAAATAAAAATGTAAAAGTCAAAGTAAAAATTTTAATTGTCAGAGAAGACTGAATAAAATTCAGTAAGTGCTAAGAGTTCTTTGAGGAAGGACACTGGAAACCCCGGCCTATTATGAGAAAACCTTTCTTCTTTGGGTGCAGCTTCCCCCTCCCAGGTGATCCACGTGCCTTGCCTCAGGTCCTGTTGAGCCGAGGAGTCTAAGTGGGCTGCCGGGCTCTCACCTCTGCGTATGGCTTGTCCTCTGAGATCCGGGCCAGTGGGTCACTGCTGGCCAGTAGCCGAGCCACTTCACTGTTTGCACCCATCTTCCCCCAGGCATACTGCTGCACCACACAGGAAAGTGGGAACACTGGGGGCACAGACAGGGGGTCAGCTTCCACTCCACCCCTGAGGCCGACTCTACTGTCCCGGGGAAACTTGACACCAGCTGCGGGTTTTGTCTGAGAGGCAAAGTCACATAAGGGGTTTGTAGGCTGTAGGCTGAGACCCTGCTCCTCTGCAGGCCCCAATGTTCCTATTTATAAAACGGGCAATGAGGCTCTTCTGCTGACGTGGGGCAGATGGCTGCACGGAGATGACGGGGAGGGAGAGGAAGGAACCTTTTCCACTGCACGCGGTCTCAAAGCGACCCTCGTGCGGCCTTTTCCCTAACGACCGACCTTCCTCGAGGGTTGCAGTAACGACTCAGTCCCCATCGCAGGTACCCCTCCCCTTCCTGACGCCCATCCATCTTTCCGCAAAGTCCCGAGGGTGGGTTCGACCTGCCATATCAAGTCAGGAAGGGTCCCCAGGACGCGATCCACACCCTCGCTCGCCTGCACCCCGACGCAAAGCCCACCTCGCTGAGAGGCCATCCTGGCAGCACCGGACCTGACTTCTCGCACGTATGCCCTTCCCGGCAGCAACCGCGCGGCCCCTCTGTGCCCAGAGCTTCATGGGAAACGTAGTTCCTCGAGAGGGAAAGCCTGGGATGCGCGGGAGCCCCCTGCGACCATTCCTGCAATCGCGCTCCCACTCTCAAGTAACCAGAAGCCTCCACCAGTTCACAGGCTTCCAGTCTGCAATCCTTAGATCTAAGCGTTCATTCGTCCTCCACTGGACACATTTTTTGAGAACCTGCTAAAGGCTAGGACTGTTCAAAGGGCTGGAGATACATCGGAGGACAAGATACTGATCCCTTTGTCTCTGTACAGTTTACATTCTTGTTAAGGGAAAATAGTCAAACAAGAAAAATAAATCGTATAGTATGTTGAAAAATAAGTGCTACAAAAAGGGTGGGTAGCAGTTTGCAGAATTTATTTATTTATTTTTAAATATATTTTTATTGATTTCAGAGAGGAAGGGAGAGGGAGAGATAGAAACATCAATGATGAGAGAGAATCACTGATAGGCAGCCTCCTGCACGCCTCCCACTGGGGATCCAGCCCACAACCCCGGGCATGTGCCCTTGACTGGGACCCGGGACCCTTTGGTCCGCAGGCCGACGCTCTATCCACTGAACCAAACTAGCCAGGGCTGCAGAATTTAAAATGTTGTCTAAGCAAGCCACATTGAGAAGCTGACATCTAAGCACAAACTTGGAGGTGAGGACAAGAGAGGGTTCTGGGCAAAAGAAACAGCTAGAGGGAAGGCCCTAAGGTGGGAATGTGGAATGTGCCTGCCGTGTTCTGGAGTAAATAGCAAAGAGGCCAGTGTGGGGAGAGCTGGTGAGCAGGACAGGGGTGGTCAGCGGGGAAAGGCAGTGAGCAGAACTTTGGCGGTCATTGTGAAGACCAGGTTTTACTCTGAGCATCACAATCATTAGCAGGTTTGAACAAAGAATTGCTGTGATCTAAGCAGGGACTCACTGATGCTTGATCATGATGGCAAATATCACATGCAAGGCCCTTAACCTGTCTGAGCTTCTCTTTCTTAATCTGTAAAATGGGATAATGCTGGACTGACAAGCTTGTTGGGAGGGTCAGATGGGATGATGTGGGATTCAGTAAGGCAGTCAGTTCTGGGGGCTCCTCTCCTCCTCCCTGCCCTAAGTTCTACAGCACTCAGAACCCCAGCCTCTCCTCCAGGCTGAACTGCTCACAAGTCACAACACACAGAAGTCAAGGAGAGTCACCAGGAGCCCTGTATGGCAAAGGCTAGCCTGGGCCTTGGATGTGGAATAATATTACTATATATATATATCCTGTGGAGAAAGGCTCTGACATCTGGACCTCCACAGTCAACAGCCCAGGAGGTGGGCAGCCAGCTGGAGGGGTCCAAGAACACAGTAGCCAAGCTCCAGGGAACCTTGTGTGAGGGGGCTACAGTCCTGACTCTGCCTCCCCTACACTGATTCCCACAGCCTCTACCACACACGCCCAGGAAAAGAGGGGTACTGTTTTCTCTGTTATGTCCATCTGTAAACATCAACCTCCCCTGGGGTCCCCTGGCTCAGATAAATCAGCCTGCATTTCAAAGGAAGCTTCACCATATACTAAGGAATAATAAAACGGAAAAATTAAGAATCATACAAACAGAGAGAACCAAGATGGCGGCATAGGTTAACGCCGGAGTTTGCTGCTTTGAACAACTACTTCAAAAGTGAAACTAAAACACGGAACGGACATCACCCAGAACCACAGGAACGCTGGCTGAGTGGAAGTCCTACAACTAAGAGGAAAGAGAAACGCACACGGACACTCAGAGGAGGCGCAGTGGTGAAGTCAAATTCTGAGGTGCGGAGTGCGCGGAGCGGGCTGGCGGCGGAGGGCGCGGTTGTTGTTTTCAATCGGGAGGGAGTCGCAGACTCTGAGCACCAGATCCGGGCTAGTCTTTAGGGACCCAGACTCAAACAGGAGAAGCGGGACTGTCTGGCTTCGGTCAGAGCGAGTGCAGCTTTCTCTCCGAGCTTTGCAGCGGGTGCTGGGACTCAGAGAGGCAGAGCTTTTGGGACAGGACTGAGAACCGCCATAACTGCTCTCTCCGGCCCACCCTGTTGATCCTGTGCGACCCGCCCCGCCCAAGCCCTGCACAGAGGCATTTGCCGGATAGCCTCAGGCAAAGGCTAGATTAGCACCTCCCTAGAGGACAGAAGTTCTCTCACTGCTGACACAGCTGATTCTCATAGCCACTTGGCCTGGAGGTCAAACCCTCCCTGGAATTAGCTACAACAATCAAGATTTAACTATAAGACTTCGAACAAAGACCACTAGGGGGTACACCAAGGAAGCATAACAAAATGCGGAGACAAAGAAACAGGACAAAATTGTCAATGGAAGATATAGAGTTCAGAACCACACTTTTAAGGTCTCTCAAGAACTGTTTAGAAGCTGTCGATAAACTTAATGAGATCTACACGAAAACTAATAAGACCCTCGATCTTATATTGGGGAACCAACGAGAAATTAAGCATACACGGAATGAAATAACGAATATTATACAGACGCCCGACAGCAGACCAGAGGAGCGCAAGAATCAAGTCAATGATTTGAAATGCGAGGAAGCAAAAAACATCCAACCGGAAAAGCAAAATGAAAAAAGAATCCAAAAATGCGAGGATAGTGTAAGGAGCCTCTGGGACAGCTTCAAGCGTACCAACATCAGAATTATAGGGGTGCCAGAAGTTGAGAGAGAGCAAGATATTGAAAACCTATTTGAAGAAATAATGACAGAAAACTTCCCCCACCTGGTGAAAGAAATGGACTTACAGGTCCAAGAAGCGCGGAGAACCCCAAACAAAAGGAATCCAAAGAGGACCACACCAAGACACATCATAATTAAAATGCCAAGAGCAAAAGATAAAGAGAGAATCTTAAAAACAGCAAGAGAAAGAAACTCAGTTACCTACAAGGGAGTACCCATATGACTGTCAGCTGATTTCTCAACAGAAACTTTGCAGGCCAGAAGGGAGTGGCAAGAAATATTCAAAGTGATGAATACCAAGAACCTACAACCAAGATTACTTTATCCAGCAAAGCTATCATTCAGAATTGAAGGTCAGATAAAGAGCTTCACAGATAAGGAAAAGCTAAAGGAGTTCATCACCACCAAACCAGGATTATATGAAATGCTGAAAGGTATCCTTTAAGAAGAGGAAGAGGAAGAAAAAGGTAAAGATACACATTATGAACAACAAATATGCATCTATCAACAAGTGAATCTAAGAATCAAGTGAATTAATAATCTGATGAACAGAATGAACTGTTGATTATAATAGAATCAGGGACATAGAAAGGGAATGGACTGACTATTCTTGGGGGGGAAAGGGGTGTGGGAGATGTGGGAAGAGACTGGACAAAAATCGTGCACCTATGGATGAGGACAGTGGGTGGGGCGTGAGGGCGGAGGGTGGGGCGGGAACTGGGAGGAGGGGAGTTATGGGGGGAAAAAAAAGAGGAACAAATGTAATAATCTGAACAATAAAGATTTAATTAAAAAAAAAAAAGAATCATACAAACAGCCAAAACCGGTTTGGCTCAGGGATAGAGCGTGGGCCTGCGGACTGAAGGGTCCCAGGTTCGATTCCGGTCAAGGGCATGTACCTGGGTTGCGGGCACATCCCCAGTAGGGGATGTGCAGGAGGCAGCTGATCGATGTTTCTCTCTCATCGATGTTTCTAGCTCTCTATCTCTCTCCCTTCCTCTCTGTACAAAAATCAATAAAATATATTAAAAAAAAAAAAAGAATCATACAAACAAAACAAAAAAATCATACAAACAGTCCTAGCTGGTTTGGCTCAGTGGATAGAGCGTCGGCCTGGGGACTGAAGGATCCTAGGTTCGATTCCAGTCAAAGGCACGTGCCCGGGTTGTGGACTTGATCCCTCGTGGGGGGCATGCAGGAGGCAGCCGATCATTGATTCTCTCTCATCATTGATGTTTCTATCTCTCTCTCCCTTTCCCTTCCTCTCTGAAATCAATAAAAATATATTTTTAAAAAAGAATCATACTAACAGCATATCTCCCCCTAGCCTTTTTTGCTCAGTGGTTAGAGCATCAGCCTGCGGACTGGAGGGTCCTGGGTTCGATTCTGGTCAAGGGCACATACATTGGTTGCAGGCTCCTCCCTGGCCTGGGTCCTGGTTGGGGCACATGCAGGAGGCAACCAATGGATGTGTTTCCCTCAGATTGATATTTCTCTCTGACTTTCCCTCTCTCGTCCACTCTCTCTAAAAATCAATGGAAAAATATCCTCAGGTGAGGATTAAAAAACAAATCAAAAAAGAGGGATTAGATTAGGTACTGAGGGTTCTTAGAGCATCTCCCACTATGACCACCACAGAAGACAGAGTCACTTCCTCATAGTATTTCTATGGGAGGGAAGAACTTAGATTGCTGGGACAGAGCCTCCACCCCATGCTACCCTCCCTACATACAGAAAAACATATCTATAAGGAAAACTGAGGTGTTCAGAGAACCTAAAGCCTTTCACCCTTACCTCTTGCTTGTCTATCTCTAGCGGAACTGATCACACTTTATTATCCAGTGATGATCTGTTTTCCTCTCTCTTCTCTACTAGACCATGTGTCTAATTCGCCATCACATATCTGCCAGTGCCCAGCTGAGGCTTAAGCTATAATAGCAGCTAACATTTATTTTCATTTCCTTTTTAAAAAATTTTTTTTATTGATTTCAGAAAAGAAGGGAGAGGGAGAGAGAGAGAGAGATAGAAACATGAATGATGAGAGAGAACCATTAATCAGAGCCTCCTGCATGCCCCCTACTGGGGATAGAGCCTGCAACCTGGGCATATGCCCTTGACTGGAATCGAACCTGTGACCCTTCAATCCAAAGGCCAACGCTCTATCCACTGAGCCAAACCAGCTAGGGCCAGCTATCATTTATTTTCTACTAAATCCTGTACTAAGCCTCTCTCAAGAATTCTCTCACTTCATTCTCAAGATAGGTACTGTCATGAGCCCCATTTTAGAGATGAGAAAAATGGATCTTGGAGAGATGAAGTAACTGGTCCAAGAACATAGAGTTCTGGTCTACTATACCTCCTCCCTTGTTGACTATGTGAATGAATAAATAAATGTATGATGTATCTCTCACAGGAAATGTGGACAGATCCCAGGAGACTTCAAAGACAGATAAGTGGGCCAGCTCTACACTGATAATAACAAGTTCCATTCTTTCTTCACCAGTCCACCATTTTACTAGGTTGGTCAGACAAGGAGGAGGCAGGACAGCTTCCTGATGTATAGACTGTTTTCTCAGGCTGCAGACAGGCTGTATATCTCCTATGATATTATCTATATACTAGAGGCCCAGTGCAAGAATTCATGCATGGGTGGGGTCCCTAGGCCTGGCTGGTGATCAGGGCTGATCAGGGCTGGGCCAATTGGGTCTTGCCAGCCTTGGGGAGGAACAGGGGGAGGGACCTCGGGCTGATCAGGGCCTGCTGACCGGGGGGGTGGGGGGGTGGAGAGAAACAGGGCATGGGAGGTTGGCTGCAGGCCCCAAGGAGGGAGCTGGCCCTCCGCCCTGCTGGGAAAGGGGCTGAGTTCACCACCACTCACCTCTGGTTCCCTGTCTCAGCCTGGGGCCCAAAGGCCCCGGTGGGGTCAGGAGAGGAGGCGATGGTTGCCAGGCAGGGCGTGGAAGGAATGGATGCCAAATACTGACACCAGCGCCCAGCCACTGCACGGTTCCTTACCTCTCCCCCACACTCCTTCCCTCACTGCCACTGCAGTGGGCGGGCGGTGGGCCGATCAGGGTCTGCTGGCCGGGGGCAGGAACAGGGCATGGGAGGTTGGCCGCAGGCCCTGAGGAGAGAGCCGTCCCTCGGCCTCCCTGGGAAAGGGGCCATGTCCACTGCCACCCACCCCCAGTTCCCCATCCCAGCCAGGGACCCAAAGACCCTGGCGGGGTTGGGAGAGGAGGCGACGGTCACTGGACTGGGCACAGAAGGACTGGATGCCGGATGCCGACGCTGCTGGCTGGCCACAGGAGGTTGGCTGTGGGAGCGCGCTGACCACCCGGGGGCAGCTCCTGCGTTGAGCATCTGCCCCTGGGTGGTCAGTGCGTGTCATAATGACTGGTTGACCGGTCATTCCTGTTGTTCCGGTTGTTCAGTTGTAACGGTTGCTTAGGCTTTTATATATGTACTAGAGGCCTGGTGCACAAAAATTTGTGCACTCGGGGGGGGGGGGCGGGAGGGGGTGTCCCTCAGCCCGGCCTGTGCCCTCTCGCAGTCTGGGACCCCTCAGGAGATAACGACCTGCTGGCTTAGGCCTGCTCCCGGGTGGCAGAGGGCAGGCCCAATCCCTAGGTGCAGCCCCTGGTCGGGCTCAGAGCAGGGCTGATTGGGGAGTTGGGGCGCCGCCCCGTCATGCACAGAGCAGGGCATATTGGGAGGTTGTGATGCCACCCTCAGTCACGCTCAGGGTAGGGCCGATTGGGGGGTTGGGGCACCGCCCCCTGTCACACTCAAGGCAGGGTCGATGGGGAGGTTGCGGCGCCACCCCCTGTCACGCACAGAGCAGGGCCAATCAGGAGGTTGGGGCGCTGCCCCCGTCACCCACAGAGCAGGGCCGATTAGGGGGTTGGGGTGCCGCCACTCTCACACTCAGGGCAGGGCCGATGGGGAGGTTATGGCTCTACCCCATCACACACAGAGCAGGGCCCATGGGGGTGGGGGAGGGTTGGGGAGCTCCCCCCTATCAGGCACAGAGCAGGGCTGCTCAGGGGGTTGGGGCCCCGCCCCCTGTCACACACAGAGCTGCAGGGCGATCAGGGGGTTTGGGCACTGCCCCCTGTCATGCTGATCCCGGTGCTGGGAGGCATATTACCCTTTTACTATATAGGGTAGAGGCCTGGTGCATGGGTGGGGCCGGCTGGTTTGCCCTGAAGGGTGTCCTGGATCAGGGTGGGGGTCCCCACTGGGGTGCCTGGCCAGTCTGGGTGAGGGGCTGAGGGCTGTTTTCAGGCTGGGAGTGACTGAAGTTCCCAACCGCTCCTTTTCTTCTTCTTTTTTTTTATTCTGGGCCAGCTTTACCTTGAGGCTTGGCTCCAGCTCTTAGGCCTCCGCGGCTGAAAGTAGGTTTCTGGCCTTTGCTTACAATGTTGCAAATCTGCTGGCTGAAGTCCGGCGGTATTTGTTACAATGTTTCTTAAACTGCCCGCTCAGAGGCCTGCAGCGGCAGGCAGGGAACGTTGGTTTCCTCCGTCACTGAGGCAAGCAAGCCTCATGTTAGTTTCAAACTGCCTGGCTGCGGGCGGCCATCTTGGCTGACAGTTAATTTGCATATCTCGCTGATTAGCCAATGAAAAGGGTAGCAGTCGTACGCCAATTACCATGTTTCTCTTTTATTAGTGTAGACTAGAGGCCCGGTGCATGAAATTCATACACGGAGGGGGGTTCCTCAGCCTGGCCTGCACCCTCTCTAATCTGGGACACTTTGGGGGATGTCCCACTGCCAGTTCAGGCCCGATCCCAAACTGGCAGTCGGACATCCCTCTCGCAATCTGGGATGACTGGCTCCTAACCACTTGCCTCCTTGCCTGCCTAATCGCCCCTAACCCCTCTGTCTGCTGGCCTGATTGCCCCTACCTTGCCTCCCTGCCTGCCTGATTGTCCCTAACCTCTCTGCCTGCCTGCCTGATTGCCCCTAACTGCCCTCCCCTGCCAGCCTGATCTCGCTCCCAACTGCCCTCCCCTGCCGGCCTGATCTTGCCTCCAACTGCCCTCCCCTTCTGGCCTAGTTGCTCCCAACTGCCCTCCCTGCTGGCCTTATCTCACCCCCAACTGCCCTCCCCTGCCGGCCTGATCGCCCCTAACTGCCTCTGCCTCGGCCCCCACCACCATGGCTTTGTCTGGAAGGAAGTCAGACGTCTGGAAGATGGCCAGTTGACTCAGTTTAATTAGCATATTACTCTTTTATTAGTATAGACTAGGGGCCTGGGGAACGAAATTTGTGCACTGGGTGTGTGTGTGTGGGGGGGAGTGTCCCTCAGCCCAGCCTGCCTCCTCTCACATACTGGGAGCCCTCAGGCGTTGACCCCAGCCCAGGCCTGATGCGAGGCATCAGGCCTGGGCTGGGGGCAGAACCAGTGATGGGGGGAAATGAGGGTCCCCTGCTGGGCGGGAGAGCGGGTTGGGGGCGAGTCACCCTGCCGGCCCGCGTGATCGGGTCCCGGGCGACCACCGGCACTCACGCCCCCAACCCGCTCTCCCGGGTTGAGGGCGTGAGTGCGGGCGGACGCCGCAGCCGCCTCACCGCCCGCGTCCGGGTCTACCAGCGGGATCAGGTCCCGGGCGACTGCTGGCACTCACGCCCCCAACCCACTCTCGCGGGTTGGCAGCGTGAGTGCGGGCGGACGCTGCAGCCACCCCGCCGGCCCTGCGTGATCGGGTCCCGGGCGACCACCACAGCCGCCCCGCCAGCTCGCGTCCGGGTTTGCCGGCCGGATCGGGTCCTGGGCGACCACTGGCACTCACGCCCCCAACCCGCTCTCTGATGGCGCTGTACCATCCTGCCTGCAATATGCAAATTAGCCGCCATCTTTTTTGGTGGTTAACTGCCATCTTAGTTGGCAGTTAATTTGCATATCTCACTGATTAGCCAATGAAAAAGGTATCGGTCGTACACCAATTACCATTTTTCTCTTTTATTAGTATAGGATAGATTATATAGGATAGGATTGCTTAAATGGGGGGGGGGGCGGGAAGCCTTTTTCAACAGGAGGAGATGCTCTTGGCAGACAAAAAATACATAATCCTTATATCTGGACTGATAGCCAGCCATATGCACCATACTGCCAAACCAGTCATTAAAAAATTGAACCACTTTTGGCTGGCGAGGCCCAGAGAAAAAGAGAGTCAAGAGCTGATCAGCAGGTCAGACCCTGCTACTATCTCCAGGCCTCGCCAGCAGCCTGGGATGGCTGCTGATCAGCCCCACCTCTCTCTCTCTGAGAGGTCAGCAGTTCAGCCTGCTCACCAGTCCCCACCCACTCAAGCCTGCTGTGCGTACAGCCTGGTGTTCGGTCGTCCATTCGGTTATTTTGGACATTACGGACCCTGGCTCTTTATATATAGAGAGTAGAATATAATCATTTAAAAATGTAATGACTGTTCTTAGTTCAAGAGCTATACAAAAACAGGCAGTAGGCTGGATATAGCCTCCTGGATCTAGTTTTCTGTCACTTGCCCTACAGCACAATATCCTTGTTACCCAAAATTCCATTGACAATCATTTTTTAAACCCAGTCATAAAATCTATTAAATATTTCTTTTACATGTTCTCAGTCATCATTTGTTTTTTTTCTAGCTTCCCCTTATCTATCCTAATCACATTATTTCTTCTACTTTAATTTTGTGAATGATTAAAATTACAAATGAGACCTTTTCATTCAAAGTTCCATCTTCTTTTCTTTGTGATATCTTTAGCAAAAATACTTTTTGAGAGAGGTTGGACAATGTAGGTAATAAACAGTGTATTAGAAAACCTGCAGCGAGTAAGCCATAGGAAATTTGCAATATAGGGAAAGCAGCTTAATTTAAATAAAAGCACATATATATATAAAAAACCTGAACCACTTTCTTACACCTTACACCAAACAGCTGTTGCCCTTAAAACCCCTCTTCATCCCTCACCTTAGGTTCTGCCTTCGCAGTTCACCCAAATTAGGTACTGATTGGTTGGTTTCTATTGCCAGTCAGTGTCAAAAGCTCCGCCTCCTAGACAGCCATTGGCTCCTTGCAATTCACCCAGATTTGGTTCTGATTGGTCGGTTTCTATGCCAGTCAGCATCAAAAGCCCTGCCTCTTAGGCAGCCATTGGCTCCTTGCAATTCACCCAGATTTGGTTCTGATTGGTCAGTTTCTATGCCAGTCAGTATTGCTGGGCCTATCTCCGGGCCTGATCATAAAGGTGGGGCTGATCAGCAGCCACCCCAGGCTGCTGGTGAGCGGGCTGAACTGCTGACCTCTGGGAGAGAGAGAGAGAGGCTTGGCTGCTGGCGAGGTCTGGAGAGAGAAGCAAGGTCTGATCACCCTGCTTCTCTCTCTGGGCCTCATCAGCTGCTGCTGCTGCTGATCAGCCCTGCCTCTCTCTCTCTCTTCAAGAGGTCAGCAGTTCAGCCCACTTGTCTGCTGCACGCGCAGCCTGGCGTTCGGTTGAGCCTTCGGTCATTTTGGATGTTACAAACCTGGCTCTTTATATATATACTAGAAGCCCAGTGCACAAAAATTTGTGCACTCGGGGCGGGGGGAGGTTCCCTCAGCCCGGTCTGTGCTCTCTCTCAGTCTGCGACCCCTCAAGGGATGACCACCTGCTGGCTTAGGTCTGCTCCCCAGGGGCTTGGGCCTAAGCTGGTTTAATCAGACATCCTTCTGGAAGCCTGGCAGCCCTCGGGGGATGTCCACTTGCCAGTGGGGAACAGGCCTAAGCTGCAGTCGGACATCCTTAGTGCTGCTGAGGAGGCAGGAGAGGCTCCCACCACCACCGCTGTACTGGCAGCCATCAGCCTGGCTTGTGGCTGAGCAGAGCTCCCCCATGTGGGGGTACTGCTGGGATGCCTGGCCAGCCTGGGTGAGGGGCTGATGGCTGTTTGCAGCTGGTCACACCCCATTCAGGGTGGGGGTCCCCACTGGGGTGCCTGGCCAGTCTGGGTGAGGGACTGAGGGCCGTTTGCAGGCTGGCCAGAGACTGAAGCTCCCAGCCTCTCCTTTTTTTCTTTTTTATTCTGGGATTTATTTACCTTTTAAAATTGAAATTTTGTTGCTGTCACTGGAGCTGAGAGCCGGGCTCCCGCTCATTCCAGCTCTGAGGCCACGGCCTGCTGAAAGCAGGTATCTGGGGTTTGTTTAGCTTCTATAATTGAAACGTTGTTGCTTTCGGAGCTCAGAGCCAGGCCGCGGCAGGCGGGGAACCTTGGCTTCCTCCATCACTGGAGCAAGCAAGCCTCCTGCTCACTTCAGCTGCATGGCTGCCGGTCGCCATCTTGGTTGGGTTAATTTGCATATCTTGCTGATTAGCCTATGGGAGGCGTAGTGAAGGTACGGTCAATTACCATGTTTGTCTATTATTAGATAGGATCCTATCTAATAAAAGAGAAACATGGTAATTGGCATACGACCGCTACCCTTCCCATTGGTTAATCAGCGAGATATGCAAATTAACTGTCAGCCAAGATGGTGGCCGGCAGCCAGGCAGCTTGAAACTGAACATGAGGCTTGCTTGCTTCAGTGACGGAGGACTCCAAAGTTCCCCGCCTGCCGCTGCAGGCCTCTGAGCCTGCAGTTTCAAACATTGTAACAAATATAGATGCTAAACAAAACCCCAGGAACCAGCTTTCAGCCGGCTGGGATCTCAGAGCTGGAGTTGATACAGAGTTTCGATTATAGAACCAAAACAAACCAGATAGCTGCTTTCAGGAGCGGAGGCCTAAGAGCTGGAGCCTCAGAGCTAAAGCTGGCCCAGAATAAAAAAAAAAAAAAGAAAAAAAGGAGCAGTTGGGAGCTTCAGTCCCAGCCTGAAAACAGACCTCAGCCCCTCACCCAGACTGGCCAGGCACCCCAGTGGGGACCCCCACCCTGAAGGGTGTGTGACCAGCTGCAAACAGCCATCATCCCCTCATCCAGGCTGGCGAGGCACCCCAGTGAGGACCCCCACTCTGATCCAGGACACCCTTCAGGGCAAACCAACCAGCCCCCACCCATGCACCAGGCCTCTATTCTATATAGTAAAAGAGTAATATGCCTCCCAGAACTGGAATCAGCGGAGCTGAGAGGCCTCCCGGCACCGGGATCAGTGTGACAGGAGCAGCGCCCAAACGCCCTGATTGCCCTACGGCTCTGTGTGTGACAGGGGGCGGGGCCACAACCTCCCTATCCACCCTGCTCTGTTCATGACAGGTGAAGGCGCCCCAACCCCTTGATCGGCCCTGCTCTGTGCCTGATAGGGAGGAGCTCCCCAAACCCCTGATCACCCTGCGGCTCTGTGTGTGACAGGGTGCAGCGCCCCAACCCCCTCACCCCACGGGCCCTGCTCTGTGTGTGACAGGGTAGAGCCATAACCTCCCCATTGGCCCTGCCCTGAGTGTGAGTGGTGGTACCCCAACCCCCTGATCAGCCCTGCTCTGTGGGTGATACAGGGCGGCGCCCAACCCCCTGATCTGCCCTGCTCTGTCTGTGACAGGGGGCAGTGCCCCAACTCCCCAATCGGCCCTACTCTGTGAGTGACAGGGGGGAGCTCCTCAACCCCCTGATGGGCCCTGCTCTGTGCATGACAGGGGGGAGCTCCCCAACCCCCAGATGGGCCCTGCTCTGTGCGTGACTGGGGGGAGCTCCCCAACCCCCTGATGGGCCCTGCTCTGTGCGTGACAGGGGGAAGTGCCCCAACCCCCTGATTGGCCCTGCTCTGTGCGTGACAGGGGGTGGCACTGCAACCTCCCCATCGACCCTGCCTTGAGTGAGACAGGGGACGGTGCCCCAACCCCTCAATCGGCCCTACCCTGAGTGTGTCTGAGGGTGGCATCACAACCTTCTGATCGCCCTGCTCTGTGCATGACAGGGGGAGGCGCCCCAACTCCCCAATCGGCCCTGCTCTGAGCCCGACCAGGGGCTGCACCAAGGGATTGGGCCTGCCCTCTGCCACCTGGGAGCAGGCCTAAGCCATCAGGTCATTATCTCCCGAGGGGTCCCAGACTGCGAGAGGGCACAGGCCGGGCTGAGGGAACCCCCTCCCCACCGAGGGCACAAATTTTTGTGCACAGGGCCTCTAGTAGATATATAAAACCCTAATATGCAAATAGACCAAACGGCGGAACCGAACAACTGGTTACTATGACGTGTGCTGACCATCAGGGGACACACACAAAACATGGCGGGCATCAGCCACGTATGGATGGTGGACCAGGTGAGCGGGGGCACAAGTCACTGTCATCTGGCAAGCCTCTGGTGGTTACTGAAAATTCTTTGCTCTTGCATGCCGTAGTCTCGCCCGGCGTTTGCACCTGCTGCCGGTGCCAGAGCCACTGCTTGCACCCGCTGCTGGTGCCTGGTGCTGGCCCCAATCACTTGGTGCCGCCAGCGGGTGCGAGCGGCGGCTGCTTGTCCCAGTAGCCCCTGCCTGAGGGCTTCTTCACCTCCCCCTGCTCCTGAGGGGCAATCGGGGCACCAGCTGCCGCTTGCACCCAATTGATGATGCTGGCCCCACTCGCACCGCTGCTGGCGCCAACCCCAATCGCTCTGCACCATCAGAGGGTGCGAGTGGGGCTGGCACCATCTGCGCATGGGAGCAGCAGCAGCAGGAGTGGGTCTGCTGGCAGACAGGGGACCTGGGGCTGCGGGGGAGTGGCCGGGCGGGGGCCAAGACCCACCCCTATGCCCACCGCAGCCTTGTAGCCCACAGTTCCTTTCTTCTTCTTTTTTAAAAAAATATATTTTATTGATTTTTACAGAGAGGAAGGGAGAGGGAGAGAGAGTTAGAAACATCACTGAGAGAGAAACATCGATCAGCTGCCTCCAACACACTCCCCACTGGGTATGTGCCCACAACCAAGGTACATGCCCTTGACCAGAATCGAACCTGGGACTCTTGAGTCCACAGGCCGACGCTCTATCCACTGAGCTAAACCAGTGAGGGCCCACAGTTCCTTTCAAGGTGCACGAATTTGTGCACTGGGCCCCTAGTATAGATATAAAAGCCTAAGTGACTATTCGACCGTTCAACTGATAGCTATGACATGCACTGACCACCAAGGGGCAGATGCTCAACACACACGCATGGAAACATGGAACAGACTAATGAATCTCAGAGGGAAGGGGGGAGGGCGGGAAGAGATTAACCAAAGATCTTATATGCATACTAGAGGCCCAGTGGCTTGCAAGGATTGGGCTGAAACTGGCCGTCTGACATCCCCTGAAGAGTCTCGGATTGTGAGAGGGTGCAGGCCAGGCTGAGGGATCCCACCAGTGCATAAATCCGTGCACCGGGCCTCTAGTGATATAATAAACAGCTCCTGTCCAGAACTCCTAAAACCTTTGTAATTTCCTAAGCAATAAAAGTGCTAGGGGCAGCTTTTTGTTCTAAAGTTTAGCCTCTGACCATGTTTTCTGAGGCAGAGCTCCTAAATCCCTTGAATTTCCTGGGTGATTGGAGCACTTTTTGTCCTAATAAGGCAACTCTTGGTGGGCTTCTGGGTAGCCTCAGGATGTGGTTGGTCACCAGAAAGAACAAGCCTTGATTAGAAGCTTGAAACTTTCCACCCTACCTTCTATCTTCCAGGGAGGGGAGAGGAGAGAGACTGAGTTAACTGTCAGTCATGACCATGTCTATGTGATGAAGTCTCTCTCTGGAAAGCTTCCAGGTTGGTGAACACATACACCCCAAATCCATTGGCACAGAAGCTCCTGCACTGAGGACCCACACTTCACCCTGTGAATCTCTTCAACTAGCTGTTTGTCTGTATCCTTTGTCATATCCTTTATTATATAAGAAACCAGTAAACGTGTTTCTCTGAGTTCTGGAAGCAATTTTAAATTATTGAACCTGTTGAGGGGTTCAGAGGAGAAGCACAGGTGACAGTCTGAGACTTACAATTGCCACCTGAAGTGGGGACAGTCTTGTGGGACTTAGCCCTTAACTTGTGGGATCTGATGCTAACTCCAGGTAGATAGTCTCGGAACTGAATTGAATGACCACAGCTGTGTCAGAGAATTGGTTAGTATGGCAAAAACTAAACAAAACCTGTGTCTGGTCCCAGAAGTATTCTGTATGAGTAGGAAAAACAAGTCTTTCCTTACACTACCCTTGGAGGGGTGGCTGTAGGGGGTGGGGGTAGTAGGGTAGTTTCTAAGGGGACACAAACCTGGATCCCTTTTCATTCTCCCACTTGAGGACATTTCCTGGAGAAAAGTTCAGCTGGTCCCTAAAAATAGTTGATATTTAGACAGGGGAGAGGAAGGTAAGTGGATGAGGGAAATAGTAAATATTTACTAAATGCCTATCGTGCGCTGGTACTGTTAGTGCCAGAAATAAACAGTGAGCAAAACAGACCCTACTCCTGCCCCTGTGTAGCTTACAATCTAGTGGGAGAGACAGGCACAAATAAATAACCACCTAGTCACGTGTGTACTACAATCGGCAATAGGTTTTATGAAGTAAAGGTATAGGCTAATAATGAGTTTATGTGTGGGGAAGGGTGCTGATCCAACCTAGTGTGAAGAAGAGAGGCCACTCCAAAGGGGCATCTGAGCTTGAATTTGAAGGATACTAGGAGTTAACTAGGTGATAAGGGCATGAGCTAAGAGCATACCAGGAAGAAGGAACATCTGGTGCAAAGGCCCTGAGGCAGGAGGAATAAGGGAAGTCTGAGGAACTGAAAAGCCACTAGGAGGACTGGAATGCATGGGGGTGGGCAAAAGAAGGGGTGGGACCAAGAGGCCAAATTAAGAATTTGGGCCTTTATGTAAAATAATTTAAGGATTTTCAACATAAAGTTTCATAACAATTTTGTCCCCTTTAAATAGATCTCTGGTTACAACATGAACAAAAGACCAATGAGCAGCCCTGTACTAGTCCAGAGCAAGGAATGGTAGCGGCTGGATTCGGTGGTAGCAGAGATGAACAAAGCCAGAGAGGAGAATACATAGTTTGTGAGGAGTGCAGCCACCTCCCCCACGGCTGATGGCTGTATTGCTGAACTTCTTCATTCACTTAACAAATGCTTGATGCTCAGGTTCAAGTCCCAGCTTAGGCCCTAAACCTGTCTGGGCATCAAGGGGCAAGGCCTAAAAGAAGCAGAGCTCAGCTAGTGTGGGGGACAGCTGCGCGGCTGGTTCAGAAGAGAACCCCTCCGCGGCCCTACCACTAGAGCACTCCTGCGCAGAAGCAGGCTCACATTCCATCCCCTCCCCCGTCTGCACCAGGTGTGCTTCCCAAACTTGCCCTCCAGGGAAGTGAAGGAGTTAAGTTTCCGGCTCCCCTTACGGGAGTTTACTTGGAAAGTTTACGGGAGTTACCAACACAAATCTCGATGCTGTCAGACAGAGAAGCCGCGGGGCACGGCCCCGACACCCCAAGCCTGGCTCCCTAGTTCCTGGACGCCGGCCGACCGGGAAGCACGGGTACCAGGAAGAAGCAGAAGGCAGAGGAGTGCCGGGCAGGAGGGCGGAGCGGACCTCTGTTACGTGCAGGATCACGCCCCCTGGGGAGGGCGCTGCGCCTGCGCCGGAACGGCCGTCTCGCTCCCGGAAGTGGAGGGTCTGCCAGGAGAGAGCCGCTGGGTCTCGGTGCCCGGAGGCAGAAGCGCTCGCGAAGCTCGCCCGTCAGCCCCCGACTGCCATGTCAGCCTTTGACACCAACCCCTTCGCGGACCCAATGGACGTAAACCCCTTCCAGGTAGAGCTTCCAACACATCGCTCGCTCCGGTGCCGGAGGCCGCCGCCCGGGCCTTTTCCCCAGCGCCAGGAGACGTGGCGGGGGAGGGACGGGCCGACTGCCCAATGGGAGAGCGGGCTCTCCAGGCCGGCCTGTCGTAGCGTGTGGGGGGCGGCACCAGCAGCAGGTGGAAGGCTGGGCGCTGGTAGCCTGGGAAGAGGTGCGACCCTCTAACTGCCCAGACAGAGCCCCTCTGACCGGGTGCCCCGGGGAAAGGGGCTGGAGCAGACTGGAGGTTCCTCGAGTGTCAGAGAGTAATGGCTTCACCTACCACAGGTGCTCGGTGAAGTGTGACTACCACAATCCTGCAGTCTTGGTTTGAGTGAGTCACGTTAGGAGAGGGATGACAGCAGCATAATGAAGAGGTGGAAGGCTTAGTGGGATGGAGAAATGTGGAGATCCCAAGACAACCCCGTCTCCTCTCCCCCAACAGCCAAACTAGCGTTTAAGGTATAAGAGGACCCCAGAGATTTGTCAGGAAAGGAAAGCTAGGGAGAGAGTGAGAAGCTGAAATATGGCCTTGATAAGAATGATACACTTTGGCCCGGCCAGTGTTGCACAGTGGTTGACCATCGGACCCAGCACCAGGAGGTCACCGGTTCCATTCTCATTGGGGCGCATGCCTGGCCTGCGGGCTCCATCCCCGGTGGGGCGCAGTCAGGAGGCAGCCCACCAATGTTGATGTTTCTCTCTCATCCATGTGTCTATCTCTCTTTCCCTCTCCCTTCTCTAAAATCAATAAAAACATTAAAAAAAGAAGTACACACTCTGGCCAAGAGCCTGCTTTGGACTGGATTGGCTAGATAGGAGAGCCCAGGTTAGGGAGGGAAGAGAAGTGAGAGAGCTCTGCGGGTCTTGATGTTGGTCTGATGGACCTGTAGGTGGTGGCAGGGTAGTTGAGATGCAGTGACCTATGAGTTGACCTCACATTTTAATCAAACGATGGAGGAAGAAAGAGTCTTCCTACTTAAAGCCAAAACTTTTCTGCCTTTGAGCTAAGGGGATAGGGGCTCTCTTTTTCCATGATGAAATACTGGGACTCCTGTTAGTGCCCAAGCTCCTGTGCCTCTTGTTTCACGTCTGCTTAAAACCAGTTCTAGGAAACCTTACTTGTGTTCACTGGTGATTTATGAGCCCTGAGGTTTCTGCTCTGTGAGGATGTCACCAGGCACATTATTAATTCATCCTGCTTGGACTTTGGTAGTTGTCAGCTTCATAGTTTCTTGGAGGTGTAGGGGAAGTTTTTGGAGGGGTCCTTCCTGCAACTAACAGCATGAACTTTCTCACCTTGAATCTCCTCAAGGACCAAAGCCAACCCAAAAGAGACTAGAACAAATTTTCTATACGTTGTCAGGAAACTCAACATTTTATGCTTCTTTCATGGTCTCAAGGTACCTTAGCTAATGGGGACCCTCAAGGCAATTTGTTAACGTGTTCTTTGTAACATCAGGGAGTTCTTGTATCTTAATACTTCCTGACAGGACCGTTAGCAGGACCTTGTCTCTTAGGTGATTCAGTCATCTCTGTTAGTTGAGTAAAGAAAGAGCATTTGGCCCTAGCCGGTTTGGTTCAGTGGATAGAGCATCAGCCTGGGCACCAAAGAGTCGCAGGTTTGATTCAGGGTCGGGGCTCATGAGGAGGCAACCAATCGATGTGTTTCTAAACACATCGATGTTTCTCTCTGTCTTTCCTTCTCTCTCCTACTCGACCTAAAAAATCAATGGGAAAATATCCTCAGTAAGGATTAACAAAAAACACAAACAAAAAAGAATATTTGCATTTTATTTGCCAGTGTCTTCTGGTAACTGTTTTTGCTTTAATTACAAAACTACTGTATAATACTGGAGTTTGAGTTTTCATAAGGATCTAGTAGGCTTTTGGTGTGTGTGCTGTGTAATCACTCGCTTTTTTTTTTTTGTCCTGTCAGAAACAGAAATAAAATATCTGTTGCTATCTGACAGAGGTGGTCAGCTTGTCCCCACGGCTAGTAGTGGGCAAGATAGTTGGCCTGAGTTCAGCTTTGTATTAGTACTAGCTTGAAAGTATTAAACTACATCTTCACCCCCAGAAATGATTGTGCAAACGGTGGTAGAAGAAACTTCTGCATTCAAGCAAGACAATTTGTCCATCAGGCAATCCCAGAATATGGCAGGATAGGAAACAGCTGTGGGCCTGTGAAGAGCAACATCTGGTTGGGGAATCCTTTGAAGGAAGAAGAGAGTTGGCTGGCTATGATTCTTCTTCATACTCTGGGCTGGTTTCCCCCTTGGTGCACAGTTGTGTGGGGAGAAGGAGCTTTGGAAGTGAGGCCCCCAAGCTCCTTCTGGAGCTGCTCTCCCTCTCCTTGTGATGGCAGGATCTGGTTCCCTGACTGCCAGGGCTGGGACAGTGGAGGGTGCAAGCCTTTGGGTGACAGGGTGTGAGCCCAGCTTCATTACCCATGGTGTTGGCACAGAACTCAGGAGGGAGGTGAAGGCCAGCCTTCAAAACAGAGTCCTTTGTTTCTATCACCTGATGGTGGGTTGTGAAAATATATTTAGCATCCAGAGTCCATGGTGGACTATTAAAGCTGGGAATATCCTCAGAAGTCTGTTCTAACCCCTTCAGTTAGAGATGAGAAAAACAGGAACCCAATGAGGATGGGACATGCCTGAGTCACTGGATAATTTGCAGCAAGAAGGAGCCCAGACCTGGATCTCATTCCCAGAACAGTGTTTTTCTAAAGGTTTTTAAACTCAGATATTGTCTTAAACTGCTCTGGAGTTATTTAGCCAGCCAAGGAAAAAAAATGTTATGTCATCATCACCACCACCATCCTTAAAATGAGAGGACTGCCTGGCTGGTGTGGCTCAGTGGTTGAGCATTGATCTATGAACCAAGAGTTCCCTGGTTCGATTCCCGGTCATGTGCCCTGCCCAGGTTTCGGGCTCAATCCCCAGTAGGGGGCGTACAGGAGGCAGCCGATTGCTGTTTCTCATCGATGTTTCTGTCTCTATCCCTCTCCCTTCCTCTCTAAAATCAATTTTAAAAAAAACATTTTAAAAAATGAGAGTACTGATAGGGGTGAAAGTAACAAATTAGCATTAGCAGAGCTATTTTTCCCCCCAGTGTGTGGTGCTGGAATAATTGCCTTTTGCTTTTTTAAAAATATATATTTTTAAATTGATTTCAGAGAGGAAGGGAGAGGGAGAGAGAGATAGAAACATCAATGATGAGAGAGAATCATTGATCAGCCGTCTCCTGCACGCCCCACATTGAGCTGGCAACCCGGGAATTGAACTGTGACCTCTTGGTTCATAGGTTGACGCTCAGCCATGCCAGCTGGGCAAGACAGTACTTTTAAAGTAGTGTATGGTCTGAGTAATAAGTTTTTGGGAATCACTACATATTTCTTTTTTTTGAGGATTGATAAGGCTTGTTAATTTGTTAAAGGCTCTGAGAAATCCTACAGTAAAGATATTTACTCAACTTTGACCCAACATTTCTCAAAGTTATTAAACCATGGAATCCTTTTTCTGCTAACTTTTGTAATATTTCATGAAACTTCCAGTTCTCCTTTAAGTCCTCTCCCTCTCCCTCCCTCTCTCTCTCTCTCTCTCTCTCTCTCTCTCTCTCTATATATATATATATATATATATATAATATTATAATAATAATAATACATATATATTATTAATTTCAGAGAGGAATGGAGAGGGAGGGAGAGAGAAAAACATCAATGATGAGAGAGAGAATCATTGTCCGGCTGCCTCCTGCACATCCCCTACTGAAGATCGAGGTCACAACCTGGGCATGTGCCCTGACTGGGAATCAAACTGTGACCTCCTGGTTCATAGGTCGATGCTCAACCACTGAGCCATGCCAGCCAGACCTTACCCATGTTCTTTATCCACCTCCACTCCCACCCCTGCTCCACACTGTGGGTGTGGCCTTTTATGACCTCTTCCTTGTGCATGGTATAGTTATAATTGGAATTATTAGAAAACTTCTTGCAAAGTAAGAGCTGCGAAAGAAAAGTTGTCACAAGAGTGCAGCTGAGGGTTTACTAAACTTGTAGAAGGAAGCAGGAAACTGCAAGCCAAATGTTGCTGATTTCACAACCTCCAGTGGCACTCCCTAACCCCTCTATTAACGATGGTGCATCTGCTTTGTACTCTGTGGAGATGCTTGTCTTGCTTTGGACTGATTCCAGTATATCTGCTCCTAAAAGTTTCTCAGTCTTGTCATGGTAATGAGGAGGTAAAAGGCTAAAAAGGTAGGCATTGTACTGTTCATTTGATTTTTCAGCAGTCCACTAACAAGCAGGTCACTCAGGCACATGCCAGCGTTGCTTTCCTCCTTGGTATTTCTGCCAGGTTACCCCGGTGGCCTGCATTGATCTGAAGAAGGGGATTGGACCAGCTGGTGGTACTGAAGCAGTGGTTCTCAACCTTCCTAATGCTGCGACCCTTTAATACAGTTCCTCATGTTGTGGTGACCCCAACCATAAAATTATTTTCGTTGCTACTTCATAACTATAATTTTGCTAATGTTATGAATCGTAATGTAAATTGTTGTGCCCAGATTTCAAAGTTCCCAAGACCCCCAGGGAGCCAGTCAGTCCGATGCAAAAGCAAAGAGTCATTTATTTCAAACCCGGGTTTGGCTCCCCTGCCACACTCACCGATGCAACGGTAAGCTCCAGTGGCCGAGAGAGAGAGACCTGATGGGACAGGGGGTTTTAAAGGGGGGTGGAGTGAGGGCAGGAGAGGGGACTGTGGGCCCCGCTGATTGGCCAGGCGCCAGTCGGTACAGGATGTGGTCATAGTGATGGCGTGCACTTCCCTTGATTATTATTGGTTAGTCCAGAGAAATCCTGGGTGTGGCTAGCAGCGGCTTCTTCCCGTGAGGAAGCACATGGCACCCTCCCAAAATGGAGGACCCAAGGCAAGATGGAGGGCGCAGTCCTTGCCCGGCTCCTGCTGCCGCCGCTCGAACTCGCCACAAGGCAGGATGGCCCTCCCGCACAGCACCCGCAGCTGGCCTGCGGGCAGACCGGGACTCCAGCGCATCTGGGCGGCACAGGCCCAGCAAACGGGGTGCGGCCGGTGGAGCGGCCCAGCTCTGGAGGAGCGGCATCCGCTCGGAGCAGGCCCGGCCCATGGGGCCGGCGCACTGCAGCATGGCGGCCTCCCCGAGCTAGGGCACGCGCCCCACTCTGCTGCCGCCGCTGCTGCACTGGGCCCGGTCCGGGGGGCAGCGGGCGGGTGGCAGCCCGTGCCGGGCTCCCGCCGTGGGCCGGGGAGCCAATGCCCCCCCCCCATGGGGCCCGGCGGCCGGCCCACGCAGGCCCCGGCCCCCCCGACTGGGCCCCGAGGGCCGCATGGACCCCCGGCCCCAGCGCGGGCAAGCGGGGAGCCGACCACGGGGGAAGGGAGGAAAGAGCCAGGTGGTGAGGCCTTCCGCTCCTATGACCTCCCCCGTGGTCGGTCGCCGCCCGGCCCCACCCCTCGGCCCGCCGCCGGCCACCACGCAGCCGGTCTGGACACTCGGACCCGTGCCGGGGAGGCCAGGCCCTACGGTGGGAGCGGAGGGATCTCAGAGCCGGGCGGTCAGACTCCTCCCCCCCGCACCGCCCAGAGAGGCGGGCGGTGCGCCTTTCATAAATATCTGACATGCAGGATGTATTTTCATTGTTCACAACCCACAGGTTGAGAACCGCTGGAATAGAGAAAGCCTTTAGGTCTTCATGAGTTTCCAAATCACACAATTTATCACTTTCACATGTTGCCTCTGCAGTTAAAAGATAATCTCAGTGGTGTGGCTGCTTCCTGAGGATTTAAAACATTTTTCTCCTGTGGGAGGAAAAAGTGGTGCCAGAAATGTGATTTGGGTGTAAACAAAGTTATATGAGGTTCTCTGCATAGACACTGAAGGTTTTGCTGCTTTCCAGAGAGGGTAGGCTCCAGCTTGACTCTAACTTTGGGAATTTCAAAACCACCAAATGGACCTGGTAGGAGTTTCCCATGGGACAGGAGAATTATCTCAAGAAATTTATCTTATACATTTAGAAGTGTCCTGGAGTTCTGTCCTTGACTTTTTTCTCACTGTATACTTCTATGAGTAATTTCTTCAACTTGCATGGCTTCAGAACAGCATTCACATAACAACGATCCCAGATCTAGTCCTTTATCTAGCTCTCACTTATCTCCTGAGTTTCAAACCAGTATCCATCTCCCACTTGGACATTTCCATCCATTCCAACCAGTTATATTCCATATGTATCTCCATTTTGACTCAGTATCTTCTCGGATCCTCTTCCTGCGCCCACACACCCACGTCTGAAAAACCTGTTCCTTTTGTCCTGTGATCACTTTTTTTTTTTTTTTTTTTTGTCCTGTGATCACTTATCATGCTCAGTGGTCGCCCTGTTCCCCAGTTACCCAAGCTGGCAACTCAACTCCTTCCTTTCCCTTCCCTGCCTCCTCCTCTCTTGCTCTGTAGTAATGCCATATCCCTACCAATCCAGAGAGTGCCCAACATTATGGCATCTACCTGAAAAGGGTCTCTGGGGTCTATCCCCTCTTCCCTTGTCCCCAGCTGTCATACTTTAGTTCAGGCCTCACTATCACCCATGTGAACTGCTGTGTCCCAGCCAGTCTTCCCGGCATCCTTCCGCCAGTATTGTACAGTCCCCACTGCTGGCAGAGGAGATCATGGCAATCCCTGCTCACAATCTCTGGTTTTCCTCTATTGCCCATAGGGTAAAGTCCAACTATGCAGTCTGGTCCTACCCCTTCTTCAGGTTGGATCCCTGGTGCTCCTGGCTGCTCTCTGTACACACACCACTCCACAGCCCTCAGAACCTTCTCCTGTTCCCTGAACACATGCAAGCTGTTTTTAAAGGTGCCAAGTCTCTGCAAATGTTATTTTTGCCTTGCCCTTTAGTGCTTGCTAAATTTCTTTCATTTCTCAACTGAGAGACCACCTCAGTAAAGCCTTTTTATTTTTTTTAAACGGTAGTTTAGCCTGACTGGCATGGCTCAGTGGTTGAGCGTAGACCTATAAACCAGGAGGTCACAGTTATTCTCAGTTGGCACATGACCGGGTTGTGGCTCTATCCCCAGGGTGATCCCTTGTGTGGGGCGTTCAGGAGGCAGCTGATCAATGATTCTCTCTCATCATTGATGTTTCTATCTCTCTCTCCCTCTCCCTTCCTCTCTGAAATTAATAAAAATAAAAGAATACTTTATTGATTTTTATTTTTTTAAATTAATAAATCTTTATTGTTCAGATTATTACAGATGTTCCTCTTTTTTCCTCCCATAGCTCCCCTCCACCTGGTTCCCATCCCACCCCATGCCCTTCCCCCTGCCACTGTCCTCATCCATAGGTGTAAGATTTTTGTCCAGTCTCTTCCTGCACCTCCCACACCTCCTTCCCCCCAAGAATTGTTCTATGCCCCTGCTTCTATTATATTCACCAGTTTATTCTGACTTAATTTTTAGGTTCACTTGTTGATAGATATTTATTTGTTGTCACTTTGTTGTTCATAATTTTTATCTTTACTTTTTTCTTCTTCTTCCTCTTCTTAAAGAATATCCTTCAGCCGAAACCGGTTTGGCTCAGTGGATAGAGCGTCGGCCTGCGGATTGAAAGGTCCCAGGTTCGATTCCGGTCAAGGGCATGTACCTGGGTTGTGGGCACATCCCCAGTAGGAGATGTGCAGGAGGCAGCTGATCGATGTTTCTAACTATCTCTCTCCCTTCCTCTCTGTAAAAAAATCAATAAAATATATTAAAAAAAAAAAAAAGAATAGCCTTCAGCATTTCATATAATCCTGGTTTGGTGGTGATGAACTCCTTTAGCTTTTTCTTATCTGTGAAGCTCTTTATCTGACCTTCAATTCTGAATGATAGCTTTGCTGGGTAGAGTAATCTTGGTTGTAGGTTCTAGCTATTCATCACTTTGAATATTTCTTGCCACTCCCTTCTAGCCTACATGGTGTCTGTTGAGAAATCAGCTGACAGTCATATGGGTACTCCCTTGTAGGTAATTGACTGTTTTTCTCTTGCTGCTTTTAAGATTCTCTCTTTGTCTTTAGCCCTTGGCATTTTAATTATGATGTGTCTTGGTGTGGTCCTCTTTGGATTCCTTTTGTTTGGGGTTCTCTTCGCTTCCTGGACTTGTAAGTCTATTTCTTTCATCAGGTAGGGGAAGTTTTCTGTCATGATTTCTTCTAATAGGCTTTCAGTATCTTGCTCTCTCTTTTCTTCTGGCACCCCAATAATTCCGATGTTGGTATGTTTGAAGTTGTCCCAGAGGCTCCTTACACTGTCTTCATATTTTTGGATTCTTTTTCATTTCGCTTTTCTGGATCGGTGTTTTTTGCTTCTTCGTATTTCAAATCTTTGACTTGATTCTTGAGTCTGCTGTTGGATCTCTGTATATTATTTTAAATTTCAGTCAGTGTGTGTTTAATTTCTGACTGGTCCTTTTCCATTTTTTTTTGGCATTCTCATTAAGATCCTCGAAGGTCTCACTAAGTTCCTCGGAGGTTCGTAGGAGGTTCTTGAGTAGCCTTATAACTGTGGTTTTGAACTCTATGTCCTCCATTAGTTTGCTTTCCTCCCTTTCTTTCATTTGTGACATGTTTCTTTGTCTTTGTATTTTTGGCTGACTGTGAGGACCCGCTGTGTCTACAGTGGAAGAACTGCTGTGCTGGAGGCACCCTTATGGGGTAGGACTTGCTTCAGTGGGGCTTTGGTGCTCACTGAGTCTGTTTCTTGAGTGTGTCCCTTATGGATGTGAGGAGTTGAAATCTGGTGTCTGACCAGGGGTACCCTGGCTCCTGGATCTCCAAGTCAACCACTGTGTGAGTCCACCCAGCAGGAGCTACAGTGATATCAGCAGATTTCTCCTCTTTGTTTGGGGTTTGGAAGTTTTGGAGTTCTCTGATCCAGCTGCAGTTTGTTAGGTTAGGCTGCAAAAGTGCAGGTGATTCCTTTGCGCTGCGCACAACTGGGGTGGGGATGTAAATTGTGTGGGGCGGGGTCTCAGAATCACCAGGTCGGAGCAAGCAGCAATGGCTGTCGTCAGCCGGCTCCGTGACTCCTGGGGTCTCTGCGTCCCCTGAGTCCTGCGCCCCAACAGCAACAATGATCCCTGCGAGCAGCTCTGCGAGAAAGTCACCCTCGCTTTCCGACCCGCTTCTCCCCGTAGGAGTCTGGGACCCCAGAGTCTCACTGTAAATGAGTTTAGTGCATTCGAGAGCTTGTTTCACCTTCCGATTGAAAAAAACCGCACACCCAGATGCAGCCGCCTCGTGCGGGCCTCTGTACCTCTGTTCTTGGCGCCTCTGCACCTCCTACCCGGTCTCAATGCGCTTTTTTCTTTCCTTCTAGTTGTAGAACTTCCACTCGGCCAGCTTTCCCTGGTTCTGGATGATAGCTGTTTTGTCTTATAGTTGTAGTTTTAATGTTGTTGTGGGGGGCAGCACGTACAGGTTTGTACCTTATGCCGCCATCTTGGTTCCTCTACTTTATTGATTTTTAGAGAGAGAGTAAGGGAGAGAAGAAGAAAAACATCAATGTGAGAGCACAATATGGATAGGTGCCCCCTGCACTCCTGGTACTGCAATCAAACCGGCACAGGATGACACCCAGCCAACTGAGCCATTATGTTCCAGGGGGCCAGGAGGCCAGGGCAGTAAAGTCTTTCTTGACTCTTGCAGATAGCTTAGTCCCTCCCTCCTCTGTGATCCTCTTGCATCTGCACTCACCTTGTTACAGCACTGACTGTGTGCTATCTCTGCCTTGGTTTGTTTTGTGCTCTATACTAGTATTTGCTTCTTGAGGGCAGGAACTAATGTTTTTCCTTGGTATCCTCGCCCTGTGCTTGGTGTGGAATGGTTTGTACTGTAGCAACAGACAGTGGTGAAGGCAATGGTGAGTGGCTCAGTTTGACTGAGAATGGACTGTGCTGAGAGAGGTGCTGTGCCAGGTTGTGCTGTGCCAGGTCATGGGGCCTCCAAGCCAGACTCACTGTCTGTGGCAGGGAGGGAGGCCCGGGATGACACAGGCTCTTTTTAAAAGTATGTGTTTCCCTAAAATAAAAGTAACAGTCACATGATGTAAAATAAAATTAAGGCATCCATTTCTACCAGTCTTTTGCAACTATTATTATTTTGATGTGTTTTCCTGCCAGTCTCTTTTCATGAGTACTTTGGACAAAATGTATTGCTGTATTGCTCCCTATGTTCATAGCTTTAATTTTATATATATATATCTGTTTTTATTGATTTGAGAGTGAGAGAGAGAAACATTGATCGGCTGCCTCCTGCATGCTCCCTGCTGGGGATTGAATCTGCAACCCGGGCATGAGCCCAGACCAGGAGTCAAATGACCCGTTGATGCATGGGGCGACATTCAGCCAACTGAGCCACACTGGCCAGGGCCACTGCTGTAATTTTTAATGGCTGCTTAGGCCATTGAGGGAATGTGTACCAAAACATGCTTGTGCTTACTGTCATTGGATATTTAAGTTGTTTTCTGCTTTTTTCTACTATTGTAAATACTGGTGCAATAAGTGTCTTTGCAGATACAGATTTTTATATGTTTTTGTCATATTTCCTTAGGATGCATTCTTAGGTTCTGGGTCGAAGTACCAAGGTTAACTGTGGCTCTTGGTACACTTGGGACCCAGTCAGCCTGTCTGGGGATGATTGTTTTTTTCTTGTTCTGTGACATAGCCTCTAAAGCAAATAGGACTTCACAGAGCTCCTAAAGTATTGGAGACTCCATGCCTCCCAGATAGAATGGCGGAGTGTTTTTTAGCCCACAAGGTATTTATTTAATGTTTATTTGGAGCCAGAAATAAACTCCACAGTAGGGTTTATTGGGTAGAGTGTAGGATGGGAAAACAAGGAAAAGTCCCAAAGAGCTAGCTCACAGCAGGACCTGTGAACCACGTGGGAAGACATTGCCAAACCGCGGAGAACCAGTGTGTGTTTCAAGGCCCCTCCTGGAAGAGCTCCAGCCTAACTCTGCCTCTTTTCTCTTGGGCCCCTCACACCTAATGACATGGAAATGCTCCCCTGCCCCAGAGCTGTGGCGAGCCTTACTCACTGGGCCTTTGCCCACCTTCCTCCCCTCCTCCTAGAGCCCTACCTTCCTCAAAGCCCTGCCTAGACCTCTCTTCTCCTCCCTTCCTGTCTTCATCCTGCCCTGGGTTCTTGTGCATGTCTCAGCTACCAGATCGTGGACTCCAGAAGGCAAGAGCTGTGCCTTGTTCATCTTAGTGTGTACCTAATGTTAACGGAATGAAAATGAGTTCAGGAGCATTTTGTTATAAATTAAGTAAAAGGCATTAGCCAGTCTGGGGCCTTTGGCATTGAGGGGGTTTTAGGTTACTTCTTTGTAGGTGAAACTTAGCTCTCACTATCCTTTTATTTATTTATTTGTTTGTTTGTTTATTTTTAAAATATATTTTTGTTGATTTCAGAGAGGAAGGGAGAGGGAGAGAGATATGGAAACATCAATGATAAGAGAGAATCATTGATCGGCTGCCTCCTGCATGCCCCCACTAGGGACCGAACCCCCATACCCCCCCACTGGGGACAGAGCCTGCAACCTGAGCATGTGCCCTTAACCAGAATTGAAACCTGGACCCCTCAGTCTGCAGGCCTACGCTCTATCCACTGAGCCAAACCAGCTAGCGCTCACTATCCTTTTAAATAACTACTTGACCCACATATGAATTAGTTAATGCTCGGTGAGTGGAAAAGAAGATTGCTGTTGTTGACTTCTTATTTGTGACTCAGAGTAAAAGCTGAGGATCCTCATTCAGGCCAGTCAGTGTGGTTCTTAGTCACAAGACTCTCTGCGTGTGTCCTACAAAGGGTGTTTCCCAAGAAGGACTTCTCTGAGGCCTGGGAATAAAGAAATGAGCAGAAGCAGTTATCCCGGTCACTCACAGTGCCCGCGTCAGTGTCCTTCTAGAGTGGGGTTCATTCAACCACACATTGATGGTGCACCTTCCATTTGTCAGACGCTATTCCAGGTTTTGGGGGTGCACTGCTAAACAAGGTAGAACTGGGTCTTTCCCTCCCAGGCTTATCACTTTTGTCTTTGGAGACAGACAGCCTTGGATTCAGAGTCAGGTTCAGCACTACTTCTGAAATCTTGGACAAGCTGCTTCCCCTCTCTGAGTGGAGGCTTTCTCCAGCTGCAAACTATTAATATTCCTCCCTCACAGGGTGGTCGTGAGGTGGAATGAGGAGGAGAGGGTGTAGCTTTTCTCAGCCAGGGATCCTCAGCTGAGCCACAGGACACAGAAATTGATTGACTGTTTTCTCCATTCTCTCAAGGATGGGATTTAACCAGGATGGTTCAAGATGCACGGGAGAGAAGTCAAGTCATGGCAGACAGTGGATGCCTTAGGATAGTGGGGCTTAATTCTCTTGAGGAACCAGGTTGAGAGAGGCTAGTAGAACCTTCTTTTTGGATGACTTGACACAGTGGCCATGTCTGGGGTGACTAGAATTTCACAGTAGCATCCTGGTGTGGTAAGCCTGGCACAAAGTAGACACTCAGTAAATGTTAGCTCCCTTCCTCAGTCCCGCCTCCTCCCTACCTCTATCCCTAGGCCTCAGCTTCTCTTGAAGCCACCCACAACTTTCAGAAGAGCCCAGGTGTTCTCAGATGGGAAGTATCCTTGTCTCCCAGAGTGTTCCTGTTCCAGGCTCCTCTTCCAGGGCAAGGTGTTTCTCGGCCCCAAGGCTGCTGCTGTGATGCAGATGCTCCTTCTCTATGCCCTAGCATTTGGGCAGTGCCTCCTAGAGAAAGCAGAGGGCCTACAACATGCAGCGCTTACTCGCAGAAATTACTTGAGCTTCTGCTCTACACAGACCTTCACGAAGCACTGGGAAGCCAGAGTACGAACTAGACACCTGGTGCAGAATTTATGGCCTATTAGTGGAGACAGGATTTGTTTATGGTGACCCTATTGTCTTTTTCTGTATAGAAAAATTAGGGGGTTCCATGGGGCCTATTTAATGTTAACATTGTGTTTAAAAATCCAACTTATGGAGGCTTCCTGGTGGAAGTGAGGCTGGGCCGGAAGGACAGGAGCATCTGGATGAGTAGGGAGTGATGGGGGGTGAAGTGTGCAGACGGGAGCCTAGGTAAGGCCTTGTAACAGGGTCCTTGACAGAGTCCAATGGCAGTCTGCGTACTCTTCACAGCTGTTCCTCCCAAAACCCAGGCATTGTGTTGAGCTAAACCCGAGCCCCATAACTATATGTATGGAGAAGGGGGAGTGTGTAGGAGCTCTGCTGGTTGAGGACAGGATGAAGACAGACTGGCCTCAGGTCAGCCGGGAGGCTGCTTGGGTGAAGAGGGCGGCAGGGAGCCCTGTGCAGGGCTGGCCTTGGCAGAGATCAGATGGGAAAGGGAAGATTAAAAACTTAGGACAAGCTGTGTTCTGAGGATCTTTTTGTATTTTTTAAAAGAATCAAGAGAAAAAAATAACCAAAAATATTTCCCTGGCTTTTTATCTGAGCCCTTTATATCTCTTTATTCCTAGTAAGCACGCTTGATTTAACCAGTCAGCACTAGCACCTAGCAGCATGCTTTTGTTCTAAGACCTGTAGCTGTCCTTTTAAAAATAAGAGGAATAAAATAATAAATAAAACATTACAGAAAGGTTATAAAGTGAAAAATATCCACCCATTCACCCCCACCCCACCCCCACCATAAAACCCCACTACCTGGGGGTAAATACTAGGAACCGTTATGAATCCATGAAGGGCACTAACAAGAACACATTTTTGTATCGATTCCCAGGCCTCAGAGTATAAAGCTTGCTTTGTATCTTCTGGAAAGTCATCTGGGCTGAACCCCTCCTTTTCCAGAAAGAAGAAAGAGATTGCAGCTCTCTGTGGCAGGGGCCGGGCACAGGAGTCTTCAGAAGGGGCTGTTCAGAACACTAGGAAGGGCCATCAGTGGCCTCACTTAGCCGGCTCCCTGGGATTGCCTGCTGGCCCTGAGGTGGTTATGTCTGTTCTCCTTCTCCTCAGCGTCTAATGGCTCTTTTTTACCTCCTCAGGATCCCTCTGTGACCCAGCTGACCAGTGCTCCACAAGGTGGCCTGGCTGAATTCAACCCCTTCTCAGAGGTTGGTGAGCATGTCCTCTTTATGAGTCCCTGGGTCCTCTGGGTGGTGCTGGGGTCTCTGGGGCAAGGAGCCTTGGCAAGACTGAGTGTTCTGAGAATCTGCAGTTCTCAAAGGGACAATCTTTTTGTGTTGTTGTTGTTTTAAATATGTTTTATTTATTTTAGAGAGGAAGGGAGAGGGAGAGAGAGATGGAAACATCAATGATGAGAAAGAAACATTTGATTGGCTTCCTCCTGTGCACCCCCTACTGGGGATCGAGTCTGAAACCCGGGCATGTGCCCTGACCGGGAATTGAACCGTGACATCCTGGTTCATGGGTTGATGCTCAACCACTGAGCCACAGTGGCCAGGCTCAAAGGAACAGTCTTTTATTTTTTTAAAAATACATCTTTATTGATTTCAGAGAGGAAGGGAGAGGGAGATAGAAACATCAATGATGAGAGAGAATCATTGATCGGCTGCCTCCTGCACACCCCCTACAAGGGATCAAGCCTGCAACCCAGGCATGTGCCCTTGACTGGAATCGAACCTGTGACTCTTCAGTCCTCAGGCTGACACTCTATCCGCTGAGCCAAACTGGCTAAGGCTCAAAGGGACAATCTTAACGTGAACTTGAGGAGTGGGGGTAAGATGAGGAAGTCACCAGTTCTCCTCTTAGGGTCCATGATCTGGGCTCCTCCTGAAGAGGGCAGGGCAGTGCCAGGAGCTCTGGACCCAAAAAGGCCAGGGATCCTAGGTTAGGCCTCACACTGCTCAGAGCCTGAGGCTTTTTGGCTGAAAAGCTACAGAGGGAGATCCAGAGGGAGTACTCCTCATAGGCAGGGGCATATCACCCTCCCTGTTGTGGATTTGCCTCCCACATGGCCAACTAATGGCGTCCCACTCACCTCACTCCTTTAATCTGTCCCAAGCAGACAAATGCAGCAACAACGGTTCCTGTCACCCAGCCTCCTGGGCCCTCGCAGCCAGCGGTTCTCCAGCCCTCAGTGGAACCAACCCAGCCAACCCCCCAGGTACTGTTGACAAAGTTCCCTTTTGCCTCTCCTTTCCAGAAAGGGAAGCACCCAGACTAGTAGCTGAATCCTGAGATCGGGGTGGGCAGGGGGGTCTTATTCTCTGGCTTCCCTTCAAGGGCCTCTTAATAATCTCTTTGGAGTTTGTCACTTGCATGTGGAGGGTCTCCTCACATAAACTCTCACCACCACCCCCAATCCTCCCCCCCCCCCCCCCCCCCACTGCCAGCACCAAAAAATAAGCTCTACTCACCAGGCTGGGCTTCTGGGTATTTTCAGACAGAGCATTGCCCTTCATGCCATTCCAGATCCACCTGAGGCCTTTTTTTACTCAGGGCCCGGAATATATCTTTTTTTTTTTTTTCTAACCGTATTTATTCCTGTCTTCCTTCTTATTTTGCTTTGTCCCTTCACCAAATACCGTGAATCTTGTCTGCTTGGTACCCAACCCTCTGTCCCTTGCCTCACTGTTTACCCCACGCTCCTCACTGCCCCTGGTAAGCATGATCCTCAGTGGAGTTGTATGTTGCAGTTCCTCCTTAGACAGGCCAGCAAGTTCCTGCCTACCAGTTTCCTGGCAGTGAGCGAGCTCTCAGAGAGGCAGATGCTACTAGGAGGAGATAGTATTCTCAGAGACAGCTACATGCAAAAGCTTCCAAAGGTAGGCAAAGTATAGGTGAGCATGAGTGAGGGCAAGATGCCTGGATTCTAGTGGGCCCCAGGCTGCTCCTGTCATTTGGCCGGACTTACTCTGAAAGTGCTGCCCCTGCATGGAATCCTGGAATCCTGGGATCCTGGGCCCCACCCATGGCCTAGAATGCTGTGAGGCAAGGCTTAGAGGCAGAGACTTTCTTGTTCAGCTGGGTGGTGGGTCCTGGGTCCAGCTCAACTGAAGTCACAGACTTGGAGAAATAGGCTAAGACCCTCACCGTGGTCAATTCTGCTCCTGCTTCTACCCCTAGTGCCTGAAATTTACCTCCTGAAGGTTGCCTTAGCTCTTTGGAGAACTCATTTTGGAGATAGAGAACACACATATGTATGTACACATATGCCTGGCTTATCATCCTGTGAGATGACCAGTTTGGTATTTGCTCCCTAAAAAGGACTGTAGCCTTCTGGAGGAACTGGGCTCTGGGCTGGAACTCTGGACCCAGCTCTGCTCAGCCTCACGTAGAATCCTCTAGCTGCTTCACTCAAAGGCGTTGCTCTGCCTGGAGAGGGGATAAAGCTTTGACTCTGCACACCATCAAAGCCAGACAGAGCAGGGCCAACCTTAAGGGGCTGTACTGGGATGTAGCCAGTAACAGTTCTGGTGGACCTCAGGGGGCAGTTCCTGGGAATGGAGTAGGTGCAGGTGCTTGAATATACATCCCTCTGGTTCCAGGTACACAGTATGGCCTCAAATGCTTCCCCATCCCACTCACTCTGGCAGGTTTGCACTGTTTCCTTTCACACACACACTCTCCAGGCTCTCAAGTGAGGCTTAGGTCTCTGGGTTTCTGACTACAGGACAATCTGTTGTGATGCCTTCTGCCCTTTGCTATCACCCCAAAGGTCAATGTAATTGAACTTGGCCTGGACTACAGTATGGAGGATGGTTCTCTTATCTCAAGTTTCAGAATGAAGGGGAGAGGAGAACCCTGATAATGGCAAAGGGGCCACAGAGGTGTTTTAAGAGCAGTAGGGGACAGGTCCCTTGGCCTCTCTTTGGTGGTCTCAGGTGCCCAAGACATTGGAGGGGGTGAGACTACCCCTGGAACTCCCAGCTGGCTCTCCCTGCATGGGGCATGGGCCCTGTGACTTCCTGTCAGGCCAACACTGTTCCTCTGTCTCTCATGTTTGGTTGCTTTCCACTTCCCTTTTCGCTCCAGGCTGTGGCCTCTGCAGCCCAGGCAAGCCTACTTCGGCAGCAGGAAGAACTGGACAGGAAAGCAGCCGAGCTAGAACGAAAAGAGCGGGAGTTGCAGAACACTGTGGCCAACTTACATGGTAAGGGAGGCCACACTAGGTCCTGGGTTCCCGTCCTGGTGCAGGAGAGTTCCCTCAGCCTGCTTGTTCCTGGGGCAGCCTCAGCTCTTTGCTGAGCTCCTGATCATCTTAGAATGGTGTTGGTCCTGGGGAGAGCAGTAAGTGGAAGTCAGGAGACCTGTAGTGTAACCTTAATGGGTGTAGATTATTTCTGCATTCCTTTTCAGCTGTAAAATTGTTGGATAAGAATGGGGGCACTGGCCCCACTATTCCTTGGTTATAGGCTGTTCAAAAAAATAATCACTTAGGCTGTTTAGCTCTGTGTTTCCCAGTACATTTGGGGTCCATTATCTTGCACTGATCGTGTGGGTGTTTATGTCCTATCATCCTTTTTCCTTCCTACTTTATATCCATGAATACCCTGAACCCCACTTGTTGACGCCCCTCTGGAAGTCCTGAATTGGCCCATAAGCTGGGCCTCATCTTGTTATCTCCTTCTACACAGTGAGAGAGAACAATTGGCCGCCTCTGCCTTTGTGGTGCCCTGTCAAGCCCTGCTTCTATCAAGACTTCTCCACAGAGATCCCTGCTGACTACCAGCGAATATGCAAGATGCTTTACTATCTCTGGATGTGTGAGTCCAGCTCCTGCACCTCTGAGCTTAGGGCTGAAATGGACTGTCTTGAGATCCTTGTCTATGCTCTGGCTGCTCCTCCCTGGCAGACTCCAGCCTTTCTCAGTGCTGGTTGGGCTGGGGTGGGGATCTCTGCTTCCTGTCATGGGAACCTCCGACCTCAAGGGCGAGTGCAGACCATGCATCAAGTAGGGTGAGACTAGCTGGAGTCTTCTGAGTTCTTGGGGAGCTCATTGCACTAAAAGGTTCTCCTTCGGTGGAGGCTTCCCCTCTCCACAGACCCTTGGGCTCCTAGAAGTGAGGATAAAAGACTCCCTGTTGCTATCCTGTGGACCATCCAGGGCCAGGGAAAAGAGTTGCTTAGAGAAGGACTCCATTCCCCAAGGATCAGTTATTGGGTCTGCGCCCTCTCCATGGCCACCCCTTAGATACCTGGGCTGTCCCATCACCTCTGAGGAGCTTGGTTTGGTCCCTGGTTTTGAGGTCCCAGAAAAGCAAGGACAGGAGCTAGCCCTGCCTGGGTACAGACCGAGGTCCTCTACTTTTGCAGCAGCTGCCCTGACAGCATGGACCTCATCTCCTCTCTAGGGGATAGTTTGACATATCTGGGAGCCCTTCAGCCACCTTGGCACCAGCCCACGTCTGTCTCCCCCCCCTTCCACAGTGCATTCAGTGACTCTGTTTCTGAACCTGCTTGCCTGCCTGGCCTGGTTCTTAGTCGACAGCAGCAAGGGAGTAGACTTTGGCCTCTCAATCCTGTGGTTCGTGATCTTCACCCCCTGTGCCTTCCTTTGTTGGTACCGACCCATCTATAAGGCCTTCAGGTGAGTGGGGATGGGACAAGGGGGGGAGTATAATGCTGGCATCCCAGGTAGCAAGCCAAGGCCATGAGCCCTAGGATCCCATTCCAGTCAGAGTAGAATAGATCATGGGAAATTCACTTCCCATTCCCACCCACAGCCAGAGTTGGCAGGGATCAGGAGCCATTTTCCTCAGTTGTACCTAAGGTCTGTTTTGGGCCCTCTTCTTGGACCAGGAAAGGAGACCTAGAGAGGGGAGCACGAGCCTTACTTGTCCTTCCACTGCACCCAGTCTGTTTGGTGCAGGAGGATTTCATTCACTGGGAAGAGGAAGGGACTTCCTCAGCTCCCTTCCAAGGTTCTAGGGCAGTGATTTTCAACCGGTGTGCTGCAAGCATTTTAAAACATGCAGTACTTGACTATTTAGTCATGGGCACTGACCTCTTTTCCCTTAGATTGTCAAATAAAAAAATGCAGCAAACACAGTAGCTGTTCAGTGTGAATGAATCAAAAGTATACCTATTTTTTGTCAGATTGGCAAAAAGTATATTTTTGTTGTGCCACAGAATTTTAGTAGTTTGTGTGTACCATGATATGAAAAAGGTTGAAAATTGTTGCTCTAGGATATTCTATGATAGAGTCAGACTCTGAGTTACGCTCTTAATAGCTTATCTCTCCATGCTTACTTATGCCCCTCCCTTTACTTTCCTAGTAACTGTGGAGCATCGCTAAATGCCAGTATTTGACCAGCTGGCCGAGAATAGATTCTGTGGACTTTAATGGATCCACTTTACAGACCCTTAGGGCTTTTGGAATTGTGCCTCAGAGCTGATGCTTTCAGGGCTGGGATGCACTCAGCAGGGAGGACTTGAACCCTCACTATATTCTAGCCCTCATGGACATGGAAATGGAGGTGCTCAAAACACCAGTTTTGTCTAGTGTCTTCTACTTCCCAAATACCTTTCCTGCCACTCAGGCCTACAGTTTTATTATTAGAGGTTTATACCTTTGGCTTAGATTTTCTTCCCTGTTATGAAATGCAGGTCAGTACTCCGGAAGATGGACTGTTACACTCTTTCTATTGTCCTTTGGTGAAGCAACTTCATTAGTTCTTTGAGGAAGGGATTAAGTATTGTCCCCTTAGATTGGAAGGCAGTGAAAGGCAAGCCCTTTCTGATTACAGTTTGTGGGTTTGTAGACAGTGTGACCGAGTCTCTGGTGCTCTGTTTACTCCCCCCTATTCTGCCTCTGGCTTCTGGTGAGGAGGAGTGTCAGACCATATGAGGAATGCTGGGATGAGCCCCAAGCCTTTTGTGACTTCTGGTTTCCCCCTTCTCTCCACAGGTCGGACAACTCTTTCAGCTTCTTCGTGTTCTTCTTTGTATTTTTTTGTCAAATAGGGATCTATGTCATCCAGTTGGTCGGCATCCCTAACCTGGGGGACAGGTGAGACCTGGGGCAGTACAGAGGGAACTGTTCTTTGGAGGCTCAACTCAGCCTCTCTTGCCCTATTTGCCAGCCTCTGAGGGCCCCTCTTCCACCATCGCAAGGAGAGTGGTAACTGGGCCAGCTTGGATCTGTCTTCAAGCCCCCTCTCCAGTTCTTTACCAGTAGCCACTCACTGTCTTGCCTTGTTCACCACTTTCTGGGGTGAACATGGCTTGAATCCTTAGGCTACCTGGCTGTGTCCTACACTGGATTACAGCCTCTTCCTTTTCTCTTATCACACCCTCCTAGAAGCTGGTGCTACTTCCACAGGTTCCACACATGCCCTTGGGTTTGTGCAGCTGCTGATGGATGCCCTGGTCTTTGCAGACCCTGAGCTGTGACTTTCCTGGAGGCCCTGTAACCTAAGGAGATGGAGCCCTAGCCTCTCCTGGGTGGCTCCTCTGGCTGCTCTCTTGGAGCAGACAGCTGGCTTGAGTTTCCTGGGTGCTACAATCCTCCACTCAATATTAGTTTCAGAAATAAAAGCCGATGGTTGATGTTTTCCTTTCTGCCTCAGTGCACAGGGAACATTACAGAAAGGTCAGGCTGGCACTTGGCTAAAAGCCTGAGCCTGGAAGGGCTGCACTATTTTGGTCTCATCTCTCCAGTGGAGCTGGCAAGTACAGAGCAGTAGGGAGGGGCTGAATCACCTTGAACTCAGAGCCAAGTGCACACTGCCTTTCCACCACCCCTCTTCCTTCTCACCATGTTTATAACCTACCCCTTTTGTCTGTATATGGTGACCCAATTACATTACTCATTACCCTAAGTGAGATCCTGGTTGAAAGGCTATGATTAATAACGGCTGTTTGCACCCAGGACAGGGATGACTGTGCCCCTCACTGCCCTGCCTAGGTCTACCTGGATGAGTTCTGCAGCCTCCAGCCTCCCAATATCTTTCTTATCTCACCTCCTAACACTGTGTTTTGATTGTAAAATACGCATAACATAAAATATACCATTTTATGTACCAGTTAAACCATTTTAAAAGATACCTCTGTTTTCTTCTAAGTTTTATCGTTTGAGTTATTATTAGGTCATTGGTCCATTTTGAATTAATTTTTGAAGTAAGGAATCCAACTTAATTGTTTTGCATGTGGATATCCAGTTGTCCCAGCACCATTTTTTTATGAGTTCTTTTTTTAAAAAATCTTCATTGTTGAAAGTATTACATTGACCCCCTCCAGGCTACCCCTGCCCTCCACCCCAGGTCCTTATTGTTTGCGTCCATGGGTTACACATATGTGTATGCAAGATCTTTGGTTGATTACCTCCCACCCACACACCCTTCCCTGCCTTCCCTCCGAGAGATTCCCCACTCTGTTCAGTGCTTCCATGTCTCTGTATCCATTCCATTCATTAGTTTATTTTGTTAAGTAGATTCCATATATCATGTGATACTTCTCTTTCTCTGACTGACTTAGTTCACTTAGCATGATACTCTCCAGGTCCCTCCTTTGCTGTCTCAAAGGGTAAGAAATTCTTTTTTTTTTTTTTACAGCTGCCTAGTATTCCATGGTATAAATTTACCATAGCTTTTTTATCCACTCATCCACTGATGGGCTCTTGGGCTGTTTTCAGATCTTAGCTGTTCTTTCTGATTGGTGTTTTGGGTTTCTTAGGATATTTTCCTAGAAGTGGGATCACTGGGTCAAAAGGCAGTTCCATATGAGGAAACTCCATACTGTTTTCCACAGTGGCTGCACCAGTCTGTATTCCCGCCAGCAGTGCACCAGGGTTCCTTTTTCTCCACATCCTCCTCAGCACTTGTTATTTGTTGATTTGTTGATGGTAGCCATTCTGACAGGTGTAAGGTGATACCTCATTGACATTTTAATTTGCATCTCTCTGCTGATCTTTGAGGATTTTTTCATATGCCTTTTGGCCATCTGTATATCCACTTTGGAGAAGTATTTAGGTCCTTTGCCCATTTTTTAATTGGATTGTCTGTCTTCTTTTTGTTAAGTTGTAGGAGTTCCTTATATATTTTGGATATTAACCCTTTATCAGATGTATAACTGCCAAATATATTTTCCCATACAATGGGCCTCTTTTCGTTTTGTTGATGGTTTATTTTTTTATTTTTATTGATTTCAGAGAGGAAGGAAGAGGGGGTGGAGAGAGAGAAACATCAATAATGAGAGAGAGTCATTGATTGGCTGCCTCCTGCACGCCTCCTACTGGGGATCGAGCTGCAACCAGGGCATGTGCCCTTGAGTGGACTCAAACCTGGGACCCTTCAGTCCGCAGGCCAATGCTCTATTCACTGAGCCAAACTAGCTAGGGCTGTTGATGGTTTCTTCTGTTGTGTAGAAGCTTTTTCTTTTGATATAGTCCCATTTGTTTATTTTCTCCTTAGTTTCCTTTGCCCTAGGACAGTGGTCAGCAAACTCATTAGTCAACAGAGCCAAATATCAACAGTACAACGATTGAAATTTCTTTTGAGAGCCAACTTTTTAAAAATTAAATTGTATAGGTAGGTACATTGTTATTAACTTAATTAAGGTACTCCTAAGCTGGCCTTTGCTAAAAACGTCCTCAATCTGATTGAGGTACGTTCGCTGAGGTCGACCCCTTCCAACTCTCCCATCCACACTCGTCTTGTATACTTGTTTCGTCTGTCTCCTTTCCGAAAACCAACTTCTGCACATGGGCCACGAAGTTTCAATCGCACTGTATGTGCGCACCCGCACATGGCATTTTGTGGAAGAGCCACACTCAAGGGGCCAAAGAGCCCCATGTGGCTCGCGAGCCATTGTTTGCCGACCACTGCCCTAGGAGATGTATTGGTAAACATATTGCTATGAGAGATGTCGGAGATTTTGGTGCCTATGGTTTCTTCTAGGACTTTTATGGTTTCACGTCTTACTTTTAAGTCTTTTACCCATTTTGAGTTTATCCTTGTATATGGTATAAGTTGGTGATCTAGTTTCATTTTTTTTTGCAAATACCTACCCAGTTTTCCCAACATCACTTATTGAAGAGACTCTCTTGACTCCATTGTATGCTCTTGTTTCTTTTGTCAAGTATTAATTGAGTGTATTGGCTTGGGTTGATTTCTGGGGTCTCTGTTCTGTTCCATTGATCTATATGGCTCCTCTTGTGCCAGTACCAGGCTGTTGTGATTAGGGTGGCTTTGTAGTATAACTTGATATCTGATATTGTGATTCCTCCAACTTTGTTCTTCTTTCTCGAGATTGCTACAGCTATTCGGGGTCTTTTGGTTCCATATAAATTTTTGGAGTATTTGTTCTAGACCTGTGAGATATGCTATTGGTATTTTAATAGGGATTGCATTGAATCTGTAGATTGCCTTGGGTAGTATGGACATTTAAATGATGTTAATTCTACCAGCTCATGAACACGGAATATTCTTTCAGTTGTTTATATCTTCTTCTATCTCTTTTTTCTACTTCCTATAGTTTTCTGAGAACAGGTCTTTTGCCTCCTTGGTTAAGTTTATTCCTAAGTGTCATATTTTTTTGTTGCAATTGTAAATGGAAGTGTTTGCTTAGTTTCTCTTGCTGAGAATTTATTATTGGTGTATAAAAAACCATCGATTTTTGGGTGTTGATTTTGTATCCTGCTACGTTGCCAAATTCATTTATTAAATTTAATAGTGTTTTGGTGGAGTCTTTAGGGTTTTCTATGTACAATATCATGTCATCTGCGAATAATGGGAGTTTTACTTCCTCCTTTTCAATTTGGATGCCTTTTATTTCTTCTTCTTGTCTGATTGCTGTGGCTAGGACTTCCAGTACTATCCTATCTAATAAAAGAGAAACATGGTAATTGGCGTACGACCGCTACCCTTCCCATTGGCTAATCAGCGAGATATGCAAACTAACTGCCAGCCAAGATGGCGGCCGGCAGCCAGGCAGCTTGAAACTAACACGAGGCTTGCTTGCTTCAGTGACAGGGGAGTCCAACGTTCCCCGCCTGCCTTGCCGACCTCTGAGCCTGCAGTTTAGAAAACATTGTAACAAATATAGAAGCTAAACAAAACCCCAGAAACCTGCTTTCAGCGAGCCGGGATCTCAGAGCTGGAATTGATACAGAGTTTCGATTATAGAACTGAAACAAACCAGATACCTTCTTTCAGCAGCAGAGGCCTAAGAGCTGGAGCCTCAGAGCTAAAGCTGGCCCAGAAAAAAAAGAAAAAAAGGAGCAGTTGGGAGCTTCAGTCCCAGCCTGAAAACAACCCTCAGCCCCTCACCCAGACTGGCCAGGCACCCCAGTGGGGACCCCCACCCTAAAGGGTGTGTGACCAGCTGCAAACAGCCATCATCCCCTCACCCAGGCTGGCCAGGCACCCCAGTGGGGACCCCCACCCTAAAGGGTGTGTGACCAGCTGCAAACAGCCATCATCCCCTCACCCAGGCTGGCCAGGCACCCCAGTGGGGACCCCCACCCTGATCCAGGACACCCTTCAGGGCAAACCAGCCGGCCCCCACTCATGCACCAGGCCTCTATTCTATATAGTAAAAGGGTAATATGCCTCCCAGCACCAGGATCAGCGGAGCTTGCGAGGCCTCCCGGCACCGGGATCAGTGTGACGGGGCAGCGCCCCAACCCCCTGATCGCCCTGTGGCTCTGTGTGTGACAGGGGGCGGGGCCACAACCTCCCTATCTGCCCTGCTCTGTTCCTAACAGGGAAAGGCGCCCCAACCTCCTGATCGGCCCTGCTCTGTGGGGAGCTCCCCAACCTTCTGATCGCCCTGCGGCTCTGTGTGTGACAGTGTGTGGCACCCCAACCCCCCCACCCCACGGGCCCTGCTCTGTGTGTGACAGGGTAGAGCCATAACCTCCCCATCGGCCCTGCCCTGAGTGTGACAGTGGCGGCGCCCCAACCCTCTGATCGGCCCTGCTCTGTGGGTGATAGAGGCAGGCGCCCCAACCCCCTGATCCGCCCTGCTCTGTGTGTGACAGGGGGCGGTGCCCCAACTCCCCTATTGGCCCTACTCTGTGAGTGACAGGGGGAGCTCCTCAACCCCCTGATGGGCCCTGCTCTGTGCGTGACAGGGGGGAGCTCCCCAACCCCCTGATGGGCCCTGCTCTGTGCGTGACGGGGTGGCGCCGCAGCCACCCCATCGACCCTGCCTTGAGTGTGACAGGCTGCAGTGCCCCAACCCCCCAATCGGCCCTACCCTGAGCGTGACTGAGGGTGGCATTGCAACCTCCCAATCCGCCCTGCTCTGTGCATGACCGGGGGCGGCGCCCCAACTCCCCAATCGGCCCTGCTCTGAGCCCGACCAGGGGCTGCACCTAGGGATTGGGCCTGCCCTCTGCCACCTGGGAGCAGGCCTAAGCCAGCAGGTCGTTATCTCCCGAGGGGTCCCCGACTGTGAGAGGGCACAGGCCGGGCTGAGGGACCCCCCTCCCCCCCGAGTGCACAAATTTTTGTGCACCGGGCCTCTAGTCCTATATAATAAAAGGCTAATATGCAAATTGACCAAATGGCAGAATGACTGGTTGCTATGATGCACACTGACCACCAGGGGGCAGATGCTCAACACAGGAGCTGCCCCCTGGTGGTCAGTGCATTCCCACAGGGGGGCCGCCACTCAGCCAGAAGCCTGGCTCTCCAGTGGGCTCAGAGCTGGTGAGCACAGCTGTGGTGGTGGGAGTCTCTCCCGTGTCTGAGGAAGCGCTAAGGAACAGTGAACCCGTCTTCTGGCTGAGCTGCGTTCCCAGCAGGTGGACATCCCCTAAGGGATCCCAGACTGCAAGAGGGCGCAGGCTGGGCTGAGGGACACTCCCCCCCCCCTCCCCCCCAACTGAACGAACGAATGTCATGTACTGGCCCTCTAGTGTTGAATAAGAATGGTGAAAGCAGACATCCCTGTCTTGTTCCTGTTCTTAGGGGAAATGGTTTTAGTTTTTGCCCATTGAATGTGATATGTGCTGTAGGTTTGTCATATATGGCCTCATCATGTTGAGATATGTGCCCTCTATTTCCACTTTGCTGAGAGTTTTTATCAAAAATGGGTGTTGAATTTTGTTGAAATCCTTTTCTGAGTCTATTGATATGATCATGTGATTTTTGTCTTTCAATTTATTTGTGATGTATCACGTTTATTGATTTGCGAATATTATACCAGCCTTGCATCCCTGGAATAAATCCCACTTGGTCATGGTGTATGATCTTTTTAATATATTGCTGGATGCAATTTGCTAATATTTTGTTGAGGATTTTAGCATCTATGTTCATCAAGGATATTGGCCTATAATTTTCTTTCTTTGTAGTGTCTTTATCCAGTTTTGGGATTAGGGTAATGCTGGCCTCATAAAAAGAGCTTGGAAGTGTTCCTTCCTCTTGGATTTTTTGGAATAGCTTGAGGAGTATAGGTGTTAGTTCTTTGAATGTTTGATAAATTCCCCTGTGAAGCTATCCGGACCTGGGTTTTTGTTTGCTGGAAGTTTTTTTTATTACTGCTTCTATTTCAGTTGTTATTAGCGTATTCAGGTTTCCTGATTCTTTCTGATTTTGGAAGATTGTATTTTTCTAGGAATTTTTCCATTTCATCCACATTGTCCAGCTTGTTGTCATACAGTTATTCATAGTATTTTCTTACAATCCTTTGTATTTCTGTGGTGTCCGTGGTTACTTCTCTACTTTTGTTTCTGATTTTATTTATTTGGATCCAGTTTCTTTGTTTCTTAATGAGTCTGGCTAACAGTTCATCAATTCTGTTTATCCTTTCAAAGAACCAGCTCTTGGTTACATTGATTTTATATATATATATAAAATTATATATATAATTTAGGCTCTATGTCATTTATTTCTGCTCTAATCTTTATTATTTCCTCCCTCCTACTTACTCTGGGTTTTTCTTGTTGTTCTCTTTCTAGCTCTTTAAGTTTTAGGATTAAATAGTTTATTACTAATTTTTATTGTTTCTTTTTGGGGTAGGCTTTTAGTGCTACGAACTTCCCTCTCTGTACTACTTTTGCTGTTCCAGAGATTTTGGGTTGTTACATGATCACTTTCATTTGTTTCCAGGAAGTTCTTTATGTCTTTCTTGATCTTGTTGGTAACCATTCATTGTTTAATAATATGCTATTTAGCCTCCATGTGTTTGAGTGTTTTGGGGTATTTTTACTGTAGTTCGTTTCTAATTTCATTCTACTGTAATCTGAGAAGATGCTTCATATGATTTAAATCTTCTTGAACTTGTAGAAACTTGGTTTGTGTCTTAACATGTGGCCTATATTTGTGAATGATCCATGTGCACTTGAGAATAATGTACATTATGCAGCTGTGGGGTGAAATGTTCTATAAATGTCAATTAACTCCATCTGATCCAGTGTATCCTTTAGAGTCACTATTTCCTTGTTAATTTTTTGTCTGGAAAATCTATCCAGTGAAGTTAGAGGGGTGTTGAAGTCCCCTACTATGACTGTATTGTTGTCAATCTCTCCCTTAAAGTCCTCTAGAAGTTATTTTATATATTAGGTGCTCCTGAATATTGGGTGCATTATGTTTCCCAGGGTTATATCCTCCTGTTGGATTGATCCCTTTAGTATTATGTAGTGACCTTTGTTGTCTGTTGTGATGGACTTCATTTTGAAGTCTATTTTGTCACACATAAGCATTGCTACCCAACTTTTTTTCTTTTCTTTTCCATTTGCATGGAAAAGTTTTTTCCATCCCTTCACTCTCATCCTTTGTGAGTCTTTTGTTTTGAGGTGGGTCTCTTGTAGACAGCCTATAGTTGGGTCATGTTTGTATCCATTCAGCTACCCTGTGTCTTTTGATTGGAGCCTTTAATCCATTTACATTTAAGGTTATTATTGACTAGAGGCCCGGTGCACAAAAATTTGTGTACTGGTGGGGGGTGGGTCCCCTCAGCCCGGCCTGTGCCCTCTCTCAGTCTGGGACCCCTCGGGGGATGACCACCTGCTGGCTTAGGCCTGCTCCCTGGGGGATTGGGCCTAAGCTGGCAATCAGACATCCCTCTGGCAGCCCGGCAGCCCTCGGGGGATGTCCTCTTGCCAGCGGGGAGCAGACCTAAGCTGCAGCCAGACATCCTTAGCTCTGCTGAGGAGGCGGGACAGGCTTCCACCACCACTGCTGTACTGGCAGCCATCAGCCTGGCTTGTGGCTGAGCAGAGCTCCCCCATGTGGGAGCGCACTGACCACCAGAGGGCAGCTCCTGCATTGAGCATCTGCCCCCTGGTGGTCAGTGTGTGTCATAGTGACCAGTCATTCCCAGTCTTTCTGCTGTTAGGGTCAGTTTGCATATTACCCTTTTACTATATAGGATAGAGGCCTGGTGCACCGGTGGGGGCCAGCTGGTTTGCCCTGAAGGGTGTCCCGGATCAGGGTGGGGGTCCGGCTTGAGTGCCTAGCCAGCCTGGGTGAGGGGCTGATGGCTGTTTTCAGGCTGGCCACACCCCCTTCAGGGTGGGCGTCCCCACTGGGGTGCCTGGCCAGTCTGGGTGAGGGGCTGAGGGCCGTTTTCAGGCTGGTGGTCAACTGAGGCTTCCAGCCTTTCCTTTTTTTCTTTTTTTTTTTTATTCTGGGATTTATTTACCTTCTATAATTGAAACTTTGTTGCCATCACTGGCACTCCCGGCTCTGAGGCCGCGGCCTGCTGAAAGCAGGTATCTGGGGTTTGTTTAGCTTCTATAATTGAAACTTTGTTGCTTTCGGAGCTGTTGCTTTCGGAGCTTAGAGCAGGGTGGCAGCAGGCGGGGAACCTTGGCTTCCTCCATCACTGGAGCGAGCAAGCCTCCTGCTCATTTCAGCTGCGTGGCTGCCGACCGCCATCTTTGTTGGCAGTTAATTTGCATATCTTGCTGATTAGCCAATGGGAAGCGTAGCGGAGGTATGGTTAATTACCCTTTTTGTCTTTTATTAGATAGGATAGGTACTTACTTATTGCCATTTTAATTCTGTCTGCCTAGGTTTCTCTGTCTATTTCTTCTCATCACAGCAGTCCCTTTAGCATTTTGTGTAATGCTGGGTTGGTGGTGATGTACTCCTTTAGTCTTTTTTTTTTTTTTTGGTCTTGGCAGCTCTTTATTTGACCGTCTGTTTTTAATGATAGCCTTGCTGGATATAGTAAACTTGGTCTCAGATCCTTGCTTTCCATTATCTTGAGTACTTTCATGCCATTCCCTTCTGGCCTATAGAGTTTCTGATGAGAAATCAGGTGTCAGCCTTATGGAAGCTCCTTTGTAAGTAATAGTTTGCCTTTTCTCTTGGTGCCTTTAAGATTCTGTCTTTGTCTTTAATTTTTGGCATTTTAATTATGATATGTCTGGGTGTGGGTCTGTTTGGGTTCTTCGTACTTTTAACTCTCTGTGCCTCCTGAACTTGTGTGACTTTTCCCTTTACCAGGTTAGGGAAGTTTTCTACACTTATTTCTTCAAACACATTCTCTATTCCTTTCTCCCTTTTTGCCTCTTCTGACACACCTGTTATGTGAATATTGTTAGGTTTCATGTTGTACCACAGGTCCCTTAAGCTGTCCTCCTGTTCTTTTTTTTTTTTTTTTAATATATTTTACTAGGAGCCCGGTGCACGAAATTCGTGCACTGGGTGTGTGTGGGGGGGAGTGTCCCTCAGCCCAGCCTGCCCCCTCTCACATACTGGGAGCCCTCAGGCGTTGACCCCCATCACCCTCCAATCGCAGGATCGGCCCCTTGCCCAGGCCTGACGCCTCTGGCCTAGGCGTCCGGCCCGGGCAGCAGGGACCCGCAGCTGCAGCGGCCCCATGATCGTGGGCTTCGCTTTAGGCCCAGGCAAGGGACCCCTAGCTCCTGGGACTGCCAGCTTCGACCGTGCCCAGCTCCCATCGCTGGCTCCACCCCTACTTCCTGCTATCACTGGCCAGGGCGGAAAAGGCACCTGATTCTCTGATCATGGCTGGGGGGCAGGGCAAAGGCGGCCCTGGGCCGCCTTTGCCCTGCCCCCCAGCTCTTAGCTCCCCCCTGGGTTTCCAATCACTGTCAGTGGCAGGGGGCTGCTTCCTGCTTTCCCTTTCGCCTCCTTGCATTGTGCCTACATATGCAAATTAACCGCGATCTTGTTGGCAGTTAACTGCCAATCTTAGTTGGCAGTTAATTTGCATATAGCCCTGATTAGCCAATGAAAAGGGTAGCTCGTACGCCAATTACCATTTTTCTCTTTTATTAGTGTTGATTAGTTTTTTACAGAGAGGAAGGGAGAGAGATAGAGGGTTAGAAACATCAATGAGAGGGAAACATCGACCAGCCGCCTCCTGCACACTCCCTATTGGGGATGTGCCCGCAACCAAGGTACATGCCCTTGACCAGAATTGAACCGGGGACCCTTCAGTCCGCAGGCCGATGCTCTATCCACTGAGCCAAACTGGTTCCGGCCTCCTGTTCTTTTAATTGTTTTTTTCTTTTTGGTTCTCTGGTTGAGTGATTTTTTCAACCCTGTCGTCTAATTCACTGATTTGATCCTCAGCTTCCCCTAATCTGTGTATTTCTTCCAATGTGTGTTTTTTTTTTTAAGTTTTATAAGATTGTTTTTAGAAGTGAAAATTTTTTTTTCAAGAAAAAATATTTTAAATATAAAAACCAATGTGGCCCTAACCGGTTTGGCTCATTGGATAGAGCGTTGGCCTGTGGACTGAAAGGTCCCAGGTTCAATTCCGGTCAAGGGCATGTACCTTGGTTGTGGACACATGCCCAGTAGGGGTTGTGCAGTAGGCAGCTGATCGATGTTTCTCTCTCAGTGATGTTTCTAACTCTCTATTCCTCTCCCTTCCTCTCTGTAAAAAATCAATAAAATATATATTTAAAAAACAAACAAAAAAAAAACCCCCAATGTTTTCTCTGTTTGTGCTATGTCATTCTTTTTTTCTGTTTTTATAGTTACTATATCTTTTCTCATGCTGTTGGGCATCTTTACCATCATTATTCTGAACTCTATATCAAATAAATTTCTTATCTCCATTTCATTTATCTCTTCTGGAGAATTCTCTTGTTTTTTCATTTGTGGGTTGTTTCTTTGTCTCCTCATTTTGGCTGCCTGTTTGGGTTTGTGACTCTGTATTAGGTAGATTTGCTGCCCCTCTCATTCTCTAGTGCAGGACAGTGTCAAACACTGTTTCTAGCTAATTAGATCAGGCAAAGACTAAATGCTTCCAGAGACCCCTCTGCCTACAGCCTGATAGGATTCTGTCTTGAATAGCCCTCAGGCAATTGTCCACAGGTATGGTGAGAGTTTTTTCTTTTTTTTTTTTTTTTTTTTTTTTTTTTTTTTTTTTTTTTTTTTTTTTTTTTTTTTAAATATATTTTATTGATTTTTTACAGAGAGGAAGGGAGAGAGATAGAGAGTTAGAAACATCGATGAGAGAGAAACATCGATCAGCTGCCTCCTGCACATCTCCTACTGGGGATGTGCCCGCAACCCAAGTACATGCCCTTGACCGGAATCGAACCTGGGACCTTTCAGTCCGCAGGCCGACGCTCTATCCACTGAGCCAAACCGGTTTCGGCTGGTGAGAGTTTTTTCAAGGGGGGAGGGCAATTGCTTCTAAAGCGGGTGAGTGGTGGGTGCCAGGCCAACAGCTAACCTGAGGAAGCAGGCTCCTCTCTCCTGGAGGCTAATTGTTATTCTCAGTCTCTTAATGGGCCTCAGAAACACTGTGGGGCAAAGTGTTTTCCAATAGGGTTGTTCAGCTGCCTTCCCCCGAGGCAACGCTGCCTGTATAGCAAATGTCTGCGAGAGTTTCCTTTAAAAAAAAGATTTTAAGAGAGAGAAGAGGAGAGGGAGAGAGAAACATCAGTAAGAGGGAAACATTGATCAGCTGCCTCCTGCACGCCTCCTTCCAGGGATGGAGCCCGTAACCTGGGCATGTGCCCTGACTGTGAATCAAACCGGCAACCTTTTGGTGCATGGAATGATGCTCAACCTACTTAGCCACACTGGCCAGGGCCCAGCACCATTTGCTGAAGAGACCATTCTTTCCTCACTGAGTGGTCTTGGAACCTTGTGAAAACCAGTTGATGGTAGATGTGTGGATTTGTTTCTGGGCTCTTATTTATATTCCATCAACCTCTATATTGTATATGTCTGTCCTCATGCCAGTACCACACTGTTTTGTTAACTGCAGCTTGGTAGTAAGTTTTTAACTCATGAAGTGTGAGGATATTTCCTTTTATAGATGAAAAAGCTGGAGCTCAGGAAGGAGACATGTTTGCAGGCAGGGGCCTGTCTGTGCCCCAGTGGGAGGAGCTGAGGTGACAGGATGAATGCAGCTCGTTGGCCAGTAGTTCTCTTTTTCAGAGGGTGGGCCGTCGGGAATGATCAGCCGTACTTTCCATATCCCCCCAACTCCCCAAAACAGCAGGTAAAGTGCTGCTCCTGACTGAGGTTAGCAGCCACATCCCTTCCAGGCCTCACATGGCCCAAAGATTCCATGTGGGCAGTGGAGAAAAGCCCCTCATAGGACCTCTGGGGCCCACTTCTACTATACCCTCTCACCTCCTCTTCCCTTTGTAGTGGTTGGATTGCAGCCCTGTCTACACTGAAGCAAGACTTGGCTGTGTCGATCATCATGATGGTGGTAGCTGGCTTCTTCACACTCTGTGCTGTGCTCTCACTCTTCCTTCTAAAGCGGGTGAGTGGTGGGTGCCAGGCCAACAGCTAACCTGAGGAAGCAGGCTCCTCTCTCCAGCCTTGCTCTGGGGGTGTTCATCACTACAGCAGTTGGGACTCCTATGTCCCCAAACGTCCAGTGGCTTTCTCCAAGGCTCTGGTGGGAGGTCAGCAGGCATGGGTTCCTTGTGGGCCTACAGGACAGGCTTCTCTTACCACAGCCTTTTTCCCCAGGTGCACTCTCTGTACCGCCGGACCGGGGCCAGCTTCCAGCAAGCTCAAGAGGAATTTTCCCAGGGCATCTTCAGCAACAGGACCTTCCGCAGCACTGCCTCATCTGCTGCCCGAGGAGCCTTCCAAGGGAATTAGTCCTGACTCTCTTCCCTGTGTCCCAGCCATTTTTCCTGCCTGCCTTCTGAGCTGCACTTTCCGTGGGTGCCTTAAGCAGTGCTATGGCCAGCACAAACCTGGAGAGGGTCTTGCTGTGGCTCTTCCTCCTTCCTCAGCAACCAGCTTTCCCTTCCACCCAAGGGAAGGGGAGGGAGGGACAGGAACTTTTTTTACATAAGAGAAAAGGGGGGGGGGGGGAGTTTTTTCTCCTCTGGTGGTGGTTTGGTAGGATTCTTTTGTCCCTCTGAAGCAGTGGGACTGAAGTTCTCTTTTCCCTACACACACACACATGCACAAATGTACACACTTGGGATCACTGGCCAACCTGGGCCCACCCAGCTGGCGGCGTATTTCTGCCAGGGTCCCGGGCCTCCACTCATCCCCTAGAAACCTGGCCTGAATCTGGCTTCACAGCCCCAGCCTGTGGCTTCCATTGTCCTGCCCTCCCTTCCTGCTGGGCTGGGATGACCTCCCAAGGGCTCCCCTTTAGATGAGCTATGGCCTGGGCTGGTGGACAGCTCTGTTCCCCCAGATCACTCTGATTAGGTCTCTGGGCTTCCAGAACCTCTGGCCGGTTCCTCAGCCTCTTCTCTGCTTCATGTTTCTCACAAACAGATTCATAGCCCTATCGGCCACCTGCACCTTCCAGCTGTGGGCAGCACCCTGTGTCATCTGGGGCCCTCCCTGAGCCCTCCCCTTCCTTAGACTTACTGAATGTGCATTGGGGTTGGTTGGGATTTGGGGATGGGCAGGAACAGAGGACAACCTGTGTTGTCCTGCCCAGCCTTTAACAATCTTCTAGGAGGAGTTTGTGTGACTGTCCCGGTGTGGGTTGTTTGTCCGTTTGTTTTGATTTCCTCTTCTCCTGGGGGACAGCTGTGTTCTGCCTTGGCCTCACATTCTAACCATTTGTTCCCTCATCAGCAATATCTAGCTTGTATGACTCTTAGGAAGGGCAGGTCGAATCAGTTCAGAACTGAATCCTACAGACTGGTCTCATGAGCCAGGGTTCCAGACTCATCCTCCAGGGTTCTCCCATACCCCGAGTAGGAGTAGAGTCTAGGTCACCTTCCACTGGTCCTAGGGATTCCCCAGGCAGTGTGTCACTATGATGAGCACCTAGGAGTCCACCGTTAACACCTGCACCCTGCCCTGCTGTGGACTGAGGGAACTTCTCAAAAAGCAGGCCAATCCAGAGGCAGCCCTGTCTGTAGCCCACTCCACTCCAGAGCCACTGAATGATGATTTAATGACAGTGACCAAGGTTTTGTAAATTTCTGGTACTTTTTTTCTCCATGTACAAATGTATATGTTGTTTCAATTTTGTGCTTAAATAAAGACATTTTCAGACAACACTGGTTCTAATGTCTGCTGGACTTGGATGGATGTGCATGGCCCCCAGGAGTAGTGGCTGAAGTGCTCTATCTGTAGGTGTGAGGGGTCAGTCAACATGCTGAATCCCCCCCTCCCCCACCCCACCCCCCAGTCTCTGGCGAAGCCTCTCACCCCTGGGGGAAAGTCCCTTCCTGAGATAACTATTGGCCTCTTCCATTATATTTTTTTTCTTTTTTTTTTTAAATATTCTCACAGATTTTATTGATTTGAGAGCAAGCGAGAAACAGATTTGTTATTCCACTTAGGTGTTCATTGGTTGATTCTTGTATATGCCCTGACTGGGGATGTCTGCAACCTTGGCACATGTCCCAGAAATTCCACTTTCAGAGCTGCTGGTCTTGGGAGGAGGGCCCCCCTAACCCTTCTTGGTCCTCTCGTGGGCGATCTCTAACATCGTAACGGAGCCCAAATGGGATTCCTGATGACCTCGTGTGCGGGTCTCTAGTTCCTCCCTTTGGCCCGCGGGGGCCTCAGCATCCCCACGTGGATCTTGCGGATCGTGTGATTTCTAGTGCTGACGGCGGCCGAGTGGGGGCAGCACTCAGTCAAGCCGCGCAGAAAGCAGCGGGAGGAAGAGTCTCTAGGACCGGGAGCCTGGCCCCGCCCTTCCGGGTGCACTTCCGGCGGCAGTGAGGCGTCGGGCAGTTGCTGCGCGCCCTCTTCCGCTCTCCGCGCTGGACTCCGGCCGGAACCCGCCCCGGGAAGCAGCAAGCGCCCGGTGGCTGGCGCGGGGTGGTCAGGATGGCGGGGTCCAGCTGGGGTCCCCCGCGGCTGGACGGCTTCATTCTCACCGAGCGCCTGGGCAGTGGCACGTACGCCACGGTGTACAAGGCCTACGCCAAGGTGGGGGTGAGGCGCGGCCGGAATCGGGCTTGAGAACCTCTGAGCGCCGGGCCGCGTGCCCGCCAGACCCTGAGCGAGCCCAGGCGGGTGGCAGGCTGGGAACCCAGGGAGGCTAGGGCCTGAGAGCAGTTAGGTACCGCGGCCTGACTTGTCCCGATCTGGTGTTCGGTGGACGAGGTGGGAGCTGACTGCCCCCCATAGGTCTTAAAAGCAAACACGTACACACAAACACATACCCACACCTGTGTTCTGTTTGGAGATGCGGGTGGAGACCTGGAGGGAGCCTCGTGTCAGTGTCTTAAGAATGGGCTCAAATGTATTCATTGGTTGATTCTTGTATGTGCCCTGACTGGGAGGACACCTGGTGGGCTGGGAGGACTCTTGGACAGGGTTCTGGAAGGCTGGACCCACTTAGGAAGCAATCTGGGCAGTTCTAGAACATGCAATGAAGGACATGCCTTAGTGGGAGCACTCTAGAAGGGCTCATAGGACTAAGGGAAGAGAGGGTTTAAGAACACCAGGCTGGGTGGGGAGGCCAGAGTCCCATAATCAGGGGTTCTCGTTAGCCTGAGAAGGGGAAGGTTGGATGCTGGTGTGAGTGGGTAAGCCCAGTGAGGGGGAGAAGGGTAGAGGGAATCAGAGCCTTTCTGGCCAGGCGTGGGTCCTGGCTTGCTCAAGGTAGAGCCCTCAAATCTCCTGCCTCCGTAGAAGGACACTCGAGAGGTGGTAGCCATAAAATGTGTGGCCAAGAAGAGCCTGAACAAGGCATCCGTGGAAAACCTCCTGACAGAGATCGAAATCCTCAAGGGCATTCGGCACCCCCACATCGTCCAGCTGAAAGACTTCCAGGTGCGGGCCTGTGGTTCAGCCACCCGCAAAGGAGACTGGAGAAGAGACACTCCCTTCAGGTTGCCTTTTTGCCTCTAACCACAGTGGGACAGTGACAACATCTACCTCATCATGGAGTTCTGTGCAGGTGGTGACCTGTCTCGCTTCATCCATACCCGCCGGATTCTGCCTGAGAAGGTGGCTCGTGTCTTCATGCAGCAGATGGGTAAGAACCTCTGACCCCAGACTTCCCATGGTCCTGTCCTCCCTCTGCACCCGACCCAGGCTCGGAGCCGCTGCGCTCTTAGCAGTTGCCTCCTTTCCCAGCTCGGATTTATAGGCCCTGTCTTTGTCATGTGCCCATCCCTAGCTTAAGGCTGTTACTAGAGAAAGGTAGGAGCCTTAAGCTGTAAGAAGTCCAGATTTTCTACATGCAGAAGATAATAGAAAGACCTTGTAGGACACATCAGGGCCCACTGGGTTGTATCTAAGTGCTCTGCCAAAAGAAAGAGCAAAAGTCGAAAGGGCTGGAGGCTTCTAGGAGGAGAGGAGACTTGCAGAGGGGCCCAAGGGAGGAAAGATGGCACTGAGGGTGGGAGTGGGGGGTTCGTAGAAGTGGCAGGAACCTGGTACTTTTATGTAAAGCATTCAGAAGGCCAGAATTGGGGTCATGCAGGCTTGAAGAAGCAGATGTAAGTCAGGGAAGGCGAGAGGCAGGTGGGAGATGGGTCCCTCTGACCTGTTCCTCTGCATGTGTCCTGTTCCCCAGCTAGTGCCCTGCAGTTTCTGCACGCACGAAACATATCTCACCTGGATCTGAAGCCACAGAACATTCTGCTGAGCTCCTTGGAGAAGCCCCACCTTAAACTGGCAGGTGTGAGTCTGGAACAGCAGGGGAAAGCTGGGCCTGGGTCTCCACAACAATCTGTGAGCTGTTCTGGGTCCTGAGAACTGAATGGAGCTTCAGGGTGTGGAGGGTGGGTGTGCACTCAGCAGCCCTGGTTCTTGTGGCGCCCTCTATCGAGTCATCAAACAGCAACAGGCTGGGAGATCCAGAAAAGGCCCATCACCAAAAGGTAGGGCCTTTCTCAGCCGTCCACACTGGATTCCAGCAGTGTAATGCTTAGGATCAGGGCCAGGACTTGGTGGGTCATCAGAATTGAAGCTGAAGCTGTAACTCAACCTGCAGCAGTGTTGGAGGGAGTTAGGTGGGGGAGGGGTGGTTGGGGTCCCTGATAGGATTTGGAAAAGAATTTGCTTGAGGCTAGAGAGGGTATAACCTGCACTTGGTGGGACAGTGAGCCATTATCTTCATAGCTGATGTGAGCAGGGTGGGCTTCCTGGAAAAGTACCTGAGGGGGGCTGTGTGTGATGGGTAGGACTTATGCCCCCACTGAAAGATGCAGGAGGGTGTTGGAGGTTAATAGTTAGCTAAGACTGGGAAGTAGGATTGATCCTGGTGAATCTGGAAGGCGGGGAGGAGTCCTGTGCTGGAGCTCAGGGTAAGGCTTCAAAGGCCAAGAGCATAGGCAACTGGAATTTGAGCCCTGCTGCCTGGCCTCTTGCCTGCAGACTTCGGCTTCTCACAGCACATGTCCCCGTGGGATGAGAAGCATGTGCTCCGCGGCTCCCCTCTCTACATGGCCCCCGAGATGGTGTGCCGGCGGCAGTATGATGCCCGTGTGGACCTCTGGTCCGTGGGGGTCATTCTGTATGGTGAGAGCTCTGTCCCCTGCCCCCACCCTGTGAGGCCTGCACTGTGTGTCCTCAGGCATGCCCTCCCTGGCCACTCCTGAAGGGCTTTAATGAGAAGGCTGACTTTAATGGCCCTGAGCCCCTGCTCTGGGGGTTATCAGGCCCTCCCACGAGTGGGCCAGGCCAGGCTGCTCCCTGTTCCTCCCAGCTTGCCCTCTGCCTCCCTCCACAGAAGCCCTCTTCGGGCAGCCCCCCTTTGCCTCCAGGTCGTTCACAGAGCTGGAAGAGAAGATCCGGAGTAATCGGGTTATCGAGGTGGGTCCTGCAGGGCCTCAGCAACCTGTTGTGGGACAGAGGGAAGCAGAGCCCTCAGGTTGGAGACCTCACTATCCCTGCACGGACTGGGGTGTGGACTCTAGGTACCTTGTGTTGCTGGGCATGCTTGAAGCTCCATTCAGTTCTAGGGACCTAGATCAGCCCACAGATTGTGTAGACCCAGGCCCAGTCTTCCCAAAAGCATAAGCCTGGGAGGGAAGAACCCGAATTAGGATTCTACGACAGCTCAGGGCTCCAGGGAGGGCGTGGGCAGGAGGAGCCTGGGCAGGAGGCTTGGCTCTCTACTGACTTCATCGCCCAGACGTGTCACTGTGCCTCTTGGCTCTCAGATTCTCCACCTGTCAGACATGTACCTCTGGGGTATACCAGGACAGGGTTGGGGAGGTTCTGGAGCCCAGTGTGACCTGTCCCCCACCCTCCCCTCAGCTTCCCCTTCGGCCCCAGCTCTCCCCAGACTGCCAGGACCTGCTGCGGCGGCTCCTAGAACGGGACCCTGGTCGTCGCATCTCCTTCCAGGACTTCTTTGCCCACCCCTGGGTGGACCTGGACCACATGCCCAGTGAGGAGAGCCTGGCACGAGCAGTGAGCAGGCCACTAGGGATGGGCTGGGGTGAAGGCAGGTTGGGGGTCTCATCTACACGTTTTGGTGGTAAACAGGGGGCTTGCCCCCAGGGAACGAGGGTGGGCTCAGGGGACCTGCTGTTCCCACTTGATGGTGAGCAGAGGGGTGGGCGTGACTCCCTGATCTGCCCATCCTCCAGGCCATGCTGGCGGTGCAGGCTGTGAAAAAGGACCAGGAGGGGGACGCTGCGGCTGCCTTATCGCTCTACCGCAAGGCTCTGGACTTCTTGGTGCCTGCCCTGCGCTGTGAGCGCACAGAGCCCTGGGTGTAGCGGGCGTGGGTCGGCCATAGCTGCTGTGGGTGGACTCCAGAAGCATGTCCCCATTCATAATTTTATGGGAGACAGGGCAGAGGATAAATCTAGAACTTAGTGCCTTTGAGGATTCCAGAGGGTTTGGTGTGGGGCAGGGTCCTCACATGAACCACCACTGTTTGCAGACGAAGTGGACGCACAGCGGAAGGAGGCGATCAAGGCGAAGGTGGGTGAGCAAGTCCCCTGGAGGAAACGGATGAGGGGTCTGCGCTGCCTGAGACTGGCTCTCTTAGAACCGGGACTTCCTGTCCTGGGAAGGCGTCAGGGCGGCCCCTGACATTTCAGCTTGGGACAGTCACTGAGGACCTAGAGCAGTGATGGCGAACCTTTTGAGCTCGGCGTGTCAGCATTTTGAAAAACCCTAACTTAACTCTGGTGCCGTGTCACATAGAAATTTGTTGATCTTTGCAACCATAGTAAAGACTTTTTTTTTTAAATTGATACTTATTTGATATATTTAAATGCCATTTAACAAAGAAAAATCAACCAAAAAAATGAGTTCGTGTGTCACCTCTGACACGCGTGTCATAGGTTCGCCATCACTGACCTAGAGGGAGAACTTGCATGTGGATACTGGCGAGGGAGGCAGGGTGGGACAGCCCCTCCACAGCCCCTCCTCAGCCCCTCGTGCTCCTGCAGGTGCGACAGTACGTGTCCCGGGCTGAGGAGCTCAAGGCCATTGTGTCCTCCTCCAATCAGGCCCTGCTGAGACAGGGGGCCTCTGCCCAAGACCTGCTCAGAGGTAGGCCCAGCTCCTGACTGACCACCAGGCCCCCAAGCGGATTGGGGTCAGCTCCCTGAGATGAGAAAAGCTGCTCCCCTCACCCTGAGCCTTTGCCCTTCATCCCAGAGATGGCTCGGGACAAGCCACGCCTCCTGGCTGCTCTGGAAGTGGCTTCAGCTGCTGTGGCCAAGGTTTGTACCCAGTGGGAGGGGTCCAGGTGGGGCAGGGAGGAATCGAGATCATGACCCTAAATGACTGGTATTTCTGTGGCTGCAGGAGGAGGAAGCTGGTGGGGAGCAGGACGCCCTGGACCTGTACCAGCACAGCCTGGGGGAGCTGCTGCTGCTGCTGGCAGGTGAGGCCCTCACCACCACACTCCCTGACTCCCTGCTGCCCTGCCCTTAGCACGCACCCTCCCTCTTTTTGCAGGGGAGCCCCCAGGCCGGAGGCGGGAACTGCTTCACACTGAGGTGCCCACCGGGGTTGGGTGGGTTGTGGGGGCTTCATCTTCCCCTTTGACCCTCCTTCCATCTGGGAGGACCTTCTTGGGTTCTCTCGGCGTGTTTCAAGTCTGGGAGTCAGACCTTACAGACCTGATAGGTTGTTGGCCACATGCGGTTCATAGGGGCTAGGAGCTCAGGTCAGGCAATGGGACGGGCAGGATCAGGGGACCCGCAACAGAAAATTGGCTGGGCCACTTCAGTCAGGAAGGCTTTCTGGAGGAGGGAGCAGATGAAGGACGCAGAATGCAGTTGTTCTGGGGCAGAGGGTTCTAGAGAGCAGCAGGAGTGAGGAGCGTCTCACTCTGAGAGCCCCACCCCCACCCACATGGGCACGTATGTCTTCCCTTGGCAGGTTCAGAACCTCATGGCTCGAGCTGAATACCTGAAAGAGCAAGTCAAGGTGAGCCATGGGAGGTCCCATTGGGGCAAGGCTATGTGGTTTCTGCTCCTCTGCTTGTAGCTCTCTGCCCCCCTTTCCCCTGTGTGTCTCCCTTTCCGGTTCCATCTGCAGGCCTCTCCACTGCTGTCTCTTCTTTCACTCCCAGTTGCCCTGGGACTGTTGATGCGGCTCCTTTGCCTGCCCCTGGCTGCCTGTCACCTTGGTGCCGCCTTTTTGTTCCACAGATGAGGGAGTCTCACTGGGAAGCCGAGACCTTGGACAAGGAGGGGCTGTTGGAGTCTGTTCGGAGCTGTGAGTCTTGCCAGGGGTCTTACACTCTGCCCCAGGCGGAGAAGGCCAAGGGCAGCCCTGGATTCTGCCTTGTTTGCCAGAGACCTGACACTGACCCTTCTCCCTTACCCCTCCACAGCTTGCACCCTGCAGTGACCACAGAAAGATGACTGCACAGACCATGGGCCACCTGAAGTTGGGGGACACACCTAGGCTGCTGCCCGGAATTCTGTGGCCCTCTGCAGCCTGGCGGGTAGCCTTCCTGGATGGGCAACCCTGTGAGCACCGCGTCCCAGGGTCCCTAACAGCCTCAGGATGCCCTCCACCCCACAAAGGCTCTGATGGCCCAGCCCTTCATGGGCTGGGAGCACTGGGTCTGGCCCCAGGGGAGGGAGCAGGCCTCTGGGAGAAGTGTCTCATGTGACTGTGGTTAACTGGTGACTGCTGGACCCTGAGCCTATCAATTTAGGGCATGAAGGCTCAGATGTAGCCTGTGCCCACCCCTTTCCTTCCTGGGAGCCCTTATTTCAACTCGCCTCTGTCCTCGCAGTGGACCAGGGCGCTCAGGGACCCCCCCCATGGTTTGCACTCAGCCCCACAGAACACCAGTCATCTTGGAAGCTGATGTCTGTCCACCCTGTCTCAGTATTTTAAGTTAATCCTGCAAGCCATGAAAATAATATATTTTGAAGGATGGGGCAAATTGAAGAAACTCATGCCTGTTCCTGCCCCAGAGGGTCTGCGGGGAGGTCCTTCATCCTCACCCCTCCAGCCTTCATCTCTCTTTAGGGAGCACCCCTTGTTTTCTGCAGAGCTGGTCCTGGCCTAGAACAGGGAGGCATGGGGCCTGCCCGACTCATCAGGTTTTGGGGACCCACTAACCCAGGAGACATTTCAGGACTGACACGGCTGCCACCCCAGCCTGTGCCCTGGGCAAGCACCTTTCCTTTTCTGGGCCTGGGTCTTCCCAGCTCCGTTGGTGTTGCTGTGATCTCCTAACCCCTCCCCCCATGTGGGCTTTTAGGAGTACCAAGTGACTTCCATCTGGAGAACAATGTATATACCTGGAGTGACTTGGGGATTTGTTTTTAAAACTCTGACTATTGGTGATTTCTAACCTTTCCACCTTTCAGTGCCTCCTGGGGCAAGGGTCGTCTTTTCTGCTCTGTCAGAGGCCAGTATGAAGTGTATCATTTATTGTTTCCTTAATAAATTATTTTTTGAACTTGTGATTCTTTTCTTGTCCTGGAAGAAGAGAAGGAGTAGGTCAAAGCAGGCAGCCCCTTTTCCTAGGCTAGTGCTATAGGGACTCCAGGAATAACAGGGTAGCCTGAGAGAGGGCTGCGGGAGGCCACGGGGTGGTGCGGGAGTGAGAGCCACTTTGCCTTCTGCCCTCAGGCCCAGGAGAGTCAGGCTGACCGGCTGCTGTTCTGCCCACCACCTAAGGGACTGGTGGGAAGGGGACAGGCACAGGCCTGGGTGCCAGGCAGTGCCCTTCCTCTGCACCCGGAGAAGGGCGGACTCCACGGCAGGAGCACAGTCCTGTAAAAGCTCTGTGCTCTGCGCTGCACAGGCCGTTGCCCCACACAGGCTCCCTGGCCTCCCACCCCTCTTTCCCTGGGGCCAGTGAATGAGCAGGGTTGGGGCAAAGGGCATTCTCTAGGGCAGTGGTCGGCAAACTGCAGCTTGTGAGCCACATGCGGCTCTTTGGCCCCTTGAGTGTGGCTCTTCCACAAAATACCGCGTGCGGGCACGCACGTACAGTGCGATTGAAACTTCATGGCCCATGCGCAGAAGTCGGTATTTTGTGGAAGAGCCACACTCAAGGGGCCAAAGAGCCGCATGTGGCTCGTGAGCCACAGTTTGCCGACCATGGCTCTAGGGTATCTCATACTCAGCCCTCCAGGAACCCCAAAAGCTGGGGTAATTCCCAGCAGCCCCTACCCCACCCACAAGGTCTTGGTCTTAACAGCCCTTAGAAGCATCTTTGGGGACTTAGGGGATAGGAAGGCGCCCCCCCCCCCCCCCCGCCCCAGGGAAGCACCAAGGCAGCAGTTCATAGATTTGTCAGATGCCAACCATGAAGATAACCTTCCAGCCAACATGAAAGGGAGGGAATTATTTTCCCTGAAGTCCTTGGCCTGGCTGTGAGGGGCAATGTAGAGCAGTGGTCCAGAAGGCAGGAGGCAAAGCTAAAATCCTGGCTCTGCCACTTGACCAAGAGACCCATTGACTAACCCAGTAATTTTCAACCCCTTTCATCTCATGGCACACATAAACTAATTACTAAAATTCTGCAGCACACCAAAAATATTTCTGCTGATCTGACCAAAAAATATGTGTAATTTTCATTCATTTACATCAGGTGGCTATTGTCTTTTTTTTAATTTGACAATCTAAGAAAAAGAGGTCAGTGCCCCTAACTAAATAGTCAGGTATTGCATATTTTTAAAATTATCGGTGCACACAGGTTGAAAATAGCTGGACTGGCCCATTTCTCAGTTAAACTAGGATGAAGTGAAGGGCCCTGTAGAAATCTCTAAGATGGTAATGAGTTACTGTACACTAGCCTGGCACACAGTAAGATTTCAATAAATCATTATTTTCAGATGTAGGGAGAGAAATGTACTTCAGATTATCTTTGGGCATGGGCTGGGCAAAAATAGCCTCAGTAAGTAAAAGGAAGGAAGGGAATGAATGGAGCTGGTTGTGGGGGTGAATGGGGAAGATTGGGAAGGAGAGACTGACTGACTAGGATGATGGGATGGAGGGTTGTTCTACAGGCCCCAATTATTTCTGATATCTGCATTGACTACCTGCCAACAGGGCACTGGACAGGTGGGACTGTGGGGGATTGGGCCCTCTGGGCAGAATGTTCGGGTGCCTCCACGCTGGTCCTGTATTTGGGCCACGTGCCAAGGAGGGAAACAGCCAGCCAGAGAGCTAAGGTCGGGAGGAGGTGGGTTCACTCTAGGGCTCCCTTCGAATGGCCGAGACGTATGAGGAATAAGTCAATCTGCTTTTAAAAAAAAATTGTTTTATTGCTTAAAGTATTACAAAGAGTATTACATAGGCCTCCTTTTTTCCCCCTTGACCTTCCCCGGCCACCCCTACCCCCCAGTGTCTTGTGTCCATTTGTTATATGCATGCAAACCCAATCTGATTTTTTTTAAAAAGATTTTTCTCTCTAGGGGTAGGAGTTGTTTCTGCCTCTCATCTTTAACACTTTGAAAATGCCCAAAGCAGGGCAGACACTTCCCCAGCATCAGGGTGCCTCACCCTGCCCTGTCCTCCCACCTCCACTCAGTCCCCCAAGTCAAAGCCAGTCCTGGGCCAAGCTGGGGAGCACCTGGGCCTGGGACCCGCTGGCTCCCATGGGACCAGCCCTGGGGACAGCAGATAGGCCTTGGGCAGATTGAGGGACGCAGGTGCCCCTGTGCCCAGCCTGTCCCTTTCTTGGCTAACGGGAGTTTCAGAAGGTCATTGAACCGTGGTTCCTGCAAGTCATCTAGGAGGACTCTTATCCCCAAAGACCACTGAGGCTGGGGCATGCTTTCCCTAGAGTAACTCATACCCATACCCACTTGAAGTATCATAGATATACACACACACAGACACTAACAGGCCACAGGCCTCAGCACATACAAAAACACCGAAGCCACGTCCAAGCTCACAGACCCAGGCAGATTCCAGGTGGACTTCTCATGCTCACACACACAGGCACGTCCGTGCTGAGCAAGGCTAAGGCAGCCTCAATGCTGCGGCTCCCCGACCCAGCTCACCCTAGCCTCTGCTCTCTTGGAGCCTCACATGGGTTCTGGGAACAGCTATGCCTGGTGGGTACTGAACTAGAGGCAGGTAGCAGCTCTGTGGCTTTCTCCCAGTCCCCTCACATGTAGTTCCCCACCCCAAGCAGCCTCAGGCATCAGCTGGACCAATAGGCTCTGCCAGCAGCTCTGGCACAGCACACACTCCCCCAGATGTTCCCAGCTCGCTGGGAGCCTCCAGTGTCTGAGGGGGGACCATGGCCACTGGGGGAAGGGGGAGGCTCTCAACTCCAAACCCTGTCACCATCCTCCCCAAGTCCACCCTGGGGCCAACTGGCCCCTGGAGAGTCTCCCTCTGGGAATTAGGCCTGAGCTATCTGGATGGGTAGAAGGAGACTTGAGTGGAGCAAGTACCAGGGCTTGCCACCAATCCCCTGAAATCTCCCATGTCATGGGGCTAGAGAACCTAAGGGTGGGGGTAGGGGGAGCAGGCCAGCCATCTTTGCTGTCACTCTCTTCCTGAAAGAGTGGTGGTGAAGGGGTGCAGGGTGTGTGTGTGTAGAGGAACTGTATCATCACCTTTCAACATTTCCTGTATCTTCAGACTGCCTGCAAAGCTGAGAAGGACAGTGAGAAGGATGAAAGAAAGAGAGAGCAAGAGGGAGAGGAGGAGAGGACCTGGGGAGGTAAATGCTTTAAACTATGGGGCCTTATTGGTGGGATTTTAATCACTGTGAAAAGGGAAGTTCTGGTAGCAGGTGGCTTTCTTTGTTGTCCTCATATAATATCAGGTGGACTAGTCATGGAGCAAGTAATTATCTGAATAAATGGGAGTAGAAATAGGATGTGAAGAGGGCATCCTCAGTAGGCCCCGGGGGCTTAGAAATGAGGCAGGTGGGAGGGTGTAAGATGGGTATGAACCAGGAATGAGCCGGAGAGCAGGGACATAGATGAGGGGGGCATGGACTGCCAGAGAAGCCAGAGAGCAGGGGAAAGAAGGGGGAGGGGCGGCAGGGGGAGGCCAGCAGAGCTTGGGACCCCAGTCTGCTTTCCTTGCCCATTTCGGCCTGAGCAATGGAGCTGGCTCCTGCTACCTCAGAGCCTCCTTCCCCCAGTCCCAGGGAACATGCAGACAGGCCAGGGCTTCTTGGGGCTCCCAGCCTGTGAGGAGAAAACCAGTGTGGGGGCTCAACCTCCTCCCTGACCCCCGATTCCAGCCATTCTCTTTGGTGAGGGTTCAGTGAACACTAACCCTGGCCTCCTCACAGCCATGTCCCCCTGCCTCTTTCACCCTTGGTCCTGTACACCACTGGGGGTAAAGGGGTCCATCCGACCCATCAGGCAGGAGGCCCCTGGAAGGTGGAGTGCTGACGTGGGCCTTGCTGCAGTTAAAGAATGAGTTATTGCCCTAACCAGTTTGGCTCAGTGGATGGAGGGTCAGCCTGCGGACTGAAGAGTCCTGGGTTCGATTCCAGTCAAGGGCATGTACCTTGGTTGCGGGCACATCCCCAGTAGGGACTGTGCAGGAGGCAGCTGATCGATGTTTCTCTCATCGATGTTTCTAACTCTCTATCCCTCTCCCTTCCTCTCTGTAAAAAATCAACAAAATATATTAAAAATAAAGAATGGGTTATCATTTATTAATATAGCCTGTCATGTGCCCAGTGCCCATGTCCCCACACACACACAGCCCGGGCCCCGGGTTGGGTCTCCTCCAGCTTCAGGAAGGTCAGGAGGGGTTTTTGTCCAGTGACAACCTGGGGACAGCCTAGGCCCGGGGATGCTCAAGGAGGACCTAGCATGACAGCCACAACAGCACTGTCCCCTCCTGGCCTGTGTCCTTCCCTGCTCTCACCTTCCTATTTCCTCATCCTCTCGTCTCTCTTCCACCTGACAGTCCCCACGTCACCTACTGCACAGGTTTATGCGCCTTGTTCTTATTTTGCCACAGAGGCCATAATGGAAACCAAACCCTCCGATGGCCGTTCCGCCTGTAAGTCTTCTCCACAAGCTGGTGCCAGGGGTGGGGTGGGGGAGATGTTGATACCTCGTTTTTGTTCAGGCCCCTGGGATGGCCTGCTTGCGGAGCCTCCTGGTTGGTTCCCCGGACACTACACAGGTGAGCATGATGATATTTGGGCTCTTCAGTTATTTTTTATTATTATTATTATTTTAAAATATATTTTATTGATTTTTTACAGAGAGGAAGGGAGAGGGATAGAGAGTTAGAAACATTGATCAACTGCCTCCTGCACGCCCCCTACTGGGGATGTGCCTGCAACGAAGGTACATGCCTTTGACCGGAATCGAACCTGGGACCTTTCAGTCCGCAGGCCGGCGCTCTATCCACTGAGCCAAGCCGGTCAGGGCTCTTCAGTTATTTTAAAGAATGAGTTATCATTTATTGATATGGCCTTTCATGTGCCAAGTGTTTTACAAATGGTCACCCTTTGAAACATGTATTATTTTTTGATGGGGGGGGGGGCTATTCATTTCTCAGGGGAGAAAACAGGCTCAGAGAGGGAAAGGGACCTGTTCAAAGTCACACAGCAGTGCCAGGGCTGGAATGCAGTTGTCCTGCCTTCTTTTTGTCATACCTTCCATCTCCAAGGTAAGGACTTGCCAGAGACAGCTGTGGTCGATCTGTGGCCTCTCCTGTGGTCTCAGGTAACACCTCAGAGGCCCTGCCCATCCTGCTGGCTGCCACATTCTCAAAGCCCAGCGTCTGACCTGGTGCTTGATAATGCAGGGGGACCCCTGCCTAGGGCCCCGAGAGGGTGGAGCTTGAACATCATATAGGGGCTAGTGCCCCACATGAGGCTGTGGTGAAGAGATAGAGGACACCACTCCAAGGAAGGACTGGGGGGGCCTGTGAACCCGAAGACTCTTGGAGGTCAGTAAGAAGTGTGAAGATAAGCAGGTCATTTGGAATTTTTATTTTTCACTGAGCTGAGTGAGGAGATCCAACTATGGAATCCAGAGAGAGAGAGAGTTCTACAGGAAGAAAACAGAAATAGGCCAGGCCCTGGGCTCGGCTCAGAGAAGGCCTGAGACCACCTGGGCTACCTTTCGCTGCCAGCTTCATCCTTGGCACTTGGTCCCTGCCATGGCATCACTCAGCTGCCAGAAGCCAGAGCCCACAGTGGCAACTGCCTGATGCTGTAACTGCAGCTGCTGCTCTGCCCAAGGAGAGGTGTGGGTTGACTACGAGGAGCCAGGGAGGCCAAGCTAGGAAGAACCTTAAAAATCACCGAGTTCAAGAGAGAAAATATATTTCTGTTGTTCAAGCCACCCAGTCTGTTGTACTTTATGGCAAACTGATAGTCTAATATGACACACTTAATGGTCACCTATATTCGTTAGCTTTCCCAAGGCCAGGATGTTTGGTTAGCCTAGAAACTTCATCTTGTAGTCCTGCTAGAAAACTTGGACTATAGTGTTTTATTATCCCCACTGTCCAGAGACCACTAATAAAAACAAATCCAACTAATGCTCTACATCTGTGGAAACATGCTTACATTCGGGCATCTCATTATTGTATTTCACACACCCATATGGGGTGGTTTATACAGTCGGGAAGCAGACTTTGTTTTGCTAAAAATTATAAATGTGAGAGTTCCTGCATTAGGGGGTTAGAATAACAGTGGGAGAGAAAAGCTATTAGACGAGGCAGGCGTATTATCTTTTGTTTATAGAACATCTTCACTCTGTAATGGTGTCCGGGGATATTAAAGTGTCTGATGAAAAAAAGACTTTATAACAAAACAAAACAAAATCACCGAGTTCATCCTCATTTTATAGATGATGAAATGAGGCCCAGAAAGAGCAATGGATTTCAAAGAAAATGAATGTTGAGACTCAAACTCAACTCTTGTCTGCTGCATTTGTCTGCCGAAAGCACCCTCTAAGCATATCTGAGTGCTGCTGCCCGAGCACCAGGGGGTTGGCTTGTGTCTGTGTGTCTGTGTGTGGCAGGATGCAGCTGTGGTGTCTGCCTCTGCACAGGCCAAGGTCTCTGTGTCCCTCTGTGTGTCTCTAAGGGTGCACCTATGTGCAGGAATTTGGGGTCATGGCGAGAGAAGGTCAGTTGGGCCTATTCCTACAATCTTGGGAGGCTTCCCAGGCTGAGTAGGGAGGCTGAGTCCTGAAGGGTAGGGGGAGAATGGGGACTTTGCTCCCAGAGGAGAGGGAGAGAAGGCAGGCTGGAGCAGACAAGGGTCCTGGGACTAGCCTGGTGCAGGGGAAATGAAGACGAGGTGGGGTATGGGTCCATGGAAGTTGAGGCATGCTCTTAGCACTCATGTGGGCCCAGCCCTCTGGTCACCCAGTGAGCAACCCCAGGGGAAGTAGTCACATGATGTGGCACTTCTCAGCTGATGGCTTGAGGTTCCCCAGTGTGGCTTGGGCTTTGTCCTTGAGGGAACCAAGGTCTAAGCCAGGAAGGTTGGCCAGCTGCCCGAGGACTGAGGCCCTCTCTTCCTCCTCCTCTGTGTCCTCCTCAATCATCTTGGCCAGCTCCCGGGGCAGCTCCACATCTCCACCTGCCATCTGGATCTGGCTCTCATCTGTCTCATTCTGAAGAAAGGGAGGGTTGGGCTGGAGTTGGAGATCTGTGGGACGCCAAGCTGAGGGTGTAGGGAGGAGCCTGGACTGGGTTCCAGGCTCCTAGGCTCTTGAGCCCCATGTTCCAGTGAGCTCAGTCCCCACCCCCACATCCCAGGATCAAGCTTTTGACATTTGTACTTTATACCACTCTACTTCACTCTGAGATACTGAAGGGGATACAAAATAGGAATACTTAGGAGTCAAACTGTTATAGTTAGTCATATATTGACTATTGTTAACTACACTGAAGGACATTACCAATACTAGTAGTGGGTACCATTCATCAAACACTTTTTATATGGCTGATATTGAGCCGTGTGCTTTTAATTCTCACAATGACCCTGCAAGGTAAATATTGTTTTCTCCATTTTACAAATAAGGAAGTTGAGGCTCAGATAATTTAAGTAAGTACCTTGCCCATGGCCATACGACTTAGAGGTGGGACAGCTACATGTAAATGCATGGCACTGATACCAGCATCTGTGCTCTCTTGGCAAGGCATCTACTGTTGTCATTGCACTTCCTCATCCCTTTGGGTTCCCTGGGGCTTTCCACCTATGTCCTACTCAGTCACAGTCAAGTCTTCCCTCTTCACTGGACTCAGAGTTCCCTAATGGAAGTTGTGTCTCTTACATGCTTAATGCAAGCATTCGAGGAATGACTTCATTCCTAGCTGTGTTTAACTAAGTTACTTCCCAGAAAGGCAAACTTTCTGGACCTGTTTTCCCTTTGAGATACTTCTAAAAGACTGGTGCCCTGTGGGGAGTCAGAGGCAGCCAGAGGCTCAGGAAATATTTGTTGAATGAGTGGGTGGGATATTCACATATCTGATCTTCTAATTCAGGTGGAAGATCAAGGTCGGTATACTGTAGCGCTGTTTCTGTTTCTCCTTAGAGTCTATCGTAGTTTTGGGCACTTGGGGTAGCTTGTGCCTTAGTTCTCTCCTTAGGCAACAGGAGTAGAACACTTACAGCCCATCTGGTGCTGCAGTGCATAGTGGAGTCATCCTCCTGGCTGCTTGGCCAACCAAGGAGTTACTTTGCTCTCTGCAGACAGACCCATACTCTGGAAAGCAGTCAGGGGCCTGGAGAAGGCTCAGCATTCACAAGCTTGAGCACCATCACTCACTGGTTGGATGATCTTAGCCAAGTCCTTTAATATATCTGAGTCTCAGTTGCCTTATTTGTAGATGTGGGTGATTGCTACCTAGTGGAATTACTAAGGGGTTAGGTAAGGGTGTGAAGGTTAAGTGCCTGGCACACAGATGGTGCTACCTTCTCTTTCCCATCCCACCTTGCCCAGTGTTCAGAAGCCTCAAGAGCCTCACCCCCATGGTAAAATCTATTGCCTTCCAACTCTTCATCTGCCTGGGCCTGACTTGTATTGGGGGAGTGTAGGTTGGAGGACAGAAGGGGCCTGGACTGGCTCCAGAAACACAAACCTATCAGTCTCTAGAGGACTGGACTATCCTTCCTTGCCAAATCCTAGGCTTAGGCAGGCTCCAGTTAAGGAGTGAAGGAGTGAAAGAACAAATGGTCTCACCAAGCTCTCCATGAGTCATGGCTCCCAGAGTGGGGCAAAGGAGTCCAGGGCCCAGGGCTCGGGGGCCTGGATGTGCCTCGAAGCCCTCTCTCTTAAGCTTACCTTGGGCAGCCGGTATTTGTCTCGGAAGTGGCTCCGTAGCATGGCCCGCTCTGCCTTCCTCTGTGTGAACTGTATGTCACGTTCCATCCTGCAGGGGCACAGGGCCAGAGTCATTGCCAGCACTAAAGAGATGGGCACCTGTGGGCCTGTGTGTCAGGAGGGTGCTTGGACCTGGCAACTGCCTGTTGCTCTTTACGGCCTTTCTAGTCACAGGGCCCTTTCTAGTCTCCACACATGCCTCTGGACAGAGCTATGGGAGGGAGGTCATTCTGGCTCCCTAATATATATCCCTCTAAGCCTCGGATTCCTTGGGTCTTTTCCCTTCCTGGCAGGTTATTTGGAGGGTGTGGGGTGTGGGGAGTGAGTGTGTGTGTGTGGGGAAAGTATTCGAAACAGACTTGGTTTCGTATCTGGCTCCATTACCACTTTTGTTATGGACATGTCTTTGGGTAAGTCACTTACTTTCCCCTTTTGTAGAATGGGGATAAGTTTTTGCAATTCACAAAACTGCTATCAGCTGAAATAATTATAGCTAACATTTAATGATTTACCGTGTTCTAGGTGCTGTGCTAAGCAGTTTACATTAAGTAATTTAATCCTCATAAATATAAGGCATGTTTTATAATTATCATCCTCACTTTACAAAAGAGAAAACCAAGGGACAGAAAGGTTAAGTAAATTACCTAAAATCACTCAGCTATAAAGAAGCAACGCCAGGATCTGACACAAGCAGCCCTGGAGTCTAGCCCTAGCCCCACTCCAGCTGTTTCTCTGTTCTAGCATTGTCTGAACATCCGTGGATTCAATATCTACAAGTGCCCCCATTTCAGGATCTGTGTCCCTGACTCTGAGCCCCCTCAGCTGCATCGCTTTTTGCAGAGCCTCAGGCTCAGAAGCGCTCCATTTGGAAGACCCAGACATTGGGACCAGATCGGATTAAAGGATTACTTGTTTCATCAGAAATGCACGTGCCCCACCCAGTCCCAGACCCCTATCGCCCCTGCCCCCACTTCCTCTGGACCTAATGTGAAGCTGGGGTGGGGCCCTAGGTTTAAAATGTTGTGGCTCAGGGTGGCAGAGGGAAACCTAGAGGTGCACATCCCAGCCTCTTACCAGTCTAGAGAAGTAGGGGCAGGGATTGAGATCTGAAACTACCCTAGAGGTGGGCCGGGCAATTGGAGGATGGAGTGTGGGAGAGGGTCGTTGGAGGTGGGAAGGGATCTCACTCACTTCTCTTCCACCAGTTGCTTCTGATACTCCTCATACTCCTCTTGGCTCATGCCCTGCGCTTCGGCGGCGGACTTGTCCCCATCCTCCTTGTCTTTGCCACCCCTCAGGCTCCCGGTGAGGTTCTTCAGCTGGCTGCCCACCATGGTCTTCACCATGAAGGTCATGGTCTTCGCTTGCCCGGGCACTGGGCACCGGGTACCACTCCTCGGGGAACCAGGCAGGTCTGCGCCTACTTCAGCACTAGGTCTCCCGCTGCGGGCCAGCACCCCACTCTCTGAGCCGCCTGCTGCTGCTCTCCACCCCGGCCCCGCCCCCATTTCGCAAACCGCTCCTCGCAGGGGGTGGGGGGGCATGCACGGGGCTGAGCAGATTGGACCACGTGCCCGCTCTGCACTCCCGCCTCTCCCACGTGCCTCCTTCAACGCCAAGCACTGCTGACAACGGATTAGGCAGCCGTGGGCAAACTACGGCCCGCAGGCCGGATCCGGCCCGTTTGAAATGAATAAAACTAAAACAAAAAAAAAGACCGTACCCTTTTATGTAATGATGTTTACTTTGAATTTATATTAGTTCACACAAACACTCCATCCATGCTTTTGTTCCGGCCCTCCGGTCCAGTTTAAGAACCCATTGTGGCCCTCGAGTCAAAAAGTTTGCTCACCCCTGGATTAGGGTCTTTGGGCATGGGGTCGCTCCTTAGGGGAATGGGCTGTGCTGATATGTGCCCCGGGAACCTGGCTCCCTACGATCCCCAGAGAGTTGCAGCCAGGGGCAAAAATCCAGCGCTGGGCCCGACCCCTACTTCTCCCCAACCTGCTGCTGCAGCAGCTGCTTGAAGAGCTTACACTGGGAAAGGGAGGGAGACCAGAGAGTGGGGAAACCCAATTATGGCTCCATGGGCTGCCTCACAGAGTTCTCCATCATGTGCCTTCCCCTCTGACCCCCTGGAACTGAAGGGAATTGGGGGAGAGAGAGTTGTTCATGGTGATGCTGGCTGGGTTGAATTTGTTCTGGTGAATTTGGGGACAGAATTATACACAGTTGTGACTCCCTCTCCCTCCACAGTCCAGGGCTCAAGATCTATGGGGTATCCAGTCTTTTCATATTCAAGCCAACTCTTGGCCTCCTGGGCCACTTGAAGCCCACTCCCAGCTACCTCTCCAGAGGAGGTGGAAGAGAAAGCCTTCAGAGACGTAAAGGCAAACCTGGAAGGTAAATGAACATATCAAAGCTTGGAGAGAGGGAAATCACCTTTAATATGGTCGGAGCTCCCCAAAAGCTGAGATGTGGGTAGGAGAGGGAAGATACTGGCCTAGCTCGACACCCCCTAGACACCATCCACTTCCCCGTGAAGAGAAGCGGACACTCCTTCCGGGCTTTGAGGTAGGTCACACATGCAGGCATGCCTGGGGGAGCGGTGCTGCCTCCTCAGATGCATGGTACTGGACCCAGGGGAAGGCTGCAGACTGTCCTGAAGGCTATTGTTCAGCTCCTGCCTGCTGCCAGGGAGGGGAGAAGCTTACTTGAGCCTCCCCCTTCTGGGCTTTTGAGAGCAGGTTCCTTACACTTATTACACTTACTGCACCACAGTCTCCCCTGATCTGGGACCTTCTATGGCTCCTTTGGTCTGCCCTATCAGGAACGCACTGTCCCTCTGGCATTCAAGGACTGTCTGTCCAAGTGGTTCCAGCCTTATGGCCACCATTGCAGTCCTATGTAACATATAAGCCTGTCACCATTCCACCTCACAATACTATGGCTATTCTCCTCACCTGGAGATCGTCCCCTCTGCAACTCTGCTTTCAAAGCTCAGCACACTTTACTGCTCCTCCAGGACCACCTCCCCTACACGGATTCTTCTGGTCTTGAAATTCCACCAACAGAAGCTGTCAATCCCATTTCTGAGCTCTTCAGCACACCCTACATCTCTAAATGCTTCGCTCATTCAACAAACACCCACCAAGCAGGAATAGTGACCTCCACCCAACCTTTGTGGCTTTTTAAATATATTTGTATTGATTACAGAGAAGAAGGGAGATGGAGAGAGAGATAGAAACATCAATGACAAGAGTCACTGATCAGCTGCCCCACACTGGGGATCAAGCCTGCAAACCCTGACCTGGAATTGAACCATGACCTCCTGGTTCATAGGCTAGGCAACCTTTGTGATTCTTTTTGCCCATTTTCACAAATTGGTCCCAGCCTTTGCTCTAATAGTTCTAAACTTGCCACTTTTTCTCTAAAATATTGTGTTCTTTCATGCTTCCATGCCTTTCCTCATGCTGTTTCCTCTGTAATGATGACTGTACTTATCAGGTTGGAGAACTAGTTGCCTTGATGACCTGTATCAAAGGTCCCTTCTAGGCCAGTTCCCTGATCTCCCCAGGCTGAGTCAAGTGCTTTTTCTTGTACTGTTATATGTCCCCTGAGCTTCCTGCCATCATGGCACTGACCACATAGGGTGTGACTATCAGGTATTTGTCAGTTTCTCACACTAGAGAGAGATTATTGTGAGGGCAGGATCTAGATGGAACCAGTGGCTGAGCACATGGTTAGTAGTGCCTATTGAAAATATGGGCACTGCTCATTGCCAGCTGGTAGAACAGGCAGGTGGGTCTTAACACTCCCTCTCTCAAATCAAATTATTATGGCCAGAACCAAGCCGGGTAGGTGTGGAAAGCTCTGCCTATGGGAAGGCCCACTTGAAGTGCACATAGAAGAAGAAAAAGGAAGATGAGGAGGAAGAACAGGAAGATGCTGGGCTGTAGGCACGAGGAGGGCCCTGGGGGAGGGCCTTGGCTGCTGCTTTCTGAAAGGGGAAGTTCTATGGTCCTGGATCAGCTTCTTACCCAGAATCTGGGCCATTGTGGGTTCTGTTTCTCTCTCTCAGGCTTGGGGTGCTATGGTTTTCATCCAGGGCACTTGGAGAGGGAGCAGAGTGCAAAGCTGCCTTCCCCAGCTTCTATGTCTCCATCTGTGGGAACAGCTGGGAAGGCCTGGGGCCTGGGATCATTAGGGACCAATGGTTCTTGAGATGAGAGAGAGAGAAATAGAGAGCAAAAGACAGGGTGGGTGGTAAAGGCAAGGGAAAGAGCAAGATGGGGCAGGGGTATGGGGAAGAGCAGGCTGCTCTGAATGATCTTGGGCATAGCCCACTCCCATTTCTCTTCCAGTCATTGAGGGAGTTGGACCAAGTGGTCTCCAGAGCCTTGCTGGCACCGAGACTCTATGAGACTCTCCAGAGAGCAGACAGGGTAGAGAGAAGATGAGATGTGTCCTGTGTGCATGTGTGCATGCACACACAGATACAGACACAGGTTTGCCTTCCAGGGATCCAAGGAGTGAAGGATGAAGACAAGACAGCTTGGGGCTCAGAAGTATTGGGAGAAGGAGCTGAGCCTGGGTCTGATGGATGGAACCCCAGTGGTTCCCCTTCCTTCCCCCTTACTGCTGGGCCCGAAGGCCTGCAGGAGGTGCAGGATCTGAGCCAGCTCTAAGATGATGCTTGATGCCCACAGGCAGGTAGAAGACCTGGGCTCTTGAAGCCACGTGGGTTACTGCATCCCAGTGGGGATTAGAAACCAAGGCAGAGGACTCATTACTCATTCTGGTCCCATCCAAGCTGCCTGACCATGTCTCATAATTCCCAGAGGCAGCACCTGGGTGGGGAACAGGCACCATCTATAGGGCCCCTTCTTGTGAGCTGTTCTTACCCCAAACCTCCTTTCTGGTTCCCAAGACAGCTTTAGCCAGTGAAGGATCTCCCTAAAGCTATCTGTCTCAACCCCAGGCTCCCTGGGCTCTGCCTTCCATCCCTAGTCCTCAGGAGATTTAGCTCTTTTCCCTCGTCCCTTCTTCCCACTCCCAGTCTAGAGAGCGGGGACAGGGATTGGGCTGCAGCCATAGCATCCAGCCTGAAGCCTCCCTCCTCCCTGGTATCAGGTAACCCCTTGTTCCCAGGGCTCTATGGGTAGCTCCAGAGACCTGTCCTAGAGTGGGATGCTGTGAGATGGGAGGGGCCAAAAGGAAGTCAGGGGCCTCTACCATCATTAGGCCTGATCTTGGTTGTGCTTCCTCCAAGAACCCTATCAAAATGCCCTCTCCTTCCAGGAGCTCAGATTTACCATCCCTCCCTGGGGTGAGAATGTCCAGTGGGTGTTGGTGGAATGGGGCTTCTCTTTCCTCCACCCTCACAACCCCTCCTAGTCCTGTGCCCTTACCTTATCTCTTACAGGTCTTGGAGCAGAATCCACTGCTGTCCACAGAACAGGGTGCTGACCCTGGCAGAGTCCTGCAGGAAAGCAAGCCTCTTCTCTAGGGGCCAGGGCACAGCCCCTCTGCTCTCAGAGTCTACCTTTCTAGGGCACTGCAGCCCTCTTCCTCCTAGAGGCCTCACCAGATTACCTGACCCCCTCATTATGGACACATTGAATTTATCTGACCCCTGTCCATCTCAGCTCTTGGACTCCCCCTCCTCTCAAAACCCTCTCCCGAGTATGGTCCTACTCCCCTCCCCAGACAGTGGTCACTCCTGGGGTTTCTCATAACCCCTCCACTTTCTAGAAATGGTTCTGCCCCTGAAGGAGCAGATGCCCAGTTCAGTCCTCTCCTCCCCACTCCCCCTGGGGCACAGTCCAAACTGTGGCCAGTGCCAGTCAACTCAAGCTCAATGCTTGAACCCGTCTTGCTGAGCGGCCTAGAGAGATTGCCTCTCTGGGGTGGATAGGATCTGGCAGGAAGGATTCTGGGCCTGGGAATAAGATTAGAGAGGCCTAGCCTTGGAGTGTGGTGCCACTCCAGCAGCAGCCCAGCCTCAGTTGCTCTGGCCTGAGGACACAAGATTCAAACCTTGAGCTACCAGAGCCCAGCAAATCCCACAGGAATCACTGGCCTCTTCTGCCCAGTATCTAACATCTTGGCTGGTTCAACTCTCAGGCTTCAGGTTGGGAAGGCCATGGAGAGAAGCCAGGATGGCAGTGGAGATGAAACGAGGACTCTGGTTCTTCTGAGCATTAAGCATGTCATATGTGAATCAAGTCACATGTGGAACTACATGCAAATTAGAACCCAGTCTACTTTTGTTACTTGTCTAAGGACCTACGTCCAAATACCTGGCATCTCCTCTTCCCAGTCCCAGCTGTGTGGCTCCTTGGGCATTTGCTTGTGGTGTGTTACCCTCCTGCACAATTCCCTGCCTGGCAAGTCCATCCCATCCTGTGACCAGCAGCATTTCACCCGTGCCCTCCTTTCCCTCCAGACCTTGAAGGACAATAGTTCCCAAGTATAGTGCTTGCTCCTCTTTCAGGACACAGGGAGCCCCCTGGTGCCATGGGGCCCAGTGCCTAGGGAGCTCAGCTTCTTCAGGCTGGCATGGATGTTCCAGGGGCCACTCACCCAGGCTCCCTCAGGCCTGGCCTGACCTAGGGATCCTGCTGCTGCTTCCATTGCCTCTCAGCCTGGGCCAAGTGCTCAGAGAGACCCTGCAGGATCTTCTTGCGTCTGTTCAATGTCTCCTCCAGGTTGAAGATTCTTTCCCCTGGGGATTGGTGCAGAGCTGGGACAGCCAGACAGCTGGATGGGGCAATGGATCCTATCTATGGGGGCTTTTTGGAGAGGGGGACAGAAGGCATGGCTTCTGCCTCCAAAACTCCCCTGGAAAGACGTGTCTGGGTGGTGGGGTGGGAATAGGAGAGAGCATCTAGGCCCCAGGGACTGCTTAGATATAGCCTCCATCTCCCCATTGGTTAAAGAACTCCTGGTTGGAAGGGAAGAGTATCCTATGATACTCAAATGGGCCCCTTCCCTACCTGCCTCTCCCTGGGCCCCTACCCTCTTCCTGGTCTTTGGAGTTCAGCTTTGGAATCATGTCTTCCCTGGTGCCCAGGGCCAACCTTGCCTGCAGCTCTTCCGGCTGCCCTGGGTGGTTAGGACCCTTTCTCTGTGCTCCCACAGCCTTCAGCCAGCCTCCAAGGTCCTTAAGGACAAGGCCTGGCTCTAGGTCACTTCTGATCCCAGCACTGCCCAGCATGCCTGGCCTGAGCAAAACTCAGAGAGCAGGTAGAGATAATGGTTGGAATAGCAGCTCTGATGGCACCATGACATGAGCAGAAGCATCTAGGGAGGAAAGGAGTCCCTGAGCTGCCTCTCCCCCAACCCTGCCCCCAATGTGGGCCCATGGCTGATATCATCTCTGGACCTTTCAGACTGAGGTCAGATAGGACAAGACATAATGGTAATCTGGAAAAGGAGATAGAGAAGGGAAGATCTTCCATCCCCAGCAGCCCACTCACTTAGTCCTCACCTCCCAGGCTCCATTATATTTCAGGCAGGCAAAAGATCTGTGTGAGCTGAGGCAGCTCTGACCCTTGTCTGGCTTATTTCAGAAGAAAGGTATGAGGGTCAGACAAGCAGATGGGTGGTCTGTGAGGGTCAACATCCCCCACCAGCCAGAGTTGGGCCCCCAGTGAGTAGGAAAATGAGGCAATTCTGGACTAGAGCCATGGAAGCAGACTGAGCAACACACTAAGGCCCCAGGGAACTACTGACAAAAGCAACCACATGGTGGCTACCTCCTCAATATGACTCTGACCATGTCACTCTCCTCGGAAACCTTCGATGACGCCCCAGTGCCCAGAGTCTAAAGACTGAAGTCTTGGCATTCACGAACTCCCACTGTCTGATTGCACCAACCATGGGTCCCTCCATGGACTCTCCATTATATCCTTTGCTCCATTTCCCTAAACATCCCTCATGGCTGTCCCTCTTCCACTTGCCCCACAGCTCCCAGCAAGGGCCACTTATGGGGCCAACGCTGGGATAAAAGCTTCTTTTGTTTTATCCTATTTGAGACTTTCAACAACTCTGCAAGGCAGGCAGGAGAGGACGTGTGACTTGCCCAGGTCACACAGTGAGGAAGTGGCTGGCAACACATCCAGTGCTCCTTAGAAGGTGTGCTCAGATGGTTCATTAGGCACATTCCTCTGTTTTCACCTGCCAGGGTTCCGGTGGCTGCTGAGACCCCAAAGAAACTTCCAGGAGCCAAAAGCAGGGGCCCCACATCAATGGAGACCAAATCCAGGTCTCTGGGAGTATTCAAGGACACCTGAGGGGCACAGAAGGAGGTGAGCACCTTACAGATGGACCCCCCTCCTCTTTGCCTGTGACAGGGAAAATTATCCCCAAATCTGAGTGTCTGGGTCCCGTGGTCCTAAAGGGGGGCAGGCAGCCACAGGACTTGGTGTCAGAATGGCATGGAGCGGTTTGCACACCTGGTCTCATATTAGCCCTCACAGGTATGTGCTTTGGGCCAGCTGGGATTCTGTGTAGGGAGGAGGATCCATGTATGTGCTGCCCATGTGTTCCAGGGGCCCTGCGTGGTGTCAGGCACAAATCAGTTGAGGCCACGAACAACAGATGACACAGTATCTCTGTATCTCTGAGCCTGTAACCTGCACACCCTGCATGTTTGTAGGAACTGCAAAAGCAAAAGAGGCCGTGTGTGAGTAGGACCTGCTCATGAGCAGACTCTGCACCCAGTAGGCGAGCTTGCTTGGAAGGGGTATGGCCGGTTCCGGAAGTTGTGGTAATGAGAGCCCAGCACCCAGCTGGCTCCATCTCTGTGGGGACTTAGAGTCCAGTAGGGCCATCCAGGACCCAAGGACTGGACAGTGGGGGTGGTCCCAGAGGGCATTCTTCCCAGGCCAGCAGTGCCACTTCCCCCACTGGATGACCGACCTGCTGGGACATGTCCCTGTGGTCAAGCTTGAGTCTCCCTTGTATGTCTACTCCTTAGCACAAGAGGGAGAGGCAGGAGAACAAGCCCTGCCTGGCAGAGTACAGGGACTTGGCGGTCACAGAAGAGGTCGAAGTTCTTTCTGGGACTTTCCCAGGAGGACAGAGGCTGGGCCCAACGTGGAGTTTTGCACTCAATCCCCCAGACCACCACCTCCTCCCTCTGTCCCTTGCTCTTTCCCCTTTCCTTAAACCCCAAGTCCCTCTTTGCCTCTGGGTAGGGCTTCTCTTTCCTGTCCCTCTGCCAAGCTTGAACTGTAGCAGGACCGACTCAGGACAGGCAACATGAGGTGTCTGCTAACGGACAAGGACAATACGACCAGCTTGCCTGTCCCGCGGGGCCGTGCAGCAGGTTCTGGGGAGTTAGGGGAGGGTGTTGAGCCTGAGAGGCCCTGAGTTTCTCTGTGCATACAGACCACAGGTGCTGATCATAGCACCATGCCTGTCATTGCCACCTTCAGAGGAAGGTGACACAGAGCAGGGAGAAGCCAGCTCCAAGCAGCCACCTGCATATGCCTCCTAGCTGTGACCATGAGCAAGTTACCTACCTTTCCAAACTCCCACTTCCTCATCTTTAAAAGGAGAATAATAATCGAAACTACCTCATAACATTGTTGTGAGGGTTAATTCAGACAATGAATGGTGCTGTGCCTGGCATACAGTAAGCTCTGCTCCATAAATGTCAGCAATTATTCAAATGGTTACGAGCTAAGGGATGTTTGCTGAGAGACACTGGCAAACTGGCCCAGCTGCTGAGGAGGCAGTGAGCTGGAGAGGGCGGGGAAGCACGTCTTCTGGAGAAAGGGAAAGGCGCCGACAGGCCGCTGGCACAGGGAGGAGGGTGTGGACCCTCCATCAGCAAGTCTGGCCTCGAATCTCAGGTCAGCACACAGCTGTGTGACCCCAGGCCAGTCGCTTCACCTCCCTGGGCCTCAGCGTGTCCACCTGTAATTGGGACGAACAGTCCCCACTTCCCAAGAACGTTGTGCATCAGATGAGATGACATGAGAGAAGACTCTCAGCACAGACCTCACCTGCATCATTTCACTCCCCCCACTGGACTGGAGCTGCTGGGCTGAATGAACGAAGGATTCTCTGGGGTGGTTCCCAGGAAGAACAAGCAAACTCTGCTCCTGGGCCCAGAGGAGGCACAGCGGGGACTGAGTGGGGGGGAGTCCCAGGGAGGCACTACCTTTGAGCTGTCAGCTCAGACGAGCAGGAAAACATAGACCTAGGAGGGGCGGCTCCTTGTCAGAGGCTGGGGCAGGGGCACGAGCGGGCAGTGTGGATACAGCCCAGGAATGGGAGTAGGTGTCAGTCCAGGCAGGCTTGCAGGGGATGTGCTCTTCACTGGTCAGGACGTGGATGGCAGGGCTATCCATGCGTTGACCAGTGGACACAAGGAGGAGGGTGTAGGTGTGGGCAGGCGGAAGACCATTACTCACCTGGGTATCTTGGAATGAGGAGTCGAAGAGGATTCCAAGGCCATTCCTCAAGGCAGGCTCCACCCGCGCAGAGCTGACCTGGCCCCTGCTCTTGGCCCCTGGTGTACTACACAGTCCTTGGGTCCCCAGCTGCTCAACTCTCCTGTGGGACACTGGAACCGCGGGCTCACCACTCACCTCCCTCACTCACCCTCTCTGCTGGGGGCCACTCACCAGGACCTGGGCTCCCTGGTGCCCTGGCCCAGTCACTCTCATCTGCATGTCCGCCTGCCAGCCAGACAAGAGGACAGGGGCCCTGCTCTACACTGCACCACTTCAGTTCCATATGGATGGGGCCAGCGCACTTCCTCTGGATGGTGTCTGTGGACCAGGGCAAATCAGGGCCTGGGTCCCACCTTCCCTTCCTCCCCATTATTCTCTCTCATTGGCCTGGCTGGGCTCTGGGAGAAGGAAGCAGGTAACATCAAGGCTTGCCATTAAATACCAGGTTGGCTGGTCAGACACAGGAATCCACTGAAGAAGTGGGCATTGGAGCCTAGCATAGGGGAGGGCAACGCATGCCACACCATGTAGAGCACTCTGCTTGCCTTCTCACTTGAGGCTCACCACAAGTCTGTTTTTATCAAGCTTTTTCCACCAGAAGAGAGCTTTGTGTCTAACCCTTTCTGTTTCTCAGATGAGGAAACTAAGGCCCTACGAGGGAAAGGACATGTCTGAGACCATAGAACATAGGAGAGCACTTTGAGAGAATTAACCATGTGGAGGACTCCAGAGTTCCCAATGAGACTGGGTGAGGGGGTGGGGGGGAGGTTCCTGTTGGGGGAGTTTAAGGGGAAGAAATAGAAGGTGAGAAAAGCATGAAAGCAAAGGTAGAATTAGCCTGCAAGATTGAGAAGGAAGGAGGAAGGATGGAGTGTATGTATGTGAGAATTATCATTGGTGGAGGTGAGAAGGATGAAGGAGCCCTATTTTGTAAAACAGAAGAAAGTGGAGAGAAACTGAGACAGGATTGGCCGGAACCAGAGAAAGGGAAGTCAGAGACCCCACCCCAGTTGGCTCCCCACCCCTCCATCCTGCTAGACTGGAACCTGGCCCAGGTCCCAGTCCCTGCCAGGACTTTCTAGAGATGCTGTTCTAGCCTCTTAGCTTGGCAAAGGCCAGGGCTGGGGGCAGGGAAGCTCAGAGGCTGCAAGCCAGAAATCCTGGGGGCCCTTGGAAGCCACCACTGCCTCTGAAGTGACTTGCAGGAGGCAAGGATTGCTCACTGTCTACTATACTCATGCCTTGCGCTGTATGTAGATTGTTCATGGAACTGTGAGCTCCTTGTGTCTGATACAGCCCTTTGTCTTGGAGCTGGGCACAGAGGGACATGGGGAGGGAGTCCAATAAAAAGATCAACGAATGAATAAATGGACAATGAGCATACCCTGGGTAATTTGCTCTTCCACATGGTCTGTGGTGCCCCAAACTTACCAAGGCCACCGCAGTAAGTGTGGTACAGGCCCTGCCACCTGGCGCTGAGGCAGAGCCTGGCTGATGCTGTGAGAAACAGCCACTCCTTTGTTTGCCCCTTGGTGCCTCTGCGAGCAGGATGGGGCCAAGACCCCAAGGTAGGAACTGTCATCTTAAAGGGACATTTGTTTTGGTCTCAGGAATAGTGCTGTTTTTCAGAACTTAGATCTCATAGACACAGAAATACACAATGGATCTTCTTCTGTTTGCTTTGCCTGCTAGGAAGCTCTGAACCAGATTCATGGCCCAACTCTGAAGGGTATGCAGATCTTGGTATAACCTGGGCAGACCTATGTTTTGGTAACAAGCCATCTTCCTGAACTCATTTTATGTCTCAACCCTAACCACAAGCCTCATTCTTCTTGCTCACTCCTAGTTAAAACTCCTGTCTATTGCATAGGTCCTTGTAAGTCCTCAAAAATCTTATTGAACGTTAGGTAGAAGACAGATTTTTTGTAGGTCTGGGTTTGGAAGGCCCTGAACACAGACCTGTGGGTGAGATGTTCTCATACATGCCTCACCCAGCACACATGCAGGGCAGAGCTGGTGTCTCTGGCAAAACAGCCAGCCATGAAGAGCCCTCTTCCAGGCAGCCCCCTGGTTCTCCTGGACGGCCATAGGCCCAGCAGTGTGGAGCTAGGAGAGTAGAGGTTTGTGCTGATCCAAGTTGCACTGTGTCTCTGTGTCTGGGACTCGGCATGTGAGCATGTGTGTGTGTGTGTTCATGGGTTCAAGAGGGAGGGGTTAGGGGTGTGGAGGGTCATCAAAGAAGAGGCGGAAGGAGAGAGAAACCCTAGGGCACAGAAGGAAAGAGGCAGAGAGGAGAAACTGAGGCTGTGGATAGGGCTTTGATGTAGTGGGTGGAACAGGAGACAAGTCTGGGAGGGGTCTTGGGTCCCTGGCACCGCCTGCCCCAGGCCTGGACTCATCTTGGGCAGAGGCTGGTATTGGCAGACCCACTCCTCACCAAGTCACAGCCACCCCTAGTGGTCAGCTGCTTCAGCGTGCTGAGGAATCCTGAGCATGGCTGGTCCCCATCCCATCCTTCACTCCATGAGGGCTCCAGAATGGTAAGCCAGCCCCAGGCAATGCTGGCCTTGGTCCTTTGAAGCTGAGATTGCACTCAAACTTTCACTGAGGAGGATGGTACCCTTCAGGGCTGTGGGGGGTCAGGGGCAGGAGGAAGAGAAGGCAGAGCAAGGGATCAGGGCCACTGACCACAGGTACTGTAAAAAGATCTGGTGTCGCCAAACCGGTTTGGCTCAGTGGATAGAGCGTCGACGTGCAGACTGAAGGGTCCCATGTTCGATTCCAGTCAAGGGCATGTACCTTGGTTGTGGGCACATCCCCAATAGGAGGTGTGCAGGAGGCAGCTGATCGATGTTTCTCTATCATCGATGTTTCTAACTCTCTATCCCTTTCCCTTCCTCTCTGTAAAAAAATCAATGAAATATATTAAAAAAAAAAGAAAAAAAAAAGGAAAACTCAAAAAAAAAAAAAAAAAAGATCTGGTGTCTGGGCCCAGGGTGGGTCCCTACCTGGGAGGCCACGGAGGGGACCCAGGGGTGGGCAGGTGGGAAGGAGCTGGGTACTGGCTGTTGATACTCCACTCTCCCTCCCTCCCCACACAGACATTCTGTTCCTTCTGGGCCTGATCTCAGGCCCTGCCCCTCCCTCACTTGGCCAGCCTGAGCTCTGCCCCTGCTCCTAGGTTCAGGCCATCTTCCCACCTTCCCTCAGCTCCCCCATCTGAGGGACCTCAGAGATCACAGGGACAAGCCCACCCTTCAGTAGCCCTGGTCTCTCCTCTTTGCTCAGGAAGGGCCTCCACATGCTGCCTGCTGTCTCTGTCCTGCAGGTGGATGTCCTGACTGTGTGGCCAGCATCCACCCCATCCTTCCCTGTCCTGCTCTCTTCATTGTCATGCTCAGCTCTCTACCAGATTCCCAAAGGCTCATGCCTCCAAGCAGCCTGGTTTTCTCAACAAATAAACTACATGAAAATAGAAAGAGACAAACAAATGCAATATGTAAACCTTGTTTGAAGCCTAATTTTAACCAACTAAAGGGGGGTGGAGGAGTGAATGAGACAATTGGGGAGATTTGGACGATGGATATTGGATTAAATTAAGAAATTATTGTTAAATATTTTGAAGTAAGAATATTGTGGTTATATTTTTAAAAAGTCTTGTCTTTTGGAGAAATGTACCAAAGCTTTCTGACGGCATTGATATAGTGTCTAGGATCTGCTTCCAAATACCCCAGACCATGGGTGTGTGGGTGGCACAGCATGTGACCTTGAATCGATAACTCTTCAGGTTGGATGGTAGGTTCATTATATTCTTCCCTTGACTTTTCTGTTTGATAATTTCCATAATAAGCACATTTAAAAAAGTAAGTAATCCTGTACGTCAAGTATTTTTATCCAGATAAATGTTGGTTTTCCAGAGTGGCTCTTTTTCCGAGAATTCTGGATAGCTGAGGTTTACTGTAGTTTGTAAGTTCTTGGTAGGATTCAGTTACTGAAGCTCTGAGCTTAATTAAAATCAAGGCTGTAAATGGAAAAATGTAGGACATGCTAAAAGCCATACTTCATTTCTCAACACTAAATCCTCAGCCACCTTCACTCGCTTTCTCCTGCACCTTCACAGCCAGGCTGTGGAAAGCTTGGGCCCCACCCGGGTCCTGCTTCTTCACCTCCCAGCTGATCTTCCCAGCTGCTGCCCCTGCTGCCCATTGGGTAAAAACTGATCCAGCAAGGCCTGGCAGTGGCCCCTGCTCTCTGTGCCTAGCGGATACTTCTGAACCCAGTCTCTGCAATGTGAAATGCTATGGATATCCGTCCCCCACGCCCAGCCCTCCCAAGGCTCCCCGCTGCCCCCCAGCTTTCTGGCTGCCCGGAGGTCCTTTGCCACTGCTCTGCCTCCTCAGCCCTTCCATTGGGCATCTCTCCTCGCTCACCACATGCTCCCTGGCAAGCTTGTCAATGCCCATGGTTTCAAGCACTACAGCTGTGCCATGATCCTCAAATCTCCACTTTCAGCTCATCTTCTCCTGGAGCCTCAGGCCCGAATAAATGTCCAACTCTGCAGGGGACAACTCTGCTTGGATGCCCCCAGACCCCCAGGTGACATGTCCAAACCAAACTCCTCTTCTCCACCCCTCAGCCCATCCTCTTCTGTGGCTGGGGTCTCGTGGGTGGCACTCTCATCTTATGGAGCCAGAGACCGGAACCCCGCAGATCCCTTCTGCTTCCTCCTCTCATCACCCATCAGCAAGCTCTTCCCCTCTCCCACTACTGTTCCCGAGTCTCTCCAAGCCTCGGTTCCTTACTTGTAAAATGAATAACAGTATCTCCGAGAGTTGTTTGGAGAGTTACATGAGGTAATACACCTACCTATTGTGCTTAGAACAGGGCCTGACAGACAGCTGTGTTCCTCTTCCTCTCCACCTCCTACTGGCTCCCCCAGCCTAGGACACCACCAATCACCTGCCTGGCTTACTGCAACCTCCCCACTAGTCTCCCTGTCTCCACTTCGTACATAACCCCCAAGGCCAGATGGTAGTCAGAAGGATATTTCTAAAATACAGATCTGACCATGTCATTCCTCTGTCCTAAACCCTTTATTGCTCCTGGTCATCTCTGCATGAAGCTAAACTCCTTGTGGGGCCTGCAAAACCAGGTGGGTCTGGGCCATTTTCTCTTCAGCCTTACTTGCTCCCAAACCACACCCCTGGCACCTCTGCCCCAGCCGCACTTAAGCACCTCACCACCTTTGCTAGGCAATGCCGTCTTTACCAGACACTTGCTCTGTCCCTGCTTGTCCTCCAAGTGTCTGAGAAGCTGCTCCCCACCTTCCCCTGCCTCACGGGCTTGTTGTGGGCTGTTGGTAACCCCTACCAGATTCTGGGCACTGAATTGAGTCTTGAGTGGGGTCCCCACCTGTCCTTGAGCTCCTGGAGGGAGCGGTGTCTTGCTCATCTGTGAGCCAGTGGCCAGCACAGAGCAGAGGGTGGAAGGGGAAAACAAAAAACTATAAACCAAGTGAGAGAAAGGGGAGACTAAAGGAAGCTCACATGCCAACAGGTAGAAAGAATAGGAACATCCAGCTGCCTGGGCCTGCATTCCCTCAGGGCCCCATCAGCTGGACCCTTTCTCTTACTCCCAATTGCTTCAGGGTGCCTGCCGGGCCCCTCTCATGACTGGCACCATTTCATTTCTGAACCAAGCCGGGTCGGAGCAGCTAGTGAGAACCCACTGTCAAAATCCCCTAGCCCAGTGATGGCGAACCTATGACACGTGTGTCAGAGGTGACACGTGAACTCATTTTTTTGATTTTTCTTTGTTAAATGGCATTTAAATATATAAAATAAATATCAAAAATATAAATCTTTGTTTTACTATGGTTGCAAATATCAACAAATTTCTATGTGACACGGCACCAGAGTTAAATTAGGGTTTTTCAAAATGCTGACACGCCGAGCTCAGAAGGTTTGCCATCACTGCCCTAGACCACAGTACCAACGACTATAAACCAGAACTCCTCACCCACTCTTGCCCCAGCTTCGTGACTCCCTCTCCAGGACAGTCCCTCTCCCCTGGCAGGCGCATTCCACTCACCCCTTCCATCACTACATGTTTCTTTCATATAGCACTTACCAGTTCTGTAATTAACTTTTTTTTTGCTGTTAATCCTCATCTGAGGATACTTTTCCCATTGATTTTTAGAGAGAGTGGGAGGAGGGAGGAGAGAAATATAGAGAAAGAAACATCAATGTGAGAGACACATTGACTGGTGGTGTCTGTACATGCCCTGACCAGGCCAGGATCGAATCTACAACCCAGGTACATGCCCTTACCCATGAATAGAACCCACACCCTTTGGTGTATGGGCTGATGCTCTAACCACTGAGAACACTGACCAGGGCTGTAGTTAACTGTCTTTGTGATTGTTTTCCTAACTGAACTCCACAGGGTATTAGCTCACTACTGAACTCCAGTTCTAGCACACAGCAGGTTTTCAAATATTTGTGGTTGAATGGTCTAGTTTTAGAAAAATGAGAGGTTAGACTGGGGGAGGCAAGGAGGCTGCTGTGCTGGGAGATGATGTTGGCTGGATGGCAGTGCAGGCACAGGCACATTGCAGTCACCTGCCCGGAGCCCTGGCGGGCGTGGCTCAGTTGGTTGGAGCGTAGTAACTACCCTGCACCAGAAGGCGGCAGGTTCCATTCCCGTCAGAGGTTTGGGGTTTGATTTCTGGTCGGGGGTTGGGGGGGGGGGGCCCTTACTGGAGGCAGCTGACCAATGTTTCTCTCTTTCACATTGATGTTTCTCTCCCCTTCTCTGTCCCTCTTCCCCTCTCCCAAATATATTTTAGAAAAAGAAAAAAAGAACTGCCTGAATTTCAGGCCCTGCTGACTGGAGCAGGAAGGGTCAGAACCCCAACTGGACAAGAAGACCCCCAGCTTCCTGTCTCAGAATGAAGTGAGCCTCCCCCTGGCCCTCAGAGGTTCTGTGCTGACCATTGCCCTGGGAACAACAGCCAGCACAGAACTATGTGGCTAGTCCTCATTCCCCAACCGTGGCCCCTGGAGGCTGCTCACATTTGCATACTCGGGCCTGGGGCTGGGCAGTGCTTACATCTCCGGTGAACTGTGAGAACCACCAGCAGCTCAGAGCCTCCCTCCCTTCTCCCTCCAGGTCAACATCTCCTCTGAGGTATTTACTTTGCCTCCTACCAGGGGGGCCCCATCTGTATCTGGTCAGGCTGGCACCTCCCCATTTACCTCCCCTTCCCCCAAGCTTGGTTCCAGCCCTCCTTGTGCTGATGGCTTGAACAACACAGCAGGAGAGGCAGCCAGGACCCCAGGCATTACCCTGAGGACAGGCCTCCAGAGCCCAGATGGTCCCAGGGCTAAGCCTGGGGCTATAGCAGAATGTAGGGGAGGGTAGTAGTGAGAGCTCCCACGGCAGACACAGGACACTCATGGGTGCAGCTTACACAAAGCGGTGGCCACCTCTTCCGGCCGTGCTCCCCACCCACTCCACTCACAGGGCAAGCACAGCCCCACTCACAGAGACAGGGGGATGGACAAGATGACATGGGGATAGGAGATGGGGGCAGGCAGGCTCAGGGAGTAAGCGCCGAGGCTGGGCAGTGGTGTCCTCATGGAGTGGTTTATTACAATTCTATCTCACAAGGCAGGCGGCAGCAGCACACACAAGCTCCAAGCCCCTGACAGACGTCCGCCTCGGGCGCATGCAAACAGTGCAACATGGTCAAGCGCAAACACAGGGCGACCGAGGCGACACAGAACACGGAACGGGGAACGAGGCTGGGGCGATGGGTCCCTGGAGATGGGCCTGGTTTCCCCAACCCTGGGCAGGACAGGAAAAATAAGATTCGTACTTCTTGTAAAATGCCCATTTCCTGGGTACTTTCTTTCTTCTTATTGTGAAAAATAATAAAAAATAAGCACATGGAAAAGAACCTCAAAAAAGGAAAGGAATAAAACTCGAGGAAGGTGAGAGATGGGAGGCCAGGGAAGCCTGACCATGGTGGGGCATCTGCCTCCTGCTCCTCACCCTCCTCTCTTCTTGGCCTTCAGCGGGACTCCCCAAATCCCACAGGTGGGTCCATGAGAGGTGCCGGGCCTAGGCGGGGTCCCTGAGGGGCCGGGGGGGCACAGGCTGGGGCAGAGGAAAGAGGTCCACTGGGCTCAGTTCCGGTTAGGCCCAGTGAGTAGGGGCACGAGGTCCAGTCTCTCAGGTTGAGTCCCCAGAGGCCCATGACCTGTGCGAGCCCAGACGTCACAGGTGCAGCTCGTGGGTCTTGATGTGCTCGAGCTGCTCTCGGAGCTGCAGGAAGGAGGGCCGTGCGGCGGCGTCCAGCTGCCAGCAGTTCTTCATCACCTCGTAGACTGCAGGCGGGCAGCCGTCAGGGGCATCCATCTTGTAGCCCTTCTCTACCCGAGGGACGACGTCCTTCAGGGGCTGAGGGCAGATGGGTGGCATGAATCTGTGCAGGGCCTAACCCCTGGAGGGGATCCCTACTCAGCATCCCTCTTCAGGGGTCCCCTTTAGCTCTGCCGCACACCCAGGCCCAGGAAGTGGCCTGGAAGGTCCTGAGGACAAGCTTCTAGGCCTCAGACTAGGGAAGCAGGGCCCAGGGAGGACCCACTCCAGGCCTGCCCCTCCCACAGCCCCAGCCAGGTCCCTCCCCAGTGCCCACACTCACAATTCTTGGATAAGGCACTCGCCCAAAGGAGTAGATTTCCCAGAGAAGGATTCCGAAACTCCACACGTCAGACTTGGTGGAGAATTTCTGCCATGTGGATGGGAAAAGCTGTGTCAGACCCTGGAAATTTGGGGGTAGGGTGACCCAGAACCCCTGTTCCCACTGCTCAGGATATAGCGGGAGGCCCACCCACCTTCTCTCTCAGGGCTTCGGGGGCTGTCCACTTGACTGGCAGCTTGCCTGTGTCCTGGGTGCTGGAGGCCTCCTTGGTGAGGCCAAAGTCGCTGACCTTGGCCACGTTGTCCTCAGACACCAGCACATTTCGGGCAGCCAGGTCCCGGTGCACAAAGTTGTTGCTTTCCAGGTATTCCATAGCCTCGCAAACGTCTCTGGGGGCGAGGCAGCCACAGGTCCCCTCAGACAGGCTTCCCATACCAGGGTAGGGCCCCTCCCCCAGGGGCTGCTTCACTCACAGTGAGAACTTGAGGAGACAGTCTCCGCCCAGCACCGACCGACCCCGTGACCGAAGATAATCCACCAGGCTCCCCTGGGGCAGGAGAGACAGACCATGGCCCACAGGTTAGACTTGCCCTCTAGTCCTTGGGAACAGTGGACCCGAGGCTGGGTAAAGGGTGACACCCAAGGAAGGTGTTAGGAAAGGAGAGGAACATGGAGGAGGTGACATGAATACTAGGTTCTACAGCTGGACACTGCTGAGCATTCTCTTAATTCTCATCACTCTCTGAGGTAAACTTTGTTAGTATCTCCATTTCACAGGTGAGAAAACGGAGCTTAGAGGCAATACAATTTGTCCAACATCGAAGTGAACAATGATGAGCCAGGACAAAAGCTGAGCTGTGGGGACTTCAGAACTCAATTGGAAAGAGGGGCCCAACGATACAGCGGGGGCCTGAGGCAGTTGGAAAGCCCACGTATTCAGCTCCGGCACAGGGCTGACTCTTGGGGCTGGTGCACACCTTGGCCATGTACTCGGTGACGATGTAGAGTCCGCCCTTCTCTTCCACAATCACGCCCAGAAGCTGTACCAGGTTGCTATGCCGAAGTTGCCTGGGGCAGGATGAAGTGATCAGAGCCTGCCGAGCCACCTCACCCCTACCCCTCATCGCAACCTTCCTATGCACCCCCTACCCAACTCACGTCATGACCGAGGCTTCAGCCAGGAAGGCCTGGGCAGTGGCATCGTTCTTAATGCATTTGACAGCGACTTTGTTCCCTCGGTAATCGCCCAGCATCACATCTGTGTGGAGAGTGTTTGGTGTTATTCCCAGACTCCCCACCGTCCCTCGGCCCCTCGAAGGGCTCCCAACTCCTCTTGCTCACCTCCAAACTCCCCCTTCCCAATGGTCTGCAGCAGCTTCAGGTCCTTCATATTCAGCGCCCAGCCACCTGGTAGAAGGAAAGGGTCCAGTGAGGGGTGATGAGGCTGGAGCAGAGTCCAACAGCAGGAGAGACAGAGGCCGACTATAGTGTGTGGGGTTCCCTGAAGTCTCCAGAGCATCTGGGATGGGAAGTGCCAAGAAGCCTGGGTAGCAGGAGGCAAGTAGGCAAGCGAGAACTGGGGATGGGGGTGGCACTCACTGCGGAAGAACTCATCCTGGGCTGCCACTGTGCCCTCCATGACCTTTGGCTTGATGAGCCGAGTGCAGAGTCCATCTGCATCTGAGGTATAGTGCTGCAGGGTACAGGACAGGCCATCATCAGCTGCTCACATGCACTGCCCTGATCTGACCACCAGAGGGAGGCAGAGGCTCATACCAACCAGCCCCACGTAGCTTTGGTTGGGGAGGGCTCTCTATTTCCGGCAGGGCTTGGGGTTAGGGAGGCCCCAGACTGACAAATGACCCACTGGCCATGCCACCTCACACCCAGTTGCTGGACAGATCCCCCATTGTTGCTACCACTCTGGTCCTCGCCAGCATTCCCTGACTCAGTCCAGACACCAGTCTGTAGCCAGGCATGCCCAGGACTCTTCCCTGCCAGAGGCCTAGCCAGACAGGCAGGGGAACAAGCTGAGAGTGAATTCTGGAGGCATCTGGGAGGCTGCCTGGAGCTACAGGGACACGTGGGCATATCCTTGAAGGTGCACGAGTCCAGGGGACCCTGGCCATTAGGTGTAGCTCATGAGGTCATGCTTATATACACACCTTGGACATGTAGTGCTGTAAGTGGCTGGAAGGAAACTAGTTCCAGGATTCAAATCCTGGCACCTCCAATTTATAGTTATGTGACCTCAGGCAAGTATCTTAACTGCTCTGAACCTGGCCAATGAAATGGGGATAGTGCCCTGGCTGGTGTGGCTTAGTTGGTTGAGCGTCATCTCATGCACCAAAAGGTTGCTGGTTTGATTCCTGGTCAGGGCACATGCCCAGGTTGTGGCTCAATCTCCATTAAGGGGCGTGTAGGAGACAGCCGATCGGTGTTCTGTTCTCACATCAATGCTTCTCTTTCTCTCTCCCTCTCCCTTCCTCTCTCTCTAAAAATAAATAAAAATATTCTTAAAAACACACAAAACTAGTACTTAAGAAAAAAGAAATGGGGCCCTGGCCAATTTTCTCAGTGGTTAGAGTATCAGCCTGAAGACTAAAGGGTCTCAGGTTCAATTCCCAGCCAAGTGCACATACCTCGGCTGCAGGTTCAATTCCTGGCCCAGTTGGGGTACATGAGGCAGGCAACCAGTCGATGTGTCTCTCTCATATCAATGTTTCTCTCTTTCTCTCCCCCTCCTCCTTCCCTTACATTTTCTCTCTAAAGATCAATGGAAAAATTATCCTCAGGTGAGGATTAAGAAAAAAAAGTAAGAAAAAGAAATGGGGATAGTGCCACCCTCCCTGTGGTGGCATTGTGGGATCAGAGATCTACCTTGGCACATAGTAAGTGCCATCCAGTCTGCATGACAGTCCTGAGGTCACAAAGCCAGAAGCAGTGGGACTGGCGCCAACATCCAGGCCTGTGGGCGCTGCAGCTCACCTCCACCAGCTGCATGAGGTTCTCGAAGTACACCTCCTCATCAATGCTGAGCTTGCTAGCGTGGTACATGATACGGTAGTGCTCCACCTTGCCATCACAGCTCACACACAGCGTGTAGTCACCAGGGTAGTTGGTGCTCTCCCGCACTAGGAACAGGCCCGTCTCTGGTGGGCAGAGAAGCCGTTCTGCCTGCTCCCGTGTGATCTTGCCATGGAACCAACTGGGGGACGACAGGCCAGCGGTCACGGTGGCCCAAGGGTAACGAGCCTGGTGCCCCTGCCGGTCTCCTCCTGCATCTTGCAGTCTCCACGTTCTGAAGGCCCTCCCTCTGTCCTAGGCCCATCCTCCCGCTTTGAGGTCCAGCACCCATTCCCTTCCCCTTATCTTGAGAAGCCCTCAGGACATTTCAGCCCTTTCCTCTGGTCTCCCAGTTTTCCTGACTCTTTCCTGGGGGAACCAAAGTTCCTCATCCTCCCTCCTCCCCAGACTGGGAGAGGATCCCCCAGGTACTCACGGCATGAGGCTAAGTTTGGTGCCGACCTTCACGCCCTCCCGCTTTTGGACATAGTTGGCTGGAATGATGCCCTCACGGCCCACCTTGTTCTTGGCTTTGTACCAGTTGGGGTCCTGGGGGAAGGGCAGCCCAAACACGCTCTCAGGCCCACCCTCCTCTGCAGGGAACCAGGACCCAGAGGGAATGCCCAGAGGTGGGAGAGGGTGGGGGTAGACATGTGAGGTCCCTGATTACCTTGGTGACGGCCACAATGGTAAGCACATCTCCCTTACAGAAGGGAAGGTCCTGCTCAGCAGTGCCATGGAAGTTGTACTTGGCAATACATTCTGTACCAGATGGCCAGGCGGCCTGCAGGACAGGCAACAAATGGGCAGGTGCAGCCTGGGGCCCCTCTCCACCCACCTGCCCACAAACCCTCGAAGTCATAGCTCTTGCGGGCCAGGTGAGGTGCTACTTCCCACAAGAACTTTGGGTTCCTTCCAGTTGATATTCTCCACTGACTGAGACCTGAGGGCCCTGTGACAGTGGACCCTAGAATTCTACTTTGTTGAAAGCCAGGGTTAGGACAGAGGGCTGGGAAAAAGGGGAATGAATTGATCTGAGTCCTTTTTTTCTGCTTAGCATCCCCATGGGGGATGGGGATGCTCAACTGCCCTAGGCCCTGCCCCCATGGTACCTGTATTGCTGACATCTTCTCAGATCTGGCGTCCCGGTGTCACAGGAAGGCCAACCTGTCCCTTGGTACCATGAGAGCTGTGGGGAGAAAAGGAAGATTGAGAAGTATGAGAATATGCCCCCCCGCCCAAGTCACTAAGATCCCACTCCTTTCCCATAGCAATATAAACAGGTGCCAAAGCCAGCCAGAGCTGGCACTGGGAGTGAGGGAGCCACCAACCCTAGGCCCATAGTGGGCCTTACAGACTGACAGAATAGCCAACAGAGGCAAAGGAGGTTCGGGGGCTGAGTAGCACCAGTGCCACCTGCCCCAGCAGCCCCAAGCCTGATGCTAGCTAACTGGTCGGCAGGGGAAGAGGGCCTAGGGAAGTTCTGTGAACCTGGGGAAGGTGCCATCTGACTTGGGAAAGTCACCTGTCCTCTGTGGGCCTCCTAGTTTCTGTGTCTATAAAAACTTGCCCAGGCAGTATCTTTAAGCCAAGGTACACTGACCCTATAGCCTGGTAATCCCACTTCAGGGTGCACACCCAACAGAAAACAGGGCAGGTGTCCACTGAAGCAGGCACAGGGCACTCACTGCAGCACGATTTGTAATAAGCCTCAAAATGGACAGCTGCCCAAATGCCTCCGAAAAGTCAGATGGATAAACTGTGGTATACCCACGGAATATAACACTGTGCTGTGATGAACATTGATAAGCTACAGCTATGAAACATGGATAAGCCTCTAAACAGAGTGTTAACCCATGGTGCAGGACGGTGACTGCCGTGGGAGGAGGCAGTGACAGAAGAGGCTTCTGGATGCTGTTGTGCAATTGCCTGAGCCCAGATGGGGTGGGTGCACTCTGTGGCAATTCACCGTGTTGGACCTGCCATAAACCTTGCAGGGTGCAGGGGCTTCAGAGGGCAATGGGAGGAACCAGGGTTTACTTTTGGGGGTCATGGGGCCTCAGCAGCAGAGCGTGTGATCTCAGAGACCAGAAAGAGCCAGGGAGGTAGAACCGGGAGAACCACCCCACTTCCAGGCCTCACTCCTGGTTCTAGAGCAGTGGTTCTCAACCTTCCTAATGCCGCGACCCTTTAATACAGTTCCTCATGTTGTGGTGACCCCAACCATAAAATTATTTTCGTTGCTACTTCAGAACTGTAACTTTGCTACTGTTATGAATCATAATGTAAATATCTGATATGCAGGATGTATTTTCATTGTTACAAATTGAACATAATTAAAGCATAGTGATTAATCACAAAAACAATATGTAATTATATATGTGTTTTCCGATGGTCTTAGGCGATCCCTGTGAAAGGGTCGTTCGGTCACGACCCACAGGTTGAGAACCGCTGTTCTAGAGTCAGGCAGACCTGGCACTATCAAGTGTGCAACTTGGGTGAATGACTCAACCCTCTGAGCCTCAGATCCCTCCCTCACTCTGAAAGGTAGGGACTGGGATCCCATGCAAGCAGGCTGTGGGAGGAGTAGAATGAGGCCCTAGACTTGGAAGTGTCTGGCAGAAACACCCCACCTCTCTTCCCTTCCCCAAAGGTCAGCCTACCAACCTGTGCTGACAGGAGAATGACCCATGCGTGCACCGTCCCGCCCCCCTCCCCGCCCCCATTCATACAACTGAGCTGCCTGGGGTACAGAAACCACCCCTGGGCTCTTGTGGTCCACATATTGTGGGAGCTGTGAGCTTCTTACCTCCACTTTATGGAAGCAGAAACAAAGGCTCACAAGGTTGAAAACAACTTGCCTGAAGTCACACAGCCCAGACCTTGAATTGGAGCCCCCAACCTCAGGCCCTTCTAAATAGGGGCTCTGCTTACTCTCCACATCCCACACCTCCCTCTGCCCCCAAACAAGCCACTGCAGGAGGGCTTAGAGGCTGTGGCATCATTAGTCACCCTCTCAGCTGTCAGTTTGCAAACACTCCTTTCCCAGCCTGCAGCTGCTGCCGCCTCCCCACTGACTTGATGATAATAAAAATAATAACAGGCCCTGTTTTCTGAGCACTTATTCTGTGCCAGACCTTGTCTTTGGCATGCTACGGCTTGTCAAGTCCTCTAACAACTGAGAGAGGCTACCCCATTTTATAGATGGAGACCCCGAGCGAGGCCAACAGGCAAAGTGGCTTTGCCTGAGGTCACCATCTCTCCCCGTGCCTCCCTTGCGGACCATGCCAGGACCCCACTGGTCTAGGAGAGAGAGAATGTAAAGGAGGAGAAGCTAGTGATGCTCAGAGAAGGGACAAGCCCAGGAAGCAGTAATCTGGGTGGCCTTCCTTGAGGGGCTGGGCTTGGAGAGGGAGGAGCCAAGTTCTTCCCTTTGCTCTACTGGCTGCAACCTGACCACCCAGTGCCCCCATCAGTACAAAGGGTTGGCGATAACCCCGCAGCTCCAGCGCTGCTCTGGGACTTGCCAGCTCTCCAGTGCCTCAGCTACACCTGCTTTCTACCTGCTGTTCCCATGTCCTGCCTTGGCATTTTCTTCCCACTCCCTCCCCCCAAGGAAATTCCACTCAACTTTCAGGGAGCAGAGGAAATGCTTCGGTTGGATATGTGCCTAAAAAATGTAGTGGGACAGGCCACACAGTACCGTTTGTAGTAGCAAGAGATTGGGAGACGATCTTTTTATGTCCATTAATAAGGGGCCAAGTAAATAAATGACCAGGTATCCCTAAAAGGGAACAACATATTTCAGCTAATAGGGACAGAACAGATCTGTAGCTGCCGATACACAACACTCTTCATGACAGAGTAAATAGAAAGGGCAAAAGCCAGCCCAAGTTATTAAAGGAAAAGCTGCTAGACAGAGCTTCCAAATACCAGCCCACCGATTAATCAGAAGATAAAAAAGCCCCTTCACAATAGGGAAACCTGGCAGACGTCTTGCTAACCAAATGGTCAAATTAAGCATCACCAATAATAAGAGAAGCGACGAGTGCCTCCTGCTATGATGCTGAGAAGGACAGATTCTGGTGTAGTATCTGTAGAGCTATTGAACCTGATTCACTCAGGAGGATGCTATCAGATGGAGCCCAAATACTTGGCCTGGACTTTTTTTTCTTCTTAAATGTATTTTTATTGATTTCAGAGAAGAAGGGAGAGGAGGAGAAGGAGAGAAACATCAATGATGAGAGAGAATCATTAATCAGCTGCTTCCTGCATGTCCCCTACTGGGGATCAAGCCCGCATCCCGGGCATGTGTCCTGACCGGGAATTGAACCATGACTTCCTGGTTCATGGATCAACACTCAACCACTGAGCCACACTGGTCAGGACTGGCCTGAACTCTTAAAGCCAATGTCATAAAAGACAAAACAAACAAACAAAGGCTGGGGAATGTTCTAGATTAAATAAGACAGGAAAGGAGCAGGATACAACAACAAAATGATAATTATGTGAGGTGAAGGATGTGTTAACTAATCATATTGTGGTAACGTTTTGCAATATATACAAGTATCCAATCCTTACACTGTACACCTTAAACTTACAATGTTATATGTCAATAAAGCTGGGGGGAAAAAAGAAAGGTGACAATATTCAATGAGTTATTCTGAATGAGATTCTGAGATAGAGGTAAAAAATAGCTATAGAAATCATTACAGGACAATTGGGAAAATGGAAATGTTCAACAATATTAAGTGTGACCATGGTACTGAGATTATGTTAGAGACCCACACCAAAATACTTCTTCAGAGTAAGCCCTGGCTGAGTAGCTCAGTTGGTTAGTGTTGTCCCAAAATGCCAAGGTTGTGAGTTTGATCCACGGTGTGGGCACCTACAAGAATCAACCAGTGAGCCCTGGCCGGTATAACTCAGTTGGTTGGAGCGTAGTCCTATACACCAGAGGGTGGTGAGTTCAATCCTTGGTCAGTGCACTTACCCAGATTGCAGGTTTGACCCTTGTTGGGGTACATACAGGAGGCAACTGATTGATGTTTCTCTCACATCGATATTTCTCTCTTTCTCTTTCTTTCTCTCTCTCTCTCCCTTCCTTTCTCTAAATATCAATAGAAAATTTAAAATATCAACCAATGAGTGCATAAATAAGTGGAACAACACATGGACATCTCTCTCTAAAAATCAATAAATAAAAAATAAAATAAGCCCTGGCTGCTATAGCTCAGTGGTTGGAATGTTGGCTTGTGCACTGAAGGGTCGCAGGTTTGACTCAGGTCAAGGGCATGTCCAATCCCCACCTGTGGCAGGCAACCAACTGATGTTCACATCATGTTTCTCTCTCTCCCTGCCACTCTCTCTAAGAATCAACGGAAAAAATATCCTCTCCTTGGGTGAGGATTAAAAGAATACTAATAATAAAATAAAAATAGAATACTTGGGGGAGTAAAAGGTATGATGCCTGCAACTAACACTCAAATATATCAGCAAAAAAATACATATATACACATGTCTATGTATATAAAAGAGGTAATGCAAATGTGGCAAAATGTTTAGAACTGGTGAATCTGGGTAAAGGATATATGGGTTTTCATTATACTACTAGGGGCCTGGTACACGAAGATTCGTGCACTGGGGGTGGGTCCCTCAGCCCCACCTGCACCCTCTCCAATCCGGGAGTTTCTGTCTTTGCAATCATATGAGCAAATTGTCTGAGACCCCAACCCAGTTTGGTTTTGTGCTCACAGAATAATAGAGGTATTTTTTTTTCTTTGTTTCATTGGTAGAGATTTCCTGGAAGTTTTAGGATATCTTACCTTTAATTTTTCCTAGACACTCTGATTTTACTTATGTCTCTCACCTTTGCTTTCCCTCCATCTCCCACCAAAATAGTAACTAGCTCCAAGCTCACTTTGCTCTAGTGCAGTGGTTCTCAACCTTCCTAATGCCGTGACCCTTTAATACAGTTCCTCATGTTGTGGTGACCAACCATAAAATTATTTTCGTTGCTACTTCATAACTGTAACTTTGCTACTGTTATGAATTGTAATGTAAATATCTGATATGCAGGATATATTTTCATTGTTACAAATTGAACATAATTAAAGCATAGTGATTAATCACAAAAACAATATGTAATTATATATGTGTTTTCCGATGGTCTTAGGCGACCCCTGTGAAAGGGTCGTTCGACCCCCAAAGGGGTCGCAACCCACAGGTTGAGAACCGCTGCTCTAATGTCTAGGAGATCTGTCTGCCACCAGAACTACGATTCCGTGCATTCCTGGTGTTCCCCACGCTCTGGGCTTCTGCTTCAGGTCCTGGGGCTGTCAACAGAACTACTATTCCCAGAATTCCTGGTGCTCCCTGCATTCTTGGTTTTCCCTTCCTGCTCTGTCTCCATCCCACGGCCTCCCACTCTGCCAAGTCCTCTAAGCCGCCAGCTCTCCCTTTCTGCTCTCTGTCTAGCAGCTTGGGGAGCCAAGTTCCCCAAGCCACTCCACTCCCTGCCAGCTCTCCCGCTCTGCTCTCTGCCCGGCGCCTGTGTATGCAAATTAACTCATCATCTTTGTTGGGTTAATTTGCATACTCACGACTGATTGGCTGGTGAGCATAGCGGAGGAACAGTCAATTTACATGTTTCTCTTTTATTATATAGGAGGATTATTTCAGCTTTTTGGTAGATTTGAAACATTCAAAAGGTCATATAAAAGAGCAAAGTGCAGGAAAAAAAAAGAGCAAAGTGCAGAATGTCATCCTTGGTATATTACAAGTTGTATTTTTCAAAGTGACATACAATTCCTCTCTAAACTCATATATGCATAGATTATCTTTGAAAGATAGAGGAAACTAATAAGAAAGGTTGCCTCTGAGATGGGACGGGGGAGTATTAAGTTCAAGGGAAACTTACTTTTCACTGTATATTTGCTATTTTGTCCTTGACCTTTTTTTTTTAAACAACACACATCTATTACCTTCCCCCTAAAAATAAGACTGAAAATAACTTTTTGAAAGCCACCTCTGTCAGGAACTTTCTGTGATCCCCCAGCTGTGCTGGCCTGGGAACTCTTAGGGGAAAAGCAGGGGGCTGACTCATGTCCCCAGCATGGGCTGGGCCCAGGGTGCTGAATGAATGAACCAACAAAAGAAAGGGGGAAGCTAGGATGGCTGTACCACACTGAAGTCCCATAACCAACAGGACTATATTTAACCCTAAAGGACAGCAGCTGTCACCCCACCCCCATAGGACTAGGGGACAGGGAACTTTGTAACTTTGTTAAGTCAATGCTTCGCTCTGACTTCCTGCCACAAACTCTGCTCCTAGCAGTACTTGTGCTGGGGTCCTGGGAACAGGCTGGGCATTGTGCCCAAATACTGAGGTCAGTGGCCACAGCCTCAGGCAGGCCTTTCTTGGGAGCCCAGGCTGGTGGGGGCGGGAGCCCAGAAATTCCTGGGCTGCCATTTCCCTGCCCTGGGGGCAGTTTTAGACCCCCATAGCCAAGCACATGCTGAGAGCCCTGGGAGGCCAAGGGGCTCCTGCCCTGCCCCCCTCACCAAAACTCCACTGCCTAAAGGGGTATGGGAGCCTTCAGTAACTGTTTATACCCAGCTAAAAATACCCACTGAAAGGGGAAGTGTACAAGAGACCTAGGGGAACTTGGGGCCATGCCCCCAGAGACTCTGATCTGCCACAGGACCCAGCTAGAGTCTGGGTGTGGGGCACGGGCAGCCACTGGAGGCAACAGACAAGTCCACCTTGCCTTCTCATTCTTTGAGTCAGTTTTTCAGGAGCCTCCTTGTGCACCCAGCCCTATGCTTGGTGGGCCAGGATGGGCAGGAGGAGGAAAGGGTCCAGGAGGTCCTGCCCTTAGGGCCCCAAGAACTCCACTCAATGTCCTCCGAATAGTCAATCATGGTCAAACGTGCTCAGTGCCTCAACAAACAGGATAGACCTGGGCAACCTGGCAAGGCTTTTCAGGTGGTAAGGGAGGGGAGCTGCAACTGGGAGGCTTTTAGGTGGAAGTGAATTGAAGGGGTGTGTGCTAGATCAGGCCAGGCTTAAGATTCCAAACTGTGGTAGAGAGGGAGTTAAGGCTGAAGAAGGCTCAGCATGGGGCACACAAAAGCTTTGAAGCCAGCCCAGAGGTTTCTGACAGGTCACAAGACAGATACAAGCAAAACTGAATTTCTGATTTGGGCATGCCCCTCCGAAAGGGCAGTGCACCTGAGAAGGGTGGGGCACTGCCAGCAGTTGGGCTGGTTTGGCAGCAGTAAAATCAGCCCCACCTCTGAAAAAGCTTTGGGCACTGGGGTGCCCCTGCCCATACACCAGGCTATGGGGGTGAAAGGTTCTGGCTGACCCAAGCAGGTGGTCCCAGAGCCCTCAGCACCCCCACTGCAGATGTCTCAGGGTTGGGCAGCAGAATTGGGCACCAGACCCTTGGAGATGCTTATACTTCTCTGGGGATCAGGGAAGAGCTGGAAGGATGCTCTACTTTGGCTCCAGTGTATGTTGCCCAAACCCCATCTCTGGAGCTTCCACAGCCTTCAGCACCCCTTCCTTAAGGGGAGGTGCCAGTTTAATGGCTGAAAGTGTTAAAAACAAAATTACAGCAACTCACTGGCTTTTTTCCTGCCTCCAATGGCTGGCTCAGTGGGACTGGTAGTCCCATCTAGAGGTTTGGGAAGTGAGAGGAGGCCAGCGGGAATTTCATCCCCGGGGCTGCCTTGCAGCTGGAGGCTGATACTCCTGGCTCAGAAAGGTTTCTAATTACCACTCAGGGCCTAATTATCTGCACGCACCGGGCAGCAGGGGCTGGGGCCTCCCCGGGGCCCTCCTCAGTCCTGAGCCTAGGCTGTATAGTTTGCATCTCCATTTGCCTGTATTTACATACAGCCTCTCAGCACTGACCTCCAACAAGCCCTTAGAAATCATAGAGTGTAGTTGTTCTTCACCCAAGTTATGGATGGGGAAACTGAGGCCCAGAGGCCCATGAGCTGTCTAGAACTTAGACCTAGATTCCTGGTCTCCCAATCTCAGAAAGGGATCCTCAGAAAGGAATACAGCTCAGAAGGGAAAGCAATGGAGGTTCAACACAGAATATAAGCTTTGATGCCCATGTGAGGGAGAAGCGGGGTTCAACACCCTCCCCCAGCAGGATGGGCTACAAAAATGAAAGCACAGAACGAGAGCCTACTGACCCACCCAGAGTTAATTACTTAATCCTCCAAAAACCCTGTGAGATTTTTCTGATCTATTTGTCAGAGGAGGAACCAGGCTATGAGCAGAGTCACCCAGCTTCCAAGAGGCAGAGCAGGGAGTTGAGCTCAGATCTGTCTGAATTTGTTCAGGGGAAAAACCTTCAACTTTTCCTTGGGCAGTATAGATGACACCCTGAAAACGGACAGATAGGTGAGGAGGGTGCTGACGGGAGGTCTGCCCAGAGCTTGGCCCTCCTGCTCAGAAAAGCACAAGTTCCATCTGTGCCCACTCCGTGCGTGCCACACCCTGCCTCGCAGAGAGGCCAAGAGTTTGTCTAGGGCCACACTGCAACTAGACAAGTCAGCAACCCTAGGGAGGGTCGAAGCTCCCAGCAAGGAACTCTGCCCCAACCCTGCCTCTTCTGCAAATGCTTCTTGATTTTCACGGCCCTTCCCCTCCAGGAAGCCCTCCACTATTACAGCCTACGCAGATCCTCAGCTCTGCCAGGAAGTCGGAACCACAGGCCTCCCCTAATTGACTCCTCTCTCTGTCTGGTCTCTCCTACAATAGGCCAGTAGGGGAGCTTCCAGGGTTCCTTCTTCATTCTCCCCCCCAGGCTCCCTGAAGTGTGGACAACACAGACCACAGATGCCTGAGTTTCAGGGAGGACCAGGTACTGGGCAGGACTGAAGAGCAGCAGCTGGGTGAACGGGCGTCAGAATGACACCAGATTTTCACCCACCACAAGGCTTCCAACTGTGTGGAGAGCAGGACAGGCAGAGGGGGCATCAGGCAGCCTCTCTTCTGTTTGCTCCTGCAACTCTGGGTCCAGACCACAGAAGGGTGAGGGTGGGGGTGGGGGAGGCGGAGGGAAGCTGCGGTTGGAGGCCCAGCCCCACCGAGGCGTACACAGCTAGTGTGCGAGAGAAACTACTCTCATCATAGTACCTCAAAACCAGGAAGAGAAACTGAGCAGGCAGAAAGGGCAAGCTGGGCTGCATGTGGCCCTCAGGTCCCCGGGGCCTGCCAAGGGTAGCTCCCGGAAAGTCACCGACCACTTCTCCCTTCTGGGCCTCAGTTTCCCCAAGGAAAGAATGGGATTCTCTCCCTGGCCCTGCCAGTCTGCCCGACTAGTGCAGGCTGCATCCCGCTTAAGAGACTCCACAATTGGTGGAGCAGTCCTGATACCCCAGTGGACTGTGGCCTCTCCCAGGAAGCAGGGCCTTGGCCTTTCGAAGCTAGCCCCGCCCTGCTCACTTCACCCCTCAGCCATGCAGGGAGCACACCAGCTCTCTCTTCACCAGCCCTTTATTTTTAGGTTTGAATTTGACTTTAATCATTACTTAGCAGATTCTATTTCCAGCCATTGGATGAAGGGACCCAGAGGAGGGGAGGAAGGGAAGCAGTGCTCCTTGTCTGGTGTGAGGGGTGGCCTGCTGCTCCGCCCATCCCGCACAACCAAGAAGTGGGGACCGAGAAACACCCAAAGGGCTTACCCAAGCCGGACCAGCATCTTTAGAGGACCCACCCTGTGACCTCATCCCAGCCCAAGCTATGGGACAGGAGGGCAGCTGTAATACCCACTTCCCCTGTACCAAGACCAGGGAGGAGGGAAGCACTTCACAGGCAGAAGAGTGGCAGCCAGAGTTCAAGGTCACATGCGTGGGGGACCTCTGCATTGAATGGGCCATTTTGGGGAGGATCCTCTGCCTAGTTAGTCCTGAGCCATCCTACGGTCATCTGGGACAATGGTCTCCTAAGGCCTGGGAGTGACAAGCTGAGACTGGTTTCCTCCTACTGTCCATGAGGTGGCTCCAGGAGGGCACTCCCAATTCTCTAGTTTCCACAGAAGCAGAACAAGAGGAAGCAAGCAGTGTCCCAGCAGTGCACACCCAGGTTAGACCTGGGGAACACCTGCCAAAGAGGAGGAGGGCACTAACACACAAGACTTCCCCAGGGATTTGTGGACATCAATGTCCTCTTTTAACTCCCTTGCAAGGAGGCTCTAAAAACCCTACCTCCCCCATAGCTTTCTTTCCTCCCCCGGCCACCTGGGAAGATGAGGTTGGCATGGCTGTACCAGGTTGGGGATCAGAATGCTTAAGTTCCTTGCCCAAGTCTGTTTTCCCAGGGAAAGTAGGTCTTTATCTCCAATGGGGAAACACAGGGCTTCCCAAAATGGCCTAGGACCATGGTCGGCAAACTGCGGCTCGCGAGCCACATGTGGCTCTTTGGCCCCTTGAGTGTGGCTCTTCCTAAGCCTTAGGAGTACCCTAATTAAGTTAATAACAATGTACCTACCTATATAGTTTAAGTTTAAAAAATTTGGCTCTCAAAAGAAATTTCAATCATTGTGCTGTTGATATTTGGCTCTGTTGACTAATGAGATTGCCGACCACTGGCTAGGAAGTACCTGAAGGTGGAGACAAGAGGCAGCTGAGCTCACAGAGGCCTCATCCACTCAGTTCTGATGCTGGGCAAAGAGGAGAATGGGTAGGGTCAGGTTCCAGAAACCAACCAGTATCCTATCTTCCCAGAGCCAGGCCCATGATCTCGGCTGGCAAATCACACGGTGATGGGGAGGGGGAAGGCAGGGAGGCCAGAGTAGTCCAGAGCCTCAGGGACAGAAAGAGGGTTTCAGAAGTGGCTCCCCCCGCTCCCCAGCAGAGACCAGCCCTTGGCTGGGTTGAGCCATCAGCTAAGCCTGCCCCAGCTGTCTTCCCCATATGTTGAGGTAGCCTGTGGTGGGCACTCCGTCAACAGTGCCAACCCCTCCTGACAAAGTGCCTATAGAAGCCAGGGGCTGTGCCAGCACTTTCTAGCACCTTGGTTAGTTTACACTATCCACCCCCTGCCCCCCAAGCAGGTATCACCATCCCTGGTGTATATACAAAGGAACTCTGGCTCAGAGGGTGACCTCTTCAAGGCCCCTCCACCAGGCCTAAATGGCATGGCCGGGCCTGGAACCTACGTTGATTGGGAGCCAAGTTGCCCACTCTCTCCAATACTCCTGGCTGCTTTGGGGGCCTGTAGGAACTACCACTACAACAACAGGTGGGCAACAGGTGCACATGCTCAGTAAGAAGGTCTGGGTGAGGTTGCTGTGGTAGCTACTAGTATTTGGAAAATTCTATAGTTTTTAGAGGCAAAGCTACACAGACCATGTAGCAATATGAGAAAATGCCCATAGACACAGTATTAAGTGAAAAAAGGTGTCATTGCCTGCACATTCAAATGACAATAGTGACGAAGAAACAACCAGGAAAGACTGGCAAGGAATTCCAAAATGCTACAATCTGTAAAAAAATAGTGGGTGATTTTTGTTTTGTTTTCTAAATCACCTGTAGTGAGTGCTGTTTTGTTACTTTCTAAGTTAAGAAACTAATACATACATAGTTTTCTCACAATGAGCTCAGATTTGCTTTCCTGAGCTCCACCTGCTCCCCATCTCTGGTCCTTGTGTCTGGGACATCTTTTGCCATGGGACACCCTTCTGTTAAGACGCAGCCCCTCAGATACATTAGGGTCTCTTCCTACCATGTCTTTCCCAGGCCAAACACCTCTGTTTTGGAGGGACTGTGTGTCAAGGCTTTGAAATTCCTCAAAAGATGAAACTCAGAACTAGACCCAGGCTATCCTGCCCGCTCAGGCCTCATCCCACTGTGGATCCTTAGCCTCAATCCCTGCCTGCTCTCAGATGCTCCATAGGGCTCAACCTCTTGGGGCCTGGTGTCCCCTGCACTGGTGCTGGGGACCATTTTCTGTCCTTCCTTGCCCCCAACCCAACTCAAAGAGAAAAGGAACCACTTCTGAGAAGGAGGGAGGCACCAAGCTTACCAGATAAAAAACACATCCCTGCACACATGCTAGCGTGAAGCCAGACCCTTTACTATGAAGGCCTTAGGACCCCAGCCACACCAGTACAGGTCATAGTTGGGTGGTATAAAAGCGCCTAACCACGTCAGGCCTCAGCTCCAGCCCCTCAGGCTGGAAAGAAAATTACGGCTAGGTGAGGGGAGCCCTCACAGGCCAACCACATCTGGATCCCTTCCACTTTGCATGTCAGGATGACCAGAAAAAACAACTTCAAAAATCAAGGGTAGAGGCCTAAGCTGGGCTCAGACATGGCTCAACATCCTCCAGGGAACCTCCCACCCTTTTCAGGAGCAAGAGGATCCTGCCACACTCCCAATCTCCCTCTTGCTGCCTTCACCATTCCTGCTGAGGTCCCACCTAAAAAGACACTGGAACCCCCATGGTGTGGGGAGCGTGGAACAGGCCCCTGGTGCCCCTGACAATGCTCCTATGCCAAGGCTGTAGGGTGCTCCCTTTGGAAACAGGGCTCTCATTTTCCCATCTGGATCCCATTCACATCCTGAGCCTGGCTGTCCCTGTGCTAGCTAGGACCAAGGTGTGGGACAGCTGGGTTGGAGCTGACCATCAAGCTGTTTCAGCTCAACTCTAGGGCCACACTAGATGGGTGCCCCCCACATATTCACCACATCCCCATCGGTGGGATCCAGCCGCAGGCACCAGCAGGGAAATCCCATGGCGGAGCAGATGCTGTCTGAGCCCTACCCAGCAGAGCGGGGGCAGGAAGTTCTCTCCCTCCTCGCCAGCCTCTGTGGGGCACATGCTCACTGCATAGGGTCCCTTGGGCCAGGCTGGGAGCCTGTGTCCCTGATGGGTGAAGGTGCCCGTCTGGTTGCCCTTCAACCTACAGAAGCCCTCCACCTGCAGTGTGGGGGAGGCAAGGACAGACGGCAAAACTACCAGTAACATCCCCCTTTGAGCCTCAGTTCTCTGGTCTACAAAATGGGAGAGGAGCTGAACCTAGTTAAGCTCCAAGAATCTGGTGGCTGGACACGCCCCTTCCTAACACCTGGCCTTGGCCCTGAGAAGTCGAGGAGAATGGGCTGACCAGACTGCTAGGTGGTGGGACATGGTCCTCACACCCAGTGTTACCTCCACCTCAGACCAAGGCCCTGCCCAGTGTCCCCACCCAAGGCCAGAGGTCCCTTGGCTTAGGCTGGTCTGGGAGGCTCAGGGTGACAAGTTCACCCTCTGGGCCCTGGGCTTCCTGAAGCCGGCAGAGCCTCAGCTGAGGGAGGGAGGGAGGGAGGGGAGGAGGGGTCAGAACCAGACCGGCCAGGGAACCTGCAGGGGCCAGGACGGGGCACAGCCAACTGCCCTTTCCCCAGGCCCCTCCCTCCGGGTCCGGCCAGCCTCCACAGGGGAAAGAGGGGGCACTCGGGGCCGCTGCGACCAGTCTGTGGGGCGCAGAGGGCAGCAGCCCCTCCGGCGCTCCCCTCCGGCAGGCTGACAGGGACTCCCGGGAGAATTCGAACCCAGGAAGGAGGGGCAAGGGAAGTGGGGGATGGGAGTGGACGCGAAGCCAAAGCAGCGGCATGGGAGACCTACCCTCGGCCCCGGGAGGCGCTCCCACGCCCACCTCCTCCAGGCCTGCCCGGCACTCACCTCTCCGGGGAAACTGCGGTCCGAGCCACCACGCTGCGGGCAGCATCAGCGGCCTGCGGGACGGTCCATGTGGCCCGGGAGCGGGGAGGGGAGCAGGGGTCCCGGGGCGCGCGGGGCGCGGTCTCGGTGCGAAGAGGGCAAGGAGGGGCGGCCAGACGGAGGCAGGGGGCCGACCGCGCGGCTGGGGCCGGGGAGGGAAGAAAGGCGGGGGAAGGGGGCGGGAGGGAACGGGGGAGGAAACAATGTAGCCGGCTCGGCCCCGGCAGAGTTCCGCTTCCGAACGCCGCCACAAGGGTCGATTTCGGAGCGTCGGTTCCTTAGCCCGACGCTGGATCGGGGGCCGCGGGGCTCCCCGCGCTCCCCGCCGCGGAGGCTCCGGCGGCCACAGGCTGGCTGGGGCGGAGGAACTCCCGGCCGGTGACCGGCCCCGACGGCGGCGCGGCCGGGCGGACGCCCCGCTGGGACCCCGCCCCAGCAGGACCCCCAGGCACGGCGCGGGGTGGGGCGGGAGCGGGAGGGCGGCGGCGGGCTCGGCGGCGGCGGCCGAACGCGGCTGGCCCAGGGCTCGGCAGGGAGGAAGCGCGCAGGCCCGGCCGGAGGAAGCGCGGCCCGGATCCTCCGCCCGCGGCAGCGCGCCTGCGCGAGGGAGCCCGCCGGACGTGCGGCGGGGCGTGGGCCGGCCGGGCGGGAGCCGGCGGGCGGCGCCCCCTGCCGGGCGCCCGGGGCGCGGCGGGAGGTGTGTCCCCCACGCCCGGCCTCCCCCTGCCAGCGGGGTGAGCGCTCGCGGAGGACCCTCGCGGAGGGCCGCCCCGGCCGCCGGGGGGCCACCTCAGGCTTCTCTGGGCGCAGCTCCGCCGATGGAGACGCGATTGAGGCCGGGCCTGGGGCCCTCTCCTCTGATCTGCTTGTGGAGAGTGGGCCTCACTCGCAGCATTAAGCATTCATTCATTCATTTCCAGACATGTAATGGCGCTAACGACGTGACAGGCCCGGTTCTGGAGCCTACTAGTGGGACCACTTCATGACTGCCAAGGAGTTCTCAGCAGTAAAACGGATCGGCCAACAGACAATCTCAAAGGAATAATTGATAGAAGTGGAGATGTGATGTACCAGGTCCACAGGAAGCAGAAAAGAGGGGCGGGGGGCGAATGGGGAGACTTCATAGAGCTGGAGCTCCAGGCAGGGGAAACGGCATGGACAAAGGCAGGGAGAGATGAGAGAGCTTGATGATTTGGGGAATTGCAAATAGCTCAGGGTGGATGCGGTTTTGTAGTGTGGGTCCAGGAAAGCGGTGGGAGATGGGGTCCCTGGAAGCCACAGGGACTAGAGAGATCCAAAGAGCCTCGTGGGACTTTCTTAGACTTTGTTTTTAGCCTAGAGCTAATAAAGAAATGTCAGTAGCGGTGTGGCTTTTGGAAAGTTACTTAACCTCTCTGTGCTTTACATCCCCATTTGGTAAAATGGGGGAAATACCAGCACCACAGTTTTAAGATTATGTGAGACAGGAAATGAGTAAATACATTTAAAATGTTTCATGTGCTGTGGCTGGCGCATGGTCAGCTCCCAATAGTACCTGTTATTACATATCATTATTAACAAGGAACAGGGAGATGATCTGCTTTGAATTACAGGAGCAGGGTCTGTGTGGGGGGCACATAGGGGGGGTGGACAGTGAAGGTGGAGAGATCAGAGACTCCAGTGTAGGTAGGAGGTGTCAAGGCACTTCATAGGGACTGGGTTGGGTGGGCAGAGAGTAGCGGTATTCTCAAGTGGGGGAAATGAGTTGTACTGACAAAATCTTGAAATTCAAAAATTAGGGAGGGGCTGAGGGGGTGAACAGTAAAGGGCCCTGTGGGAGAGTGTGGCTGCAGATTGTAGAGGCTTACATGCCAGGAACAGGAGTTGGGTGTGCCTCCCCAGACAAACCACAGGTTGGCCCTTTGACCCAAAGCACCCCTGGGCCAGCTTCCCAGGAAGGGGCCAGCCCTTCAAGGAGGGAAGTAGTCACATCCCTGCCCTTGGAGGAGACATCCAGTAAATCTGAGAGATAGCTATGGTTGGTATAGTGGAGAAAAGCATGAATTTGGTATTCAAATCTTTTTTTTTGCAGAATTTTATGATTTTATTAACACAAATACAATGTGTACGCAATCTGTCTATTCATTTTCTTCACTGTACAGCCTGGCATTGAGATTGGTGACTCTGGTGGCTGGGCTGCTCTTTCCACAATGGCTTTGCGGTTCTTTGAGGAGACGTTGTGAGCAGTCTCAGCACAGTGAGATCTGTTGCACATCAGCAGCACTTCAAGCTTCTTGACGTAATGGACCAGAAACTTCCGAAAGCCACGGGCAGCATGTGCTTTGTTTTCTTGTTGCTCCCATAACCAATGTTGTTCAATTTCTGGCCCTTGAATCTTTACGCACCCTATTGTCAATGCCTCTGCGTTTCGGCCAGTTCTGCTTAATTTTGACATATCGGCCTGACTGGTGCCGGATGAACTTCTTGGTCCTCTTTTTGGCAATCTTGGGTTTCACGAGGAGTCTGAGGGCAGCCATGGTGCTGAGTAGGAGACAGCTGCCACCTCCGTAGGCAGCGCTGAGGAAGAGCTAGGATTCAAATCTTAAAGTTAAATCTCAGCTGAACCATTTACTAGCTGTGTGACCTTGGGTTAGTTCTTAAGGTCTCTGAGCTTAGTTTCCTCTTCTGTAAGATCCTGCTCAAAATACACCTCTCATGAGAGATGGTGCAGATTCAGCAAGATAACAGCCTGGGGGTGAGAGGGATGGCGAGGATGCTCAGCTCCTTTGGTTCCCCTTTCTCTCCTCTGAGGTCAAGATGCAATGATAAAGTGGGGGCTGATGGGGCCACCTCTCAGCCTAAAAGAAAGCATTTCAGCAGCTCTGCAAAGGCTTCTAGAAGGAGAAGTTGACAGCTCTCCTACCCTGCCTGAATCAGCTAGCAAAATAGGAGAGGACTGCGGGGATTTGGAGAAAATGCTCTAATCCCTGTCCCAATTTTGTTACCAACCAATCTTTCCTTAAACTTAAATGCATTTGACTCCCCCAGCCCACCTTCTGGGCTTAGGTGGCCCAGAGCATGAACTTTGGAGTCAAATAGACTTGCATTTGAATCCTGGCTCCACCTCTTCACAGCAGAGCAAAACAAATTTTAAATTTCCCTGAACCCCAGGCACAGGGGACAAATCAATAAAGGGCTCTGTCCCACAGAGCTACCCTCTAGTGCAGCGGTCGCCAGCCGGTGGTCCTTGGACCACTGGTGGTCCATGAGGTCCAAAAGGCTGGTGACTGCTGCTCTAGTGGAAGAGCTAATTAACTTCCAACCTCCCCATTCATTTGCTTATTCTATAAATACTGAGCACCTACTATCTGCTAGGCACTGTTCTGGATGCTGGAAATGGGGAAGTGAGCAAAGAGTGAGCATGAGTCTTGCTTAAGAGGATAATTCAATAAACAGGGAAATTAGACACTGTGGTAGGAAGGCAACGAGTGCTTGATGGAGGAGAGCAGGCTGGGGACACAGGCGTAGATGGTTTAGCACCTTGAGGGACAGTAACAAGGCCGAGATAACAAAACCAGTAAGTGGGAGAGAGTAGTATGAGAGGAAGGGCCGGATTCTGTAGGGTGCTGTGAACCAGGGATTTTATTACACGAATTTGGGTTTTATTATATGAGCAATGGGGAGCCATTAAAGGATTTTAAGTAGAGAAGTGACATGACTGAGTGAAGGTCAAGAGACCAGAGAGGATGTTTTGAATAATCCCACCAGGGTTAATGAGAGTGGGCTCTGGTGGATAAAGGAGAGCCATGTGACTGCTCTTGGTGAGGGGCTGTGAGGGGAGTGAGTCCACAGGAGAAAGCGGGCCTGGTCCTCAGGTGTGGCTGGAGCGCGGGGGGAAAGCATGGTGCTCTTTACTGAAGTGGGAGGCCTGGGAGAGGCTCAAGCTGGGAGTAATGCTCAGGAGCTGGATTTTGGGCAAACCCAGTTGAAGACGCCTCTGAGAAATGGAGGTGTCAAGCCAATGTTTGGAGCCATCTTTTATAGACCAGGCTCAGAATAGAAAGAACTTTCCCAGAGCCCACTCCCAGGACGAGGGTAGGATCTGAGGACCTCCAAAACCTGGAACACCAGCTTCCCCTGTAGTGGAAAGGAAATCATTAGAGTAGGGGCCTTAGGTTTTAGGATTTGGGAGGAAATTTAAGAGGAGCCCTGTCCCAGCCAGGTAGGTTCAAGCACTAGCTTTCTCAAGCTGGACTACCTGTCTGGCGTGAGGGAAAGGAGAAAAGAGAGGCTGGAGACCCCTGGATGTGGGAAATGGAGCTCAGGACTTTGTGTTGCATTTTTATTATAGGACCCATCTGGGCCAGCTTGATGCTAAATTGGGTTGGCTGTTGATGGCCGGAGGTCCTGAGCTTAAGCACCATTTGGGTGGGCTGAGCTCTGCTCCCAGGTTCTCCTGGAAAGGGAAGGGCCTCTCCTCCCTGCTTCATTACTCCTCCCCACCCCCAGCATCTACTTTGAGACGACAGTTTAGAGAAGCTGGTGTGAAATAGCTTGAAACTCAGTCCTGTCTGTGCGTCCCCAGGGGCAGAAAACAGGAAGCCAAGATTAAAGGCAGATTTCCAGCAAAGTCCCCTCCACTTCCTGCAGAGCAGGTGCCCAGGCTGAGCTGACTGTGAACAGCTTCCCTTGCTGAAAGCACCTGGGGCACCCTGCATGGCTGGCCCTCCTGCTATGGGAGCTGTTCTTTGGCCCTGTCATCACCTTTCCCATCGGGGAGCTCTGCCAAGCCCTTGGGGAACAACCTCCACCAGAAAAATACTGTGGGTGGTGGAAGGAGCAGTCACTGGGAAAGGCCTGGTGCTGAGGACACGGGTGGGAGGGCTGGGCAGGGAGACCAAGCAGAAAGGGCATGGGCTTTGAGGTCACTCAGACCTGGTGTGAATGCCAATTTCCTGCTGCAGGGACTCATTGACCTGTGGAGGTAGGTCAAGGGGCAAAGCAGCAGAAAGGGGGCAGGAGGGCTTAAGGAAGGTGGCCAGGGAGCCTGGACCAATGCCCAGGGCTGAGGGCCCCTAGGGACGGCCAGAAACCAGGAGACAGGAAGTGGTCATAGTGGCCCCTGCCATCTGCATGTCAGGGGCTCCTTGGCTGGATTACCAAGCTGATATCCACAGCTGCTAAAGGCTCAGGGAATCAGCGGGGTGGGGTGGTGGTAGGGGTGGAGGGAGAGAGCCCTGTTCTCCCCTGTGGCCTCTTCCCCTTCCTGATCTGCAGGAGAACAGGCTTCCATGAGCTTCACCTAGTTAAGAAACGGCCTGCCTCATGCTGAGGCATCATTCTCACCCAATTTATCTTAATAGCTTCTGGGTTAGAGTCCTGGTCTCCCCATGCCCAGCTGTATGCCCTTAAGCAAAAGTCACTTAACTGTTCTGAGCCTCAGTTACCTCATCTCTAAAATGGGAGCGAGAGGCCCACCTCACAGGGCACTTATAATGCTAAACTGAGATGAACTAGTGAACCGCTGGCACAGTGCTTTGGCCTAAGGCACACTTTCACTCGCTGGCAGTTAGGGGAATATTTTCTCTCTGGCCCCTTTAATAGGCTGTGTAGTCTCAGCTCTCCCCTGCTGTCCTCTAAGCATTCAAGTCTAGTTCCCTGAGGCCTTGGTTCAGTGGAAGCCTTCTGTCATTCATTCACCCACTGTGGAGGGCGTGTTCACTCCTTTCCAGGACCTAAGCCGCTAGAATTAGGCAGGTCCAGAAGCTTCCTTGGTTCTTAACTGGAGTCCTGGGCTTGCAAAACCTCTTACAGGTTGAGGCTTTCCCCTGAGAGCTTCTCAGAGACCTTCACCTGCCAGGTGTCATCTCCGAGCTGGACCAACACACCCAGAAGTCCCCAAGCTCTGCCTTGTGGATTGGAAACGCCAGTTGGTGCTGTTTTGGCTTCTTCATGGGAACTGTTTGGAGGAAAGCAAGAAAAGGGTCCTGGGGTTCTCTGCGGATAGAAATGGCCCAGGATGGGAGGAATGAGGAGCAGGAGCAGGTTTGCCTGGCTTGAGCCTCAGGCCAACCTTTTGCAAATCACATGCAAATCCTCTTTGCCAGGTGTTGTATCTGTGAATAGGCCTGGTGCCAACATTTGTCCCTGTCAAAGGTTAGAGCAGCTTTCAAAAGTCCCCTCCCTCGGTTGGGAGGGGGGTGGAGCTGGATAGGAAGGGAACCTTCCCGGAGCCAGAGGAGGTTTCAGAAGCCAGCTGTGAGTCAGGGAAGGGGCCTGGAGGGCCCTTCTTCAGGGGCTCCTGTGGGATGTGATGTGTTTCTCTCCTTTGGTTGTACAGCCCCTCGGAGTTTAGTTCTAAACAATGTGCTGGGGGGGGGGGGGGGAGCTCTCTGAGGACAGGGACTGGCTCCTTTTCCTGTCTCTGCAGTGGTGGCACTGAGCCTGTAGTAGTAAATGTATGTTGAATGTGTAAGTGAGTGACTGGATTCTCCTTGGATCTCTACTATCATGCCTGCCACAGTCCCGGGGCTCCCATATCAAGGAGAAGGCCTTTGCCTGCTACCCCATTGTCCTTCCCCACAGCCTATCCTCTTGGACCCCTTCTCCTCTCCTCTGGGTCTCCAGGGGCACTCTCCTGACATACGGGTAGCTGCCTAGAGGTCCATGTCACCTCCTCCTCTAGTCAGGACCAGTTCTGGTTGGAGATGTGGCCCTCTTAACTCTCAAGACTTCCCTGGCCCTATGCAGCTTTAATTCCTCAGCCGTGGTAGTGCCACCAGCCCTCTGCCACCCCCCCACCCCCCCAGCTCCACCATGTAGCCAGTCACCTGTCAGTAGCCTTAGAGGGAGGGCAGGTGTGTCTGACTCTGGGAACCAGGGTCCTAGGTGTTTGATGTCCACACTGACCTAATGTTGGTTGAATGAGTGAAGGATTGAAGTTGGGGTGACAGGACCAAAGCTTGGAAGAAGCTGGTTGCTTCTCTGAGCTTGTGGTGCAGAAGAAGCATAGGGTCCAAGTCAGTTAGGGCGAGGGTTTGTGACAGAGAGAAGCGGTGACACAGAACACCAGGGACCCTTGGAGATCATTCCAGTGGCAGCTGAAGGCTAAGAAGCCAGGCGCCGCACCCTGTTCAAGCCACACAGCAGGCCCAATCGTAGCTGTCTTCTTTGAGTCCTGTCTTTTCTGCCACTTCTGTGAGCAGCGCGTTTTTTAGTTTTTGCTTATGTTAGCTGAAGGTCGGTTTCTGTTGTTTGTGACTTAGAATACTGCCTCTCAAGCCCTAGCCCCACCCCTATCGTGGTGGTGGGAGGATGAGGTAGAGTCCTGCATGGGAAGTTCCAGATTCATAGCAGCGATTAGACAAAGGCCATTGTCTTCCCTTTGCACTCCCTGTGATGACTTGCCTTCCACCCTCTTTTTGAAATAGAGACCTGTGATCTCATCAGGTCTGAGGGGGAACAGTGCCTCCTGGTGGCCAGAGTGCAGATCCCAAGGAGAAGGGAAAAAATTGGGCTGGAGGCGGAGCAAAGTCACAAGGCCTGCAGCTCCAGGGTCAGGGCAGAAGAGCAGGCATATGTCTGTCCTGGAAAAGGTTGGCTGCTAGGAGCCTGGGGAAGAGCCTGTCCCAGGCTCAATTAGGGCCAGAGGCAGAGCTGACCGTCTCCAACTGGGAGTGTCACAGGCCTGGCTGGGGTAGATGAGGACAGGGAAACAGGGCTGCTAGAAGGGGAGGAGATAAGGCCACTTCCTGAAAGCATGTGGCTCAGTTATTCCTTCACAGAGAGGCAGTAACCAGCCTTTCTAGAAACCCCAGTGACCCATGTCTGGCTCTGCATGGCCTTTTCCAGATGGGGTGCTGGGAGGAGACAGCCAGATCAGCCCCTGACTGCCAGGATTCCCCAGGGTTTCCCACCTTGAGCTGCTTTAGGATGCCAAGGCCCCCACCACACTGGCCTCAAAGTGTTTGGCCTAGCCTCAGCATTGCTGACAATTTTCCTGAATACCAAGAGCAAGTTGAGGATGAGAAGGAAGGCATACTTTCTCTCTTTTTATATTATATCTATATGTATGTATTATATATATATATTATATTTTTAAATATGTTCTTATTGATTTTAGAGAGAGAGGAAGGGAGAGGGAGAGAGATAGAAACATCAATGAGAGAGAAATCTTGATTGGGTGCCTCCTGCATGCCCCCCACTGGGGATTGAGCCCACAACCTGGGCATGTACCCTGACAAGGAATCGAACTGTGACATTCAACTATTGAGCCATGCTGGCCAGGCAGGCACACTCTCTTGAACTGTGTGCTGGGTGTTTTTTTTTTGTTGGTTTTTTTTTTTTGTATTTTTATTTTTTTAGTCTCTATTTCTACTCTGACCTTGATTATTTCCTTTCTTCTAATTACTCTGGACTTTTCTTTTCTCTTTTCTTTTCTTTCTTTTCCTTTCTTCCTTTCTCTTTCCTTTCCCTTTCCCTTTCCTTTTCCCTTTCCCTTTTCAGCTGGCACTGGACAGTTTATTGTGAAAAGCCATGGTGTGGGAGGGGGAGACTGGGATGGACAGGACCAGGGCCCATGTGGGGAGATTTAGCTGGACATCAGGCATTCCTCTACGTAGGTTTAGAGGCAACACCTTCATGGATAAACCCCCCAGAGGGCTGGGTGGGTGAGTAAGGGTGCCCTAGGCACTGCTGGGAGCCTTGGCCAGCAGGGCTTCTATGTCAGGCTCGATGTCAATGGTCGGAAAGCGGTGGCTGTATCTGCGCACAGGTATGCCATCCGGGCCCATCAGGAACTTCTCAAAGTTCCAGGACACGTTGTTGCGGCACACGGGAGACCAGGTGATGAACTTGGGGTCTGTCATGAGCGCAGTGGCGTCGTCACTGGGTGCGAGCAGAGCCTGGCACAGGAAGACGAAGAGGGGGTGCTCCTGCACCGTTCACGTCGCACTTCTTGAAGAGTGTGAAGTTGGGCTCGAACCCGCCACCATGAATTTGTAGTTCCATGACATACTTGAGGGAATTAGGATCTCTTTGTTCTTGGCATTCTCCTGATGCCCGAACTGGTTGCAGGAGAAGCCGAGCACCACCAGGCCCCGCGGCACAAGGCTCTGCTGCAGCGCGTTCACTTGGGTGTAGTCACGGATCCTCGTGCCTCAGAGCGAGGCCAGGTTTCAATGAGCAGCACCTTGCCCCGCAGGGAGCCCAGGCTAATGGGCTCCCCGCATGCCGGGGTCCAACCCCAGCAAGTGCAGGGGTTCCCAAAGGCGTAGACGGAGTCGGCGAAGAAGGAAGGACACGGAGACAGTGTTCAGTTGATCAGCAGCCTAGCCAGGATCTCCAGCCAAGTTCTGGTCTGGATCTCCAGAGAGGTTCTGCTTTGGATCTCCAGCCAGGTTCTGTGGCCATGTTCCCTCGCTAGGTTCTCCAGCCAGGTTCTGTCCAGGTTCTCCAGCCAGGTTCAGTCCCCAGGTTCTAGTCAGGTTCTCTTGCCAATTTCTGTAGTCAGGTTCAGTCCAGGATCTTTTGCCATGTTCTCTCCAGCGAAGTTCTTCTGTCTCTAGAGAATGTTCTGTGTAGGTTCTGTGTTCTGAATTCTGTCTCTGTGCTGGGTGTTTTTATATTTGATCTCATTTGGTCATTATCCTTCAAGGAACACAGTAGCATCTAGATCTTATCTGTATGGCAAGGAGGCCCACAGAGGATGATTTGCAGTATCATTCCCGCGCCTGAGCTGTCTCTTCTGGCCCATGATGGGGGCTCTCAGACAGCAGCAGTTTCAGAGGTCCCAGGCCCCAGGTCCTGAGTTGCTTGGCAGTGAAGGGGCTGTGAGCTGGGGGAGAGGTTTCCATCTAGGCACAGAGGAGCTGCTGGTACAGAGCAAGAGGGTCTGGATGGAATTGTCCTGGGCCTCAAGGTGGTAGGCAGAACTGGGATGGAGGGGCATGAGGGGCAGGTTGGGGACAAACTTCTTGCTGCACAGTCTGCTCTGAACCTTCTCGGCTGACCTGGCTTGGGCCCAGGTGTCATGTGTGGGTACAAGGAATTCTGAGCTTCAGGAGCCATCCAGCAACCCTGAGGTCAAGCTCAACTCTGAAGATTCCTGGCAGGGCCATCCTAGGCGAGTAACCTCCTGTCTGCATCCCGTCCCCATCTGCCTGGTGAGCATGAGCACACTGCTTCAACAGTGTTGTGAGGACTAACAGCGCAAAACACCAAGAGGGGCAAGTGCTCAGGGAATGAGGCTGATTCTCAAGCAGAATCAAGGGCCAGCTGGGTTCCAGACATCCCCACGATTCTAGAACTTAATTCCTTTGAATATAGGAGCCCTGAGAAGAGGTAGGTTGGGGTATATATATGCATGTAGAACTGACTACTGCAACTCTGCCTGTTGGTGAACTTGTAACCTTTGTTTGCTCACCTGTTGCTCCAGGTAAGTGAGTAGTGTGAGAGTCCCAGTGCTCTTTATGCCCCAGCATAGAAAGGTGATGGGTTAATGTCGGGGGTAGTGAGCTCTCTGCCCCTGGAAGTAAGAGAAATAAGTTGGACTTTTGGCAGGGAATTGGACCAGGGATTTCTATTCAGGTGGGCTGTAATGACCAAGTCAGGGAAAGAGGGAGAGGGAGTAGGGAGAGTCCTCTGGCCGTTTTTATTGAATTCTCCAGAGTTTCTGAGTAGGAAAGACTGGAGACTTGTCTTGAAGCCGCATTTGCAAAGTAAATTAACTTTTCCTTAGATTGTCTGTTTGGAATGGGTCCTCAGGGCTGCAGCGATGGTCAGCAGCGGTGGAAAGCATGTGCTTCTCTGAGTGGCCACGAGGGGTCAGCCCAGACCACACTCTCACGGCTCCAGCTCCAAGCAGTAGGGTGTGGCAGGTCTTGGCCAGAGAACTGAGAACGTGGCTGCCTGCAGGAAGAGGGCTGCCAAATTGGGCTGCTACAGGGGTTGGAGTAGGAAGGGACACTCTCACCCCTGCAGGTCACAGCACCGGGACGTGGCCCCTGTACCCCAAGCAGCCTGACTTTTTCTTTTACAGAGGGGCAAGGTGGCAAGGTTTCCTTTGAACAATGAGTCCTGCTATTGGAAAAAATTTGCAGACTTTGAAGACTACCATTGGGGTGAATGTTAGGTCTGACAAAATAATTGAATTGATGCCCCTTCCCCTGGGAACTGCCTTTAGGCCACTTCACAATGAACATTCCCTTTTGCTTAGACCACATTCCACTTGCTAAGACCATTATCTCTCCCCTCTGGACTTTCCCAGCATCTGGACCCAGTCAGAGAGTTCCCTGCCAAAAAAGCCCCCCCGCCATCACCCCCAGAGTCCTTTAAAACCTCTGACTCCTCCCTGGGGGCTGGCACCATTTTGGGGCTCAGCCCGTCTAGTCTTCAGATGACCTAATACATTTATAATCCCTTACCACCTTTGGCCTCGTATGTTCCTCCTTCAGTGTCCCCAACATTTGGTGCCGAAGCCCGGGAGGGTTCCACAGGGAAGGGGAGCCATCATCCCGGCTTCAGTCATCCCAAGTTGCTAGTCAGAGAATGGTGGGCAGCAGCAGCTCATCCTGGGCTTATCTCCAAATCTTATTCGGGTGACTCAATCGCCGGCCTCCATCCCTGGCCTCGATTAAGCCTCCCTCCCTTATACCCACTCCCAACCCCAATCAGCCAAGGAGGATGTCAGATCAGGAACCTCTCCTTCTCCATTGCTGACCCTCCATCCCACACTGGCCAATCTTCTCTAGGTAATTGACGTTCCACAATTTCCCTTGTGTTGAGTTTTCTGCCCACTTACTCTCACTGACTTCTGGAAATTCCTAGCACTAGGCCAGACGACTCCTCCGCTGTTCAGCCTCTGGTCCTTCTGCACTGGGGACACCCAGTCTGGAGGGTTGGCCCTCGTTTCTCGTGGTGGTTTGTTTAGCAGTGGGGACACCTGCTCTAAGTAGTCACCTTTGGACTTGTGGTCTGTTACTCACCCTTCCCCTCGTGAGCCACACTTATTCTTCTTATCATGGGGAACACTCCCTCCACACCCCCTAAAATGGCCCCTCTTGGCTGTCCCTTAAAAAATTTTGACCGCCTTAGACTCATGGGGGGCGGGGCTGAGATCAGGTCCAAACACCTCATTTTCTTTTGTAACACTGGCTACAATATAAACTAGATAATAAGTCTCAATGGCCGGATAACAGCACTTTCAATTTAACACATTGCCCGATTTAGATAATTGCTCTCACTGCAATGGAAAAATAGTCAGAGATTCCTTACATCCAGGCCTTTTTCACCCTTCGGTCTTGACCCTCTCTCTGTCAGTCTGGCTCTACCCATCAAATCCTTCTTTTTCACAAACATCATACCCCTAACACTTCTGATTCTGAATCTACTTTTGACCCAGAAGACCACTGACCTCCATCCCCCTGCGCACCCTCGCTCACCTGCAGTAGAGTCCCATAACCCAGACCCTCCTAACCAGCAACCACCTTCTCCCCGGCCCCTGAGAGCCCAAATCCTAAGAACATGAGCTCCAAAACAGCCTCATCCCACCTAATACTTGTTCTCAGGCCACCCAAAGACCACCTTCCTCAACAGCCTTTCTATTCCCGAGCCCATTCTACCCCTGAGGGAGGGAGCAGGAACTGAGGGCATAAGTCCAAGTCCACGTCCCATTCTCTATGTCCGACTTTTCCCTGATTGAAAAAAGACTAGGTTCTTTTTCCACTGACCCAACCACCTTTACTAAGGTATTTGAGTACCTGACCCAGTCCTATGACCTGACCTGGCACTACATCTATGTCCTCCTGTCCTCCTCTCTCACCCCAGAGGAGAAGGAGCGCTCCTGGCTAGCAGCTCAGGACCATGTCCATGCCCTCCATAGACAGGACACAGTGGCAAACCCAGTTGGTGCTGACACAGTCCCCCAAACTGAGCAGAGATGGGACTATCAGGTTATTTCTCCAGGGCGCCGGATCTGTAGCCATATAATCACCTATCTCATTGCTGGACTCAGAAAGGCTGCCCATAAGACGGTCAACTATGACAAACTTAATGAAATCACTCAGGGTCCTGATGAAAATCCAGCTCTTCTCTCCCACCTCACAGAGGCCTTACAGAAATTTACCACTTTAAACCCCACCTCCCCAGAGGGAACCCTTCCTGGGAACACTTATTTTATATCCCAATCAGCCACCGACATACGCCATAAACTTTGAAAAATAAACACAGGTCCACAAAACCCTCAAAAAGACCTCTTTGACCTGGCCTTTAAGGTCTTTAATAATAGAGATGAGGAGACCCAAATCCAAAAACAAGGGTGAGAACAGGCCAAGGCTGAGGCCCAGAGGAAGCCTTCCAGCTCCTAGCCACAGCTCTCACGAACCCCAAATGAAGTGCCAGTCCTCCAGCCAAGGGTAAGTCAGGGGCTAAGCCTCCTCCAGGCCCATGCTTCAAATGTAACAAGGAAGGACACGGGGCCAGGTCCTGCCCAAACCTGAGACCCAAGCCTGGGCCCTGCCAAGGTGCGGAAGAGAAGACCACTGGAAATCAGACTGCAGCCTGGCCTCTCCAGGTTGGACCTCAGCCCATCCAGCAGTGCTGCCCTCTGGATCCAGTTTGGAGCTCTCAGACCTCCTGGGACTGGCCACTGAAGATGAAGCTGCCCAGGCCCTGCCAGGGCCCCACAGACTTACATCACCAGGACAGAGCCTCAGGTAATGATTGCGGTGGCAGGTAAGCTACTCACCTAATATATATATCTCCTATATAATAAAGAGCTAATATGCAAATGGTCGTCACGCCCTCACGTCTTCACGCCTTCATGCCCTCACGCCATCACGCCGTAACTGCTCAGACACTCAACAATGGGGAGAGAAGAATTGGGACCAGCCAGGCACAAATGAGCTCGCAAGAGAGGAATGGGGACCAGCCAGGCTGTGGCCCGGGAGAGGGACAAGCCGCACGCCCTGTGGCCCCAGGCACCAGCGGCTGTGGCCCAGGCGAAACCACCCGCCCATGGTCCCCTGTGGCTGCGGCCAGCCTGGCTGAAGCCGGCCTGGGTCCTGGGTGCCTGTGGCTGGCCAGAGGGAGGAAATCCTGGGTCCCAGGTTCCTGCGACTGGTCAGAGGAGAGAATCCTGGGTCCCGGGTGCAGAGCGAGGCAGAGGCGGTTAGGGGTGATCAGGCCAGCAGGGGAGCAGTTAGGGGCGGTCAGGCAGGCAGAGGTGGTTAGGGGTGATCAGGCAGGCAGGCAAGCGTTTAGGAGCCAGCAGTCCCGGGTTGTGAGAGGCAGTCAGACATCCCCCGAGGGGTCCTGGATTGGAGAGGGTGCAGGCAAACCTGAGGGACCGCCCCCGGCCATGCACGAATTTTGTGCACTGGGCCTCTAATATATATATATATATATATATATATATATATATATATATATATATATATATATATATATATATATATTTTAGAGGCTGGGTGCATGAAATTCATGCACTTGGGGGGAGGTCCCTCAGCCTGGCCTGCGCCCGCTAGCAGTCCAGGAGCCCTTGGGGGATGTCCGATTGCCGCAGAGGTGGGAGAGGCTCCCACCACCGCCACTGTGCTCACCAGCCATGAGTCCGGCTTCTGGCTGAGTGGTGCTCCCCCTGTGGGAGCGCACTGACCACCAGGGGGCCGCTCCTGCATTGAGCATCAGCCCCCTGGTGGTCATGCACATCATAGTGACTGGTTGTTCCGCCTTTTGGTCGATTTGCATATTAGCCTTTTATTAGATAGGAGATTATATATATATATACATATATATATATATATATATATATATATATATATATATATATATATCCTATCTAATAAAAGAGAAACATGGTAATTGGCGTACGACCGCTACCCTTCCCATTGGCTAATCAGGGCAATATGCAAATTAACTGCCAGCCAAGATGGCGGCCGGCAGCCAGACAGCTTGAAACTAACATGAAGCTTGCTTGCTTCAGTGACGGAGGACTCCAACATTCCCCGCCTGCTGCTGCAGGCCTCTGGGCTGGCAGTTTTTGAAACATAGTTACAAAAACAGAAGCTAAACAAAACCCCAGAAACCAGCTTTCAGCTAGCTGGGATCTCAGACCTGGAGTTGATACAGAGTTTTAATTGTAGAACCTAAACAAACCAGATACCTGCTTTCAGGAGCGGAGGCCTAAGAGCTGGAGCCTCAGAGCTAAAGCTGGCTCAGAATAAAAAAAGAAAAGAAAAAAAGGAGCGGTTGGGAGCTTCAGTCCCCCGCCAGCCTGAAAACAGCCCTCAGCCCCTCACCCAGACTGGCCAGGCACCCCAGTGGGGACCCCCACCCTGAAGGGTGTGTGACCAGCTGCAAACAGCCATCATCCCCTCATCCAGGCTGGCCAGACACCCAGTGGGGACCCCACCCTGATCTGGGACAACCTTCAGGGCAAACCAGCCAGCCCCCACCCATGCACCAGGCCTCTATTCTATATAGTAAAAGGGTAATATGCCTCCCAGCACTGGGATCAGCGGAGCCGCGAGGTCTCCCGGCACGGGGATCAACATGACAGGGGGCAGCGCCAAAACCCCCTGATCGCCCTGTGGCTCTGTGTGTGACAGAGGGCGCGGCCACAACCACCCTATTGGCCCTGCTCTGTTCTTGACAGGGGAAGGCGCCCCAACCCCCTGATCGGCCCTGCTCTGTGCCTGATAGGGGGGAGCTCCCCAACCTCCTGATCACCCTGTGGCTCTGTGTGTGACAGGGTGCGGCGCCCAACCCCCCCACCCCACGGGCCCTGCTCTGTGTGTGACGGGGTAGAGCCATAACCTCCCCATCGGCCCTGCCCTGAGTGTGACAGTGGCGGCGTCCCAACCCCCTGATCGGCCCTGCTCTGTGGGTGATAGAGGGCGGCGCCCCAACCCCCTGATCCGCCCTGCTCTGTGTGTGACAGGGGGGAGCTCCCCAACCCCCTGATCAGCCCTGCTCTGTGCGTGACACGGGACAGCGCCCCAATCCCCTGATTGGCCCTGCTCTGTGCATGACAGGGGGTGGCACTGCAACCTCCCCATTGACCCTGCCTTGAGTGTGACAGGGGACGGTGCCCCAACCCCCCAATCAGCCCTACCCTGAGCGTGACTGAGGGTGGCATCACAACCTCCCAATCCGCCCTGCTCTGTGCATGACAGGGGGCGATGCCCCAATTCCCCAATCGGCCCTGCTCTGAGCCCGACCAGGGGCTGCACCTAGGGATTGGGCCTGCCCTCTGCCACCTGGGAGCAGGCCTAAGCTAGCAGGTTGTTATCTCCCAAGGGGTCCCAGACTGTGAGAGGGCACAGGCCGGGCTGAGGGACACCCCTCCCCCCCGGGTGCACAAATTTTTGTGTACCGGGCCTCTAGTATATATATAAAATTACATAATCCTATCTAATAAAAGAGAAACATGATAATTAGCCATACCTCCGCTACCCTTCCCATTGGCTAATCAGGGCGATATGCAAATTAACTGCCAGCCAAGATGGCGGCCGGCAGCCAGGCAGCTTGAAACTAACATGAGGCTTGCTTGCTTCAGTGACGGAGGACTCCAACGTTCCCCGCCTGCCGCTGCCGGCCTCTGAGCTTGCAGTTTGAAACATTGTTACAAATATAGAAGCTAAACAAAACCCCAGAAACCTGCTTTCAGCCAGCCAGGATCTCAGAGCTGGAGTTGAGACAGTGTTTTGATTATAGAACCCAAACAAACCAGATACCTGCTTTCAGCAGCCAAGGCCTAAGAGCTGGAGCCAAGCCTCTGAGCTAAAGCTGGCCCAGAATAAAAAAAGAAAAGAAAAAAAGGAGCGGTTGGGGGCTTCAGTCACCCGTCAGCCTGAAAACAGCCCTCAGCCCCTCACCCAGACTGGCCAGGCACCCCAGTGGGGCCCCCCTTCCTGAAGGGTATGTGACCAGCTGCAAACAGCCATCATCCCCTCATCCAGGCTGGCCAGGCACCCCAGTGGGGACCCCCCACCCTGATCCAGGACACCCTTCAGGGCAAACCAGCCGGCCCCCACCCATGCACCAGGCCTCTACCCTATATAGTAAAAGAGTAATATGCCTCCCAGCACCAGGATCAGCGGAGCCGAGAGGCCTCCTGGCACCGGGATCAGCATGACAGGGGGCAGCGCCCAAACCCCCTGATCGCCCTGTGGCTCTGTGTGTGACAGGGGAAGGCGCCCCAACCCCCTGATCAGCCCTGCTCTGTGGGTGATAGAGGGCGGCGCTCCAACCCCCTCCCCTCGCCATGGGCCCTGCTCTGTGTGTGACGGGGTAGAGCCATAAGCTCCCCATCGGCCCTGCCCTGAGTGTGACAGGGTGTGGTGCCCCAACTCCCTGATCTGCCCTGCTCTGTGTGTGACAGGGGCGGTGCCCCAACTCCTCTATCGGCCCTACTCTGTGAGTGACAGGGCGGAGCTCCTCAACCCCCTGATGGGCCCTGCTCTGTGCGTGACAGCGGGGAGCTCCCCAGCCCCCTGATTGACCCTGCTCTGTGCGTGACAGGGGGCAGCGCCCCAATCCCCTGATTGGCCCTGCTCTGTGCATGACAGGGGGTGGCACCGCAACCTCCCCATCGACCCTGCCTTGAGTGTGACAGGGGGCGGTGCCCCAACCCCCCAATCAGCCCTACCCTGAGCGTGACTGAGGGTGGAATCGCAACCTCCTGATCTGCCCTGCTCTGGCATGACAGGAGGTGGCGCCCCAACTCCCCAATCAGCCCTGCTCTGAGCCTGACTAGGGGCTGCATCTAGGGATTGGGCCCAGACTGGGAGAGGGCACAGGCCAGGCTGAGGGACCGTCCCCCTTCCCCCCGAGTGGACAAGTTTTTGTGCACCGGGCCTCTAGTAATATATAATTGATTTCAGAGAGGACAGGAGAGGGAGAGATAGAAACATCAGTGAGGAGAGAGCACCATCAATCATCTGCTTCCTGCATGCTCCCTACTGGGGATGGAGCCCACTACCTGGGCATGTCCCCTGACTAGGAATAAAACCCTGACCTCCAGGTTCATAGGTCAACACTCAACCACTGACCCATATAGGGCAGCCTCAATCTCCTTCCTAATTGACACTGGGGCCACTCATTCTGCCCTCCCCAAATTCGCTGGGACCGACCTTTGTCCCCTCAGTCTCTATTATAAGGGGGTTGATGGATTAGCCTCACAGCCATTAGCCACCTCTCCTCTACACTGCATCTAACTAGACACCCCCTTTGATCCACTCTTTTTTTTAAAATTAAATCTTTATTGTTCAGATTATTACATTTGTTCCTCTTTTTTCCCCCCATAACTCCCCTCCTCCCAGTTCCCGCCTCACCCTCCGCCCTCACTCCCCACCCACTGTCCTCTTCCATAGGTGCACGATTTTTGTCCAGTCTCTTTCCGCATCTCCCACACCCCTTTCCCCCACAAGAATAGTCAGTCCATTCCCTTTCTATGTCCCTGATTCTATTATGATCACCAGATTATTTATTCACTTGATTCTTAGATTCACTTGTTGATAGATGCATATTTGTTGTTCATAATTTGTATCTTTACCTTTTTCTTCTTCTTCCTTTTCTTAAAGGATACCTTTCAGCATTTCATATAATACTGGTTTGGTGGTGATGAACTCCTTTAGCTTTTCCTTATCTGTGAAGCTCTTTATCTGACCTTCAGTTCTGAATGATAGCTTTGCTGGATAAAGTAATCTTGGTTGTAGGTTCTTGGTATTCATCACTTTGAATATTTCTTGCCATTCCCTTCTGGCCTGCAAAGTTTCTGTTGAGAAATCAGCTGACAGTTGTATGGGTATTCCCTTGTAGGTAACTGGGTTTCTTTCTCTTGCTGCTTTTAAGATTCTCTCTTTGTCTTTTGCTCTTGGCATTTTAATTATGATGTGTCTTGGTGTGGTCCTCTTTGGATTCCTTTTGTTTGGGGTTCTCTGCGCTTCCTGGACCTGTAAGTCTATTTCTTTCACCAGGTGGGGGAAGTGTTCTGTCATTATTTCTTCAAATAGGTTTTCAGTATCTTGCCCTCTCTCTTCTTCTGGCACCCCGATAATTTGGATGTTGGTACGTTTGAAGTTGTCCCAGACGCTCCTTACACTAACTTCATATTTTTGGATTCTTTTTTTCGTTTTGCTTTTCCGGATGGGTGTTTTTTGCTTCTTCGTATTTCAAATCTTTGCCTTGATTCTTGTGCTCCTCTGGTCTGCTGTTGGGTGTCTGTATAATATTCTTTATTTCAGTCAGTGTATGCTTAATTTCTAGTTGGTTCTTTATCACAACATTGAGGGTCTCATTAGATTTCTTGAGGATCTCACTACATTTATCGGCGGCTTCTAGACAGTTCTTGAGAGACCTTAAAAGTGTGGTTCTGAACTCAATATCCTCCATTGACAGTTTTGTCCTGTTTCTTTGTCTCCGCATTTTTTATGCTTTCTTGGTGCACCCCCTAGTGGTCTTTGTGCGCAGTCTTGTTGTAGTTAAGCCTTGATTGTTGTTGGCAATACCGGGGGTGATTTGACCTCCAGGCTAACTGGCTATGAGAGCCTGCTGTGTCTGCAGTGGGAGAGCTTCTGTGCTGGATCTCTAGGGCGGTGCTAATCTAGCCTTTGCCTGAGGCTATCCGGCAATGGCTCTGTGCAGGGCTTGGGCGGGGTGGGTCCCCGGGGATCTACAGGGCGGGCCGGAGCGAGCAGTTATGGCTGCTCTCAGTTCTGTTCCTAGGGGCTCTGCCTCACAGAGTCCCAGCAACCGCTGCAAACCTCGGAGAGAAAGCTGCCTTCAAGTTCCGACCGAAGCCAGACAGTCCTGCTTCTCTCGTTTGAGTCTGGGTCCCCAGAGACTCGCCCAGATCTGGAGCTCAGAGTCTGAAACTCCCTCCCGATTGAAAACAACAACCGCGCCCTCCGCCTCCAGCCCGCTCTGTGTGCACTCTGCACCTTAGTATTTCACTTCAGCACTGCGCCTCCTCTGAGTCTGGGTATGATATTCTCTTTCCTCCTAGTTGTAGAATTTCCACTCAGCCAGCCTTCCTGTGGTTCTGGATGATGTCCGTTCTGTCCTTTAGTTATATCTCTGAAGTGGTTGTTCGAGGCAGCAATCTCCGGCGTTAACCTATGTCGCCATCTTGGTTTCTCTCTCCCGTTTGATCCACTCTTTTCTCATTCTACCTTGGTGCCTGACAGGGGTTACAGCATATCCTCTCATAAAGCTCACTTGTCCTGAACCAGTCCCCTACCTTGGTTTCACTGTTACCCCACAAAGTCATTACCTTAGATCTGTGACGGCGAACCTTTTGAGCTCGGCTTGTCAGCATTTTGAAAAACCCTAACTTAACTCTGGTACCTTGTCACATATAGAAATTTTTTGATATTTGCAACCATAGTAAAACAAAGATTTATATTTTTATATTTATTTTATATATTTAAATGCCATTTAACAAAGAAAAATCAACCAAAAAAAATGAGTTCCTGTGTCACCTCTGACACACATGTCATAGGTTCGCCATCACTGCCTTAGATTATAACTGCATTACCTCCTCCATGACTGTCCCCTCCTCTAGACAAGAAATACTCTCCTTTCTTGGTTTCACTGGGTACTTTCGCCTCTGGGTTCCCAACTGTAGTCTTCTTGCAAAGCCCCTGTATGACACAGTGAAGGGACCCCTCATTGAACCTTTAGATCCCAAGGCCAGCATTCTCACTCTTTAATGCTCTGAATACTGCTCTCACCTCAATGCCTTCTCACCTCCTCCCCAAAGAACAACTTTTTAAAACATATATTTTTTTATTGATTTCAGAGAGGAAGGGAGTGGGAGAGAGAAATAGCAACATTAGTGATGAGAGATAATATCATTGATCAGCTGCCTCCTGCACACCCCACACTGGGCCCGCAACCGGGCATGTGCTCTGACTGGGAATTGAACTGTGACCTCTTCGTTCATAGGTCAACACTCAACCACTGAGCCATGCTGACTGGGCAAGAACAACTTTCTTTACAGCAAAACTGCAAACACTTAACAGTCCAGCTACTATCAGGAGCTGAACTCATTATCACCCAAACCTTAGCATGTTATCTCCAAGGAACAATGTGGCAGTTTTAAATCTAAGCAGCTGGAGGCCTGGAAACTGCAGTCCTAGGACAGGCTGGGGGGCCTGCTCTCTCCTCCCCCTGCCTTTTCTCCAACCTCATAGGCCTGTATGTAATTTTCCAAAGTCTTTGGTAACTTAAAAGCTTTGGAGCATTGCTGGATTAAATGATAAACATCTAAATATCTTTTTTCAAAATATATTTTATTGATTTTTTACAGAGAGGAAGGGAGAGGGATAGAGAGTTAGAAACATCAATGAGAGAGAAACATCTATCAGCTGCCTCCTGCACACCCCCTACTGGGGATGCACCCACAACCAAGGTAGATGTCCTTGACTGGAATTGAACCTGGGACTCTTCAGTCCGTAGGCCGACACTCTGTCCTCTGAGCCAAACCAGTTAGGGCTAAATATTTTTAAATAACATAAAATACTAAAACATTGAATACTAGATAAGTTTTAAATTCTCCTGCTGAAGATACATTTTCTTGAAAGTAAGAGTGTGTTTAAAATTGTCAATCTAAGAAATGCTGGTTGTTCACTTTTTGGCTAAAGCTGGTTATTTGTGAAGTAGAGGCCTGGTGCACAGATTTGTGCACTGGTGGCGTCCCTCGGCCTGGCCTGCAGGGATTGGGCCAAAACCTGCTCTCTGACATCCCCCGAGAGGTCCCAGATTGCAGAGGGTGCAGGCCAGGCTGAGGGACCCCACCGGTGCACGATTGGGGCCAGGGAGGGACTGTGGGAGGGCTCCAGGGTGTGTCTGGCCAGTCTCGCCCAGTCCCGATTGGCCAGACCCCAGCAGCAAGCTAACCTACTGGTTGGAGCATCTGCCCCCTGGTGTAAGTGCACATCATAGCAACTGGTTGAATGGTTGGACACTTAGCATATTAGGCTTTTATTTTATAGGACTAGAGGCCCAGTGCACAAAAATTTGTGCACTCGGGGGGGGGGGTCCCTCAGCCTGGCCTGTGCCCTCTCACAGTCTGGGACCCCTCAGAGGATGTCCACTGGGGGAGCGGGCCTAAGCTGGCATCCCTCTGGCAGCTCAAGAGCCCTCGGGGGATGTCGACTTGCCAGCGAGGAGCAGGCCTAAGCTGCAGTTGGACATCCTTAGCGCTGCTGAGGAGGCAGGAGAGGCTCCCGCCACCATCGCTGTGCTGGCAGCCGTCAGCCTGGCTTGTGGCTGAGTAGAGCTCCCGCTGTGGGAGTGCACTGAACACCAGGAGGCAGCTCCTGCATTGAGCGTCTGGCCCCTGGTGGTCAGTGTGTGTCATAGTGACCAGTCATTCCCAGTCGTTCTGCTGTTAGGGTCAATTTGCATATCACCCTTTTATTATATAGAATGAGTAGAAAGGTTTATGAAAGTTGTAAAAAAAAAAAAAAAGTGTGTCCAGCAAGTCAGGAGCTGATCACCCCTGCCTTCTGAAGGGACCCCTTTTCTCCTAGTAAGCAACCCCACCCAGGTTCTCTCCTGTTGCTTATGTCCTTAGATCAGAGCCTAGACGTTCTTTATTTCCACCGCTCATTCACAGTCCTTGACACTATCATTGAAAGCCTCAACAGGTCTTCCTGCTTGGTATATAGGACCTTCCTTCCCCTTTTCTAGCCTTCTTAAAAGTCATACACTGCAAAGGACACCAAGTCAGGAATGATCCCATAATACAGGGAGATAACAAAGCAGGCCAGGAGGCCAAGGCAGCAGCTCAGAGGAAGCCTCCATCTCCCCAACTCTTAGCTATACCCCATCTAACACCCAAACACACTCCAGAGGAACTTCAGTCCCTATTAGCTCTTGGGGCCACTCAGGAAGATCCATGGTTAAAATTTCAGGGAAAATATATCCTTCCTCAGGGACAGACCCGAGATATCTTATGGGCTATCCATAATTCTTTACATATAGGATACAGACCTCTTTTACAACTCCTAAAACCCCTCATCACATGTCCTAGCCTAGCCCCCCTACTGCAAGATATACTGAAACCTATTCTACTTGTTACTCAGTATCACCCCATGGACAGGTTAGTTTAGACCTCCTTCTTACCCCACTCATCAGGCTAGGGGCCAAATCCCTGGAGAAGACAAGCAAATTGACTTCATTCACATGCCCTCTATTAAAAGAATCAAGTATCTCTTAACCCTAGTAGATACCTTCTTGGGCTGGGTAGAAGCATTGCCCACTACTTCTGAAAAGTCCTCTGAGGCTACTCAAACTCTCATTCAACATATGATTCCCAGATTTAGCCTACCCACCTCATTACAATCAGATAATGGACCTGCTTTCATATCTCAACAGGTCTTCTCCACTCTGAATATTCAGTGGAACTCACACATCCCCTACCAGCCCCAATCTTCAGGCAAGGTAGAAAAGGCGAATTCCTTAATTAAGTCTCACCTAACTAAATTAACTCTCAAAACTAAAGAACCTTGGAGTACTCTCCTACCTCTAGCCTTATGCATATCAGGGCAACCCCCCCCCCGCCCCCGCCACCACCATGCACCCTCCTTTTTTAGTCCCTTTGAACTTATGTATGGAAAACCCTTCTTATTAGGAAACTTCTCTTCCACAGAGACCCCTCTAGGAGACTATGTCCCCATTTTAAATCTCATCCAACAATTACTGGGAGAACATGCTGATCAGGTCCTCCCTCGACCTTTTATGGGAGACATCCCCCTACTCCTCTACAGCCAGGGGACTGGGTCCTCCTAAAGGAAATCCATCCACCAAATAATTTACAGCCCCGATGGCAAGGCCCTTGTCAGGTACCCCTAACTACCCCAACTGCAGCTACACTGTTGGGGCACACCCCATGGTTCCACCTTTCCAGATTAAAACCCGTCCCCGGAACACCACCATCACATGAGCTGGAGTCCCCTAAGTATCACAGCCACCAGCTCAGGCCCACCAGACTCCACCTCACCCGCATCCCAGAAGAAGAGGACGAATGAGCGAGCAACCCTGCACGTGCCCCCTGTGCACTGACCCCAATAACCCTGACCTCCCTGCAAGCCCCCCTTCTCTCCCAATGCAAACTCTCCAGGTCCTAGCTACTGCCCCCTCTCCCTTTGCATCAGGACTCTCACCTTTTTAAAAAATATATATATTATTGATTTTTTACAGAGAGGAAGGGAGAGGGATAGTCAGAAACATCGATGAGAGAGAAACATCGATCAGCTGCCTCCTGCACACCCCCTACTGAGGATGTGCCCAAAACCAAGGTACATGCCCTTGACCGGAATCAAACCTGGGACCCTTCAGTTCACAGGCTGACGCTCTATCCACTGAATCAAACCGGTCAGGGCGGACTCTCACCTTTCTATGGAACTCCCTTCTCCAAGGGGACTTCGATTACCCATGGGCTGAGATTTCCTTCTTTCTAGATCCCAAACATACCCTTTCCCCACCGGGGGATGATCCCAACCCTGGAAGTGGGGATTAGCTCTCCTTCTCATCCTATCCCAGCCCTCCTCCCCTACTCCCGTAAGGAAATTTCTCACCTCCACTCATCTCAAATGAACACTTAACCTTACCCATTCCCTCCTAAACCAGACCAATCCAACCATAGCCAGGAATTGCTGGCTCTGCCTTTTCCTCTCCTCTTCAGCATATACTACCATCCCTATACCAATTAATAGATGGAATCAGGCAAAAATCACTCTCACTTATAAAAAGGAAAAGGGAACTATATTTCTCAAAAAGGCAGACACCCTCTAGGTAATTATTCTACAGCCCAGGCAAATCAAGCCTCCCTTCTTTTCCACACTTATATCCAGTCTCTTACTAAGTAGCTCCTTCCTCCATCCTGGTCACAGGTCCTATCACTCTACACACCCCACTAATCACCTAAGACCCTTTATGCTTTACAAGATCACAGAGCAATATAATAATAAACCATCTCTCACTATCAGCTTGCAACACTACAGTTAACCTAAAACTACTGGACAGCCATTGGTCCCAACAGGTTGACTACCAGGTTTCCCCAGAGCCAATGGTTATTTCCTACAGCCGGTCCATTTTACTTCTTATCAACCATCCAGGCCTGAGGCTTCAACTGCTCCTTTCCTTCCCTTTGGCTTCTCCCTTAGATAACAGCCCATTCTAGTGTTCCCGCCCACTTTCACTGCAATAGAATCTCAACCACTCATTTGTCACCTCTTATTGGTAGCACCATGGCGACTACCTTCTTGGTTTGGAGCATGGAACTGTGGAAGAGGAACCTCATGCCCTTTTGTCCACCTCTTCTCTATATCTTTCAGCTTGTCTCCGTAATAAGGGATTTTTTGTCCTCTGTCGGGAAAACACATAGATCTGCCTCCCAACCAACTGGACAGGAACCTGTACCCTTGTCTATCTCTCTCTCCATATAGATGTAGCCCCCAATAATCAGTCTTTACCTGTTCCTGTAACCAATCATATCTGACACAAAAGGGCAGTCCATATAATCCCTCTCCTAATATTCTTTGACATCACAGCAGGGGTTGGAACTGGCATAGGGGGCTTAACCACTGCTCTATCATATTTCAAAATCCTATCTCAGGACCTACAAGAAAGCCTAGATGACATTGCCAAAAATTTTGTTCAAATTCAGTATCATATAGACTCACTAGCAACTGTAACCCTCCAAAATCAGAGAGGACTAGACCTCCTAACTGTGGAGAAAGGGGGTCTATTCCTCCTTCTGGAAGAAGAATGTGTGTTTTTCTTAATTGTTTTATTGCTTAAAGTATTACAAAGGGTATTACATATGAATCCTTCCCCCCCCCCCTTGACATTCCCCTGGCCTCCCCTACCCCCCAGTGTCTTGTGTCCATTGGTTATGCTTATATGCATGCATACAAGTCCTTCGGTTGATCTCTTACCCACCCCTCTCCTGCCCCCCCCCACCCTCCCCGGCCTTCCCGCTGTAGTTTGACAATCTGTTCGAGGCAGCTCTGCCTCTGTATCTATTTTTGTTCATAAGTTTATAATGGTCTCTATTATCCATGAATGAGTGAGATCATGTGGTATTTTTCTTTCATTGACTGGCTTATTTCACTTAGCATAATGCTCTCCAGTTCCATCCATGCTGTTGCAAATGGTAAGAGTTCCTACTTTTTTACAGCAGCATAGTATTCCATCGTGTAGATGTACCACAGTTTTCTTTTTTTCTCCTCCTTTTTTAAATTTATTTTTTTTATTGCTTAAAGTATTACAAAGGGTATTACATATGTGTCCTTTTTTAAAAAATATATATTTTATTGATTTTTTACAGAGAGGAAGGGAGAGGGATAGAGAGCCAGAAACATCGATGAGAGAGAAACATCGATCAGCTGCCTCCTGCACGCCCCCCACTGGGGACGTGCCCGCAACAAAGGTACATGCCCTTGACCGGAATCGAACCCGGGACCCTTGAGTCCGTAGGCCAAAGCTTTATCCACTGAGCCAAACCGGTTCTGGCCATATGTGTCCTTCCCCCCGCCCCCCCCCCCTTGACAGTCCCCTGGCCTCCCGTACCCCCCTGTGTCTTACGTCCATTGGTTATGCTTATATGCATGCATACAAATCCTTCAGTTGATCTCTTACCCTCCTCCCTCCTGCCCCCCCAACCCTCCCTGGCCTTCCCGCTGCAGTTTGACAATCTGTTTGAGGCAGCTCTGCCTCTGTATCTATTATTGTTCAAAAGTTTATAATGGTCTCTATTATCCATGAATGAGTGAGATCATGTGGTATTTTTCCTTCATTGACTGGCTTATTTCACTTAGCATAATGCTCTCCAGTTCCATCCATGCTGTTGCAAATGGTAAGAGTTCCTTCTTTTTTACAGCAGCATAGTACTCCATCGTGTAGATGTATCACAGTTTTCTAATCCATTCATCTACTGATGGGCACTTAGGCTGTTTCCAGATCTTCGCTATGGTGAATTGTGCTGCTATGAACATAGGGATGCATGTATCCTTTCTGATTGGTGTTTCTGGTTTCTTGGGATATATTCCTAGAAGTGGGATCACAGGGTCAAATGGGAGTTCCATTTTCAGTTTTTTAAGGAAACTCCATACTGTCTTCAATAGTGACTGCACCAGTCTGCATTCCCACCAGCAGTGCACAAGTGTTCCCTTTTCTCCACATCCTCTCCAGCACTTGTCGTTTGTGGATTTGTTGATGATAGCCATTCTGACAGATGTGAGATGGTACCTCATTGTTGTTTTGATTTGCATCTCTCGGATGATTAGTGACTTAGAGCATGTTTTCATATGTCTCTTGGCTTTCTGAATGTCCTCTTTTGAAAAGTGTCTATTTAGGTCCTTTGAAGAATGTGTTTTTTATTTTTTTATTTCATTTTATTTTATTTTTAATTAAATCTTTATTGTTCAGATTATTACATTTGTTCCTCTTTTTTCCCCCCCGTAACTCCCCTCCTCCCAGTTCCCGCCCCACCCTCCACCCTCACTCGCCACCCACTGTCCTCATCCATAGGTGCACGATTTTTGTCCAGTCTCTTCCCGCATCTCCCACACCCCTTTCCCCCCCAAGAACAGTCAGTCCATTCCCTTTCTATGTCCCTGATTCTATTATGATCACCAGATTATTTATTCACTTGATTCTTAGATTCACTTGTTGATAGATGCATGTTTGTTGTTCATAATTTGTATCTTTACCTTTTTCTTCTTCTTCCTTTTCTTAAAGGATACCTTTCAGCATTTCATATAATCCTGGTTTGGTGGTGATGAACTCCTTTAGCTTTTCCTTATCTGTGAAGCTCTTTATCTGACCTTCAGTTCTGAATGATAGTTTTGCTGGATAAAGTAATCTTGGTTGTAGGTTCTTGGCATTCATCACTTTGAATATTTCTTGCCATTCCCTTCTGGCCTGCAAAGTTTCTGTTGAGAAATCAGCTGACAGTCATATGGGTACTCCCTTGTAGGTCACTGACTGTCTTTCTGTTGCTGCTTTTAAGATTCTCTCTTTGTCTTTTGCTCTTGGCATTTTAATTATGATGTGTCTTGGTGTGGTCCTCTTTGGATTCCTTTTGTTTGGGGTTCTCTGCGCTTTCAGGACCTGTAAGTCTATTTCTTTCACCAGGTGGGGGAAGTGTTCTGTCATTATTTCTTCAAATAGGTTTTCAATATCTTGCTCTCTCTCATCTTCTGGCACCCCTATAATTCTGATGTTGGTACGCTTGAAGCTGTCCCAGAGGCTCCTTACACTATCTTCGTATTTTCGGATTCTTTTTTCATTTTGCTTTTCTGGTTGGGTGTTTTTTGCTACTTCGCATTTCAAATCTTTGCCTTGATTCTTGCGCTCCTCTGGTCTGCTGTTGGGAGTCTGTATAGTATTCATTATTTCAGTTCGCGTATGCTTAATTTCTAGTTGGTTCTTTATCATAACATCGAGGGTCTCATTAGATTTCTTGAGGATCTCACTACATTTATCGGCGGCTTCTAGACAGTTCTTGAGAGACCTTAAAAGTGTGGTTCTGAACTCAATATCCTCCATTGACAGTTTTGTCCTGTTTCTTTGTCTCCGCATTTTTTATGCTTTCTTGGTGCACCCCCTAGTGGTCTTTGTGCGCAGTCTTGTTGTAGTTAAGCCTTGATTGTTGTTGGCAATACCGGGGGTGATTTGACCTCCAGGCTAACTGGCTATGAGAGCCTGCTGTGTCTGCAGTGGGAGAGCTTCTGTGCTGGATCTCTAGGGCGGTGCTAATCTAGCCTTTGCCTGAGGCTATCTGGCAAATGGCTCTGCTCAGGGCTTGGGCGGGGTGGGTCCCCGGGGATCTACAGGGCGGGCCGGAGCGAGCAGTTATGGCTGCTCTCAGTTCTGTCCCTAGGGGCTCTGCCTCACAGAGTCCCAGCAACCGCTGCAAACCTCAGAGAGAAAGCTGCCTTCGATTTCCAACCGAAGCCAGACAGTCCCGCTTCTCCCGTTTGAGTCTCGGTCCCTAGAGAGTCGCCCAGATCTGGAGCTCAGAGTCTGAAACTCCCTCCCGATTGAAAACAACAACCGCGCCCTCCGCCGCCAGCCCGCTCCGCGCGCACTCCGCACCTGAGTATTTCACTTCAGCACTGCGCCTCCTCTGAGTCTGGGTATGATATTCTCTTTCTTCCTAGTTGTAGAATTTCCACTCAGCCAGCCTTCCTGTGGTTCTGGATGATGTCCGTTCCGTCGTTTAGTTGTTTTTTGAAGTGGTTGTTCGAGGCAGCAATCTCCAGCGTTAACCTATGCCGCCATCTTGGTTTTCCTCTCAAGAATGTGTTTTTTAAAAAAATACATTGTATTGATTTTTTACAGAGAGGAAGATAGAGGGATAGAGAGTTAGAAACATCGATCAGCTGCCTCCTGCACACCTACTGGGGATGTACCCGCAACCAAGGTACATGCCCCTGATCGGAATCAAACCTGGGACCTTTCAGTCCGCAGGCCAATGCTCTATCCACTGAGCCAAACCAGTCAGGGTAAGAAGAATGTTTTTATGTCAATCGGTCTGGCCTAGTCAGGGATGCCACCCCAAAATTAACATAAAGGGGCACAAAGATTAGAGAATGACAATCAAATTCATGGAAGTGCTGATTAAAGAATATAAATTGGTATACCTGGCTACTTCCCTTCATAGGACCATTAACATTTTTATTCCTCATCCTCGTTTTTGGCCCATGTTTTCAGTGCCATTTTTCATCTTTCCTTTAGGATCACTTTTGAGCTTTCACCAACCAGTTTCTCATGGAAATCATATTGTTGGAACCCCTTACTCTAACCATAAGGACTCTATACAATGTTCCAGCTGGCTACAAGGTCTATCCCCCTATGATCTTGACATCCCCCTCAGCAGAAAATAACTATGGAAGATATGACTTCATCCCTATTCCATAAAACAAAAAGGCTAGAATGTTAGGTCTGACCAAATAATTAAATCGATACCCTTCCTCTGGGAACTGACCTTTAGGCCACTTCACAATGGACATTCCCTTTCACTCAGACCACATTCCACTTGCTAAGTCCTCATTCCACTTGCTAAGACCAGTATCTTTCCCCTCTAGACTTTCCCAGGATCTGGACCCGCCCAGAGAGTTCCCTGCCAAAAAAGTGAAAAAGCCCACCTACAGTTCTTTAAAACCTCTGACTCCTCCTCCCTGGGTGCTGGCACCATTTTGGGGCTCAGCCCATGTGGTCTCCAGATGACCTAATCCTATCTAATAATAGACAAACATGGTAATTGACTGTACCTTCGCTATGCCTCCCATCAGCTAATCAGCATGACATGCAAATTAACCGCCAACAAAGATGGTGGTCAATTTGCATATGTAGGCTCCAAGCGGTGGAGAGAAGACTGAAGTCGAGCCGGAGCCGTGAAGATGGAAGACTGAAGGCGGCTCCGACTGGAGCGAAGACCTGGGTCCCGGGTGCCGGAGGAAAACCTGTTCCGGCAGCCAGGAGAAGGGAAGGCCTATTGCACGAATTTCTTCGTGTAACAGGCCTCTAGTAAATTTATAATCCCTTACCACTTTTGGCTTCGTGCATACCTCCTTCAGCAACCCTAACAGTGAGTGCCTAGGAAGCTTTCCAGCTTGGCATTTAAGGACATTTCCCCCTCCTCTGGGGCAAGGAGAATGTGAGAGTATGGCTGCTGGGAGGAAGGGGCCTAGTACACAGGAGAAGAACCCTCCTACTCCCTCTCCCCAGGCCTGCCTCTTCATGGTGGTGGCATGCCCCAGAAGAAGGAGGGACTTCAGGAACAAGGATGGGTCTTCCTGGAGTCCTCGTCATCTCCTGGGTGTGCAGACCATTTTGCTGGCTTTCCAGTATCCTGGGCTTGCACAGCCCTCCAGTGAAACACGTTGCAGAGAAGGGAGACTCACATGGGGCACTGGAGTCTATTTGTCCATTTTTATTGGATTTTTTTGAAGGCACTCTTTGTATATTAAGAGCATGGAGGGCAGGCCTATGTGTAGGATGTGCTCACTTCCTAGCTCGAGGCTCTGCACTGGCCTAGCACAGGCCCATTGCAGGAAAGTAGGCTCAAGAACTTCCACTCCTCTCGGGTGTAGCTTGGGGTGAAGGGAGCCCCTTGTCAGATTCCTCAGGTGCATCCCAGGTATGAGGACAAGGGTCAGAGAGTTCAACCAGACCCTGGGATGGCAAAGAGGAGATCCTGCTCAGTCCCACCTATTGTTTGCCTGCCAGGCTGTGTGGGAGCCTGGCAAAAGCGAGACAGGATCTTGCAGCCCTAAGGTGGTGGTGGTGGCTGGGAGGGGGTCTGGCCAGGCAGAATGATGGCTGGGTTTTTAGCCTTGCCCATATACCAGCTTCCTAGGTGCCTATCTAGATCTCAGTTTCCCCATTTGTGCCATGGGTTTTATTTATGCACTTATTTATTGCATATTTATCTAGTGCTCAGCTAATGGCTTGGAGTCCTTCCTCTTCCACTTACTTGCTGGGCAACGTGTGTGATGTCTCTGGGCCTCAGTTTCCTTATCTGTAAAAGGAGTAAATAATAAGGTTATTGTGCACTCCATAGGGTTTTTGTGAGGATTAAATTAACATGATGCAATAAGGAAACTAGGAACTGGCTGCTATCTTCAGGGAGTGCTCAGTGTAAACACACTAAAAATGCTGCCCACATGAACCTGCAGGTACACAAGGACACACATACTCGCATGCATTGATGTTTGTTTACAAAAGAAACAGCATTTTAGGAGAGGTACATTTCAAAGGCTGGGGCAAAGTAGTGTGGTCTGGCTCCAGGGCCAAGGTGACCATGGTAAGTTAGCAGCTCAGCTGTCTGGGCTGTGTCAGTGCTCATGGCATGTGTGCACATGCTTGTACAAGCTTGCACATGCATAAAGTCTCTGATTATTTTCGTCCCTCAATCCCTGAGCTGGAAGGGGAGGGAGGGCAGAGTCAGGGCAGTGTTCAACTTCTTTCCCCTTAACCTCCTGCAAGAGGTAGGTCCTCAAATACACAGCTGAAATAGCACTGAGTTCATGGACTCAAAAAATATAAGTGACAGTTCTGGCTCATCCACCTTCCTTGGAAAGCCACCTCCCCTCTCTGAGCTTCTTTCTCTCCATCTCTAAAATGGGGTTATTTCACAGGTGAGTCTATGCTTTCCCTGAGAGGTAATTTACCCATGGGCACACAGTAAGCCCTTTTCTGCCTCCAGACATTTACACATATTGATTTCTCTGACTAGAACTCTTTTTCCTCTGCTTTCTCTATTTAATTCTACTTCTTCTGAAGCCTGCCTTGATCAACCCATCTAAAGTCATCATCCCTATTTGTCTCTTCATAGCACCCTTTACAATTTGTAACTTGTTATTTAGTTGTATGTTTACTTTCTGTCTGCCTGCCTCTTCACTTGACCATATGCTCCCTGAAAGCAGAAGATAAACAGGTTAACACTGTTCACTGCCATATCTCCAGCACCTAGTGCATGGTAGATGTTCAATCAATATCGTATAAATTCCTTTTTTGAAATAGGAATCTATACCTGTGGTGCAAAATCCAAAAATTACAAAAGGATAAACTCTCTCTCAAAGACATCTATTGCCTTCTCTGGAGAAGAAACTTGCTTTTTCTTATATATTCTTGCGGGATAGTCTCTGGATATATTAGCATACTGAGGTTAAAAACATAAATGGTAACAAAACTAGTTACTCTGATCTTCCATATCAAGCATATTATTATTATGAATCTATCATACTTTATTTAGTCACTAGTACCCCGGTGCACGAAATTCATGTAGTGGGGGAGGGGTGTCCCTCAGCCCAGCCTGCACCCTCCCCAATCTGGGACATCCCTCTCACAATCTGGGACTGCTGGCTCCTAACCGCTCACCTGCCTGCCAGCCTGCTTGCCCCCAATTGCCCCCCACTGCTGGCCTGCTCACCCCCAACTGCCCCCCCTGCCAGCCTGCTTGCCACCAACTGCCCCCCCCCACTGGCCTGATCACCCCCAACTGCCCTCCCCTCCTGGCCTGATCACCCCTAACCGGCTCTGCCTTGGCCCTGCCACCATGGCTTTGTCATGAATGACATCCGGAAGGTCTCCTGGAAGGTTTCCTGGTCTAATTAGCATATTGCCCTTTTATTAGTATATACTAGAGGCCCAGTGAATGAAAATTCATGCACTGGAGGGGGGCTCCCTCAGCCCAGCCTGCCCCCTCTCACAGTCCAGGAGCCCTCAGGGGCAGGAGGCGACCTGGTGATCAGGGGAAGGTGATGCCCCATCACACCTCTGCTGCTGCCACTGTCGGCAGCGCAAGACTTGGCCAGCCCTGGTTACCTGAGTCTCGGGTGGCCCTGGGCAGCTGAGCAGCTGCATCCGAGGCTGGCCTGCATCTCGGGCCAGCCCTGGGCAGCTGGGGGGCTGAGGGGACTGGGGGACTCTGGAGGCAGGTGCAGCAAGGCTGAGGGGACTGGGTGCTGCCATCTTGTGGCTGTGGGCACTGCCATCTTTGAGGGCGGGGCAGTCAATTAGCATATTCCCTCCTATTGGCTGTGGGTGTCACCATCTTTGCAATGGCACGAGGGTCAATTAGCATATTCCCTTCTTATTAGATAGGATTTAAAGTTTATTGGAATGAATAGAATGCTGCAACAAAGATCCTTCAATGTGTTGTCATTTGTGTAAGCTTAACTGAAAGGTAAGTTTCTAGAAGTGGAATTACTGGTTCAAAGAGTATGTACTTTAAAAATTTTGACAAATATCGTCAAATTCACTTTTTAGAGGTCATAATGAATATGAGTTGCTGTTTCTCAACACCCTTGCTGACACAGTGTGTCATCAGACATTTCATCTTTGCCAGTCTGGTGAAAAATTGCATATAAATTTTAAACTATATTTATCTTGTTAGACATGAGGCCAACTACTATCTCTTTATATTTTAAAACTCATTTGTATTTTCCCCTTCTGTTTACAATTCATTTTATTTGTCCATTTTTTTCCTTTCTTTTTTTATTAATTAAATCTTTATTGTTCAGATTATTACATTTGTTCCTCTTTTTTCCCTCCATAACTCCCCTCCACCCAGTTCCCACGCCACTCTCCTCCCTCACTCCCCACCCACTGTCCTCATCCATAGGTACACGATTTTTGTCCAGTCTCTTCCCGCATCCTCCTCACCCCTTTCCCCCCCAAGAATAGTCAATCCACTCCCTTTCTATGCCCCTGATTCTATTATAATCACAAGTTCATTCTGTTCATCAGATTATTCACTTGATTTTCAGATTCACTTGTTGATAGATCTGTATTTGTTGTTCATAATTTGTATCTTTACCTTTTTCTTCTTCTTCCTCTTCTTAAAGGATACCTTTCAGCATTTCATATAATACTGGTTTGGTGGTGATGAACTCCTTTAGCTTTTTCTTGTCTGTGAAGCTCTTTATCTGACCTTCAATTCTGAATGATAGCTTTGCTGGATAAAGTAATCTTGGTTGTAGGTTCTTGGCATTCATCACTTTGAATATTTCTTGCCACTCCCTTTTGGCCTGCAAAGTTTCTGTTGAGAAGTCAGCTGACAGTTGTATGGGTACGCCCTTGTAGGTCACTGACTATCTTTCTGTTGCTGCTTTTAAGATTCTCTCTTTGTCTTTTGCTCTTGGCATTTTAATTATGATGTGTCTTGGTGTGGTCCTCTTTGGATTCCTTTTGTTTGGGGTTCTCTGCGCTTCCAGGACCTGTAAGTCTATTTCTTTCACCAGGTGGGGGAAGTTTTCTGTCATTATTTCTTCAAATAGGTTTTCAGTATCTTGCCCTCTCTCTTCTTCTGGCACCCCTATAATTCAGATGTTGGTACACTTGAAGTTGTTCCAGAGGCTCCTTACACTATCTTCGTATTTTTGGATTCTTTTTTCATTTTGCTTTTCCAGTTGGGTGTTTTTTGCTTCTTCGTATTTCAAATCGTTGACTTGATTCTTGCGATCCTCTAGTCTGCTGTTGGGAGCCTGCATAATATTCTTTATTTCAGTCAGTGTATGCTTAATTTCTAGTTGGTCCTTTATCACAACCTCGAGGGTCTCATTAGATTTCTTGTAGGTCTCGTTAAGTTTATTGGCAGTTTCTAGAAAATTCTTGAAAAACCTTAAAAGTGTGGTTTTGAACTCTATATCCAGTAGTTTGCTTTCCTCCATTTCTGTCATTTGTGTCCTTTTTCTTTGTCTCTGCATTTTTTTATGCTTCCCTGTGTTGATAAAGTGGTTTTCTGTGCTAAGTGTCCTCTAGGGCCCAGTGGTTCAGCCTCCCCAATTACCTGAGGAGGACACTCTTGGTGCACCCCCTTGTGGTCTTTGTGCACAGTCTTGTTGTAGTTAAGCCTTGATTGTTGTAGGTATCACTGGGAGGAATTGACCTCCAGGCCAATTGGCTGTGAGAATCAGCTGTGTCTGCAGTGGAAGAAGTTCTGTGCTGGAGACACCCCGCCGTGGCAAGACTTGCTTCAATGGGGCTTTGGTGCTCACTGAGTCTGCACCCTGAGTGTGTCCTTTATGGTTCCATGGAGCTGCAAACTGGATGGTCCCACTCTGACCTCTGGGTACACTGGCTCCTGGATCTCTAAGGAGGTGCTAATCTAGCCTCTGCCTGAGGCTATTCAGCAAAAGCCTCCCTGCAGGGCTTGGAAGGGGCAGGTCCCACGGAATCAACAGGGTGGGGCTAGCAGTTATGACTCCTCTCAGAGGCCCAGCTTCTCAGTGTCTCGGCAATTGATGCAAGCCCCTCCGAGAGAAAGCTGCCCTCGATTTCCAACCGATGCCAGACAGTCCCGCTTCTCCCATATGAGTCTGGGTCCCCAGAGACTTGCCCAGAACTGGAGCCCAGAGCCTGAGACTCCCTCCTGATTGAAAACGACAATTGCGCCCTCAGCTGCCAGCCCGCTCCATGTGCGCCTCTGTACCTTAGTATTTTACTTCCGTACTGAACCTCCTCTGAGTCTTGGTGTGCTTTTCTCTTTCCTTCTAGTTGTCGAATTTCCACTCAGCCAGCCTTCCTGTGGCTCTGGATGATGTCTGGTCCATCTTTTAGTTGTATTTTTGAAGTGGTTGTTCGAGGCAGCAAACTCCGGTGTTTACCTATGCCGCCATCTTGGTTTTCCTCTATTTGTCCATTTTTAATTGGGTTTTTTTTTTAAGGAGCTCTTTGCATATTAAGGACATTTACCTTTTATCACTGTAGCATACAGGGTCCCAGCAGGAAACCAATGACATGCTCAAATCAGTTTAATTTGAGGAAGGTTTAAAACAGGCATATTTACGGTATGTAGACAGGGACTAGGTGGAGTCTAAGTAATAGTCAGCTGCCTGAAGGATGCCACTGGAGGGAGCAGCTACTCGAGGCCCAGGGAGAAAGACCTGCATGGAGAGCCATGCCTGAGAGGATACATCTCCTGTTGTTGGAGCTTCCATCCCATGAACCTAATTAGAAACCAGAGGGCAGGGGAGTCTGTGGGATGAGCCCTGCAGGTCAGCTTCCCATTAGAGAGAACAGGGGAGAGAGGGAATCTGGAGGAGCAAAAGGGAAGATATCCAGCACACGTCCATTGTATGTCTTTGGAGTTGATTTATGCTTCTTTTAAATTATTTATTTTTATTTAGTAGAAGCAATAGTTTCTTTTATAGCTTTTGGACTTGCGTGAAATTTAGAAAGGCCTTTTTCATTCTCAGATAATAAAAAATATGAATTCCATGTTTACTTCTGGCCTTTTATGGTTTTATTACTAACATTAACATTTTAGTCCATTTGAATTAATTTTGATGTTAGGAGGGAGATAGACATCCAATATTCAGCATTGTTTATTCAATAATATATCTTTCCCCCAATGATTTGAAATGTTACTGATGAACAAAAGCTTGTATGAATGGATGAATGAATTGGTAGCATTGCTGGGAACAAAAACTCACTGTTATACCATCTGCTCCACAGCACTAAACTTCATTGTTACCCCTGGGCCCTGCCTGGATTTCATCCCCACAGCCCTTCCACACCCATATGTCCTTTGAATCTCCACAGTGGAGTTGGTATGGGGTCCACAAGATAATATAGTTCCTGGGATGGTACGAGTAAGCTGGTGGAGAGTGGGGGTAGGAGTGGGCATGCCTATAAATGCTGCAGAAATGGGGACACCACTCTCTGGGTGCATGCACACGGGCAAGCGTGGGCCTGAGTTAAGTGTATACATGTGCGTGACTTTGCTAGATGTTATGTTCAGGTGGATCAGCACACCAGCCAGGTATGTGCGTGCTTGCAGTTGGGTGTGTGTTTACAGGTGTGCCTGCCATGTTCTGTGCCCTTAGTGCCAAGGGAGCCACTCAGTTTCCAGCCTGAGAGTCCTTGCCCTGAGATTCAAGAAATCTCAGTTCCTGGATAGGAGGTGGGGTGGATATGGGAAGGCAGGGTAATCAGGCAGGTTTACAAAACCTGTTTCTGCTCTGGCTCACCGGCAGTGGTCATACCTGAGAACCTGGAATCTGGACCCAGTGATGCCACATCTCTGGATGGGGGAGCAGAGACCCTGCTCAGAGCTTTGGAGGGCCATGCTATGGAAAATGAGTAGCTGGTCAAGATCCAGGCAGAACCCAGCTTCCACCTGTACATCAAACAAGGCAGTTCTCAGGGTTAGAGTGTCCACCTCACCCCAGGCCAGGAGGGCCCAGCTGTAGGAAGGTCTCATTCAGTCCACTCCCCACACACAGATTCTAGGTGGGGAAACAGATGCCCAGAAGGAATCCTAGAGTCTCTGGTCAGCAGCCCACCTGGTGTGAACCCTTCGAGTTGGATGTGGACAAGCGTGGTGGAAGAGCAGCGCCCCACTGTCACTTTCCTTGATGCTTCCCCTGAGGGTGGAGGCACTGGGCCCCCTAGAGGGAGGGTGATTGTGTGTGTGTGTGTGAGAGAGGGAGAAGGTGGAGATCTAGGCAGAGGTGCTGCTACACAAATGAAACCCTAAGTGCTGGAAGGACTTTGCGGGGACAGCATCCTCACCACCCCCAGCCGAGTGCTCTGTGGTCACTGGAGGGATTTCTGGGGCTCTGACCTCATCCCTGTCTGCTGTGTAGGAATTTTAGCTGAGCCTCCAGATGGTTCCTTCTCTCTCATCTTTCCTGGCTCAGCCCCTGAGCCCCTGAACATCTCTTGACTGGCTTCCTGCACTCAGTCCCTCAGTCAGTTGGTCAATACTCATAAGACTGCTCTAGTTAGGCCACATCCTGGGGCACAGCTGAGAGAGAACAGGACCCTGGACTCTTGCAGGAGGACTCAGCCCAGACCCTGGGGAGGAGGTCAGGGATGCCCCTGAAAATGGGGGTCAGAAAGGCCAGACCAGGTGGTAGGGACAGAATGTACTAAGAGTGAGAAGCTCTCCTCTTGAGGAGCCTGGGGTGGAGTGGGGGCACCAGGCTTCCCTGGGTCGGGTGTCAGGGGGGCGGGGGCCTGTTCCACTGGGAGTTAAGTTTCCTTCTGGCAGCTCCTTCTCACGCAATGGGCCGGAAGGGTTGGGGGCCCATTGTTCCCTGGCACGCCAACAGTCCCAGCTTCTGGGTGGGGGAGCAGTGGAAGGAAGTGGGCTGAGTCCAGGCCCTGGCAAGACCCCAATAGTAAGAGGGTGCAAGGTCCTGGGAATGCTGACTTACACATGTGTGCCTGGTGTAAGCACAGTGGCACATGCCATACATGTCATGGGTTTGGTCCTATCCTGAAACTACCCTTCCCGGGCTTCCAGGTGTGTGTGTGTGTGTGTGTGTGTGTGTGTGTGTGTGTGTGTGTGTAACACCTGGTACTTTACACACTCATCAAGCTTCCCATCAACCCCTGTGAGGTTAGGTTTACCTTGCACAGTAGCAAGATGAGAAAATCTAGACTCAGAAAGGTTATGCACCAGGCCCAGGGTTAGTGGAGGAGCTGGGGTTTAGGCCTCTGTGTAAGCCAGCCTCCTGCCTTAACCTCTTTTCCTTTCCCAGACCATGCTGGGCATTGGACTCATTAATTACCGGCCCAGGATGGAGTAGGGGGTGCAGAGGTGAAGGACCAGAGGTGAAGGGGTGGCCTTGGGAAGCGTATCATGTGTCACTGTATTATCCTTCTAAAATCAGAAAAATCTGCTGGCACATGGAGCCCGCAGGGAGAGCACAGGTGGCCTCAGTGGAGACCAGAGACTGCCTCCTTCATTAGAGTGAGGTAATGGGCACTTGCATAGCCTTAGAGCCCATCACCACAGCTGCACATGTTTGAATTACAGCCCCAAATCCAGACGGATCCTGCGAACCTGGTGTTATGTCATGATGAAGGAGTAACCAGAGTGCAGGGTCTTGGGAGGCTAATTTCGAAGAGGGGATCACTGAATGATGCGGAAGAGCTCAGGGTGTGAATACCTCAGTAATAATGATAAGGATAAGGTAGAGGGCAGACTCATAAACTGACTTTTTAAAAAACCTGTTTTTATTGATTTTTAGAGAGAGAGGAAGGGAGAGGGATAGAGAGATAGAAACATTGATGAGAGAGAAACATCATCAATTGGCTACCTCCTGCATGCCCCACACTGGGAATTGAGCCTGCAACCCAGGCATGTGCCCTGACTGGGAATGGAACCAGATTTTCTGGTGCATGGGACAATGCTCAACCAACTGAGACACACCTGTCAGGGCATGGACTGACTTTTTTTTTTTTTTTTTTTTAACCACATAAGCTTTGGACTAGGAAAATACAGCTTCTGCTTGATTTCCCTCCTCCCCCACAGTGCATTCACTACCCTTCTTTCAGATAGTCTGCTACCTCCTCAGATTTCTTTGTCAATTGGAAATCCTTCTGTGAGGAGCAAGTTGCCTTAAGACTGAAACTTATCTGGGCAGATCTGGAGGGTCCTCAGGTACTGGGTACATTTGCATAGGGACTCAGGGAATCCTGGGAGAGATGTCATCCTGAGGGAAAAAGGAGCCAGGCAGGACCACCTGGCCCAGTATCATAGCCTCCTTCAGTGAAGGAGTGAGTTGGTTTGGAGTAAGAACACCTGTGGTTTTTCCTCTAATTTGTGAGGAGGTCTGGGAGGACTGAGGGCAAGGTTGCTTTGCACTGAGGGTATGAGGATGGTTGGGCAAGACAGGAAAATGACAAATAGAGGCTCTTGAGTGGCTCTGCTAGTTTCCCCCTGTGCCATTGTCTCTCTTGGCAGGGCCCACCTCTGAAATCACAATGTGCAGTGACTATTGGGACTTTTGATGGACATGGTTGCAAGGGGACTCAATTATTGACTAACATGTGACCTCTGACCTATATGGTCTGGCGCAGAAAGATGGCTTGAACTGATCAAGTGCCTCTCTCAACAACTTAAACTAAGTTATATAAAGGGTGGTAGTGATACTTGAGATAAAAGGGTCTGAACTGGACATGCTGGGAGGCTTAGACAAGTCACTTAATTTTCTTTGTGAGGCAGAGGTGGGATTCCCAGCCCAAGGCTTTTCCCATCATTTCATCTTCACCAAATTTACCTCACCCCAGTGGGCCACCTCAAAGTTTTCCAGACCCTCAGGGGATTTTGCTTATAGCGTTTGGTGAGGCTGACAGAGTGGGCTCATTGTTCGTGGCTGGACCCTCAGGTTTATAGGGCTGGAGAAGACCTAAGAGGTGGCTGAAGATGGAGAGGGCGAGGGATTTAGCCAATTTCACCCACACCTACAACTTGAGCTCAGGGCTCCAAACCCTCCAGCTAAGTGCCCTTTCCACCTCTCTACATGGTTCATTGATCATGTTGCATTTCTGACCTGCCCTGTTCTATCCAGGCAGTCCTGACTGAGGAGTGAGGCAAGGTACAAGGAGAGGTGTGCTGGGCTGCATATCTGGCGCTTTGGCCAGACAGGTCATGCTGTTCTGTCTGTTCCTAAAACACATAGATAGGAAGGTACTGACATCAGGCCAGGCCTTGAGATATGGCTTCATGGTCCCTTCCCAGCATGCTGTACTCTCTGTTCCTAGAACACATAGATAGGAAGGTAGTTACTGTAATGATGCTGTACTGTGTCAGGAACTAAGGTTTTGTAACTTTGTGGTTTTGCAAATAAAAACGCTGTAACTCCTGTAGTCTGCACTGCAGTTCAGCCTCTGCTTCAGCAGGGTGCTGTAACTGTAGTCGCTGGCCAGCTTAATAAAGGCTCCTAAATTTAAATTCTGAGTCAGTGGTCTATCTCGCTGAGTGAACCCATAACAGAGGCTCTACACTAGGTGTAGAGAACACCTTGTGAATCCCTCCCCCACCAACTCCCAGATCATGCTTTCTCAGCCTTGGGCTCCTTATCTCTAAAGGGGGTATAATGGCTCCCACTTCCTAGGGTTGTTGTGAGAACAGCCTGGGGTGATGAGTGTCAAGGACATGCCCAGGAAGGGGCAGGACAGAACTGTTCCAGCCTGCCTGCAGCCTGCTGTGGGGGCAGGATTGGGGAGGGGGGAGGGGAGGGAGAGCAAAGTCTCCATGTCTTACTTTGGCTCTGGCCAGAGAGAAGCCCTAGGCCAGCCTGAGTGAGTTAAATATTGGCCAGGTGTGCGTGAGAAGCTTAGGTCAACGCCTGATCATAGGGAGCCAGATGGGGCAGGGACTGTTGGGTGACGACTGTTGAAACTCCCCAGCGATCGGGTCCTTGGCGGAGTCTTGGATTGACAGTCGGGCAATGTCTGTCTGTTGCTTGTTGGGGTCTTTATATGTGCCACTAGGGGGCATCAGTGGAGTTTTCCACTAGTTCTGGGCTCTGAAAGATAGGACCATGTCCCCTCAAACTGGAGCTCCCAGAGTAAGGCCATGTCTCCTTCCTCATGTTTCCTGAGATTCCCAGGATTGGGCTGAGGCCCCCTCATCAGATTGGGACTCTCACAGCAGGCTTATTTCCCCCTCAGAGCCCCAGGTGGGACTGTGTCTCCTCCACAGTTTGTGATGTCCAGGACAGGTTCATGCCCTGCTCAGCCCCAGGTTCCCAGGACAGGACTCTGTCTTATTCCTCAGATTGGGGTCTCCTAGGGCAGAGCTGTTCCTCCTCTGACTGACAGGTGAGCTGAGCCTTCTTTCAGATGGAGGTTCCCTGAAGAGTTGGGTTTGGGTTTGAGGACAGGCATAAACACAGACAGGTGGAGCTCAGGGGAGGTGCCTCCTCTCTCCAAGATTTCAGCTGATTTTATTTCTTAAATTTATTATTTTTTTCAAAGCCACAGACAGCTATGATTACTTCCAGAATGTTGGGGTAATTATGCCACTGAATGAACATGTTGGGAATGAAGGTATGGCTCATTTTCACCTAATTTCAGAGACTCATGATTTGTAGGACAGATAAAGCTTAGTCATTTTATTTTATTTCATTTTATTTTATTTTATTTTATCTTTATTGATTTCAGAGAGGAAAGGAAAGGGAGAGTGAGATAGAAACATCAATGATGAGAGAGACTCATTGATCTGCTGCCTCCGGTGTGCCTCACACTGGGGACTGAGTCCACAACCTGGGCATGTGCTCGAACTGGGAATCGAACTGCGACCTCCTGATTCACAGGTCAACACTCAAACACTGAGCCACTCAGGCCGGGCAAAGCTGAGTCTTGATTAGTAATAAAGCAAAAATAAACTGATACTATGTGGTGGAAAAAGGATCTCTTACCCTTTGCGACAGCAAGGATGGATCTGGAGATTATTATTATTATTATTTTTTGTTTATTTATTTATTTTTTTAATTAAATCTTTATTGTTCAGATTATTACATTTGTTCCTTTTTTTCCCCCCCCATAACTCCCCTCCTCCCAGTTCCCGCCCCACCCTCCGCCCTCACTCCCCACCCACTGTCCTCATCCATAGGTGCACGATTTTTGTCCAGTCTCTTCCCACATCTCCCACACCCCTTTCCCCCCCAAGAATAGTCAGTCCATTCCCTTTCTATGTCCCTGATTCTATTATAATCAACAGTTCATTCTGTTCATCAGATTATTTATTCACTTGATTCTTAGATTCACTTGTTGATAGATCTGTATTTGTTGTTCATAATTTGTATCTTTACCTTTTTCTTCCTCTTCCTCTTCTTAAAGGATACCTTTCAGCATTTCATATAATCCTGGTTTGGTGGTGATGAACTCCTTTAGCTTTTCCTTATCTGTGAAGCTCTTTATCTGACCTTCAATTCTGAATGATAGCTTTGCTGGATAAAGTAATCTTGGTTGTAGGTTCTTGGTATTCATCACTTTGAATATTTCTTGCCACTCCCTTCTGGCCTGCAAAGTTTCTGTTGAGAAATCAGCTGACAGTCGTATGGGTATTCCCTTGTCGGTAACTGAGTTTCTTTCTCTTGCTGTTTTTAAGATTCTCTCTTTATCTTTTGCTCTTGGCATTTTAATTATGATGTGTCTTGGTGTGGTCCTCTTTGGATTCCTTTTGTTTGGGGTTCTCCGAGCTTCTTGGACCTGTAAGTCCATTTCTTTCACCAGGTGGGGGAAGTTTTCTGTCATTATTTCTTCAAATAGGTTTTCAATATCTTGCTTTCTCTCATCTTCTGGCACCCCTATAATTCTGATGTTGGTACGCTTGAAGCTGTCCCAGAGGCTCCTTACACTATCCTCGCATTTTTGGATTCTTTTTTCATTTTGCTTTTCTGGTTGGATGTTTTTTGCTTCCTCGCATTTCAAATCATTGACTTGATTCTTGCGCTCCTCTGGTCTGCTGTCGGGCGTCTGTATAATATTCGTTATTTCAGTCTGTGTGTGCTTAATTTCTAGTTGGTTCCCCAATATAAGATCGAGGGTCTTATTAGTTTTCGTGTAGATCTCATTAAGTTTATCGGCAGCTTCTAAACAGTTCTTGAGAGACCTTAAAAGTGTGGTTCTGAACTCTATTTCTTCCATTGACAATTTTGTCCTGTTTCTTTGTCTCCGCATTTTGTTATGCTTCCTTGGTGCACCCCCTAGTGGTCTTTGTTCGCAGTCTTATAGATAAATCTTGATTGTTGTAGCTAATTCCAGGGAGGGTTTGACCTCCAGGCCAAGTGGCTATGAGAATCAGCTGTGTCAGCAGTGAGAGAACTTCTGTCCTCTAGGGAGGTGCTAATCTAGCCTTTGCCTGAGGCTATCCGGCAAATGCCTTTGCCTGAGGCTATCCGGCAAATGCCTCTGTGCAGGGCTTGGGCGGGGCGGGTCGCACAGGATCAACAGGGTGGGCCGGAGAGAGCAGTTATGGCGGCTCTCAGTCCTGTCCCAAGGGGCTCTGCCTCTCTGAGTCCCAGCACCCGCTGCAAAGCTCGGAGAGAAAGCTGCACTCGCTCTGACCGAAGCCAGACAGTCCCGCTTCTCCCGTTTGAGTCTGGGTCCCTAAAGACTCGCCCGGATCTGGTGCTCAGAGTCTGCGACTCCCTCCCGATTGAAAACAACAACCGCGCCCTCCGCCGCCAGCCCTCTCCGCGCACTCCGCACCTCAGAATTTGACTTCAGCACTGCGCCTCCTCTGAGTGTCCGTGTGCGTTTCTCTTTCCTCCTAGTTGTAGGACTTCCACTCAGCCAGCGTTCCTGTGGTTCTGGGTGATGTCCCTTCCGTTTTTTGGTTTCACTTTTGAAGTAGTTGTTCAAAGCAGCAAACTCCGGCGTTAACCTATGCCGCCATCTTGGTTCTCCCTATTATTATTTTTTTAATTGTTTTTTTACAGATAGGAAGGGAGAGAGATAGAGAGTTAGAAACATCTATCAGCTGCCTCCTGCACATCTCCTACTGGGGATGTGCCCGCAACCAAGGTACATACCCTTGACCGGACTCAAACCTGGGACTTTTCATTCCGCTGGCTGACACTCTATCCACTGAGCTAAACCGGTCAGGGCGATCTGGAGATTATTATGCTAAGCGAAATAAACCAGTCAGAGAAAGACAAATATCACATGATTTCATTTATATATGGAATCTAATGAACAAAATAAACTGATGAACAACAATAGTTTATTGTTACTAGCCTTTTTGTTCTTGTAATTGATAGACTTTATTTTAAAATTCCCATCCCCCCTCCTCACCTCTTTGGCAGCCATCATCTTGTTCTATATTTCTATGACTCTGTTCATGCTTTGTTTGTTCATTCATTTGTTTTGTTGTTTTTTTATTTTATTTTTTTATTTTTAGATTCCACATGTAAGAGGCATGGATTCATGGATCAGACTGACTGATCTCAGAGGAGGACAGAAAGAGATTAACCAAAGAACATATATGCATATATGCATAGTCCATGGACACAGATAATAGTGTAGGAAAGGCCTGGGGTGGGGACAGGGTGGAGGGGAGCAAAGGGGGGGATGGAGGACATCTGTAATAAAGTCAACAATAAATAAAAAATAATAACAAGCAGAAGGAAGGCTTCAGCAAGATTGCAGATGGTATATAGTAGATAACACTTCTTGCCGGTCAAAGGTGGTATTACAGTTTACCCCTATTAGTCTTTGTGGTTTCTACTCAGAGAAGTAGTAGGAAATGAGGACCAGCAGTTCTGTTCCTCATATGTGGGCAACTTAGACAGGGGTGCTGGCAGGGTCAAAACTTGGTCATGCACAGGATATAAAACATAACGAACAGCTCTCTCATTTTGTAAAGAACAATGCGAACTTACTATACACTTAGAACTTAGGGCTTTTATGAGATCAACTAATCCAACTCTCTGCTTCCATTTTGCAGATGAAAACACTGGAGGTGAAATTAGGGAGCATCAGAGTGGGAAAGGGAGGCTCTGCCACTGTGGAAGTGAGCACAGTGTGTGCTCCACCCCAGGAGTACAGAGAGGAAGTCCTGGGTCTTTTTCTTATGTTTTGGCAATAGTTTATTGTTACTAGCCTTTTTGTTTTTGTAGTTGATAGACTTTATTTTAAATTTCCCATCCCCCCACTCCTCTCCCCTTTGGCAGCCATCATCTTGTTCTGTATGTCTATGACTCTGTTTCTACTTTGTTTGCTTATTCATTTTTTTGGGGGGCGGGGGCAAGGTTTAGATTCCACATATAAGTGAAATAATTTGGTATTTGTCTTTCTCTGTCTGACTTACTTTATTTATCATAATACCCTCTTGGCCCATCCATGCTATAATAGGTAGCACGATTACATTCTTTTTTATTGCTGAACTAGGGGCCCAGTGCACGAATTTGTGCACCTTGAAAGAAACTGTGGACTGCGAGGCTGAGGTGGGCACAGGGACAGGTCTCAGCCTATCCTCTGTGCCCTTTCCTGGCCCCTTCCACCACAGCCCCTGGTCTCCTCTCTGCAGGCAGCCCCGCTCCCACAACCATCCCTCCCACATGCTGATGGTGCCGGCCAAGCTTGCACCCTCTGATGGCACAGAGCGATTGGGGCCCGTGCCGGCAGTGGGTGTGAGCAGCAGCTGCTGCCCTGATCACCCCTCAGGAGCAGGGGGAGGTGGAGAATCCCTCAGGGGTGATTGGGGCCAGCAGCCGCCGCTCGCAGCCGCCGCTCGCACCCGCTGACGGTGCAGAGCAATGGGGACCAGTGCTGGGCACCAGCAGCAGGTGTGAGTGGCAGCTATGGCGCTGGCTGCAGGTGCAAGCGGGGCTGGCACTGGCAGTGGGTGGGAGCAGCAACTCTAGAGCTGGCAGCGGGTGCGAGTGGGGCTGTTGCCGGCAGTGGGTGTGAGAGGTGGCTGCGGCCTCGATCGCCCCTCAGGAGGGGGGGGGGGGTGGTGGTGGTGGAAAAGTCCTGAAGGGCAATCAGGGCCGGGTGGGACCACGGTGCATGGGAGCAAAGAATTTTCAGTAACAGCCAGAGGCTTGCCTCGATGACAACGACTGGGGCCCCACCTTGGTCTGGCGCCCCTGCTCACCTGCTCCACCATCCCACTGTGGCCGAATTCCACCATGTTCTGCACGCACCCTCTGGTGGTCAGTGCATGTCATAGTGACCGGTTGTTCGGTTGTTCCATTGTTTGGTCTATTTGCGTATTAGGGTTTGAGATATATATATATATATATTTCCATATATATACCACATCTTCTATTATTTTTAAAAAAATATTTATTGTTGAAAGTATTACATATGTCCCCTTATTTCCCCCAATTGACCTAGCCCGCCCCCACCCCCAGGCATCCACATCTTCTATTGATCGACATCTATATGGTTGCTTCCATATCTTGGCAGTTACTAGTAACACTGCAATAAACATAGGGATGTAGATATATTTTTTAATTAGTGTTTTTGTTTTCTTTGGAGAAATACCCAGAAGTGGCATTGGGTCATAAGGCAGTTCTATTTTTTTTTTTTCCAATCTTCACCTGAGGATATTTTTTCCATTGATTTTTTTAGAGAGAGGAGAATGGAGGGGGGAGAGAGAGAGAAACATCAATGTGAGAGAGACACATCTATTGGCTGCCTCCCGCAAGTGTCCTGGAGCTGGGGGATCAAATCAGCAACCCAGGTACGTACTCTTAAGAGGGAATTGAATCTGTGACCCTTTGGTGTGTGGACCCATGTTCTAACCACTGAGAAACACAGGCCAGGGCTGGCAGTTATGTTTTTAATTTTTTATGGAAACTCCACAGTGGCTGCACCAATTTGAATTCCCACCAATAGTGTGCGAGGGTTCTCTTTTCTTGAACATCCTCACCAGCACTTGTTGTTTGTTAATTTATTGATGATAGCCATTCTGATAGGTGTGGCTTCAGTTCGTATTTTCCTGATAGTCATGGTGAGCATTTTTCACATGTCTGTTGGCCATTCCTCCTCTTTAGAGAAATGTCAATTCAGGTCCTCTGCCCATTTTTAAATTAGATTTTTTTTTTTTTTTTGGTTTTAAGTTGTATGAGTTTTTTATGTTCTGGATATTAACCCCTTATTGGATGCATCATTTGCGGCTATCTCTCCCATTCGGCAACTGCCTTTTCATCTTGTAGATGGTTTCCTTCACTCGCAAAACTTTTTTGGTTTGTGGTTATCATGAGGTTTATGTATATTATTCTATGTCTATAGCATTCTATTTTAAGCTGATAGGAATTTAAGTTCAAATATATTTTCTAAGGACTACATTTTTACTCCTCCTCCATGCTTTGTGTTATTGATGTCATGTTTTAGATCTCTTTGTGTTGTATATTACCTAACTATTTACTGTAGTTTGAGTTTGATACATTTTTATTTTTACCTTTAACTATCTGATTCACTGTATTTATTAAATATTTGGCTTTAACAGTGAGATTTTTTCCTTTCTCATATTTTTTTATTTCTTGTTATGGCCTTTCCTTTTTTGCTTAAAAAAGACCTTTTAATATTTCTTTTTTTTTTAAAGGGGAGAATGATGATTTTTATTTTTATTTTTTAAAATATATTTTATTGATTTTTTACAGAGAGGAAGGGAGAGAGAAACATCAATCAGCTGCCTCCTGCACACCTCCTACTGGGGATGTGCCTGCAACCAAGGTACATGCCCTTGACTGGAATCGAACCTGGGACCCTTGACCAGTTAGGGCTAATATTTCTTGTAAACCTGGTTTAATAGTGATGAATTTGTTTAGTATTTGCTTCTCTGAGAAACTCTTTATTGCTCCTTCAATTCTGAATAATAAACTTGCCAGCTAAATTATTCTGGGTTATAAGTTTCTTTCTTTCAGCACTTTAAAGAAGGCCTGCCACTCCCTTCTGGCCTGTAAAGTTGCTGCTGAGAAATCAGCTGATGGCCTTATGGGGTTTCCTTTATATGTAACTCGTGTTTTCCTCTTTCTTCCTCCCATTGTCTCTTTATCTTTAACTTTTGCCATTTTAATTACAATGTATCTTGGAATGGGTCTCTTTGAGTTCATCTTTTCTTGGATGGGCAGGGAGTATTCAAAATTAGGCCTGTAATTTTTGGATTGTCACCGAAGGCTACTTGGGATTTCAGGCACATGGTTAAGCGTCAGAGGAAAAGTGGTCGTAGGAGACAGGAGAAGGGCTACATGCAGTGCTGACCATTTCCTTAAGGGAAGGAGAATCCGCCACAGAAGAGAATACTGCTGGTTTTGCTGTGCTAAGTAAAGAAAAGGAAGGGGAGGTCAGCACAGAACCTGGGGTGATCCTTGCACATGGAAGCGTCCAGATGGCGGCGGAGACGGCTACAGCCTCTGTGCGTTCCTCACTGACCTCCGCAAAGGACTTGTGCCTGACCGTGGGCAGAAACAGTTACCTCACGGAGAACATTTTGGAAAAGTATGCCCTGTCCCACTCAAAGGCATTGGCCATGCCCAGAGAGTAAAGGACATCCTCCATGCTGTCATTCTCCTCCAGTTTAAATCTAGAGAGGGCGACAGCAGGGCCGGGGTGGCAAAGCCTGGCCATGCTGAAGGGGCGGTGGCAGAGGTGCTGGCGTGGTAGCAGAGGCCTCGCGTCCCAGCAGAGGCGGAGGAACATCCTGCTCAGGTGACGAGGAGCCTTTGAGTCCCCAGCAAGGAAGGCAGCCGCCCCTGGACACCTTCACTGCTGGGCCACAAGGGCTCGTTCGCACCCAGACTTGCAAATTCGAGGACACCTCTCTCTGGAAGGCCAGAAAAGGGGATTGCGGTGCAGGGAATTCTCAGAAGGAAGGAGCCACATACCTGGGACTGGAGGAGCTTGCTTCCTGGGAACGTGCCTATCTGTTGTGTAGGAGGCAGAATGTCACACTGACTCTTCAAGGGGAGCCTGCAGGGGAAGGAGACCAACATGCAGTATCTCACCCTCTACTACAAGGTACATCGTGCAGTCCTTTCTTTATAAATGAAAAGTAGAAGACCATTCTACAAGAGAAGGATTCCAGGGGCTTAAAAATGCAAAGATTGATATTAAAAAATCATGTGGAGGAACTCAAGGAATGTTTAGAAGACCAAAAGTCCCCAATGACAAGCACAAAAAGCAACTATTTTTGAACTTTGTTTTTCTTCTCAGTGCTGTTTGCATTGATTTCCCACATGTAGTCCTTTTGCTCAGGAAGTCTTGTCTGTCACAGAGGTTGGAAAATAAACTACCCCAAACAGTCATGGAAATGTTGAAAGAAGGCTTGAGTTTCTCATGTTTGAATTTTCTCTTGTTTGACTGGAAGGGGTTTTTGTATAACTAAAACCTCAGTGCATAAGGGAGACTTAGAAGGAACACATAATTTTGCGGGCGGTCATGAAAAAAGATGGCACTTGGGGTTAAGTGGTCATTCTCTGGATTTGACTCCAGATGTGGTAAAGAAGCTTTGGGGAGTCAGTCACCAGGTTCATCAACGACTTCCTGTAGTGTCTTAGCTCTCATGTCACAGTGAAGCATTAGAAAAGCCTACACTTTTTGTTGATAGAGAGCCAGTTGAAATAATGTTGATAGAGTTTTAGTTTTAGGAAAAATTGGTTTGATTATTAGCTTTATTACTATTAGGTATATGAACTTGGGCAAATCACTTAGCCTCTGAGTCTAGCTTTCTCACAAAATGAGGATATTAAGCTCACCGATTTCTGAGTTTCTAGCTAATTCTAGAGTTCTATATTTCTACATAGTTGAATTATATGCTGTTGCTGGGAGTATGACTAACATCTTTGAAGCTACTAATTTTATGTCATGCTATAAAGTCCAAAATTGTTGTTTTCAGAATATATTATTTGACCTACAGTATGTCCAAATCAATTTAACAAAACCATCTTATACAGAAAAAATAAATCTAGGGAGGAACACTTCCATCTCTTCTTCATCCATCATATCTGGCCTCGTCCATAATATGAATTTCTCCTGAATAAGTTATTTTCCACCATTTCCAAATTGACATTTTCATCAGGAAGCATGATGAACATCTTCAGCTCTTTGCCAACATAAGGCAGCACCAGAATTTTGGTGAATATTTCTCCTGTGTAGGTCATATTAAAGGTAGTCATTTGCACAGGTTTCTCCTTATTCTTGCTGACTTAAAGTGGTCTTTCCTTGGTCTGCTGTTTGTTAAACGGATTATTCCTTAGGAGAACATGGAATTCATAAGAACTAGACAAGCAACTTGACTAACTCAATTTGGAGACAGCAACTCTAATTTTACTTTCTGTCTTGTTAGCCATCTAGGTGTTTATGTGTTTTCTAGCCTCCTTTGTAGCTTTGAAGAAGTTGATCTCTTCCATCTCTGCTTCATAGAGTTTGAGGCAGGAAGATGAGTTGAATCATAAGATTTTTCTCTCCAAAGAGCCTGTTGTCAGTTCTAAGTAAGTACTACATGCCAGTCCTGTTGACTTCAAGGAGAAGTGATTGGACATATTCACTTCTACCATTACTTTTACTTAAAGAAAGTGCCTGGACCATCTGGACTGTGGTGTTTCCCTTTGCCCCCATGAAGAATATGGACAAGGCAGAGGAGATTCTCATGGGTGAGAAAACACGTTTTTTGAGTGATCTTCAGAAGGCTTTTCAAAAGGTATAAGGAAAAAAAAAAGGTATAAGGCAAAAGTACCATTTGCTTCCGACATAGTATTCATGATGGTGAGTCCCAGATGTCAGTAATGCAGTCAGAGTGAGCGGAGCAGGTTCTGAGTTCATCTTGTTGGAAACTTTCTGTTTTTCTGGACGTGGGTGTCTGTTTCCTTTCCCAGGTTAGGAAAGTTTTCAGCCATGATTTTTTAAAATAAAGTTTCTGTTCCTTTCTCCTTTTCTTCTCCTGTTGGAAATCCCTATAATGTGAATGTTTGAGTGCTTGATGTTGTCCCAGAGGTTCCTTAAACTATCCTCATTTTTTTTTTTAATGTGCCTCAGGCATGAAACAGCTCTGGCCACCAAGACAGGCATCAAGCTAGGATGAACTAAGGACTGCATGTCTGCTCTGCCCCTGATTGATATAAGAGCAACACCACCAATCAGGTGTCTTCTTGCCCATTGCCAGGGGGGTTATCCTCATTTTTAAAAATTCATTTTTCTTTTTGCTTCTCTGATTGGTTGATTGCCTTTAGTCTGCTTTCCAGGTCACTGATCCGTTCTTCTGTATTAGCTAATCTGCTATTGATTCCTTCTAATGTATTTTTTATTTCAGTTATTGTATTTTTCAGGTAGGCTTGGTTCTTTATTGTAGTTTCTAACTCTGTTGAAGTTCTCCCTAAATTCCTCAATTCCACTCTCAAGTTTGGTGAGCATCCTTATGATAATTTATTTGAATTCTTTTTTTCTTTTGAATTCTTTATCAGGCAAATTACTTATCTCCATTTCCCTAGGATTTTGGTTTTTTTTTGTGTGTGTTTTTCTTCCCTGGAGATTTTTCTTGTTCCTTTATTTGAGATTCTTCTGTCTTTTCATTTTGTTTGACTTTCTATGTTTGTTTATATAAATTACACAAAATAACTACCTCTCCCAGTCTTTAAAAAGTGGTTTTATATAGAAGCAGTCTCTGCATCAGCTAACTGTGCCAGATGGTTTTTGAAGGTTAGTTGGGGCTGAGCAGGTGCCTATGGCACACCAGAGCACTGGCCCACAGAGCCAAAGAGGCTCCAGGTGGGAGGGCCAAGTGTGTGTAGTAATGCCCGGTTGATCCTGCTTGCTGCCTTTGTTCAGGGACAAAATGGGCTTGGGAACATGCTGCAGAGACCTTGCAGGTAGGTCAAAGCACCTGGATGGAGCCCATACCCACCCTATGGAGGTGAAAGGGGACATAAACAATGGTGCTCAGAGGCACCTCTGACCTTGGAGAACTCCTGCAGTCCCTGGAGAGCTCCTGTGGCTCCCAGCTTCTCTATATAGTCTCTACTTTCTTTGATGTATAGAAAGTGGTCTTGTGAAGAAGTAGGCTTTATTTATTTTTTAAATATATATATTTTTTGATTTCAGAGAGGAAGAGAGAGGGAGAGACAGAAACATCCGCAAGGAGAGATAATTATTGATCCAATTCCTCCTGCATGCCCCCTACTGGGGATTAAGCCCCAAACCTGGGCATGTGCCCAAACGGGAATCAAACTGTGACTTTCCTGTTCATAGATTGATGCTCTATCACCTTGCCACACCAGCTGGGTGTAAACTTTATTTTTTTGGTTATAGAAAAATGAGTGGAAAACAGAGATTCCAATATATTTGCTCTCCCTGCTCCCAGTTTCCCCTATTATTAACCTCTTGCATTAGTAGGTGCATATGTTAAAATTGATAAAACAGTATTGATCCATTTTTATTAACTAAAGTCCATAGTTTACAGTCAGGTCCACTCTTTGTGTTGTACATTTTGGGGGTTTTGGCCAATGCATAATGCCATGCATCCACCATTATAATATTATATAGAGTAGTTTCTTCACTGCCCTAAAAATCCTCCGAGTTCCACCTGTTCATCTCTCCTTCCTCCCACCCCACCCCACCCTTCTCACTGGTACCCTCACCTCCTGGTAACTTCTGATCTTTTAACCGTATTCATAATTTTGTCTTTTCCAGGATGTCATATAGTTGGAATCATAAAGTAGGTAACCTTTTCAGATCAGCTTCTTTTACTTAGCAATATGCATTTAAAATTGGTCCAGAGGAAATCACAATTTGCTAAGGAGGTTGTGCAATCTCTGGAGGACATAGTTACCATAGGGAATCCTACAGCCCCTCTTCAGAAAGAAAGAAAGGAAGAAAGAAAGAAAGAAAGAAAGAAAGAAAGAAAGAAAGAAAGAAAGAAAGAAAGAAAGAGAGAGAGAGAGAGAGAGAGAGAAGAAAGAAAGAAAGAAAGAAAGGAAGAGGAAGAAAGAGAGGGAGGGAGGGTGGGAAGGAGGGAGGAAGGAAGGAAGAAAGAAAGGAAGGAAGAAAGAAAGGAAGGAAGAGGAAGAAAGAGGGAGAGAGAGAGAGAGAGAGAGAGAGAGAGAGAGAGAGAAAGAAAGTTGACCCATATGGGTCTTTTCATGGCTCTGACAGCTCATTTCTTTTTATTGCACACCTTTAATTGTAATTGAGCCTTTTATTATTATTTTTATTTAAGAGTTTTATTTTTATTGATTTGGGAGAGAGAGAAAGGAAGGGGGAGGGAGAGAAGGAGGGAGAGAAAGAGAGAAACACACATGCACACACACACACACAGATTTATTTCATTGGTCAATTCTCGTATGTGTCCTGATGGGGGATCGAACAACCCACAACCTTGGTGTATTGGAATAATGCTCAACCAATTGAACTACTGGGCCAGGGGTGTTACTTGCCATTTAAATATTGTCATAAGCCGTAGCTGGTTTGGCTTAGTGGATAGAGTGTCGGCTTGCGGACCAAAGGGTCCAGGTTTGATTCTGGTCAAGGACACATGCCCGGGTTGTGTAAGGGGCATACAGGAGACAGCCAATTAATGATTCTCTCTCATCATTGGTGTTTCTATATCTCTTTCCCTCTCCCTTCCCCTCTGAAATCAATACAAATATATCTATTTTTTAAAAAGTGTCACATTGGCAATGAAAGCTTGGCCTAGAAGTGATACAACTTAAAAAAAATTGTGGTTAAAATATACGTAACAAAATCTACCATTTAAACTGTTTTAAAGTGTATAGTTCAGTGCATTAAGTACATTCACAGTGTTGTGCAACTATCCCTACTGTTCATTTCTAGAACTTGTTAAAAAATATATCTTTATTTTTTATTTTTAGATAGAGGAAGGGAGAGGGATAGAGAGATAGAAACATCAATTGGCTGCCTCTTGCACACCCCCTACTGGGCATTGAGATTGCAACCCAGGCATGTGCCCTGACCAGGAATCTAACCAGCGACCTCGAGAGAAACCAAGATGGCGGCATAGGTAGACACCGGAAATTGCTGCCTCGCACAACAACTTCAAAAATACAACTAAAAGACAAAATGGACATCATCCAGAACCACAGGAAGGCTGGCTGAGTGGAAATTCTACAACTAGAAGGAAAGAGAAAAGCGCACTGAGACTCAGATGAGGTGCAGAAGTAAAGTGCAGAGGTACGGAAGTGCACGCCGAAAGGGCTGGCAACTGAGGACACGGCACATGTGGAAAGGGCTGGCAGCTGAGGACGCGGCGCACGTGGAAAGGGCTGGAAACTGAGGACACGGTTCTTTTTCAATCAGGAGGGAGTCTCAAGATCCTGACTGCTCTGAACTTCTGTTCCGGGCGAGTCTCTGGGGACCCAGACTCATACTGGGAGAAACTGGACTGTCTGGCATTGGTCAGAACTCGAGGGCAGCTTTCTCTCAGAGGTACTTGCAGCGATTACCGGGACACTGAGAAGCAGGGCCTTTTAGGGTAGGACTGAGTAGCAGCCATAGCTGCTTGCTCCACCCTGTTGATCCCCAGAGATCCCACCCCACCCAAGCTGTGCTCAGAGGCTTTTGCATATGAAAGGCCTGGCCCTTTGCAATCTGAAAATTACCTAACAAACTGCAGCTGGGTCAGAGAAACCCAGATCATCCAAAAGAAGGCCCAAGGCCCCACAGCAGCTTGCATTGCTTCACAGCTGGGCTCCTGCTAGGTAGCCTCAGGAAGAGGCCAAATTAGCACCTCCTTAGAGATCCAAGAGCCAGTGTACCCAGTGGTCAGAGTGGGACCATCCAGATCACAACTCCTCAGATCCATAAGGGACACACTCAGGGAGCAGACTCAGTGAGCACCAAAGCCCCACTGAAGCAAGTCTTGCCCCAGAAGGGTGTCTCCAGCACAGAAGTTCTCCCACTGCAGACACAGCTGTTCTCACAGCCAATTGGCCTGGAGGTCAATTCCTCCCAGTGATACCTACAATCAAGACTTAACTAAAACAAGACTGTGCACACAGCCCACAAAGGGGTACACCAAGAGTATCCACCTCAGGCAACTGGGGGAGGCTGAGATACTGGGCCCTATAGGACACCTAGCACAGAAAGCCACTCAATCAACACAGGGAAGCATAAAAAATGCGGAGACAAAGAAATAGGTCACAAATGACATAAATGGAGGAAAGCAAACTACTGGATATAGAGTTCAAAACCACACATTTAAGGTTGTTCAAGAATTTTCTAGAAACCACCGATAAATTTAGTAAGACCCTTAATAAGTCTAGTGAGACTGCGGATAAATTTAGTGAGACCCTTGAGGTTATGAAAAAGGACCAACTAGAAATTAAGTATACACTGACTGAAATAAAGAATATTATACAGAGTTCCAACAGCATACTAGAAGATTGCAAGAATCAAGTCAAAGATTTGAAATACAAAGAAGCAAAAAAACACCCAACTGGAAAAGCAAAATGAAAAAAAGAATCCGAAAATATGAAGATAGTGTAAGGAGCCTCTGGGACAGCTTCAAGCGTACCAACATCAGAATTATAGGGGTGCCAGAAGATGAGAGAGAGCAAGATATTGAAAACCTATTTGAAGAAATAATGACAGAAAACTTCCCCCACCTGGTGAAAGAAATAGACTTACAAGTCCAGGAAGTGCAGAGAACCCCAAACAAGAGGAATCCAAAGAGGACCACACCAAGACACATCATCATTAAAATGCCAAGAGCAAAAGACAAAGAGAGAATCTTAAAAGCAGCAACAGAAAGACAGTCAGTGACCTACAAGGGAACACCCATACGACTGTCAGCTGATTTCTCAACAGAAACTATGCAGGTCAGAAGGGAGTGGCAAGAAATATTCAAAGTGATGAATGCCAAGAACCTACAACCAAGATTACTTTATCCAGCAAAACTATCATTCAGAACGGAAGGTCAGATAAAGAGCTTCACAGATAAGAAAAAGCTAAAGGAGTTCATCACCACCAAACCAGTATTATATGAAATGCTGAAAGGTATCCTTTAAGAAAAGGAAGAAGAAGAAAAAGGTAAAGATACAAATTATGAACAACAAACATGCATCTATCAACAAGTGAATCTAAGAATCAAGTGAATAAATAATCTGGTGATCATAATAGAATCAGGGACATAGAAAGGGAATGGACTGACTGTTCTTGGGGGGGAAAGGGGTGTGGGAGATGCGGGAAGAGACTGGACAAAAATCGTGCACCTATGGATGAGGACAGTGGGTGGGGAGTGAGGGCGGAGGGTGGGGCGGGAACTGGGAGGAGGGGAGTTATGGGGGGGAAAAAGAGGAACAAATGTAATAATCTGAACAATAAAGATTTAATTAAAAAAAAGAAAACACAAAATAAAATGATAGAAGTTATTCCAAATATGTCAGTAATAACAATAAATGTAAGTTAATTCCACACCAAAAAAAAAAGAAGAGGAAGAAGAAAAAGGTAAAGATACAAATTATGAACAACAAATACACATCTATCAACAAGTGAATCTGAAAGTCAAGTGAATAAATAATCTGATGAACAGAATAAACTGGTGAATATAATAGAATCAGGGGCATAAAAAGGGAGTGGACTGACTATTTTCGGTGGGGGGAAAGGAGTGTGGGGGGTGCGGGAAGAGACTGGACAAAAATTGTACACCTATGGATGAGGACAGTGGGGGGAGGTGGTTAAGGCAGAGGGTGGCGTGGGAACCGGGTGGAGGGGAGCTATGTGGGGAAAAAAGAGGAACAAATGTAATAATCTGAACAAGAAAGATTTAATTTAAAAAACAACAACAACAACAAAAACAACCAGCAACCTCTTGGTTCATGGGTCAATGCTCAACCACTGAGCTGCATTAGCCAGGCCATTTTTAGAACATTTTTTCTTTTTTATCATTCCACACAGGAACTTTGTACTTATTAAACAATAATTCTGCATTCTACACTCCCTCACCACTCCTGGTAACCTCTATGATGCTTTTTTTCCTCTATGAATTTGCCTATTCTAGGTACTTATACTAGTACTAGAGGCCCAGTGCACAAAAATTTGTGCACTTGGGGGGGTCCCTCAGCCTGGCCTGTGCCCTCTCACAGTCTGGGACCCCTCGGGAGATAACGACCTGCTGGCTTAGGCCCACTCCCTGGTGGCAGAGGGCAAGCCCAATCCTGAGGTGCCTGCCCTGCAGCCCCTGGTCGGGCTCAGAGCAGGGCCGATTGGGGAGTTGGGGCGCCGCCCCCTGTCGTGCACTGAGCAGGGCGGATCAGGAGGTTGCGATGCCACCCTCAGTCATGCTCAGGGTAGGGCCGATAGTGGGTTGGGGCGCAGCCCCCGTCACACTCAAGGCAGGGTCTATGGGGAGGTTGCGGCGCCAACCCCTGTCACGCACAGAGCAGAGTGGATCAGGGGGTTGTGGTGCCACTCCTGTCACATACAGAGCCGGCCAATCAGGGGGTTGGAGCGCTGCCCCCTGTCATGCACAGAGCAGGGCCCATCAAGGGGGTTGGGGCTCCGTACCCTGTCACACACAGAGCAGGGCCGATCAGGGGGTTGGGGAGCTCCCCCCTGTCATGCACAGAGCAGGGCCGATCAGGAGGTTGTGATGCCACCCTCAGTCACACTCAGGGTAGGGCCAATTGGGGGGTTGGGGCGCCGCCCCCTGTCACACTCAAGGCATGGTCGATGGGGAGGTTGGGGTGCCACCCCGTCACACACAGAGCAGAGCCAATCAGGGGGTTGGGGCACTCCCCCCTGTCACACTCAGGGCAGGGCCGATAGGGAGGTTGCGGCTCCACCTTGTCACACACAGAGCAGGGCCGATCAGGGGGTTGGGGAGCTCCCCCCTATCAGGCACAGAGCAGGGCTGATCAGGGGGTTGGGGCGCCTTCCCCTGTCATGAACAGAGCAGGGTGAATAGGGAGATTGTGGCCCCACCCCCTGTCACACACAGAGCCACAGGGCGATCAGGGGGTTTGGGCGCTGCCCCCTGTCACGCTGATCCCGGTGCTGTGAGGCTTATTACCCTTTTACTATATAGGATAGAGGCCTGGTGCACGGGTGGGGCCGGCTGGTTTGCCCTGAAGGGTGTCCTGGATCAGGGTGGGGGTCCCGCTTGGGTGCCTGGCCAGTCTGGGTGAGGGGCTGAGGGCCTTTTTCAGGCTGGCGGGTGCCTGAAACTCCCAACCGCTCCTTTTTTCCTTTTTTTTTTTTTTTTTTTTTTTTATTCTTGGATTTATGGCTGTCACTGGAGCTGAGAGCCGTCTTTAGCTGTGAGACCTCGCTGCTGAAAGCAGGTTTCTGTCTTTGTTTACTTTCTGTATCTGAAACTTTGTTGCAACTCCAGCTCTGAGATCCCAGCTGACTGAAAACAGGTTTCTGGGGTTTTGTTTAGCTTCTATATTTGTAACAATGTTTCTTAGCAGCTCAGAGCCCAACAGCAGCAGGTGGGGAACATTGGAGTCCTCAGTCACTGAAGTAAGCAAGCCTCATGTTAACTTCAAGCTGCCTGGCTGCCGGCCGCCATCTTGGCTGGCAGTTAATTTGCACATCGCCCTGATTAGCCAATGGAAGGGTAGTGGATGTATGGCTAATTACCATGTTTCTCTTTTATTAGATAGGCTAAGTGGAATCATATGATATTTACCCTTCTGCATATGACTTATCTCATTTAGTTTGTTTTTAAGGTTTTTCCTGCTGCACCATGCATCAGAATGTTTCTTTCTGATGGATGAATAATATTTCATTGTGTGCCTATAGCACATTTTGTTATCTGTTGTCGGACATTTGGGTTATTTCTACCTTTTAACTACAGAAAATAATGCTGCTATGAATTTACTGTACAAATTTTTTGTTTGAACACCTGTTTTTAATTCTTTTGGGTACATACCTAGGAGTGGAATTACTGGGTCATATGAATTCTATGTTCAACTTTTTGAGGAACCACCAAACCATGTTCCACAGTGACTGCACCATTTTATGTTCCCATTAACAATACACAAAGGTTACAATTTCTCCCACATCCTCACTAACACATGTTATTTTCCATTTTTTAGTTTAGATATAATTGACATGTAATGTCATATTAGTTTCAGGTATATTACAAATAATTCAATATCTATAATATGCTAATTAGATATGCTAATTAGACGGATGACTTTTTGGATGAGCTTCTGGACGAAGCCAAGGTGGCGGGGGACAAGCCCCTTGCACGAATTTCATGCCTCTAGTTAGTATATATTGTGAAGTGATCACAATAAAGTTAGGTAAAATCCATCATCATATATAGTTACATTTTTTTTCTTTGTGATGAGAACTTTTAGTATCTATTCTCATAGCAACTTTCAAATATACAATATGGTATTATAGTATTATACTGTATTACAGTATTATAGTATTACTAGTGGCCCAGTGCATGAAATTTGTGCGGGGGGGGGGGTGGTGGATGTCCCTCAGCCCGGCCTGCACCCTCTCCAATCTGGGACCCCTCAAAGGATGTCCTACTGCCAGTTTACAGGGATTGGGCCTAAACTGACAGTCAGACATCCCTCTCACAATCCGGGACTGCTGGCTTCTAACCACTCACCTGCCTGCCTGCCTGCCTGTCTGATTGCCCCTAACCACTCTGCCTGCCGGCCTGCTCACCCCCAACTGCCCCCTGCCGCCGGCCTGCTTGCCCCCAAATGCCCGCCTGCCAGCCTACCCCCAACTGCCCCCCTGCCGGCCTGCTCACCCCCACCTCCCCTCCCCGCTGGCCTGCTCGCCCCCAACTGCCCCCCTGCTCACTCCAAATTGCTCCCCATTGCTGTCCTGATCACCTCCTACTGACCCCCACTGATGGCCTGCTTGCCCCCAACTGGCCCCCCTGCTGGTCTGCTTACCCCCAATGGCCCTGCCCCCCATCAGCCTTATTACCCACAACTGCCCTCCCCTCTTGGCTTCTAACTGCCTCTACCTAGGCCCCACCACCATGGCTTTGTCCAGAAGAACGTCTGGAAGGTCTCCCAGTCTAATTAGCATATTACCTTTTTATTAGAATAGATAGAGACCTGGTGCACGGGTGGGGGCTGGCTGGTTTGCCCTGAAGGGTGTCCTGGATCAGGGTGGGGGTCTTGCTGGGGTGCCTGGCCAGCCTGGGTGAGGGGCTGATGGCTGTTTGCAGGCTGGCCAAGCCCCCCAGCGGGGACCTTCACACCATGGGGGTGTGGCCAGCCTGGGTGAGGGGCTGAGGGCTATTTTCAGGCTGGTCAAGCCTCCCAGTGGGAACCCTCACCCCATGGAGGTGTGGCCAGCCTGGGTGAGGGGCTGAGGGCCGTTTTCAGGCTGGCCATACCCCCTTCAGGCTGGGGGTCCCCACTGGGGTGCCTGGCCAGCCTGATGAGGGGCTGAGGGCCGTTTTCAGGCTGGCCACACCCCCTTCAGGCTGGGGGTCCCCACTGGGGTGCCTGGCCAGCCTGGGTGAGGGGCTGAGGGCCGTTTTCAGGCTGGCCACACCCCCTTCAGGCTGGGGGTCCCCACTGGGGTGCCTGGCCAGCCTGAGTGAGGGGCTGAGGCCGTTTTCAGGCTGGCAAAGCCCCCTGGTGACCCAAGCTCCCAGCCTCTCCTTTTTTTGTTTTTGCTTTTGTTTGTTTTTCAGTGCCTCCTCGAGCAGAGGCCAGGGCAGGCTGGAAGCAGGTATCTGGGATTTATTTATCTTCTATAATTGAAATTTTATAGCCTTGAGTGGAGCCCAAGGCCGGCCAGGGCAGGCGGGAAGCTTGGCTTCATCCATCGCTGGGGGCAACCCAAGCCTCCTGCTCGCTCCAGCTCTGTGGCCACCGCCATCTTAGTTGGGTTAATTTGCATACTTGCTCCCGATTGGCTGGTGGGTGTAGCAGAGTGGCAGAGTGATGGTTAATTTGCATGTTTCTCTTTTATTAGTGTAGATTACTATAGTCATTAGGCTCTATATTACATCCCTATGACTAATTTATTTTATAGTGGGACGTTTATTATTTTTAACCTCCTTCACCTATTTCTCCCTCCCCCACTTCCCACCCCCTGCCTCTGGTGATCACCAATCTGTTCTCTGTATCCATGAGCTCCTTTGTTTGAGCTTTTCTTTTTCTTCAATTCCACATATAAGTGAGATCATATGGTATTTTTCTTTCTCTTTGACTTGTTGAATTTAGCATAAAACCCTCAAGGTTCATCCATGTTGGCTCAAATGACAAAACTGCATTATTTTTAATGGCTGAATAGTATTCTATTGTAGATATACTACATTTTTTCCCCTCTTAACATTTTTAAAAAATATATTTTATTGATTTTTTACAGAGAGGAAGGGAGAGGGATAGAGAGTTAGAAACATCAATGAGAGAGAAACATCAATCAGCTGCCTCCTGCACACCCCTATTGGGGATGTGCCTCAACCAAGGTACATGCCCTTGACCGGAATAGAACCTGGGACCCTTGAGTCCACAGGCTGACGCTCTATCCACTGAGCCAAACCGGTTAGGGCTCCTCTTAACATTTTTAAAAATAAAGTTAAACAGTGAAAAAAATCTCACAAGCTGCCTCCCTGTTCATCCCTTCACCTCCTTCCCCTCCCCATAGTCTTCAGCACTGACTCCCTTTCCTTCACCCCACTCACAGACACAGGGCATCCAACTGAGCAAACTAAACTGCTCTAAGTACAAGGAGACATGACGAAAGGAGGAGGTGAATTGTGTCCACATCCAAGGTTAAACTAACAAGTCAGCATTTTATGGGTTCTAGATTGTTTCCTTTTATTAACCAAATTGAAAAAAAGAAATTCCCTGGACAGATACTTCAAAGCTGAATCCCCCAGGACCACCAAAGAATGCCTCGAAGATATTGTTTGCATCAAAATCACCCATGTTCATGCTGTCCTCCTCCTCTAGGTCCCGTCCACTGTCATAGCCAGTCTTTTTCTTGGGATCAGAGAAGATGGTAAAAGCTTCTCCTACTTCTTTGAACTTTTTCTTCTCCTCCTTCTGAACTTCCACAGTGGCTCCACTGTGCCGATGTGGACGGTGCATCAAGGCCCGTTTCCAATAAGCTTTCTTGATCTTATCCTCAGAGGCTTTCTTGTTCACTCCCAGAATCTTGTAGTAATCTTTTTATATATTTAGGGCCTATCCCTAGGGCTTCTGTGTACAGTTCATATGCTAGCTTGTCATTTCCTTTTTTAAAGGCTTTATTACCATCTTCTTTGCTTTCAGTGCTTTGGCATTTGTGCAAGCAACACAGGCCTTTTCATGGTCAGGAGCCATTCTGAGAGCCTGTACAAAAAACTGAACCACCTTCTCAATATAATCTTCATAATAAGGACAAAGACCTCATACACACAGAGCATCCGCATTCGTGGAATCCATTCATAACATGTCACTGGCCACAGATTGTGCTTCTGGATAATGCCCCAGCATTGCTAAACATTCTGCTTTGAGGATTTTTGTTGTTGTTAATTCTTACCCGAGTTCCTCCCCCCCCCCCACACACACTAATTTTTTTGTTTTGTTTTGTTTTTTGTTTTTAAAATATATTTTATTGATTTTTTACAGAGAGGAAGGGAGAGAGATAGAGAGAGTTAGAAACATTGATGAAAGAGAAACATTGATCAGCTGCCTCCTGCACATCTCCTATTGGGGATGTGCCCGCAACCCAGGTACATGCCCTTGACCAGAATCGAACCTGGGACCTTTCAGTCCGCAGGCCGAAGCTCTATCCACTGAGCCAAACCGGTTTCGGCTCCCCCCCACTGATTTTTAGAGAAAGTGGAAGGGAAGGGGGGGAGAGAGGGAGAGAGAGAGAGAGAGAGAGAGAGAAACACTGATATGAGAGAGACACATCCCCTGCATATGCCTCAATAGGGGCAGGGATTGAGCCTGCAACCGAGGTACAAGATACATGCCTTTGACCGGAATTGAACCCCAGACCCTTCAGTCCTCAGGCTGACACTCTACCCACTGAACCAAACTAGCTAAGGACTGCTTTGAGGATATTGAAGTGATGGCAAGCAAATTCTAGGGCATAATCCATGCAGAAAACCACTTTCTGAAAACCCCACTTCTCAAAATCCATTTCTACTGTTCCCTCATATTCTCTGACTGCATTAGCATTCTGGAATGCCTGTTGCGCCTCAGCATTTTTGTGATCTAATTCTAGGGCTCTCTGGAAACTGCAACATGCTGCCATGGAAGTCCCTCACGATAGGTGGCATTTGCCTTCTTGTAGATGTCTCTAGATGAAACTGTCATCCAACCTCACTGACTGCTGTGCATTTCCAAGAGTTTCCTGGAACCTTCTGAGCATTATCAAGGTAGCTGCTTGATTCCCATAATAGCTAGCATTTTTAGGACACATATCTATGGCTTTTGTATAATACTTACAAGCTTCACTGTAATCTTTCTTGGTATAGTATGCATTTCTTTGTTCCTTGAAAGACTCTGCTTCCCTGGAATGACCTCTGAGTAACTTCCACATCACTCAGCACTGGAGGAAGGGGACAAACATTAGTGGAGTAAGGGAGAAATGGGCTCTCAGAGGGACTCTGCATCAGACCACAAGGCACCTAGGCAGCCACTGACCATTGTTTTCCAATATTCTAAAATCTTTCTCGCTTTTCTTCGTCAGGCAGCTCTGGTTTGGTCGCTGCCATTACCACATCACACCCCGGGGCAGCCACCATCTTACGGCCTAGACCAGAGAGTCCACATTTTCTTTATCCATTCATCCATCTATGGACATTTAGGTTGTTTCCATATCTTAGCTATTGTAAATAATGCAATGAATACGGGAGTGTATATGTCTTTTTGAGTCAGTGTTTTCATTTTCTTTGGATAAATATCCAGAAATGGTATTGCTGGATCATATGGTATTTCTATTTTTTTAATTCATTTTTTCCTTTTTATTTTTTTCTTTATTGATTAAGGTATTACAAATGTGTCCTTATTCCCCTATTGTCCCCCACCCCCCAGTCCTGCCCTCACCCTCACCCCCTGTTGTCTGTGTCCATCGCTTATGCTTATATGCATTCATACAAGTCCTTTGGTTGATCTCTCCCCCTTAATCCTACTCTCCCCTACCTTCCCTCTGAGGTTTGAGCATCTGATCGATGTTTCTCTGTCTCTAGATCTGTTTTTGTTCATCAGTTTATGTTGTTCATTATAATCCACAAATGAATGAGGTCATGTGATATTTATCTTTCTCTGACTGACTTATTTCACTTAGCATAATGCTCTCCAGTTCCATCTATGCTGTTGCAAATGGTAGGAGTTCCTTCCTTTTTACAGCAGCATAGTATTCTATTGTGTAGATGTACCACAGTTTTTTAATCCACTCATCTGCTGATGGGCACTTAGGCTGATTCCAAATCTTAGCTATTGTAAATTGTGCTGCTATGGACATAGGGGTGCATATATCCTTTCTGATTGGTGTTTCTAGTTTCTTGGGATATATTCCTAGAAGTGGGATCACTGGGTCAAATGGAAGTTCCATTTTTAGTTTTTTGAGGAAACTCCATACTGTTCTCCACAGTGTCTGCACCAGTCTGCATTCCCACCAGCAGTGTATGAAGGTTCCTTTTTCTCCGCATCCTCCCCTGCACTTGTCATTTGTTGTTGATAGCCATTCTGACAGGTGTGAGATGGTACCGCATTGTACTTTTGATTTGCATCTCTCGGATGATGAGTGACTGTGAGCATGTTTTCATATGTCTGTTGGCCTTCCTTATGTCCTCTTTTGAAAAGTGTCTATTTAGGTCCGTTGCTCATTTTTTGATTGGGTTGTTTATCTTCCTTTTGTTAAGTTGTATGAGTTCCCTGTAAATTTTGGAGATTAAACCCTTATCGGAGATGTCATTGGCAAATATGTTCTCCCATGCAGTGGGTTTTCTTATTGTTTTGTTGATTGTTTCTTTTGCTGTGCAGAAGCTTTTTATCTTGATGTAGTTCTATTTGTTTATTTTCTCTTTAGTTTCCATTGCCCTAGGAGCTGTATTGGTGAAGATAATGCTTCGGCATATATCTGAGATTTTGCTACCTGTGGATTCCTCTAACATTTTTATGGTTTCCTGTCTTATGTTTAAGTCCTTGGTCTATTTTGAGTTTATTTTTGTGTATGGTGTAAGTTGGTGGTCTAGTTTCATTTTTTTGCATGTGTCTGACAAAATTTCCCAGCACCATTTATTGAAGAGACTGTCTTGACTCCATTGTATGTTCCTGCCTCCTTTGTCAAATATGAATTGAGCATAGTGGTTTGGGTTGATTTCTGGGTTCTCTATTCTATTCCATTGGTCTATATGTCTGTTCTTGTGCCAGTACCAGGCAGTTTTGAGAACAGTGGCTTTGTAATACATCTTGATATCTGGTATTGAGATTCTTCCTACTTTGTTCTTCTTTCTCAGGATCGCTGCAGCTATTGGGGGTCTTTTTTTATTCCAGATGAATTTTTGGAGAGTTCTTTCTAGATCTGTGAAATATGCTGCTGGTATTTTAATGGGGAGTGCATTGAATCTATAGATTGTTTTGGGTAGTATGGACATTTTAATGATGTTGATTATACCAATCCATGAACACGGTATGTTATTCCAACTGTTTATGTCCTCCTCTATCCCTTTTTTCAACATCCTGTAGTTTTTTGAATAGACGTCTTTTACCTCCTTAGTTAAGTTAATTCCTAGGTATCTTTATTTTTGCGCAATGGTAAATGGGATTATTTTTTAAATCTCTCCTTCTATAAGTTCACTATTGGTGTATAAAAAATGCCATAGATTTCTTGGCATTAATTTTGTATCCTGCTGTGTTGCCGAATTCATTTATTAAGTCTAATAATTTTTTGATGTCTTTAAGTCTAATAATTTTTCTATGTACAGTATCATGTCATCTGCGAATAATGACAATTTTACTTCTTCTTTTCCAATTTGGATGCCTTTTATTTCTTCTTCTTGTCTGATTGCTTTGGCTAGCACTTCCAGTACTATGTTGAACAGGAGGGGTGAAAGTGGGGATCCCTGTCTCTTGTTCCTGTTCTTAAGGGAAATGGTTTTAGTTTTTGTCCATTGAGTATGATGTTGGCTGTAGGTTTGTCATATAAGGCTTTTATTATGTTGAGGTATGGTCCTTCTATTCCCACTTTGCTGAGCGTTTTTATCAGAAAAGGGTGTTGGACTTTGTCAAATGCCTTTTTTGCATCAATTGATATGATTATGTGATTTTTGTCTCTCAATTTGTTTATGTGATGTATCATGTTTATTGATTTGCAGATATTGTACTAGCCTTGCATCCCCAGAATAAATTTCACTTGGTCATGGTGTATGATCTTTCTAATGTAATGCTGGATTGGTTTGCTAGAATTTTGTTGAGGATTTTAGCATCTATGTTCATCAGGGATATTGGCCTGTAATTCTCTTTCTTTGTAGTGTCTTTATCTGGTTTGGGATTAGGGTAATGCTGGCTTCGTAGAAGAGCTTGGAAGTGTGCCTTCCTCTTGAATTTTTTGGAATAGTCTGAGAGGGATTGGTTTTAGTTCTTTGAATATTCGGTAAAACTCCCCTGTGAAGCCATCTGGTCCAGGGCTTTTGTTTGCTGGAAGTTTTTTGATTACTGTTTCAATTTCATCAGTAGTTATCAGCCTATTTAGATTTTTTGATTCTTCCTGATTGAGTTTTGGAAGCTTGTATTTTTCTAAGAATGTGTCCATTTTGTCGAGGTTGTCCAGTTTGTTGGAGTTGAGTTGTTCATAGTATTTTTTTTATTACCCTTTGTATATCAGTGGGATCAGTTGTTACTTCACCTCTTTCATTTCTGATTTTGTTTATTTGGGTCCTCTCTCTTTGTTTCTTGGTAAGCCTGGCTAGAGATTCATCAATCTTGTTTATCCTTTCAAAGAACCAGCTCTTGGTTTCATTGATCTTTTGTATTGTTTTTTTGTTTGTTTGTTTTTTGTCTCTATGTTGTTTATTTCTGCTCTGATCTTTATTATTTCCTTCCTTCTGAATATTGTGGGCTTTTCTTGTTGCTCTCTTTCTAATTCTTTAAGTTGCAAGGTTAGATAATTTATTACCAGTTTTTATTGTTTTTGGAGGTAGGCCTGTAGAGCTATGAACTTCCTCTCAGGACTGCTTTCACTGTGTGACATAGATTTTGGATTGTTGTGTTTTCATTGTCATTTGTTTCCAGGATGCTTTTTATTTCTTCTTGATCTCTTTGGTAACCCAATCATTGTTTCATAGCATGTTATTTAGCCTCCAAGTGTTTGATTTTTTTTTCATTGTTTTTATTGTAGTTAATTTCTAGTCTTATGACATTGTGATCTGAGAAGATGCTTTTTATGATTTCTATCCTCTTGAATTTGAAGAGACTTTGCCTGTGTCCTAATATGTGGTCTATTTTTGAAAATGTCTCATGTGCACTGGAGGAGAATGTATATTCTGTAGGTTTGGAGTAAAATATTCTGAAAATGTCAATTAAGTCCATCTGATCTAGTGAGTCATTTAGGATTGCTGTTTCTTTGCTGATTTTTTGTTTAGAGGATTTACCCAGTGGTGTCAGTGGGATATTAAAGTCTCCTACTATGACTGTATTGCTATCGATCTCTCCCTTGATATCTTCCAGAAGTTTTTTATGTATTTGGGTGCTCCTGTATTGGATGCATATATGTTTACCTGAGTTATGTCTTCTTGTTGAATTGCTCCCTTTAGTATTATGTATAGGCCTTCTTTATCTCTTCTTATGGCCTTTACTTTGAGGTCTATTTTGTTAGCTATGAGTATTGCAACCCCAGCTTTTTTCTCATTTCCATTTGCCTGAAAAAATTTTTTCCATCCCTTCACTCTCAGTCTGTGTGAATCCTTTGTTCTGAGGCGGGTCTCTTGCAGACAGAAATATATGTGTCATGTTTTCTTATCCATTAAGCTTGATTTCTTATCCATTCATCTATGTCTTTTTTAATTTTTTTTTAAATTAAATCTTTATTGTTCAGATTATTACATTTGTTCCTCTGTTTTCCCCCCATAACTCCCCTCCTCCCAGTTCCCGCCCCACCCTCCGCCCTCACTCCCCACCCACTGTCCTCTTCCATAGGTGCACGATTTTTGTCCAGTCTCTTTCCGCATCTCCCACACCCCTTTCCCCCACAAGAATAGTCAATCCATTCCCTTTCTATGTCCCTGATTCTATTATGTTCACCAGATTATTTATTCACTTGATTCTTAGATTCACTTGTTGATAGATGCATATTTGTTGTTCATAATTTGTATCTTTACCTTTTTCTTCTTCTTCCTCTTCTTAAAGAATACCTTTCAGCATTTCATATAATACTGGTTTGGTGGTGATGAACTCCTTTAGCTTTTCCTTATCTGTGAAGCTCTTTATCTGACCTTCCGTTCTGAATGATAGCTTTGCTGGATAAAGTAATCTTGGTTGTAGGTTCTTGGTATTCAGCACTTTGAATATTTCTTGCCATTCCTGTCTGGCCTGCAAAGTTTCTGTTGAGAAATCAGCTGACAGTCGTATGGGTACTCCCTTGTAGGTCACTGACTGTCTTTCTGTTGCTGCTTTTAAGATTCTCTCTTTGTCTTTTGCTCTTGGCATTTTAATGATGATAAGTCTTGGTGTGGTCCTCTTTGGATTCCTTTTGTTTGGGGTTCTCTGTGCTTCCTGGACCTGTAAGTCTATTTCTTTCACCAGGTGGGGGAAGTTTTCTGTCATTATTTCTTCAAATAGGTTTTCAATATCTTGCTCTCTCTCATCTTCTGGCACCCCTATAATTCTGATGTTGGTACGCTTGAAGCTGTCCCAGAGGCTCCTTACACTATCTTCGTATTTTCGGATTCTTTTTTTCATTTTGCTTTTCTGGTTGGGTGTTTTTTGCTTCTTCGCGTTTTGAATCTTTGACTTGATTCTTGTGCTCCTCTGGTCTGCTGTTGGGTGTCTGTATAATATTCTTTATTTCAGTCAGTGTATGCTTAATTTCTAGTTGGTTCTTTATCACAACATCGAGGGTCTCATTAGATTTCTTGAGGATCTCACTACATTTATCGGCAGTCTCACCAGTCTTTTCGAGGGCCTTACTAAGTTTATCGGCAGCTTCTAGACAGTACTTGAGAGACCTTAAAAGTGTGGTTTTGAGCTCTATATCTTCCATTTCTGACATTTGCGTCCTGTTTCTTTGTCTCCGCATTTTTTTTATCTTTTCTTGGTGCACCCCCTAGTGGTCTTTGTGCGCAGTCTTGTAGTTAAGCCTTGATTGTTGTCGGTAATACCAGGGGTGATTTGACCTCCAGGCTAACTGGCTATGAGAGTCAGCTGTGTCTGCAGTGGGAGAGCTTCTGTGCTGGATCTCTAGGGCGGTGCTAATCTAGCCTTTGCCTGAGGCTATCCGGCAAATGGTTCTGCACAGGGCTTGGGCGGGGCGGGTCCCCGGGGATCTACAGGGCAGGCGGAGCGAGCAGTTATGGCTGCTCTCAGTTCCGTCCCTAGGGGCTCTGCCTCTCAGAGTCCCAGCAACTGCTGCAAACCTCGGAGAGAAAGCTGCCTTCGAGTTCCGACCAATGCCAGACAGTCCCGCTTCTCCCGTTTGAGTCTGGGTCCCCAGAGACTCGCCTGGATCTGGAGCTCAGAGTCTGAAACTCCCTCCCGATTGAAAACAACAACTGCGCCCTCCGCCGCCGGCCCGCTCCGCGTGCACACTCCGCACCTGAGTATTTCACTTCAGCACTGCGCCTCCTCTGAGTCTGGGTATGATATTCTCTTTCCTCCTACTTGTAGAATTTCCACTCAGCCAGCCTTCCTGTGGTTCTGGATGATGTCTGTTCTGTCCTTTAGTTATATCTCTGAAGTGGTCGTTCGAGGCAGCAATCTCCAGCGTTAACCTATGCCGCCATCTTGGTTTCTCCCATCTATGTCTTTTGATTGGAGCATTTAACCTATTTACATTTAATGTTATTATTGATAAGTACTTGTTTGTCATCATTTTTATTCTTAATATTTGTGTTTCTTCTTACCTTTCAGTTTGTTCTTTTTACAGCAGTCCCTTTAGCATTTCTTGCATTGCTGGCTTGGTGGTAATAAACTCTCTTAGCCCTTTTTTTGTCTGTGAAGCTATTGATTCCACCTTAAAATTTGAATGATAGCCTTGCTGGGTAAAGTATTCTTGGATTCAGTCCCTTCTTTGCATCATTTTGTATATTTCATTCCATTCCCTTCTGGCTTGGTGTGTTTCTGTTGAGAAATCAGTTGATATTCTAATAGGAGATCCCTTGTAGGTATCAACTTTCTGTCTCTCTCTGGCAGCTTTTAAAATTCTTACTTTGGTCCAGCTGGTGTGGCTCAACAGTTGAGCATCGACCCAGGAACCAGGAAGTCGCTGGTTCGATTCCTGGTCAGGGCACATGCCTAGGTTGCAGGCTTGATCCCCAGTGTGGGTCCGTGAAGAAAGCAGCCAATCAATGACTTTCTCTCTCATCAATGTTTCTATCTCTCTCTCCCTTTCACTTCTTCTCTAAAAATCACTAAAGATTTTTTTTTAAAAAAAATTCTTACTTTGTCGTTGGTGTTTGCCAATTTAATTATGATGTGTCTTGGTGTCAGTCTTTTGTGGTTCATCTTGTTTGGGACTCTATGTGCTTCTTGGACTTGCGCAGTTTTTTTCTTGCCAATATCAGGAAAGTTTTCTGTCATTATTTCTTCAAAACAGGCTTTCTATACCTTGCGTCTCTTCCTCTCCTTCTGGTACCCCTATTATGCAAATGTTGTTTTGTTTTGTATTGTCCCAAAGCTCCCTTAGGCTCTCCTCTTGCTTTTTAAATTTTCTTTCCAGTTGCTGCTGTGTTTGTGTGTTTTTTCCTACCTTGTCTTCTAATACGCTGATGCAGTCCTCAGCCTCTTCTAGTCTTTTGTTTAAGCCTTCCATCATGTTCTTTATTGCAGCTATGTCGTTCTTCATTTCCTCTTGGTTCCTTTTCATGTTGGTGACATTCTCATTCAGCTCCTTATAATTCTTGTTGAGTTGTGTGTATTTGTCATTGAGTTGTGTGTATTTGTCCTCCAGCTGTTTGAGCATCCTTATAACCATTACTATGAATTCTTTCTCTGACATGTTACTAGTCTCAATTTCATTTAACTCCCTTTCTAATGATTCCTCTTTTTCTTTCCTTTGGGGATTGCTTTTTTGTCTTCCCATGTTTTGCTGTAATGTTTTAATTGTAGATCCGATTGCTTTGTTACCCAGGTTCTTTTGGGGATGGTGCTACTGGTGTGATCTCTCAGGTCTCCTGGGCTTGGTAACCTAGCATAGCTCCCTACTTGAGCTATTTGGGTTCTCTTGATGTAAGCCTGCGAGCTGGAAAGGCACAACTGCAGTGTCTAGAAGTCAGCAGCCATGGAGGGCGGTGTCCCAAGTTTTGCTGCCTTGCACCCTTGGTTGAAATCTTGCATGCCCAGCGGGGACTCACAGTGGCACCCAGAAGCTATCTGTTGGGGTGGTGGAGCTCAGGTGGCCTGCGCTCTAGAGAGGCGTGACTGTGGTGTCCAGAGTTCTGTAACTGTGGGGTGGGGAGACTCAGCTTTTGCTGTTGCTGCTTCCGTGGTTGGATACACGTGCCCCCAGTGGCAGCTCACAGGGGCACCGTGGTGCGTTTGCCATCAGGGTGTACTGATGCACGCTGAAGGGCCCTGGCACAGAAGCCACGTGATCAAGGTGTCTGTGAGCAGGTATCCCGGAAGAGGGTATTCAGAGTTTCTACAGCCCAGTATTGCACCCCTGTTTGTCCAAGATTGCACCTAGCCAGGGGTCACAGAGGCTCCCAAGTGCGACCTGTGGATTGATGGGCACAGGGGGCCTCGGTAGTTCTATAATTAATTTTTTGAGGGGTCTCCATACTGTTTTCCATAGTGGCAGCACCAATTTACATTCCTGCCAACAGTGTGAACAAGAATTCCCTGCTCTTTCCAACACTAGCTATTTCTTATGTTTTTGACAATAGCCATTCTAACAGGTGTAAGGTGATATCTTACTGTGGTTTTGGTTTACATTTTGTTGATGGTTAGTGATGTTGAGCACCATTTCATGTACTTGTTGGCCATGTGTATGTCTTCTTGGGAAAAATGTCTCTACAGATAGTCTGCCCATTTTAAAAATTGGATATTTTTCCTCTTAAGTTGTATAAATTTTATACAACTTAGTAAATTGCTTTTCATTTTGTTGATTAGTTTTCTTTGTTGTGCAGAAGTGTTTCAGTTTAATGTAGTCCCACTTGTTTATTTTTGCTTTTGTTGCTCTTACTTGTGGTGTCAAATACAAAAAATCATTGCCAAGACTGATATCAACAAGCTAACTGCCCATGTTTTCTTGTAGGAATTTTATGGTTGTGGGTCTTATGTTCAAGCCTTTGATCTATTTTGAGTTAACTTTTGTGTATGGTGTAAGAGAGTGGGCCAGATTTATTCTTTTGAATTATTGCTGTTCAGGTTTTCCAACATCATTTATTAAAGAGAATGTCCTTTTCCTATTGTATATTATAAATGAGTTGACCATTTATGTGTGCCTTTAATTCTGTTACATTGATCTATGTGTCTGTTTTTATGCCAATACCATAATGTTTAGATTACTACACCTTTGTGATATAGCTTGAAATCAGAAAGCATGATGTCTCCAGGTTTGTTCTTTTTTTCTCAATATTGCTATGCCTATTCAGGGTCTTTTTTTGATTCTATACAAATTTAGGATTGTTTGTTCTATTTCTGTAAAAAATGGCATTGAAATTTTTATAAGGATTGCATCAAATCTGTAGTTTGTTTTGGGTAGCTAGTATGGACATTTTAACAATATCAATTCTTCCAATCCATGAGCATGCAATACCTTTTATTTATTTGTGCCTTTTTCAATTTCTTTAATCATTGAATAGGATATTAGCTGTGGGCTTGTCATATATGGCTATTATTCAGTTGAGGTATGTTCCTTCTATATACACTTAAGTGTCCATCATATATGAATGCATAAGGATTATATATATATATATATATATATATATATATATATATATATATATATATATAATATCCTAATATATAAAAATCTAGGGTCCATAACGACCAACTGAAGGCTCCACCGAACACCAGAAGTCAATCCTGAAGTCAGTGCTGGGTTGCCGTGGCGACCCAGCACTGACTGCGCTGGTGCAGGTGTGGCAACCCAGCACTGAGTGCTGAGGGGGCTGCGGATCAGGCTCAGAGAGAGGCTCAGAGAGAGAGGCAGGGTCTGATCCGCAGCCTCCATGGCAGCTGTTGATCAGCTGTTGCTTCTCTCTTTCTCCCCGGACTTTTCCAGCAGCTGTGCCTCTGTTTCTCTGGGCCTCTGTCAGGGCTGCTGATCAGCCCCACCTCTCTGATCAGGCCCGGAGATAGGACTAGAGATAATGACTGGCATAGAAACTGACCAATCAGAACCAAATCTGGGTGTATTGTGAGGAGCCAATGGCTGCCTAGGAGGTGGAGCTTTTGACGCTGACTGGCATAGAAACTGACCAATCAGAACTGACTGGCAGGGGAGGGTGGTTGGGGCAAGATCAGGCCTGCAGGGGAGGGCAGTTAGGGGTGATCAGGTAGGCAGAGGCAGTTAGGGGTGATCAGGCAGGCAGGCAGGTGAGCGGTTAGGAGCCAGTGGTCCCAGATTGTGAGAGGGATGTCCGACTGCTGGTTTAGGTCGGGTCCCATCCCCAAGGGGTCCCCAATTGGAGAGGGTGCAGGCTGGGCTGAGGGAACACCTCCATGCACGAATTTTGTGCACCAGGCCACTAGTACTTATATATAAAACTAAGCCATAAAAAAATAATGAAATCTTGCCATTTGTGATAACATGAATGACCTAGAGGATATTATGCTAAGTGAAATAAGTGAGAGAAAGATAAACTTATATGATGCAGCAGAAGCAATTCTAAGATGGAAGTTCATAGCAATAAATGCTCACATCAAGAAACAAGAAAATCTCAAATAAATAACCTAATTTTACAAATACTGTATTATTTCATTTATAGTAGAATTTGAAAAACTAAACAGATGAAAGAACAAAACAAATAGACTCATAGACAAAAACAAACTAATTGTTGCCAGAGGGTTAAGTGGTGAGAGGATGGGTGAAGGGGATTAATAAGTACAAACTCAACAAAATAACAAAGCAACCAACTGAATGGGAGAGGATATTTGCAAACAACAGCTCCCAGATATGTTATTTATTTATTTTTATAAATCTTCATTGTTGAAAGTATTACATATGTCTCCCTTATCCCCCATTCACCCCCTCATGCCCCTCCATCCCCCTAGGCCAGCGGTCGGCAAACTCATTAGTCAACAGAGCCAAATATCAACAGTACAACGATTGAAATTTCTTTTGAGAGCCAAATTTTTTAAACTTAAACTATATAGGTAGGTACATTGTTATTAACTTAATTAGGGTACTCCTAAGCTGGCCTTTGCTAAAAACGTCCTCAATCTGATTGAGGTACGTTCGCTGAGGTCGACCCCTTCCAACTCTCCCATCCACACTTGTCTTGTATACTTGTTTCAGATAGATGAGTGTGGATGGGAGAGTTGGAAGGGGTCGACCTCAGCGAACATACCTCAAAACAATGTACCTCCCTCGGGCTGCATATACCGTGGCCCGCCTGTGCCGTGTCTCCCGTCGCCCGAACGACCGACACACCCCACTTCTTCTAATGCCACTTCTTCAAAATAGACTCGTCCAGGCCGAAAACCGACTTCTGCGCATGGGCCACTAAGTTTCAATCACACTGTACGTGTGCGCCGCACATGGTATTTTGTGGAAGAGCCACTCTCAAGGGGCCAAAGAGCCGCATGTGGCTCTCGAGCCGTGGTTTGCCGACCACTGCCCTTGGCCTTTACCACACTATAGTCTTTGTCCATGGGCCATGCATACATGCATACAAGGTCTTTGGTTGATTAACTCCCACCCACCCACCCTCCCCTGCTTTCCCTCTGAGATTCTCCACTTGTTCCATGCTTCCATTTCTCTGGATACACTTCGTTCATCAGTTTATTTTGTTACATAGATTCTACATATGAATGAGATCATGTGATACTTGTCTTTCTCTGACTGGCTTATTTCACTTAGCATGATACTCTTCAGGTCCCTCAAAGAAGGACTGTCTCAAAGAAGGATCTCTTTTTTACAGCTGCATAGTATTCCACGGAATAAATGTACCACAGTTTTTTTATCCACTCATCTACTGATGGGCACTTGGGCTGTTTCTAGATCATAGCTATTGTAAATTGTGCTGCCATGAACATAGGGGTGCATACATTCTTTCTGATTGGTGTTTTGGTTTTTTAGGATATATTCCTAGAACTGGGATCAGTGGGTCAAATGGCAGTTTCATATTTAATTTTTTGAGGAAACTCCATACTGTTTTCTTTCTTTTTAAAAAAATATTTTTTATTGACTTCAGAGAGGAAGGAGAGGGAGAGATAAAAACATCAATGATGAGAGAGAAGCATTGATTGGCTGCCTCCTGCAAACGCCCTACTGGGGATTGAGCTGCAACCCAAGCATGTGCCCTTGACTGGAATTGAACCTGGGACCCTTTAGTCCACAGGTCAATGCTCTATCCACTGAGCCAAACCAGCTAGGGCCATACTGTTTTTTTGGTTTTAAAAAATATATATTTTATTGATTTTTTACAGAGAGGAAGGGAGAGGGATAGAGAGTTAGAAACATCGATGAGGAAGAAACATCGATCAGCTGCCTCCTGCACACCTCCCTACTGGGGATGTGCCCGCAACCAAGGTACATGCCCTTGACAAGAATCGAACCTGGGACCTTTCAGTCCGCAGGCCGACGCTCTATCCACTGAGCCAAACCGGTTAGGGTGGCCATACTGTTTTTCACATTGGCTGCACCAGTCTGCATTCCCACCAACAGTGTACTGAAGGTTTCCTTTTCTCCACATCCTCACCAGCACTTGTCATTTGTTGATTTGTTGATGGTGGCCATTCTGACGGGTATGAAGTGATACCTCATTGTCATTTTTATTTTTTAGAAACTGTTTATTTTCCATCAACCTTATTTCCGTTCTGTTAAGAATTTGTGGAAGAACAGCTTAGGACCACTCAGTGGTTGTTCCTACCCATTCAGTAGCCTGAGCAGTGGGGGCTGCAGACCAGTCTTCAGTGGCAGGCTGAGCCCTCCAGTCTTCAGTAGGAAACTGCTGAATGGGTACAGAGGGCACCTGCATGCCTTCAGACCAGTCTCTTACCTCAGGCTGAGCAGCAGTGAACTCAGGAGCAGGAGCAGTCCATTCACCCTGAAATTCCTCCTTGGTCACAGCCTTTTCAGCAGCGGCCTGCTCTTCCTTTTCAATCTCTTCAGGATCTCTGTAGAAGTAAAGATCAGGCATGGCTTCCCACGGGTGTTCACGGGAGATAGTGCCACGCATGCGGAGTACTTCCCGGGCCAGCATCCACCACATCAGACCCACTGAGTGAGCCCCCTTGTTGTTGCAAGGGATGGCGATGTCCACATAGCGCAGCGGAGTGTCTGTGTTACACAGAGCAATGGTGGGCAGGTTAACGTAAGACGCCTCTGTGAGAGGCTGTTGGTCAGCCCTGGGGTCAGTAACCACCAGAAGTCTTGGCTCCCGGAAGGCTGCCTGCATCTGGTTGGTGAAGGTTCCAGGAGTGAAGCGGCCGGCAATAGGAGTGGCTCCAGTGGCAGCAGCAAACGTCAGCACAGCTCGCTGGCCAGTATTCCTGGACGATATGACAGACGTCAGCTGGGTTTTCGACGGCAACAATGGCACAAGCCGCCAGCAGAAGCTTCTCCCAGGTTCTCTTCAGATTGATGATGTAGATGCCATCACTTTTCCTTTTGTAGATGTACTGTTCCATTTGGAAGTCAAGGTTGGTGCCACCTAAGTGGGTTCCTCCTGCAAGGAACTTGAGGACATCCTCCTCCTTCATTTGCAGGACATCAAGGGCTCCGGACATTGTGAAAAGTTTCCCTTTAAGTTACGTGGGAACCGAGAACAACGCCGCCGTATGGAGCCCTCCCTGGGTAGTGCGGAAAGCTCATTGTCATTTTAATTTGCATCTCTCTGATGATGAGTGACTTTGAGCATTTTTTCATATGTCTCTTGGCCTTCTGTATGTCCACTTTGAGAAGTGTCTATTTAGGTCCTTTGCCCATTTCTTTTTCTTTCTTTTTTTTTTTTTTTACAATAATAGAACTATTTTATTAAACATATGAATGTACTTATTTTGTACAAAACACGGTGACATTTCTTTCTCTCCTCTGCCACACGAGGCTACCACTCTAGAACTTCCTATTTACCAAAACACTTGGCAGCAGTCATGACGAGTTGAAGAAAAGTGCAATTCTGAAAGTAACACCACATAACCAAAATGGGGAACAAAACCAGGCAGAAGTTAGCAGGTTTCTTGGCTAGCTCTCTGCTGACAGACCCTAATCGTACTCAACAGGTAATATTTTAGGAATAGAGACTCCTGAGTATTTAAGTAATACTGCCCAACTCTATTGGCAGCATCCCTCTTCTACTTCCATCTATCCAGATGGTATTATAACTAATAATTTGTAACTTCTTTTAAGAAATTCCAGTTTGGCTCACACCCCTATGAGTTGCCTATCTCACTTTGAATTTCAAAATAACGGAAGAGCAGTAAGTTTCAAAATGATGTCAATTGAGACATTTTATGGATGAAACCTACTTTCTAGAAGTCAACTGTTCAAAACATGCACAGCTGGACACAACAGACTGAGAAACTAGGTCCTGCTGGAAAATATGTTGGGTACCAATTTGATCCAGTTATTCTGCATCTGTGGATTTAAAATGATCATCATCCACAGTGGAATAGATGTGTCCCTCATTGCTTAAAAAATCCACAGCTTGCTTGATTGAGGCTATAGGCATGTGTTGAAGCTGATTCTTGAGATCGTGAAAGTTCAACCCTTCAGGTCTTGGGCAAGCCTTAATCAAATTCAGCACCTGGTTTTGGGCCACAGTGAGGCCGTTTGCCGGTATGAGGCTATTCCCACCAAAGCTCCCTGCTTCACCCATTCCTGGATTGCTGATAGGCGCTCTCCCGGCTGAGGGCTAGCTGTTAGCTTTGGTCAGCATCATGTGTGCATTCACTACTTCCAGAATATGTGCGGTGAACTCATTCATATCCTCCAGGGGCATGATCTTAAAGGCCACCAGGCTTTTTTTGTTCTGAAAAGATCTCAGATGGCCAGTCACTTTCACATACGTTTCTGGAGGAACCCCAGTGTTTTCACCACTGGCATCATCTGTGTCAACCCACTGGCGAACATCCATGGGTGCAGCTGTCATGTCATCTATTTTGTAAACAATGTTGGTTGGAGCCTCCTCAGCATGTCTGATTATCCCCACAATAGTGACCTGTGATATCTCAACACTCCCAATTCTGAACACTTCATCAACCAGAGTGGCAGAAAGCAGCTGAGATATGGTACAGGGTACAATGTGCTGGGCTCGGGTTCTTGTTCCACATCTTGGTCACGACTCCCTCAGGAAAGACGCCCAGAAGGCTCCGGTCCATTGGGTTCACCGGACGCCGCAGAACCCTCTTGCGGCCGCAGCCCCTTTGCCCATTTCTTAGCTGGATTGTTTGTCTTCCTTTTGTCAAGTTGTATGAGTTCCTTATATATTTTGGATATAAACCCTGTATCAGATGTATCATTGCCAAATATGTTCTCCCATACAGTGGGCTCCCTTTTTGTTTTGTTGATGAATTCTTTTGCTGTGCAGAAGCTTTTTATTTTGATGTAGTCCTATTTGTTTATTTTCTCTTTCGTTTCCTTTGCCCTAGGAGATGTATTAGTAAACATATTGCTATGAGATATGTTTGATTTTTTTCTGCCTAATTCTTGTAGGATTTTTATGATTTCCTGACTTATATTTAAGTCTAGTTTAATTTTTTTGGCATGTATCTTTCCAATTTTCCCAGCACCATTTATTGAGGAGACTGTCTCTGCTCCATTGTATGCTCTTGCCTCCTATTTCAAATATTGAGTATAATAGCTTTGGTCGATTCCTGCATTCTCTGTTCAGTTCCATTGATCTATATGCCTGTTCTTGTGCCAGTTCCAGGCTGTTTTGAGTACAATGGCTTTGTAGTATAACTTGATACAGTGGGACCTTGACTTACGAGTTTAATTCGTTCCGTGATGGAGCTCGTAACTCAAATTACTTGTATGTCAAATCAAAAGTGAACGAGTGAGACACGTGATGCTGGGCTGAAGTTGTGGCATTCACTGTGACATTCGCTGCGCCAACTAGCGGTGGGGTATCTGAAGCTGGCTCGTAACCGAATTTTAGCTCGCAACTCAAAGGAAAAAAATTGGCCGAGAGACGGCTCGTATCTCGAAAAACTCGTTAGTTGGGACACTTGTAAATCAAGGCCCCACTGTATCTGGTATTGTAATTCCTCCAACTTTGTCCTTCTTTCTCAGAATTACAGCAGCTATTTGGGGTCTTTATTTGTTTCCTATAAATTTTTGGAGTGTTTGTTCTAGTTCTGTGATATATGCCATTGGTATTTTAATAGGGATTGCATTGAATCAATAGATTTCTTTGGGTAGTATGGACATTTTAATGATGTTGATTCTACTAATCCATGAACATGGTATATTCTTCCACTTGTTTATATCTTCTTCTACCTCTTTTTCAATGTCCTGTTGTTTTCAGAGTACAGATCTTTTACGTTCTTGGTTAGGTTTATTCCTAAGTATCTTAATTTTTTGTTGCAATGGTAAATGGGATTTTTTAAAAAAATTTCTCTTTCTGAGAGTTCACAATTGGTGCATAAAAATGCTATGGATTATTTGGTGTTAATTTTGTATCCTGCTGCGTTTCCAAATTCATTTATTAAGCCTTGTAGTTTCTTTATGGAGTCTTTAGGGTTTTTTTATGTACAGTATCATATCATCTGTGAATAATCCATTTACATTTAAGGTTATTATTGACTAGAGGCCCAGTGCACAAGGTGTTTTCCAATAGAGTGGGTCAACTGGTCTCCCATCTCCCCCCCCCCACCCCCCACCAAGGCAAAACTGCCTAGATAGCAATTGTCTGCATGAGAAAGATGACCTCCACAGCGTGAGGGAATGACTTAGCTTGGGAAACTGAGGTGTCTGCCTTCTGAGCTCTAACCCCAGTGCCCCTGATGCTGACTTTTGCTCACACAGCTCCAGTCCACTCTGCCCTCCCTCTGCTGGAGCACAAGGTGAGTGGTTCCACAGGGAATTTTGTGCATTGGCCCTTTAAGAGGATGCCTGCATTTCCAGTTGTCTCTCCCTGGCAGACAGCAACCCTGCTGCTTTTCATAGCCAGATGTTCTGTGGGTACCCTTCTCAGTTCTGGTGCCTTCTGCTGAGGGGCCCAGCTTAGAGATTAGACCCCAGAGTTCTCAGTGACAACTCCCCACATCTGAGATATCTATCTGGAACTTCAGTTGCTGTCTGTGGGAGCCTGGCCAGCCCTTTCATGCCTCCACTCCTCCTAACAGTCTGTGCAGTCTCTACTTTCCATCCATGATTATCAGGGTTCTCTCCAGTGAGTCTTCAGTTGATTATTCAGGAAGTTTTTCTGTATTTTAGTTGTAATTCCAGTTTGGTCCAGGGAGCGTGTCTGTGCAGCATACACTTACTTTGTCGCCATTTTTAATCTCCAAATGGTAAAGTTTTCATTCTTTTTTTAAGGCCGAGTCATATTCCATTATATACATCCATATCCATATATAGCACAGCATTTTTATCTACTTGTCTATTCATGGGCACTTGGGTTGCTTCCATATCTTGGCTATTGTAAATAATGCTGCAGTGAACATAGGGGTGCCTATATTCTTTTGAATTAGTGTTTTGGATTTATTCAGATATATACACAAAAGTGGAATCACTGGGTCTTAAGGCAGTTTCATTTTGAATTTTTTGCAGAACCTCCATGCTCTTTTCCATAGTGGCTGTGCCAATCTGCATTCCCACCAGCAGTGAATGAGGGTTCCCTTTTCTCCACTTCCTCACCAACACTTGCCATTTGTGGACTTGTTGATAATAGCCATTCTGACAGGTGTGAGGTGATATCTCATTGTGGTTTTAAAATATTTATTATTTTATTTTATTTTTTTCAATAACATTTATCTCCCCTATACCCTACTCCACCTCCACCCACACATCTCCCCTCCCCACAACCACCACACTGTTGTCCATGTCCATTAGTCCTTTCTCTCCCTTTTTTCCTTTTTTTTTTCAATCATAGCCTCCCACCAAGCTGTCAGCCTGTTCTCTATATATGAATCTGTCTCTATTTTTCTTGTTAGTTCAGTTTGTTCACTAGATTCCACATATGAGTGAAATCATATGATACTTGTGTTTCTCTGACTGGCTTATTTCACTTAGCATAATATTCTGCAGGCCCATCCATGCAGTTGCAAAAAGTAAAATTTTCTTCTTTTTTATGGCTGAGTAGTATGTAGAAAATTTGCTCTGCTAGTCTTCCGGTCATTCTCAGAGATATCTGTTATATATGTAGTTGTTAGTTTTGGTGTCAATGAGAGGAAGTGAGCTCAGGATCTTCCTACTTCACCATCTTGAACCCAAAGCCAGGAGCTTTGCTTTTCAATGCCAATTTAACTTCATAGTGATATGTTGTTTCTTGTGATTGGTACATTGCCTATGCAACAAATTTGTCTTCGGATCACTCAATCACTGCCCCCACTCCTCTTATTACAATCTTTACTTTAAAGTCTGTTTTGTCTGATATAAATATAGCCACCCCAGCGTTCTTTTGGTTTTCATTTGCATGAAATATCTTTTTTTAAATATATTTTTTATTGAGTTAAAAGAAGAAGGAAGAGGGAGAGAGAGATAGAAATATCAATGATGAGAGAGAATCATAGGTCGACTGTCTCCTGCATGATGGTTCGAGCCTGCAACCCAGGCATGTGCTCTAGGAATTGAACCATGACCTCCTAGTTCATAGATTGATGCTCAACCACTGAGCTACACCAGCCTGGCTGAAATATCTTTTTATAACTTTCACTTTCAGTATCCTCATGTCCTTATATCTGAAGTTAGTCTCTTGTAGGCAGTTTATGGACGGGTCTTGTTGTTGTTGTTGTTTAAATCTCATCATCTACTCTATGCCGTTTTTTGTTTTTTTTTTAAAAAGAGGTCTTTTTATTTATTTGTAACATTTACAAGTAACATGTTCAGTAACATTAACATTGCATAAAAACAGAGATTAAGTGAGTATTCCCCTTGGCCCTTCCTCCAAGCCCATGTCCCTCTCCAGAGGTATTCACCCAACTTGGCTTGAAATGTGTTCTTTTTTTAAAAAATATATTTTTTATTGATTAAGTTATCACATATATGTCCTTATCCCCATGTTATCCCCTACCCCACCCCCGCTCATGCCCTCACCCCCCCCCCGTTGTCCATGTCCATTGGTTAGGCCTATATGCTTGCATGTAAGTCCTTTGGTTGATCTCTCCCCCTTACCCCCACCCTCCCCTACCTTCCCTCCAAGGCCCGACAGTCCAATCAATGCCTCTCCGTCTCTGGATCAGTCCTTGTTCATCAGTTTATGTTGCTCATTAAATTCCACAAATGAGTGAGGTCATGTGGTATTTATCCCTCAAAGGATATCCTTCAGCATTTCATATAATCCTGGTTTGGTGGTGATGAACTCCTTTAACTTTTTCTTATCTGTGAAGCTCTTTATCTGACCTTTAATTCTGAATGATAGCTTTGCTGGATAAAGTAGTCTTGGTTGTCGGTTCTTGGTATTCATCACTTTGAATATTTCTTGCCACTCCCTTCTGGCCTGCATGGTTTCTGTTGAGAAATCAGCTGACAGTCGTATGGGTACGCCCTTGTAGGTAACTGACTGTTTTTCTCTTGCTGCTTTTAAGGTTCTCTCTTTGTCTTTTGCTCTTGGCATTTTAATTATGATGTGTCTTGGTGTGGTCCTCTTTGGATTCCTTTTGTTTGGGGTTCTCTGTGCTTCCTGGACTTGTAAGTCTATTTCTTTCATCAGGTAGGGGAAGTTTTCTGTCATGATTTCTTCAAATAAGCTTTCAGTATCTTGCTCTCTCTCTTCTTCTGGCACCCCTATAATTCGGATGTTGGTATGTTTGAAGTTGTCCCAGAGGCTCCTTACACTATCTTCATATTTTTGGATTCTTTTTTCGTTTTGCTTTGCCGGATAGGTGTTTTTTGCTTCTTCGTATTTCAGATCTTTGACATGATTCTTGGGATCCTCTCGTCTGCTGTTGGATCTCTGTATATTATTCTTTATTTCAGTCAGTGTATGTTTAATTTCTGACTGGTCCTTTTCTATTTTTTTGGCATTCTCATTAAGATCCTTGAAGGTCTCACTAAGTTTCTCGGAGGTTCGTAGAAGATTCTTGAGTAACCTTATAACTGTGATTTTGAACTCTATGTCCTCCATTAGTTTGCTTTCCTCCATTTCTTTCATTTGTGACATGTTTCTTTGTCTTCGCATTTTGGGCTGACTGTGAGGACCCGCTGTGTCTATAAGAAGAACTGCTGTGCTGGAGACACCCTTATGGGGCAGGACTTGTTTCAGTGGGGCTTTGGTGCTCACTGAGTCTGTTTCTTGAGTGTGTCCCTTGTGGATGTGAGGAGTTGAAATCTAGTATCTGACCTGGAGTACCCTGGCTCCTGGATCTCCAAGTCAACCACTGTGTGAATCCACCCAGCAGGGGCTACAGCAATATCAATAGATTTCTCCTCTTTGTTTGGCGTTTGGAAGTTTTGGAGCTCTCTGATTCACTGCAGTTTGTTAGGCTGCAAAAGCGCAGGTGCCTCCTTTGTGCCACCGAGCACAGCTTGGGAGGGGATGTAAATTGAGTGGGGCAGGGTCTCAGAGAGTCCTCAGGGCGGAGCAAACAGCAATGGTGTTGTCAGCAAGCCCGTGACTCCAACTCTGCGACTCCCTGAGTGCCACGCGCCCCCACAGCAACAATGATCCCTGCGAGCAGCTCTGTGAGAAAGTCACCCTCGCTTTCCGACCCGCTTCTCCCCGTAGGAGCCTGGGACCTCAGGGTCTCACTGTAAATGAGTTCAGTGCGTTCGAGAGCTTGTCTCACCTTCCAATTGAAAAAAACCGCGCACCAATGTGCAGCAGCCTCGCACGCGCCTCCGTACCTCTGTTCTTGGCGCCTCTCCCCTCCTACTTGGTCTTAATGTGCTTTTTTCTTTCCTTCTAGTTGTAGAACTTCCACTCGGTCAGCTTTCCCATGGTTCTGGATGATGGCTGTTTTGTCTTATAGTTGTGGTTTTAATGTTGTTGTGGGGGGCAGCACGTACAGGTTTGTACCTTATGCCGCCATCTTGGTTCTCTCCACTCTATGCCTTTTGATTGAAGAATCTAGTTCATTTACATCTAAAGTAATTATTGATAGGTATGTATTTATTGCTTTTAAATATATGTACACACATATATATACATATATATGTGTGCATATACACATTTATTGATTTCAGAGAGGAAGAGATGGAGAGACAGAAAGATCAATGATGAAAGATCATTGATTGACTGCCTCCTGAACACCCCCTACTGGGGACTGAGCCCACAACCCGGGCATGTGCCCTGACCAGGAATCAAACCATGACCTCCTGGTTCATAGGTTGATGCTCAACCACTGAGTAACACTGGCTGGACTATATGATAAGACATATCACCCGAGGATATTTTTTTTATTGATGACAGAAGAGAGACAGACAGAAACATCGATGTCAGAGAGAAACATTGATCGGTTGCCTCCTGTATGTGCCCCAACCAGGGATTAAACCCCCAACCTGGGTATGTGCCCCGACAAGGAATTGAACCTACCCTTTTGGTGCATGAGACTATGCTCCAACCAACTAAGCCACACTGGCCAGGGCACTAATTTGTTCATTGTTTTGTAGTTTTCTGTTTCTTCCTTCTTCTCTTGCTCTCTTCCTTTGTGATTTGATGATTTTTTTTTTGTAGTTGTATGTTTAGGTTCCTTTGTCATTATTTTGTGTGCATCTATCTTATAATTTTTACATTGTGGTTAACATGAGGCTTACATATAACAGCTTACATTTATAATCATCCAGTTTTGGGGTTTTTTTTCTATTATGAAATAGTTATTCTCCTAGCTTCCAAAACCTTTCCTCTTGGCCTGACTCTGCCTTTTCAAAGACCTGGTCATATCACTCCTCTGCTTAATCAGTTTAATGGAGACTCATTGACTTTAGGATTGAGTAAACACTCTGTAGAGTGGCACTTAGGAGCAAACCCCCACTAACCTCCCCACTTTCCCCCCCGCCCCCCCCCCCACACACTCAGATGTCACCTTGCTCTTTAGTAATCTGTCCTCTACTCTAATCACACAGAATTCATGCAGAATTCTCCCAAATGGTTTGGGGGGAAAAACACCTAAATGGATCATCAGGTGGGTAAGATGGAGTTGATTAAGAAGATAAGGGCAGAACTTAAAGGACAGCAAGGACCTGGACATTCTTTAGGTGGAGGGCCACAAATAGAAAGATAATCAATTTGGCCAGACTGAAAAGAGAGCAGAGAAGACTGAAATTCTCCGTTGGAAGATAATTCTTTGGTGAGCTCCACCCTCTAGAACAGGGGTGGGGAACATCGGGCCCACAGGCTGTATCAGGCCTGAAAAATCATTTGGTCTGGCCCTGCCAAGGCAGCTGCAGGTGGGACTCAGAATTCAATAAATCTGGGAGCTTTTTTCATAGTAACATAAAGTTATATTAAGTGAATTATATAAGCAAACAATGTTATAAACATCCAAATGGCCCTTGGCAGAAAAAAGGTGCCCCACCCCTGCTCTAGAATGACAATAGTAGTTGAGAATAGTCCAATTTGATATTGAGGAACTCTCACAGCAGTGAAGCCATGAGTTATATGCAGGAGGCCATGAACTATAGGGTCATTTCTGACTTTTCTTTTCTTCTTTTTTATTGCTTAAAGTATTACAAAGAGTATTACATATGTCTCCTGTTTTCCCACCTTGACATTCCCCCAGCCTCCCCTACCCCGCAGTGTCTTGTGTCCATTGGTTATGCTTATATGCATGCATACAAGTCCTTCAGTTGATCTCTTACCGCCCCCCCTCCGGCCCCCCAACCCTCCCCGGCCTTCCCGCTGTAGTTTGACAGTCTGTTCAATGCTGCTCTGCCTCTGTATCTATTTTTGTTCATCATATCTAATAAAAGAGAAACATGGTAATTGGCGTACGACTGCTACCCTTCCCATTGGCTAATCAGGGCGATATGCAAATTAACTGCCAGCCAAGATGGTGGCCGGCAGCCAGGCAGCTTGAAACTAACATGAGGCTTGCTTGCTTCAGTGACGGAGGACTCCAACGTTCCCCGCCTGCTGCTGCAGGCCTCTGAGCTGCAACTCTAAGCAACTATGTAACAAATATAGAAGCTAAACAAAACCCCAGAAACCTGCTTTAGTCCGCCGGGCTTCAGCCAGCAGGATTGCAACATTGTAAGCAAAGACCAGAAACCTACTTTCAGCAGCAGAGGCCTAAGAGCTGGAGCCAAGCCTCAAAGCTAAAGCTGGCCCAGAATAAAAAAAGAAAAAGAAAAAAAGGAGCGGTTGGGAGCTTCAGTCACCCCCAGCCTGAAAACAGCCTTCAGACCCTCACCCAGACTGGCCAGGCACCCCAGTGGGGACCCCCACCCTGAAGGATGTGTGACCAGCTGCAAACAGCCATCATCCCCTCACCCAGGCTGGCCAGGCACCCCAGTGGGGACCCTCACCCTGATCCAGGACACCCTTCAGGGCAAACCAGCCTGCCCCCACCCGTGCACCAGGCCTCTACCCTATATAGTAAAAGGGTAATATGCCTCCCAGCACCAGGATCAGCATGACAGGGGGCAATGCCCAAACCTCCTGATCACCCTGCGGCTCTGTGTGTGACGGGGCAGGGCCACAACCTCCCTATCCACCCTGCTCTGTTTGTGACAGGGGAAGGCGCCCCAACCTCCTGATCGGCCCTGCTCTGTGCCTGATAGGGGGGAGCTCCTCAACCCCTTGATCGCCCTGCGGCTCTGTGTGTGACAGGGTGCGGCACCCCAACCCCCCAACACCCCCCCACGGGCCCTGCTCTGTGTGTGACGGGGTAGAGCCATAACCTCCCCATCGGCCCTGCCCTGAGTGTGAGAGTGGTGGTGCCCCAACCCCCTGATGGGCCCTGCTCTATGCGTGAGAAGGGGCAGCACCCCAACCCCCTGATGGGCCCTGCTCTGTGCGTAACAGGGTACAGAGCCCCAACCCCCCTGATGGGCCCTGCTCTGTGAGTGACAGGGTGCAGTGCCCCAGCCCCCTGATTGGCCCTGCTCTGGCATGACAGGGGGTGGTGCTGCAACCTCCCCATCGACCCTGCCTTGAGTGTGACAGGGGGCGGTGCCCCAACCCCCCTAGTCGGCCCTACCCTGAGCGTGACTGAGGGTGGCATCACAACCTCCCAATCGCCCTGCTCTGTGCATGACAGGGGGTGGTGCCCCAACTCCCCAATTGGCCCTGCTCTGAGCCCGACTAGAGGCTGCACCTAGGGATTGGGCCTGCCCTCTGCCACCCGGGAACAGGCCTAAGCCAGCAGGTCGTTATCTCCTGAGGGATCCCAGACTGCTAGAGGGCACAGGCCGGGCTGAGGGACTCCCCTCCCCCCGAGTGCACAAATTTTTGTGCACCTGGCCTCTAGTCAGTTTATAATGGTCTTTATTATCCATAAATGAGTAAGATCATGTGGTATTTTTCTTTCATTGACTGGCTTATTTCACTTAGCAAAATGCTCTCTAGTTCCATCCATGCTGTTGCAAATGGTAAGAATTCCTTCTTTTTTTACAGCAGCATTGTATTCCATTGTGTAGATGTACCACAGTTTTCTAACCCATTCATCTGCTGATGGGCACTTAGGCTGTTTCCAGATCTTCGCTATGGTGAATTGTGCTGCTATGAACTTAGGGATGCATATATCCTTTCTGATTGGTGTTTCTGGTTTCTTGGGATATATTCCTAGAAGTGGGATCACTGGGTCAAATGGGAGTTCCATTTGTAGTTTTTTGAGGAAACTCCATACTGTCTTCCATAGTGGCTGCACCAGTCTGCATTCCCACCAGCAGTGCACAAGTGTTCCCTTTTCTCCGCATCCTCTCCAGCACTTGTCATTTGTTGATTTGTTGATGATAGCTATTCTGACAGGTGTGAGATGATACCTCATTGTTGTTTTGATTTGCATCTCTCGGATGATTAGTGACTTTGAGCATGTTTTCATATGTCTCTTGGCTTTCTGAATGTCCTCTTTTGAAAAGTGTCTATTTAGGTCCTTTGCCCATTTTTTTGATTGGATTGTTTATCTTCCTTTGGTTAAGTTGTATGAGTTCCCTATAAATGTTGGGGATTAAATATAATCATCCAGTTTTTAAAAATAGCTATTCTAGTAGGTGAAATGGTATCTCATTGTGGTTTTGATTGGCATTTCCCTAATAACTAATGTACTTATCCATTTGTATATCTACTTTAGAGAACTGTTCATTCAGTCTTTTGCTCCCTTTTAATTGGGTTTTGGGGTTTTTGTTGTTGTTGTTGAGTTGTAGGAGTTCCTGATTATATTCTTGATATTAATCTCTTATTAGATATATTAATTGCAAATATTTTCTCCCATCCTGTGCCTTATTTTTTCATAGTTTTGATAGTGTCTTTGATGAGACCTGGAACTTTTGCACGTAACCCAAGCATTTCTGGGGAGTTTATCCTCCCCTAGCTGTGGATGAACAAATCAGGACTGTGTGAGAAGTAAGATGTTCTATTTTTTGAAGATGGGACATGAGGGATCCCCATTCATCCATCTGGGTTTGGCCCACAAGACTGGGTCCTTTCCTCCCTGTTTCCTTTAAGTGTTCAAAGACTTGGATCATACAGGAAAAAAGATAAGAGAGAGTAGGGAAAGATTTACTCTTAAATGACTGAGGAAACAAACATGAGCCCAGTCTCAGTACTCAAGAAACCATGCATGCTACAACATGGATGAAACTTAAAACCATGCTAAGTAAAGAAGCCAGTCACAAAGACCACTTTCTGTGTAATTTCATCTATATGAAATGTCCAGAGTAGCCAAATCTATAGAGACAGGAAGAAAAGTAGTAATTTCCTGGGGTTGATAGGGCAGGGAAGGTGGGTTAGGGGGGTATAGGGAGTGACTGTTAATGGGTATGCGCCGCCCCCCCCCTCCCCCCCGTGATGAGAAGGTTCTAAAACTGAGGGTGGCTGGTAGCACAGCTCTGCAAATATACTGAGCACCACGGACTGTACATTTTAGGGAGTGAATTCTATGGCATGTGAATGATGGGGAGCAAAATAAGCCACCCTAAAACATTCCATTTTGGCACATTGATTATTTTGAGTTAAAGATATTTAAGAAACAGCTAATAAAAAGGGACTCTCTGCCCCTCCTTTGTCCCCCTGAAAGCAGGAAATGAATCTTCTATGTGAAGATACACTCCCTATATCAGGAGGGTAGGAGCCATCCTCATTACCAGAGATAGGGAATTCAAGGCCAAGAAGGCTTTATAAACAAACGTTGTTAATTCTTTATTAATTTGCTACCCCAAACTCAAACTCCTTTGTTTTGTCAAATCTGTACAAATAACTCTTCATTTGCTTTAAAGGTATAAAAGCTGCTTGCATTGGTGACTTCTTTGAGTCTCATATTTCTATGGGCTACTGTATGTACAAAATTAAATTTGTTTTTCTCCTCTTAATTCGTCTTATGTCAATTTAATTTTTAGACCAGCCAAGGAGCCTAGAAGAGAAGAAGGGGGAAATTCTCTTCTCCCGCATGAATTATATGTCAATAAAGCTGTTATTGAAAAAGAGAAGGAAAGGAAAAAGGGCCGAGGCCCATGGGTGACTGCCATCCTTCCTTCTGCCTCAGCGTGCTGGTGTCTTCTTCACTTGATGGAGAAGCGTAGCTTTGCCTGGACATGCTCACAGTGGGCATGCTTCATGGTCAGCCCGTAGATGGGGGTTAGGCCCACTTTCACTCCCGGCAGCACACTGAACTCCAGCCGCTGCAGCAAAATGGCCAGAAAAAGGAAGACCTCCCACTTGGCCAGGACCTCCCCTATGCACCGGCGCTTGCCCATGCCAAAGAGCATCACCTTCTCACTCAAGGTCTTGTTGATGGCAGTGCCATCAGCAGTGAGGAATCTCTCTGGCCGGAACTCACACGGGTCCCCCCACAGCTTCCTGCAAGAGAACCAGAGGAGCTGAGATCTTTGGACTGGGAAACCCGGGGAGGGCAGTCCTGGGTGGAGATGTCTGAACAGACTTCTGTTGATACCACCAGTGTTAGAATAGATAGCAATAAGAGGAGAGTGGGGGAAAGGGGCCAAACTGTACTTTAATGCTTATTTCTTTTACATAGCTCTTTCTAAAATGATTAGCCTTGAAAACAGTGCTTTTTAATATTAAATTATCTTCATTCTAATTAATATAAAAGGGGAACCCATATTATATCCTGATTTGTGCTTATTGTTTTGGAGTAATTTTTTTAAAAATTAATTAACTCTAAAGAGAGAGAGAGGAAGGGAGAGAGAAAGAGAGAAAAACATTGACTTTTGTTGTTCCACCCATTCATGCACCCACTGTCAATTCCTGTTTGTGCCCTGACCAGGGATCAACCCACAACCTCAGTGGATGGGATGATGCTCCAAACATCTGAGCCACCTGGCCAAGGTGGAGTAATTACTGATAGCCTCCCACACTCAGAAGTATCCCTGTTTGGATGGTAAATTATGTGGTCCACCTACCTATAGACTAAAGTGTGATTTTCCATACAGAGGTTCCTAAGCCACTCACATCAGAATCACCTCAGTATTCCACCTTAGCTACCAAAGTGGAATCTTGGGGGATGGCATGCCATAATCTGTAACTGACATCCTGGTTAATTCTTTTTTTTATTAATCCTCACCTGAGAATATTTTTCCCACTGATTTTTAGAGAGAGTGGAAGTGAGGGAGAGAAGGAGAGAGAGAGAGAAAGAGAGAGAGAAACATTGATGTGTTTCACATCAATTGGTTGCCTCCTGCATGCACCCAACCAGGAACAGGGATCAGCCCTGAAACCCAGGTACATGCCCTTGACCAGGAATCAAACTGGCTGCCCTTTGGTGTAAAGGCTGATGCCCTAACCACTGAGCACACCTATCCAGGGCCCTGGTTAATTCTTATTGCACTGAAGTTTGAAAAACATAGACCTAAACTTTGTCACCTAGAGAAAACTATACAGCAATTGAGGCACCATTCCTTTATTATATAACCATTTCCTAGAGGGACAAACAGCCTTCCTGACTGCTGAGCTGCATACATATTTTAGTGGGGGATGTGTACTCACTGATCATGATTGACATGCCATTGGTTTATGAAGACATAACGTTCCTTGGGGATATAGAAGCCATTCAGTGTTGTGTCCCTTGTTGTGCTGAAGAGGAAAGAGGGCTCTGTCACGCTCAGGAGCCGGAAAACCGGGGTACATCTCTGGGTGCTTCTTGCTTTTACCTCTACTGCACCCCAAGAGCCTGCCCACCACTGGAAGGAAATGTCAGAAGGAGGGAAGAGGGGAAATTATCCTTCCCCTTCCTTGGCTCCTGTTTTTCCACTTCAACAAGTGTGTACTATACTTCTGTTTGTGCCCAGTTAATGCACTTGGCCATTCTCTGGAGTACTGGGGAGTTCCCAGCCTGGCTGAGGAGTCAGGACTCTCACTCTGGGAATAAATAGACCAATATGAAGGCAGAGGAAGTGTTCACTATCTCTCTTAACATTGTTAAAATCCCAGGACACAATCAAGGACAAATGGCTGTAAGTCCTACAAGATTTCAGAAATGAAGCTGTTTCAGCTAGATGAGTCAAGAAAGGTTCTAGAGGAGAGGAAGTTTTGTCAGGATTGACCTTGGGCAGGGATAGGATTCTGGTAGCCAGAGAAGAGATTACAAGGCATTTCAAGCAGAAGGCCCAGCATAAGCAAAATTGGAGGCTAGCTAAATCATGCTTGTAAAGGGCCAGACTGGTTACATTGAGAGTACTTGTAGGGAGAGAATGCAGCAGAGGTGAATGAGCGCTGAGGTCAGGAGTGTGATTTTCTCCTGAGAGCTGGGTAGTTTTATTGTGTTTGGACAGAATAGGGGTAGACTAGAGGCCAAGAGCCTGTGAGGAGCCTGTGTCATGGTCAGGAAGGAGAGGCTGAGGTCTGAGCCAGGGCCAGAGCTGAGAAACTAGGAAGAGAGGTGGGAGGGCAGAATAGGCAGGCCTCACCTGTGGGGGATGGTGAAGGGGACGAAGGAGGAGTGTCGGAACGTCTCCAGGATGAAGGCCTCCATATAAGGCAGCTGGGGTCTGTCAGAGAGCCGGGGACACCGTGCCCTGCCAACCACTGTGTCTGCAGGGGACAGTGGACAGACAGGGCTTAGAGGTTGCCCTGACTGCTCCATGGTGTCCCTTATTATACCAACTGCCACTCAATGTGGCCTCACTCTATATCTATTTACATGTTGAGACCCACTAAACCTCCCTCAGCACCTCCTAGACAAGGGTGGACAACATTGTATGCACAAGGTTTGCATGTAACAGCTATTATAGATTGAACAAATGATCTGGGATCCCAAGGCTTCTCTATGCATACCCAGTTCCTCCTGGATCTTCAGCTGTATCTCAGGATTTGTCACAAGGTACATAAGGCACCAGGAGATGGCTGTTGTGACCGAGTCAAATCCTGGGCAGTGAGGGGCAAGGTGAGGAAGGAACAAGAAACCAATATTTACCAAGCACCCACCATGTATGTAATAAGCATTATCTTCCTCTGTCTCCCTCTCCTGACCTCCTGCCCCCAACCTTGAGTCACTAGTTTCATAATTAGTTGCTGGAATTATAGGGACTGAGACTCATAGGCCAGAGAGCCATTTATTGTTCAAATGGGGAAACTGAGATCCAGAGAAGGAGAAGGACTTAGCTGAGTTTCCCCTGGGAGTTGGTGGCACAGCCTGGGCTCAAACCCTGAACATGGGCCAGATCTCTATGTCCTGCACCATCTGGCATGTGGTTCAATAATTATTTGATGGACTTGGGTACTGGGAAGTGCTGTGGGTGAACAGCAAACACTGATGGATGGAGGGGCAGGGGCCTGGCTCTTACCAGCCCCAAAAATGTCGTTGATAAGGCTGACAATCTTCTCCTCAGGGATGAAGCCACCACTGGGTCTGGAGTCCTTCTTGCCGTGCTTGAACAGGGCATCTGTGATATCCTGAACACTGTCCTGAGGGATCACAAGTTTAGAGGCACTCCCTCACTTCCAGGGCCAAAGGCTGGACCTTGCTCCCAACCCATCTGGCACTCGCTCCCTCCCCCCAAACCTCCAGTCATTGGGTTAGGCTCACAGCAGGAGGGCTTAAGGTATCATTTCATGCCCCATTGACCATCTCAATAACCCTAGGGCTCCAATTTCAAAGGAGGAGGTTAGTGTGAGTAAGGGAAGCAAAGTGACAGCAGAGCTGAGTGTCAAGGTTCAGGTTCCTGCAGAACAAAAGCCTTCTCTCTCTGCCATTTGAGCTGCTCTGAGAAGGAGGCTATTGTTATGAGGAACCTGAGACCAGAGTGGGAGAAGGAATAATTACCTTCAGTTCACATAGCTGATTCCCAGGAGTCCCAGAGCCTTCCTAGGCCTTGGCTACACATCAGCTGTGTGGGTACTTTGGAGCTGGGTGAGAGAGGGCACACCCAGGCTCTGCAGGGTGCCTTCTCACTACCTGTGTGCTGGGCTCACCTTGTCGAAGTTCTGATAGTGCTTCTGGATCATTATCTGCAGGAACTGCACGAACCTCTGGTTGAAGGCCTTGAACCTCTGCAGGGTGGGGTTGGGCAGGTATTTAAGGATAGGGAAGAAGTCCACGGGGTTCCCAGTGGAGGCAGACTCCACAAACTCATGGCTGTTCTTCACAAGGCTGAGCATCTCCTCACTGCTCTGGGGGAAGTGCTGCCCGAAACACATGACACCAATGACTTTGGCCACTGACACCACCACTTGATTATAGGGATCAAAGCGGCCAGCCCCTGACATCAGCTCCTGGAACTTGCTGATGAGGGCCTCAGCCTCCTTGCTCACATGTTCCTCCAGGTAGCAGGAAAATGAGGAAGCTGGGTCTGAGGCAATGGAGAAGCTGTTGAGGGCATTCTGGGCCAGGCGCCGGCGGGCAGCCCACACCGGTCCAGAGTCCGGGTTGAAGGCCATGCTCTGGCCATCAGTGATCAGGGTGAAGCTGTAGAGGTCAGGCCGGCCCTTGAAATCATTGCCCTGCCGCACCAGGGCCTGCCGGATGGTGTCCAGGCCACTGAGCACCAGCACAGGTGTGCAGCCAATGCGGATCTCTAGCACGTCCCCATAATGCTGGCTCAGTCGTGACAGCGCCAGGTGTGGGTTCTTCCCCAAGGTCAGCATGTGTCCAAGCAGGGGCCAGCCCCAGGGCCCTGGAGGACTCTTCAAGCCTTTGGGGACCCGAGGCTGCCAGGCCCTGAACACCCAGAATACTAGGCAGAAGGTGGTGGAAGCCAGGAGAAGCTCCATGGCCCAAAGGGAATTGAACCAGGACAATGCCATCTGTACCAACTGCAGGAGAAGAAAGAGGAACCAGACAGGATCAAGATCGAGCCCTTCTTTCCTTCCTTCACTCAGTCAATAAACACTGGCACATGTTCTGTGTGTGGCTCTCAGCTAGACACCAGAAAGACTAAGTTACATGTACCATGGATTCTGCATGCCAGGAGCTCACCCTTAGTGCATCATAGAATCTAAAGTCTAGAAAGTGTCTGAATTCCCAGCCATAGCTTTCCCTTCTCCTGTCACCTCAATTTCCAATTCTGAGGCTGGGGTAGAAGCAAGTGGCCACTTCACAATGGGGAAGCACCCCCTGCGAGTCCCCAGCATAGGGTGTATGCTGAGCATTGTGTCAAAGGGGCCCCACCAGTGCTGGCTTCCTGCTGATACTGCCTCATACCCAGGAAATAGAGAGGTGTTCCTATTCAGCAAAACATAGGGGCCAAGGTCCCAGGATTGATGCAAATGGCTTATAATTCTCCTCTCTCGAAGTAGTCTTTATCAAGAACAAGAAGTTTACCTCCTCCTAAGATGCCCCACCCATCTTGGAGGCTGAAGTTGGACTGCAGCCAGAGGGAACTTCCCCATCTCTTCACATCAATCACACTAAGGGTCCTTAGAAATGGCTTACTTAAAAATGGAGAAACTGAGGTCTGGAGCTAGGCAGCAAGGACTAGAACTCAGGCCTCCTATACCTCACCGAGGTTCCCCCCAACCCCTCCACTTCCACTGTTCCCAAGATATATGGTTGGGGTGGGGGTCCCAGAGACTGGGAATGAGCCCAAGAATGGTACCTGTAGAGGCAGGTGCTTGAGATCCGTAGGGTTGTGGGGACTGGTGCAGAGCTTCTGGCTCCAGGTGTTGGTGCCTTTTATAAACACCTATATTGACCCAGCTGTCCTGGTCACCTGATAGCAAAGTCACTGAATAAAGTTGGAAGGATCTCTTGGCTCCACCTACTACCCAGGCCCAGGGGCAGCTCTTCAGGATAGATGCTGTGTCTCTGGGGAGGAATGCCCAGCTCCTTTCAGGGTCCCAGGTTGGGGGAGATTATTTCTCTCAAGGACAAGGCAGGGTGCTGGAAGTGAGAGGCCTCTGGACTAGTCCATCCTTCTTTCCACTGTGCCCATAGTGAAGGACCCTGTTGGGCACTGAGTCCGGGCCAGTCAGAAGGCTCACTGTTCCTCTTCAGAAGGGTGTTCTGTAGTACTCTTCCAGCAACCTGCAAAATCCGATAAGGAATAAGAGTGTTCCAGCCACCTCTGAATTTCAGCCCAAGTCCTTATTCTGAAACCAAGAGATGACAAGAGAGGCATTCTAAAGAGAGGCTCCTCACCCTCCTCCCTCCCAGTAAGAGATGGTAAAACTGAATTAAGAAAATCCATGCTGTGGGCTGTTCCTCGTGGCAATTGTCTTACACTCTTCAAAATGGTCAATGTCATTAAAAAAAGACAAGGGCCTTTTTCTAAGCAAAGAGACTAGAGACATAACCACATGCAATATGTGAACCTCGACTGGGTCCTGAATTAAAAAATATTTTTAAGCTACAAAAGACATTTTTGGGACAATTTAAGACACACAAACAAGAACTGGAGATGACATATTATGGAATTAATGTTCTTCAGTCTGAACATAGTATCATGATTATGTGGGAGAATATTTTAGAACTTCTTAGTAGATTAATGAATACTATGGTGTTTGAAGATAAAATGCCATGATTTCTGAAACATAGTTTTAAAGAATTCTGTTTTAAAATGTATATCTACCTGTATATCTATAGAAAGGAGAAAGAGAGTAGACATCACAAATGCCAGCTCTCCATGAACATCTGTGAAAGTATGTGGGTGTTCATTGTATTTAGGTGAAAGGCTGTGGCTTGGTAAGGAGTCCCACAGCAGTTCTCTCCTCCCCCTGGGGAAGGAAGGAGGCACCTCCCCATCTCACAAAGCCAAGTGAAGGGAATCCCAGGAGGCCCAAACTTTAAGAGTGGAATGCCTGCTGGAAGGGGACTCCCCGGCCCTGAGTCCAAGTGGGTGGCATGCGGGTGAGGGACACTGTGGCCTATGTGTACTTAGCACACACTTTATAGCACTGGATACTTATGGGCCCAGCATTGTTCTAAGAGCTTAATATGTATTAACAAAACATATTCTCAGTAATCCTATGGGATAGAAATTAATACTATTATCATATTAAGTGAGGTAATGGAGGCACAAGGAAGTTACATTAACAGCATTAGAGTTGGGAAGTCAACCTTTAAAACAGCAGTTCTCAACCTGTGGGTTGCGACCATCAGAAAACACATATAGCATATCAGATATTTACATTACGATTCATAACAGTAGCAAAATTACAGTTATGAAGTAGCAACAAAAATAACTTTATGGTTGGGGGTCACCACAACATGAGGAACTGTATTAAAGGGTCGCGGCATTAGAAAGGTTGAGAAGCACTGCTTTAGAAGAATGTGCTCTGGATGATACACTGTGCTCCAGCTTGACACATATCCCTGGAATTGGGGGAAATATGTGAACATAGAGACTGCATGGAACAACATGTGAAGGTGAGGGTAGCGGAAGGCAGCCTACATGGCCAGAACTGGGTAGCTTATCAGGATGTGAGTCTCCTGATGGGAGACTCATGCCAAAGGGAACTGGACTTCAGGTGCATGAATGAGACTTCACTGCAGAAGGGGTCACCAGCAGTGACAGACTATAGGGCAGGCCCTGTGGGAATGAGCTGAGGGCAAGCAAGAGGTGAGCACAGTTTGCATCACTGACGGCGCCAGCCCCACTCACATCCACTGCTGGAGCCGGCCCCAATCATTTCACGCTGTCAGTGGGTGTGAGCAGGGCCGGCACCATCAGCATGTGGGAGTGGAGGCAGCAGGAGTGGGGCTGCCAACAGACAGGTGACCAGGGGCTGTGGCAGGAGGGGCAGGTGCAGGCACGGAGGATGGGCCAAGACCCAGCCCATTGCCTACCGTAGCCTTGCAGCCCACAGTTCCTTTCAAGGTGCACGAATCCGCGCACTGGGCCCCTAGTATGTATATAAAACCCTAATATGCAAATAGACTGAATGGCGGAACAACCCAACAACCAAACAATTGGATGATATGACATGCACTGACCACCAGGAGGCACACGCAGAACATGGTGGGTGTCGGCCGCAGCGGGATGGTGGAGCAGGTGAATCGGGGTGCCAGACCAGGTGGGGCGCTGGTTGCTGTCATCGGGGCGAGCCTCTGGTGGTTACTGAAAATTCTTTGCTCCTGTGTGCCACAGTCCTGCCCAGCACTCGCACCTGCTACCAGTGCCGGAGCCACTGCTCCCACCTGCTGCTGGCCCCAATTGCCCCTGAGGGCTTCTACACCTCCCCCTTCTTCTGAGGGGTGATCAGGGCAGCAGCCGCAGCTTGCACCACTGACAGTGCCGGCCCCACTCACACCCACTGCTGGTGCCAGCCCCAATCGCTTCATGCTGTCAGTGGGTGTGAGTGGGGCCCACGCCATCAGTGTGTGGGAGCAGCGGCGGCAGCGGGAGCAGAGCTGCTGGCAGACAGGGGACCATGGGCTGCAGTGGGAGGGGCCAGGTGGGGGCACAGAGGATGGGCTGAGACCCGCCCCTGTGCCCAACGCAGCCTTGTGGCCCACAATTCCTTTCAAGGTGCACAAATTTGTGCAGTGGGCCCCTAGTAATCCTATCTAATAAAAGTGTAATATGCAAATTAACCATCAATCCATGACAAAGATGGCAGTGCCCATAGCAGCGGGGGTGGGAGGGAGGGAGGGGTGTGTGAGGGGGGGACACTGGCGGCAGCGCCCTGGTGACGCGAGCCCAGCGTCCCGCACCCCTGGCCGCGTGGAGGGAGGGGCCTCTGGTCAGAAGCCAGGGCACAGGATGCTGGGCTCATAATCGCCACTAGCGACGCGAGCCCAGCATCCTGCGTCCTAGTTGCATGGAGGGAGGGGTCGGGGGCACAGCATCCCATGCCCTGGCTGTGTGGAGGGAGGGGCCTCTGGCCACAGGCCTGGTGTGGGACACTGGCATCATTGCAGGCCGGGCTGAGGGACCCCCACCCTCCCGTGCACGAATTTCATGCACCAGGCCTCTAGTATTATAATAACTACTAGTGGCCTGGGGCACAAAAATTTGTGCACTCAGGGGGTCCCTCAGCCCGACCTGTGCCCTCTCGCAGTCTGGGACCCCTCAGGGGATGTCTACCTGCTGGCTTAGGCCTGCTCCCCGGGGGATTGGGCCTAAGCTGGCAGTCAGACCTCCCTCTGGCAGCCTGGGAGCCCTCGGGGGATGTCCACTTGCCAGCGGGGAGCAGGCCTAAGCTGCAGTCAGACATCCTTAGCGCTGCTGAGGAGGCAGGAGAGGCTCCCGCCACCACCACTGTGCTGGCAGCCGTCAGCCTGGCTTGTGGCTGAGCAGAGCTCCCCCTGTGGGAACACACTGACCACCAGGGAGCAGCTCCTGTATTGAGCATCTGCCCCCTGGTGGTCAGTGTGTGTCATAGTTACCAGTCATTCCCAGTCATTCTGCTGTTAGGGCCAATTTGCATATTACCCTTTTATTATATAGGATGTATGGTATCAGGTGTATTTTAGACTTATTAGGTTTATCACCTGGTAAGTTATATAATGTCTAATCACTATATTGTACACCTGAAGCTAATGTAATAGTGTATGTCAATGGTAATTGAAAAAAAAAAACTTTAAAAAATTTACTTTCTCTCCCTCACCTCTCTCTCTCTCATTTTAACTAACTAAATTCATTGTTTATTCATATTTCCTTAGTTTTTACCTAATGACCTTTTCTGTTCCAGGATCCCACCAAGAAGATAGCACATTACATTAAATTATCATGTTGCTTTAGCCCCCCCTCCTCACTCCCGGCCCCCCCCCGCCCCCAGCCCCTAGGTTTTGATGTTTCTCAGACAATCCTTTTTTGATGACCTGGACAGTTTTCAGGAGTACTGGTTGGGTATTTTGTGGGATGTCCCACTGTTGCAATTTGTCTGTTGTTTCTCTCATGGTAAGGCTGAAGTTATGGGTTATTGGTAGGAAGACCACAGAAGTAAAGTGTCATTTTCATCACATCATGTCTAGGGTACATACTGTCAACCTAACTTAGGACGATTGATATTGGCCTTGATCAGGTGGTGGAAGTAGTGTTTACCAGGCTTCTCCACAATGAGGTGACTCCTTTCTCCCCTTTCCATTCTGTGCTCTTTGGAAGGAAGTCACTATGCATAGCCCACACCTAAGGAGTGGGAGTTCTACTCCCCTCCCTGGAGGACGGAGTCATTTGGATTTCTATGTGAGAGACTATCTCATTATTTTTAAGATTTTCTAAAAACTTTTTATTAAATTACAAGGTATAAAAAATGCAGATATGTGCACAGTTTGATGAATTTTGACAGTTTTAACAAAGCCATGTAACCAGCTTCAGATCAAGATTCAGAACATTGTCAGCACCCTCCAGGGTAACCATGACCCCAACTTCTAAGAGCTTACACTAGTTTTGTTCTTTATATAAATGAAATCATGCTGTGTTTACTTTTTTTGGCATGGATTTTAAAACATTAATAGATTTTGTTTTTACAGCAGTTTTAGGGTTATAGGAAAACTAAGTGGAAACTCCAGAGAGCTTCCATATGCCTCCATCCCCATCATGGTTTCCCCTAATATTAACATCTTGTATTAGGGTAATGCATTTGTTACAATTGGTGAATAAATATTCACACATTATTACTAACTAAAGTCTCTAGTTTACATTAAGGTACTCTTTGTGTTCTAAGATGTTTTTTCACTTTTTTATCATGGTAAAATATAAAACAAAATGAACCATTTCAACCATTTTTAAAAATCCTCACCCAGAGACATGCTTATTGATTTAGAGAGAGGGGAAGGAAGAGAGAAAAACATCGATGTGAGAGAGAAACATCAATCAGCTGCCTCCCATAGGCGCCCTGACCAACAACCTAGGTATGTGCCCTGACCAGGAACTGAACCTGAAACCTTTCAGTGGCCAACACTCCAACCGAACCACACCGGCCAGAGCCCATTTCAACCGTTTAAATGTATGATCCAGCGGGCAGCATGCACTCCTGTATCTGGTTTCTGTCACCTATTCTTTTTTATGAGATTCATTGATAATGGTGGGTGTAGTTGCAGTTGTTGTATGGTGTTTTGTTATAATATGAATACACAACAGTTTATCCATTCAACGGTTGGTTGACATTTGGGTTGTTTTCCATGTTGAGCTGTGTTGAGCCTGGCTGCTCTGAGCATTCTTGCACGTGTTTCGTGTGTGTTTCTGCTGTATATAGACTCAGGAATTGAAATGCTGGGTCATAGGCAGGGCCTAACTCGGCAACAGTAGATTCTACCAAACAATTTCTCAAAGTTGTTTAGCCAATTTTATTCCCAGCAGCTGTGTATGAGGGTGTCAGTTGCTTTTCATTCTCACCACCACTGGATTATTTTCAACTGTTTTCATTTCAGCTGTTCTGGAGTATTATGTATTGACCATTTCCCTTTTAAAAGTTCCTAGGGTTCCCCAAAATTTCAGGATAAAAACCAAACTCCTTTGCTTAGCACTTGAAAGCATCAACAGCTCTTGCTCGTCTATCTGTCCCTGTGTGTCACCATGTCCTCCTTGTGCCCACCTCCACTGTCCTTCTCCATATGTTGATGCCTTTGCTTGAAACCCTACCCTGTATTCTCCAGCCAACTCCTGCTCATTTTAAACCCTGCTTAGCTGTCACCACATTGACTGGGTCAAAATCCCTCCTGTGAGTTCGTTCAGGCCCCTCACTGCCCTCCTCAACAGTACCCAGCATACTGTCTCCCTTTGGACTGTGAGCTCCCTGAAGGTTGAGGTAACTTCTGCTTTCCTTCATAACTCTAGTCTCTAGCACAAGGATGACACACAGCTTGTACTCAGAAAAAGACTGTTAAGTCAATTGCTGTTCATAAGTAAGAATGCTAACCTACACAGAAGCTTTGCAAAAACTCTGCTTCAGGCATTTCCTGCATTAGTTTTATGGAAATTGCAAATAATAATTCTTATAATTAAAATTTATTGAGCATCTGCATTGGGCATCTCTGTTTTAGCTTCATAGTAACCCTATGAGGTTAAGTACTGCCATTAGCCTCATATTGTAGTTGATGAAATGGAGTCCTGGAGATATTAAGTAATTTTCTTCAGAGCCAGAATGTGAGGGAAAGCAATTCAGTGGGCATGGTGCAGGGGAGAGGCACATTCAGAATTCACTATTCAGAGGCAAGGAGCCCAGGGAAAGGCAGGGTGTGACTAAGGTTAAGGGGAGAGGAAGGGTAAAGGGCACCCCTAGGTCACTCAATATATTTATTCAGTGTACATTCATCAGCCAAGCCAGGTGGCCAGATTGCAGCAATTGGCAGCTCCTTCTTCTTCTTAGTGGGGCGGGTCCTCCCTTGTGCCCTTCACCATTCTCACCATTCCATTCTTACCTCTGTCGCAGCTAGTTTTGGGCTAGCCAATCCCTAACCCAAACTCTAATTCAGATGGAGGGCCCCTTGAGGGCAGAGGCTGAGATGCATTCATCTCAGCCCAGACCTGATACAGAGGAAGGACTTTGTGGACATTCTTGCTGTGGGAAGCGTAGGTGAATAATTAGAGCTGGGAGTCTCACAATCTATTGGGTAGGGACCTGGAACTTCCGTCCTGGACTTCCAGTTCACTCACTGCCTGTGTCAATCAGAGGCCCCCATCCTCAATATGACCAAATGGTTCATTTCATTTTCTTGCTCAAACATCTTCCCTCTGGGTCACCGCCCCAGCCAGAAACCTGGGAATCTTTGAAGATTGCTTCTCTGTCACCTCCCACCAAATTCTCAAGATTCTGCCTCCTAAGTACTTCTTGAGTCTGACCCTTTCTCTCCATTACTGTGGCACTCGGCTTCTCAATTCTCACTTCCCACCTGGACTTTTGCAGGAACCGCCTACTTGGCCTCACTGCCTCTAGACCAGTGCTGTCCAATAGGACTTTCTGTAATGGTGGAAATGTTCTCTGTTTGTGCTACCTGTGGTTGTTGAATGAAATGTGGCAAGTATAAGTGACATACTGAATTTTAAATTCTATTTCATTTTAAATTTAAGTAGTTTCTTGTGGCTACTGGCTACTGTATTGGCCAGCATAGCTCCAGGAGCCCTTCCCACCTCATCCCTCTCTAAACCATGCTCCACGCTACCACCCAAGTGAACTTTCTGAAATTGCATTTAAAACCAACTTCAAACATCTAAGCTCAGCATGTGAGCCATTTCCTACTCTTCTCGCCTCATTTCCTATCCTACTCCTCCCTCCCTTTCATGCATCTTTCCACCCATCAGAGGGAACATCTTATAATTCTTTTAGTTTTCTGCCTTTGTGCATTCATACATGCTGTTCCCTCCCAACCACTTCTTCCCCATCCAACAGACACCCTGAAGGAAATACATTGCTTCCAGGTTAGAAATGCTAATTCATACTGCAGTACAATGATGCATTAATGACAAAACATTCTCATCTGTCCATTAAAATAGATCATCCAAAAGTCAGCTCCAAGCCCATCTCCTCTGGAGTGTCCTGACCCCTACTCTGGTTCAGATCCTCTTCCTTTGGGCATAGCTCTCTCATGGCACTTACACCACAGGGCCATATTGCTTTGGTTTTATTTCCACTGTTCTCAGAGGAAACTTACAGCAGTGAGTAAGACAGGCCTTGCTTTCAGGGAGGACACTTACAACTAGCAGGCAGGCAGAGGGATGAGGTAATTGCAGACCCAGGTTGTGCTGAAAATCCTCTACTCCCCCTGCTTCTCTGCCCTGCTGTGTGCACTGAGAGGCTGACCTCTGCAAACTGTGTCAAGGGGCTCCCCCATATTTTGGTTTCTTGTTGCATTCAGTCAATGGAAGGCATTGGCATGAGATGGAAGTAGGGGAGGAGAGTGAGAGTGGGATATTTTTTCTTTAGACCCTCCCTGCAAAGTCACCATGGTAAGCCACAGCTCCTGCAAGGCAGCTCTTCTCTTCTTACAGTTTCTCTCTCTCTGGGTTCCGGAACAGTTTCTTCTTCTTACCCCTTCAAGCCCAAGACGATGAGGGCTCCTTTCTGTTACTAATCATATGGTACCACACTATCCTGTCTTGGTTTCTCTATACCTTGCCCACACCTTTGTAAATAGCCCCCTCATTAAACTCTCCTCAATGACCAGCTTGAATGGGACCTGTTTCTTGCAAGGGCACTGAATAAAATAAAATGGTTCTTTGCAAATTTCTGCTCCACCATCGTTGGAAGGTCAGCCTTTCTCCCAGGCTGGCTCTCTTATGGCTACTGAGTTTCAGCCATCACATCCAGACATGACAAAGGCCAGAGGGGCAAGAGTGCATCTCTTGCCATGTATCCTTTGTAAGAGTGAGAAAACCTTTCCTAAAAGCTATCCCACCAGATTTCTCCTACATGGTCAGAATCATGTCACAGATCCAAGTTTAATCCAAACACCAACAAGGCAACTGAGGCCACGATGACTGGTTCAGACCAGCCAGGAACCACTGCCTGAGTCTGGGAGTTTGAGGACAACCTCTGCACAAAGCACATAGCTCTGGAAAGGAATATGGAGGATACCTGGATAAAATGGAAGCGGGGAGAGAGTTGGGAAGAAGGAAAAATCAAGGTGGGGAGATGGCTACTAGATGTCTACAGGTGGTGGAACAGTTGGGAGAGGGTCCCCAAGTTGGTTGAGTGGCCTGTCACTGGTTGGGGGGACAGCCAGGCTGTGCCCTGATAGGTCTAAATGACACCATCTTCTTGGCAGAGACTGGGGAAGCACATCCAGAAGCATTTGGCTGACAAAGTAGGTTCCTCAGAGACCCTGATTTGATGAGAGTTCAAGAACAGTCACTAACAGCAAACCTTTGTGTTTAATATACAAAAGGGCGTCTTTAACTTGGAACATTAGCATGGCCTTGAGCATGCCCTTCAGGAAGTCAGCATGTCCTCAGACCTGCTTTCACAACACACTGGCCTGGAAAACATTTCCCCAGCAATAAGGTATTGCCAACCTGACCACAATTAATCAACTTCTGATATATAATATGGGTCTAAGCAATCAAATTGATAGTATTGAAGGAAGAAGAGAAAAAAGGAAAAAGAAGGTCTACCTTCATCTCTACTACCCTCCATCTAGAGCCAGCCCAGAACCTCTGGGCCTCTCCTCTCCCTTCTCTGAGAAGTGTTCCAGGGTCTGTATCTTTGCAGCCCTTCCCACCCACCAACCCATGGAGGTCTCCTGTCTCAATCCTGCAGAGCCCTCTCTGCTGAGAGCATTTATAAAACCTGCTGTTTACTGATTATTGTTGTGGGGCCAGATTGTGGGAGAGAGGAGCTGTAGTCTGTTGAGAGAAACCAGGAGGCTTTGAAATTGAAAGAGGTTGTGAATTTCTGGTGATTGTGACCATGTGTTCAGCAGTGAGGCCTAGCTCTGATGCTGATCCTGGGTAGCAGTGAAGGTGGTATAAGGTAGGATGCCTAAGCTGGGCCAGGTTGTGATGAGCTTCCTAAGACAGGACTATGTCTGTCTTCCGGCAGCAAAATGACACTCACCTAGCAGGTGCTGAAGAAAATATCTGGGCTGACCCAATTTGGACCCAGAATTTCACCAAGCCTCTGCTATGTCAAACCTGGTGTATTTTCCTATTTGGGAGTTTGACATGTTTCCATTCATTTATTTACCAAATATTCATTTAGCATCCACAATGTGCCAGCTTGCTATTGATAAAGGATTGATAAAAACAGGCAAAAGCCCCTGCTCTGCTGGAGCTTACATTCTAGTTGAGGGATATAGACCATACACAATATGAAAGAGTAAAATACATAGTATGTCTGAAATTTCTAAGTGCTACAAATAAAAATCAAGTTAAGGAAAGGGAGAGAGACTATGACTCAGGGTAACAGTTTTACATAGAATGGTTAAGGAAGGCATATGGAAAAGGTAATATCTGAGGAAGCAAGACGTGAGGGTTTGGGGATAGTTTTCATGTGGAGGGAACAGCAAGTGCAAATGCCCTGAGGCAGAGTGCTAGATGACTTCTACTTGGCTCTCCTGCTTCCCAAGGTAAGAGGGAGAAGGCGCTTGGGGTTCAGAGGTCAAGTGGGATAGAGGGTGGCTGGTGTGTGTGTGTGAAAACACATTGGGAAGCAAGTCCTAATTCTATACAACCACTCACACTGTATTCTTCTCAAACAGCTTCACCCAGCCTCCCACGCCCATGTTTTGCTCTTGTTATGTCCTGTCTTCTTGCCAGAAATGTCTTTCCTGTACTCTTCATATTCCATAATGCTTCTCCAGTCCCCCACTCTCCCAGAGTCCCTTTACCTGCTCCCTCCATCCCAGCTTCTCACAGCTCCTGAAGTATTTCTAGATTCAACATAGGTTGTATGTCCTGCCTCCACCATGCAGTAGAGCTTTGTTGTGGGTTTTGCTTTCTCCCCATCCCCCTGCCACATAGCCCTCAATGGTGCTGACTGCAGATTCTAAGCTGGACCAGTCTGCTGGGTCAAGACCTTCAGCAGTCTCTATCCCCCCCAGCCCAGAGCCGTCTCTGCTCCCTACTTTGTTTTCCTGGTATTGATCGTCAGGGAATCAGCCAAAGAGCTTCTCACGCAAAGGCATGCAAACTTTGACCCAGAATTGTCTATTCAGCTCCTGGCCAAGGTTCTCTAACCTCCTGCCTGTCTCCCTCTTTCTTTGCCCCGTGCTCCTGAGCACCCCCACCATCTGGGAGCTGTTCTGTGGAGATAGGACTGGGTGAGAAGTGCAATGCTTTCCTTAACCCTCATTGCACCAGACTTATGTCCAGGAGTATGGGGAGATGGGAGCCCTGATCCAGGGGCTAAGGCTGTACCCCTTTGGCCTCCCAGTGTTTTGCTGGTACTCTGGGACAATAAATCATGGTGGGAAGAGCCCTGGCCTGGAAGCAAAGGCTAGAGCTCTGGACTCTGCTTTGATTTGCCATATATCCTTGGGCCTTCTCCTTCTAGTATCAGTTTCTCCAGCTGAAAAGTGGGAAAGGAATTGGCTTAATTAGCTAATGAATTTATTTGGGATCAAGAGTCCCTTAGATGCCCTAGTCAGTTTGGCTCCGTGGATAGAACATCCGCCTGTGGACTGAAGGGTCCCAGGTTCGATTCCAGTCAAGGGCACATGCCCAGGTGTGCAGGAGGCAGCCGATCAGTGATTCTCTCTCATCATTGATGTTTCTATCTCTCTCTCCCTCTCCCTTCCCCTCTGAAATCAAGAAAAAAATATATATATTTTTACAAAGAGTCCCTTAGAGAATGTGAGCAAAACAATGCCTCTTCTATCAAACAAAGAGGTTTTCTGGCTCCTTGGTCAGGAGCCTCAGCAGGTGGTCCCCTCATCCTGATGGGCAAGTTGTGATTCTCTAAAGCTTGGGAATTGGTGCGGACTCTTCGGAGCCAAAGGACAGACTGGGCTACAGAGCAGGCTAAGGAATCTGGGAGCGCCTTCCTCCCCACTTCCTTGTCACAGCTTCCATGCAGGTTCTTTCTCCTCTGTGGCTCTTGCTCCAACTGGGATTGAAGGGCAGAGCTTTCTTGGGTATCATCATGTTTTGTGGGCTCTGCCATAGATGTAGAGGAGGGGATGACTGGAACAATGCTGGATGAACTGGGAGCCCAGCAATAGTTCCCTTGTCTCCCGTCTGTTCTGTTGCCTAAATTCCACCATTATAGCATCAGTACTTCGGGCTCAGCATCACCCTGGTCATAATACAGTTGGATTTTTTGTTGTTAACCCTCAACCAAGGATATTTTTTCCATTGATTTTTTTTTTAGAGAGAGTGGAAGGGGGAGAGAGAGAGAGAGAAACACCAATGTGAAAGAGATATCAATTGGTTGCCTCCTGAATGTACCTCGATAGGGGCCAGAGATGGAACCTGCAGCCAGGTACATGTCCTTCACTGGGAATCAAACCCATGACCCTTCAGTGCAAGGGCAATGCTCTAACTACTGAGCAGCACTGGCCAGGGCATAATACAGCTAGATTTAACTCCTTTACCAGTTATTAATATCTTGCAAGAAATTGGCTTATCAGATCAATTTCCCACAGGTTTGCTTTCTGTGCTTGGGCATAGAGGAAGGAATGACAGGTTGGGTCGGAGTCATAGCAAGGGTCAAGTGTTCTGAGAATTACCATGGAGAAGTGCTGGAAACAGACCAGGGGACACCTAACTTGTTGTGGAGAGGATTCAGGGGGGCTTCCCAGAGGAAGTGGTGGTTGAGACTTAAACAAGGGGAAATTAGAAGTAGAGGTTGATAGGCCTGATAGGTTCTGCTAAAGATTCTGTTTGTACCCAGATGGGAGCTGATGAAGGGGCAAGGTGGTGATGGAATGAAATTTTGCATTTTTGGAAAGACCACTTTGGATTTGACAGGGTGGAAAAAGAATTGAGGGGAGTAAAAGGCAAATGGGAACTAGGTTTGGAGGCTGTTACCACTCTGGGGAGCGATGATGAGGACCTACAGGACAATGTGGCAGCGGGGCTGGACAGATGTAGAGAAATGTGTCCTTGCCTATTCTCAGCACAGAAGCCAGAGTGACCTGCATTGACTCAGACTCTACAATGTCTCTGTCTCACACAGGAAGTTCCACTTTCTCAACAGCGTGCTCCCTGCACCTGGGGCAGGGATGTCCCATGAGCATCCCATCCCCTTGGGGGCACTAAATTTCAGCAGAACTTCCCAGTCACAAAACACTGTACATTTCCAGTGCCCATGGTACTGCCCCTCCCTCAAGAACCACTGTGCAGGGCCTTTGAACGTGCTGTTCCCTCTCCAAGGTGCGCTCTTCCTCCTGGTATCTGTGCACCTTGATTCTTGAGTCCACATTTCTATCTCTGCCCAGTGTCATTTTCCCTGTGAGGATTTCTCTGACCACCCTATTTTCAACTGCATTCTGCCCCCATGTGATTCCTACCCCTTCTCTGCTTTTTCTCTGTAGCATTTGTCACCCTCTGATATTCTCTGTGCTTATCTGCCCCCCTCCCACCACCAAAATAGAATTTAAGTTCCATGTGAGCAGGAAGTTGTCAGTTTGTTCACTTGCACATCAATCGCCAGCACCCAGAACAGTACCTGGCTCACAGTAGGCGGTTGGTGAAATGTTTGTGCAATGCATTAAGTGGCATCTGGCAGAGTGGGAGGTCAGGGGCCAGGATGCGGCTGTTTTCTGGCCTGGGCCAGCACAGGGATGGTGGTGCCATTCGATGGGTAGGGGAGCATGGCTGGGCGAGGGGAGGGGGGGCGGTATTGTGGTTAGTTGGGGACAGGTTGTGCCTGGACATTCCACATGGGAAGGATTTGGCAGGGGCCAAGGACAGCTTCGGAGGCAGCCAGACAGGCGAGCCGGGCAACGCTGGGGCTGCGTGTCCTGCCACAGGCGTGGGCCAAAAATACGGATACACGCAGGCGCCCGCCTGCAGGCAAAGGCCCAGCTCCGCACGCAAACCTGGGCCCTTTGCACCGCCCCACCTCCACATCCAATAGCACATCTGCCAGGCTCCGCCACTCCTCTCCCTCCACCCTGTAAGAGCCCGCCCCGGTTCCCCTTTCCCCCCTCGCGTGACTGTGCCGGGACCCCACCAGGGCAGCGACGATGAGCAGCTGGATGGCTGCGCGGGACTCCCAGGCTTTCTCACGCAACCGCCGGGCACCTCACCCCGGGCCAAGTGGAGCGGGAGGGGACGGGAGGGGGGGGGGGATGGGCCACGTGACCTCTGCCCCCTGGAGGGAGGTTCCAGACACACGCACGCTAGCCTGGGGAGGTGTCTGTGCCCGGCGCCCCGTCCTCAGTCTCTTGGCCCATTCCCCTGCCCGGCCCCAGGGCCTCTGTCTACCCCTTCCTCACCCACCGGGAGCTAGCCAAGCAGCCCCCCTCGCCGCCTGATTTTTCTGCCCGGCCAAAGCGCTAGCAACCTGGGAGCTGGGGGGAACTTCGAGGGCGGGTGGGACCCGGCGGGAGGGTCCCGGCGGGAGGTGGCCCCTAGAGGCGGTACTGAGTAACGTGTGAGCGCTCGGAGAGAACGCACGTTCTCCGTTCCCGCTCCCGGGGCAGGGAGCGCGGACCTTTTTGCTAGGTGCCGGGGCTCTGGGGACGCTGCGTGGGGGAAAGGGCAGCCCATCGGCGCCGCTGGCCTTCCGGCCCCGGTGACCTGGGAGCAGGGTCGCCGCGCTTCTCACGCGAGCCCGGACTCAGTAAACCGGGAAAAGGAGGGCACCACCCGGCAGCCCCGCCCCTACTGGTTGGCCTCGGTCCGCTAGTAGTGAGGGGAGGCACTTACAGGTCCAGTGGGTACAAAAATGAGGGTGAGGCGTCCCCATGCCCGGGAAAGAGGGTCCCCATACCCTCTTTTCGGGCTGTGCTGGGACTTCTCCCCAAACCCTCGCCTCGCCTGGGCTCTGCGCTGTCCAAGGGGTACCTTGGAACTGGAGACCCCAGGTGTCCCCAGCCCTCACCCTTTTACGTGCCGGCACTTGGAAGAGGCGTCCCCATAGTGGGTTCTTACCGGTCCCTGTGCCTCCGCTCCCCCACTTCCCATCCACCCTAGAGCGACTATTCCCCCTCAGGCCGCCCCTCCCTGAGTTGCATCCCTGAGCCAAGGGGCGTGGCCACGCGCAAGCTGCCTATAAAGTTGGTTGTGCCTTCACCCTCACCCTGAAGGTGACAGACAGTTGCTTGGAGCCTTCCTTGATCTTCTTTGGGGTCCTGGCTTCTGAGGCAACTCTTCCCAGCTCAGTTCAGCACCTCCTCACAGCCACAGGTGAGTGCTGGGACTTCTGGCCTGCCCCTCCCTCCCAATAGAAGGAACATTTTAATGCCTCCAGGTCTTCCCAGGTAGTCACTGATCTAGCGCCTCAAAAAAGAAGGCTAGGAGTGGCCTTAGTGTCTAAGCAGTCCAGCTCCCTAAAGGGGCAACTGAGGCCAAGGGAAGGGCAGGACTTGCTGAATGTCCCACAGCTAGTATCAGAACTCTAGATCCAGATGGACCCCTTTCAGGCTCCAGGACCCAGACTCCAGCTTTATCCCCCAGTGGCTCTCTAAATGCCTGGGCCTTCCCCATCAGAGTCACCTGGTTATGTGGAATAAGAACACAGTTTACCTAAACTGGGTGCATATATAGCCTCTCCTCAGGTTGTGTGATGAGGAGGGCTTCTCCCTGGGTGGTCAGGGTGAATGGAGGGGGCAGGTTGTGTTCTTACCAGCTGTACCTGCCTTATCTAAAAGCTACCCCTGGCTGGCTCTACCCTCCTGAGGCATGGCTTGTCAGAGCCAAGATGTACTGACTTGGACAAGAGATCTGAGCAAGAGTCCCGGGCACTGCCCAGAGGCCTTCCCTATCCCGTTGACTGTCTTCTCTGGCGTCTGTTGGGGAGCAGTGTGAGAGACTGTCAGCTTCAGGGAGCTTGACCACCAGTCCTTGGTAACTCACCCGTCACATATCTCTTGGGCTCCTACCATCTTACTAAGTATGGCTAGAGGTCCTTGGGGCACCCAATGTGTGCAAGGGGACACCATGGCATACCAAGGCCTAGCAGTGTTCCCAGTTCACTTAGGGAGCCAAGACTTTTGTATGTGTGCTTTGGGATCCAGCTCCTCCAGGAAGCCTCCCTACACAGACACCTATAGTACTTGAGGTAGGAACCATACAGCCAACCTCCCCATCTTGAATGGCTCTCCAGTGAGAATTGAGCCCAACAAAGACTCTGGCCTAGATTTCTGTGACTGGGACCTTAATCTAACTGGTCTCCACCTGCTTTTAAATAGAGACCTGGGGCTGAGAGCCATGTGGCTTAGGCAGTGGTCTTCTTATCCCCTGTTCCCTTCCCACTCTATTCCAGGGTCTGGCAGGATACCCTAGACCCTGGAGTTGAGCAGGAGAGAACTGAGCGTTCTGGGAACACTCTTCAAAGGGCGGTAGCTATGACAGGAGCTGAAAATCTCCCAGGGAACTTTGCTAAGAGGTCTGAATCCTAGCTCAGTCACTGGTTGCTGGGTAACTTTAGCCAAATCAGTGCACCCTCTGAAGATCAATTTCCCCAAAGGAGTGGATGATGCCTAGTTCTCCCAATAGCAGTGTTTCCCTAAGTGTGGTGAGCATTACTCAAGGGCATTTAGGTGATGCATATCAATTATGTGTTTATTTTAACATATATTAGGGGAAAAATCAAACCTGTACTTTTACACAGATATGATTGTTTGGGATGATGGTAAGTGGGTAGATTTAAAGTTGATTTTAAAAAAATGTGAAGAAAATAATAGTGCAGGTGTATATGGAAATCACGAAGTGACGTTGGAAAGCGCTATTTTAAACTGGTGCACAAATAAGAGAGGGTGTTCTGGAATTAAATAATTTGGGTTGGACATGTGGATCCAAAACTTCCTGGCTATGTAACCTTGAGCAAGTTACTTACCTTCTCTGAGCCTTACCTCAGCCTACCTCATAGGCTGTGGCCAGGACTGAATGAAGAATATGGAAATTCTTGGCACACAGTGGCAGCTCAATAGCTTCTCCCACCTCCTCCTCCCCTTCATGCTCAGTGAGCAGTTCTAGATAAAGTTTTCTCTTAATCAGCATGCTGATACTTTAAGACATGGGTTCCTCCTATGCCCCTATATGATGTCTTGATCTTTCCCTCCTGCCTACCTTTCAGTGGCCACCTTGCCATCTCTACGCTGATCATGCTTTCTGTATTTGGACTCTCCATCCCCATCTCGGCCACAGAACTTCTCCTGGCCTCCACCACCTTCTGCCTAGTATTCTGGATGTTCAGAGCCTGGAGGCCTGGGGTCCCCAAAGGCTTGAAGAGTCCTCCAGGGCCCTGGGGCTGGCCCCTGCTTGGACACATGCTGACCTTGGGGAAGAACCCACACCTGGCACTGTCACGACTGAGCCAGCGTTATGGGGACGTGCTAGAGATCCGCATTGGCTGCACACCTGTGCTGGTGCTCAGTGGCCTGGACACCATCCGGCAGGCTCTGGTGCGGCAGGGCGACGATTTCAAGGGCCGGCCTGACCTCTACAGCTTCACCTTCATCTCTGGTGGACAGAGCATGACCTTTAACCCAGACTCTGGACCGGTGTGGGCTGCCCGCCGGCGTCTGGCCCAAAATGCCCTGAAGAGTTTCTCTATTGCTTCAGACCCGACTTCCTCATCTTCTTGCTACTTGGAGGAGCATGTGAGCAAAGAGGCTGAGGTCCTCATCAGCAAGTTCCTGGAGCTAATGGCAAGGGTTGGACACTTTGACCCCTACAGGTATGTAGTGGTGTCAGTGGCCAACGTCATATGTGCCATGTGCTTTGGTCAGCGCTATGACCATGATGATCAAGAGCTACTTAGTATAGTCAACCTGAGTAATGAGTTCGGGGAGGTGGCTGCTTCCGGAAACCCAGCTGACTTCCTCCCTATCCTCCGTTACCTGCCCAACTCTGCCCTGAGTATCTTCAAGGACGTGAATAAGAAGTTCTACGTCTTCATGCAAAAGATGGTTAAGGAACACTATAAAACGTTTGAGAAGGTACAGACTGGGGAGAGGCAGGTGGGTGGTGAGGAGCAGGTAGGGTCAGGGGTCAGGTGGTCAGTGATAACTGGAGCAGCATGGGGTTTGGCAGACTCTCAGGGGCCTTCACCCTGGGATTTTGAAGTTAGTAATGGACAGGACTCCATCCATGGAGGGGAATAGAATGTTTTCTTGACTAGTCCTTTTATCCTTCTAACAGACAGCAATATTTACTGAATAGCCAGTCCATGCTGTACCCTAGGCCAGTTATAGGGACTAGGAAGAATTAAAAAGTTAGTCTCCTGGCCTCATGGGAGAGAAAAGGGTTAAGAGGCCTGGCTGGTGTAGTTCAGTGGTTGACAGTTGACCTATGAACCAGGAAGTCATTGTTCGATTCCCGGTGAAGGCACATGACCAAGTTGTGGGTTTGATCCCCTGTGGGGGGGTGTACAGGAGGCAGCCAATCAATGGTTCTCTCTCATCATTGATGTTTCTATCTCTCCCTTTCCCTTCCTCTCTGAAATCAATAGATACATACAAGGGTAAAGAGCATGTCCAGATGATAATGGTATCAGACTCTGTCTGTCAGGTTTCTCTTGAGTTGGGGCAGGAGAGAGCCTTGGTCAGGCAGAGAGAAGCTGGGATGGCAGCATTGGGTGTGTGAGTGGGGGTGTCATCTCTTGAACAAAGATACTAGGGATGGTAAGAGACCAGATCTGGATGGAGAGGTAGGTCTGGGTTTGGGATCTTGCTCACCCGTGGGCCTTCTGTACTCAGGGCCACATCCGAGACATCACAGACAGCCTGATCAAACATTGTCAGGACAAGAAGCTGGATGAGAACGCCAATATCCAGCTGTCAGATGAGAAGATCGTTAGTGTCGTCTTGGACCTCTTTGGAGCTGGTATGAGCTACCCCATTTGCCTTTCCTGTACTCAACTGCCCCACCCCATCAACCACCAGGCTTCTCCCTCTGTTTTTTTCTGGCCAGGGTTTGACACAGTCACAACTGCCATCTCTTGGAGCCTCATGTACCTGGTGACAAGCCCCGGTGTGCAGAAAAAGATCCAGGAGGAGCTCGGTAGGTGGTGACCTCCTTCAAAGTGCTCAATGCAGGGGACCCAGCCGTGGTATGGGAGGCACCTTCATCTGTCTGTCCGCTGTGCCCCGCAGACACAGTGGTTGGCAGGGCACGGCAGCCACGGCTCTCTGACAGGCCCCAGCTGCCCTATCTGGAAGCCTTCATCCTGGAGACCTTCCGACACTCCTCCTTCGTCCCCTTCACCATCCCCCACAGGTGAGGCCCCATGGAACTACTTCTACCTGATACTGGGCCTTACTTCAGTCCATGCACTTGATCAGGGCTGGTGGGAGGGACATGGTATGGGGGGTAGAGGGATCTCATTGTGGCCCTGAGCTTAACTGAGCTTCTTCCCTCCCCAGTACTACCAGAGACACAAATTTGAGTGGCTTTTACATCCCCAAGGGGCGTTGTGTCTTTGTGAACCAGTGGCAGATCAACCATGACCAGTAAGTTGAAACTCCACCCTCTTCTGAGTTTCAGACCCTGCTGTCCCTGGCCATTTGCCTATCCCCTACTCTTGTGGGCTGGGGTGCAACCTCCTGCCTCTGAGCTGCTTCTTCAGTTACTCGCTCTGATTACAGGAAACTGTGGGAGGACCCATCTGAGTTCCGACCAGAACGTTTTCTCACCCCCAATGGCACTATCAACAAGGCACTGAGTGAGCAGGTGATTCTCTTTGGCCTCGGCAAGCGGAAGTGCATTGGTGAAAACATTGCCCGCTTCGAGGTCTTTCTCTTCCTGGCCATCATGCTGCAGCAGGTAGAATTCAGCATGCCACCAGGCGTGAAGGTGGACATGACCCCCATCTATGGGCTGACCATGAAGCATGCCCACTGCGAGCACTTCCAGGTGCAGGTTCGCTCTTAGGTGGCTGAGAGCCCTGCAGAGCCTTGTACCTGTAAAAGCTACTCAGGCTTGTGTCTCTGGTGGTACTGGGAATGGAGGTAAAGTCAAGCACAGGGCCACAATGAGACCCCCTACCTTCCATATCGTGTCCCTCCCACGAGTCCTGATCAGGTATACCAACTGAAGTAAGGCCCATAACTGTCTCCTTGGCCTGGCTGCCCAGACAGGCCAGAGGGATGGCCCAGGGAGGTCTAAGCTTTGGCTTAAAAACCACAAATATTGGACTGGCTGATATTCTGCTGTGTAGCTGCAGGCAATCCTGAAGGATCATGCCTGTACCCCACCCTGGACTTTCCCCCTCTGCATACTAAATGCAGACAGTGGACACTGTAGGAGCTAATGGAACCTTCTGACACAGTGCTTGAGCTAGGAAGTCTGGTAAGGTTAGGAGGTTCTCAACCCTCTGGAGCTCTTTGGAAGTCCCTGGGCCCAGCATCTAGCTGACTTTATGTGGGGGCTGACTGGCTTGAGAAACATTTAGAATAAGCCACACCAGGGCCTGTCCAATCACTTTGACAATTGGAAATCATCAAAAGTGAAAGGAAGAGGCAGCCCAGGATACTGGCACAGAGATGGGCTCCCCACTTGAACAAGGCTGAAGAATCTGACCACATGAGTCTGGGACCACATGTGCCTGGGAGGATTCCCTTCCTTTCTGCAGACAGGAACAGTGCTGCCTCCGGCCTTAGGCAGCCTCTGTTCCTATCCAGGAGGAGCTAGGGACTTGGGTCTTAGAAGAGCAAAGAGCAGAGAGAGTCCTATATCGAGGAACCAGGATCACATCTGGAACTAGGGGGTGGTAATTCAATCACCTTCTATTGGTCTCCTTTCTCTATACCCTGTATTAATATGTCTTTTTAAAATGTTTGTATACAAGGAACTTTTCATTTTAGCCTGCATTGTACTTGCTTGTTTGCATTTATTATACAGTATGTAAAAGCTTAAAAACAACTAACTTAATGTGATAGAAAAATTCATATCCACATATCTAGAAATGTGTAGGAAACATCTTCCTGAGCTAAATAAAGATATTATGCAGAAGTGGAGATTTTTGAATCTTGAATTAAACCATTGCTCATCTACATTCCCACCCTGCTCTCAATCTTGTGTCTAGTTTTACTGTAGGAGAAGAAAAGTAGGTGGATAGGAGGTAAAGCCACTCTTCCCAGGCAGCTCACAATCTGGTTGGGGACAGAACACACATTAATTAACAGCATTCTCTGGACCAGGCACTGGGGGAGTATAAAGTGAGTAAAACATGGCCCCTGCCTTCGAGCGCCTCCCAAGTTGCTGACTCATAAACACATTATCCTACTCATTGTGATCAGGCAGATACATATAGGAGGGTGAGGTCCAGAGCCTTGGGGTGAGGGATGGTGGGAAAGATTACTGGGTCTTGGGGACAACTGTGAATAGTCTTCCTTGAAGGTAGTTTCCCTTGGGTAGGTTCTGGTCAGTGTAGAGAGAGAGAGAGGTTCAAAAGTTGTGGTCTATTCCTCACTAGTCATATCTGGCTCAGGTCCTGCAGCCATATTAGAACCCAAGGCTAATCATAGATGGAGAACAAAGCCTTTGGTTGTCAGCCACATAAGCAGACTGTGGCCCAGATTTCTTTTTTTAAATATATTTTTATTGATTTCAGAGAGAAAGGGAGAGGGAGAGAGAGACAGAAACATCAATGATGAGGGAGAATCATCAATCAGCTGCCTCCTGTGTGCCTCCTACTGGGAATCGAGCCCACAACCAAGGTACATGCCCTTGACCGAAATCAAACCCGGGACCCTTCAGTCCACAGGCTCTATCCACTGAGCTAGAGATGCCCAATCATTCTTGTACTGATTTATTTTTTTACTTAAAAAATAACTTGTTTCCTGTGCTATAACACATATGAGCCTGAGAACATCATACTAAATGAAAGAAACCAGATACAAACGGCCACATCTACACTAATAAAAGAGAAAAATGGTAATTGGCGTACAGCGATACCCTTTTCATTGGCTAATCAGGGCTATATGCAAATTAACTGCCAACTAAGATTGGCAGTTAACTGCCAACAAGATCGCGGTTAATTTGCATATGTAGGCACAATGCAGGGAGGCGAAAGGGAAAGCAGGAAGAAGCCCCCTGCCACTGACAGTGATCGGAAACCCAGGGGGGAGCTAAGAGCTAGGGGGCAGGGCATAGGCGGCCCTGGGGCCGCCTTTGCCCTGCCCCCCAGCCATGATCGGAGAATCAGGTGCCTTGTCTGCCCTGGCCAGTGATAGCAGGAAGTAGGGGTGGAGCCAGCAATGGGAGCTGGGTACGGTTGAAGCTGGCAGTCCCAGGAGCTAGGGGTCCCTTGCCTGGGCCTAAAGCGAAGCCCACGATCGCGGGGCTGCTGCAGCTGCGGGTCCCCGCTGCCTGGGCCGGACGCCTAGGCCAGAGGCGTTAGGCCTGGGCAGGGGTGGAGCCTGCAACCGCGGGGAGCTGGGGGTCCCCTGCCCAGGCCTGACACCTCTGCCGGAGGCCTCAGCCCTGGTCAAGGGGCCGATCCGGTGATTGGTGATCGGAGGGTGATGAGGGTCAACTCCTCTGGCCGAGGCATCAGGCCTGGGCGGGGGCCAGAGCCAGTGATCAGGGGAAGATGGGAGTCCCCTGTCCAAGCCTGACACCTCTGGCGGAGGCATCAGGCCTGGGCAAGGGGCAGAGCCAGCAATTGGAGGGGTCTGGGGGTGCCCTGCCCAGGCCTGATGCCTGGGCCAGAGGCATCAGGCCTGGGCTGGGGGCAGAACCAGTGATGGGGGGAAATGAGGGTCCCCTGCCCAGGCCTGACGCCTCTGGCAGAGGCGTCAGGCCTGGGCAAGGGGCCGATCCTGCAATTGGAGGGTGATGGGGGTCAACGCCTGAGGGCTCCCAGTATGTGAGAGGGGGCAGGCTGGGCTGAGGGACACTCCCCCCCACACACCCAGTGCACCGGGACCCTAGTATTATATAATTCCATTTATATGAAATGTCCAGAACATGCAAATTCATAGAGACAGAAAGTACATTAGTGGTTGCCAGGGGCCAGGGGATGGAATAAAGGAAGGTACAAGGTTTCTTTTAAGAGTGATGGAAATATCCTGGAATTATATAATGGTGATGATTGTATAACCGTTTTATGCTATTTTTCAATTACAGTTTACATTCAATATTATTTTGTATTATTTTCAGGTGCACAGCATATACTAAAAACCACTGAATTATGCAGTTTAAACTAAAACACTAAAAATGAAAGAGTTTGTCAACCTTTTTTCTAAAAAAAAAAGTGAGAAAGGAATGGGGATAGTATATACACAATTTATGTAAAGTTCTCAATAATCATATTAGTAATAATATTAGTATTTCTATTTTGAGACTACATGGTAATTTAGGGTAAAATAAATGAGCAATTAATAATGAGAATATTCTAATTCATAATCCCCTGTATCCTTGAGAACCAGGATTTTTGGTATGGAAAAAAAGAGATACAGATATAATATAGAAAAGGTTAAGTTAAAAGGTATATATGTTGCCTGGCTGGTGTGGCTCAGTGGTTGAGAGTTGACATATGAACAAGGAGGTCACAGTTCAATTCCCAGTGCGTGCCAAAGGCAGCCAACCAATAATTCTCTCTCATCATTGATGTTTCTATCTCTCTCTCCCTCTCCCTTTCTCTCTGGAATCAATAAAAAATATTTTTTTAAAAAGCATAAAAGGTATATATATAATGTATATGTATATTTCTAAGTGTTAGAAACAATGGCCAACTCATAGCAATGAGCATTCCTAATGCCTAGATTACCATCCAGGGTTTCTTGGAGAAACACTGGTTACAGATATGGGGTAAGAAATGTAAAAGATGAGCTTAAAACAGTTGCACAAACCACAAAGCAAATATGCCACAATATGACCATGAGTGGATTAAGCCATTCAGGAGCCTATGGAAAAGGCTCCAACTGGCCAAAGATAGAACAATTCTGAGTGTCATAAAAATATTTCCACTGATTAAAACCCATCAAATATGTTTGAATCCATGAGCTCATAAAAAATCAGCTGATTACCTTCAGCGGAACCAACCTACTATCTTGAAAAGTGAAAAACCAAGGCAAAAAGGAAGCATTTATTCTACCTTTTCTTTTTTTTCTTTGATTAGTTAAATCTTTATTGTTCAGATTATTACATTTGTTCCTCTTTTTCCCCCCCATAATTCCCCTCCACCCAGTTCCCACCCCACCCTCCGCCCTCACCCCCCCCCCCCGCCACTGTCCTCATCCATAGGTGCACGATTTTTGTCCAGTCTCTTCCCACATCCCCCTCACCCCTTTCCCCCCCAGGAATAGTCAGTCCACTCCCTTTCTATGCCCCTGATTCTATTATAATCACCAGTTCATTCTGTTCATCAGATTCTTTATTCACTTGATTTTCAGATTCACTTGTTGATAGATGTGTATTTGTTGTTCATAATTTGTATCTTTACATTTTTCTTCTTCTTCCTCTTCTTAAAGGATACCTTTCAGCATTTCATATAATACTGGTTTGGTGGTTATGAACTCCTTTAGCTTTTTCTTATCTGTGAAGCTCTTTATCTAACCTTCAATTCTGAATGATAGCTTTGCTGGATAAAGTAGTCTTGGTTGTAGGTTCTTGGCATTCATCACTTTGAATATTTCTTGCCACTCCCTTCTGGCCTGCAAAGTTTCTGTTGAGAAATCAGCCCACAGTCGTATGGGTACTCCCTTGTAGGTAACTGACTGTCTTTCTCTTGCTGCTTTTAAGATTCTCTCTTTGTCTTTTGCTCTTGGCATTTTAATTATGATGTGTCTTGGTGTGGTCCTCTTTGGATTCCTCTTGTTTGGGGTTCTCTGTGCTTCCTGGACTTGTAAGTCTATTTCTTTCACCAGTAGGGGAAGTTTTCTGTCATTATTTCTTCAAATAGGTTTTCAATATCTTGCTCTCTCTCATCTTCTGGCACCCCTATAATTCGGATGTTGGTAAACTTCAAGCTGTCCCAGAGGCTCCTTACACTATCTTCGTATTTTTGGATTCTTTTTTCATTTTGCTTTTCCAGTTGGGTGTTTTTTGCTTCTTTGTATTTCAAATCGTTGACTTGATTCTTGCGATCCTCTGGTCTGCTGTTGGGAGTCTGTATAATATTCTTTATTTCAGTCAGTGTATGCTTAATTTCTAGTTGGTCCTTTATCACAACCTCGAGGGTCTCATTAGATTTCTTGTAGGTCTCATTAAGTTTATCAGCAGTTTCTAGAAAATTCTTAAAAATCCTTGAAAGTGTGGTTTTGAACTCTATATCCAGTAGTTTGCTTTCTCCATTTCTGTCATTTGTGTCCTTTTTATTTGTCTATGCATTTTTTATGCTTCCCTGTGTTGATAAAGTGGTTTTCTGTGCTAAGTGTCCACTAAGGCCCAGTGGTTCAGTCTCCCCAATTACCTGAGGAGGACACTCTTGGTGCACCCCCTTGTGGTCTTTGTGCACAGTCTTGTTGTAGTTAAGCCTTGATTGTTGTAGCTATCACTGGGAGGAATTGACCTCCAGGCTAATTGGCTGTGAGAATCAGCTGTGTCTGCAGTGGAAGAAGTTCTGTGCTGGAGACCCCCTCCGGGGCAAGACTTGCTTCAATGGGGCTTTGGTGCTCACTGAGTCTGCCCCCTGAGTGTGTCCTATAAGGGTCCAAGGAGGTGCAAACTGGATGGTCCCACTCTGACCACTGGGAACACTCACTCCTGGTTCTCTAGAGAGGTGCTAATCTAGCCTTTGCCTGAGGCTACCCAGCAAAAGCCTCCCTGCAGGGCTTGGGCGGGGCAGGTCTCACAGGATCAACAGGGTGGGGCTAGCAGTTATGGCTGCTCTCAGTCCTGCCCTCAGAGGCTCTGCTTCTCAATGTCCCAGTAATCGCTGCAAGTCCCTCGGAGAGAAAGCTGCCCTCGAGTTCCGACCGATGTCAGACAGTCCCGGTTCTCCCATATGAGTCTGGGTCCCCAAAGACTCATCCAGAACTGGAGCTCTGAGCCTGAGACTCCCTCCCGATTGCAAAAGACAACCACGCCCTCAGCCGCCAGCCCGCTCCACGTGCGCCTCTGTACCTTAGTATTTTACTTCCGCACCGCTCCTCCTCTGAGTCTCGGTAAGCTTTTCTCTTTCCTGCTAGTTGTAGAATTTCCACTCATCCTGTGGTTCTGGATGATGTCCGTTCCGTCTTTTAGTTGTATTTTTGAAGTTGTTGTGCGAGGCACCAAACTCTGGTGTTTACCTATGCCGCCATCTTGGTTTCTCGGTCTTGTTTTTTTACATTTTTTAAATGTTGGTAAAATATACATAAAATTAACATCTTAACCATTTTTAGTGTACAGTTCAGTGGTATTAAATATATTCACAATATTATGCAATGGTCACTAAGATCCATCACTATAGCACTGAAACTCTATACCCACTAACAATAACTCTTTATTCCCCTCCCCACATAGATTCTGCCTCTATGATAGTGGCTTTATTTTGTTTTATCATGTTCTCAAAATAACCCTGTATGAGAAAAAGAACTGAGAACAAAGTGGCCAATGAGTATCAGGCCAGCTTATAAAAATACTGAGGTCTAGCTGGGAGCATCAAATCAGTTCCAGAGATTAGGGTCTGTTCTTTCTCAGTCCTCTTTTTTGGTCAAGTACAAACAAAGGGAGGCCTCAGAACATTCATCCAGATTTTCATCATTGCCAGGATTTTGCTGACTAAGATCACTCTGCTGATTAAGAAGAGCATACACTTCTGTAATTGACTGTAGCCTATAACTGAACCAGGGTTAATCTTTTCTTCTGTTGCAGGATGTTATTGGGCCATCTGTTGTGACAATGGCTACCCCACTTGTAGGACCCTACCACTACTTACGATTCTAGACAGGCCATATTGGCCAATTGTAAATTAGAAAATTATCAGAATCAAAATGACTATTAGTATTTTGAAAGGCCTGGAAGCCAAGGACCTACATTATTAAAACCCAGGCAATGAAAACATGTTCTAGAATTCATTTGGGCCTATTGTAGGGAGTCAGTGGCTTTTTATATTTTCCTTGTATTTATTTACATAGGTGCAGCAAGCATATTTGCTATAGCCCAGACTTCCCCTTGCTTGACCAAGAGGAAATCACAGACTGTATGATTGTCTGACAACTTTAGTCAATGAATTTAAACTAGCCTGTTGGGCTTCAGAACAGAAGTGGGATCATATGTTACTCTGGTAGGTCAGAGACAACTTTGAATCTTTTTTAGTTGTGCTATTCCCACTGTGAGAATTGTAGCTGCAGAGTACCCGTGAAGAAGGAATCAGTTATCCTTCATGGAAGTTCTTATGAATAATTTGTGTTTGCCTCATTTTGGAGGCTTCTGAGTGTCTTTTTAAGGAAGCATGATATACTTTAGTGTCTGCAAAAATAAACACTTATGTATTGCTGTGGAAATGTAAAATGATGTCGATGCTTTGGAAAACAGCTCCTCAAAAGTTTAAATATAGAGTTACCATGTGACCTAGAAATTCTACTCTTCGATATATAACCAAGAGAATTAAAACATATGTCTACACAAAAACTTGCTCATAAATGCTCATAACAATGTTATTCATCGCTGGAAGCTGGTCCATCCTTGCTGCTTGACACAGTCGCTACAGGGAAGAAACATCTGCACAGCATGTTTCAAGGGACCTGGCATACTGTTCTTAATATGTTTGCTCCCCTTCTTAGCGCTATGTGTTCTAACCAGGGCCACCTCCCCGAGAAAGGTTGTTTCCCCAGGTGAAGATTTTTCCCTGGAGTTAGGTATTAACAGGACTAAGGAAGGGAATAAATCAGTAAAACCCCTTAACTAAGTGCCAGGCGGGTAGTTAATCACCTTAACTATGAACAATCACGCTTAAGCTACATAATCTTTACTTAGGATAATCTCCTTCAGTTACTTCCTTGTAGCTTAACAGAACAGTAGAATAGTGACCTTGGAATGGAGATAACAAACTAGCCCTAACCTTTGGAATAGAATGGATAGGATTAAACTCAACTGAACTAGATGGAGATGGGATTTTTGGCAAAGGTCAAATAAGAAACTATAGACATGAAACAAGGAACTGTAGAAGGTCAAGGGAGGACCCAAAACATATGATGATGTAACTATAGAGGCATGCTTATAGGATCAAATGGTATAAATACAGATGTAACAGGAGAATAAAGAGAGAACCTGGCTATGCTGATCAACTGAATGCTGTCTCCATGTCCTTCATTGTTCGCCGACTCCATCCACACCTTTGGGAACCCTTGGTCCGCTGGGGCCAGACCCCAGCAATTCATAATAGCCAAAATAACAGAAATAACTCAAATGTTATTTGAGTTATTGGATAAACAAAATGTGTAATATCCACAATGGAATATTATTCAAACTTAAAAACAATGAAGCACTGATACATGCTGTAACATGGATGAGCATTGAAAACATTATGTTAAGTGAAAGAAGCCAGACCACATATTATATGGAGGAATGGGGAATAACTGCTAATGCGTACAGAGTTTCTATTTGAGGTGAGAAAAATGATCTGGAATTAGTGGTGATCGTTGCACAACTTCATGACTATAGTAAAGAAAACACTGAATTAGAGACTTTAAAAGGGTGAATATTATGGTATATGTACTATATCTCAAATTTAAAAATTACATCAGGGACCAGGAGGCCAGGACAAATGAGTCTTATAGAATGTTGAAGCTGTTCATATTTGGTCTACAGGCCAATCAGAATCTTCTGTGCCTACTAAGTTTAACATATAAGACTGGCTAAGCAGTGGTTCTCAACCTTCCTAATGCTGCGACCCTTTCAGACACTTCCTCATGTTGTGGTGACCCCCAACCATAAAATTATTTTCGTTGCTACTTCATAACTGTAATTTTGCTACTGTTATGAATCGTAATGTAAATATCTGATATGCTATATGTGTTTTCCGATGGTCGCGACCCATAGGTTGAGAACCGCTGGAAGAGTTATTTGGGAAAGACTGTATTTCCAAATAAATGAAGGTCTCTATTACTTGGCAAGTTTAATAAATTCACTTTTGTCTTTCAGTTAGTCTCCATTTTAAATTTTCTTCAAAATGAAGGCCCCACATGGTGGCTATCCCACAGGACCCTCAATTCTTGAGCACTCAATTCTGACCTTGTGTGCCCTTTATTGATAACTTCCAGTTTGCTGTTGGGTGTATCTCAAGGACAATGTTGAATTTCAAGTATTTCTGTTGAGTCTCACTGCTGTATTTTGTTATCCTAGGATATACTAGGCTCCTTTGTGGTTCTCTCTTTTATTAACACTTTAGAGAGTTCATTAGGCAATCCTTTACTAAACCTGTTTATCATTTCATTGTCAAATGATTTTTTTTCATTCCTTAGTAATTCCTTAAGTTACTAAGAGGAAGGGAGGGGAGAGAGAGATAGAAACATCATTTGGCTGCCTCCTGCATGCCCCCACTAGGGATCAAGCCCACAATCTGGGCATATGCCCTGACTGGGAATTGAACTGTGACCTCCTGATTCATAGGTCAACATTCAACCACTGAGCCATACCAGTTAGGCCATTCCTTAGTAATTTTTTTTTTGATTGTTTTAAAGGAGCATTTTTTAGGGAACACATAACGGCACAGATCTAATAAGTCCCTTTCCAAGCTGGCCCTCAAGAGCTTTAATAACTTTTTAATATAAGTATGTCCCATGCAATATTTGGGACATACTTATAGTAAAAAAAATTTAATTGTTTATCTAAAATCCAAATTTAACTGGAAATCCTATATTTTTATTTGCTAAATCTAAAAATCTAATGGTACCCCATAAAGATTATATCATCTTCAAACAAAGGCATTTTTACTTCTTCCTTTCCAATGTGAAAGGCTCTGGCTGAATTTCCAGTACTGTGTTGAGCAGGAGTGGTGAAAGTGGGCAACTTGTGTTGTTCCTGATCTTAAAGGAAAAGTTTTTCTCCTTTCACCATTGAGTATAATGTTAGCTGTGGGCTTTACATATATGGCTCTTATTATGTTGAGGTATGTTCTTTCTATAGTCAATTTGTTGAGTTTTTATCATGAAAGGATTTTATATTTTGTCAATGCTTTTCTGCATCTATTGAGATGATTATATAATTTTCATTTTTAATTTTGTTAATGTGATGTATCACATTTATTGATTTGTATATATCAAACCATCTTTGTGTCCTAGGGATAAATCCCACTTGATCATAGTGTATTGTTATGGGTTCACTCAGTGAGATAGACCACTGACTCAGAATTCAAATTTAAGAGCCTATATTAAGCTGGCCCAGCTGACTACAGTTACAGCACCCTACCGAAGCAGAGGCTGAACTGCAGCCCAGACTACAGGAATTACAGCATTTTTATTTGCAAAAACCAAAAAGTTATAAAACCTTAGTTTCTGACACAGTACAGCATCATTACAGTAACTACCTTCCTATCTATGTGTTCTAGGAACAGAGAGTACAGCATGCTGGGAAGGGGCCATGAGACCATATCTCAAGGCCTGGCCTGATGTCAGTACCTTCCTATCTATGTGTTTTAGGAACAGACAGCACAGCATGACCCATCTGGCCAAAGCGCCAGATATGTAGCCCAGCACAGTATGATACTTTTAATGTGCTCTAGAATTCAGTTTGCTAATATTTTTGTATTTTTAAGTCACAGTTGATGTACAATATTATATTAGTTTCAGGTCTACAAACCCACAATTAAACATTTATATAACTTAGGAAGTTATCACCCCAGTAACTGTAGTGCTCATCTGACACATGTAGTTATTACAGTATTACTGACTATATTCCCTGTGCTGCACTTTACATCTCCACGACTATTCTGTAACTACTAGAGGCCCAATGCACAAAATTCATGCAAGGTGGTCGGCCCTCACAGCCCTGGCTACCTCAGCCCACATGGCCCCTGCCCACTGGTTGTTCCGGAAGGTCGTTCTGCCATCTGGTCTAATTAGCATATTAGTTCTTTATTATATAGAATTAATTTGTACTTCTAAATCTCTTCACCTTTTCACCCATCCCCCAACTCCCCTCCCATTTAGCAACCATCAAAATGCCCTCTGTATCTGTAAGTCTGGATTAAAAACCCAGAAGTGGAATTGCTGTGTCCTTCTTTGTTTCTTATTATAGCCTTTAAAAATATACATATTTTGTCTGGTATAAGTATTGCTACCCCAGCTTTTTTTTCAACTTTTATGAAATATTCTTTTTCATCCCTTTACTTTCAGTCTCTGTGTGCTTTCCAATCTGAAGTGAGTCACTTGTAAACAGCACATGTAAGGGTCTTTTTTAAATTATCCATTCATCCATTGTATGCCTTTTGATTGGAGTATTTAATCCATTTGCATTTAAAGTAATTATTGATAGATATGTATTTATTGACATTTTATTATTTATATTTTAAAATGTTTTTATTGATGAGAGAGAGAGAGAGAGAGAGAGAGAGAGAGAGAGAGAGAGAGAGAGAGAAACATCAATGTGAGAAAGAAACATCAATCATTTGCCTCCCATATGCACCCCAACCAGGGATCAAGCCTGCAACCTGGATATGTGCCCTGACTAGGAATTAAACCAATGACTTTTTGGTGCATGGAACAATGCTCAGTCAACTGAGCCACACCAGCCAGGGCTAATCACATTTGACCTTTTTCTTCCTTATTCTTCTTAAAGAAGACTTTTTAACATTTATTTTAATACTGGTTTGGTGGTGATGAACTCCTTTAGCTTTTTCTTATCTGGGAACCTCTTTATCTGTCCTTTAATTCTAAATGATAGCTTTGCTGGGTAGAGTAATCTTGGTTATAGGTCCTTACTTTTCAACACTTTGAATATTTCTTACCAATTCCCTATGGCCTGCAAAGTTTCTGTTGAGAAATCAGCTGACGGCCTTATGGGTGCTCCCTTGTAGGTAACTAACTGCTATTCCCTTGCTGCTCTTAATAGTCTCTATCTTCCACCGTAGGCATTTTAATTATGTATCTTGGTGTGGGCCTCTTTGGGTTCATCATTTGGGATTCTCTGTGCTTCCTGGACTTGTATGTCTATTTCCTTCACCTGGTTAGGTAAGTTTTTCCATCATTATTTTTTTTTAATATTTTTGTTGATTTCAGAGAGGAAGGGAGAGGGAGAGAGAGATAGAAACATCAGTGATGAGAGAGAATCATTGATTGACTGCCTCCTGCACACCCCCACTGGGAATGGGGCCCGCAACCTGGGTATATGCCCTGACCAGAAATCTACCCTTGACCTCTTGGTTCATAGGTTGATACTCAACCACTGAGCCACGCCGGTCATGCCCATCATTCTTTTTTCCACAAAGGTTTTCAATTACTTGCTCTCTTCTCTTCTCCTTCTGGCACCTTCATAGTGTGAATGTTGGTACACTTGAAGTTGTCCCAGAGACTCCTTACACTATCTTCATTCTTTTTGGTATCCTTTTTTTCTTTTCTGATTGCATGTTTTCTGCTTTTCCAAATTACTAATTTGCGTCTGTTTCACCTACTCTACAGTGGATACCCAGTAATGTATTCTTCATTTCTGACTGGTTCTTTTTTATGCTGTCTATCTCCATTTTTATGTTTCCTATCTCTTTGTTGAAGTTCTCACTGAGATCATTGAACATCCTTATAACCAGTGCTTTGAACTCTGCATGTGGTAGATTGCTGGTCTCCATTTTGTTTAGTTCTTTTTCTGAGGTTTTGTTCTGTTCTTTCATTTGGGACATGTTTCTTTTCTTCCTCATTTTGGCTGCCTCCCTGTGTTTGTCTTTATATATTAGGTAGAGCTGCTATGTCTCCTTGTCTTGGTAGAACAACCTTATGTAGTAGGTGTCCTGTAGGGCCCAGTAGCACAGCCTCCCCAGTCTCCCAAGCTGGGCACTCCAGGTGCCCCTCTCCCCACCCCCCATGGGCTGTGTGTACTCTGCTATTGTAGTTGAGCCTTGAATGCTGTTGGCACTTCAATGGGAGGGATTTACCTCCAGGCCAATCAGTGCCAAGGATTGGAAGTGATCTCCTGTGGAGGATCTGTTGTGCATGCAGGTCAGTTTCCCCCTGTGCCCAGCCTGGAGCTACCAGGCATGAGCTACAGAGCTATCTACAGGTGGCTGCTACTTGTGCTGGGCTTGGAGGTGCCTGGAAGAGGCCAAGCTGCCAACCAAAGCTGGTTGCCTCTAGTGCCAAGCCTGGGGCCACTTAGCAAGAGGTATGGAGTACACAAAGGCCAGATGCTGCTTGACAGATTTTAGGGACATTGCAGCATGAGCCAAGGTAGGCTATTGGTATGGAACAGCCACTGGAAAGGGCTTGGATGGGGCCCACAGGTTGGGTGGGGCAGAGTTTCAGGGATTCACCAGGGTGGGTGAACAGTGATAGTCAAGTTGATAGAGACTCAGATATGGTGCCCTGATGACTGTGGGGAAAAGGGGGGGGGGGTGCTCAACAAAGGAACAATGGCTCTGCCAGCACTTCTGTTTGGGAGAAAGCTGTCCTTCTAGTTCTCGCCCTGATGCCAAACAATTCAGTTCTCCCTTGTATATCTCTGGCAACTTTGGAGTTGCAGTTGTAGCACTGAAACTCAAAGCAAGTGAGTTCAAATAAGTCCATCTGTGCCCTTTAAGAGAAATACCTGGGACTCCAGGATCTCTCAGTCTCACTCAGCCACAATCTCTGCTTGTTTTTACAGCCAGAATTAAGGGGGCTCCTCTGCCTGGCACTCAGACCCTTGGCTGTGGGGTTTGGTGTGAGACTGGGCCCCCTGACTCCTCAGAGGGGGGTTCCTCTACAGCCAAAATAACCCTCCCTGTTACCACCCCACAGGGTGTGGGACCAGACAGTTTGGCATCTCTGCCCCTCCTATCAGTCTCAATGTGGTTTCTTCTTTATATCCTTAGTTGTAGGACTTCTGTTCAGCTAGATTTTAGGCCAAGGGTGGGCAAACTTTTTGACTCGAGGGCCACAATGGGTTCTTTTTTTAAAAAAAAAATTTTTTTTTATTGATTTTTTACAGGAGGAAGGGAGAGGGATAGAGAGCTAGAAACATCGATGATAGAGAAACACCGATCAGCTGCCTCCTGCACACCCCCTACTGTGGATGTGGCCTCAACCAAGGTACATGCCTTTGACCGAAATCGAACCTGGGACCTTTGAGTTCGCAGGCCGACACTCTATCCACTGAGCCAAACCAGTCAGGGCTACACAATGGGTTCTTAAACTGGACCAGAGGGCCAGAACAAAAGCATGGATGGTGTGTTTGTGTGAACTAATATAAATTCAAAGTAAACATCATTACATAAAAGGGTACGGTCTTTTTTCTTTTTTTAGTTTTATTCATTTCAAACGGGCCGAATCCGGTCCTCGGGCCGTAGTTTGCCCACGGCTGTTTTAGGCAGTTCTGAATGATGGTTGTAATTTTGATGTGGTTGTGGGAAGTTCCAAGTACCACTTTTACTTATGCCACCATCTTGACTGGAAGCCCCAGTTTGTTAATATTTTTAGAAGAATTTTTGCCTCTATATTCATCAAGGATATTGGTTTGTAGTTTTATTGTAGCATCCTTTCCTGGCCTAGGTATCAGGGTAATGTTGGCCTGATGAGTTTGGGAGTGTTCCCTCCTCTTCACTATTTTGGAAGAGTTTGAGGATTGGAGTTAGTTTTTCTTTAGATGTTTGTTAGAATTTGCCAGTGAAACCATCTGATTCTGGGCTCTTCTTTGTTGAGAGGTTTTTGTTTACTAATCCAATCTCTTTTTTTAAAGATATATATTTTATTGATTTTTCACAGTGAGGGAGAGGGATAGAGAGTTCGAAACATCCATGAGAGAGAAACATCAATCAGCTGCCTCCTACACACCCCGCATCAGGGATGTGCCTGCTACCAAGGCACATGCCCCCCGATCGGAATCGAACCTGGGACCCTTCAGTCGGCAGGCTGACGCTCCATCCACTGAGCCAAACTGGCTAGGACGCAATCTATTTATTATTGATCTATTCAGATTTTCATGATTCAGTCATGTGGGTTTTATGTTTCTAGGAATTTCTCCATTTCTTTGAGATTATCTTATTTCTTGCATCTGGTGGTTGTAATCTATTATGGTCCTTTGTATTTCTGTGGTATCAGTTACAATGTATCCTCTTTCATTTCTGATTTTATTTATTTGAGTCTTCTCTTTTTTTCTTGGTGAGTCTAGCTAAAGATTTGTCCATTTTATTTATTTGTTTGTTTTAAAACAGCTCTAGTTCCGTTTATCATTTCTATTGTTTTTCAGATCTCTGTTTCACTTATTTCTGCTCTGATCTTCGTTATTTCTTTTTGCTAACACTGGGCCTAGTTTTTTGTTTTTACTAGCTCCTGAGGCATAAATTTAGGTTGTTTATTTGAGATATGTCTTTTTTGTTGTAGGCATTTATTGCTATGAACTTCCTTATTAGGACTACTTTTGCAGCATCACATAGGTTTTGGTTTGGTGTGTTTCCATTTCTGCTTGTTTCTAGATATATATTTTTTTCACTTCCCTTTCATTTGTTCTTTTGACCCATTGGTTGTTCAGAAGTGTATTGTTTAATTTCCACATATTTTTTAATTTCCCATCTTTCCTCCTTTTAATTATTTCTAGTTTCATACTGTTGTGTTTGGAGAACACAACTGGAATTATTTTAATATTCTTAAATTTGTCATCACATGTTTTGTGACCTATTCTGGAAATGTTTCGTGATTTATTCTGGAAAGTGTTTCATGGGCACTTGAGAAGAATGTGTATTCTGTTGCTGTTGGATGGAATATTCTGTTAGGTTTATTTGGTCTAAACCCGTGGTCGGCAAACTGCGGCTCGTGAGCCACATGCGGCTCTTTGGCCCCTTGAGTGTGGCTCTTCCTAAGCCTTAGGAGTACCCTAATTAAGTTAATAACAATGTACCTACCTATATAGTTTAAGTTTAAAAAATTTGGCTCTCAAAAGAAATTTCAATCGTTTTACTATTGATATTTGGCTCTGTTGACTAATGAGTTTGCCGACCACTGGTCTAAACTATGGTTCAAGTCCAATATTTCCTTGTTGATTTTCTCTCTAGATGATCTATTTATTGCTGAAAGTGAGATATAGAATCTTCTACTATTATTGTATTGCTGTTTATTTCTTCCTTCATATTTGTTAGTATTTGCTGAATATATTTAGGTGCTCCACTGTCAGGTGCATATATATTTACTAGAGGCCCAGCCCACGATTAAATAGTGCACGTGTAGGGTCCCCTAGGCCTAGCCTGCAATCAGGGCCATGTCCACAGCCCCCGACACCTCGAATGCTCCACGGACGCTGCCGCCCCTTGCCCTCCACCGGATGCCAGGTTCTCACCTTCCCTGGGCCTGGTGTTCACCCACATGGAGGATGCCTGTAGGCAGTAGCCCCATTGTGGAGCCGCTCTCAGCGCCCTCCCCTTTGGCCATGACCGCAGGCCACACCATCTGGTATCGGGATGCCAGGATGTCCTTCTGCTCCACCGGCCTCTGCTCCATCTGGGCTCGGGTAGTAACCGCAGCTGCCACCACAGTCACCGTGCAAGAGTAAAACTGGCAGGCCGGTGGCACACGGGAGTGCACACTCTCTTATACTCCCCCTCCCACCTCTCAAAGGTTAGCCCCACCCTTTTGAATCCAGCCAATCCCGGAGCCCTGTTGCCCCACCTCCAGCCAATCTGCTCCCCACCAGCCTCCCCCGCCCCACCGCAACTGCCTTCCCAGCCACCCTTGAGGCTCTCAGTCTTTTGAGCTGAACCTTGCAACCCAGTGAAGGTGGGGAGGGCCACCTGACACACCAGGAAACTGAAGTCGGAGGCTGAGTGTGAGCACAGCTCCGCTCTGTTCCCTCCCATGGAGCCTGTCCTATCCCTCTGCACCAAGTGCTCAGGTCCCGCCCCTCCCTGAGGTCAAGGGCCTATTGTGCCTCCCCGGAGCCGCCTGCCTCTCCCTGCCTCCTGCTCCCCCCATACCCCTGCTGCCCGCCGTGCACAGGCCACCCGCAGCGCCCTGACTCCGCTCCCGCCACTGCCGCCTTGGTTCTGTTCCTGTCTCCGCTGCCTCTACTTTGCTCCCTTCTGCAGCACTTGGCTTCCTTCTACCTACATTGTCTTCAGTCTTCACTCCCCGGCCAGCATATGCAAATTAACCGCCATCTTGGTTGGGTTGATTTGCATATGGTCGCTCTGATTGGCTGGTGGGCACAGTGAAGGTACGGTCAATTAGCATCTTTGTCTTTTATTAGTGTAGATAATCATTACATCTTCCTGATGAATTGACCCTTTTATCATTATGTAATGATGTTCTTTGTCTCTTGTTAGTGTTTTTGGCTTAAATTCTATTTTGTATAACTATCCAAATATCTTTTTCCATCCCTTAAGTTTGAGCTTATGTGTGCCTTTAAAATTGCAGTGAGTCTCTGTAGGCAGCATATAGTTGGGTCTTTAAAAAACAACAACAATTCATCCATGTCTTTGAATTGGAAAACTCAATCCATTACATTTAGAGTAATTATTGAGAGGTAGGAACTGTTATGTAATAATGTCCAAAACTGCAGAAAAATTTTATAAGAGTTTATTTGAGCCAAATTGTTGCCAATCTAAAAACATTTTAGAGAATTTTTTTATATTGACAAACCTGTAGAGAATTTTATTTGAACCAAACTGACAATATGTGCCCAGGGAGCAAGATCTTGAATGCCCCATAGAATAACAGTTTTGCAGCCTCTTTTATGCATTTGAAATTAAGGAGGGACCATATTACATGGTGGTAGGAGAAAGCAAGGTGGGGATTGGATTACAGGGTAGTTAACAAGATTGAGGGCTCCCTTGAGGGTGGCTACATCTTACAGAAAAACCTTGATAATAACAGACTAATTTGGACAAGGAGGTGTTGCTTAAAGCCTAAAGTCCATCCTACCTAATAAAAGAAAAACATGGTAATTAGCGTACGACCGCTACCCTTCCCATTGGCTAATCAGGGAGATATGCAAATTAACGGCCAGCCAAGATGGCGGCCGGCAGCCAGGCAGCTTGAAACTAACATGAGGCTTGCTTGCTTCAGTGACGGAGGAAACCAATGTTCCCCGCCTACCTTGCCAGCCTCTGAGCCTGCAGTTTGAAACATTGTTACAAATACAGAAGCTAAACAAAACCCCAGTAACCTGCTTTCAGCCAGCCGGGATCTCAGAGCTGGAGTTGAAACAGTGTTTCGATTATAGAACCCAAACAAACCAGATACCTGCTTTCAGCAGCGGAGGCCTAAGAGCTGGAGCCAAGCCTCAGAGCTAAAGCTGGCCCAGAATTAAAAAAAAAGAAAAGAAAAAAAGGAGCAGTTGGGAGCTTCAGTCACCTGCCAGCCTGAAAACAGCCCTCAGCCCCTCACCCAGACCGGCCAGGCACCCAAGTGGGGACCCCCACCCTGAAGGGTGTGTGACTAGCTGCAAACAGCCATCATCCCCTCACCCAGGCTGGCCAGGCACAGCAGTGGGGACCCCCACCCTGATCCAGGACACTCTTCAGGGCAAACCAGCCAGCCCCCACCCGTGCACCAGGCCTCTACCCTATATAGTAAAAGGGTAATATGCCTCCCAGCACCGGGATCAGCGGAGCCGAGAGACCTCCCCGGCACCGGGATCAGCATGACAGGGGGCAGCGCCCCAACCCCCTGATCAACCTGCGGCTCTGTGTGTGACAGGGGAAGGCGCCCCAACCCCCTGATCAGCCCTGCTCTGTGGGTGATAGAGGGCTGTGCCCTAACCCCCCCTCCCCCCACGGGCCCTGCTCTGTGTGTGATGGGGTAGAGCCATAACCTCCCCATCGGCCCTGCCCTGAGTGTGACAGTGGCGGCACCCCAACCCCCTGATCGGCCCTGCTCTGTGGGTGATAGAGGGCGGCGCCCCAAGCCCCTGATCGGCCCTGCTCTGTGTGTGACAGGGAGCGGTGCCCCAACTCCCCTATCGGCCCTACTCTGTGAGTGACAGGGGGGAGCTCCTCAACCCCCTGATTGGCCCTGCTCTGTGCGTGACAGGAGGGAGCTCCCCAATCCCCCTGATGGGCCCTGCTCTGTGCGTGACAGGGGGGAGCTCCCCAACTCCCTGATCGACCCTGCTCTGTGCGTGACAGGGGGCAGCGCCCCAACCCCCTATTGGCCCTGCTGTGTGTGTGACAGGGGGTGGCGCCGCAACCTCCCCATCGACCCTGACTTGAGTGTGACAGGGGGCGGCGCCCCAACCCCCCAATCGGCCCTACCCTGAGCGTGACTGAGGGTGGCATCACAACCTCCCAATCTGCCCTACTCTGTGAATGACAGGGGGCGGCGCCCCAACTCCCCAATCGGCCCTGCTCTAAGCCCGACCAGGGCCTGCACCTAGGGATTGGGCCTGCCCTCTGCAACCTGGGAGCAGGCCTAAGCCAGCAGGTCGTTATCTCCCGAGGGGTCCCAGACTGCGAGAGGCCGCACAGAGCAGGGCCAATCAGGGGGGTTGGGGCTCCTCACCCTATCACGCACAGAGCAGGGTCAATCAGGGGGTTGTGGCGCTGCCCCATCACGCACAGAGCAGGACAGATCAGGGGGTTGGGGTGCTGCCCTCTATCACCCACAGAGCAGGGCCGATCAGGGGGTGGTGGCGCCGCCACTGTCACACTCAGGGCAGGGCCAGTGGGGAGGTTATGGCTCTACCCCGTCACACACAGAGCAGGGCCTGTGGGGGGCGGGGGGATTGGGGTGCTGCACCCTGTCACACACAGAGCCGCAAGGCGATCAGGGGGTTCAGGAGCTCCCCCTATCAGGCACAGAGCAGGGGTGATCAGGGGGTTGGGGTGCCTTCCCCTGTCACGAACAGAGCAGGGCCGATAGGGAGGTTGTGGCCCCGCCCCCTGTCACACACAGAGTCACAGGGCAATCAGGGGGTTTGGGCGCTGCCCCCTGTCACACTGATCCCAGTGCCAGGAGGCCTCTCAGCTCCGCTGATCCCAGTGCTGGGAGGCCTCGAGGCTATGCTGATCCCGGTGCTGGGAGGCATATTACCCTTTTACTATATAGGATAGAGGCCTGGTGCACGGGTGGGGGCTGGCTGGTTTGCCCTGAAGGGTGTCCTGGATCAGGGTGGGGGTCCCCACTGGGGTGCCTGGCCAGCCTGGGTGAGGGGATGATGGCTGTTTGCAGCTGGTCACACACCCTTCAGGGTGGGGGTCCCCACTTGGGTGCCTGGCCAGTCTGGGTGAGGGGCTGAGGGCTGTTTTCAGGCTGGCGAGTGACTGAAGCTCCCAACTGTTCCTTTTTTTCTTTTTTTTTTTAATTCTGGGCCAGCTTTAGCTCTGAGGCTTAGCTCCAGCTCTTAGTCCTCGGCTGCTGAAAGCAGGTATCTGGTTTGTTTGGGTTCTATAATCGAAACACTATTTCAACTCTGAGATCCCAGCGGGCTGCAAGCCATAACCTCACCCACAGAGCAAGGCCAATCAGGGGGTTGGGGCGCCGCCACTGTCACACTCAGGGCAGAGCCGATCAGGGGGTTGGGGCGCCGCACCCTGTCACACACAGAGCCGCAGGGCGATCAGGGGGGTTCAGGAGCTCCCCCTATCAGGCACAGAGCAGGGTTGATCAGGGTGTTGGGGTGCCTTCCCCTGTCACGAACACAGCAGGGCAGATAGGGAGGTTGTGGCCCCGCCCCCTGTCACACACAGAGCCACAGGGTGATCAGGGGGTTGGGGCGCCGCCACTGTCACACTCACAGCCCCCTGATCGGCCCTGCTCTGTGTTTGACAGGGTGCGGCACCCCAATCCCACCCCCCGCCCCATGGGCCCTGCTCTGTGTGTGAAGGGGTAGAGCCATAACCTCCCCATTGAGGTTATGGCATTTTTATATTAACAGGGTGTTAATTTTCAGGTTTTTGTTTATCTTCTATATTTGTAACAATGTTTCAAACTGCAAGCTCAGAGGCCGACAAGGCAGGCGGGGAACATTGGAGTCCTCCGTCACTGAAGCAAGCAAGCCTCATGTTCGCTTCAAGCTGCCTGGCTGCCAGCCGCCATCTTGGCCAATGGGAAGGGTAGTGGACGTATGGCTAATTACCATGTTTCTCTTTTATTAGATAGGACTAGAGGCCCGGTGCACAAAATTCATGCATTGGAGTGGGGGTCCCTCAGCTGGCCTGCGCCCTCTCGCAGTCTAAGAGCCCTCAGGGGATGTCCAATTGACGGCTTATGCTTGCTCCCTGTCTCCGTCACTGCTGCTGCGCTTGCCAGCCATGAGCCTGGCTTCTGGGAGCGCACTGTGGGAGCGCACTGACCACCAGGGGGCAGCTCCTGCATTGAGCGTCTTTGCCCTGGTGGTCAGTGCATGTCACAGGGCTGGTCGTTCCGCCCTCGGGCCAAAACTGGCTCTCTGACATCCCCCAAGGGGTCCCAGATTGCAAGAGGGTGCAGGCCAGGCTGAGGGACCCCACTGGTGCATGATTGGGGCCTGGGAGGGATGTGGGAAGTTGGCCAGCTGGGGAGGGACTGCAAGAGTGCTCCAGGGCGTGTTCAGCTTGTCTTGCTCAGTCCCGATCGGCTGGACCCCAGGAGCAAGCTAAACTACCGGTTAGAGCATCTGTCCCCTGCTGGTCAGTGCACATCATAGTGACTGGTTGACCAGTCAACTGTCTGCTCCCTGGTGGTCAGTGCACATCATAGCGAGCAGTTGAGCAGCCTTAGCATATCATTAGCATTTTATGCTTTGATTGTTTGAACAGCCAACTGGATGACCGGACACAGCATATTAGGCTTTTATTATATAGTATACATGTTTATGTAATTAAAATTAAGTATGTATGAAAAGTTTAATTTCACAGAAAATTATTCTATATGTAGTACTGTAATACTGTATTTAGACTGAATAGGTCTAGTACATGTGTGCATTCATCAGACACAGAGAGTAAACAAATGCACAGGGTGGGGCATGGCTTAGCACAGGTGGGAACATCAGCCAGTTGTGTTAAAACTGCTGCAGAAAGTCATGCCACAGGACAACAGAATCAATTATCTTGTGCGATAAGGTGTTATCATGTGCTAACCATTTGCCAAACTGTTTACAAGGGGTAACACTTGGATTTAAATATGTTGACCACAGTTGTAAATACGTCAGAGAAGTTGCTACAGTGTTTTTCCCAACATATGGCATATTCACTAAAATTTGTTAAAAATAACAGTGAATTAATAACAAAAACAATAACCTGTTAATTATAAGCCAATCTTGGAAAAAGCATTTTTTTAAAAATATATTTTATTGATTCTTTCACAGAAAAGAAGGAAAAGGGATAGAGAGTTAGAAACACCGATGAGAGAGAAACATCGATCAGCTGCCTCCTGCACACTCCCCGCTGGGGATATGCCCGCAACCAAGGTACATGCCCTTGACCAGAATCGAACCTGGGACCCTTGAGTCCGCAGGCCGACGCTCTATCCACTGAGCCAAACTGGTTTGGGCAGAAAAAGCATTTTTATATTAACAGGGTGTTAATTTTCATATGTGACATACAGACCAGAAATGTTGCCTGTTAAATCTGAAGTCTGCTGAAACAAGGTCTGAAAAATCAAGGGTTTACTTATCTCAAATGTGTCAACCTAACTGTACAGAAACAATGGACAGGGTTTGCTTAAAGCAAATATAAAGCTTCTACTAAAAATTTATATATGTCTGTGGTGTGCCAGAGACGGAACCTGCAACCCCAGGTACATGCCCTTGACTGGGAATAGATCTCTCGACCCTCTGGTGTGAGGTCTGATGCTCTAACTACCGACCAGCACAGGCCAGGGCTTTTTATGTTTTGATGTCACAATTTACATGTTTTTATTTGTTTAGCCATTAACAAATTATTGTAGCTATAGCTATTTTTAATCCTTTTGCCCTTTAATCTTACATTAAAGTTTAGTGGTTAATATACACAATATTACAGTATTAGAGTATTCTGAATCTGACTATATCATTACTTTATCCAATGTGTTGTATATTTTCATGTTACTAATTAGCATATTTTTATTTCAGCAAGAATTCCTTTCAGCATTTCTTGTAAGGCAGGTCAGGTCCAATGGCAAATGAACTCCTTCAGCTTGTCAGTGGAAGTCTTCATCTCATACAAGACATTTAAAACTAGTGACCTGGTGCACAGATTCATGCACATTGAAAGGAAATTAATTAGAAGGTGGCTGGCAGGGCGGGACTGGGTGAGATGGGCTGAACATGCCCTGGAGCCAACCTCCCATGGTCCCTCCCCAGCCGGCTGCACCTGGGGTGGCGTCGTGGCTCAAAGGGCATCTGTGGAGTGAGAGGGGTCCCTCCGGCAGGTAGGGTCCCTCGGCCTGGCCTGCGGGGATCAGGCTAAAACCATCTCTCTGACATCCCCTGAGGGATCCCAGAGTGTGATAGGGCACTCTGCAAAGTTGCTGTCATACAGGGTGTGGAACGCAAATGCAAGTGTGCAGTAAAACAGATTTGGGGCCAACAATGCCCCAGCAACAACAAACCCATGGCTGAAGGTGGAATTGCGCAGCCCCATGAGGAATTGGGCTCCCTCCTCTCTGGTTTCGGGGTGTGTCACCCGAGAACCACCACTGCCAAGTCACTGCAGCTCAGCAGCTCCTGCATTGGGCATCTGCTCCCTGGTGGTCAGTGAACATCATAGTGACCAGTTGGACAGTTGGACACTTAGCATATTAGCCTTTTATGTACTATAGAGATAGCAAAGCTGAGGGAGAACCAAGATGGTGGCATAGGTAAATGCCTGTACTTGCCATCTCCCACACCACATCAAAATTATAACTAAAATACAGAATAACCATCATTCAGAACCACCTGAAAGCTGGCTGAATGGAAGTCCTACAACTAGAGAAGAAGAAAGCACATTGAGACTAGTAGAAGGGGCAGAGGCATGGAACAGGCTCGTCCAACACCCACGTGTACTGTTCTTTTAATTGGGAGGAAGACTGTCTCTGCAAAGGCTGCCCGTGAGGAGCAAGGGGTCCCAGCCCCACACCAGACCCCCAGCCCAGGGTTCCAGAGCTGGAAAAAGACATCCCCACAACTACAGGCTGTAAAAGCCAGTGGGGATGGTGGAGACCTAGGTGTTCCATTTAAAGGGCTGGGGCACCAACTTACTCAGATTTCCAGCACTGGGAGACTTTGGGGGACACAGACACATATGGGGAGGAACAACTATCTGGCATCAGGGCAGGAACTTGGGGGCAGCTTCTTCCGGACAGGGGTGCTCTCAGGGGTCATTGTTCCTGTGCTGGAACCAACCCTGTTGCAGGGCTAACTGGAAGTCATATCTGAGTCCCTATCAGCCTGAAGCATACTGTTTACTCAGCCCTGGGGATTCTCTGAGACCCCATTCCATCCAATTTGCAGCCCACCCAAGCAGTTTGCAGCAGCTTTTCCATATGAATGCCCTGTCCTGGCTCAGGTTTCAGACTTTGCTAAAATCTCTCAAACAAGCTGCAACTGGTGACAGCATGCCCCAAACCTATCAATAAAAGGCACAAGACCTGGAACTAGCACCAGCCTTCATTTCTTCACATCTGGGTTTTGACTGGGCACCTCCAAGCCCAATACCAATAACAAATAGCAGCTGTCTGCTGATCTCTCTATAGCTCCTTCTGGGTGGCCCAATGCTGTGGCTGACTTTGCATCTCCCTAGAGGTAATAGAGCCAGTGCACCCCATGGACAACTTCAGACTATACCAGATTACAACTCTATACATCCACAAGACACACACTCAAGGGGCAGACTCAGTGAGCACCAAAGCCTCACTGAAGCAAGTCCTGCTTCATAGGGGTATTTCCTGCACAGTAGCTCTCCCACTGTAGTTGCAGCTGGTCCTCACAGCCAATTGGCCTGGAGGTCAACTCCTTCCAGTGACACCAACAGCAATCAAGGCTCAACTATAAGACTGCACACAGCCACCTAGGGGTACACCTAGAGTGCCCAGCTCAGGTGACTGGGGTGGCTGAGCCACTGGGACCTATAGGAAAACTACTTCACAAGACCACTCTAATAATTCCAGGAGACACAGAAGCTCTACCTAATAAATAGAAACAAACACAGGGAAACAGACAAAATGCAGAGACAAAGAAACAGGTTATAAATGAAAGAAATGGAAGCAAGCAAACTACTGGATACAGAATTCAATATCATGGTTATACCAGTAAGATTACTCAAGGACCTTCATGAGACTTTCAAGGATCTTAGTGAGAAAGTCAAAGACATGAAAAAGGACCAGTCAGAAATTAAGCATACACTAACTGAAATAGAGAATAATTTATAGGGCTTCAACAGTAGAGTAGAGGATTCCAAGAATCAAATCAATGATTGGAATATGAGGAAGCAAAAGACACCCAATCAGAAGAGCAAAAAGAAAAAAAGAATCCAAAAATATGAAGATAGTGTAAGGAGCCTCTGGGACAACTTCAAGCATACCAACATTCTCATTATAGGGGTTCCAGAAAGAGAGGAGAGAGAGCAAGATATTGAAAACCTATTTAAAGAAATAATGACAGACTAAAGTGATGGTGGCAGAATAGGCAGGTGCGTCCCAAGGCTTGTCCCAGAGCAAATAGAATGAGCAGCTGAAACAGATAACACCCACCCCCAAATTGGCAAAGTATACTCAGCTGGTGAGACAGTCTGCAGCCAGGAAGGGCAGAGGTCCCCTGGAAAGGTAAAAACCAGGGACCTGGGCAGGAAAGTTTGCCAGATCTCTGAGCCCAGAGGGTCAGAGGGAGACTGCAGGACACCCAGCTGCGTCACTTGGTACAGGCACAGCCCCTGATTGGGGAAAGGAAATCTGCAAGATTTGTTGGCGCCGGGGGATTTGAGATCTGGGTTCCATAATTACAGAGGACTGAGCCTAAAGGGGGCAGTCTGAAGCACTGACCAGACCATGCAGTGCCGGTAAGAGAGGAGCTTACAGAGACTCAGTCTTCCTCGTTTCTGCAGCCGGCATTTATTTGTTCGTTTTCACTGAACCCCGTTCATAGGACATTTCAGATACAGACACTCACCCGTGCTGAGGAGCAGGAGAAGGTGCAGACGAGTGGAATCTGGGAAGAGGCTGGGGAGAGAAGGGGGTCCAGGAGAGGTGGCAGCAAATTGAGTGCTGAGTCACGCCTGAGCCCAGACTTGGGCAGCCATTTTGTCCTGAGGATATAACTCCTCCCTCCAGACCCCAGGCAAGGAATACAGCCACACCCAGATTCCACCCTGAATGATATGAAGAATTAACAAACCTGATTAGTCCCTGGGAGTTAACAGGGTCTGGCCTATAGAGGGGCCTTCAGTCCTGGCAACAGAAAAAAAAAAAAAATCACTGACACTCCAGAAAACTGGGATCTTAAGCCAGCCAAAGGAATGACATTTCAATTTTTCATTTTTATTTTTTTATTATTATTTTATTAGCTCTTTTTTTTTGCTTTTTTCTTTGTTTACCTTTTTTTGTTTGTTGCTCTTTTTTTGCTTTTTTCTTTGTTCTCCTTTTTTGTTTGTTGCTTTATTTTCTACTTTTCACATTATTTTTTCAGCATTCAATTTTATTTTATTTTTACTTGTTATTTTCTATTTTTATACCATTTTTTAAATCAATTTTTTGTAAATATATTATTTTGTTCCCTGTCTGTCTCTTCTTATCCATTCATCCCTTTTCTACCTCCACTATACTGAAGTGAGGTCCTCCCCATATTTATACTATTCTCAACCTTATTTCTTGTATATCAGCTCAGCCTCTACAGATTCTACCCCCACCCTCTTTACTGGGTGTTTGGTATTTGTATTTGTTTGGTTTATCTATTAGTTCTGTGGTGTCTTCTCTCTCTCTCTCTCTCTCTCTCTCTCTCTCTCTCTCTCTATATATATATATATATATATATATATATATATATATATATATATGTATGTATATATATATGTATGTATGTGTGTGTGTGTATATATATATATATATATTCCTTTTTCTTTTCTCTCCTATCTTTTTTTTTCTTTCTCTCTCTCTCTCTCTTAGATATCATTTGTACTCTCTTTTCTCTCCCCTAATCTCTTTTCTCAGGTGGTCACTTATATTGGGGTTATTGGTGTCATGAGTACATTCATGCTTTGTTCCCCTTGAGTCATGTCTTGTTAAGGTGAATTTTATCCTGTCTGGCTAAAGTGCTACAGAGCAAGCCACATAACTAGACACCTGGAGAGGAGGAGCAGCGACGTGTGCAGCTCACTCCTGTTCAAAGAGCAGCAGCCGTGCAAGCAGCCCACCCCCATCCAAGGAGCAGCAGACTTGCAATCAACCTGTCCAAGTCCAAGGAGCAGTAGCCCCACAAGCAGCCCACCAATCAGAGGAACAGCAGCAGCGTGCAGCCAGTCCCCATTCAAGGAACAGCAGCCACGTGAGCAGTCTGCCCCAATTCAAGGAGAAGCAGCTGTGTGTATAGCCCACCCCCATCCAAGGAACAGCAGCCTCATGATCAGCACACCCTCTTTCTGAGGAACAGCAGCTGTGTGAGAAGCCTCCCCCACCAGCCAGAGGAGCCACCACGGATGTGAACAGCACCCACCAGAGGAGCTGCTGCCAACTGAGGAGCAACTGCTACCACAACCGCCTGAGGAGCAACCGCAGCCCGAGGAGACACAGCCACCCAAGGAGCATCCCCTGAATGACTCAACATCTAGATATGTCGGTGAGATCAAACATGGGTAGACAAAGAAACCCCCAAAGGAAAGAAGAGGACTCGCCAGAAAAGCAGCTAAGTGAACCAGAGGCATGCAACATGACAGAAAAAGAATTCAGATTAAGGGAACTAGAGTGCATAAACCAGATGGAGGAAAAAATCAACAACTTCTGCAAGAAGCTAGAAGAAACAGATGAAAAAATCAACAACATATGTAAGAATAAAAAAGAAATGGATGAAAAAATCAATAACTTATGTAAGAACCAAGAAGAAATGAAGAATGATATAGCTGCAATAAAAAACACCATTGAAAGTTTCAACAGAAGACTAGGAGAAGCAGAGGACCCAATTAGCGAATTAGAAGACAGGGAAACAAAACACACCCAAACTGAACTGAAATTGGAGAAAAAAATTAAAAGACAGTAGGAGAGCCTAAGGAGCTATGGGACAACATGAAACGAAGCAACATATGAATAATAGGGGTGCCAGAACAACAGAAGAGGAACAAGTGTTAGAAAACCTATTGGAAAAATAATATCAGAAAACTTCCCTGAGGTGGGGAAGAAAAAAGTCACACAAGCACAGAGAGTCCCAAACAAGGTGAACCCGAAAAGACCCATGCCAAGACACATCATAATTACCATGGCAAATGTTCAGGACAAAGAGAGAATCTTAAAGGCTGCAAGAGAGAGACAGAAAGTTACATACAAGGGATCTCCCATTAGATTATCAAATGATTTCTCAATAGAAACACATCAGGCCAGAAAAGAATGGATGGAAATTTACAAAGTGATGCAAAGCAAGGGACTGAATCCAAGAATACTCTATCTAGCAAGGCTATCATTCAAAATTGAAGGGGAAATAAGAAGCTTCACAGACAAAAAAGGCTAAGGGAGTTTATCACCACCAAGCCAGCAATGCAAGAAATGCTAAAGGGACTGGTGTAAAAAGAAGAAATAAAAAGCTCAGAAAGAAAACAGGCACAAAAAATAGAAAAGGCTACAAACAAGTGCCTTTCAATAATAACTTTAAATATAAATGGGCTAAATGCTCCAATCAAAAGACATCGAGTGGCTGAATGAATAAAACAACATGACCCATATATTTGCTGTCTACAAGAGACCCACCTCAGAATAAGGGACTCACACAGACTGAAAGTGAAGGGATGGAAAAATATTTTTCAAGCATATAGAAATGAAAAAAAAGCTGGGGTAGCAATACTTATATCAGACAAAATAGACATCAAAGTGAAGGCCATAACAAAAGATAAGGAAGGCCACTTCATAATACTAAAGGGATTGATACAAGAAGATATAACCCTGATAAACATATATGCACCCAATGCAGGAGCACCCAAATACATAAAAAAAAAAACCTGGAAGATATCAAGGGAGAGATCGACAACAATACAATCATAGTAGGGGACTTTAATACACCACTAACATCACTGGATAAATCCTCTAAACAAAAAATCAGCAAAAAAACAGCCATCCTAAATGACTCACTAGATCAGATGGACTTAATTGACAACTTCAGATCATTTCACCCCAAAGCCACAGAATATACGTTCTTCTCAAGTGCACATGGGACATTTTCAAAAAAAGACCACATATTGGGTCACAAGAAAAGTCTCCCCAAATTCAAGAAGATTGAAATCATACCAAGCATCTTCTCAGATCACAATGGCATAATATTAGAAATAAACTACAATAAAAACAACCCAAAATACTCAAACACCTGGAAGCTGAATAGCATGTTATTAAATATTGACTGGGTTACCAATGAGATCAAAGAAGAAATTAAAAACATCCTGGAAACTAATGACCATGAAAACACAACAATCCAAAACCTATGGGACACAATGAAAGCAGTCTTGAGAAGGAAGTTTATAGCCCTACAGGCCTACCTCAAAAAACAAGAAAAAATGGTAGTAAATCATCTAACTCTACAACTCAAAGAATTAGAAAGACAGCAACAAGAAAACCCCAGAGTGGGCAGAAGGAAGGAGATAATAAAGATCAGAGCAGAAATAAATGACATAGAGACCAAAAAATCAATACATAAAATCAATGAAAGCAAGAGCTGGTCCTTTGAAAGGATAAACAAGATTGATGAACTTCTAGCCAGGCTCACCAAGAAGCAGAGAGAGAGGACCCAAATAAACAAAATCAGAAACGATAGAGGCAAAATAACAACAGACCCCACAGAAATACAAATGATTGTTAAAAAATACTATGGACAACTCTACTCCAACAAACTAGACAACCTGGAGGAAATGGACATATTCCTAAAAAAATACAACCTTCCAAAACTCAATCAGGAAGAATCTAAAAATCTCAATTGGCCAATAACTATGGAAGAAATTGAAGCAGTCTCAAAAAGCTTCCAGCAAACAAAAGCCCGGGGCCAGACGGCTTCACAGGGGAGTTTTACCAAACATTCAAGGAAGAACTAAAACCTATCCTCCTCAGACTACTACAAAAAATTGCAGAGGAAGGAACACTTCCAAGATCATTCTATGAAGCCAGCATCACCCTAATACCAAAACCAGGGAAAGACAACACAATGAAAGAGAATTACAGGCCAATATCCCTCATGAACATAGATGCCAAAATCCTCAACAAAATCTTAGCAAATCGGATCCAGCAATACATCAGAAAGATCATACACCATGACCAAGTAGGATTTATACTAGGGATGTGAGGATGGTACAATATCTGCAAATCAATAAACGTGATATATCACATGAACAAATTGAAAGAAAAAAAAACCACATGGTCATATCAATTGATGCACAAAAAGCATTTGACAAAATCCAACACCCATTTCTTTTTTAAAAATATATTTTATTGATTTTTTACAGAGAGAAAGGGAGAGGGATAGAGAGTCAGAAACATCGATGAGAGAGAAGCATCGATCAGCTGCCTCCTGCACACCCCCTACTGGGAATGTGGCCAGCAACCAAGGTATATGCCCTTGACCAGAATCGAACCTGGGACCCTTGAGTCTGCAGGCCGATGCTCTATCCACTGAGCCAACCCGGTTAGGGCAAACACCCATTTCTGATAAAAACTCTCAGCAAGGTGGGAATAGAAGGATCATACCTCAACATAATAAAAGCCATATATGACAAACCCACAGCCAACATCATAATCAATGGGCAAAAACTAAAACCATTTCCCCTAAGAACAGGAACAAGACAGGGATGCCCACTCTCACCACTCCTGTTCGACATAGTACTGGAAGTATTAGCCATTGCAATTAGACAACAAGAAGAAATAAAAGATGATCACCCATGAGTAAACAATGTTCCCCAAGAACTGAACATAGGAGGTACAAAAGGAACTCCTTTGCAAAAATCCTGTTCTAACTGCTACCATTTCCCTTTTTTGAAAGCTTCTTTTGCAAATGGGAAGATGGAAAGATCAATCAACTACATTGCAGGAGACAACCCTGAATGACACTAAGAGTTGGATTTTTCATAACTTTAACTCTTGGAAGCTGCTAAACTCACTAATCACTCAGAGAAGTAGGCTATGGCCCAAGGCTGTGAACTATTAATCAATTTCCTAATGGCTATGTCACTGAAAGGAAGCATTATATGGTGCTCAGAGCCAAGGATATTCCTTATGCAAATAAAGTATATAATCAAAGATAATTACTTACAGGAAAGTTCTCAGGATCATATTCATCTCAGACAGAATTTTGTTGGTGCTATTAAAATACTTTAAAACAATATAGTGTTCTAATAGTACTCCTTAAATTTTCGCTTTTTAAAGAAAAACATATAGTAGTTTCTTAATGGATCAGGTACTAAAAAATAAATAGCACAAATAAGTATTAAAAAAAAGAAGAAGAAGAAATAAAAGGCATCCAAATTGGAAAAGAAGAAGTAAAACTGTCCTTATTTGCAGATGACATGATATTATACATAAAATAACCCTAAAGACTCCATCAAAAAACTATTAGACTTAATAAATGAATTTGGTAATGTAGCAGGACACAAAATTAATGCCAAGAAATCTATAGTGTTTCTATACACCAATAGTGAACTTACAGAAAGAGAGACTAAAAAAGCAATCCCATTTACCATCACACCAAAAAAAAAAATTAAGCTACCTAGGAATAAACTTAACTAAAGAGGTAAAAGACCTCTACTCAGAAAACTACAGGACGTTGAAAAAAGAGATAGAGGAAGACATAAAGAGATGGAAGAACATACCATGCTCATGGATTGGAAGAATCAACATCATTAAAATGTCCATACTACCCAAAGCAATCTATAAATTCAATGCACTTCCCATTAAAATACCAATGGCATATTTCACAGACCTAGAACGAACTCTCCAAAAATTCATCTGGAATAAAAAAAGACCCCAAATAGCTGCAGCAATCCTGAGAAAGAAGAACAAAGTAGGTGGGATCTCAATACCAGATATCAAGCTGTATTACAAAGCCACTGTTCTCAAAACTGCCTGGTACTGGCACAAGAACAGACATATAGATCAATGGAATAGAATAGAGAGCCAAGAAATTGACCCGAACCAATATGCTCAATTAATATTTGACAAAGGAGGCAAGAACATACAATAGAGTCAAGACAGTCTCTTCAATAAATGGTGTTGGGAAAATTGGACAGATACATGCAAAAAAAAATGAAACTAGACCACCAACTTACACCATACACAAAAATAAACTCAAAATGGATAAAGGACTTAAATGTAAGACGGGAAACCATAAAAATACTAGAGGAATCCAAAGGCAACAAAATCTCAGACATATGCCGAAGCAATTTCTTCACCGATACAGCTCCTAGGGCATTGGAAACTAAAGAGAAAATAAACAAATGGGACTACATCAAAATAAAAAGCTTCTGCACAGCAAAAGAAACCATCAACCAAACAACAAGAAAGCCCACTGCATGGGAGAACATATTTACCAACGTTATCACTGATAATGGTTTAATCTCCAACATTTATAGGGAACTCATACAGCTTAACAAAAGGAAGATAAACAATCCAATCAAAAAATGAGCAAAGGACCTAAATAGACACTTTTCAAAAGAGGACATTCAGAAAGCCAAGAGACATATGAAAACATGCTCAAAGTCACTAATCATCCAAGAAATGCAAATCAAAACAACAATGAGGTACCATCTCACATCTGTCAGAATGGCTATCATCAACAAACCCACAAACGACAAGTGCTGGCAAAGATGCAGAGAAAAAGGAACCCTCGTGCACTGCTGGTGGGAATGCAGACTGGTGCAGCCACTATCGAAGACAGTATGGAGTTTCCTCAAAAAGTTAAAAATGGAACTTCCATTTGACCCAGTGATCCCACTTCTAGGAATATATCCCAAGAAACCAGAAACACCAATCAGAAAGGATATTTGCACCCCTATGTTCATAGCTGCACAATTCACCATAGCTAAGATCTGGAAACAGCCTAAGTGCCCATCAGCAGATGAATGGATTAGAAAACTGTGGTACATCTACACGATGGAATACTATGCTGCTATAAAAAAGAAGGAATTCTTACCATTTGCAACAGCATGGATGGAACTGGAGAGCATTATGCTAAGTGAAATAAGCCAGTCAATGATAGAAAAATACCACATGATCTCGCTCATTTATGGATAATTAAGACCATTATAAATTGATGAGCAAAAGTAGATACAGAGGCAGAGCAACATCGAACAGACTGTCAAACTACAGCGGGAAGGCTGGGGGGGGGGGTTGGGGAGTGGGGGGGGCGGGTAAGAGATCAACCGAGGACTTGTATGCATGCATACGAGCATAACCAATGGACACAAGACACTGGGGGACATGAGAGGCTAGGGGAGGGTCAACGGGAGAAAAAAAAAGGAGACATATATAATACTCTTTGTAATACTTTAATAAAACAATTTGTTAAAAAATAAACATTAAAAAAAAATAATGACAGAAAACTTCCCCTATCTGGTGAACGAAATAGACTTACAAGTCCAGGAAGCACAGAGAGTCCCATACAGGAGGAACTCAAAGAGGACCACACCAAGACACATCATAATTAAAGTGCTAAAGAGAAGAACCTTAAAAGCAGCTAGAAAAAAGCAGTCAGTTAAAGGGAGTGCCCATAAGACTGTCAGCTGATTTCTCAATAGAAACTTTGTAGGCCAGAAGGGGTTGGCAAGAAATATTCAAAGTGATGAATAGTAAGGAACTACAACCAAGGTTACTCTACCCAGCAAAGCTCTCATTTAGAATTGAGGGTCAAATAAAGAGCTTCGCAAACAAGAAAAAGCTAAAGGAGTTCATCACCACCAAACCAGTATTACATGAAATGTTGAAGGGTAATCTTTTAAAAAAGGAAGAAAAAAAAGGAGAAGGAGGAGGAGGAGGAGGAGGAGGAGGAGGAGGAGAAGAAGAAATAAAAAATATGAACAACAAAATGGCAACAAATATATATCTATCAACAATTGAATCTAAAAATAAAAATAAACAAGAAATCTAACAGGGAACTCATACAACTTAACAAAAGGAAGATAAACAACCCAATCAAAAAATGGGCAATGGAACTAAATAGATACTTTTCGAAAGAAGACAGAAGGAAGGCCAAGAGGCATATGAAAACATGCTCAAAGTCACTAATTATCCAAGAAATGCAAATCAAAACGACAATGAGGTACCATCTCACATCTGTCAGAATGGCTATCATCAACAAATCAACAAACGACAAGTGCTGGCAAGGATGCAGAGAAAAAGAAACCTCGTGCACTGCTGGTGGGAATGCAGACTGGTGCAGCCACTATCGAAGACAGTATGGAGTTTCCTCAAAAAGTTAAAAATGGAACTTCCATTTGACCCAGTGATCCCACTTCCAGGAATATATCCCAGGAAACTAGAAACACCAATCAGAAAGGATATATGCACCCCTATTTTCATAGCGGCTCAATTCACCATAGCTTAGATTTGAAAACAGCCTAAGTGCCCATCAGCAGATGAGTGGATTAAAAAACTGTGGTACATCTACACGATGGAATACTACGCTGCCATAAAAAAGAAGGAATTCTTACCATTTGCGACAGCATGGATGGAACTGGAGAGCATTATGCTAAGTGAAATAAGCCAGTCAGAGAAAGATAAATATCACTCATTTATGGAATATAATGAACAACATAAACTGAGGAACAAAAACAGACCGAGAGACAGAGAAGCATCGATCAGAACGTCAAACTTCAGAGGGAAGGTAGGGGAGAGTGGGGGTAAGAAGGAGAGATCAACCAAAGGACTTTTATGCATGCATATAAGCCTAACCAATGGACACAGACAACAGGCAGGTGAGGGCATGAGTCAGGGGGTGGGGGGTAATGGGGGTATAAGGACACATATGTAATACCTTAATCAATAAAGAAGTTTTAAAAAAAGGTATCTAATGAACAAAATAAGCTGATGAATAAAATAGAATCAGAGGCATAGAGGCATGGAACAAACTGACGAATCTCAGAGGTAAGGAGGAAGTGGGGAGGGAACAGATTAACCAAAGATCTTATCTATGCACACAGACAGTAGGGTGGTGGAGGCCTGGGGTCTGGCAGGAACCTGGTGGAAGGGGTCAAATGGGGGAATAAGAAGGCACATTTGTAATACTCTCAACAATAAAGGTTTTAAAAGAAAAAATAAAATAGTAAAGCCTACCCACCCTGTGTGGCTCAGTGGTTGAGCGTCAACCTATGAACCAGGAGTTCACGGTTCAATTCCTGCTCAGGGCCCATGCCCAGGTTGCAGGCTTAGTCCCCAGGAGGGGGCATGCAGGAGGCAGCCAATCAATAATTCTCTCTCATCATTGATGATTCTCTCTCTCTCTCTCTCTCTCTCTCTCTCTCTCTCTCTATCTCTCTCTCTCTCCCTTCCTCTCTGAAATCAATAAAAATATATTTAAAAATCTTAATAAAACAGCAAGGCCAATGTGATATACACTATCTAATAATATGTTAATAAGATTAATTATTTTTTAAGATTGAAAATTAAAACTTTTAATAATATTGTCATCCAACATTGTCGGATATGACTAAATCTTTAAATATATACATACAGTAATGTCAGTAAGCAAAAAAAATTAAATGTTATAGGAAAAGGGGGACTTATAAGTAAGGAAAAATTATGGCCCAAAGTATACAATTTGTTTTAGTTATGAAGAAATAAAGAATTGTTCTTTGTCCACTGCACACTCAACTCAGATAACAAAATTTTATTTTACCTCACTTATGTACAGACCCTCAATTCTCAAAAATCTAATTTTTGTTCTTTTATGCTGCCTAGATTGTTTTATTTTTATTTATTTTTTAAATATTTTTATTGATTTCAGAGAGGAAGGGAGAGGGAAAGATAGAAACATCAATGATGAGAGAGAATCATTGATCAGCTGCCTCCTGCAAGCCCCACACTGGGGATCGAGTCCACAACCAGGGCATGTGCCCTGACCAGGAATTGAACCGTGACCTCCGGGTTCATAGGTTGATGCTCAAACACTGACCCATGCTGGCCAGGCTGCCTAGGTTGTTTTAAATAAAACAGCAAGAATTCTTCACTTCAGAAAAGACTAAAATTCTTAAAGATTATCATGTTAACTTTTATTATGTTTATTTTCAATAGTAATTATTATTCTGGTTAATGAGATAGCCAAGATAACATATTCATTGTTCTTGTGGCCAGTTTGTTCTAACAACATTTTTTACATTGCATTTACAAAATTCAAAATAATAAAATATTAAGAATTTTTGGGACTAGACCACCAACTTAAATCATACACAAGAATAAACTAAAAATGGATTTTAAAAAAGGGCTGGGGAAAAAAATGAATTTTTGGGATAGTGGTTGGTGGTTATACAAAATTGTGAATGTACTTAATAACATTTAATTGAGCCCTTAAAATGCTTAAAATGGTGAAGTTCATGTTCTGCATATTTTACCATAATTTTAAAAAAGAAAAGTCTTGTCCTGACTGGTTTGGCTCAGTGGATAGAGCGTCGGCCTGGGGACTCAGGGGTCCCAGGTTCGATTCTGGTCAAGGGCATGTACCTTGGTTGCGGGCACATCCCCAGAGGGGAGTGTGCAGGAGGCAGCTGATGGATGTTTCTCTCTCATCAATGTTTCTAACTCTCTATCCCTCTCCCTTCCTCTCTGTGAAAAATCAATAAAATATATTAAAAAAAAAAAGAAAGAATAAGTCTTACAAAAAAAAATAAAAAGAAGAAGAGCAAGTCTTTTATACCTAAACTGACTAAGGTTTCCTCAATGTTCACTGGGGAACCAGAGAAATTTGCTTCTCATCAAAGGAAGAATAATAAAAGTTTGTGTAGTTAATTTCCAGATTTTATTTAACTTAAATTGTTGAGAAAATTATTTTGTTTTCCAAATCCAGATGAAAATAAATTAAATTTGCCATATCAAAAGAGAAGTTCGGTTTTGATATTATCTATAATAATAAAAGGGGAATATGCTAATTATACTGGACGTCCTTCCTGAGGAAGCCAGGGCCGGAGGGAAGCCAGCCATTCCCGGGTGCCTGCCGGCAGCCGGAGGAGGGAAGCCCGGGTCCTGGGTGCCGGAGGGAAGCTGGTGCCAGCAGCTGGGGGAAGGAAGGCCTACTCTTGCACAAATTTTCATGCATCGGGCCTCTATTTATAAATATTTTTCAGGGACTATGTACTTTTTTTGTTTGAGAATAGACATTGTCATGTTGACCTGCAGCAACAAAAACAATAACTACACACAGATTGATGAACAATTTTTGTTTCTAGGTTTAAATAATATTTTCCGTTGGGAACAATCATAAAAATACTTTGTGGTGTAAATGACTGACTAAAGCTTTATAAATTGGTGTGTATTATTCTCAATAGAGGATTTCACTTTCTAAGTCTAGTATTGTTGATTATTAAATTAAGCCAGAGCCATTTGGTCAAATAGTTTCCGTTTTGTTTCCGTATACTTGCCGGGTCCCTGCTATAAGTTATAGATCAGAAACTGAGTCTCCTAGAAGGAACATCCAAAAGTCTCAATAGCCAGTCAGCGTGGCTCTGGTTGAGCGTCAACCCATGAACCAAGAGTTCACCAGTTTGATTCCCAATCAGGGAACAAGCCCTCGGTTGCAGGAGGCAACTGATCAGTGTTTCTAACTCTCTATCCCTCTCCCTTCCTCTTTCTCTAAAATAATTAAAAACATTTTTTAAGTGATTTAAGAGAAAAAAATGTCTCAATAATCATCACAGACACTTGCCAGACTATACTCAGTGTCCAAGTCAAGGTATCCAGGACCTTTTTAGTACTAGCGGCAGGGACATCATGGAAATAAAACACTCAAACCCAACACTTTTTAATCAAGACCATGCCTATAAATAGGGCTACTAATTTACCTTCTAATTATTTTAACTATTTTTAATTTTTGTGACTATCCTAATTCTAGGAATGACTCTTTATATAGAGACTAGAGGCCTGGTACATGAGATTCATGCCCTGGGGGGAAGGGGGTCCCCTCAGCCCAGCCTGCGCCCTCTCGCAGTCTGGGACCCCAGGGTGATGTCCACCTGCCAGCAGTCAGACATCCCTCTTGCAGTCCGGGACCCCTCACTCCTTACCACCCGCCTGCAGGGGAGGCTTGAGCCCAGCTTCTGGCTGAGCAGCACTCCCCCTGTAGGAGTGCACTGACCACTAGGGGGCAGCTCCTGCATTGAGTGTCTGTGCCCTGGTGGTCAGTGCACATTATAGCAACCAGTCATTCCACCATTCAGTCAAATTGCATATTAGGGTTTTATTATATAGGACTAGAGGCCCAGTGCACAGATTCGTGCACTGGTGGGGTCCCTCAGCTTGGCCTGCAGGGATCAGTCCAAAACCGGCTCTCTGACATCCCCCAAGGGGTCCAGATTGCAAGAGGGCACAGACCAGGCCAAGGGGCCTCTAGTATGCATATAAGATCTTGGTTGATCTCTTCCCGCCCTCCCCCTATCCCTTTGATATTCATCCGTCTGTTCCATGTTTCCATGCCTGTGGTTTCTGCTCCTGCACTGAGCGTCTGCCCCCTCAATGGGTGGTCAGTGTGCGTCATAGCTACCAGTCAGCCGGTCACTTAGGCTTTTATATATATAGATAGTTCATTTTTTAGATTCAGTAGCACCTCAGGAAATGTAACTTGTTGGGAATATCACTTGTCTCCAAGAATACTGATGAGAGATCCCTTCTATTACAATATTTCGGTGTGGCTCAGTGGTTGAGCATTGACCTATGAACCAGGAGGTCATGGTTTGATTCCAGGTCAGGGCACATGTCCGGGTTGTGAGCCTGATCCCTGACGTGGGGCATGCAGGAGGCAGCCAATCAATGATTCTCTCTCATTATTGATGTTTCAATCTCTGTCTCCCTCTCCCTTCCTCTCTGAAATCAATAAAAATATATTTAAAAAAATAAAAATAAAAATGCCATCAGCTACAATTGTGATAGGGCTCATTTATGGAAATTGTTTTCTGTTTCTGATTGGTCCAAAATTAATAACTTTATTGAAGAAAAAAGTATATAATATAGGCTGATCATATTGAGGGGGAAAAACTAGTTATAATAGTTCCAAAAATATTTTATATATATATAGCTTGTGTTAAGATAACTTATGCAAATATGACATAAATACTTGTTGCAAAGGTTGATAGATTTTTGTAAAGCCATGTAATATAAAATCTTTCTGATTGTGCCACATCACATGAAATACCAATAACATTTACAGTCAACTAATTGATCAAAGAAAATGTCTTTGTGTTGGCAGGACTAAGTATACTCTTTTATCACTGAATCTATCACTTCAGGCATATTTTTTATAATAATTCCAAGACATCTAAAAAATATAAATTTAACAAAATTGCAGATTGTGTTTGTGTTTATGCCAAAGGAATATTGCTACACAATGGGGATGTGAAAGGGAGTGAGGAGCCTGATATATAGGAATTTTTTATGCCATTCTTGGATTTTAATATTTTTCCACTCTCTGATAGTATCTATAATAATGACTTAATCTGTTCTCACTGACATGCCTGTTCAAGTACAGACTATCTAGGAGGAGTCCAAAAAATTATTGTCCAACACTTTGTGAGTGTATTTGCTCCTTGGTTTGGTATACCTGCACTTGAACATTATACACAAATTTTTTCTTCATATGGCATTCATTGTATTAAATTACAGAATCAGACTGAGCTACTTGGCTGAATATGGTAGTGTCTGTTCATTAGCAATACGGTAGTGTCTGTTCAATGCCTTCTCTTGTATATTTGGATAAATATTTCTGCTCAAGTAGAAAGGTCTTTACACAAAATATAAAAATAAACTACTTTGCTTTTAAAATTACTCTTTTGGAATCAATTCTCATGATTAAGTGTGGGGAAACCTTGAATTATGGTTCAGAGGTGCTTTTCAAACCCTCCTTATAGTCTAATTGACATCTTTACATCAGAGTCATCTGATGCTAGAACTCCAGAGTTTTCAAAGCTACTGTGGAGCCCCTATTTGCAGAGAAGGAAAATGGATCCACTAAATTATCAAATCAATTTAAACACCTGATGACCAACTGGACACAGAGAAGGAATACACACAGCTGTGAAGATCTAAGAACATGAATCAGAATTTTGTGGTCTCTCCTTATTTAAATTAAAAAGGATCAAAGGCCATAACCGGTTTGGCTCAGTGGATAGAGCGTCGGCCTGCGGACTGAAAGGTCCCAGGTTTGATTCCAATCAAGGGCATGTACCTTGATTGTGGGCACATCTCCAGTAGGAGGTGTGCAGGAAGCAGCTGATCGATTTTTCTTTCTCATCGATGTTTCTAACTCTCTATCTCTCTCCCTTCCTCTCTGTAAAAAATCAATAAAATATATATATTTTTAAAAAGGATAAAAGGACAAACAGGGTGTTGCTTCTGATAATGAACCTCAAGGCCATAATATTAGGAATCATATTTATTGAAATCATATCAACATCAGGGACAGTGCTGAGAAATATTGTTCTTTTAAATCATAAGACCCTGAGATTTTGCTGTTTAAGATCATATTGGGGGGAAAGAAGAGGAATGTTGGAGAAATTACACTACCAGATTTCAACACTTACTACAAAGCTACAATATTCAAAACAGTATGGCACTGGAATAAGGATAGACATTTAGGTCAATGGAATATAACTGAGAGTCCAGAAATAAATCCATATATCTATGGTAAATAAATTTTTAACAAGGGTGTCAAGGCAATTCAATGGGGAAAAGAATAGTCTCTGCAACAAATGGTACTTGGTATCCACATGGAAAAGGACTTGGGCCCTAGCCAGTTTGGCTCAGTGGATAGAGCATTGGCCATGGACTGAAGGGTCCTGGGTTCGATTCTAGTCAAGGGTATGTACCTCGGTTGCAGGCTCAATCCCTGGCCCTGGTCAGGGCATGTGCAGAGGCAACCAATCAATGTGTTTCTCTTTCTCTCTCTCTCTTCCCCTCCCTTCTAATTTCCTAAAAATCCATGGAAAAATATCCTTGAGTGAAGATTAACCAAAAAGAAAAAAGAAGTTGGACCCTTATCTCCACCATATACAAAAATTATCTCAAAATAGATCAAACGCCTAAATATAAGGGCTAAATCATAAAGCTATTAGAAAAAAAAAAAAGAGACAAATCTTTGACAGCAGTTTCTCGGATATGACACCAAAAACACAGTAAGAAAGACCAGATACATTGGACTCTATCAAAATTTAAAACTTTGCCCGGCCAATGTGGCTCAGTGGCTGAGTGTCAACCTATGAACCAGGAGGTCATGGTTCAATTCCTGGTCAGGGCACATGCCCGGGTTGTGGGCTCGATCCCCAGTATGGGGTGTGCAGGAGGCAGTCAATTAATGATTCTCTTTCATCATTGAGGTTTCTATCCCTCTCTCTCTCTTATCTTCTCTGAAATCAATAAAAATATGTATATATTTTAAAAAGTTAAATATAGAATTACCAAATAATCCAGCAATTCCACTCCTAGATATATGCTCAAGAGAATTGAATACTGTTATTCAGATATGAACTTGTACATGAAAGTGTATATAAAATGTGGTATATCCAGCCCTAGCCAGTTTGGCTCAGTGGATAGAGCATCAGCCTGCAGCCTGAAGGGTCCCAAGTTTGATTCCAGTCAAGGGCTCATGCTCAGGTTGTGGGCTCGATCCCCAGTAGGGGGCGCGCAGGCAGAAGCTGACAATGATTCTCTCTCATCATTGATGTTTCTCTCTCTCTCCCTCTCCCTTCTTCTCTGAAATCAATTAAAAAAATAAAATAAATAAAAAATAAAATGTGGTATATCCATACAGTGGGAGATTATCCTATATAATATAACCCAAATATGCAAATCAACCAAATGGCGGAATGACCGGCAGAACAACCAGTCATTATGACACACACTGACCACAAGGGGGCAGAGGCTCAACAGAGAAGCTGCCCCCTGGTGGTCAGTGCGCTCCCACAGAGGGCGTGCAGCTCAGCCAAAAGCCAGGCTCAAGGCTGGCGAGTGAAGCAGTAGTGGTGGGAACCTCTCCAGCCTCCACTGCAGGTGGGCGGTAAGGAGCAATGGGACCTGGACTATGAGAGCTCTGGACTATGACAGGGATATCTGATTGCCAGCTTAGGCCTGATCCCCGGGAGGATAGGGCCTAAGCCGGCAGGCAGACATCCCCCAAGGGGTCCCAGCCTGAGCGAGGGTGCAGGCCTGGCCAAGGGACATGCCCCCCAAGTGCACAAATCTCGTGCAAAGGGCCTCTAGTCTACGTATAAAAGCCTAAGCGGGAGGAAAACAAGATGGCAGCATAGGTAAACACCGGAAATTGCTGCCTCCCACAACAAATTCAAAAATACAACTAAAAGACAAAACGGACATTATCCAGAAACACAGGAAGGCTGGCTGAGTGGAAATTCTACAACTAGAAGGAAACAGAAAAGCACACTGAGACTCAGAGGAGGTGCGGAAGTGCAGAGGTATGGTAGCGCACGAAGCAGGGGCTGGCGACTGAGGATGCGGCTGTCTTTTTGAATCAGGAAGGAGTCACAAGCCCCCTACTGCTCTGAACTCAAGGCCCAGATGAGTCTCTGGGGACCCAGACTCATACAGGGAGAGACTGGACTGTCTGGCAGCGGGCAGAACTCCCAACTCGAGGGCGGCTTTCTCTCAGAGGTACTTGCAGTGATTACTGGGACACTGAGACGTGGGGCCCCTTAGGGCTGGGCTGAGGATCAGCCATAGCTGCTTGCTCCGCCCTGTTGATTCCCTGAGACCCCGCCCAACCCAAGCTGTGGCAGAGGCTTTTGCATATGAATGCCCTGGCCCTTTGCAATCGGAAAATTACCTAAGAAACTGCAGCTGGGCCAGACAGACCCAGAACTTCCAAGAGAAGGCCTAAGGCCCCACAGCTGCTTGCACTGCTTCACAGCTAGGCCTCATTTGGGCACCTCCAAACCCCAAACAAGGAAGGGAAATCTGAAGATCGCTTCGTAGCTCCTGCTGGGTAGCCTCAGGCAGGGGCTAAATTAGCACCTCCTTAGATCCAAGAGCCAGTGTATCCAGTGGTCAGAGTGGGACCATCCAATTACAACTCCTTAGATCCATAAGGGACACACTCAGGGGGCAGACTCAGTGAGCACCAAAGCCCCACTGAAGCAAGTCTTGCCCCAGAAGGGTGTCTCCAGCACAGACATTCTCCCACTGCAGACACAGCTCATTCTCACAGCCAATTGGCCTGGAGGTCAATTCCTCCCAGTGATACCTACAACAATCAAGGCTCGACTACAACAAGACTGTGCACAAAGCCCACAAAGGGGTGCACCAAGAGTGTCCACTTCAGGTAATTGGGGAGGCTGAGCCACTGGGCCCTATAGGACACCTAGCACACAAAGCCACTCTATCAACACAGGGAAGCATAAAAAATGCGGAGACAAAGAAACAGGTCACAAATGACAGAAATGAAGGGAAGCAAATGACTGGAAATAGAGTTCAAAACCACACTTTTAAGGTTTTTCAAGAATTTTCTAGAAACAGGCCAGTTAGCCTGGAGGTCAAATCACCCCTGGTATTGCCGACAACAATCAAGGCTTAATTACAACAAGACTGCACACAAAGACCACTAGGGGGTGCACCAAGAAAAGATTTAAAAAAATGCGGAGACAAAGAAACGGGACGCAAATGTCAGAAATGGAAGATATAGAGCTCAAAACCACACTTTTAAGGTCTCTCAAGAACTGTCTAGAAGCTGCCGATAAACTTAGTAAGGCCCTCGAAAAGACTGGTGAGACTGCCGATAAATGTAGTGAGATCCTCAAGAAATCTAATGAGACCCTCAATGTTGTGATAAAGAACCAACTAGAGATTAAGCATACACTGACTGAAATAAAGAATATTATACAGACACCCAACAGCAGACCAGAGGAGCGCAAGAATCAAGTCAAAGATTTGAAACGTGAAGAAGCAAAAAACACCCAACTGGAAAAGCAAAATGAAAAAAGAATCCGAAAATACAAAGATAGTGTAAGGAGCCTCTGGGACAGCTTCAAGCGTACCAACATCAGAATTATAGGGGTGCCAGAAGATGAGAGAGAGCAAGATATTGAAAACCTATTTGAAGAAATAATGACAGAAAACTTCCCCCACCTGGTGAAAGAAATAGACTTACAGGTCCTGGAAGCACAGAGAACCCCAAACAAAAGGAATCCAAAGAGGAGCACACCATCAACTAAAGGACTTGTATGCATGCATATAAGCATAACCAATGGACATAAGACACTGGGTGATAGGGGAGGCTAGGGGACTGTCTAGGGCGGGGGGATAAAATGGATACATATGTAATACCCTTTGTAATACTTTAAGCAATAAAAAATAAATAAAAAAAAAATAAAAAAAAAAACAAAGAGGAGCACACCAAGACACATCATAATTAAAATACCAAGAGCAAAAGACAAAGAGAGAATCTTAAAAGCAGAAAGAGAAAGAAACCCAGTTACCTACAAGGGAATACCCATACAATTGTCAGCTGATTTCTCAACAGAAACTTTGCAGGCCAGGAGGGAGTGGCAAGAAATATTCAAAGTGATGAATACCAAGAACCTACAACCAAGATTACTTTATCCAGCAAAGCTATCATTCAGAACTGAAGGTCAGATAAAGAGCTTCACAGATAAGGAAAAGCTAAAGGAGTTCATCACCACCAAACCAGTATTATATGAAATGCTGAAAGGTATCCTTTAAGAAGAGGAAGAAGAAGAAAAAGGTAAAGATACAAATTATGAACAACAAATATGCATCTATCAACAAGTGAATCTAAGAATCAAGTGAATAAATAATCTGGTGATCATAATAGAATCAGGGACATAAAAAGGGAATGGACTGACTATTCTTTTTTTATTTATTTTTTATTTTTTTATTGCTTAAAGTATTACAAAGGGTATTACATATGTGTCCATTTTATCCCCCCACCCTAGACAGTCCCCTAGCCTCCCCTATCCCCCAGTGTCTTATGTCCATTGGTTATGCTTATATGAATGCATACAAGTCCTTTAGTTGATCTCTTACCCCCCTACCTCCTGCCCCCCAACACTCCCCGGCCTTCCCGCTGCAGTTTGACAATCTGTTTGAGGCAGCTCTGCCTCTGTATCTATTATTGTTCAAAAGTTTATAATGGTCTCTATTGTCCATGAATGAGTGAGATCATGTGGTATTTTTCCTTTATTGACTGGCTTATTTCACTTAGCATAATGCTCTCCAGTTCCATCCATGACGTTGCAAATGGTAAGAGTTCCTTCCTTTTTAGAGCAGCATAGTATTCCATCGTGTAGATGTACCACAGTTTTCTAATCCATTCATCTACTGATGGGCACTTAGGCTGTTTCCAGATCTTAGCTATGGTGAATTGTGCTGCTATGAACATAGGGGTGCATATATCCTTTCTGATTGGTGTTTCTGGTTTCTTGGGATATATTCCTAGATGTGGGATCACAGGGTCAAATGGGAGTTCCATTTTCAGTTTTTTAAGGAAACTCCATACTGTCTTCCATAGTGGCTGCACCAGTCTGCATTCCCACCAGCAGTGCACAAGTGTTCCTTTTTCTCCACATCCTCCCCAGCACTTGTCGTTTGTTGATTTGTTGATGATAGCCAGTCTGACAGGTGTGAGATGGTACCTCATTGCTGTTTTGATTTGCATCTCTCGGATGATTAGTGACTTTGAGCATGTTTTCATATGTCTCTTGGCTTTCTGAATGTCCTCTTTTGAAAGGTGTCTATTTAGGTCCTTTGCCCATTTTTTGATTGGATTGTTTATCTTCCTTTTGTTAAGTTGTATGAGTTCCCTATAAATTTTGGAGATTAGGCCCTTATCAGATATGACATTGGCAAATATGTTTTCCCACACAGTGGGTTTTCTCGTTGTTTTGTTGATGGTTTCTTTTGCTGTGCAGAAGCTTTTTATTTTGATATAGTCCCATTTGTTCATTTTTTCTTTAGTTTCAAGTGCCCTAGGAGCTGTATCAGTGAAGAAATTGCTTCGGCATATGTCTGAGATTTTGTTGCCTTTGGATTCTTCTAGAATTTTTATGGTTTCCTGTCGTACATTTAAATCCTTTATCCATTTTGAGTTTATTTTTGTGTATGGTGTAAGTTGGTGGTCTAGTTTCATTTTCTTGCATATATCTGTCCAAATTTTCCCAGCACCATTTATTGAAGAGACTATCTTGGCTCCATTGTATGTTCTTGCCTCCTTTGTCAAATATTAATTGAGCATATTGGTTCGGGCCGATTTCTTGGCTCTCTATTCTATTCCATTGATCTATATGCCTATTCTTGTGCCAGTACCAGGCAGTTTTGAGAACAGTGGCTTTGTAATACAACTTGATATCTGGTATTGAGATCCCACCTACTTTGTTCTTTTTCAGGATTGCTGCAGCTATTCGGGGTCTTTTTTTATTCCAGATGAATTTTTGGAAAGTTCGTTCTAGATCTCTGAAGTATGCCGTTGGTATTTTAATGGGAAGTGCGTTGAATTTATAGATTGCTTTGGGTAGTATGGACATTTTAATGATGTTGATTCTACCAATCCATGAACACGGTATGTTCTTCCATCTGTTTATGTCTTCCTCTATCTCTTTTTTCAACGTCCTGTAGTTTTCTGAGTAGAGGTCTTTTACCTCTTTAGTTAAGTTTATTCCTAGGTAGCTTAATTTTTTTGGTGCGATGGTAAACGGGATCGTTTTTATAATCTCTCTTTCTGAAAGTTCACTATTGGTGTACAGAAATACCTCAGATTTCTTGGGGTTAATTTTGTATCCTGCTACATTGCCAAATTCATGTATTAAGTCTAGTAGCTTTTTGATGGAATCTCTAGGGTTTCGTATGTATAATATCATGTCGTCTGCAAATAAGGACAGTTTTACTTCCTCTTTTCCAATTTGGATGCCTTTTATTTCTTCTTCTTGCCGAATTGCAATGGCTAACACTTCCAGTACTATGTTGAACAGGAGTGGTGAGAGGGGGCATTCCTGTCTTGTTCCTGTTCTTAAGGGAAATGGTGTTAGTTTTTGTCCATTGAGTATGATGTTGGCTGTGGGCCTGTCATATATGGCTTTTATTATGTTGAGGTATGATCCTTCTATTCCCACCTTGCTGAGAGTTTTTATCAAAAATGGGTGTTGAATTTTGTCAAATGCTTTTTCTGCATCAATTGATATGACCATGCGGTTTTTTTCTTTCAATTTGTTTATGTGATGTATCACATTTATTGATTTGCGGATATTGTACCATCCTTGCATCCCTGGGATAAATCCTACTTGGTCATGGTGTATGATCTTTCTGATGTACTGCTGGATCCGATTTGCTAAGATTTTGTTGAGGATTTTGGCATCTATGTTCATGAGGGATATTGGCCTGTAATTCTCTTTCATTGTGTTGTCTTTACCTGGTTTTGGTATTAGGGTGATGCTGGCTTCATAGAATGAGCTTGGAAGTGTTCCTTCCTCTTGAATTTTTTGTAGTAGTCTGAGGAGGGTAGGTTTTAGTTCTTCCTTGAATGTTTGGTAAAACTCCCCTGTGAAGCCGTCTGGTCCTGGGCTTTTGTTTGATGGGAGCTTTTTAATGACTGCTTCAATTTCTTCCATAGTTATTGGCCTGTTGAGGTTTTTAGATTCTTCCTGATTGAGTTTTGGAATGTTGTATTTTTCTAGTAATTTGTCCATTTCCTCCAGGTTGTCTAGTTTGTTCGAGTAGAGCTGTCCATAGTATTTTTTAACAATCATTTGTATTTCTGTGGGGTCTGTTGTTATTTCGCCTCTATCGTTTCTGATTTTGTTTATTTGGGTCCTCTCTCTGCTTCTTGGTGAGTCTGGCTAGAGGTTTGTCAATCTTGTTTATCCTTTTAAAGAACCAGCTCTTGGTTTCATTGATTTTCTGTATTGTTTTTTTGGTCTCTATGTCATTTATTTCTGCTCTAATCTTTATTATCTCCTTCCTTCTGCTCACTCTGGGGTTTTCTTGTTGCTCTCTTTCTAATTCTTTGAGTTGTAGAGTTAGATGATTTACTACCATTTTTTCTTGTTTTTTGAGATAGGCCTGTAGGGCTATAAACTTCCCTCTCAGGACTGCTTTCATTGTGTCCCATAGGTTTTGGATTGTTGTGTTTTCATGGTCATTAGTTTCCAGGATGTTTTTAATTTCTTCTTTGATCTCATTGGTAACCCAATCAATATTTAATAGCATGCTATTCAGCTTCCAGGTGTTTGAGTATTTTGGGTTGTTTTTATTGTAGTTTATTTCTAATATTATGCCATTGTGGTCTGCAAAGATGCTTTTTATGATTTCAATCTTCTTGAATTTGGGGATACTTTGCTTGTGACCCAATATATGGTCTATTTTTGAATATGTCTTATGAGCACATGAGTAGAATGTATATTCCCTGGCTTTGGGGTGAAGTGTTCTGAAGATGTCTATTAAGTCCATCTGATCTAGTGAGTCATTTAGGATTTCTGTATCTTTGCTGATTGTTTGTCTAGTGGATTTATCCAGTGCTGTCAGTGGTGTATTAAAGTCTCCTACTATGATTGTATTGTTGTCGATCTCTTCTTTGATATCTTCCAGGAGTTTTTTTATGAATTTGGGTGCTCCTGCATTGGGTGCATATATGATTACCAGGGTTATATCTTCTTGTTGTATTGATCCCTTTAGTATTATGAAGTGGCCTTCCTTATCTCTTGTTATGGCCTTCACTTTGAGGTCTATTTTGTCTGATATAAGTATTGCTACCCCAGCTTTCTTTTCCTTTCCATTTGCCTGAAAGATATTTTTCCATCCTTTCACTTTCAGTCTGTGTGAGTCCCTTCTAATGAGGTGGGTTTCTTGTAGATAGCAGATGTATGGGTCATTTTTTTTTATCCATTCAGCCACTCGATGTCTTTTGTTTGGAGCATTTAGTCCATTTACGTTTAAAGTTATTATTGAAAGGTACTTGTTTGTAGCCATTTCTTTTTTTGTGTGGCTGTTTTCTTTCTGAGCTTTTTATTTCTTATTTTTATACCAGTCCCTTTAGCATTTCTTGCATTGCTGGCTTGGTGGTGATAAACTCCCTTAGCCTTTTTTTGTCTGTGAAGCTTCTTATTTCCCCTTCAAGTTTGAATGATAGCCTTGCTGGATAGAGTATTCTTGGATTCAGTCCCTTGCTTTGCATCACTTTGTAAATTTCAGTCCATTCTTTTCTGGCCTGATGTGTTTCTGTTGAGAAATCATTTGACAGTCTAATGGGAGATCCCTTGTATGTAACTTTCCGTCTCTCTCTTGCAGCCTGTAAGATTCTCTCTTTGTCCTGAACATTTGCCATGGTAATTATGATGTGTCTTGGTGTGGGTCTTTTCGGGTTCACCTTGTTTGGTACTCTCTGGGCTTGTGTGACTTTTTTCTTCCCCACCTCAGGGAAGTTTTCTGATATTATTTCTTCTAATAGGTTTTCTAATCCTTGTTCATCCTTCTGTTGTTCTGGTACTCCTATTATTCGTATGTTATTTCGTTTCATGTTGTCCCAAAGCTCCCTTAGGCTCTCCTCCTGTCTTTTAATTTTTTTCTCCAATTGCAGTACATTTTGGGTGTGTTTTGCTTCCTTGTCTTCTAATTCACTAATTCGGTCCTCCGCTTCTCCTAGTCTACTGTTGATACTTTTAATGGAGTTTTTCATTGCAGCTATATCACTCTTCATTTCTTCTTGGGTCTTACTTAAGTTGTTGATTTTTTTCATCTGTTTCTTCTAGCTTCTTCCATATGTTATCGATTTTTTCATCTGTTTCTTCTTGCTTCTTGCAGAGGTTGTCGATTTTTTCCTCCATTCGGTTTATGCACTCTGGGACCCTTATTCTGAATTCTTTTTCTGTCATTTTGCATGCCTCTGTATTACTTAGCTGCTTTTCTGGAGAGTCCTCCTTCTCTTTCCTTTGGGGGTTTCTTTGTCTACCCATGTTTGATCTCACTGACATATCTAGACGTTGAGTCATTCAGTGGTTGCTCCCTTGGTGGCAGTGACTCCTTGGTCTGTGGTTGCTCTTCGGGCGGTTGCGGTAGCAGCTGCTCTTCAGTTGGCAGCAGCTCCTCTGGTGGGTGCTGTTCACAGCTGTGGTGGCTCTTCTGGCTGGTGGGGCGAGGTTTCACATACAGCTGCTGTTCCTCAGCAGAGGATGTGGTGCTCAGGAGGTTGCTGTTGCTTGGATCTGCTGCGTTGATTTAAAGGCACTAAATACAACACAACAAGGCACCATGTACCAGGCACTATACACAAATATACTCACGATATTAATAACCCCAAATAAAGGTGACCACCCGAATTAAGAGAATTTGGGGATAAGGAAGAAGGAAGAGAAAAAGATAAAAGAGAAAAAAGAAAAGAAAAGTAGGGACCAAAAAAAGGAGTGCAAAAATGAAATTGGGAAAAAGGAGGGGGGAAAATAAAAGCGAGAAAAGAAAAGAAAAGAAAAGAAAAAAGAGCGAAAAGAGAGAATGAAGTGGAAGAGGGGAAGAGACTTTTTATATGAGGCGAATACTCCTATAGAACAGCCATTAATCCCAACAAATTCCAGCAACAGCTCCCTGGGGTTGAATGCAAACTAGAAACAACCAATAATATAACGATGAAAATAGAATGGAGAACACTAATCCCAAAATAAAATAAAGAGAAAATAAAATGGCACTTTAAAAAATGGTAAAATGGTAGCAGTAATAATACTGGTTAAAAATAAGAAGGTAGTAATTAAAAGGGTAAAATCAGGTGATGGAAAAGGAAGAAAAACAAAGAAAAGAAAAAAAAAGAAGAAGAAAAAAAAGAAAAAAAATTGGTTTCTTAGTTAAAAGGTGAAAAAAGAAAAAAAAGATTGCAGTAGTGAAGGTCCTTCGGTTCTTCTATTCTTCAGTGTGGCTCGCCTTAGACCTGCCAGGTATTCAGGAGAGTGTTGAGTTTCCCTGCGATATACTGTTCCTCTGTGTTGTAAACCACAGTCCTTATTTTAAAGCAGGCCGCATTTATTTCCCAGACTGCCTTATTTTGTGTTTAGCAAAGAGTCAGTTTGTGGGTCAGCCTCTGGGTGGCAGTGTTCTGGGGTTGGCCTCTGAGGCTATAGGGCCTCTCTGTCCAGTGGAAGTTCACTGCCCAGAGCTGACTGCGTAATAGTTACCGGCGCTGTGTTGTTGCTGGGATTGAAAATCCCTCTATAGGCCAGACCCTGTTAACTCCCAGGGACTGATCAGGTTATTTTAATCCTTGATCTCGTACAGGGTGGAATCTGGGTGTGGCTGTGCTCCTTGCCTGGGGGCTGGGGGGAGGAGTCTCACTCTCCAGAGAGAATGGCTGCCCCAGTCCTGGGCTCAGGGGTGTCTCAGCACTCAATTCGCTGCCACCTCTCCGGGCTCCCCCTCTCTCCCCAGTCTCTCCCCAGATTCCACTCCTCCGCACCCTCTCCCTCTCTTCAGCACAGGTGAGTGTCTGTATCCGAAATGTCCCATGAACAGGATTCAGTGAAAACAAACAAACAAACGCCGGCCGTGGAAACGGGGAAGGCTTGGTTTCTGTAAGCTTCTTCTCTTACCGGGACTGCATGGTCAGGTCAGCTCTTCAGGCTGCCCCCTTTAGGCTCAGTCCTCCATGATCACAGAACCCAGCTCTCAATTCCCCCAGCGGAGCCAGGAATCCCGCGGTTCTCCTTTCCCCTAGTCAGGGGCTGTGCCTGTCCCAAGGGACGCGGCTGTCTGCCACGCGGTCTCCCTCCGACTCTCTGGGCTCAGAGGTCTGGCAAACTTTCCTGCCCAAATCCCTGGTTTTTTTTACCTTTCCAGGGGAGTTCTGCTCTTCCCGGCTGCAAACCGTCTCACCAGCTGAGCAATTTCGCCAATTCAGTGTGGGTGTTACTAGTTTCAGCTGCTCACTCCATTTGCTCCAGGACACGACCTGGGACGCGTCTGCCTATATCGCCGCCATTTTCCATCCCGGACTGACTATTCATGGGGCGGGGGGGGGAAGGGGTGTGGGAGATGCGGGAAGAGACTGGACAAAAATCATGCACCTATGGATGAGGACAGTGGGTGGGGAGTGAGGGCGGAGGGTGGGGCGGGAACTGGGAGGAGGGGAGTTATGGGGGGGGAAAAGAGGAACAAATGTAATAATCTGAACAATAAAGATTTAATTTAAAAAAAAAAGAAAAAAAGAAGAATTTTCTAGAAACCGCCGATAAATGTAGTGAGACCCTCAAGAAATCTAGTGAGACCCTCGAGGTTATGATAAAGGACCAACTAGAAAATAAGCATACACTGACTGAAATAAAGGATATTATGCAGAGTTCCAACAGCAGACTAGAGGATCGCAAGAATCAAGTCAAAGATTTGAAATACGAAGAAGCAAAAAACACCCAACCGGAAAAGCAAAATGAAAAAAGAATCCAAAAATACGAAGATAGTGTAAGAAGCCTCTGGGACAGCTTCAAGCGTACCAACATCCGAATTATAGGGGCGAATTATCCAGAAGATAAGAGAGAGCAAGATATTGAAAACCTATTTGAAGAAATAATGACAGAAAACTTCCCCTACCTGGTGAAAGAAATAGACTTACAAGTCCAGGAAGTGCAGAGAACCCCAAACAAAAGGAACCCAAAGAGGATCACACCAAGACACATCATCATTAAAATGCCAAGAGCAAAAGACAAAGAGAGAATCTTAAAAGCAGCAACAGAAAGACAGTCAGTGACCTACAAGGGAGTACCCATACGACTGTCAGCTGATTTCTCAACAGAAACTTTGCAGGCCACAAGGGGGTGGCAAGAAATATTCGAAGTGATGAATGCCAAGAACCTACAACCAAGATTACTTTACCCAGCAAAGCTATCATTCAGAATTGAAGGTCAGATAAAGAGCTTCACAGATAAGGAAAAGCTAAAGGAGTTCATCACCACCAAACCAATATTATATGAAATGCTGAAAGGTATCCTTTAAGAAGAGGAAGAAGAAAAAGGTAAAGATACAAATTATGAACAACAAATACACATCTATCAACAAGTGAATCTAAATATCAAGTGAATAAATAATCTGATGAACAGAATAAACTGGTGATTATAATAGAATCAGGGGCATAGAAAGGGAGTGGACTGACTATTCCTGAGGGGGGAAGGGGTGTGGGGGATGCGTGAAGAGACTGAACAAAAATTGGGCACCTATGGATGAGGATAGTAGGGGGCGGGGGGCGTTTGAGGGCGGAGGGGGGGTGAAAACCGGGTGGAAGGGAGCTATGGGAGGAAAAAAAGAGGAATAACTGTAGTAATCTGAACAATAAAGATTTAATAATTAAAAAAAAAAGCCTAAGCTACCGAACGACTGGAATGACTGGTCACTATGATGTGCACTGACCACCAGGGGGCAGATGCTCAATGCAGGAGCTGCCCCCTGGGGGTCAGTGCGCTCCCACAGCAGAAGTGCTGCTCAGCTCACTGACCCATCCTAGTGGCCCATGGTCCTGGTGGCCCACCAGCCTGGCAGCAGCCACTCACTCCTTCAGTAGTCCTGCAGGTCCAATCTCCAGAGAATGGGCCAGGCACCGACGGACCAGTGCTGCCAGCACAATCCTGACAGCGCTGCCAGCCTCCTGGAAGTCAGCCTCGAGCATCGTAGCCACTTCCCTTCCCTAGATGCTCCACAAGGAAGTAACAATATAAAAGCGGCTGCCAGGTGGCTTCCGACAACCAGCGTGAATGTCAGTGGGACGGATCCGGATCCCAGGCCAGCAAGGGCATCCGCCCGCCTGGAGGACCGATTGCATCTCATCCCCCCCACCTGCAGGGCCCTGCTCGTGTACAAATTCGTACACTGGGCCTCTTGTTAAGCCATAAAAAGGAATTAAGTACTAGCACATGCTATAAACACAGATGCCTTGAAAACATGCTAAGTGAAAGAAGCCAGTCACAAAAAATACATACAAATATTGTGTATATAAAATGTCTAGAATAGGCAAATCTAGAGATATCCCATATCTGTTAAGCAGTCACTTCCAATTTTCCCCTCCCCCAAGCCCATGGTAACCTCTAACTTACTTTCTGTCTCCATGTTTATCCATGCTTTTGTTGTACATTTAGGTTGTTTCCATTATTGGCCATTGTAAATATTGCTACTATGAACATTATTGTACAATATTTTGTTTGAATATATATTTTTAATTTGAGGGGGTCTATATCTAGAAATGAAATTGTTGGATCATATGGTTATTATGTTTAACTTTTTGATGAACTGACAAATTGTTTTAAACAGTAGCTGCACCATTTTACATTCCTACCAGCAATGCATGAGGGTTCCAATTTCTCCATATCTTCACCAACACTTATTTTCAGTTTTGTTTTTTATAATTATGGCCATTCTTGTGGGTATGAAGTAGTATCTCATTGTGGTTTTGACTTGTATTTCCTTACTCATTAACTAAAAAATAAATAGTTATTCCAATGACTTTCCAGCTTAAATTTTGGAGGCTAACTTTCCTTAATAGTGATGTAACCGGACAACCAAGAGGTCTGGGTTACCTGTCACTACTTCAGCTAATTAAGCAGGGACAGCGTTGAATCATATATGAGCATTCATTCCAATACTGCTGGCAGTATGGGAGAGCAGCAGGTCATCCATAAAAATCTGCTCTGCCTCTCCCCATAAGCCAGCTGCTTATATTGGGTAGGACAAAGATTATATGGGAAAGTAGGAATTTCAGGTATGGGAAAGTGGGCATGGGATAATCTTTACAGGTTACAAGTCATGCAAGCTGGGGTGGAGAGTGTCACAGAGAGCAGGTGCCTCGATTACAGATAACAGGGGCTGGGGATTGTAAAGAGCAGGTGACTCCAGGACTAGATTGTCTCAGCCACAAGGTTCTCAGGAGGAGGATGGACTGCATTCCAATGTTAGCTCCCATGTCCCAAGGTGTATAACTCCCAGCAAGGTTAGGATGTGCTCTTTCTAATCAGAACAGAAACATCATGGTTAACAGAGCATGATTAGTATCCTATATAAGAAAAGGGTGATATGCAAATTGACCCTAACAGCAGAATGACTGGGAATGACAGGTCACTATGACACACACTGACCACCAGGGGGCAGATGTTCAATGCAGGGGCTGCCCCCTGGTGGTCAGTGTGCTCCCACAGGGGGAGCTCTTCTCAGCCACAAGCCAGGCTGATGGCTGCCAGTACAGCAGTGGTGGTGGGAGCCTCTTCAGCCTCCTCAGCAGCGCTAAGGATGTCCGACTGCAGCTTAGGCCTGCTCCCCGCTGGCAAGTGGACATCCTCCGAGGGCTCCCGGCTGCCAGAGGGATGTCTGACTGCCAGCTTAGGCCCAATCCCCCAGGAAGCGGGCCTAAGCCAGCAGGTGGTCATCCCCAGAGCGTCCCAGACTGAGAGAGGGCACAGGCCGGGCTGAGGGACCCCCCCGAGTGCACAAATTTTTGTGCACCGGGTCTCTAGTCTATAATAATCTATAATAATAAAAGTGTAATATGCTGATTAGACCAGATAGCCAAACGACCTTTCAGATGTCATTCTGGACGTCCTTCTGGACGAAGCTGCCATGGCGGGGGCTGAGGCAGAGGTGGTTAGGGGCGATCAGGCAGGCAGAGGTGGTTAGGGGTGATCAGGCAGGTGGGCAGTTAGGGGCAATGAGGCAGGCAGGCAGGCAGGTGAGCCATTAGGGGTGATGAGGCAGGCAGGAGAGTGGTTAGGAGCAATAAGGCAGGCAGGCAGAGTGGTTAGGGGTGATCAGGTAGGCAGGCAGGTGAACAGTTAGGAGCCAGCTGTCCCGGATTGCGAGAGGGATGTCTGACTGCCGATTTAGGCCTGATCGGGCCTAAATGGAGTCGGACATCCCCCGAGGGGTCCCAGATTGCAAGAGGGTGCAGGCCGGGTTGAGAGACCCATACACAAATTTCGTGCACCGGACCTCTAGTTTCTTATAATTGTAGCTGGTCCCCAATATTCTATTTCTGCCCCTAACAGTGATACTGTTATAATAACCTGGTTACTATTTAACAGGGAAAGAGTAAAGGGAAGACTAGATAATATAGGCAAGCCATTTACACAGCTTTGACAGGAAGCTGCAGTTAACTCTCTCCAAGTCAGTTTCCTGCTGATCAGTGGAGGAAGGAATTGGACAAAGGCAGTAAGGTCTGGGTAATGTGGGAAGGTGCTTACCTGTCAATCACTGGGAACAGGTAATTGCCCAGAATAGCTGTGGCCACTGTGAGGGCTTCAAACCTGAATATTTAAACTCCTAGACAAAAGGCGTTTCCTCTCTTGGCTCTCTGGCTCACAGGCCTCCTCGTTCTCCTGTTGCAGGGGGTGTGCTCTCCTGCCCCCAAATGGCTCACAGTCATGTGGGACCCACATAATGAACTAGTGGACTTTTTTTAATCCTCACCTGAGAATATTATTTCCATTGATTTTTTTTTTTTTAAGAGAGAGTGAAAGGAAGGGAGGGATGGGGAGAGAGAGAGGTGGAAACATCAATATGAGAGACACATTAATTGTTTGCCTCCCACAGGCACCCACCCCACACCAGGGAGGTGGGTGTCGAACCTGCAACACAGGTACATGCCCTTGACTAGGAATCAAACCCTCCACCATTTGGTGTGCAGGCTGACACTCTAACCACTGAGCAACACCGGCCAGGGCTGAACTAATGAACCTTAATTATTTAATGCTAAATTGGACCCAGATGCAACATGGAAAAGAAACTCTGGACACTGGCTTTGTTTTTTGGCTTTGCTGAATCCACAGCTGCCCCCTTTTCAGGACTGGTTTAAGGGACATGGGACATTACAACTCAAGAAATATAACTCCATGCAAATAAAGCCTTTTACCACATCTCATTCTCCTGTGTGAATCTTAGAAAATTCTTTTTCTGAAGATATTGCACCACCCCATGCTTACTAATGTCGGGGAAATTGGATCTCCTAATTTCTCTGGTAACAATAGAGTACCAATATATTCAAATGTTGATAATGCTGTTACATTGAAGTTCCACGAATTCACAATTTAATATCATATACACTACATAATCAAATTTTCAATTTTCACAGCACATTTAACAAAGTAACTAGGAATACTGAACACCAAAGATGTTACAGAGTGTGCAGAATTCTAACAGGGAGAGCCAAGATTAAGTAGGTTTCTTTAGGAAACAATTCTACCAAAAATATGGGAATACAAGTAATTTAAAATGTTTGGCTCAGTGGATAGAGCATCGGCCTGTGGACTGAAGGGTCCCAGGTTCGATTCCGATCAAGGGCATGTACCTTGGTTGCGGGCACATCCCCAGTAGGGCACGTGCAGGAGGCAGCTGATCGATGTTTCTCTCTCATCAATGTTTCTAATTCTCTATCCCTCTCCCTTCCTCTCTGTAAAAAAAATCAATAAAATATATTTTTAAAAAATAAAATATTCAAGACATTAAATGCACAATTGATTCCAAATTGCCACTTAGCATGCTTTGTACTATAGTATTATCACTGTAATTAGCCAGCTATTAATAACGGGAAAGGAGCAAAAAAGGCGGCCAGACATTATAAGCATGGCCATCCAGGAAGCTACAGTTTCACACTTCCCACGGAACCACCAGTCCACTTCCTGCAAACCACTGGAGGCTGGGGTCCAAACAAAGGCGAGATGGGTGCACGCACAGTGAAGCAGGGGTGACATAGGGAAGAGGCCAGTCTAGCCTGGGTCACCATGGATTGGCCTACTGAAAGCCCATGAAAATTTGGGAGCACATAATCTCCCGAACAAAGGAGCTTCTATAATAGTCCAGAGGGAAATGGGACCTTGGGAACTCAGGGGTGTAATTCCACAGAAATAAAGTTTTCTACAATATCTCATCCTCCTGTGCCAGTCTCAGAAAATTATTTTTTGTGACATCGCAAGAAACCCACTGTTAGGTCTGATCAAATAATTGAATCCACTTCACAATGGACATTCCACTTCGCTTAGAACACATTCCACTTGCTAAGACTACATTCCACTTGCTAAGACCATTATCTCTCCCCTGCAGACCTTTCCAGGATCTGGACCCGCCCCAAGAATGCTCCGCCCAGAAAAAGCCCGCCTAGAGTCCTTTAGAATCTCTGACTCCCTGACCCTGGGTGCTGGTGCCATTTTGGGGCTCAGCCCATCTGGTCTCCGGATGACTTAATAAATTTATAATCCCTTACCACTTTGGCCTCGTGCATTCCTCCTTCGGCAACCCTAACACCCACATCCCCTGGCATCCCATGAGGAAACAGAGAGCTCCCCACCGATAATAATGAGATATAAAAACTGCCCCATCTATGGAATGTTAAACTGACACCCAATAAAAGCCTCCCATATTCAGTATACCACTATTTCCTGGTTGTACCAAAAAGATAACTAACCAGCAAATGATTTCACTTCTTAAAAAAGCATTTACACTTAAAAAAATGGGATGAGGTGGAATTCCCTCCTTCTTAAATATGTTTCTAGAGCTACTAAAAAACTTGCATTTACAAAATAGTTGATAAAAAATATATTCCTCTGGACTGTACAAGAAGGGAGACAGGGACCACCAATAAGACATGGTATATGCTATGAATCAGGCTCGGCTTCTTTCTCTCCTGCTTCATCAGAGTCTGAACTCTCCTCATTTTTGTTAGGGTCACTGAAGGAGGAAAACACAAGGCAAAAAGGGGTAAAGAATTATGAATTTATTAGGTCATCTGGAAAACCAGATGGGCTAAGCCCCAAAACGGTGCCAACACCCAAGGACAGAGAGTCAGAGATTTTAAAGGACTCTAGGCAGGCTTTCTCTGGGTGGAGAATTCTCTGGGCGGTCCTGAGGGGAAAGATAATGGTCTTAGCAAGTGAAATGTGGTGTAAGCAAAAGGGAATGTTGGTTGTAACGTGGTCTAAAGGACAGTTCCCAGGGAAGGGGGTGTTGATTCAATTATTTGATCAGACCTAACAGTTTTTAATTTCTCCATTCTCTGCAGATACATCTTTAGTGTCCTGGTTGGCCACTTCAACCTGTTTTTCCTTTGCTCCTCTTTTCCCTTTTGTTTGCCTCTGTAGGTTTATCCTCTCCTACTGCCTTTTTTGGCTTTGTTTCCACTTTTGAAGGAGAAGGTTTAGCTGACAACCTCCCTGATGGCTCTTGAACTCCTCCTTCTCAGCTGAGCTGAACTTCCTCTTGGCATTGTGGAGGAGGGTGTCAGCCAGTGTCTGTGGGCCACACTCCCCTCTCCAGCCTTTGTGAACCTGGGCTGCCTAGTTGGCTGCTTCTCCTGCTGTTCACACTACTTGGACCCACCAAGGTTTACTATTCCATCTGTTTTCCTAATTTCTTAGTGATTATAAAAATGATTATGACTGAAAAACTTTAATGGCATGGAAAAATACAATAGGCTTTGAGTAAAACAGCATGGTACAATACTAAATATATAATATAATCTATACTAATAAAAGGGTAATATGCTAATTAGATTGGATAGACCGGCTGTCTTCCGGATGTCCTTCCAAACAAAGCCATGGTGGTGGGGGCTGAACCAGAGCAGTTAGGGGCGATCAGGCCCGCAGGCAGAGGGGTTAGGGGCAATCAGGCAGGCAGGCAGAGGGGGCTAGAGGCAATCAGGCAGGCAGGCAGGCAGGCAGAGGTGGTTATGGGCGATCAGGCAGGCAGGCAGAGGCAGTTAGGGGCAATCAGGCAGGCAGGCAGGCAGAGGGGTTAGGGGGCAATCAGGCAGGCAGGCAGACAGGCAGAGTGGTAAGGGGCAATCAGGCAGGCAGGCAGGTGAGCGGTTAGGAGCCAGAGGTCCTGGATTGCAAGAGGGATGTCCGACTGCCAATTTAGGCCCAATCCCACAGGGGACATCCCCCAAGGGATCCGGGACTGGAGAGGGTGCAGGCTGGGCTAAGGGAACATCCCCCATGCACGAATTTTGTGCACCAGGCCTCTAGTATCATGTATATATGTGTGGGAAATTTTCAGTAAGGCTGCATTCCAAAATGTTAACAGTTGTCATTATTTCTGAGATTTGAGATTACTGATGATTTTTCTTTCAAATTTTTTCTGAAATTTCCAAGGCTCTAAAATAAGCATTTTTAAATTTTGTAATCATGGGAGAAATTAAGGTTATTATCCTTTTTAAAATCCTAACCTTTATATAGCATTTTATAGTGTGGGATCTGATTTCATGTACATTACCTCACTTATAAAATGACATGTGACAGTTTAATACTCTTAAGTAAAAATGAGATCACATAAAAGAAAGATAATCTTATGTCAAATAACTATTAATTTAGAGCTTGCTTATCCCCAAAACCTATACCATATAAGTAGGGTGACTTAGAATTTATTGTCTAAACCAGAACATACTTGAGAGTAAACGGGGGGATACTAATCATTATGACAGAGTACTGGGCATGAACTGGGCAAACTGGGACATATGTTCCCCCTACATGTAAGTAATGGAGACCCAAATCCCAATGTTGGATCCACCGTTAACTTGCTAAACCTTCACCTATATTAATGGGCAGTAAAGTAGATAATTTCTAAGATTCCTTTCAGTTCTGTCATTCTGGAACTCTATTATATGTACTGTCAAGTCAAGGACTATAAAAAAAGAGATTGGATTAGTAAACAAAAACCTCTCAACAAAGAAGAGCCCAGAATCAGATGGTTTCACTGGCAAATTCTAACAAACATCTAAAGAAAAACTAACTCCAATCCTCAAACTCTTCCAAAATAGTGAAGAGGAGGGAACACTCCCAAACTCATCAGGCCAACATTACCCTGATACCTAGGCCAGGAAAGGATGCTACAATAAAACTACAAACAAATATCCTTGATGAATATAGAGGCAAAAATTCTTCTAAAAATATTAACAAACTGGGGCTTCCAGTCAAGATGGTGGCATAAGTAAAAGTGGTACTTGGAACTTCCCACAACCACATCAAAATTACAACCATCATTCAGAACTGCCTAAAACAGCCGTGGGCAAACTACGGCCCACGGGCCAGATCCAGCCCGTTTGAAATCAATAAAACTAAAAAAAAAAAAAAAAAAAAAAAAAAGACCGTACAAGTTTGCCCACCCCTGGGATAGAGCGTTGACGCCTATGGACTGAAGGGTTCCAGGTTTGAATCCTGTCAAGGGCATATGCCCGGGTTGCAAGCTCAGTTCCCAGTAGGGGGCGTGCAGGAGGTAGCCGATCAATGATTCTCTCTCATCATTGATGTTTCTATCTTCCTCTCCCTCTCCCTTCCTCTCTGAAATCAATAAAAATATCCTATCTAATAAAAGAGAAACATGGTAATTGGCGTATGACCGCTACCCTTCCCATTGGCTAATGAGCGAGATATGCAAATTAGCTGTCAGCCAAAATGGCGGCTGGCAGCCAGGCAGCTTGAAACTAACATGAGGCTTGCTTGCTTCAGTGACGGAGGAGTCCAACTTTCCCTGCCTGCCTTGCCAGCTTCTGAGCCTGCAGTTACAAACATTGTAACAAATATAGACGCTAAACAAAACCCCAGAAACCAGCTTTCAGCTGGCTGGGATCTCAGAGCTGGAGTTGATACAGAGTTTCGATTACAGAACCGAAACAAACCAGATACCTGCTTTCAGGAGCGCAGGTCTAAGAGCTGGAGCCTCAGAGCTAAAGCTGGCTCAGAATAAAAAAGAAAAAAGAAAAAAAGGAGCAGTTGGGAGCTTCAGTACCAGCCTGAAAACAGCCCTCAGCCCCTCACCCAGACTGGCCAGGCACCCCAGTGGGGACCCCCACCCTGAAGGGTGTGTGACCAGCTGCAAACAGCCATCATCCCATCATCCAGGCTGGCCAGGATCCAGCCTGATCCAGGACACCCTTCAGGGCAAACCAGCCAGCCCCCACCCATGCACCAGGCCTCTATTCTATATAGTAAAAGGGTAATATGCCTCCCAGCACTGGGATCAGCAGAGCTGAGAGGCCTCCCGGCACCAGGATCAGTGTGACAGGGGGCAGCGCCCAAACCCCCTGATCACCCTGTGGCTCTATGTGTGACAGGGGGCGGGGCCACAACCTCCCTATCGGCCCTGCTCTGTTCATGACAGGTGAAGGCGCCCCAACCCCCTGATCGGCCCTGCTCTGTGCCTGATAGGGAGGAGCTCCCCAAACCCCTGATCACCCTGCGGCTCTGTGTGTGACAGGGTGCGGCGTCCCAACCCCCCCGCCCCTCACGGGCCCTGCTCTGTGTGTCACGGGGTAGAGCCATAACCTCCCCATCAGCCCTGCCCTGAGTGTGAGAGTGGCAGCGCCCCAACCCCCTGATCGGCCCTGCTCTGTGGGTGATAGAGGGTGGCGCCCCAACCCCCTGATCCGCCCTGCTCTGTGTGTGACAGGGGGGAGCTCCTCAACCCCCTGATGGGCCCTGCTCTGTGCGTGACAGGAGGGAACTCCCCAACCCCCTGATTGGCCCTGCTCTGTGCGTGACAGGGGGTGGCGCCACAACCTCCCCATCGACTCTGCCTTGAGTGTGACAGGGGGCAGTGCCCCAACCCCCCAATCGGCCCTACCCTGAGCGTGACTGAGGGTGGCATCGCAACCTCCCAATCCGCCCTGCTCTGTGCATGACAGGGGGCGGCGCCCCAACTCCCCAATCAGCCCTGCTCTGAGCCCAACCAGGGGCTGCACCTAGGGATTGGGCCTGCCCTCTGCCACCTGGGAGCAGGCCTAAGCCAGCAGGTCGTTATCTCCCGAGGGTCCCATACTGCGAGAGGGCACAGGCCGGGCTGAGGGGCCCCCCCCCCTCGCCCCCCCCCCCGAGTGCACAAATTTTTGTGCACCGGGCCTCTAGTTAAAATATAAACATCTTTATAATGCCTGTCTTCACTTCATAACCTCACCTTTCTGCCTTAGTTTGGATTGTCATTATGGGTCATCTGGTCTTACTCCCTTGCTTAAAGTTTTCATTTGTTTCCCATTGCCTTTAGGATAAATCTAAGCTCCTTAGAAACCAGAAAGCCCTTAGGATTTGGTTCCTGCTTATCATTCTAGATCAATCTATCATCACTTCCTCATTTTACATATATACTTTATCCAGTTGAATTACTTGTATTTCCCTGGATGGGCCAAACTTACCCACATTTCCTTGGCTATCTATGCACTTCTACCTTTACTGGAATAACCTAATTAATTTAACCTAACTAATCCATTTTTATCCTTTGAACCTCAGCAAAATGTCACATCTAGAAAGTTCTGTGCTCCTGTTAGTGTCTCCTTCCCCAACCTAATGTGCCTGGGTGCCAGGACAGATACCACAAATTCCTTCATTGTTACCATGTTAATTGTTCCTGCACCCACCTAAGTATGTGTCTATCATTTTACTTTTTATCCAATCCCAGGGATTTCCCCCACTTTGCTTTCTCCCACCTCTCTGGTCTATCATCAATGGATTTCATGTAACCACCTACATCCCTTCCTTTGATTGCAATGTATAAATATAGATGTAACCCGCCATTCTCTGGAGCATATCCCAATCCGTTGAGATTCTGCTTCCCGGCAATTGTCAACAGATTGGCTCAAATAAACTCACAAAAATTTTTTTTTTTTTTTAAATTGAGACCCAAGCTCAGGAAGGCTTTTAAACTGATAAGAACAGATACTACACTTGATCTTAGCCAAAAGGCCGAGAAGCGATGAGGAAGGAAGGCTTTTGAGAATTTTTTTAAAAAATACATTTTATTGATTTTTCACAGAGAGAAAGGAAGAGGGATAGAGAGTTAGAAACACTGATGAGAGAGAAACATCGACCAGCTGCCTCCTGCACACCTCCTACTGGGGATGTGCCCGCAACCAAAGTACATGCCCTTGACCAGAATCGAACCCGGGACCTTTCAGGCCGACAATCTATCCCCTGAGCCAAATTGGTTTGTCCTCACAAAAATTCTTCACAGATTTGAATGTTTTATGTTAATAAGCTGCACCCTTTATTCCACTTTTAAACCCCTGTCAAAATCACTAGGGAACTCTTAGTTGCTAAGTTTAATGGACATATTCAGGCTTCCGCTGATTTAAGCTCTTTGCAGTATTTAATATGTCAACTAATCTCTTGAAACTCTCTTTTGAACCAGTTTGGCTCGGTGGATAGAGCCTTGGCTCACCGACTGAAGGGTCCTGGGTTTGATTCCGGTCAAGGGCATGTATCTCGGTTGCAGGCTTGAGGCAACCAATCAATGTTTCTGTCTCCTCCACCCTCTAAAAATCAATGGAAAAGTAAGTTATTAAAAAAATAAAAAAACCTCTCTCACCAACTGCTGGGTTTTCTTTTCTTTTTCTAAATATGTTTTTCTTTATTTTGAGAGAGAGAGAGAGAGAGAGAGAGAGAGAGAGAGAGAGAGAGAGAGAGAGAAACATTGATAGAGAAACATGGATCAGCTAGCTGCCTCCTACACACCCCCTACTGGGGATCAAGCCCACAACCTGGGCATGTGCCCTGACCAGGAATCGAACCAGTGACCTCTTGGTGCATGGGATGACACTCATCCAACTGAGCCACACCAGCCAGGGCTGGGTTTTCTTATTTTCCTAGCTGTTGCTTCTCAACTTCCTTGGAATCATTCTCTTTCGGTGTATATACCTTAAATGTTATGTTCTTGGCTTTTGACTCTTCTCATGCTGCTTGCTATCCCTGGACCATATCACCCACTTTTAGGACTTTAATTACAGCCTGATTACTGATGACTTCTAAGTTTCATATCTCTTTCCTGACCTTCAGATCCACATATCCAATAGCAGGCCTATTCCTAACATGAGCACGGCCAGAGCAACAGTACACACGGAGATACCTGACTTGTCCCCCTTTTCTTTTTACACCTTTCTACCTTATATTGTGAGGGGCTTCTTAGTTCTACATGTGTGAATTTCTAAACTCCATCCACACACCACTCAAATAGCCACTTTTTTGGTTACTCCTTGGACTTAGAGGAGTGTTGTACAATGGCAGTGAAGTTCACCCTTAGGGAGGACAGACCTGGGGAAAAGGCCTGTCTATGGACTGAAAGTGGCCCTGGGCCATTGGGGAGGGAATTTGGTAATCCCAGGAATGAGAAATGGAGCAGGTCTGAAAGTGGGGGTGTGAGCTCTGGGAAGTCATGTCCCCTTAGCACTACAGAGGAAGGCTTGGCTTGAGGAGAAACAGAGTGGGGACCATCTAAAGTGTGGGGTCACGGGCAATGTCCCAAGTTTTCAAATCTAATGATTTTAACTGCTCCCACAGGTACCTTAAACTCACATACGCAAACCTGAATTTATCATCTACCTCCTTTTCTTCCTCTATTACTGCCTACCCACAACTTCTTTATTCTCTTCGTTCCAGGTTTGAATAAATAGCACCACCAAACAATCTTTTGCCTTAGCTGTAAATCGGAGAATTGATCCTATCTCCTAAACATCTTTATAGCCTTCGCAGGTTTGGTTCAGTGGATAGCAGCCGTGGGCAAACTACGGCCCGCGGGCCGGATCCAGCCCGTTTGAAATCAATAAAACTAAAAAAAAAAAAAGACCATACCCTTTTAGGTAATGATGTTTACTTTGAATTTATATTAGTTCACACAAACACTCCATCCATGCTTTTGTTCTGGCCCTCCGGTCCAGTTTAAGAACCCATTGTGGCCCTCGAGTCAAAAAGTTTGCCCACCCCTGGGATAGAGCGTTGACGCCTATGGACTGAAGGGTTCCGGGTTTGAATCCTGTCAAGGGCATATGCCCGGGTTGCAAGCTCGGTCCTCAGTAGGGGGCGTGCAAAAGGCAGCCGATCAATGATTCTCTCTCATCATTGATGTTTCTATCTTCCTCTCCCTCTCCCTTCCTCTCTGAAATCAATAAAAATATTAAAATATAAACATCTTTATAATGCCTGTCTTCACTTCATAACCTCACCTGTCTGCCTTAGTTTTGATTGTCATTATGGGTCATCTGGTCTTACTCCCTTGCTTAAAGTTTTCATTTGTTTCCCATTGCCTTTAGGATAAATCTAAGCTCCTTAGAAACCAGAAAGCCCGTTGGGATTTGGTTCCTGCTTATCATTCTAGATCAATCTATCAACACTTCCTCATTTTACATATATACTTTATCCAGTTGAATTACTTGTATTTCCCTGGATGGGCCAAACTTACCCACATTTCCTTGGCTATCTATGCACTTCTCCCTTTACTGGAATAACCTTTTTCACCTAATTAATTTAACCTAACTAATCCATTTTTATCCTTTGAACCTCAGCAAAATGTCACATCTAGAAAACTCTGTGCTCCTGTTAGTGTCTCCTTCCCCACTTGCTTGTTAGGGTCCCCTCTTATATGCTGTTATAGTACTTGGTGCTTTTGTATCATGCTGGTTGTAATTCTGTTTTTCCCTCTGGAATACGAGCACCTTGAAGGCAGAAACTCTGTCTTTATTCCTGTCCTAGTACCCAGCACAGAATATGACACCTAGAAGGCAGGCCCTCTATAAATGCTTACTGAATGAATCAAAGACATGAAATGAACATTCTATTTATATATACTTTTAAAAAAATATTTTTTAAATCCTGACCCAGGGACATTTTTTTTGTTTTTTTGAGAGAGAGAGAAAATCGATCTGTTGCCTCACAATCTGGGTATCTGCCCTGACGGGGATTCGAATCTGCTATTTTTTGGTGTATGGGAGGACACTCCACCAACTAAGCCACACCGGCCATGGCTATATATACTTTTTTTTTAAATTACTGTTTTTTTAATGTAATTAATAAGCAATTTATGTGTCAATTACTATAAGGTAGAAGGAGTTCTGAAATCAGTTTCTAGTTTTTGCTGATAAAAATCCTTAAATATGTGTGACCATGAAAAATGCTGAGCCTGGTTTTCTCCTCTTCCAAGCTCTGTGGCACCTTTTCTGGATACCAAGATATGTCCTGGGATTGTCATGTCCTAATGGCAGGGCCTTATTGCCAGTCTTGGGTTACTTATGCCTTTCCTCAACCTTCACTTTAAGTAATTTTTAAACAGGTACTGACTGTATTGCTATTAGGAGGTTTTGTTGTTCTTTAATACTCCCTGTAGAATGCTGGTATTCTGCTCCACTTCTTAAGCTGGGAATTTTCTCTTTGTGGGGGCACTTGGCCTTGCTAATGGTATCTGAGTTCTTAGTGTCCTGACCTGTCTCTAGTCCTGAATTCTGCCCTTTTGTATTCCTCACCATGCTGAGGTACAGGAAGGATTGCTGCAAACTCCCCTTTTTGTGGGTGTAAGTGGGAAGTAACACTGATTGGGATCCCAGTTGTTAAAATGGGTTTCCCCACTGATTGACAGTACACATGAAATCATAATTTTTAATATCTGTAACACACTTTTCTGCATAAGTAACCAATGCCCCATACTGAATGGCCAGCTCTGTTTTTGGTGAAGTGGGAGCTAACTTTTCCTAGGGCAGTGGGTGGATGGAATGCTCCTAAGAAGCTCCATTTCAGAACTCTTTTAAACAATTTTAAAAGTGTTTAAACATTTTTAATTATATATAATCTTTGTAACAATTCAGAAGTATATGCAGTCATGTGCTGCTTAACAACAGGAAATGTTCTGAGAAATGCCCTGTTAGGCTATTTCGTTATTGTGTGAACATCATAGAATGCACTTCCACAAACCTACTGCGCACCTAGGTTACATGGTATACCACTATCGTTTATGTGGTCTGTCGTTGACTGAAATGTTATGTGGCTCATGACATAGTAAAAAGTGAAAATCTTCTTCGCTTATTCCCGTACTCCCATTCCATACCTCTCCCCTAGGTAGCTACAGTTTAGAGGGTATCTATCCTTTCAGACTTTTCTCCATGCATTTACACATGTAGTTTTTTTGTTTGGGGAACATCACATATGTAGCTTGTTTTCACAAAAATGAGATTGTAATGTACATATTGTTCTGTGACCTTTTTTAAAACTCTTCTTTCCAGGTCAGTAGCTATTCATTAACTTATAGCAGCTGCCTACTGTTCTATTGTTGATTAATTGCTCAAAGCTCCCAAAGTGAGCTAATTTTATCAAACCAGGAAGGCTACTTTTGGTTTTGTTGAGATTAGATCTCAGCCAGTTAGCTGTTTTGTTTTTCCCTACAAGTACTCTTTGAAATCTATGAATCTTTTTTTTTTTTTTACTTTCCTTACTAATTATGCTTATTTGCAGTTATAATTTGCTGTCACATTTTACTATAATAATCGTTAAATTTGATTCCAGAATGCCTCACACATGTGCCATAAACAAACACTACTACACTTTCAGTGTAATGTTAAACTTATCCCTGGCTGCTACATAGCTCAATGTGTTCCTATTTTAACCATTTCATAGCTAATATTATTCGAGCTAGATTAACATATCAAATGAGGCTGCATTGGCTTTGGTAAAGCTGAACAGTGGCCAGTGTGTTTAAATATTTGTTATTTAAAAACTTCATCATGGTGGCTTTTGAACATACACAAAAGTAGACAGTATGATCTATAATAACAAAAGCATAATATGCTAATTAGACTGGTCAGAAGTGGACGACCTTCCAGACGAAGCTGGGGCTGCGAGGGAAGCCCGGGTCCCGGGTGCCTGCTGGTGGCCAGAGGGAAGCTGGTGCCAGCAGCCGGGGGAAGGAAGGCCTACTCTTGCACGAATTTCATGCATCGGGCCCCTAGTAGTATAATAAAGCCCTATATACTATAACCCAGCCCCAAGAACCATCAACCCATGGCCAATCATTTGGGAATATCAACCATGTTCAGGTACACATTATCTCACTTAACTCCACAGCAACTTTGTTAGCTATTATCTTAGGTTTGTCTCGAATTGCATAGCTTGTTTGTAATAAATAAATTCAACTCAGGACTCAACCCTACCGCCGATACACCAGTGGATCCCAAACTAGAAGGAACCTTTAGCATAATAGATGCCAAGGTCTCTCCAGTCCTACTAAAACTGAATCTCTGGTGATGAGGGAGGGGAAGGGAGAGTCCTTGGAAAGTGAAAATTTTATAAAGTTCCTCAACTGATTTCGAAGAACCAGTTTTGAAACCACTACCCTACCCAGTGCTGCCTGTTCAAGCAGTGGTTCTCAAACCAGGTATCAGACTTTAAGATGACCTTGTAAATTCTAAGTTCTACAATTCCTCATTATATTTAGTGTTGGCCCTAAACACTTGCGTTTCATAAAAATCAAGACTACCAAAATAAATGCCACGGCGGGGGCGGGTGGAGAGCGGAAAGAGGGGAGGAGAGGCATTTTCTCCTGCAGCTAACTAGTACTGGGGGCGGATGCGGGGGGGGCGGGGGGGGGGACAATCACGCACAGATTGGCTGACACTAATCCCCAAATGGGCCAAAGGTGATAAATTCTGATCAACCACAAAGGGACTTCTAGTTTCCTTTAATCCATCCCGGGGCCTGCTTATTGCGTCCCACGGCTGCAACTGACCAAAGATGGGGCTCACGTCACAACTCCTCGTCCCCAAAATTCTCTGCTCTTGCTCGGAGATTAGCACAAGGGGGGCTAGAGGGAAAGCGGGAGCTTGTCACCAAGTCTTCCAGAAAGAGCGTAGTCCCCCCGGAATCCGGGCCGGGATGGGGGTAGGACCCCCCAAGCAGGTCTCCAGCCGACATAAGCAGGCGGGGCAAGCAACACCGGCCCTCCCGCGGGCTCCCAAGCTCTTCAATTTCCCGGCGCCCCGCCCCTAACCGCCCGCCCTCGTTTCCAAGGCGTCCCACAGGAAGTGACCTCACGACGGTGGCGTGGATACGCAGGCACTTCCGGCGGCCGCGCCTGTGGGGGTGGGTTGCAGCAGCCCCTTGGTCTGTGGGTTCCTCCTCGAGTGTGGGCTGATTGGCGTGGTGTGCCGAGGAGGCGCGGACCTGACGGCTTGGAGGTGGGAGCTAGGGGCGGCGGCTGGTTGTGGGCGCTCGTGAGAGAGGGCTTCCGGGGTTGCCAGGTGGGTTTGCTTTAAGGCTTCGAGAGTCCAGGCTTCCTAGACTTTTATAGAGGCGCGCACGTGCTGGAGGCCGCGTCCGGCGCGCCGAGGGCCAGGTACTAGGGGTGGCCTCGGGGGCGTGGTTTGAGGTGGAGGCCAAGGACCGCCGGTTTCTAAGCAGTTTGGGAATGGAGTGGGTGTGCAGCTTTAAGCGGCCTGGCCGCTTGGTTAGCCTTGTTGATGGCTGCTACAGCTCGCCCACTCATTGCTTTGTGCCTCAGTTTCCTTTTGCACAGTAGAGTAGGGTGGCCGGGAAGAGCGCGAGTGCCACATCCATCCATGGCTGATGGCTTGAGGACAGAGATGAACTGGGGTCTGGAAGGGAGAGGTGGCTGAGAAACTAATGGTACCTGCAGGGCCCAGTTTCTGCTGAATCCTGGGAACTTCCCCATGATTCTTTCCTGTTGTTGGAGTAAGGCTGAACTTCTTATTATCACTGCTCTTTGTGTGATATTGATTGACTTTAACAATAATTGACTTATAAGGGGTTAAAATATTTTGCTGTGTGGGAGGCATAGTCCTCGCCTGCTTGGCCAGTTAGTTTTCAATAAATCTCCCAATTCCAGAGCTAGCTGGAATCATAACAATCCTCTCCCCTGGTATCAGGAGAGGAGCTGAAGACCCAGAATGGTTTTGTTCTCTTTCGTAGCCATTGGCTAAAGTGATTTCATCCTGCCGTCTGTATAATTGGTCTTAATCTCAGGAAAGCATAAATGACAGTTTTCTGAGTAGGTCCCTATTTCAACTGGAAACCCCCGAATGAGTCAAGTCTTTTTTGTTAATGAATAGCAGGTTAGGTGTACTAAGCACAAAATTCCTATTTGTTGGTTTTTCTGTGAAGATGGTTACAAACAACAACTTTTGATTACCAAGAATATTTTGTTGGATCTTCCTTGTGAGGGTAGGGCTTTGGGACTAGCAATGTCTCTCAAACAATATCTCCTTTGACTGTGACCCACAGCTAGATACATATTACATCGTGACTCAGTATGTCCCCTGCATGCATAAAGTGTGTGCACACACACAAACACAACAAAAATTTACCCTTTCTACATATGATGCACTCGGACATCACTTCATTGAAAGAAAAAAAAGTTGATTGCAACTCACTAAATTGACTGATTGCTAAAACCTATAGTTTGAAAAACATTGGACTAGAAAATGTTTAAGTTCCTCGTGATTCCTGAGATTCTGTAGTTAATTCAGAGTGGAAAATGTGTAATTTTTCTGTTGTTCTCAGCCAGAGTAGCCAAGTTACTAGAATTCTTATAAATTCAGATCAGCCGGACAGGCCATCCAAATTGGTAGCTCAAAGTGGATATAATATCCATAGTGATAGTGTCAATTTTAGCAAGGCATTTAAGTCTTTTATGATGGCATGATGGGTGAGATGGGGGAATTTGCCAGATTGTGGTAAAAGTAGATGGAGTCATGACATTGAGTATCTATGTTTTGAGGGTTTGATTTATGGATACAAGACCGCTGGGATCTGATGATCTGAGTTGAGGCTCTGTCACTTTCTTTATACACAGAATGTCTTTATAGTCTTATCTGAAAGGTATGCTTAGCAAATATGTGGCCTTGATGAAGTATCATCTGGCTAATCTCAAGATTTGCCCAGTGCAACTTAATGGAATGGAAGGATCTTATAAATGTGAGGAATTCCACTTGGAGTCCAAAAAATTCAGTTATACCAGTTAATGATGGGAGAGATGTGACCTAGGAGGGGCTCATGTATAAAAAGATGTGGAATCTCAGTCATCTGAGTCAGTGGTATGGTTAGCCTGTGAGAAGAACTGGTGTGACCTGAAGTATTAGATTGCATTAGGAAAATGTAAGATCAAGGAAGGTTGTTGCATCACTTGACCCCAGCACTGGTTGGCTCACACCAGGAATTTTAGGCTTAGGTCTTAGTATTCTACAAGAATAAATAAAGTGTGAGGTTAGACATTAGAAGGAATTGGAATTTGTCAGCTTATAAAAAGTAATTTTTTTATTGGTTGTCTGAGATGGTGAAGTTGCTTTGGCATGAGTGATCCTTTTTCCCATCATCATTTCATACATATTCAAGGTCAGTGTGGTCTTAAAATATTTTTGCTTGAAAGTTTCTAAAACATTGGGAAATCTCTTACTTTTAAGTTGGCATCTGAAATTTTTCATCATAAACTTAAGTAGTTTAAACATTTAATTTTTAAAAAAAATTTTTTATTGATTTCAGAGAGGAAGGGAGATGGAGAGAGAGATAGAAACATCAAGGATGAGAGAATCATTGATGGGCTACCTCCTGCATGCCCCCTACTGGGGATTGAGCCTGCATCTTGAGCTTGTGCCTTTGACCACAATTGAACCTGGGACCCTTCAGTCCTCAGGCTGAGGCTCTATCCACTGAGCCAAACCTGCTAGAGCTAAATATTTAATTTTTAAAAGTTAAGGATATGCTCTGGGTTGGAGTGTTAGCCCATGCACCTAAGGGCTGCTGGTTCAATTCCTGTTTAAGGGGACGTCCTTGGGTTGCAGGTTTGATCCCCAGTCCCCATCTGGGCACTTGCAATGTTTCTCTCTCTCTCTTTCTCTCCCCCTCCCTCCCTCCTTCCACTCTCTCTAAAAATCAATAGAAAAAATGTCCTCAGGTTAGGATTAACAACAATACAAAGTTAAGGATGTAATTTCTTATATTGTAAATGTTGACTTTGTAAAAATAATACAAAGCTAAATAAAATAACAATTTGATGTTTTTAAAATATAAAAATAAAACTTTATTACATTAAAAACCCTCTAAGAGCCCAGCTGGTATGGCTCAGTGGTTGAGCATCAATCCACCCATGAACCAGGAGGTGGCAGTTCAATTCTCAGGGCACATGTCTGGGTTGCAGTCTTGATCCCCCATAGTGGGTATGCAGGAGGCAGCCAATCATGATTCTCTCTCATCATTGATGTTTCTATCTCTCTCCCTCTCCCTTCTTCTCTGAAATCAATAAAAACACATTTTTAAAACCTTCTAAGACAGTGGTTCTCAACCTTCCTAATGCCTCGACCCTTTAATACAGTTCCTCATGTTGTGGTGACCCCCAATTTCATTGTTACAAATTGAACATAATTAAAGCATAGTGATTAATCACAAAGACAATATGTAATTATATATGTGTTTTCCGATGGTCTTAGGTGACCCCTGTGAAAGGGTCGTTCAACCCCCAAAGGGTCGCGACTCACAGGTTGAGAACCGCTGCTCTAAGATATATATAAATGGTATATTACTGTGCTTGATTTTCAGATGTTAAGCCAGTCTTGTGTTCCTGTAATGAACCCCACTTAATCATGGTGTATAATACTTTTTATATGTTGCTGAATTCAATCTATAATAATAAAAGTGTAATATGCTAATTAGACCAGACGTCCTTCCGGACATCCTTCCGGATGAAGCCGGGGCTGCGAGGGAAGCCCGGGTGCTGGGTGCTAGAGGGAAGTCAGTGCTGGCAGCAGGGGAATGAAGGCCTACTCTTGCACGAATTTTGTGCATTGGGCCTCTAGTTTACTAATATTTTGTTAAGAATTTTTGTGTGTGTTCATGAGGGATATTGATATGAGGTTTTCTTTTTGATGTCTTTGTTTGGCTTTCGTTATCAGAGTGATACAGTTGACCCTTGAACAATATAGGTTTGAACTTCGTGGATCCACTTATACCCGAATTTTTTTCTTTTTTAAATGTACTTTTACTAGAGGCCCGGTGAACAAAAATTTATGCACTTGGGGGGCAGAGAGGGGATCCCTCAGCCTGGCCTGTGCCTTCTCATAGTCTGGGACCCCTCAGGGGATGACCACCTGCTGGCTTAGGCCCTCTCCCCGGGGGGATTGGGCCTAAGATGGCAAGCAGACATCCCTCTGGCAGCCCTCAGGGGATGTCCACTTGCCAGTGGGGAGCAGGCCTAAGCTGCAGTCGGACATCCTTAGCGCTGCTGAGGAGGCAGGAGAGGCTCCCACCACCACCGCTGTACTGGCAGCCATCAGCCTGGTTTGTGGCTGAGCAGAGCTTCTCCCATGTGAGAGCGCCCTGACCACCAGAGGGCAGCTCCTGCATTGAGCGTCTGCCCCCTGGTGGTCAGTGTGTGTCATAGTGACCATTCATTCCCAGTCCTTCTGCTGTTAGGGTCAGTTTGCATATTACCCTTTTACTATATAGGATAGAGGCCTGGTGCACGGGTTGGGGCCGGCTGGTTTGCCCTGAAGGGTGTCCTGGATCAGGGTGGAGGTCCCCACTGGGGTGCCTGGCCAGCCTGGATGAGGGGATGATGGCTGTTTGCAGCTGGTCACACCCCCTTCAGGGTGGGGGTCCCCACTGGGGTGCCTGTCCAGCCTGGTTGAAGGGCTGAGGGCCGTTTTCAGGCTGGTGGGTGACTGAAGCTCCCAGCCTCTCCTTTTTTTCTTTTTTCTTTTTTTTATTCTGGGATTTATTTACTTTCTATGGCTGTCACTGGAACTGAGAGCCGGCTTTAGCTCTGAGGCCAGCTCCAGTTTGAGGCCTCGGCTGCTGAAAGCAGGTATCTAGGCTTTGTTTAGCTTCTATAATTGAAACACTGTTGCCATCACTGCCGCTCTAAGCTCCGAGGCCGGCTGGCTGAAACAGCTATCTGGAGCTTGTTTAGCTTCTATAATTGCAGCATTGTTTCTTAGACTGCAGCTCAGAGGCCGGCAGCAGCAGGCGGGGAACCTTGGCTTCCTCCATCACTGGAGCAAGCAAGCCTCCTGTTCGTTTCAGCTGCCTGGCTGCTGGCCGCCATCTTGGTTGGCAGTTAATTTGCATATCGCCCTGATTTGCCAATGGGAATCGTTCGGGGGTATGGTCAATTTGCATGTTTCTCTTTTATTAGATAGGATTGATTTCAGAGAGGGAGGGGGAGAGAGAGAGAGAGAGAGAAACATCAATAATGAGAATCATAGATCGGCTGCGTCCTGCACGACCCCCTACTGGAGATCTAGCCCGCAACCCAAGCATGTGCCCTGACCGGGATTTGAACTGTGACTTCCAGGTTCATAGGTCAACGCTCAACTACTGAGCCATGTGTTTTTTCTATAAATTGGCCTCCATATACCTGGGTTTCTGCCTCCATAGATTCCATCAAGTGTGGATCGAAAACAGTATTTTCAATTCTCAGTTGGGAATCTATCAATATAGGTCAACTGTATGCATTGTTTATGCCATTTTATGTAAGGGACTTAAGCGTTGGTAGATTTTGGTATCCTTGTGGGTGTGAGAGTGTCCTAGAACCAATCCCCTGTGGCTACCAAGGGACAGTGTTAAGTTTTTTGGGAATCAAAAGTTCAGAGATGCCCTGACCGGCTTGGCTCAGCAGATAGAGTGTCTGCCTGCGGACTGAAGGGTTGTGGGCACATCCCCAGTGGGGGGCGTGCAAGAGGCAGCTGAATCGATGTTTCTCTCTCATCGATGTTTCTAACTCTGTATCCCTCTCCCTCTCCCTTCCTCTCTGTAAAAAATCAATAAAATATATATTTTTAAAAAAAAAAAGTTCAGAGATTTTAGACTGCCCCTAACTCCCTCATTGGTCAAGATCAACTGTACTACCATGGTAAATTAGTTGGGAAATGTTCCTTCCTTTTATATTCTCTGAAAGAGTTTGTCAATTATTTCTTTCTATATGTCTGATAGTATTTACCAATGAAGTCCCTGGGAAAGGACTTTTATGGGTAGATTTTTAATTACTAAATCAATTTCTTTACTTGCTATAGGTCTATCCACATTTGCTTTTATTCTTAACTCACTTTTGGTAATTTGTATCATTCTGGGAATTGGTCCATTTCATATTTTTTTCATTTTTCTTTTTGAACTTGTATCCATCCATTTTCAGGAAATTTTGCCTTAAAGCAGAAGTCAGCAAACTTCTGTAAAGGTCCAGATGGTAGGCTTTGTGAGCCATGTAGCTTTTGTCATAACTGTTCAACTTTTTCATTGTAGTGCAAAAAACGGCCACAGACAACAAGCAAACAGCTGAGCATGGTTGTGTTCCCATAAAACTTTATTGGTAGTGAGCAAGATTTGGCCCATGCGCTGTACTTTTCTGATGAAGTAATAAATGTTATGGTTAAAAATCTTTTATTGATAATTCAGTTATCTAGGCAGATCAAGTTTATGAAAAGTAGTGTGGAAATTGATCCTCTTGCTTGCATATGCTCAGTGGTTAGAGTGTCAGCCCATCCATGGAAGGGTTGCAGGTTCGATTCCAAGTCAGGGGCAAGTCCCTGGGTTGCAGGTTAAATCCCCAGCCTGGGTCAGGACATGTGGGGGAGGCAACCAATCCACGTGTCTGTCTCACGTCAATGTCCCTCCCTCCCTCCCTCTCTTCCTCCCTCCCTCCCTCTCTCCCTCCCTCCCTCCTTCCCTAAAAATTAATGGAAAAAGATATCCTCGGATGAGGATTAACAACAACAACAAAAAAAGAAGTAAAAGTCTTTTCACATTTGATTAATTTCTGGTATTTTAAAAATTCTTACTGTAGCTTTTCATTCTGCACCTATCCTATATAATAAAAGGGAAATACACAAATTGACTCTAAAGGCAGAATGATCATAACGACTGCTGGACCAGTCACTGTGAGGCTCACTGACCACTTTTGGTTTTTTTACCCCCGGCGGGCAGGCTCTGATCGCCTGATGGGAACTGGGAACCACTGGCAGGAGATGTGGGTGGTGTCAGACCAAGGCCCCCACCCCCACTAGTTGCCCCACACACAGGGCAACCCACAGCAGGGGCGGGGCCGGCAAGCGGGCAGGAACAGCCAACTTCTCAGTCCCTTACCCCGGCTGTCAGGCACCGAGCACCCAGTGGCGAAAGGGGAACTAGGGGTGGGTGGCAGCAGGGGGTGGGGCCAGCTGTGGGCAGCCAGGGAAGATGGCCCTGATTGCAGGCCAGGCCTAGAGACTGTACCCACGCACGAATTTCGTGCACTGGGCCTCTAGTCTAAAATAAGCATCAGAATAGAATCATGATGGGCATAAATGATCAGAAAAGAAATTCATACTTTTGTTACATTAAGTAGTCAAAGGCTGATCAGTCTGGGGAAAATAAGCCTGAAGTACATATGTGTATTTTGTTTCGTTTACTGTCATCAGTGTTGTGGAAATTGTGTTGTATGGGAAATTTACCTGATTTATTAAATTTTTATAGATATATTGATAATTGTTGCAACTCAGTGAGGATATGTGAAGGTTTATTATGCTGTTCTACCTACATTTTTGTAGTTTGAACTTTTCTATAATAAAATGTGAAAAAAAAAGTCTTATGGATGAGCCTGCTAATGCATTGCTTCTTTTATTTCTGTTCTGTCAGGATAGTTTTGTGATACTTGCTCAATTAGATCACTAGAGAACTACCTGAGTTTGTCTTTAGGTTTTTATATTTTTGATTACCACAGGAGTGCTTTTTTGCTTCTTTGTATGCTTTTTTGTTATTTTTCCTTTTTTATATTTTATGTAGATATATTTCTAAAATTAATATTTGAAACCGCTTGAAATGCTACTCTATTTTTTATTTTCATGGAAAACACTAAGCCAGTATTTCATTTTATACTTAATATTGTAAGTTACATATATACTCATATACTCATCTGCTATTTCCTGACTTCTCTGTCTAGGGCACTGTTAGATGTCATATCTTATATAGGATTTTGCATAGAGTATGCTTAAAGGATAATTGTATTTTTAGAACCATTTCCAAAAAACAGCCAGGCATTTAAAAAAATATATTTTTATTGATTTCATAGAGGAAGGGGAGAGGGAGAGAGTGATAGAAACATCAATGATGAGAGAGAGTCACTGATCAGCTGCCTCCTGCACTGGAGATTGAGCCTACAACCCAGGCCTATGCCCTTGGCCGGAGAATCGAACCTGGGACCCTTCAGTCTGTAAGCCAACACTCTAGCCACTGAGCCAAACTGGCTAGGGCCAGCCAGGCATTTAGATACAAACATTTAGGTACTCTAGACTTTGAGTGATTAACTTCTGTCAGATTTATTATGTCTAATTCATTCATTGATTATTTATTGAGTTCCATTTCTATTCTAGGCATTCATATTGACTGAACAAGACAGTCAAGGTTCCTTGCCTTCATGGAGCTTACAGTCTAGTGGGGTGACACAACATAAACAAATAAGATAATTCATATGGGTGATTTATTCTGAGCTCATACAGAAGGTAAGATGCTTTCGAGTGTTGGGAAATAGATTGGGTATCCAGGAAAGCCTCTTTGGGATGGTAACATTTTAGCAGATACCCGAAAGACAAGATAGAACTAGCCATTCACAGAGTTGGGGAGAGTGTGTTCTGAGACTACCTGGTGCAACGTTCTGGAGGGAAGGAACAAGCTTAACATGTTTGAGGAACAGTAGTAAGACCAGTGTATCTGCAGGACAGTGGAAAGGGAATGGTGAGAGATGAAGCTGTGTGAGGTTAGCAGAAATCAGATCATGTAGGGATGATAGTTTTATGGAAAAGAAGGTTGTCTTGATGACTAGAACAGCTGCTAAGCAAGATCATGACAGCTGACTTACATTTGAAAATTTGCTCTGGTTGCTGTGCAGAGAAAGAATAGAAGGGGGGGCAGGAGTAGTAGAGAGACCAGTTAGGGGACATACGCAATCATGAGATTGTGGTGGTTTACAACTAGGTTTAGAGTTGTAATACAAATAAATAGTACAAGATTAAACTCTGCACATATTCACAACTATAAACCTGCTTTTGCCTACCACTTTATGTACATTCATGTACAAGTCTTTGTGAATATGTTTTCATTTCTCTTGGATAGATCCTAGGAATGAAATTTTGGGTCATGGGAGTGTGTTTCATATTATAAGAAACTGCCAAACTATTTTCCAAAGTGGTTGTATCATTTTACGTTATCAGCATTGTAAGAGAGTCCCAGTTACTCCACATTGTCACACACTTTTGGTATTACCTGCCAGTTCCTTTTATTTTAAGTCAATGTAGTGGCTATAAAATGGTATCTTATGGCGTGTGTTTTTTCTGATTTGATAATTTTTTTTATTATAAAATTTACCATTTTAACCATATTTAACTGTTACAATTTGGGGCATTGAGTACATTCACATTGTGCAACCATCATCACCATCCATCTTCAGAACTTTTTCATTATCACAAACTGAAACCCTGTCCTCATTAAGTCAATTCCCCATGCCCTGCTCCCCCAGCCCTTGGCAGCCACCATTATATTTTCTTTCTCTCTGAGTTTGACTACTCTAAGAACCTCATATAAGTGGAATCATACTAAATTTGTCCTTTAGTGTCTGGCTTATTTCACTTGATGTCTTAAAGGTTACTCTATGTTGTAACATATATCAGAACTCCCCTTTTAAGACTGAATTATATTATTCCATTCTATGTATATGCCACATTTTGTTTATTCATTCATCTCATGGACATTTGGATTGTCTGGTGTTTTAATTTGCATTTACTTAATAATGATGTTGAAAAGCTTTTCATATGTTTCTTGGCCATTCAGATAACTTCCTTTGCTTGCTTTAAAAAAATGTGTCATTTTCTTATTGCTGATTTATAAGCTTTCCTTATATATTCTTTTTTTCCCCTTATTTTTATTGATTTCAGAGAGGAAGGGAGAGGGAGAAAGAAATAGAAACATTAATGATGAGAGAGAATCATCGATAGGCTGCCTCCTGCAGCTTTCACACTGGAGATCGAGCCTGCAACCTGGGCATGTGCTCTGACTGGGAATGAGTTCCTGGTTCATAGGTCAACACTCAACCACTGAGCCATGCCGGCTGGGCTAAATTTTCCTTACATATTTTTGGTACATTCCCTGGATCAGAAACTTTTGTTGTGATTATTTCTCCTTGACTGTGGCTTACCTTTTTGTTTTTTTTCTTCTCATTGTTTTGGGGTGTTTATAAAGAAGAAAGCAGGCCCATCTTTTTACCATCATAAATCTGAAAGCTTTCTTGAAGTGCTTCACTGCCTGGGAGGTAGTCTCCAGTGGAGTGATTTGGGGATGAGGCAAGATGATATGGAATACCTTCTTAAATATTGCAGTACCATTATTTTAAATGTATGGCTATCTAGCCTGGTGAGCGTGGCTCAGTGGTTGAGTGTCAGCCCATGAACCAGGAGGTCACGGTCCAATTCCCGGTCAGGGCATGTGCCTGGGTTGTGGGCTTGATTCCTGGTGCGGGGCGTGCAAGAGGCAGCCATCAGTGATTCTCATTATTGATGTTTCTATTTCTTTCTCCCTCTCCCTTCCTGTCTGAAATCAATAAAAAATATATACTAAAAGAAAGGTATGACTATCTAAACCTATCCAGAGAATGATTTGGTTTGTAAAAAAATAGTTTTCTGCTCTGGTACATTGTAATATGACAAAAGGTGATTTTACCTTTGAACTGATTGAGCCTCTATCCTAAGACAATAATTTAAGACCAGCACTAAATGAAATTGATCATTGCTGTATTTTTTATAAATGAAAAATGGAATTATCTGAATGTGCAAAGAAAAGAAAGGAGTAGTATGTACAACATAGAAAATATGCCTTTGTACTAAGAAGCTGACTTTTTTTTTAGAACCTCCCTGAGGATATGTTTTTATTAATTCTTAGAGAGAGAGAAACAGACATTGATTGGTTGCCTCCTGCCTATCCCCCACCCAGGGATGGAACCCTGGACCTAGGTATGTGCCTGACCAGGAATAGAACTCGCAACCTTTTGGTGTACGGGACAATGTTCCAACCAACTAAGCCACCCAGCCAGAGCCTAAGAAGCTAACATTTTGTTCTGGTTACAAGTGTGTAAAATATCCAGTATAATATCTGGGTTGCATATACCCCATCTGTAAAATCGTATAGTAAAATAGCTACCTCATTGGGTTGTCTTGCGATTGGAAGGAAATAATAGCCCCTAACGTTTTAGCTCATGCCTGAAATGGTAAGTATGCAATAAATGCAATCTCTGCTGCTGTTTCTTACACAATATGATGGTATGTGTAAATGGTTGTGGGATTACGTGTGTAATGGTTATGGGATTATGTGTGTTCCAATCACCTCTTATTTTCTTGAAGGTGATTTTTCCCTTTTCTGTGACCTACCACATTAAATTACCAACAAATTCTATACTAGTATAGGTCTTGAATCCATCAGCTTTGTCCCACCTTCATTGATGTCATCTATTCTAGCTTACTCCTGGAGCTGTCTCCCAGCTGGTCGCACTGCATCTTTTTTTGCACCTCTTACAGTTTGTATTCTTTTTTAAAAAAAAACACCAAAAAACCCCAGAAATTTATTCTCTCACAGTTTTGAAGGACAGAAGTCTGATCTCAGAGTGTCATTTAGCAGGGTTGGTTCCTTCTTGGGGACTCTGAGGGAGAAGCTGCTCCATGCGCTTAGCCTCTGGTGATTGTTGGCCATCCATGGCTTGTGGCAGCATCACTCCAGTCTCTGCCTCTTGTCTGACAGACATGGCATTCTCTCTGTATCCAGTTTGTATTCTTTTTCTTTTCTTTTTTTAAATTAAATCTTTATTGTTCAGATTATTTCATTTGTTCCTCTTTTTCCCCCCCCCCCATACCTCCCCTCCACCAGTTTCCCACCCCACCCTCTGCCCTCACAGCCCCCCACTGTCCTCATCCATAGGTGCACGATTTTTGTTCAGTCTCTTCCTGCACCCCCCGCACCCCTTTCTCCCCCAAGAATAGTCAGTCCACTCCCTTTCTATGCCCCTGATTCTATTATAATCACCAGTTTATTCTGTTCATCAGATTATTTATTCACTTGATTTTTAGATTTACTTGTTGATAGACGTGTATTTGTTGTTCATAGTTTGTATCTTTACCATTTTCTTCTTCCTCTTCTTAAAGGATACCTTTCAGCATTTCATATAATACTGGTTTGGTGGTTATGAACTCCTTTAGCTTTTTCTTATCTGTGAAGCTCTTTATCTGACCTTCAAATCTAAATGATAGCTTTGCTGGGTAAAGTAATCTTGGTTGTAGGTTCTTGGCATTCATCACTTTGAATATTTCTTGCCACTCCCTTCTGGCCTGCAAAGTTTCTGTTGAGAAATCAGCTGACAGTCGTATGGGTACTCCCTTGTAGGTCACTGACTGTCTTTCTGTTGCTGCTTTTAAGATTCTCTCTTTGTCTTTTGCTCTTGGCATTTTAATGATGATGTGTCTTGGTGTGATCCTCTTTGGATTCCTTTTGTTTGGGGCTCTCTGTGCTTCCTGGACTTGTAAGTCTATTTCTTTCACCAGGTAGGGGAAGTTTTCTGTCATTATTTCTTCAAATAGGTTTTCAATATCTTGCTCTCTCTCATCTTCTGGCACCCCTATAATTCGGATGTTGGTACGCTTGAAGCTGTCCCAGAGGCTTCTTACACTATCTTCGTATTTTTGGATTCTTTTTTCATTTTGCTTTTCCGGTTGGGTGTTTTTTGCTTCTTTGTATTTCAAATCTTTGACTTGATTCTTGCGCTCCTCTAGTCTGCTGTTGAGAGTCTGTATAATATTCTTTATTTCAGGCAGTGTATTCTTAATTTTTAGTTGGTCCTTTATCACAACCTCGACGGTCTCATTAGATTTCTTGAGGGTCTCATTAAGTTTATCGGCGGTTTCTAGAAAGTTCTTGAAAAACCTTAAAAGTGTGGTTTTGAACTCTATATCCAGTAGTTTGCTTTCCTCCATTTCTGTCATTTATGTCCTGTTTCTTTGTCTCGGCATTTTTTTATGCTTCGCTGTGTCAATAGAGGGGCTTTCTGTACTAGGTGTCCTATAGGGCCCAGTGGCTCAGCCTCCCCAATTACCTGAGGTAGACACTCTTGGTGCATCCCCTTGTGGGCTTTGTGCACAGTCTTGTTGTAGTTAAGCCTTGATTGTTGTAGGTAACACTGGGAGGGATTGACCTCCAGGCCAATTGGCTGTGAGAATCAGCTGTGTCTGCAGTGGGAGAACTTCTGTGCTGGATACACCCCTCCGGGGCAAGACTTGCTTCAGTGGGGCTTTGGTGCTCACTGAGCCTGCCCCCTGAGTGTGTCCTTTATGAATCCGAGGAGCTGCAATCTGGATGGTCCCACTCTGACCACCGGGCACACTGGCTCCTGGATCTCTAAGGAGGTGCTAATCTAGCCTCTGCCAGAGGTTATCCAGCAGGAACCAGCTGTGACGCAATGCAAGTTGCCCTGGGGCCTTGGGCCAGCTGCAGTTTGTTAGGTAATTATCAGATTGCAAAGGGCCAGGCCTTTCATATGCAAAAGCCTCCGTGGCTTAGGCAGGGCGGGGTCCCTGGGGATCAACAGGGTGGAGCAAGCAGTTATGGCTGCTCTCAGCCCTGCCCTCAGAGGTCCTGCTTCTCACTGTCCCAGCAATCGCTGTAAGCACCCCCGAGAGAAAACTGCCCTCGAGTTCTGACCGATGCCAGACAGTCTAGTTTCTCCCGTATGAGTCTGGGTCCCCAGAGACTCACCCGGACCTGGAGCTTAGAGCTTGAGACTCCCTCTCGATTAAAAAAGACAACCATGTCCTCAGCTGTCAACCCTCTCCGCATGCGCCTCTGTACCTCTGTATTTTACTTCTGTACCGCACCTCCTCTGAGTCTCGGTATGCTTTTCTCTTTCCTTCTAGTTGTAGAATTTCCACTCAGCCAGCCTTCCTGTGGTTCTGGATGACGTCCATTCTGTCTTTTAGTTGTATTTTAGAAGTGGTTGTGTGAGGCAGCAATTTCCGGTGTTTACCTATGCCGCCATCTTGGTTTCTCATCTCTAGTTTGTATTCTTTAATGGTGGCCTTTGATGAACATGAATTTTTATTTGATGAAATCTAATTTATCAGATTTTTTTTTCCAGGATTAGCACTTGTATTTTGTCTAAGAAATCTTTACCCCAAAGTCACTAAGATACTCTACATTTGGTTTTCTAGTAGCTTTAGTTTTTGCTTTTATGTTTAGAGTAGAGGCCTGGTGCACAAAAATTTGTGCACTCAGGAGGGTCCCTCAGCCTGGCCTGTGCCCTCTCGCAATCTGGGACCCCTCAGGGGATGACCACCTGCTGGTTTAGGCCTGCTCCCCGGGGGGATTGGGCCTAAGCTGGCAGTCAGACATCCCTCTGGCAGCCCGGGAGCCCTTGGGGGATGTCCACTTGCCAGCAGGGAGCAGGCCTAAGCTGCAGTCGGACATCCTTAGTGCTGCTGAGGAGGCAGGAGAGGCTCCCACCACCACCGCTGTACTGGCATCCATCAGCCTGGCTTGTGGCTGAGCAGAGCTCCTCCCATGTGGGAGCACACTGACCACCAGGGGGCAGCTCCTGCATTGAACGTCTGCTCCCTGGTGGTCAGTGTATGTCATAGTGGCCAGTGATTCCCAGTTGCTCTGCTGTTAAGGTCAATTTGTATATTATCCTTGTATTATATAGGATAGAGGCCTGGTGCATCCGTGGGGGCTGGCTGGTTTGCCCTGAAGGGTGTCCCAGATCAGGGTGGGGGTCCCGCTGGGGTGCCTGGCCAGCCTGGGTGAGGGGCTGATGGCTGTTTGCAGGCTGGCCAAGCAACCCAGCGGAGACCCTTACCCCATGAGGGTGTGGCCAGCCTGGGTGAGGGGTTGATGGCTGTTTTCAGGCTGGCCACACCCCCTTCAGGGTGGGAGTCCCTGCTGGGGTGCCTCGCCAGCCTGGGTGAGGGGCTGATGGCTGTTTGCAGGTTGGCCAAGCAACCCAGCGGGAACCCTTACCCCATGAGGGTGTGGCCAGCCTGGGTGAGGGGCTGATGGCTGTTTTCTGGCTGGCCACAGCCCCTTCAGGGTAGGCATCCCCGCTGGGATGCCTGGCCAGCCTGGGTGAGGGGCTGATGGCTGTTTGCAGGTTGGCCAAGACCCCAGTGAGGACCCTCACCCCATGAGGGTGTGGCCAACCTGGGTGAGGGGCTAAGGGCTGTTTTCAAGGTGGCCACACCACCTTCAGGGTTGGGGTCCTCACTGGGGTCCCTGGCCAGCCTGGGTGAGGGGCTGAGGGCTGTTTGCAGGCTGGCCACAGCCCCTTCAGGGTAGGGGTCCCCGCTGGAGTGCCTGGCCAGCCTGGATAAGGGGCTGAGGTCTGTTTTCAAGCTGGCCACACCCCCTTCAATGTGGAGGGTCCTGCTGGGGTCCCTGGCCAGTCTTGGTGAGGGGCTTATGGCTGTTTGCAGGCTGGGCACGGCCCCCAGCCGCCTAAGCTCCCAGTGGAGGCTGGCTGGAAGCAGGTATCTGGGATTTATTTATCTTCTATAATTGAAACTTTGTTGCCATTTGCAGAGTCCACAGATGGCCAGAGCAGGCGGGAAGCTGGGCTTCCTCCATCGCCGGGCAACCAAGCCTCCTGCTTGCTCCAGCTCTGTGGCTGTCGGCCGCCATCTTGGTTGGGTTAATTTGCATATTGCTGCTCTGATTGGCTGGTGGGTGTGGCTTGGGTGTAGCGAAGGTACGGTCAGTTAGTATCTTTGTCTTTTATTAGTGTAGATAGTTTATTTCAAATTAATGTTTGTATCTGGTGTGGGATAGGAATAGGTTATTTTTCTCACATATCCATCTACTTATTCTATCACCATTCATTGAAAACTACTTTGATTTATCCATTGATTTACTTTGGTACCTTGATCAGAAGTCAGTTGACTGTATGTGAATGGGTCTACTTCTGGACTCTATTCTGTTTCATTGTCTGTCTATTCTTGCAGTAATATCACACTGATTTCTATAGTTTTATAGTAAATCTTGATAGAAGGTAGTGAAACATCTAACTTTGCTTCTTTTTTTTCATAATTGTTTTGACTTTTCTATTTTGCATTTCCATATACATTTTAGGACCAGTTTTTCAGCTCCAAAAAGGCCAGATGAGATTTTTATTGATACATGTATTTGATTCACTTGGGGAGACTTGACAACAGTAAGCTCCTCAGTCTATGAATGTGGTATATTTCTCCATTTATTTAGATATTTAAAAAAAATTTCTCATCAGTCTTTCTACTGGAGATCCTGCACATTTTTCATTAGATTTATTCCTAAGTGTTTTATGTTTTTTAATACCATTATAAATAGTATTTTTAACTTTGACTTTGTTTTTCGTTACTATTCTGTAGAATACAGTTGTCTATTTTATACTGACCATGTATCCTGTGACTTTGCTAAATTCACTTATTAATTTTAGTAGGATTTTTTTATTTTTTGGTACATTCCCTAGGGTTTTTATATACACAGTCGTATAGTTTACAAATAAAGACTGTTTTACTTTTACTTTTCCAGTAGTTATGCTTTTTAGTTCCTTTTTATTGCAGTGGCTAGGCCCGACAATATAGTTTTGAATAGAAGTAGAATTGATAAGTTTGGACATCCTTGCCTTGTCCCAGTCTTAGGGGGAAGTATTCATTATTTCACTATTAATACGTTAACTGTAATTGTTTTGTAAAAGCCAACCCCTTTTTGATATCATGAATGGAGATTGAATTTTGTCAAGTGATCTTTCTACATTTATTGATATATATAGTCATACATGATTTTCTTATTTTGTTAGTGCTGTAGAAGACATTGGTTTTTTATTATAAATTTTATTTGAGGTCATTGCACATGCATATGCATTTGTAATAAATAATACAGAGAGATTCCATATATCCTACCTGATTGCAAAAGTATAGCACAATATCACTACAAGCATATTGACATTGATATGATTAGGACACAGAACATTTTCTTTACCAGAAGGATACCTCGTGTTGCTCTTTTATAGCCATACCTGTTTCCCTCCTGTTGCTGCCCCTTCCCTAACCCCTGGGAACCATTAATCTCTTCTCTATTTCTATAGTTTGTCATTTCTAGAGTGTTCTACAGATGGAATCATACAAAATGTAACCTTTTGGGGCTGGCTTTCATTTTTTCCCATGGTATGGATGTACACAGTTTGTTTAACCATTCACTTATTAAGGTCATCTGGGTTGTTCCCAGTTTGGGGTTATTAGGAATAAACATGATAATAGTATTCATGTGCCCTAACCGGTTTGGCTCAGTGGATAGAACGTCAGCCTGCAGACTGAAGGGTCCCAGGTTCGATTCCAGTCAAGGGCATGTACCTTGGTTGCGGGCACATCCCCAGTAGGGGGTATGTAGGAGGAGCTGATTGATGTTTCTCTCTCATCGATGTTTCTAACTCTCTATCCCTCTCCCTTCCTCTCTGTAAAAAATCAATAATAAAAAAAAATGAACTCTGATTTCTAAAAATAAATAAATAAATAAAATTCATGTGAAGATTTTTGTGTAAACCTGAGTCATTCTTCTGGGATAAATGACCAGTAGTGCATTTTCTGAGTCATGCAGTAGTTGCATGTTTAGATTTTTTATAAGTTGCCAAATTGTTTTCCAGAATGGCTGCACTATTTAATATTCCCATCAATAATATATGAGTAATCTAGTTTTTTCACATTCTTGTCAGCACTTGGTATGATCAGTATTTTTTAATTCAGCATAGGTGTGTAGTGATACCTCATTATGGTTTTAATTCGCATAATGGTTGATGATGTTGAACATTTTTTCATGTGCTTTTTAAAAAATCCTTTTTTTAAATTGATTTCAGAGAGGAAGGGAGGAGAGAGATGTAGAAACATCAATGATGAGAGAGAATCATTGATTGGCTGCCCCCTGCGTGCCCTACACTGGGAATCAAGTCCACAACTTGAGCATGTGCCCTGACTAGTAATTGAACCGTGATCTCCCGGTTCATAGGTCGATGCTCAACCACTGAGCCACGCCAGCCGGACTCATTTGCTTTTTTCTTATCTTCACCTAAGGATATGTTTATTGACTTTAGAAAGAGTGAGAGCAAGAGTGGGAGGGAGAGATAAGGAGAGAGAAACATCAATGTAAGAGAGAAACATTGATTGGTTGCCTCCTATATGCGCTCCGACGGGGAATCGAACCAGCAACCTTTTGGTGCACAGGAAGATGCTCCAACTAGCTGAGCAACCCAGCCAGGGCTTCATGTGCTATCCTATCTAATAAAAGAGAAAAATGGTAATTGGCGTACGACGATACCCTTTTCATTGGCTAATCAGGGCTATATGCAAATTAACTGCCAACTATGATTGGCAGTTAACTGCCAACAAGATGGCGGTTAATTTGCATATGTAGGCACAATGCAGGGAGGCGAAAGGGAAAGCAGGAAGAAGCCCCCTGCCACTGACAGTGATCGGAAACCCAGGGGGGAGCTAAGAGCTGGTGGGCAGGGCAAAGGCAGCCCCAGGGCTGCCTTTGCCCTGCCCCCCAGCCATGATTGGAGAATCAGGCGCCTTTGCCGCCCTGGCCAGTGATAGCAGGAAGTAGGGGTGGAGCCGGCGATGGGAGCTGGGCACGGTCGAAGCTGGCAGTCCCGGGAGCTAGGGGGTCCCTTGCCTGGGCCTAAAGCGAAGCCCACGATCGCGGGGCCGCTGCAGCTGTGGGTCCCCGCTGCCCGAGCCGGATGCCTAGGCCAGAGGCGTTAGGCCTGGGCAGGGGCGGAGCCTGCAACCACGGGGAGCTGGGGGTCCCCCGCCCAGGCCTGACACCTCTGCCAGAGGCCTCAGGCCTGGTCAAAGGGCCGATCCGGTGATTGGTGATCGGAGGGTGATGAGGGTCAACTCCTCTGGCCGAGGCATCAGGCCTGGGTGGGGGGCGGAGCCGGGGATTGGGGGGATATGATGGTCCCCTTGCCCAGGCCTGAAGCCTGGGTCAGAGGCGTCAGGCTTGGGCGGGGGGTGGAGCAAGCGATCAGAGGGAGATGGGGGTCCCCTGCCCAGCATGATTCCTGGGCCAGAGGCCTCAGGCCTGGGCGGGGACCAGAGCCAGTGATCAGGGGGAGATGGGGGTCCCCTGTCCAAGCCTGACACCTCTGGCGGAGGCGTCAGGCCTGGGCAAGGGGCCGATCCTGCGATTGGAGGGTGATGGGGGTCAACGCCTGAGGGCTCCCAGTATGTGAGAGGGGGCAGGCTGGGCTGAGGGACACTCCCCCCCCCCCACACACACACACCCAGTGCACGAATTTCGTGCACCGGGCCCCTAGTTTGTATATATTTGTTGAAATATCTTTTCATTTCCCTTTTGATTGGGTTATTTTTGTTCTGTATTTACTATTGGGTTTTTAGACTTTAAAAAATATATATATTTTAGATACTAACTAGCCCCTTGTTTTTGTCCATATGTAGTTTGCAAATATTTTCTTCTAGTCTGTAATGTGTCCATTTTTTTCTGCTAAAGTCTTTTGCAGAATAAAAGTTTTTAATTTTCAAGAAGTCCAATTGATCCCAGCCTGTGTGGCTCAGATGGTTGAGTGTCTCCCAAACACCGGGAGGCCACTGGTTCAATTCCTGGTCAGGGCATATATCTCAGTTGTGGGCTGGATTCCCAGTAGGGGTATGTAGGAGGCAGTCCATCGATGTTTCTCTCTGTCTCTCTCCTTCCTCTCTCTGAAGTAAATTTAAAAAATAAAATTAGTCCAGTTGATCAGTTTCTCTTTTTATGGATTGTGCTTTTGGTGTCAAGTCTTATAACTCTTTACCTCACCAAAGGTTTCTCATATCTTTTTCCTGAAAGTTTTATAGTATGATATGTAAGTTCAAGATCCATTTTGAGTAAATGTTTATTAAAGTTACGAGACTTAGGTCAAGGTTTATTTTTTATTAGTGGATATCTCTTTGCTCCAGTACTATTTGTTGTAAAAGCTATGTTGCCTCCTTTGGATTACTTTTGCCAACTACTGATCTTCTTACTGTCTCCATAGTTTTGCCTTGTCCAGAATGTCATATAGTTGGAATCATACAGTACATAGCCTTTTTAGATCAGCTTCTTTTACTTAGTAATATCCATTTATGTTTCTTTTCATGGCTTAATAACTCATTTCTTTTTAGGGCTGAATAATATTCCATTATCTAGATATACCACGGTTTATTTATCTGTTCACTTACATGAAGACCTTTTGGTTGATTCCAGATTTTGGCAGTTATAGATAAGGCTTTTATAAACATCTGTCCTCAGCTTATTTATTTATTTATTTATGTACTTATTTATTTTTAAAGTATCAGTTTTTGTGGGTTTTTAAAAAATATATTTTATTGATTTTTTAAAGAGAGGAAGGGAGAGAGATAGAGAGTTAGAAATATCAATGAGAGAGAAACATCGATCAGCTGCCTCCTGCACACCCCCTACTGGGGATGTGCCCGCAACCAAGGTACATGCCCTTGACCAGAATCGAACCTGGGACCCTTCAGTCCTCAGGCTGACGCTCTATCCACCGAGCCAAACCGGCTAGGGCTGTGCTCAGCTTTTAAAAAACTCATTTGGGTAAATACCAAGGAGTATGATTTCTGGACTATACGGTAAAAGTATATTTAGTATTGTAAGAAACTACTAAACTGTCTTCCAAAGTGGTGTATGTACCATTTTGTATTCTCATCAGCAATGAATGAGAACCCCTGTTGGTCCATATCCTCACCAGCATCTGATGTTGTCACTGCTTTTAGATTTTGGCCATTCTAGTTGGTATGTAGTAGTATCTCATTGTTGTTTTAATTTGCATTTCCTAAAGACATATAATGTGGAGCAAGTTGTCATGCTTATTTGCCATCTACATATCTTCTTTGATGAGGTTTCCTGATATTTTGCCCATTTTAAAAATCAGATTGTTCATTTTCTTTTTTTTAACCTTTTTTTTAAATTAAAGCTTTATTGTTCAGATTATTACATTTGTTCCTCTTTTTCCCCCCCATAACTCCCCTCCACCCAGTTCCCACCCCACCCTCCTCCCTCATTCCCCACCTACTGTCCTCATCCATAGGTGCACGATTTTTGTCCAGTCTCTTCCCGCATCCCCCTCACTCCTTTCCCCCCCCAAGAATAGCCAGTCCACTCCCTTTCTATGCCCCTGATTCTATTATAATCACCAGTTCATTCTGTTCATCAGATTATTCACTTGATTTTCTGGTTCACTTGTTGATAGATGCATATTTGTTGTTCATAATTTGTATCTTTACCTTTTTCTTCTTCTTCCTCTTCTTAAAGGATACCTTTCAGCATTTCATATAATATTGGTTTGGTGGTGATGAACTCCTTTAGCTTTTCCTTATCTGTAAAGCTCTTTATCTGACCTTCAATTCTGAATGATAGCTTTGCTGGGTAAAGTAATCTAGATTGTAGGTTCTTGGCATTCCTCACTTTGAATATTTCTTGCTACTCCCTTGTGGCCTGCAAAGTTTCTGTTGAGAAATCAGCTGACAGTCGTATGGGTATTCCCTTGTAGGTAACTGGGTTTCTTTCTCTTGCTGCTTTTAAGATTCTCTCTTTGTCTTTTGCTCTTGGCATTTTAATGATGATGTGTCTTGGTGTGATCCTCTTTGGATTCCTTTTGTTTGGGGTTCTCTGCACTTCCTGGAGTTGTAAGTCCATTTCTTTCACCAGGTAGGGAAAGTTTTCTGTCATTATTTCTTCAAATAGGTTTTCAATATCTTGCTCTCTCTCTTCTTCTCGCACCCCCATAATTCGGATGTTGGTACGTTTGAAGTTGTCCCAGAGTCTCCTTACACTATCTTCATATTTTTGGATTCTTTTTTCTTTTTGTTTTTCCAGTTGGGTGATTTTTGCTTCTTTGTATTTCAAATCTTTGACTTGATTCTTGCGACCCTCTAGTCTGCTGTTGGAACTCTGCATAATATCCTTTATTTCAGTCAGTGTATGCTTAATTTCTAGTTGATCCTTTTTCATAACCCCGAGGGTCTCACTATATTTTTTGAGGGTCTCACTACATTTATCGGCGGTCTCACTAGATTTCTTGAGGGTCTCACTACATTTATTGGCGGTTTCTAGAAAATTCTTGAAAAACCTTAAAAGTGTGGTTTTGAACTCTATATCCAGTAGTTTGCTTTCCTCCATTTCTGTCATTTTTGACTTGTTTCTTTGTCTCCGCATTTTTTATGCTTCCCTGTGCTGATAGAGTGACTTTCTGTGTTAGGTGTCCTGTATGGCCCAGTGGCTCAGCCTCCCCAATTACCTGAAGTGGACACTCTTGGTGCACTCCTTTGTGGGCTTTGTGCACAGTCTTGTTGTAGTTAAGCCTTGATTGTTGTAGGTATCACTGGGAGGAATTGACCTCCAGGCCAGTTGGCTGTGAGAATCGGCTGTGTCTGCAGTGGGAGAACTTCTGTGATGAAGACACCCTTATGGGGCAAAACTTGCTTCAGTGGGGCTTTGGTGCTCACTGAGTCTGTCCCCTGAGTGTGTCCCTTATGGATCTGAGGAGTTGTAATCTGGATGGTCCCACTCTGACCACTGGGTACACTGGCTCTTGGATCTCTAAGGAGGTGCTAATTTAGCCTCTGCCTGAGGCTACCCAGCAGGAGCTATGGAGAGATTCCTCTTCTTTGTTTGGGGTTTGGAGGTGCCCAGATGAGGCCCAGCTGTGAAGCAATGCAAGCTGCTGTGGGGCCTTAGACCTTCTTTTGGAAGTTCTGGGTCTCTCTGACCCAGCAGCAGTTTGTTAGGTAATTTTAGATTGCAAAGGGCCACGCCTTTCATATGCCAAAACCTCTGCGCACAGCTTGGGTGGGGCGGGGTCTCAGGGGATCAACAGGGCGGAGAAAGCAGCTATGGCTGCTCCCCAGTCCTACCCTAAGAGACCCCATGTCTCAGTGTCCCGCGGTAATCACCGCAAGCACCTCTGAGAGAAAGCCGCCCTCGAGTCTGCCCGATGCCAGACAGTCCAGTTTCTCCCCGTATGAATCTGGGTCCCAAGAGACTCACCCGGAACTGGAGTTCAGAGCATTCGGGAGCTTGAGACTCCATCCGGATTGAAAAAGACAACCGTGTCCTCAGCTGCCAGCCCTCTCCACGTGCGCTGCGTCCTCAGTTACTAGCCCTTTCAGCATGTGCCTCCATACCTCTGCACTTTACTTCTGAACTTCCTCTGAATCTCAGTGCTTTTCTCTTTTCTTCTACTTGTTGAATTTCCACTCAGCCAGCCTTCCTGTGTTTCTGGATGATATCCGTTTTGTCTTTTAGTTGTATTTTTTAAGTGGTTGTGCGAGGTAGCAATTTCCGGTGTTTACCTATGCCGCCATCTTGGTTTCTCCTCTGTGTTTTATCTTTATTTCTTATAAGTACCGCGCGCTAACCGATTGCGCCACTGGAGCTCCTTATCTTTATTTCTTGATTAGTCTACTAGTAGTTAAAGATTTATGAACTTTATTGTTTTCAAATAACTAATATTTGGTTTTGTTTATTTTTCTGAATTGCTTCCTATTTAATTGATTTATACTCTTTATTTTCTTTCTTATTATTTTAGAGTAATTTCCTCTTTTTTTTCCAGCTTCTTAAGATGGAGTCTTCAATGTTTGGTTTTGAACTTTTCTCCTTTTCTAATATAAGTACTTAAAGCTCTAATTTTCCCTTTAAGCACTGCTTTTATTTTTTTACTATGTCTTTATTGATTTTAGAGAGAGGACCGGAGAGGGAAGAGAGATAGAAACATTGATGAGAGAGAACATTCATCTGTTGCCTTCTACATGCTCCCACCAGGGATCAAGCCTGTGTCCTGGGCATGTGCCCTGACCAGGAATTGAACTGTGACCTCCTGGTTCATAGGTCGATGCTCAACCACTGAGCCACACTGGCCAGGCTTTAAGCACTGTTTTCAGTTTATTCCACAAATGTTACATTTTCATTATCACTGAGTTTCAACTATTTTCTAACTTCTCTTTTGATTTCTTCCTCGACCCATAGGTTATTTAGAAATGTCTTGCTTAATTTCCAAATTTTGAGATCTGTTGTTTTCAATTTCAAATTGAGTTTTGTTGTGGACTGATATCAGTCCTTTGAAATGAATCGATAGTGGTTTAAGGCCCAGCATACGTTGGTGAGCATTCCATGTAGATGTAAAAATAATGTATATTCTGTAATTGTTAGGTGTAGTGTTCTGTAATGCCTTCAGCCAGCTTTTAAAGAAAAATTTTGTCCAGAATTTATCATTATTTCAAGAGGGTTATTCTGATATGAGGTACTCTGATATTACCAATATTTTTTATATATTATTTCCTCATAATAAATTCTTTTTGAAAGCATTCTAATGGCAGATATATTAAAATATAATAGGTTATAAACAGGTTATAGTTTGTGTGATTTGATAGCTCGGTAAATACGTATCTATCTAGTACATGTGCTTTAAAGCAATTGTAAAGTCCATACATATACGTATTATATGGTACTGTTTTTTCTTTTTTTTTAAATATATTTTTATTGATTTTTTTACAGAGAGGAAAGGAGAGAGATAGAGAGTTAGAAACATCGATGAGAGAGAAACATCGATCAGCTGCCTCCTGCACTTCCCCCACTGGGGATGTGCCCGCAACCCAGGTACATGCCCTTGACTGGAATCGAACCCGGGACCCTTCAGTCCGCAGGCCGACGCTCTATCCACTGAGCCAAACCGGTTTTGGCTGTTTTTTCATTAATATGCAAACTCCTTCTGGAAAAAGTTTTATTTTTTATGTTTTATTACATCAATTAAGGATATGACAGAATACTAGTATGTATTATTTAGCACACATGATACAGAACCTGACATAATTCTTTTCTGAATTTAATTAAAGATTTGTCTATTTCTTAAGGTATACTGCCTGGTTTCTTCTCTCCACAGTGGTCTCACATCTGAAACATGGCTACGGATTGGCTAGGCAGTATTGTGTCCATCAACTGTGGAGATAGCTTGGGTGTCTATCAGGGAAGAGTGTCAGCAGTTGATCAGGTCAGCCAGACCATTTCTCTCACCCGGCCTTTCCACAATGGAGTGAAGTGCCTTGTGCCGGAAGTCACCTTCAGGTGAGTATCCTGACTGATTCTTTCAAATCTAATCTGGTGATCTGGTGGTCTGAACCTAGGCCAGATGGCCAATATTCTCTTGTGTAGCACTGCTTTTGAGTACAGTCTTCTTGTCAAAGGTGAGATTTTGCAGTCCTGCTGCTGTTTCAGTAAGCTATCATAATTGGCTTTCAGCTAATGGTTCAGGGTTTGTGAAATGTTTTTATCTCTATCAAGCACGCATCTATTTAAATGGATGGGTCAAATTCAGAATAATCTTTCTGTTTTCCTTTTATGGCTTCAGATTTTACTTCTCAGTTTTGTATCCCTGTGCCTTCTTACTCTGAGTTTGTTACTGGTTTTCCCTTGTATAACTGCAGCTGTCTGTAGATTTGTATCATAATTTCTCTCCAGAAGCACAATGTAGCCAGTAGTTAAAGTTCTTAGCTATAGGGATGTATTTTTCTTAGTGTTTTCCAGCATATCTGAAGTTCAGTTGTCTTCACATCCCTCTTTTTACCAACGTGGCAAAATTATGTTAATTAAAAATAAAAATAAAAAAGACTATCAGACAAGAGCTTCCTTAACTTTCTGAATAATACCCACACATAACCTTTTCTGTAGGTGTATCCAATCTTATTTCTTACCTCCTCTGAAGTCTGAATAGAAATACCTCCTTTGTGTTCAGGACTCACCTTATCATGTGTGCTTTATATGCTATCCTTTTCTATCATCTTTGAGACCCTGTCCATCTTTTGTGTGTCTTTAGTTTCAGCCTTTATACTATCTCTTTCCTCTCTGCATTCTAACATTCCCAGGCTTCCCCTGTAGTACACATTCCCCTCCAACCCACATACAACTTGCATTTGCAACTATCATTTCCTTCTCTTTACACCTATAGTTCTTTTCAGAGCTAAGTAGTCTGCCTTCATTCCCTTTGTGGCCTCATTCTCTAGTCCAGTGGTTCCCAACGTGGGGCACAGACCCCATAGAGGGGCAATTTGATTTTTAAGGGCGGCAATTCGAGAATGAATTATTAACAGCCAATTTTTTGCATTTCTTATGGTTCTAGGGGCCTCATATACAGTATATAAATACTGTGACATATTTATGCATTTCAGTTCTCTATTATATGTTTTGAAACTTTATTTGCTATTTTTTTTCATATCACTTCATATTATTTTTTAAACTATTTTTAGTGATTTCTTCCTAAGTACTTCAGCTGTCCTTTTGTTCTTTTATTTTTCTTTCATTGATTCCATGTTCTTTGGAAGCTTGTTTAGACCAAGTTAATGGCCTTTTAGGCTTCCTCCACATGAATAGAAGTTTACTTTTTGAATAATAAGAATTATATGTCATGGGGGAGGGGAGGGCTCATCAGAATTTTAGAGATGCTTAGGTGGAGCATGCCCAAAAGAAGGTTACTTCCCCCCCCCCCCCCCCTTATCTTACTTTACCATTTTGCTGAACTAGCTCTTTCTAAGGTTACAGATGACCTAATTGCCAAATTCATTGGTAGTGTCTCAATTATAATCTGTTCAAATGCTCCCTAACTTTTGAAGTGTCCTCTTCTTTTAGTTTCTCTATCACCTCTTTGAATTTTCTTTCCATGTTTTCCTTCATTCCTTTATTATTTCTATTTTTATAGATTCTTTTTCTTCTCACTTTTAAGATTGGGTTACTCAAATTTCTATCTTTGATTCTTTTCTCATGCTGTACTCTAGACAATCTCATGTGTACCTTGTTATATATTAATGAGATCCCAAATCTTTTTTAGTAGTAATAATAAACATTTATTGAATTTTTAATAACTAAATACTAGACTTAAATATTTGCATATATCATGTCATTTATCCCCATGAGAATATGTATAAACTGGCCATTGTTACTGGTGACTTCTCTGTTTTCCTATATCTGTGGTGAGCAAACTGCAGCTCGCGAGCGACATGCGGCTCTTTGACCCCTTGAGTGTGGCTCTTCCTAAGCCTTAGGAGTACACTAACTAAGTTAATAACAGTGTATCTACCTATATAGTTTAAGTTTAAAAAATTTGGCTCTCAAAAGAAATTTCAATCGTTGTACTGTTGATATTTGGCTCTGTTGACTAATGAGTTTGCCGACCACTAGCCTATATCAAATCTTTAATTTAGACCCATTTTCTGAGCTTCAGACATTTTGTCTTCTGGTCATTTTGAGGTGGCTATCCTTAAATCTTCAATTTAAGATTTTCAAAGCTGTGCTGACTGGTGTGGCTCAGTTGGTTGAGCATCATCCCATGTACCAAAGGGTCACTGGTTCGAATCCTGGTCAGGGCATACACCTGTGATTCAGGTTTGATCCCCAGTTAGGGTACTTGAGGGAGGCAACTGATTTAATGCTTCTCACATTGATGTTCCCCTCTCTATTTCTCTCTCTCTCTCTCTCTCTCTCTCTCTCTCTCTCTCTCGCTCTCAAATCAATAAAAATATATTTTTAGAAAAGATTTTCAAAGCTGAATTTGTTACCTGCAGATTTCCACTCAAAAGATCTACCCTTAAGAGGTGACTAATGACACCTTCCACCCAAGTTAGAAACTTAAGAACCATAATAAATTGTTTCTCTTGACCTTCCTGTCACCAAATCCTGTGAATTCCAAGTGTCTCATGGCTCTATTTTTCCTTCTCTCTTTTCATTGTCACTTGCCCTATTTATCCCCTCCTACTTCTTGCCTGGTTTCCTAACTCGTTTCTTCACCTACAGCCACCAGAAAAATCCAATGTGATTATGACTGGCCCCTGATTAATTACCTTCACAGGCCTTACCTCCACAAACATCTTTACTTTTAGTCAAACCATAAAATTTGCAGTTCATCAAATAGGACACATTTTGTTAGTCTCTGAGCCTTGGCCTGAAATGCCTCTCTTGCTTGGGCAACTCTTATTTTCCGTATCCACCCAGACTTAACATATGTGTTTCATCGATCTCTGCCAAACTAACATCTGCATTTTCCTTTTGGGTTCTCTAGTCTCTTATGCACACTTATGTCATAGTATTTAACACTTTTAATTATCTACTTGTCTTTTCTGCTGACCAGACTGTGAGTTCTTTGTAGGTATGTATTGCTTTTCATCTCTATAATCTCATGTAGAGTGCAGGGCTTACCACATATTAAGTACTATGTATATGCCTACTGAATGAGCAAGTGAGTAAATGAATAAAAAAAAAGCTATTAAGCAATCTGGAAATCTAAGATACTAATAATAGTTTTGTGATTAACAGTAGGGTTCTTTAAAGGCTAGTGCTTTGTCTGTTGAATATTGGTGGCTGAGTCTTGTCTTTAGTGATCTACCACCTTTCCTAGTTTTTGCCTTTGATAACTCATTGAAATGCAACCTTGCAAAGGTATTGCTCAAGCATGTCAAACTTGCGACCCGCCGGCCACAAGTGTGACATGCTTGGTTGCTATTGATTTCAGTTTCATCACTGTTACCACTATTATAGTTTTGAGAGTTGGATTCTTTTGTGTATTTCAGGGCAGGTGACATTATGGAGTTAAAAATCCTGGAGATACCAGGTCCCGGAGAAAACCAACATTTTGGAGACCTTCATCAGACAGAATTAGGCCCTTCTGGTATTGGGTACCAAGTGGGTATCAATCAGAATGGCACAGGCAGGTTGGTCAAGAAGCCAACCTCTTCCAGCAGTGCCCCTCAAAACATCCCTAAGAGGACAGATGTGAAGAGCCAGGATGCTGCCATTTCCCCGCAGCAGCAGCAGTGTTCCAAGAGCTATGTGGACAGGCACGTGGAGCCTTTGAGTCAGTCCAAAAGTTTCCGTCGTCGGCACAACTCTTGTAAGTTGGAGCAAGTTGATATTTCTTCTTAACCTGATGTTTGAGGGCTGTAAGTTCTTATCTATTGCTATTCTTTAAACAAATCCTTTACAAAAGGATGCTGGCAGACCGTCACAAAAATATAGCACAGTTCTCTTATTCCAGAGCTATAAGATAATAAGGGAAAAGAAATAAGCTGTTAGATGACCTGCTGGCGTTGCTCAGTGTTGAGTGTCGACCCAAGAACCAGGTCAGGGTTCGATTCCTGGTCAGGGCACATGCCCGGGTTGCAGGCTTAATTCCCAGTAGGGGGCGTGCAGAAGGCAACCAAACAATGATTCTCTTCATTAATGTTTCTATCACTCCCTTTTTCTGAAATCATTTTTTTTTTTTTTAAAAGAAAAGAAATACACTGTTAGAGACTCATACCAGTTTCCTTTCTTTAAGAAAAAATCTGCCTGGAGTTCACATAGACAGAAGTTATATTGTTTTTAATCTGGTAACTGATGGTCATAGTGATGTCTGAGTTGGATCTGCACTGGGACTGTTCCAAAGTATTCTTAAATAACTTTTCTTCTTGTGATTTGGCTCTAATCCTCGATAGAGGAGAGGAAGGCACTTGCCTAGAAACCTCTGTGACCTTAGTTTCTGACAGGCTGACAATTTAAAATTTGCTGTACTCACTGTTCCTACTGGCACATCCAGAGAGTATGCACTGGTGTCTATTGATTTCCAGTTTTATTTAGCACTAACAAATTGTTGAATGTTATTTGCTCATTATACAACCATAGTTAATTCACTGATTTGCTCTGAAATAATCAAATCTTTTATATAATAGTGAATTATAATAGATTCACTAGAATCTGTGTGGCATTGATGTCAGGGGTCATCATTTTTAAGTTTTGAAAATATCTGATTCTGTGAATAAAATCCTGAAATTTTCAAAATTAAAAAAAAAATAGGTATTTCAAGGTACTTTTCTTCAGTGCTTCTTTTTTTGTTTTTATATTAATCCTCACCTGAGGATATTTTTCCATTGATTTTAAGAGTTTCATATTCTACCGACTGAGCTAGCCGGGCACCCTTTTCCATTGATTTTAGATAGAGTGGAAGGGAGGCAGAGAGGGGAGATAAGAGAGAAGGAGAGAGAAACAATCAATGTGAGAGAGACACATTGATTGGCTGCCTCCCACACATGCCTTGATCAGAGCCCAAGATCAAACCTGCAATCCAGGTATGTGCCTTGACCGGGAATTGAACCCAAGACCTTCAGAGCCTGGGCTGATGCTCTAACCACTTAGAACACTGATCAGGGTTTTCAGTGCTTCTTATATAACTATCTGAATTGACAATGATTGAAAACCTGAGACTAAAATTGAATTATTATTTTTGTTTCCTTTCAAAAACTGTAGAATGCTTGAAAAGAAAATGAGTCTTTTCTCTCTTTTTTTAATGTATATTTTTTATTGTTGATAGTATTACGAATGTCTCTTGTTTATCCCCCCTTTTTTACCTGCCTCTGCCCAGACCCAACCCCCCCTCCCTGGTCTTCACCACCCTATTGCCTGTGTCCATGGGCTATGCATATAAGTATATAAGTTCTTTGGTTTATATCTTCTTGTCCCCCCAACCCCACAACAAGGTATGTTCGTCTGTTCCATGCCTCCATCTTCAGGTCTTATTTTATTGGTCAGTTCATTTTGTTCATTAGATTCCACAATTAAGTGAAATCATGTGATACTTGTCTTTCTCAGACTGGCTTCAGTTAGCATAATATGCTCCAGATCCATCTATGCTTTCCCAAAGGTAAGAGAGCCTCTTTTTTTTTAAAATATATTTTATTGATTTTTTAAAGAGAGGAAGGGAGAGGAATAGAGAGTGAGAAACATCGATCAGCTGCCTCCTGCACACTCCCTACTGGAGATGTGCCCACAACCAAGGTACATGACCTTGACTGGAATCGAACCTGGGACCCTTCAGTTCGCAGGCCGACCCTCTATGCACTGAGCCAAACCAGTTAGGGCAGGGGTCCTCAAACTTTTTAAACAGAGGGCCAGTTCACTGTCCCTCAGACCATTGGAGGGCCGGACTATAGTTTAAAAAATACTATGAACAAATTCAGCAACAGGCAGCGGCGGCAAAAACACTCGGCGGGCTGGATAAATGTTTTCGGCGGGCCGCATGTGGCCCGTGGGCCGTAGTTTGAGGACCCCTGGGTTAGGGCAAGAGAGCCTCTTTTTATAGCTGCACTAGAGGCCCAGTGCATGGATTCATGCGCCAGTGAGGTCCCTCAGCCTGGCCTGCGCCCTCTCGCAATCCAGGATCCCTCGGGGATGTCAGACTGCCAGTTTCGGCCAGGCCTGCAGGGATTGGGCCAAAACTGGCAGTCTGACATCCCCCGAGGGATGTAGTAGTGCACGAAGCGGCAGGCAGCCAGGGAGGACCTGAGCCCAGGCCAGGCACCGTGCCACTCTCACTCATCCTGGCCCTGCTGCACTTGCTGCCGCCGCCGCTGCTTGGTAGTGCTGCTGCAGAGGTGGAAGAGGCTCACGCCACCGCAGCTGCACTTGTCAGCCATGAGCCCACCATTTGGCGTCCAGCGGTCACCTGAGCAGCATGCCCCACTGCGGGAGTGCACTGACCACTAGGGGGCATTTCCTGCGTTGAGCATCTGCCCTCCGGTGGTCAGTGTGTGTCATAGCGACTGGTCAACTGGTCGTTTGGTCACTTAGGCTTTTATATATAAAAGTGGTATTCCATAGTGTAAATGTCCCACAGCTTTTTTGTCCATTCATCTACTGATGGGTACTTGGGCTCTTTCCAAATCTTAGCTATCTATCTATATATATCAAAGCCTAAGAAAGACCGGTTGACCGGTTGCTATGATGTGCACTGACCACCAGAGGGCAGATGCTTAATGCAGGAGCTGCCCCCTGGTGGTCAGTGTGCTCCCACAACAGGGGTGCCGGTCAGCTGACCAACCCATCCTGGTGGCCCACCAGCCCAGCAGCAGCCACTCACTCTCTCAGTAGTCCTGCAGGTCCAATTTCCAGAGAATGGGCCAGGCACCGATGGACCAGCGCTGCTGGCACGATCCCAACAGTGCCGCTGGCCTCCTGGAAGTCGGCCTTGGGCACCGTGGCCACTTCCCCTCCCTAGATGCTCTGTAAGAAAGAAATGATATAAAAGCGGCTGTCAGGTGGCTCCTGACAACTGACGCGAACATCAGTGGGACGGATCTGGATCCCAGGCTGGCAAGGGCATCCCAATGCCCACCCAGAGGGCTGATCGCGTCCTGGCCCCGTCCCCATCCCATTCGGGACAGGTGCCAGACTGGGCTCAGCAGGGCCGGGATGAGCGGGAGCAGCAGGCAGTGTTGGACTGTCCGTTCCAGCCCAAATCCTACAGGACACGTCGAGTGACCCCACCCGTGCAAGAATTCATGCACCAGGCCTCTAGTTGTAAATAACACTGCTCTGAACATAGAGGTTCATATATTCTTTCTGATTGATATTTCAGGATTTTTAGGATATATTCCCAAAAGTGGGATCACTGGGTCAAACGGACATTCCATTTTTAATTTTTTCAGGAAACTCCATATTGTTTTCCATAGTGGCTGCACCAATCTGCATTCCCACCAGCGGTGAATTAGTGTTGCCTTCCCCTACCCACAGCCCGCATCCTCACCAGCCAGGATGCTTGTAGATTTTTTGATGATAGCCATTCTGACTGATGTGAGGTGATATCTCATTGTAGTTTTAATTTGCATTTCTCTGATGATTAGTGACTTTGAGTATTTTTTCATGTCTTTTGGCCATTTATGTCTGTCCTCTTCGGGGAAATGTCTATTCAGATCTTCTGCGCATTTTTTTAAAATAAATTTTATTGATTTTTTACAGAGAGGAGGGGAAAGGGATAAAGAGTTAGAAACATCAATGAGAGAGAAACATTGATCAGCTGCCTCCTGCACACTCCCTACTGGGGATGTGCCCGCACCAAGGTACATGCCCTTGACTAGAATTGAACCTGGGACCCTTTCAGTCTGCAGGCCAACACTCTGTCCACTGAGCCAAACCGATTCGGGCTTCTGAGCATTTTTATTTTTTTAATCCTCATCCAAGGATATTTTTCCATTGAGTTTTAGATGGAAGAGAGAGGAAAAGACCGAGAGAAATAGCGATTTGAGAAAAACACATCAATCGGTTGCCTCCTGCACATGTCCCAAACAGGGCCTGGGCCTGGTAAGAGCCTGCAACCAAGGTACGTGCTCTTGACTGGAATCGAACCCAGGACCCTTCAGTCCACAGGCTGATGTGCTATCCACTGAGCCAAACCAGCTAGGGCTCTTCTGCCCATTTTTTAATTGGATTGTTTGTTTTCCTTGTTGAGTTGTATGAGTGCTTTTTATATTTTGAACTAGAGACCCAGTGCACAAAAATTTGTGCACTCGGGGGTGGGGGGTCCCTCAGCCCGGCCTGTGCCCTCTCACAGTCTGGGACCCCTCAGGGGATGACCACCTGATGGCTTAGGCCTGCTCCCTGGGGGATGGGGCCTAAGATGGCAATCAGACATCCCTCTGGCAGCCCAGCAGCGCTCGGGGGATGTCCACTTGCCAGCGGGGAGCAGGCCTAAGCTGCAGTTGGACATCCTTAGCGCTGCTGAGGAGGCAGGAGAGGCTCCCACCACCACCGCTGTACTGGCATCCATCAGCCTGGCTTGTGGCTGAGCAGAGCTCCCCCATGTGGGAGCGCACTGACCACCAGGGCGCAGCTCCTGCATTGAGCATCTGCCCCCTGGTGGTCAGTGTGTGTCATAGTGACCAGTCATTCCCAGTCTTTCTGCTGTTAGGGCCAGTTTGCATATTACCCTTTTACTATATAGGATAGAGGCCTGGTGCACGGGTGCGGGCCAGCTGGTTTGCCCTGAAGGGTGTCCCAGATCAGGGTGGGGGTCCTGCTTGGGTGCCTGGCCAGCCTGGGTGAGGGGCTGAGGGCCGTATTCAGGCTGGCCAGCGACTGAAGCTCCCAGCCTGTCCTTGTTTTCTTTCTTTTTTTTATTCTGAGATTTATTTACCTTTTATAATTGAAACATTGTTGCTGTCACTGGCGCTCTCAGCTCTGAGACCGCGGCTGGCTGAAAGCAGGTATCTGGGGTTTGTTTAGCTTCTATAATTGAAACATTGTTGCTTTTGGGCTCAGAGCCGGGCCACGGCAGGCGGGGAACCTTGGCTTTCTCCATCACTGGAGCAAGCAAGCCTCATGTTCGCTTCAGCTGTGTGGCTGCCGGCCACCATCTTTGTTGGCAGTTAATTTGCATATCACCCTGATTAACCAATGGGAAGCGTAGCGGAGGTACGGTTAATTACCCTTTTTGTCTTTTATTAGATAGGATATTAACCCTTATCAGATGTATCATTAGCAAAAATATTCTCCCATACAGTGGGTTCCTTTTTCATTTTGTTAGTGGTTTCTTTTGCTGTGCAGAAGCTTTTTATTTTGATGTAATCCCATTTATTTTCTCCTTTATTTCTTTTACCCTAGGGCAGTGGTTGGCAAACTCATTAGTCAACAGAGCCAAATATCAACAGTACGATTGAAATTTCTTTTGAGAGCCAAATCTTTTAAACTTAAACTATATAGGTAGGTACATTGTTATTAACTTAATTAGGGCACTCCTAAGGCTTTGGAAGAGCCACACTCAAGGGGCCAAAGAGTGGCATGTGGCTTACGAGCTGCAGTTTGCCGACCACAGCCCTGGTCGTATCAGCAAAAATTCTGCTATGCGAGATATCTGAGATTTTACTGCCTATGTTTTCTTCTAAGATTTGTATGGTTTCATGGCTTACATTTAAGTCTTTTATCCATTTTGAGTTTATTCTTGTGTATAGTGTAAGTTGGTGGGCTAGTTTCATCTTTTTGCATGTGTCTGTCCAGTTTTCCTAACACCATTTGTTGAAGAAGCTTTACTCCATTGTATGTTCTTGCCTCCTTTGTCAAATAATGGATTATAATGGTCTGGGTCAATTTCTGGGGTTTCTGTTCTGATCTGTTGGTCTGTATGCCTGTTCTTGTGCCACTTCCAGGCTGTTTTGGTTATAATGGTTTCGTAGTATCAACACTAATAAAAGAGAAAAATGGTAATTGGCGTACGAGCTACCCTTTTCATTGGCTAATCAGGGCTATATGCAAATTAACTGCCAACTAAGATTGGCAATTAACTGCCAACAAGATGGCGGTTAATTTGCATATGTAGGCACAATGCAGGGAGGCGAAAGGGAAAGCAGGAAGAAGCCCCCTGCTACTGACAGTGTTCGGAAACCCAGGGGGGAGCTAAGAGCTGGGGGGCAGGGCAAAGGCAGCCCTGGGGCCGCCTTTGCCCTGCCCCCCAGCCATGATCGGAGAATCATGTGCCTTTTCCGCCCTGGCCAGTGATAGCAGGAAGTAGGGGTGGAGCCAGCGATGGGAGCTGGGCACGGTCGAAGCTGGCAGTCCCAGGAGATAGGGGTCCCTTGCCTGGGCCAAAAGCGAAGCCCACGATCGTGGGGCTGCTGCCACTGCAGGTCCCCGCTGCCTGGGCCGGACGCCTAGGCCAGAGGCGTCAGGCCTGGGCAAGGGGCCGATCCTGCGATTGGAGGGTGATGGGGGTCAACGCCTGAGGGCTCCCAGTATGTGAGAGGGGGCAGGCTGGGCTGAGGGACACTCCCCCCACACACACCCAGTGCACGAATTTCATGCACCGGGCCCCTAGTCCTATATAATAAAAGGATACTATCCAAATAGACTGAACGGCAGAACAACTGTACAACCAATCAAAGCTTAATATGCTAATGACACCTAAGGCTGCTCAACTGCTCGCTATGACATGCACTGACGACCAGTTAGCAGATGCTCCGACCAGTAGGTTAGCTTGCTGCTGGGGTCCGGCCATCGGGACTGAGCAGGATGGGCCGGACACACCCTGGAGCCCTCCCATGGTCCCTTCCCATCCCAATTATACACCAGTGAGGTCCCTCAGCCTGGCCTGCACACTCTCACAATCTGGGACCCCTCAGGGGATGTGGGAGAGCTGGTTTCAGCCCAATCCCACAGGCCACTCCCCTTGGGAGGGCACCAGATGCAAGGCTCATGTCTGGTGAGTGCTACTGCAGCAGTGTGAGCCTCTCCCGATTGATCAGGGCTGATTGGGCGCAAGCCCTCGGCAGGCACAATGGGGCCAGGATGAGCAGGAGTGGCAGGTAGGAGCTGCAGGCGGCGTTGGACTGCGGGTTTTGGCCCGATCCCTGCAGGCCACCCAGAGGGACCCCACCCGTGCACGATTTCGTGCACTGGGCCTCTAGTAGTTTAATAATCTGGTATTCTGATCCTTCCAATTTTGTTCTTTCTCATGATTGCTTTTATGGTTCCATATAAAGTTTTGGAGTATTCATTCTAATTCTGTGATGTATGCCATTGGTATTTTAATAGGGATTGGGTTGAATCTAGATTCCTTTGGGTTGTATAAACGTTTTAATGATTTTAATTCTTCCAATCCATGAACATGGTATACATTTCCATTTTTTTTGTATCTTCCTCTATTTCTTTTTTCAGTGTCCTATAGTTTTTCAAGTACAGGTCTTTTACCTGCTTGGTTAAGTTTATTCCTAGGTATTTTATTTTTTGTTGTTGCAATGATAAATGGGATTGTTTGTTTAGCTTCTCTTTTGGAGAGTTAATTATTGGTGTAAAAATGCCATCGATTTTTGGATGTTGATTTTGTATCCTGATACCTTGCCGAATTTATTTATTAAGTCTAATAGTTTCCTGGTGGAGTCTTTAGGGTTTTCTATGTGCAATATCATGTCATCTGCGAATAATGAAAGTTTTACTTCCTCCTTTCTAATTTGGATGCCTTTTATCTCTTCTTCTTGTCTGATTGCTGTGGCTATGACATTTAGACTTTAACTTCATTACTTTGCTTTATTCTCTCTTTAAAAATAGACTTCTTTCTTTACCAAAAATGTTTACTTTTTTTGTTTTTTGTATTTACTTTTAAATAAGCCTTTATTGTTGAAAGTATTACATATGTTCCCCTTTTCCCCCCCTTAACTCCCTCCAGCCTGCCCCCATACTTTTTTTGTTAAAAGTTTAAATACTGAAGCAATTTATAATCTCATATGCTTGGAGATCATCTTTATTAACCATTTATATATTATTTTTCTACATATTTTCTCCCTGTCATTAACATGGTGCATTTTTTACAATTAATGAACCAGTGTTGATACATTCTTATTAATTAAAATCTATATTATTCAAACTGCCTTAGTTTTTGTTGTTATTGTTATTTTGTTAATCCTCACCTGAGGATATTTTTTCCATTGATTTTTTTGGAGAGAGTGGAAGGGAGGGAGGAACACAGAAAGAGGGAAAGACATTGATGTGAGTGAGACACATTGATTGGTTGCCTCTCACACATGCCTGCAACCCTTCTGTGCAGAGTATGGTGCCCTAACCATTGAACACATCAGCCAGGTTACCTTAGTTTTTTCTTGTTGTTTTTTTTTTTAATGTATTTTATTGATTTTTTTACAGAGAGAAAGAGAGAGGGATAGAGAGTTAGAAACATCAATGAGAGAGAAACATCAATCAGCTGCCTCCTGCACACCCCCTACTGGGGATGTGCCCGCAACCAAGGTACATGCCTTGACCGGAATCAAACCTGGGACCCTTCAGTCCGCAGACTGACACTCTATCCACCAAGCTAAACTGGTCAGGGCCCTTAGTTTTTTGTTAATGCCCTTGTGACATGTTCCTATCCAGCATACCACATTACATTTAGTAGCCATGTCTCCTCTTGGCTCTGATGGTTTCTCAGACTTCTGTTGTTTTTGATGACCTAAATAGTTTTGGTAAGTACTGGTCAGATATTTTGTAGAATATCACTCAATTGATATTTGATGTTTTTCTCATTATTTGACTGGTATTTTGGGGAGGAGATCACAGAGATAATGTCATTTCATTAACATCACATCAAAGGTATCTACTATGAAAATGGTTTATGACTTTTGATGTTGACTTCGATTGCCTGGCTGAGGTAGTATGTGTCGTGTTTCTTCTGTAAAGTGACTTCTTTTCCCCTCTTTACAAACTGTGCTCTGTGTAAAGAAGCCACTCTGTGCAGCCCACACCTAAGGAACGGGGAGTTATGCAGAGAATCTACATAAATTTTTTGGAATTCTTCTGTACCAGGCATTTCTCCCCTATGTATTTATTTAGTCACCTATTTTTATCGACATGGACTACATTTAATACTGCTTTATTTTAGTGCTCATCATTTTAGCTTTGGCCACTAGGAAACAAATAACAACAAACAAACTAGTTTTTTACTAGTAGTTCTTTACTTTCTGGCACTACAAGAGTCTCCAGGTTTATCTTCTGTATTTCCTGTCCCAGCTCTAGAATCAGCCATGTCTCTAAGGAGCCCTATTTTCTTTTATTGAACAATGTACTACAAACCATGATCTGGGTGCTAGGCATGTGCATTGCTACTGGGTGTTGCCTTTTAAGCTGACAGAGCAGGGAAATATATATGCATATTTAACCAGTGTATATACACGTACCTATAAGTATTTACATATGTAACTTCTCTACTATATATGAAGCTAAACATGAGTCTGTATAGAATAGATACCTGCAATTTTAATCTATTAGCATGTAGATCATTCTAGCCTCCTTTTCTTATGTGTAACTCCCAACAGTGAAACACCTGTCTCCTACCTTCTGCCATCCATTGACTTAAATTATCCCCAAAAAAGGAAAAATATATATTAAATTCCAGTATACATGTATAGCAGTATCAGAATTATTAATCCATACCTCCATTGACTTGTTTCATGTTTGTAACAGATTCTGTCACATTCTGCATTCCATCCTTAGATCCTCCAATCTCTGTAGTTTTGTCTTTTCCAGAATATCACATAATATTCTTTAATTTTTATTTTTCAATTACAGTTTACAATCAATATTATTTTAGTTTCAGGTAAATAGCATAGTGGTTAGACCAGTGGTTCTCAACCTTCTGGCCTTTTAAATACAGTTTCTCATGTTGTGACCCAACCATAAAATTATTTTCGTTGCTACTGTTATGAATCGTAATGTAAACATCTGATATGCAGGATGGTCATAGGCGACCCCTGTGAAAGGGTCGTTTGACCACCAAAGCCCAAAGGGGTCGCGACCCACAGGTTGAGAACCGCTGGGTTAGACAATCATACTTTACAAAGTGTTCAATACACATGCTTATTGAAATATTATCAACTATATTCCCTATGCTGTACTTTACATCCCTGTGACTGTTTTGTAACTATTAATTTGTACTTTTTAAAAATATATATATTTTATTGATTTTTTACAGAGAGGAAGGGAGAGGGATAGAGAGTTAGAAACATCCATGAGAGAGAAACATCATCGATCAGCTGCCTCCTGCACACCTCCAACTGGGGATGTGCCCGCAACCAAGGTACATGCCCTTGACCGGAATCGAACCTGGGACCTTTCAGTCCACAGGTCGACGCTCTATCCACGGAACCAAACCAGTTAGGGCTAATTTGTACTTCCTAATCCCTTCATCTTTTTCATCCAATCTGCTCCCAGTTCAGATTATAACATAATTAAAATCATACAGTATGTAGCTTTTTTAGACTGTCTTTTTTTGTTGTTGTTAATCCTTACCCAAGGATATTTTTCCATTGATTTTTAGAGAGAGTGGAAGGGAAGGGGAGAGACAGAGAGAGAGGAACATCGATGTGAAAGAGAAACATCGATTAGTTGCCTCCCACACATGCTCTGACCAGGGCTTTGGATCGAGCCTACAACCAAGGTACGTGTCCTTAAACAGAACTGAACCCGAGACCCTTCAGTCTGCGGGCCGATGCTCTATCCACTGAGCCAAACCAGCAAGGGCCAGACTGTCTTCTTTCACTTAACAGTATGTATTTAAGAGTCTTACATGTCCTTTTGTGCCTTGATAGCTCATTTTCTTTTATTGTTGAACAACATTTTGTTGTATAGATGCTTGTTTACTCATTTACCTATTAAAGGTTATCTTGGTTGCTTTCAGATTTGGTGATTATGAATAAAGCTGCCGTAAACATTTGTGTGCAGGTTTTATGTGGATACTAGAGACCCGGTGCACCAAATTCATGCACGGGGGGGCGGGGGGGCGTCCTCAGCCTGGCCTGCCCTCTCCAATCCAGGACTCCTCGGGGGATGTCCGACTGCCTCTCCCAATCCAAGACTGCTGGCTACTAAACGCTCACCTGCCTGCCTGCCTGATTGCTCCTAACCTCACTGCCTGCCCGCCTGATCGCCCCTAACCACCTCTGCCTGCCTGATCACCTCTAACCACCTCTGCCTGCCCTGCCTGATCGCCCCTAACTGCTCCCCTGATGGCCTGATTGCCCCTAACTGCCTCTGCCTCGCCCTGCACCCGGGACCCAGGATTCCCTCTGGCCGGTCGCAGGCACCTGGGACCTGGGCTTCTCTCCCTCTGGCTGGCTGCAGGCACCCAGGACCCAGGCCAGTTTTGCCTGGACCGGCTGCAGCCGCAGGGGACTGTGGCGGGCAGCGTCGCCTGGGCCGCAAGCGCTGGCGCCTGGGACCACGGAATGGGTGGCTTGTCCCTCTCCCAGGCCGCAGGCACTGGCGCCCGAGACCGGCGGGTGGGCAGCTTGTCCCTCTCAGGCCACAGGTGCAGCCACTGGCACCCAGGACCACAGGTGGGCAGCTTGTCCCTCTCCCAGATCGCAGGCGCAGCCGCTGGCGCCCAGGACTACTGGGCATGCGGCTTGTCCCTCTTCCGGGCTGGTCCCCATTCCTCTCTCACGAGCTCATTTGTGCCTAGCTGATCCCCATTCTTCTCTCCCCAGTGTTGAGTGTCTGAGCCATTATGGTGTGAGGACATGATGACCATTTGCATATTTGCTGTTTATTATATAGGATAAGTTTTCAGATAAATTACATAAATACCTAGAAGTGTGATTGCAGGTTGTTGGTAAGACTGTTTTTTCTATTTTTGTTTAATACTAACCATTATAGCAACTCTCTTTGAGGACTGCAGTTTACTTCAAAACAAGTAATTTATTTGATCTTTAACAATTTACTTTGCTATGTTAAAAAGTGCAGTTACCTTAAAAAGTGATGCTGTTTCTGCTTTTGCCGTTGGGTCCATTCCCTTTTCCTAGATTAACTGCATGTAAATAAAGAGATCATGGACAGAAAAATGTTCTCTTTCAGAGAACTTTTTTTGAATTCAGATTGCGTGGGAAATGTCTGTGGCCTGGGAATTTGATCATGAAATGTGGCTCAGGATTGGTTTGTGATAGAAGATAGAATTACATCTATTTATCTCTTCAGTGGCCCTGTAAGATGAGTAGAAAGGTATACCAGAGATTGACTTACTTGGCATTTATTTAGCATGGTAAGGATTCCAAGGAAGTAGATTGGTTTCTTCCCACCACAATTGTAATGTAGATTATCAGTATTTTCCTCATTTAGATTTAGATTTCTTAGTAGAAATCTATAAATAGAATTCCTTCTGATATATGTACAGATATTAATATTGAGACTGGTAGATTGATAAAACTATTGGAATATAGTAATTCCAATTCTGGCTTATAAGTGTTCTTTCAAGGTTAGTAATGAATTGTAAAGGGATTACCTAATCCAACATTGATAAGAGAGTTAATATAAACAGATTTCAACCTCTTTCGGTGGGGGACAGTTATAAAGAACTAGTGGCCTGGTGCACAGATTCATGCACATTGAAAGGAAATTAATTAGAAGAAAGATTCGTGCGGGAATTATATTACTGCAAAAAACGACATATCATAATAGTATATGTAATATCCTATCTAATAAAAGAGAAACATGGTAATTAGCCGTACCTGCGCTACCCTTCCCATTGGCTAATCTGGGCAATATGCAAATTAACTGCCAGCCAAGATGGTAGCCGGCAGCCAGGCAGCTTGAAGCGAACATGAGGCTTGCTTGCTTCAGTGACGAAGGACTCCAACGTTCCTCGCCTGCCGCTGCCGGCCTCTGAGCTTGCAGTTTGAAACATTGTTACAAGTATAGAAGCTAAACAAAACCCCAGAAGCCTGCTTTCAGCTAGCTGGGATCTTAGAGCTGGAGTTGAAACAGTGTTTCGATTATAGAACCCAAACAAACCAGATACCCGCTTTTAGCAGCGGAGGCCTAAGAGCTGGAGCCAAGCCTCAGAGCTAAAGCTGGCCCAGAATAAAAAAAAAAAGAGAGAAAAAAAGGGGCGGTTGGGAGCTTCAGTCACCCGCCAGCCTCAAAACAGGCCTCAGCCCCTCACCCAGACTGGCCAGGCACCCCAGTGGGGACCCCCACCCTGAAGGGTGTGTGACCAGCTGCAAACAGCCATCATCCCTCACCCATGCTGGCCAGGCACCCCAGTGGGGACCCCCACCCTGATCCAGGACACCCTTCAGGGCCAACCAGCCGGTGCACCAGGCCTCTACCCTATATAATAAAAGGGTAATATGCCTCCCAGCACCGGGATCAGCGGAGCCTCGAGGCCTCCCGGTACCGGGATCAGTGTGACGGGGCAGCGCCCAAACCTCCTGATCGCCCTGCGGCTCTGTGTGTGACAGGGGGCGGGGCCACAACCTCCCTATCCGCCCTGCTCTGTTCGTGACAGGGGAAGGCGCCCCAACCCCCTGATCGCTCTGTGGCTCTGTGTATGACAGGATGCGGCGCCCCAACCCCCTGATCGGCCCTCCTCTTTGTGTGACAGGGTGCGCACCCCCCCTCCCCAAGGGCCCTGCTCTGTGTGTGACGGGGTAGAGCCATAACCTCCACATCGGCCCTGCCCTGAGTGCGACAGTGGCGGCGCCCCAACCCCCTTGATCAGCCCTGCTCTGTGGGTGATAGAGGGCAGCGCCCCAAACGCCCCCCAGGCCCTGCTCTGTGTGTGGTGGGGTAGAGCCATAACCTCCCCATCGGCCCTGCCTTGAGTGTGACAGGGTGTGGCGCCCCAAGCCCCTGATCCACCCTGCTCTGTGTGTATCAGGGGGCGGTGCCCGAACTCCCCTATCGGCCCTACTCTGTGAGTGACAGGGGGGAGCTCTCCAACCCCCTGATCGACCCTGCTCTGTGCATGACAGGGTTGAGCCCCAACCCCCCTGATAGGCCCTGCTCTGTGAGTGACAGGGGGCAGCGCCCCGACCCCCTGATTGGCCCTGCTCTGTGCGTGATGGGGTGGCGCCGCAACCTCCCCATTGACCCTGCCTTGAGTGTGACAGGGGACGGTGCCCCAACCCCCCAATCGGCCCTACCCTGAGCGTGACTGAGGGTGGCATCGCAACCTCCCGATCTGCCCTGCTCTGTGCATGACAGGGGGCAGTGCCCCAACTCCCTAGTCGGCCCTGCTCCTAGCCCGACCAGGGGCTCCACCTAGGGATTGGGCCTGCCCTCTGCCACCCGGGAGCAGGCCTAAGCCAGCAGGTCGTTATCTCCCAAGGGGTCCCAGACTGTGAGAGGGCGCAGGCCGGGCTGAGGGCCCCCCCCCCCCCAGTGCACAATCTTTTGTGCACCGGGCCTCTAGTAGTATCATAAAATAAAATACAAAATATTTTAATATCGCTATTCACTATTTTTCTATAATAAAATTGTCAGAGATGAAAGAAAATTAGTAAAATGTATATGAAAATAATATGTAAATTGATTAAAAAATAAACAACATAAAAACAATAGACATGATATAAAAATAACAAAAACGATATAAAAACATTGATGAAAACAATAAATTGATTAATAAACCAACATGATATAACAACAAAGACATGATATAAAAATAACAAAAACATAAAAACAACATTGATAAAAACAATGATTGATAAATTGATTAGTAAACCAACAACAACATAATATAACAACAAAGACATGATATAAAAATTAAAAAAAATAAAAACAACATTGATAAAAAAAATTGATAAATTAATCAAACTTATCTAATATCTCCCTATACACCACATTAAGAGTAAAAACACTTTCAGAGTGCTTGACTAATTTCCCTTGTGATGAAGTATTTACAACTTTAACTTCACACGCTCTTCGAACTTGAGAGAAAGCAACATATAACTCACCATGTCGGAAAATGGGTTCAGGTAGGAATATTCCTACTCTGTCTAGAGTTTGTCCTTGTGATTTATTAATAGTCTCGAAAATGCTGGCATCACGGGAAACTGTCTTCAAATTAATTTAAATGGGAGGCCAGTGTCAGATTCAAATTAATTTAAATGGGAGGCCAGTGTCAGATGAGGACAAATCAATTTTTAGAATCAGAACAACCTCTCCTTCTGCAGGTGCTGTTAATACATCAGCTTCGATTATGTTAGCTCGCAATCTTTTGATAATAAATCTAGTACCATTACAAACACCCCATTTACTATTCAGATTTCTCAGTAGCATGATGATGGGGAAATTTTCCTTGTCAGCATCATCTGTTGAATCAATGGAATCATCACTCAAATATGTGTGAAAATTCCATCGAGTATATCCAAAATTTCTTCATTTAATTTATGAACGTGCTCATTTTTAGGACAAAGAATCGCACGTTTAGATATATTTTTAATATTATCTATAGATATACTATTTCCAAAGGTAGCTTCAATAATAGACCCGTTACAAATCATTCCACGGGAGATTTCAATAATACCCATTCCTAAATGGAAACTGCTATCAAGTTTGTCATCTCCAAGTTTTACTAACCATTCACTATAAGCAGAATCCTCTGATCTCATATTTGTTTTCAGAGACAACTGTCTGAAACATCCTCAGACACTACAGTACTTTAAACTTGTTTGTACTATAGCTGATCACAACACTGAGGCATTGTTGAAAATCCCCTCTGAGAAGGAGAACTTTCCCACCAAATGCAACATTCAAATTCATAATCTCTTAGTAGTCTATCTATGGCATTTATAGCATGACTGGATGCCATGGTGCATTCATCAATAATGAAAAGTTGGGCCTTTTTAATGGGTTTAGCAACTTCACTCTATATCAAGTCTAGAAATTGAAGTTTCATTTCGTGGAATTGGTAATTTATATTGGGAATGAAAGGTTCTTCCACCGAGAAGTAAATTTGCAGCAATTCCTATAGACGCTCTAGGTAAAACTACCACCACGACCTTTAATATAATGTTTTAAAACTTTATAAAGATAGGTTTTTCCACTATTGCCTGGACCATCCAAGAAAAATCATTTGGGGTGTACAGTTTGATCTTCAATGGCTGAAGTTATAGTCTGAAAGGCTTCCAACTGTTCATCATTTGGGGTCTACAGTTTGATCTTCGATGGCTGAAATTATAGTCTGAAAGGCTGCCAACTGTTCATCATTTGGGGTGTACAGTTTGATCTTCGATGGCTAAAGTTATAGTCTGAAAGGCTGCCAACTGTTCATCGTTCAGAGAATTGATCAATCTTTATTTTTAAACTAGAGGCCCGGTGCACGAAATTCGTGCACTGGTGGGGGGCGGGGGGGGGGTGGTGTCCGTTAGCCCAGCCTGCACCCTCTCCAATCTGGGACCCCTTGGGGGATGTCCGACTGCCCTGTGGGATTGGGCCTAAACCAGCAGTCAGACATCCCTTTCACAATCTGGGACTGCTGGCTCTCAACCACTTGCCTGCCTGCCTGCCTGATTGCTCCTAACCACTTCTGCCTGCCAACCTGATCACCCCCTAACCGCTCCCCTGCCCACCTGATCTATGCCTCACTGCCCCCTGCTGGCCCAGTCATCCCTAACTGCCCTCCCCTGCTGGCCTGGGTCCCCCCCCCAACTGCCCTCCCCTGAAGGCCTGGTCCCCCCCAACTGCCCTCCCCTCCTGGCTCGGTTTCCCCCAACTGTCCTCTGTCAGCCTGGTCGCCCCCAATTGCCCTCCCCTGCAGGCCTTGTCGCCCCACAACAGCCCTCCCCTGCAGGCCTGATTGCCCCTAACTGCCCCCCCTGCCAGCCTGATCACCCCTCACTGCCTCTGCGTGCTGGCCTGATCACCCCATACAGCCCCCCCTGTCAGCCTGGTTGCTCCTAACTGCCCCCCCTGCTGACCTGGTCACCCCTAACTGCACCCCCCTGCCAGCCTGGTCACCCCTAACTGCCCCCCCATCCCCCGCTGACCTAGTTGCCCCACGCAACCTGCTATTCAGTCGTTTGGTTGTCCCTCATTAACCCCCCTGCTGGCCTGGTCGCCCCACGCAGCCTGCTGTTCAGTTGTTTGTTAATTCCCCATTAGCCCCCGGCCGGCCTGGTCGTAGGCAACCATGTTGTGAGGGCATGAGGGTTAATTTGCATATTACCTCTTCATTATATAGGACTAGAGGCCCGGTGCACAAAAATTTGTGCACTTGGGGCGTGGGGGGGGGGAATCCCCTCAGCCCAGCCTGTGCCCTCTCGCAGTCTGGGACCCCTTGGGAGATAATGACCTGCTGGCTTAGGCCTGCTCCCGGGTGGCAGAGGGCAGGCCCAATCCCTAGGTGCAGCCCCTGGTCGGGCTCAGAGCAGGGCCAATTGGGGAGTTGGGGCACTGCCCTCAGTCATGCTCAGGGTAGGGTCGATTGGGGAGTTGGGGCACTGCCCCCTGTCACACTCAAGGCAGGGTAGATGGGGAGGTTGCGGCGCCACCCCCTGTCACGCACAGAGTAGGGCCAATCGGGGTTGGGGCGCTGCCCCCTGTCACGCACAGAGCAAGGCTGATCAGGGGGTTGGGGAGCTCCCCCCTGTCACTCACAGAGTAGGGCCGATAGGGGAGTTGGGGCACCGCCCTCTATCACCCACAGAGCAGGGCCAATCAGGGGGTTGGGGCACCGCCACTGTCACACACAGGGCAGGGCCGATGGGGGGTTATGGCTCTACCCCATCACACACAGAGCAGGGCCCGTGCGGGGGGGGGGGGGGGGCGGTTAGGGCGCCACCCTCTATCACCCACAGAGCAGGGCCAATCGTGGGGTTGGGGTGCCGCCACTCTCACACTCAGGGCAGGCCCGATGGGGAGGTTATGGCTCTACCCCGTCACACAGAGAGCAGGGCCCGTGGGGTGGCGGGGTTGGGGCGCCGCACCCTGTCACACACAGAGCCGCAGGACGATTAGGGTGTTGGGGCACTGCCCCCTGTCACGCTGATCCCGGTGCCAGGAGGCCTCGCAGATCCGCTGATCCCGGTGCTAGGAGGCATATTACCCTTTTACTATATAGAATAGAGGCCTGGTGCATGGGTGGGGGCTGGCTGGTTTGCCCTGAAGGGTGTCCTGGATCAGGGTGGGGGTCCCCACTGGGGTGCCTGGCCTGGATGAGGGGATGATGGCTGTTTGCAGCTGGTCACACACCCTTCAGGGTGGGTGTCCCCACTGGGGTGCCTGGCCAGTCTGGGTGAGGGGCTGTGGGCTGTTTTCAGGCTGGGACTGAAGCTCCCAACTGCTCCTTTTTTTCTTTCTTTTTTTTTTTATTCTGGGCCAGCTTAAGCTCTGAGGCTCCAGCTCTTAGGCCTGCGCTCCTGAAAGCAAGTATCTGGTTTGTTTCGGTTCTATAATCGAAACTCTGTATCAACTCCAGCTCTGAGATCCCAGCCGGCTGAAAGCTGGTTTCTGGGTTTTTTTTTAGCTACTATACTTGTTACACTGTTTCTTAAACTGCAAGCTCAGAGGCCGGCAAGGCAGGCGGAGAACGTTGCAGTCCTCCGTCACTGAAGCAAGCAAGCCTCATGTTCAGTTTAAGCTGCCTGGCTGCCGGCCGCCATCTTGGCTGGCAGTTAATTTGCATATCACCCTGATTAGCCAATGGGAAGGGTAGTGGTCGTACGCTAATTACCATGTTTCTCTTTTATTAGATAGGATAGTTTCTATGACCTTGGTAATTGAACTGACCACTTAGAGTATTTTCAAATAGATGAATGAAACTTCATTCTCAGGGAGCAGAGAGATACCACTTGAGGTCTGCTAAGAGACCAGGTTTGTGTATCGTCTATTCAGTGTGACAGTGATCCCTCCATCTGAGGTCAGAAAGTTCTTCTTTTCCAAGTTTTCGTGGTCCCACTATAACTTCTTAACCTCCTTGGATGTACACAATTTTTCCAATAGACCTGAAAATTTTGGTGATGCTGCTGCTCTAGCCCAAGAAGTTGATGATACCAGGGCCTAGAATTTGAGAGTTAAAAAGAAGGTCCCAGATACTTTCAGGCACCTCCTCATGAAACCTTTTGAATCTGGCACTTGCAATTTGATATTCAGGTGCCCTTTAGCCTGCTAAGTGCAGGACAGAGGTTCCCTTTACAATGTGTGTGTGACAAAAACCACTAAAAAAGTGACACTGAAAGAAAAAAAAGTGACACTGAGGATTATACAACAACCCGAGGCCTGGTGCACGAATTCGTATGTGGGTGGGTTCCAGCCGGCCCACCCTGATAGGGGCCAATGGGCTGGGCCAGCGGAGGGGAGGGGACACAGGAGGTTGGCCAGCCGGCCCCGCCCCGGATCAGAATGGGGGTGCTTATCAGGGGTGGGACTGACCAGGGGGAGGGACCACGGGCCTTGGCGGGCCAGTCCCGCCCCCAACCAGGTTTGGGGGGGGCGGATTAGGGGTAGGGCTGGCCGGGTGGAGGGGTCCTGGGCTGTTGGCAGACCAACTCCACCCCCTGGTCAAACTCTGGTAGAACTCCCAGTCAAAGGGACAATTTGCATATTACCCTTTTATTATATAAGGTGGGTTTGTTATGTTATCCTGGCCAAGGGGCTGGCAACAAAATGGCAAAGGGAAGACCGCTAGCCTCCTGTCTTAATACATATTTGAAAGGTAAAGAAATCTCGGAAGCACTGTTTATCTTTTCCAAAGGAAATGCTTTTCTCTCCCAATGACCAAAGGCCAGTTTAATACATAGCCAGGCCTTTGGTCAAAGTAAGTCAAGTATTGAGGTAGCTTATTCATCTAGGATTTTTCAATATTTCTATTAAAATACAAGGAAAGAAAAGAATAAGAGATAGTTGCCCACCTTTCATTTATTTTACGTTCTCTTATCTTTCACTTGCTGACCTTTTTTTTTCTTTTTTAATTAGGTCTTTATTGTTCAGATTATTACAGTTGTTCCTCTTTTTTCTTCTCATAACTCCCCTCTACCCGGTTCCCACCCCACCCTCCACCCTCAACCCCCCTCCCCCACTGTCCTCATCCATAGGTGCCCGATTTTTGTTCAGTCTCTTCCCACATCCCCCACATCCCTTTCCCCCTCAAGAATAGTCAGTCCACTCCCTTTCTATGCCCCTGATTCTATTATAATCACCAGTTTATTCTGTTCATCAGATTATTTATTCACTTGATTCTTAGATTGACTTGTTGATAGATGTGTATTTGTTGTTCATAATTTGTATCTTTACCTTTTTCTTCTTCTTTCTCTTCTTAAAGTATACCTTTCAGCATTTCATTTAATACTGGTTTGGTGGTGATGAACTCCTTTAGCTTTTCCTTATCTGTGAAGCTCTTTATCTGACCTTCAATTCTGAATGATTAGCTTTGCTGGATAAAGTAATGTTGGTTGTAGGTTCTTGGCATTCATCACTTTGAATATTTCTTGCTACTCCCTTCTGGCCTGCAAAGTTTCTGTTGAGAAATCAGCTGACAGTCGTATGGGTACTCCCTTGTAGGTAACTAACTGTCTTTTTCTTGCTGCTTTTGGGATTCTCTCTTTGTCTTTTGCTCTTGGCATGTTGTTTGTGGAGTCCTTAGGGCTGAGCCAAAAATGGTTTCCCATTTTGCTTTTTGACCCTATATTCTCTCCATTGATTAATTGCTTGTCTTCATTTGTCATTGTGATAAGTCCAGGATAGCTCATTATCAGTTGGTTGGGCCCTACTAGACATGACTGAATTCCTTTTCTCTGAAGCCCTTGCCACATACTCCTTCTTATATTATTATCAACAACTTTATCTTCCTATTCTTTTCAGTCACACAACAAACTTGTCATCATTTTTGATGGTTTCCTTTCTTTCTCATAGTTAGTCTCAAGTTGCCTTTTCTTTATAACCTTTTAGAGTTTTAACTTTTGCTGTTTGTTTGTTTTGATGTGGCTCTTTTCATTCCTTAATTCAGTAGAGATTTTTACTCTTATGGTATACCAATAGCATTGGGTGACAGGCTCTGCCCACTGTTAGCTTATATGCTGCTTGTAAAGTTAGCATAAGAACACCGGTAACTACAAAACAGAGTAGTGTAGGGTAAATGCTAGATGAACGGTACCCACACCTGCTACAAGTGGTCACTTATTAGTGATTTTTCAGCCAGAATTATCAGAGATCATGTGTTTGGGCTGAGTCTGTAACAATAAAAATGAGAAATAGCTTAAAAGTTCATCGGTACGTATGATGTATATACAGCGGTAGGCAAAAGTAGGTTTACAGTTGTGAGTATGTGAAGCATTGTATTATTGTTCATTAATTACTAGAGGCCCGGTGCACAAAAATTTGTGCACTCGGGGGGGGGGGGGCGGGGAGTGTCCCTCAGCCCGGCCTGTGCCCTCTCGCAGTCTGGGACCCCTCGGGAGATAACGACCTGCTGGCTTAGGCCTGCTCCCAGGTGGCAGAGGGCAGGCCCAATCCCTAGGTGCAGCCCCTGTTCGGGCTCAGAGCAGGGCCAATTGGGGAGTTGGGGCGCCGCCCCCTGTCATGCACAGAGCAGGGCAGATTGGGAGGTTGCAATGCCACCCTCAGTCATGCTCAGGGTAGGGCCGATTGGGGGGTTGGGGCACCGCCCCATCACACTCAAGGCAGGGTCAATGGGGAGGTTGCGGCGCCACCCCCTGTCACGCACAGAGCAGGGCCCTTCAGGGGGGTTGGGGCTCCGTACCCTGTCATGTACAGACCAGGGCCAATCAGGGGGTTGGGGCGATGCCCCCTGTCATGCACAGAGCAGGGCCCATCAGGGGGGTTGGGGCTCTGTACCCTGTCACACACAGAGCAGGGTCAATCAAGGGGTTGGCGAGCTCCCCCCTGTCATGCACAGAGCAGGGCCGATCGGGGGTTGAGGAGTTCCCCCTGTCACTCACAGAGTAGGGCCGATAGGGGAGTTGGGCACCGCCCCCTGTCACACTCAGGGCAGGGCGGATCAAGTGGTTGGGGCGCTGCCACTGTCACACTCGGGGCAGGGCCGATGGGGAGGTTATGGCTCTACCCCATCACACACAGAGCAGGGCCCGTAGGGGGGCGGTGGGGGGCGCCGCCACTCTCACACTCAGGCAGGGCCGTTGGGGAGGTTTTGGCTCTACCCCATCACACACAGAGCAGGGCCCGTGGGGGCGGCGGGGTTGGGGCGCCGCACCCTGTCACACACAGAGCAGGGCCGATCAGGGGGTTTGGGTGCCTTCCCCTGTCACGAACATAGCAGGGCAGATAGGGAGGTTGTGGCTTCATGTTGGTTTCAAGCTGTCTGGCTGCCAGCCGCCATCTTGGCTGGCAGTTAATTTGCATATCTCGCTGATTAGCCAATGGGAAGGGTAGCGATCGTACGCCAATTACCATGTTTCTCTTTTATTAGATAGGATTGTATTACTTTCCAAATGAACAACTGTAATCCCACTTTTGCCCCACCCTATATCAATATGGTATCTATAATTTATGCAGCCACAAAAAAAATATTTGGAGAAATCTTTTATGAAACAGTGAGATGCTCTACTAACTAAGAAGGCAGGATACAAAACTTCATAAGATTAATGCGTATTTTTAACTAAACAGAAATACATCAAAACGTTAAGTGAATATCTGTAATTTTCTATATATTTTATGCATTATCCACTATGAATATTAACAAAATGTTATTTTTTAAAAAGGAATACTTGTTTGCTGTTGCTTTCTAATTTCATTTTTTACCATTGTGCTTTGTTGAATAGGTTTTTTGCTTTTGCCTTCTATGCTCATTTTATAGATATAACTAGAGGCCCAGTGCACAAAATTCATGCACTGGCGGAGGGGGGGGTCCTTCAGCCCACCCTGTGCCCTCTCACAGTCCGGGAGCCCCTCGATTGATCACCTCAAAGAGGTAGGCCCCACCCACCCAGCTGGGGCTCTGTGATGGATCACCCCCGCAGAGGGAGTCCCCGCCCACCCACCGCAATACCACCACTGGTAGCCTGGGCCTCCCTCTTTGGGGTGATGGATCATGGGGCTTCACCATCGATCACCACCCCTGCCCACCCAGCCAGGGCTCCGCGATGGATCGGCCCCACAGAGGGAGGCCCTGCCCACCCGCCGCAGCAACACCGTGGGGTAGCCTGGGCCTCCCTCTTTGGAGCAATTGATCATGCCCTGCAGAGGGAGGCCTGCCCACCTGCCGCAGCCCACCAGTTCGTGGCCTGGGCCTCCCTCTTTGGGGTGATTGTGGAGCCCCCCAATTGATCGATCACCCCGCTGGCCAGTTCAGGTATCAATTGTGACCCACAGAGGTAGGCCTCCACCCACCACAGCCCACCGGTCGGTAGCCTTGGCCTACCTCTTCGGGATGATTATGGAGCCCTACGATTGATTGATCTCCCTGCCAGCTGGTGGCCTGGGCCTCCCTCTGCAGGGCAATAATGCAATAGATTGCACCACCCAGTGGGAGGCCCCGCCCACCCACCGCAGCCCAGTGGTCGGTGGCCTGGGCCTCCCTGTTTGGGGCGATAGTGAAGGCATTTGATCAGAGATATATGGTATCCCTACTCTTGTCTCCACATTTTTATATGTAGAAATAGTGCAGAATTGGGAATCTGACAGATTAAAGTTCAAATCCCAACTCAGACATTATTAACTATGTAAATTTAAGGCACCCTTAGTTTCCTCATTTGTAGAATGGTAAGTTTATTTTTATTTTTTATTTATTTATTTATTTTTAAATCTTTAAATTCTTTATTAGTTAAGGAATTACAAATATGTCCTCATTCCCCCCCATTAACCCCCACTTTCTCCCCCCCCCCCTCCTCCGCATGCTCTCATCCCCCTGTTGTCCATTGGTTTGGCTTATATGCATGCATACAAGTCCTTTGGTTGATCTCTTCCCCTTACCCCCACCCTCCCCTACTTTCCCTCTGGGGATTAATAGTCTGATTGCTGTTTCTCTGTCTTTGGATCTGTCCCTGTTCATCAGTCTATGTTGTTCTCTATAGTCCACAAATGAGTGAGATCATGTGGTATTTATCTTTCATTGACTGGCTTATTTCACTTAGCATAATGCTCTCCAGTCCCATCCAAGCTGTTGCAAAAGGCAAGAGTTCCTTCTTTTTTACTGTATCGTAGTATTCCATTGTGTAGATGTACCACAGTTTTTTAATCCACTCATCTACTGATGGGCACTTAGGCTGTTTCCAGATCTTTGCTATGGTGAATTGTGCTACTATGAACATAGGGGTGCATATATCCTTTCTGATTGGTGTTTCTGGCTTCTTGGGATATATTCCTAGAAGTGGGATCACTGGGTCAAATGGGAGTTCCATTTTTAGTTTTTTGAGGAAGCTCCATACTGTTCTCCACAGTGGCTGCACCAGTTTGCATTCCCACCAGCAGTGCAGAAGGGTTCCTTTTTCTCCACATCCTCTGCAACACTTGTTGTTTGTTGATTTGTTGATGATAGCCATTCTGAGAGTTGTGAGGTGATACCGCATAGTCGTTTTGATTTACATCTCTCGTATAATTAGTGACTTTGAGCATGTTTTCATATGTCTTTCGGTCCTCAGTATGCCCTCTTTCGAAAAGTGTCTATCTAGGTCCATTGCCCATTTGTTGATTGGATTGTTTATCTTCCTATTATTAATTTTCATGAGTTCCTTGTAAATGTTGGAGATTAAACCCTTATCGGTGATATCATTGGCAAATATGTTCTCCCATGCCGTGGGTCTTCTTGTTTTGTTGATGGTTTCCTTTGCTGTGCAAAAGCTTTTTATTTTAATGTAGTCCCATTTGTTTATTTTCTCTTTAGTTTCCATTGCCCTAGGAGCATTATCAGAGAAGAAATTCCTTCGACATATGTTTGCTATTTCACTGCCTATGGATTCCTCTAGTATTTTTATGATTTCCCGTCTTATGTCTAAGTCTTTTATCCATTTTGAGTTTATTTTTGTGTATGGTGTGAGTTGGTGGTCTAGTTTCATCTTTTTGCATATATCTGCCCAATTTTCCCAACACCATTTATTGAAGAGACTGTCTTGACTCCATTGTATGTTCTTGTCTCCTTTGTCGAATATTAATTGGACATAGTGCTTTGGGTCAATTTCTGGGTTCTCTATTCTATTCCATTGATCTATATGTCTGTTCTTGTGCCAGTACCAAGCTGTTTTAAGAACAGTGGCTTTGTAATACAGTTTGATATCTGGTATTGAGATCCCACCTACTTTGTTCTTCTTTCTCAGGATTGCTACAGCTATTCGAGGTCTTTTTTTATTCCAGATGAATTTTTGGAACATTCGTTCTAGATCTGCGAAATATGCCGTTGGTAATTTAATGGGGATTGCATTGAATCTATAGATTGCTTTGGGTAGTATGGACATTTTGATGATGTTGATTCTACCAATCCATGAACATGGTATGTTCTTCCATCTGTTTATGTCTTCCTCTGTCTCTTTTTTCAGTGTCCTGTAGTTTTTCACATATAAGTCTTTTACCTCCTTAGTTAAGTTTATTCCTAGGTATCTTAATTTTTTGGTGCCATGGTAAATGGGATTGCTTTTTTAGTCTCCCTTTCTGTAAGTTCACTATTGGTGTAAAGAAATGCCTTAGATTTCTTGGCATTAATTTTGTATCCTGCTTCATTGCCGAATTCATTTATTAACTCTAATAATTTTTTGATGGAGTCCTTAGGGTTTTCTATGTACAGTATCATGTCATCTGCAAATAAGGACAGTTTTACTTCTTCTTTTCCAATTTGGATGCCTTTTATTTCTTTTTCTTGTCTAATGGCAATGGCTAGTACTTCCAGTACTATGTTGAACAAGAGTGGTGAGAAGGGACATCCCTGTCTTGTTCCTGTTCTCAGGGCAAATGGTTTTAGTTTTTGCCCATTGATTATGATGTTGGCTGTGGGTTTGTCATATATGGCTTTTATTATGTTGAGGAATGATCCTTCTATTCCTATCTTGCTGAGAGTTTTTATCAAGAAAGGGTGTTGAATTTTGTCAAAAGGTTTTTCTGCATTAATTGATATGACTATGTGGTTTTTATCTCTCAATTTGTTTATGTGATGAATCACGTTTATTGATTTGTGGATATTGTACCATCCTTGCATCCCTGGGATGAATCCTACTTGGTCATGGTGTATGATCTTTCTGATGTATTGCTGGATCCGATTTGCTAGAATTTTGTTGAGTATTTTGGCATCTATGTTCATGAGGGATATTGGCCTATAATTCTCTTTCATTGTGTTGTCTCTATCTGGTTTTGGTATTAGGGTGATGCTGGCTTCATAGAATGAGCTGGGAAGTGTTCCTTCTTCTTGAATTTTTTGAATAGTCTGAGGACGATATGTTTTACTTCTTCCTTGAATGTTTGGTAAAAAACTCCCCTGTGAAGCTGTCTGGCCCCTGGCTTTTGTTTGCTGGGAGCTTTTTGATGACTGCTTCGATTTCTTCTATTGTTATTGACATGTTGAGATTTTTAGAATCCTCTGGATTGAGTTTTGGAAGAATGTATTTTTCTAGGAATATGTCCATTTCCTCCAGGTTGTCTAGTTTGTTAGAGTAGAGTTGTTCATAGTATTTTTTAACAATTCTTTGAATTTCTGAGGGGTCTGTTGTTATTTCGCGTCTTTCATTTCTGATTTTGTTTATTTGATTCCTCTCTCGTTGCTTCTTGGTGAGCGTGGTTAGAGGCTCATCAATCTTGTTTATCCTTTCAAAGAACCAGCTCTTGCTTTCATTGATCTTTTGTATTGTTTTTTTGGTCTCTACGTCATTTATTTCTGCTCTCATCTTTATTATCTCCTTTCTTCTGCTCACTCTGGGCTTTTTTTGTTGTTCTCTGTCTAATTCTTTGAGTTGTAGAGTTAAATGGTTTACTATCATTTTTTCTTGTTTTTTGAGATAGGCCTGTAGTGCTATATACTTCCCTCTCAGGACTGCTTTCATTGTGTCCCAAAGATTTTGGGTTGTTGTACTGTTATTGTCATTAGTTTCCAGGGTGTTTTTAATTTCTACTTTGATCTCACTGGTAACCCAATCATTATTTAATAACATGCTATTCAGCTTCCAAGTGTTTGAGTTTTTTGGATTGTTTTTATTGTGGTTTATTTCTATTACTAGAGGCCCGGTGCACACAAATTTGTGCACTCGGGGGGGAAGTGGGGGGTCCCTCAGCCCGGCCTGTGCCCTCTCGCAGTCTGGGACCCCTCGGGAGATAACGACCTGCTGGCTTAGGCCTGCTCCCAAGTGGCAGAGGGCAGGCCCAATCCCTAGGTGCAGCCCCTGGTCATGCACAGAGCAGGGCGGATTGGGAGGTTGCGATGCCACCCTCAGTCACGCGCAGGGTAGGGCTGATTGGGGGATTGGGGCACCGCCCCCTGTCACACTCAAGGCAGGGTCAATGGGGAGGTTGCGGCGCCACCCCCTGTCACGCACAGAGCAGGGCCCATTAGGGGGTTTGGGGCTCCGTACCCTGTCACACAAGAGCAGGGCCCATCAGGGGGTTGGAGAGCTCCCCCCTGTCACGCACAGAGCAGGGCCGATCACAGGGTTGAGGAGCTCCCCCCGTCACTCACAGAGTAGGGCCAATAGGGGAGTTGGGGCACCGCCCCCTGTCACACACAGAGCAGGGTGGATCAGGGGCTTGGGGCGCTGCCCTCTATCACACACAGAGCAGGTCCGATCAGGGGGTTGGGGCGCCGCACCCTGTCACACACAGATCCGCAGGGCTATCAGGGGGTTGGGGAGCTCCCTCTATCAGGCACAGAGCAGGGCTGATCAGGGTGTTTGTGCACTGGCCCCTTTCACACTGATCCCGGTGCCAGGAGGCCTCTCGGCTCCGCTGATGCCGGTGCTGGAAGGCATATTACCCTTTTACTGTATAGGATAGAAGCCTGGTGCACGGGTGGGGCCGGCTGGTTTGCCCTGAAGGGTTTCCTGGATCAGGGTGGGGGTCCCCACTGGGGTGCCTGGTCAGCCTGGGCGAGGGGATGATGGCTGTTTGCAGCTGGTCACACCCCCTTCAGGGTGGGGTTCCCCACTGGGGTGCCTGGCCAGTCTGGGTGAGGGGCTGTGGGCTGTTTTCAGGCTGGCTGGTGACTGAAGCTCTCAACTGCTCCTTTTTTATTTTATTTTTTTATTCTGAGCCAGCTTTAGCTTTGAGGCTTGGCTCCAGCTCTTAGGCCTCCACTGCTGAAAGCAGGTTTCTGACCTTTGTTTACCTTCTGTTTTTGAAACAATGTTGCAATCCTGCTGGCTGGGCCAACTAAAGCAGGTTTCTGGGGTTTTGTTTAGCTTCTATATTTGTAACATAGTTGCTTAGAGTTGCAGCTCAGAGGCCGGCAGCGGCAGGCGGGGAACATTGGAATCCTCCATCACTAAAGCAAGCAAGCCTCATGTTCGCTTTAAGCTGCCAAACCTGTTTGGGCACCATGTTTCTCTTTTGTTAGATAGGACTAGGGGCCCGGTGCACGAAATTCGTGCACTGGGTGTGTGTGTGTGTGTGTGTGTGTGTGTGTGTGTGTGTGTGTGTGTAGTGTCCCTCAGCCCAGCCTGACCCTCTCACATACTGGGAACCCTCAGGCGTTGACCCCCATCACCCTCCAATCGCAGGATCGGCCCCTTGCCCAGGCCTGATGCCTCCGCCAGAGGTGTCAGGCTTGGACAGGGGACCCCCATCTCCCCCTGATCACTGGCTCTGGCCCCCGCCCAGGCCTGAGGCCTCTGGCCCAGGAATCATGCCTGGGAAGGGGACCCCCATCTCCCTCTGATCGCTTGCTCCACCCCCCGCCCAAGCCTGACGCCTCTGACCCAGGCTTCAGGCCTGGGCAAGGGGACCATCATATCCCCCCAATCCCCGGCTCCGCCCCCCACCCAGGCCTGATGCCTCGGCCAGAGGAGTTGACCCTCATCACCCTCCGATCACCAATCACCGGATCGGCCCCTTGACCAGGCCTGAGGCCTCCGGCAGAGGTGTCAGGCCTGGGCAGGGGACCCCCAGCTCCCCGCGGTTGCAGGCTACGCCCCTGCCCAGGCCTAATGCCTCGGGCGTAGGCGTCCAGCCCGGGCAACGGGGACCCACAGCTGCAGCGGCCCCGCGATCATGGGCTTCGCTTTTGGCCCAGGCAAGGGACCCCTAGCTCCTGGGACTGCCAGCTTCGATCGTGCCCAGCTCCCATCGCTGGCTCCACCCCTACTTCCTGCTATCACTGGCCAGGGCGGCAAAGGCACCTGATTCTCTGATCATGGCTGGGGGGCAGGGCAAAGGCGGCCCCAGGGCCGCCTTTGCCCTGCCCCCCAGCTCTTAGCTCCCCCTTGGGTTTCCGATCACTGTCAGTGGCAGGGGGCTTCTTCCTGCTTTCCCTTTCGCCTCCCTGCATTGTGCCTACATATGCAAATTAACCGCCATCTTGTTGGCAGTTAACTGCCAGTCTTAGTTGGCAGTTAATTTGCATATAGCCCTGATTAGCCAATCAAAAGGGTATCGTCGTACGCCAATTACCATTTTTCTCTTTTATTAGATAGGATTATTCCCTTGTGATCTGAGAAGATGCTTGGTATGATTTCAATCTTCTTATATTTGGGGAGACTTTGCTTGTGACCCAATATGTGTTCTATTTTTGAAAATGCCCCATGTGCTCTTGAGAAGAACGTATATTCCGTGGCTTTGGGGTGAAGTGTTCTGAAGATGTCAAGTCCATCTGATCTAGTGAGTCATTTAGGATTGCTGTTTCTTTGCTGATTTTTTGTCTAGAGGATTTGTCCAGTGATGTCAGTGGTGTGTTTTAGTCCCCTACTATGATTGTGTTGTTGTTGATCTCTCCCTTGTTATTTTCCAGGAGGGTTTTTATGTATTTGGGTGCTCCTGCATTGGGTGCATATATGTTTATCAGGGTTATATCCTCTTGTTGTATCGATACCTTTAATATTATGAATTGGCCTTCCTTATCTCTTGTTTTGACCTTCACTTTGATGTCTATTTTGTCAGATATAAGTATTGCTACCCCAGCTTTTTTTTCATTTCCATTTGCCTGAAAGATATTTTTCCATCCCTTCACTTTCAGTCTGTGCGAGTCCCTTTTTCTGAGGTGGGTCTCTTGTAGACAGCATATATATGGGTCATGTCTTTTTATCCATTCAGCCACTCGATGTCTTTTGATTGTAGCGTTTAGTCCATTTACATTTAAAGTTATTATTGAAAGGTACGTGCTTGGATTCATTTATATTTTTGTGCCTGTGTTCTATCTTACCTTTATATTTCTTCTTTTTACAGCATTCCTTTTAGCATTTCTTGCATTTCTGGCTTGGTAGTGATGAACTCCCTTAGCCTTTTTTTGTCTGCAAAGCTCCTGATTTCCCCTTCAATTTTGATTGATAGTCTTGCTGGATATAGTATTCTTGGATTCAGTCCTTTGCTTTGCAACACTTCGTATACCTCCTTCCATTCCCTTCTAGCTTGATGTGTTTCTGTTGAGAAATCATTTGATAATCTGATGGGGGATCCTTTGTAGATAACTCTCTGTTTCTCTCTTGCAGCCTTTAAGTTTCTCTCTTTGTCTTGTACATTTGCCATCGTTATTATGACGTGTCTTGGTGTGGGTCTTTCGGTGTTCCTCTTGCTTGGGACTCTCTGTACTTGTGTAACTTTTTTCTTCCCCATATCTGGGAAGTTTTCTGTCATTATTTCTTCAAATAGATTTTCTAATTCTTGCTGCTCTTCTTGTCCTTCTTGCAGCCCTATTATGTGTATGTTACTTTGTTTCATGTTGTCCCAAAGCTCCCTTAGGCTCTCCTCCTGCTTTTTAATTTTTTTCTCCAGTTGTTGTTCAGATTGAGCTTTTTTCTCTGCCTTTAGCTTCTAACTCACTAATTCGGTCCTCTGCTTCTTCTAGTCTGCTGTTGAAACTTTCCATGGTGTTGTTGCTTGTAGCTATATCACTTTTCATTTCTTCCTGATTCTTGCATAGGTTGTTGATTTTCTCATCTATCCGGTGAATGAATTGTACAACCATTATTCTGAATTCTTTTTCTGTCATGTTGCATGCTTCAACTTCATTAATTTCCTTTCTTGGTGACTCCTCATTGTCTTTCCGATGTGTGTTGTGTCTTTCTTGGCGACTCCTCATTGTCTTTCCTCTGGGTGTTGTGTCGTCTCTTCATTCTGATTATCTCCCGATGGTTCAAACGTCGAGTTGCGTGGGCCTGGGCCGTGTGCAGTGGGAGCCTCACACCACCCTAGTGTCACTGAAGAGCTCTGACACTAAGATGTGTTGTTGTTGTGGGTTGGTGGGAACCAGGCTTGTTCAGAGTCAGTGTTGCCAGCGCTCAATGTGGCCTCGTGTGCGCCCTTAGAATCAGGGACCCTGCCTGAAACAGAGACCCCCCTGGAGCGTGTTGAAAATCAGCGCCCCCTAGCATGTGCCTGGAGTCAGAGTTCCCCAAGAATCCAGTATCAGAGTCTCTGTTGCTTCACGCGACCTCACATTAAGAATCAGGGTCCCTGTGTGCCCTTGCACCAAGAATTGGAGTCACTGGCTCTTAGTATGAATGCACAGGGAATCAGGGATCTCAGGCGCAGGTGATAAGAAACACAGTCAAGTCACTGGTGCTTGGTGCTGCCTCCTGCCCAGAGAATCGGGGTCCCTGGTCCCGGGCTACGCGAGACAAATTCTCGGTGTTCCGCGCAATTGCTCCCAGCCCAGGGCTCCGAAGCCAGCAGTGCGCGCAGGATCAGTTCCCAGTGTTTGCTCCCAGCCCAGGACTCCTGAACCTGGCATTACATGGGACCAGTTCCAAGGTGCTCATGCACTTCCAGGCTTAAGTTTCTGTGACAGCAGTCAGGCCCAGGCAAGGGGTGGGTCTATCAGTTACTATGGCGCTGCTCGCAAGCCTGCGGGGAGGGGGGATGGGCTCTGTTACTCAAGGATCTGCCGCGGGGATTTCTGAACTTTTGGTGTCCGCAGGTCTGTAGCTGTGGTCACAGGTCTCTGTCCCCAGTGGCTGCACGTCCTGGTATGCGTCTGAGATCAGACTGGGTGTTGCTGAGGCCAGGATCCTAGTCTCAAGCAGCTCTGTTTCTCCAGATGGCGTGGTCGCTGTGCCCGTGCTGGCCGCCCAGGAGTGTCCGCGCAGGGAGCGGGGCTCCGTCATCTAAGACTGCCCGGTTTAGCAGCCCCTTAGAAGACCTGCAGAATCTAACTGTCCCTAGCTCATACACACACACACCACACATGTCCACACACTCCTCTATCACTTCCTTGCGCTCTCACACTCTCTCCCTCCCTACCTCTAGAATGGTAAGTTTAATCAGGTTGCTTTAAGGACAAACTGAGATAATGTGTATATCAAAGCCTAAGATGGTGCCATGTACACAGGCTCTGCAAGATAACAAGGGGACACTGGCCCTGGCCTGGTTTCTCAGTTGGTAGGAGCATTGTCCTGTAAACCAAAAGGTTTTGGTTTCGATACCTGGTCGGGTGTGTATGGGGGAGACAACTGATGGATGTTTCTCTCACATTGATGGGGTCTCTCTCTCTCTCTCTCCCTCCTCCCCTCCCTCTCTCCTTCTCCCTCTCTCCCCCTTTTTCTTTCTGTAAAAATCAATAGAAACATATCCTCAGGTGAAATTTTTTTAAAAAGATAACAAGTGGGGAGTCCTTAGTGTCTTTCTTCCTTTACTCTCAGCTAGTAAATGACTGTAGAAAATAACCATCTTAAAGTATTTCCATGTTTTTTAGAGTATTATAAGAATTAATGAAGTAATCTTTGTGAAAAAGTTCACGGTAAACGTTCAAGTACTAGACAGTATGTCAGTTAGGATGCTCTAGATCAGTGGTTCTCAACTTTCCAAATGCCGCAACCCTTTAATACAGTTCCCCATGTTGTGGTGACCCCCAACCATAAAATTATTTTCATTGCTACCTCATAACTGTAATGTTGCTACTGTTATGAATCGTAATGTAAATATCTGATATGCAGGATGTATTTTCATTGTTTCAAATTGAACATAATTAAAGGATAGTGATTAATCACAAAAACAATATGTAATTATATATGGTTTCGATACCTGGTCGGGGTGTGTATGGGGGAGACAACTAATGGATGGTCTTAGGCGACCCCTGTGAAAGGGTCATTTGACCCCCAAAGGGGTCGCGACCCACAGGTTGAGAACCGCTGCTCTAGATGTAATAGGAAACCCTACTCAGTGGCTCAAATAGTAAAGAAACGTCACAGTAGAGGTTTGACATTTTCTGGTACACTATATAATAAAGGCCTAATATGCTAAGTGTCCGGTCATCCATTCAACCAAAGCATAATATGTTAATGATATGCTAAGGCCGCTCAACCGTTAGCTATGACATGCACTGACCACCAGGGGGCAGACGCTCTGACTGGTAGGTTAGCTTGCTGCTGGGGTCCAGCCAATCAGTTCCTCCCAGGCTGGGCAACCTTCCACAGCCCTTTCTGGCCCCGATTGTGCACCGGTAGGGTCCCTTGACCTGGCCTGCGCTCTCTCTCAATCCAGGACCCCTCAGGGGATGTCAGAGAGCTGGTTTCAGCCTAATACAGCAGGCCAGGCTGAGGGACCCCCCCACTGGTGCAGAATTTGTGCACCGGGCCTCTAGTAGTACAATAAGGGCTTCAGCCTTGTTTCTCTGAAGCTTTTCTTTGTGTGTTAGCTTTGTCCTCGAATTGATACTGGCTGGCTTCAGTAGTTGCATGTGTCTCATCCAGATTTAACATTCTTCAAAAGAGGAAAAGACACCATCTCTTCCAGTTTATCATCTTTAGCATCATTTCTCAACCTCAATACTCTTGATATTTTGGGCCAGATCATTTTTTAAAATATATTTTTATTTATTTCAGAGAGGAAGGGGAGAGGGAAAGAGAGATAGAAACATTAATGATGAGAATCACCAATCGACTGCATCCTGCATGCCCCCTACTGGGGATTGAGCCCACAACCCGGGCATGTGCCCTTAGCTGGAATCGAACCCAGGACCCTTCTATCCACTGAGCCAAACCAGCCATGTCCCAGATAATTTTTTTTTTGAGTGGGATACTGTCCTGTGCATTGTAAGATGTTTAGCAGCATTGTCTTGACTCTACCTACATGCCAATCGTACACCCAAACAATACCAGTTGAAAACAAAAATGTTTTCAGACATTATCAAATGTCCCTTGGGAGGCAAAATTGCCCCATTGAGAACTAGGAGTTCCTCAGAAGTGAGGAAACCTTTATCAGAAACTGCTGCAGTATCTTTTTCCTGTTAGCGCCTGCCCTATCATGTCTGCTTAGCCATACCCATATTGCTTTGCATACCCATGCTTAAATCAGTTATTGACCACCACCATGATTGATTTAGGAATTAGTCAGCTTTCTAACCTGAGAGGAGGTTATCTAAACAAAAATGGGTTTTGTTGTGAGGGTAGAGGGGTCTGAATGTGGGGTAGGTAACAACAGTCTACTAAGAGGGGGGAAAAACTATTTACTCTAAAAATTGCTTACCCGTGGCAAGGGCCTATTGAAGGTGCTATGTTGGAAAATGCAGGCAATTTAACTATTGGGTCTGCTGGAGTGATTTGGAATGGTAGTATAACATTAGTTTAAGACTGGGGTTAAGTTAATATTGTTCAACATTGACCTCTAACACCAAGCACAGATCCCAGTAGATAGCTGTAGATGCTTAATGAAAAGTTTTTGAGTGATTACCCATAGGAAAAGGCCAATCAGAATGCTCCCATGTGTAAAATGGTGTTTTGGATTCATTGAGCAGGCAGTGTGATTATAAATGCAGTTGGCTGAGCCCTGGCTGGTTTGGCTCAGTAGATAGGCTTGCGAACTGAAGGGTCCCAGGTTTGATTCCTATCAGTGGAAAATGCCTGGGTTTCGGGCTCAATCCCCAGTAGGGGGTGTGCAAGAGGCAGCCGATTAATGATTCTCTTTCATCATTGATGTTTTTATCTTTCCCTCTCCTCTCCTCTCTGAAATCAATAAAAATATAAATGAATGAATGAATGAATGAATGAATGAATGAATGAATGAATAAATAAATAAATAAATAAATAAATGCAGTTGGCTAGAAATCAGAGACTTGAATAGACCACCCCCATTCCTTTCTTCAAAATAAACTATATTTAGCTTTAGAGCAGCAGTTCTCAACCTGCATGTCGTGACCTCTTTGGGGGTTGAACGACCCTTTCACAGGGGTCGCCTAAGATCATCGGAAAACACATATAATTACATATTGTTTTTGTGATTAATCACTATGCTTTAATTATGTTCAATTTGTAACAATGAAAATACATTCTGCATATAAGATATTTACATTACGATTCATAACAGTAGCAAAATTACAGTTATGAAGTAGCAACGAAAATAATTTTATGGTTGGTGGTCACCACAACATGAGGAATTTTATTAAAGGGTCGTAGCATTAGGAAGGTTGAGAACCACTGCTTTAGAGGAAACTATGATTTGACCTAAATAGTGCCTTAAAATAAGCATGAAGTATTTGACTCATAATATTGATATTATTTCATTTGGTTTCTTGTATTTACTCCTTTAGAACTAACCATTTCACCCTGGCTGGTGTTGCTCAGTGGTTAGAGTGTTGGCCTGTGCACTGAAGGTCCTGGGTTTGATTCCTGGTCAAGGGCACGTATCTCGGTTACAGGTTTGATAGGTCAGGGCATGTGCAGGAGGCAGTCAATCTCTCTTTCTCTCCCTCTCCATCTCTGTCATTTGCCCCCTCCCTTCCACTAAAAAGCAGTGGAAAAAATATCCTAGATGAGGATTAACAGCCACAACAAAATAGAATTAACAATTTCTATGACATTGATAATAACTCTTGATTGGATCATCAGTTTATTTACTTAATATACCTGCATATTATATACATTAGATATGAGACAAAAGTACAAATTTAAAAGGATTAGATAAACATGAAGTGAACTATATTACAGTAATATTTTACAAGTTCAAATATGGTTTAATGGTTCAAAATATTTTTTGCTTTATAAAAAACTAACATTTGTCATAAAAACTAAAAATGGAACTTCCATTTGACCCAGTGATCCCACTTCTAGGAATATATCCCAAGAAACTAGAAACACCAATCAGAAAGGATATATACACCCCTATGTTCATAGCAGCACAATTTACAATAGCTAAGATCTGGAAACAGCCTTAGTGCCCATCAGCAGATGAGTGGATTAAAAAACGTTGGGACATCTACACAATGGAATACTATGCTGCTGTATAAAGGAAGAAGCTCCTACCATTTGCAACAGCATGGATGGAGCTGGATAGCATTATGATAAGTGAAATAAGTCAATCAGAGAAAGATAAATATCACATGATCTCACTCATTTGTGGATTATAACAAACATAAATCGCTGAACAAAACAGATCTGGAGACCGAAGCATCAATCAGATGCTCAAACCTCAGAGAGAAGGTAGGGGAGGGTGGGGTAAGGAGGAGAGATCAACCAAAGGACTTGTATGCATGCATATAAGCATAAGCGATGGACGCAGACAGCAGAGGGCAGGACTGGGGGGATGGGAGGGACAATGGGAGGATAAGGACACATTTGTAATACCTTAATCAATAAAGAAAAAAAAGCTGCCATTGATGCTTGAAATCCTGAAAAACAAAAACAAAACCTAACATTTGATTAGAACAGAGTGATTAACTCTGAGTCATTGACTTTTGCAGGGTGGAGGGGAATGATGGACCTGTTCATTATCTTGATTGTGATGATGGTATCACAGTGTATGCATATGTTCAAATTAATCAAATTGAATACATTAAGTATGGCAGGTTTTTATATACAAGTTATACCTCAGTAAATCTGCTTAAAAAAAATTACCAGTAATGCAACTCATGAGCAGTTGGACCACAGGTGCATCTTTTCTGAGCTCCTAGGTGTGAGTCCAAAGCAGCAATAGAACTTGGCTGACTTTCTGTTTCTTTAGTATTTTCCCTTTCTATTAATATTGTATTTTTCCGTTGATTTTTAGAGAGAGGAAGTGGGGGGGAGACAGAGAGAGAGAGAGAAACATTGATGTGAGAAAGACACATTGATTTGTTGTCTTCTGTGCACGCCCTGACCAGGGCCGGGGATCAGGCCTGCAACCGAGGTACATGCCCTTGACCAGAATCAAACCCGGGACCCATCAATCCAAGGACTGATGCTTTATCCATTGAGCCAAATCAGCTAGGGCTCCTCTCTGAGATTTTAGAATTGAAAATATATGCTCTATTTCTCTGTATGTGTAGGTGTCTGTAAATCAGAAATGTCTTTACTTGTACAAATTAAAAAGGATTAGATAAACATGAACTATTTTTACAGTAATATTCAAATATTTCAAAATAATTTTTCTATTAAACATTATTTGGTTAGAACAGACTGATTCTCTGTGAGTCATTTTTAAAATTTTGGTATAACCCTAAGGAAAATAGTAACTGCTGGTTCTTAGAGAAAAAATTTAATGTAAGGAAATGGTTGAGTAAGTGTTAGAATATTAAAAAAAAGCAAAACGGGAAGAGGTTGGAGTTATCAGAACCTCAAATTTCAGAGAAGGGGCTTCAGAGAGCTGATGCCAGTACTTCTGAGGGGAGCATTGAAGCTGGTTGTGTCTATACATGTCAGAAAGTAATGCTGGAGACTAGAACCAACTGCTAGGGCAGTGATGGTGCAAATAGCAAGCAAAGGAAGAAATAGTCCCTTCCAGCCTCTTCAGGTACCTACTGCTGGTGGTGGAACCTGACAGGAAGCCAGCTAAGGAAAGAAAAATGTAGTTTGCAGAGTTCCAGTCCCGATTCACAAAGGGTAAGGGTGGAGTTCAAAGAGATAGTTTAAAAAGTGACACATTTAACACTTTGAATGAAACAGATATTCAAAGAACTGGTCCCAGGTTCCATTAATTAAATTTTTATTTTATTTTCATGGCAATCATAGCAAGAAAGAATACCTGAGAGGCATGATGTAGAGCAGGGTGAGCAAATTTCCTATAAGGATCAGATTTTAAATATTTGAGGCTTTGCAGGCCATAGGATCTCTGTCTCTAATACTTGGCTTTGCCTTTGTAGCACAAAAGCAGCCTTAGACAATATGTAACAAATCCTATATAATAAAAGCCTAATATGCTAAGTGTCCGGTCATCCAGTTGTCCATTCAACCAATTAAAGTGTAATATGCTAATGATATGCTAAGGCTGCTCAACTGCTCACTATGATGTGCAGTGACCACCAGGGGGCAGACGCTCAATGCAGGAGCTGCCCCCTGGTGGTCAGTGCACTCCCACAGAGGGAGCGCTGCTCAGCCAGAAGCCAGGCTCACAGCTGGCGAGCACAGCGGCAGTGGCGGGAGCCTCTCCCGCCTCCACTACAGTGCTAAAGATGTCCAACTGGCGGCTTAGGCCCGCTCCCTGCGGGCCTAAGCCATCATTGGACATCCCCTGTGGGCTCCCAGACTGCCAGAAGACACAGGCCAGGCTGAGGGACCCCCCTGAGTGCATGAATTTTGTGCACCAGGCCTCTAGTAAACAATAAAAGTTTATTTATAGAAATGGGTAGTGGGCTAGATTTAGCCCTAGGGCTATAATCTGTCGACTCCCCATGTGGTGCATTTACACCTAGGGTGAAGTTAGCACTTAGTGATTGTCCATATCCTATCTAATAATAGACAAACATGGTAATTAACCATACCTCCGACACGCTTCCCATGGGCTAATCAAGGTGATATGCAAATTAACTGCCAACCAAGATGGCGGCTGGCAGCAGGCAGCTGAAGCGAACAGGAGGTTTGCTTGCTCCAGTGATGGAAGAAGCCAAGGTTCCCTGCCTGCCGCTGCCGGCCTCTGAGCTGCACTCTAAGAAACAATGTTGCAATTATAGAAGCTAAACAAACCCCAGAAACCTGCTTTCAGCCAGCCAGGCCTCAGAGCTGGAGCTGCAACAGTGTTTCAATTATAGAAGCCAAACAAACCCACATACCTGCTTTTAGCAGCCGAGGTCTCAGAGCTGGAGCTGAGCCTCAGAGCTAAAGCCGGCTCTCAGTTCCAGTGACAGCCATAGAAGGTAAATAAATCCCAGAATTTAAAAAAAAGAAAAAAAGGAGAGGTTGGGAGCTTCATTCACCCGCCAGCCTGAAAACGGCCCTCAGCCCCTCACCCAGACTGGCCAGGCACCCCAGTGGGGATCCCCACCCTGAAGGGGGTGTGACCAGCTGCAAACAGCCATCAGCCCCTCATCCAGGCTGGCCAGGCACCCAAGCGGGACCCCCACCCTGATCTGGGACACCCTTCAGGGCAAACCAGCTGGCCCCCACCCGTGCACCAGGCCTCTATCCTATATAGTAAAAGGGTAATATGCAAACTGACCCTAACAGCAGAAGGACTGGGAATGACTGGTCACTATGACACAGACTGACCACCAGGGGGCAGACGCTCAATGCAGGAGCTGCCCTCTGGTGGTCAGGGCACTCTCACAGGGGAGGAGCTCTGCTCAGCCACAAGCCAGGCTGATGGCTGCCAGTACAACGGTGGCGGTGGGAGCCTCTCCTGCCTCCTCAGCAGCGCTGAGGATATCCAACTGCAAGTTCAGGCCTGCTCCCCGCTGGCAAGTGGACACTCCCCGAGGGCTGCCAAGCTGCCAGAGGGATGTCTGCTTGCCATCTTAGGCCCAATCCCCCAGGGAGCCGGCCTAAGCCAGCAGGTGGTCATCCCCTGAGGGGCCCCTCCCTACCCCCCTAGTGCACAGATTTTTGTGCACCGGGTTTCTAGTGGATTTATATTTGGAATAACCTTGATAGTTTTTAATTTGAAAGTTTCATCTTTATAAATCTGATTAGACTAATTTTTAAAGACCTCATGCTGGCTGAAGGCCTATAAGAATACTAGGGGAAGTGTTAGCTCTGCCATTCTTTTGTTCACTTAGGGATTGCATTATTAGTATTATCTTTAATTTTAAAAGAAACCTGTTTTTATTGATTGTAGAGAGAATGGAAAGGAGAAGGAGAGAGAGATAGAAACATCAGTGATGAGAGAGAATCATTCATCGGTTGCCTCCTGCACACCCCCTACTGGGGATTGAGCCCACAAACCAGGCATGTGCCCTGTCAGGACCTGGAATCAAACCCGTGACCTCCTGGTTCATAGGTCAACACTCAACCACTGAGCCAACCTGGCTGGGCCTTTAATGCATTTTTTAAGCCACTTCCTCATTTTTGAATACTTTAGTTATAAATTTGTGTAGTTGTACAATGATATGAATGTACTTAATGCAGTGAATACTTAAGAATGGCTAAAATAGAAAATTTATGTTACATACTAGAGGCCTGGTGCATGAAATTCGTGCATGGGAGGGGAGTGTCCCTCAGCCCAGCCTGCACCCTCTCCAATCTGGGACCCCTTGGGGGATATCCAACTGCCAGTTTAGGCCCAGCAGTCGGACATCCCTCTCACAATCCGGGACTGCTGGCTTCTAACTGCTCACCTGCCTGCCTTCCTGATTGCCCCCAACCACTTCTGCCTGCCAGCCTAACCCCTAACCGCTTCTCTGCTGGCCTGATTGATGCCTTACTGTTTCCCTGCCGGCCCGATCACCCCCAACTTCCCTCCCCTCCCAGCCTGGTCACCCCCAACTGCCCTCCCCTGTAGGCTTGCTCGCCCACAACTGCCCTCCCTTGCTAGCCTGATCGCCCACAGCTGCTGTCCCCTGCCGGCCATCTTGTAGCAGCATCTTGTGATGACGTGTGGGCGGCCATCTTGTGGTGACGTAGTGCCAGGGCATGACACCACCTAGGCTTTTATTATATAGGATATTTTACCACACACAAAAAAAGATGTAACTTTACTTGCATCTATAACTTCTTGTTATAGAGCATCACTCTTTGCTCAGATATCTCAAATACTGGCATGAAACCTCATAAGGTGTCAGTTAACCATCCATACATTAAATTCATAAAGATTGATTTCTTGTTGGTTTTAGTAAAAAGAATGTAAATAGAATATTTAGTACAGTCTCTCTACTCCCAGTAGACCATCCTGTGCACACCTGGGTATGCACACACCCACTGTATTAGAGACCTGTTTCCTAATAGAATGGTTTTACTTAATATTGAGGCAGTACATTAATAATTTTGCAAACTGGACTTTTTCTCTAGTTCTTTCCTTGCCAACGTACATTGCTAATGGAGTTATCCTGACTTTGTGTTTTCATGCCTACTCTCCCATTCCTAATCCAGCTCTGCTTTTCATCCATATTTCTTGAACACTTTATATAAGCTTCTATTATAACACTCATCACATCATATTTTATTTATTTGCTTATATATCTCTCCTCCTCCCTTTTTGAGTAGCATGTCTTGGTTATATACTATATTCCCAGCACCTAGCTGTGGCACACAACATGCTCTGACTAAATTATTGGAATCAGAACTTACCCAGCCATTGATAAGCTTCTTAGTAGTTCATAATTAATCTGAGCTATTTTTGGTGGTTCAGCCAGCTCTTCCTTCCAAGTGTAATTTTGGTCAGCTTTAGTTTTTTCCCAGAGGTCTAAATCTTATTTTTACTGCCAGCCACAGCCCTTTTTCATACCAGTATTTGGCAGTTAGGAAGATTAGAACACCAGTTACATTTGCATAGTACATAGCTTTCAGAATAATTATTGTAAGTAATCTTGCTGGTGTTGGTTAATTCATTAAATACCTACTGACTCTGTGCTATGTGCTAGAAATCCTGCTGGGGATACACAGTGAGCATTTTACATACAAGGGAACTGAGAAGTCGGATGACAGGTATAAGATTACATATCGAGTTAACTGACAGAACTGTGACTAGATCCTAGGCCTCCTGACTCATTGGGTGGAAGGGAGTTGCTCTGAGAAGAGTTAGAGCAGGATAGTTGGGATGGTACTTGTAAGAGGGTTTGTTTATGATCATCCTAACCTCTACTTGTGTATTTTCAGTAATTGAGGAGCCTAGTGTTTTCAAGGAAGTACCTTACATTTATTTAGACCATGTTGGAGGTTCAGTTTGGGATACCGGGCACCTGGTCCAACCTTTCAGGTGGTCAGATGAGGATCAGAGTACAAACTCAATTCAGGATTCTCTTGGAATGAATGGTTTGGAGAATTCTGTGGGGTCTTATGCCTTCGCTGCTAGGAGAGTAATTGACTGATGTGTGTCAGCCAAATAGAATCTTAGAGAAAGGGTGGCTGGCTGCCCTGTTGCTGATGTGTATCTTGGTGTGGCCTCTGCAGGATCAGGTTGATATGGTCCTTGTCATTATTTGATGTTTCAGAAATTGTTTACCTAGAAGTGATAATTTTTGAGAAAAGAGATCACATTAACCCAAAGATCTAAGGACAGGTTTATAAGTCAAAATACCGACTTAGCCCGGCCAGTGTGGCTCATTGATTGAGAATTAACCTATGAACCAGGAGGTCACAGGTTCGATTCCCCATCAGAGTACGTGCCCGGGTTGCAGGCCCAATCCCCAGGGAGAGGCATGCAGGAAGTAGCTGATTGATGATTCTCTCTTATCGTTGATGTTTCTATCTCTCCCTCTCCCTTCCTCTTTGAAATCAATAAAAATATATTTTAAAATAATGATGTATAGTGGGAGATGTATATCTTGCTCAGAATCTGGAATCTGTCTAAACCAGGGATTCCAACCCACTGGGCTCTAGCCTGGTGCCAAATTAAAAATCAGAAGGTTGCTTGCTTGCTAAGAAAGAATTAAGAGCTGGTTGAATAGTATCTTCCTATGAGTGTCTGTCACATTGAAGTATTCTTTCTTAATTACTTAACATTCAGAATCAAACCACCCAGACTTGTAGGAGGAGACTACTGTATTTTTGCCCTTTCACTTTTTGATATTCAGTTGTCAAAAAAGCCTCTCTCAGCCCCGGCCTGTGTGGTTCAGTTGGTTGGAGCATTGTCCCATACACGGAAAGGTGGCAGTTTTGATTTCTGATCAGGCCACATACCTATGTTTTGGGTTTAATCCCTAGTCAGGGTACAGGATATGTTAAGGAGGCAACTGACCACGTTTCTCTCACATCGATGTTTTTTACTCTCTCTCTCAAATGAATTTTTAAAAAATTAAGCCCTAGCCATTGTTGCTCAGTAGTTGGAGTGTCATCCTGCGTATTGAAGGGTGGTGGGTTTGATTCCTTGAAGGGTGGTGGGTTTGATTCCCTGTCAAGGGCACATACCTGGATTGCAAGTTCAATCCCCTGCCTGGTTGGCGCCTGCAGAAGGCAACCAATCAGTCTGTCTTTCTCACATCAATGTGTGTGTGTGTGTGTGTGTCTCTCTCTCCCTCCCCCCACCCCCCGCCACCATCCCTCCCTCCATTCCACTCGCTAAAAATCAATGGGGCGGGGGAATATCCTCAGGTGAGGATTGCAACAACAACACAATTTTTTTTAAAAGCCTGTCATTACCAATTTCTGTCGGGAGAGAGAACTGGTTTAAACTTCCAGGAGTACCACTTATTTTCTTTTGTTATTATTATTATTTAAGCCTCTCCCAAAGATACATTTTTCATTGATTCTAGAGGGAGGGAGGGAGGGAGGGAGGGAGGGAGGGAGGGAGGGAGGGAGAGAGAGAGAGAGAGAGAGAGAGGAGAGAGAGAGAGAGAGAGAGAGAGAGAGAGAGAGAAACATTGATTGGCAGCTGCCTTTCGTTCACACCCTGACCAGGGATTGAACCCGTAACTGGGCATGTGTCCTGACCAGGAATTTGGTATTATGCTGTAGTCAACTGAGCCACACCAGCCAGGGCAGTACTGCTTATTTTATATTCACTATTACTTGGGTAATATATAAAATCTATTATTTCATGAAATTTGTGGTAGTTTGTGCTACTTAATATGATTGAAGAATAGCTTACCATCTTCACTTTGATTCCTGTAACGCTCTCCACAAAGGACTGATGCATTTTCTACTTCCACTGAGCACTTTTCTGTGGGCACACTGAATTTAGTTCCTATTTTTTTCTCCAGGGTCATCTAGTAGCAGGCACCCAAATCAGGCAACTCCAAAGAAAAGTGGTTTAAAGAATGGCCAAATGAAGAATAAAGATGACGAGTGCTTTGGGGATGATATTGAAGAGATCCCAGACACAGATTTTGATTTTGAAGGGAACCTAGCCCTATTTGACAAGGCAGCTGTGTTTGAGGAGATTGATACATATGAGAGGAGAAGTGGTACCCGTTCCAGGGGTATCCCAAATGAAAGGCCTACTCGGTACCGCCATGATGAGAACATCCTGGAGTCAGAGCCCATAGTCTACCGTCGGATTACAGTGCCCCACAATGTGAGCAAGGAGTTCTGCACAGGTGAGTTTTGCACGAGATCCCACATCCTCCTGGCTGCTCTCCCCTTCCTGTTATGCTTGGAACAGAATGACCCAGATTCTGACCCAGAGTCTTATAGTAGGAATTAATTAAAGTGGCTTGGTGGTTGGCGATTAATATTGTCTCTTGGGGATTATGGCCAATACAACATAATTACCTATCATTGTGAGGGAGTTAATTTCTCTACATGTCCATTTATATCCTGCATCTGGCAGAATCTGTTCTGCAGTTTATTTAGTACTAAAGGCTGGTGCACAAAATTCATGCATGAGTAGGGTCCCTAGGCCTGGCTGGCAATCAGGGCCGATCTGTGGGGTGACTGGTGGGGCGATTGGGGCCCCCATGCACCCACCTGGGCTGGCCTGGTGCCGCTGGTCTCCTCCCTCTGCAGAGTGACGGGTGGGGTGATGGGGGGGGGGGTGCGCTGGCACCTGCCTTAGCTGGTGGCCTGATGCCGCCTGCTCACTGGCCCCACCCCCCACTGCCACTGCTGGACAGAGCCTGCGGGCTGGGGGCAGCTCCTGTGTTGAGCATCTGCCCCCTGTTGGTCAGTGCACATCATAGTGACTGGTCGTTCCACCATTCAGTTGATTTGCATATTAGGGTTTTATTATATAAGACTAGAGGCCCAGTGCACAAAATTCTGTGCACTCGGAGGGATGGGGAGATTCCTCAGCTCGGCCTGTGCCCTCTCCCAGTCTGGGACCCCTCGGGAGATAACGACCTGCTGGCTTAGGCCTGCTCCCAGGTGGCAGAGGGCAGGCCCAATCCCTAGGTGCAGCCCCTGGTCGGGCTCAGAGCAGGGCTGATTGGGGAGTTGGGGCGCCGCCCCCTGTCATGCACAGAACAGGGCAGATCGGGAGTTTGCGATGCCACCCTCAGTCACGCTCAGGGTAGGGCCGATTGGGGGGTTGGGGCACCGTCCCCTGTCACACTCAAGGCAGGGTCGATGGGGAGGTTGCAGCGCCACCCCCTGTCATGCACAGAGCAGGGCCAATCAGGGGGTTGGGGCGCTAACCCCTGTCACTCACAGAGCAGGGCCCATCAGGGGGTTGGGGCTCCGTACCCTGTCATGCACAGAGCAGGGCCCATCAGGGGGTTGGGGAGCTCCCCCCGTCACTCACAGAGTAGGGCCAATAGGAGAGTTGGGGCACTGCCCCCTATCACACACAGAGCAGGGCGGATCAGGGGCTTGGGGCGCCGCACCCTGTCACACTCAGGGCAGGGCCGATGGGGAGGTTATGGCTCTACCTCATCACACACAGAGCAGGGCCTGTGGGGGGCGGTTGGGGCGCCGCCCTCTATCACCCATAGAGCAGGGCCGATCAGAGGGTTGGGGCGCCGCCACTGTCACACTCAGGGAAGGGCCGATGGGGAGGTTATGGCTCTACCCCGTCACACACAGAGCAGGGCCTGTGGGTGGGGTGGGGGGGCACCACACCCTGTCACACACACAGCCGCAGGGCGATCAGGGGGTTGGGGAGCTCCCCACTATGAGGCACAGAGCAGGGCCGATCAGGGGGTTGGGGTGCCTTCCCCTGTCATGAACAGAGCAGGGTGGATAGGGAGGTTGTGGCCCCGCCCCCTGTCACACACACAGCCGCAGGGCGATCAGGGGGTTTGGGCGCTGCCCCCTGTCACGCTTATCCCAGTGCCGGGAGGCCTTGCGGCTCCACTGATCCCGGTGCTGGGAGGCATATTACCCTTTTACTATATAGGGTAGAGGCCTGGTGCACGGGTGGGGGCCGGCTGGTTTGCCCTGAAGAGTGTCCCGGATCAGGGTGGGAGTCCCCACTGGGGTGCCTGGCCAGTCTGGGTGAGGGGCTGAGGCCTGTTTTCAGGCTGCCGGGTGACTGAGGCTCCCAACCGCCCCCTTTTTTTTTTTTTTTTTTTTTATTCTGGGCCAGTTTTAGCTCTGAGGCTTGGCTCCAGTTCTTAGGCCTCCGCTGCTGAAAGCAGGTATCTGGTTTATTTGGGTTCTATAATCGAAACACTGTTTCAACTCCAGCTCTGAGATCCCGGCTGGCTGAAAGCAGGTTACTGGGGTTTTGTTTAGCTTCTGTATTTGTAACAATGTTTCAAACTGCAAGCTCAGAGGCCGGCAGCGGCAGGCAGGGAACGTTACCTTCCTCTGTCACTGAAGCAAGTAAGCCTCATGTTCGCTTCAAGCTGCCTGGCTGCTGGCCGCCATCTTGGCTGGCAGTTAATTTTTATATCATCCTAATTAGCCAATAGGAAGGGTAGCAGAGGTATGGCTAATTACCATGTTTCTCATATATTAGACTAGGGGCCCGGTGCACAAAATTCGTGCACTGTGTGTGTGTGTGTGTGTGTGTGTGTGTGTGTGTGGAGTGTCCCTCAGCCCAGCCTGCCCCCTCTCACATACTGGGAGCCCTCAGGCGTTGACCCCCATCACCCTCCAATCGCAGGCTCCGCCCCTGCCCAGGCCTAACGCCTCTGGCCTAGGCGTCCGGCCCGGGCAGCGGGGACCCACAGTTGCAGCGGCCCCGCGATCGTGGGCTTCGCTTTAGGCCCAGGCAAGGGGCCCCTAGCTCCTGGGACTGCCAGCTTCGACCGTGCCCAGCTCCCATCGCTGGCTCCACCCCTACTTCCTGCTATCAATGGCCAGGGCGGAAAAGGTGCCTGATTCTCTGATCATGGCTGGGGGGCAGGGCAAAGGCGGCCCAGGGCCGCCTTTGCCCTGCCCCCCAGCTCTTAGCTCCCCCCTGGGTTTCCAATCACTGTCAGTGGCAGGGGGCTTCTTCCTGCTTTCCCTTTCGCCTCCCTGCATTGTGCCTACATATGCAAATTAACCGCCATCTTGTTGGCAGTTAACTGCCAATCTTAGTTGGCAGTTAATTTGCATATAGCCCTGATTAGCCAATGAAAAGGGTAGCTCGTACGCCAATTAGCATTTTTCTCTTTTATTAGTGTTGATAGGATGTTATGATTAATAACTAAAGGCATACGGGCCAACTATCTAGATTCACATAATCCAATCTATTTTCACTTTGGCTTCCCTGTTACTGCCTGAACATTTTAGCAGAAGTTTAACTCTTCATTAATTATTTGCTGTGGTAAAAAACAGTTGGAGATGAATGTTTGAAACCACTGGTTAAAATTAGGGTTTCAGTAAATTACATTTGTTTACTACACTGTATTCATCTCCTGCTAGCCCTGGTCATTGAGGGTTGACTAGTCATAATTGTCATATAACAAAACAGTACCTTGGTAATTGTGTATATCACTGTATATGATAATCTAGAGCAGGGGTGGGCAAACTTTTTGACTCGAGGGCCACAATGGGTTCTTAAACTGGACTGGAGGGCCGGAACAAAAGCATGGATGGAGTGTTTGTGTGAACTAATATAAATTCAAAGTAAACATCATTACATAAAAGGGTACGGTCTTTTTTTTCAATAGTTTTATTCATTTCAAACGGGCTGGATCCGGCCCGCGGGCCGTAGTTTGCCCACGGCTGGTCTAGAGTCTATTACCCCAGTGCTTTTTAAGTTTCTTTTTTTTTTTTCTTTTTTTTTTTTTTTTAGCAGTAGAGTCTTCAGACATATAAAAGCAGGTAAAAGCAGCTGTGGGAGAGGTGTTCTACCTCATCTCTGTCCCTTCCTCCCAAACCACATTCTTAACTGGGCTTCTTGGAATATAGTTTGAAAACCATTGTTATAGAATTATCTTAAGCTAAAGGGGGAATCATAATCATTTTAATAGGTAGAGAAGAAACTGAGTAATTGGTTTGAAGTTTTGAATGTAAATTTTGAATGCTAGTAGTGCTTATAGGGAGAATTATGGAGCCAGCTTAATTATATGGAAAAGAATCAGATCTGACATGGCTTTTTTTTTTTTTAATATGTTTTTATTGATTTCAGAGAGAGGAAGGGATAGGGAGAGAGAGAAACATCAATGATGAAAAACATCAATCGGCTGCCTCCTGCACAGCTCCTACTGGGGATCAAGCCTGCACCCCAGGCATGTGCCCTGACTAGGAATTGAACTGTTCATGGTGGATGCTCAACGACTGAGCAACACCAGCCAGGCTGGCAATGGCTTTTTGTAGACAGCTATAGAGCTCTATTGTATTTGGTTTTGCTGTGTGTAGAAGTTTGTACCTGCTTTTCATGTGAAGAAAAAAAAAAGACTGTCAAGCTAAGAACGACTCCTAAATTGTTTCCGTCTATCACTAGCAGACTCTGGCAGAGATGCCTCTTTACTAAGGTTGTTTCCTAAGTGTCATAGAGTGTATCTTGCTGAACTTTGATTTTTACCACCTATGTAAAGGCAAACAGCGTAGTTCAGAATCAGGCTTAATTTAACTTGCCATGTTTTAAGTTTTTCAAAGGCAGCTCTCATCCAGCAGTTCAGGTAGTAGTACCTCATATCTGCCATTCCTCTACCTCTGACTGCTCCCCTCTTACTGCCTCTGCTGGTAGCTCTTTGGAGTGAGGTGGTTGGTCATTCAGTATGTGGTTTCCCTGGAATTCCTAAGCTCAGGGAGATGATAGCCTGCCTTGGAGTGAAGTAACTAACTGGGAGAGAATAACAGGGAGAATCAGTAAAGTGTCAACAGTGCTAAGGCAAGGAAATGAAGCCCTTTTGCCTAGCAGGGTCTATGTTGGAAAAGGAGTCAGCAAATAGTTATCCTCCTGAGCAGTTTCTACCCGTGATTTTTATCTCAGCTTCAGATCCTAGGCATAAATAAGCCTCAAAGCAGGTTTTACTGAATGTTATTCAGATATTGCATAGATGGGGACACTTTTCCAATTGGATCGACTACCCAAATGTTAGGATCAGAATAAGGCAAACTATCTGGAATACGTGGGGAAACAACCTAGGTTCATACAATGTTAGTGTTAGGTTACTTGCTTACCTAGTATAATTCTTTCATTTTACAGATGAGACTCTTAAAAACTTTATCCTAAAAAAAAAACAACAAAAAAAAAACAAAAAAAAACTTTATCCTATATACTTTCCTCTTCTGAATGCAGTTAACAGGAAGGAAAATATAGTATGAGAAGGTCAATTTAATGGCAAAATAGACTATAGTCTTTTTTCTTTAGTATGCCCTCAGAAATTGGCCAACTTAGATCAGCCATTACACGAAAAGTGGCTTGGATAGCTACTCAATCTAGCCTTGTGGCATTCATGTTCTAGAACAGTGATGGCGAACCTTTTGAGCTCGGCGTGTCAGCATTTTGAAAAACCCTAGTGCCGTGTCACATATAGAAATTTTTTGATATTTGCAACCATAGTAAAACAAAGACTTTTTTTAAAATTGATATTTATTTTATATATTTAAATGCCATTTAACAAAGAAAAATCAACCAAAAAAAATGAGTTCGCGTGTCATAGGTTCGCCATCACTGTTCTAGAACCTCAGATACCTTGTTTTCTACTAATCCCCAGACCCAGAGAGGCAACAGAAGAAAAGTAACTACCCATTTGGTGATGGCTGGGGTTTTAGGTTCTGAGAGCTCGCTGCTGGGATTCCATATAGTACTGCATGCCAAGTGGTGTTAACAGTTTATAAGCCATTACTATTGCTTATACTTCTTCTCTTGGCAATACTCTTCACCAACTGTGGGTGCTAAGAGGGAACAATGGTATAAAAGTTCTGTTGATTGGGGAAACACATTCAGGAAGCAACTAAATTTAACTCTTGGTTTAAAACAAGTCTTTTCTCTCTGGAAAGCCCTTTTGAGTCTTTTGACAGTACAGGCAGTCCTCAGGTTACGTCAGACTTGATGCACCTTGTTTCGTGGTTATATCGCCATCTCCCATCCTATCTAATAATAGACAAACATGGTAATTAACCATACCTCCGACACGCTTCCCATTGGCTAATCAGGGCGATATGCAAATTAACTGCCAACCAAGATGGCGGCCGGCAGCCAGGCAGCTGAAGCGAACAGGAGGCTTGCTTGCTCCAGTGATGGCGGAAGCCAAGGTTCCCCGCCTGCTGCTGCCAGCCTCTGAGCTGCACTTTAAGAAACCATGTTGCAATTATAGAAGCTAAACACACCCCAGAAACCTGCTTTCAGCCAGCCGGGCCTCAGAGCTGGAGCTGCAACAGTGTTTCAATTATAGAAGCCAAACAAACCCACATACCTGCTTTCAGCAGCCGAGGTCTCAGAGCTGGAGCTGAGCCTCAGAGCTAAAGCCGGCTCTCAGTTCCAGTGATAGCCATAGAAGGTAAATAAATCCCAGAATAAAAAATAAAGAAAAAAAGGAGAGGTTGGGAGCTTTAGTCACCCGCCAGCCTGAAAACGGCCCTCAGCCCCTCACCCAGACTGGCCAGGCACCCCAGTGGGGATCCCCACCCTGAAGGGGGTGTGACCAGCTGCAAACAGCCATCAGCCCCTCATCCAGGCTGGCCAGGCACCCAAGTGGGACCCCCACCCTGATCCGGGACACCCTTCAGGGCAAACCAGCTGGCCCCCACCCATGCACCAGGCCTCTATCCTATATAGTAAAAGGGTAATATGCAAACTGACCCTGACAGCAGAAGGACTGGGAATGACTGGTCACTATGACACAGACTGACCACCAGGGGGCAGACGCTCAATGCAGGAGCTGCCCTCTGGTGGTCAGGGCACTCTCACAGGGGAGGAGCTCTGCTCAGCCACAAGCCAGGCTGATGGCTGCCAGTACAGCGGTGGCGGTGGGAGCCTCTCCTGCCTCCTCAGCAGCGCTAAGGATGTCCGACTGCAGTTAAGGCCTGCTCCCCGCTGGCAAGTGGACATCCCCTGATGGCTGCCGGGCTGCCAGAGGGATGTCTGATTGCCATCTTAGGCCCAATCCCCCGGAGAGCGGGCATAAGCCAGCAGGTGGTCATCCCCTGAGGGGTCCCAGACTGTGAGAGGGCACAGGCCGGGCTGAGGGACCCCCCCTCCCCCCCCAGTGCACAAATTTTTGTGCACTGGGCCTCTAGTTTATTTATTTAAAAAAACGTTCCTTCATTTTGATGTATGTACGTATGTGCTTTATGTTTTTTATTATCTACCACAAGGAAAGGTCAGGAATTGTTATCTTTTTTAAAAATTTTTTTTACTGTTTCACTTCATTACTGCTGTGTTTGCGCTCCATGTGAGTGACGTAGGTGCTTATGTAGGCAGGTTCCAACTTACAGTGAAAATTGCGTTACGTCGCGCTGTAGGAATGGATCTCTGACGTAACCCGAGGACCTATTGTACTGTTGTCTCCAGCAGTCACAGCCTATCAGATATTCCTCTAGCTTGGACCTACTCTGCTAAATAATGATATCAGAGGCCGCATCCGTGTGTGTTAGGTTTGGCTATAAAAATGCTAGATGCATGTGAACACTCGAGAGGTCCCCAAAGAACACTGGTCAGGAGAGTGGTAAGGCCTCAGAGAATCTTTGCTCAACACTCATAATATTCTAAACAAAATATTTAAGACACTTTGGATCAGTCAAAATGCTGTGTGTCGAGTATATTTCCCTCCACGTCCCGCGTGGATTAGGGTTCGGGATCTGAAAGAGGAGCTGCACACAAATGAGAGAGAAAAGAGACAATTTGGAAATGTTGGGGAGCTGGGCGGGCAAGTCCAACTCAAGGAGAAGAACTTCCCCCAATGCTCAGGCTGCTCCAACCTTTTATTTGATCTGGGGTAGCCCTAGGGTAAGGAGGTTTCAATGACACACAGATACTGTCATGATTAAAGGTAGGGAGGTTGCTTCAGCTACCATTATCTAGATCAGGGGTGGGCAAACTTTTTGACTCGAGGGCCACAATGGGTTCTTAAACTGGACCGGAGGGCTGGAACAAAAGCATGGACGGAGTGTTTGTGTGAACTAATACATGTTAACACTGCTGCTGGTGAAGGAGCGGAGGGGAGAGCAAGAGAACCCTCCGCTCTTTCGGCTCCGCGGGCCGGATAGAACACCCGAACGGGCCGGATCCGGCCCGCGGGCCGTAGTTTGCCCACAGCTGATCTAGATTAACTGGGTGGTGCACAGCCCTGACTTTTGCTTGGGCTTCAAGGTTACTAACTTTTGGGGGTCTCTGTCTATACTCAGCTAGTGAAGACAATAAATGGACTTCGGCATCAGCTGTGCTTATTGAAAGTTATTCAAAGACAGTCCTTGTGTTCAGGTTATTAAAATGTACTGGGAAATGGCAATCTATTTATATAAAAACCCTGGGTATAATGCCCATCACATCCAAGGCTTGACTAACCAGAAGGAAGTCAGTCCTGCAGGGGGTGCCTTGGCATCGGCTGCGCCCTCCCTGAGCTGTTTCCCGCAAGGGGGAGGTTTGAGGCAGGAACCCACCCTAAGAGCCTGGACACACTGAATCCTGGGTCGCCTTGCCAAGGGCTTTGCTCTCCCAGAGCTGTTTCCCACGAGGGCGAGGTTTGAGGCAGGAATCTGCCCTCAGAGCATGGACACACTAAGTCCTGGGTCTCCTTGCCAAGGACTGTGCCCTCCCTGAGCTGTTTCCTGTGAGGCCTGAGGGAAGAACCCACCCTCGGAGCACCAGGAGTGCTCAGCGGCAGTCAGTTCTGGGTTGCTGAGGCGGAGGGCACAGGGTGGTAGAATTCTTGGTCTGGCCCAGCAGGGGGCGTGGTCGGCCTTCAAACCAGACCCTGACAGTAGGGAGGAGGGAGCCCCATTCCTCTCAGAATCTGCTGTTGGATAGCTTGCTGTCAGTGGCCTGCCAGCCAGGAACCCCATTCTCCTACACCCCGGACCCTGACAGGAGGGAGGAGGGAGCCCCATTCCTCACAGAATCCACAGGTGGCCAGCTTGCTGTCAGGGGCCTGCCAGCTAGGAATCCTATTCACCTGCATATCTGTATAAAGTTTTAATACATTATACTAGAGGTCGTGGTGGTACTGTTTTACCCACAGCATCTACAGGAATTGCTGCAAATTTACTTCCCAGTGGAAGGACCTTTCATTCCCAATATAAATTACCAATTCCATTAAATGAAACTTCAATTTCTAGACTCGATATAAACAGTGAAGTTGCTAAAACTATTGAAAAGGCCCAACTTCTCATTATTGATGAATGCACGATGGCATCCAGTCATGCTATAAACGCCATAGACAGATTACTAAGAGGATTATGAATTTGAATGTTGCATTTGGTAGGAAAGTTCTCCTTCTTGGAGGGGATTTTTGACAATGTGTCAGTATTGTACCACATGCTATGCGATCAGCCATAGTACAAACGAGTTTAAAGTACTGTAGTGTCTGGGGATGTTTCAGAAAGTTGTCTCTTACAACAAATATGAGATTAGAGGAATCTGCTTATAGTGAATGGTTAGTAAAACTTGGAGATGACAAACTTGATAGCAGTTTCCATTTAGGAATGGATATTATTGAAATCCCCTGTGAAATGATTTGTAACAGATTATTGAAGCTACCTTTGGAAATACAATATCTATAGATAATATTAAAAGTATATCTAAACGTGCAATTCTTTGTCCAAAAAATGAGCACGTTCAAAAATTAAATGAAGAAATTTTGGATATACTCGATGGAGATTTTCACACATATCTGAGTGATGGTTCCATTGATTCAACAGATGATGCTGAAAAGGAAAATTTTCCCATTGAGTTTCTTAATAGTATTACTCTTTTGGGAATCCCGTGTCATAAATTAAAATTGAAAGTGGGTGCAATCATCATGCTATTGAGAAATCTTAATAGCAAATGAGATCTTCATAATGGTACCAGTTTTATTATCAAAAGATTACAACCTAACGTTATCGAAGCTGAAGTATTAACAGGATCTGCAGAGGAAGAGGTTGTTCTGATTCCAAGAATTGATTTGTCCCCATCTGACACTGGACTCCCATTTAAAGTAATTTGACAACAGTTTCCCGTGATGCCAGCATTTGCAATGACTATTAATAAATCACAAGGACAAACTCTGGACAGAGTAGGAATATTCCTACCTGAACCCGTTTTCCAACATGATCAGTTATATGTTGCTTTCTCTCGAGTTCGAAGAGCATGTGACGTTAAAGTTAAAGTTGTAAATACTTCATCACAAGGGAAATTAGTCAAGCACTCTGAAAGTGTTTTTACTCTTAATGTGGTGTACAGGGAGATATTAGAATAAGTTTAATCACTTTAACAGTCATTGTTTGCGTCACTGTTGTTTTTATATCATGCTTTTATTGTTTTTATGTCATGTTTTTATTGTTTTCATATCATGGTTTTGTTGTTTTTATATCATGCCTCTGTTGTTATATTCTTTTGTTACTGTTTGTTTATTAAAATTTATAAATTATTTTCATATACATTTTACTAATTTCCTTTCATCTCTCACACTTCTATTATAGAGAAAGGGCAAATAGCAATATTAAAATATTTCCTCTAATTCATTCCCTTTTAATGTGCACGAACTTTGTGCACTGGGCCACTAGTATACTATATATGCCTGGCGTCCAATGAGGGTGTACTGCGTGTTGAGAAGCAGGAGAGGTCTGGAAGACTAGGCTGATCAGAGCAGGCTTCACAAAAGGAACAGGACAAAAGCCCTGAAGCATGGGCAGGATTTCATCAGACAAACATGAAGAGGATATTCATGAGTAGGCTGGGCAGGTGCTGTTGAGGAACGGTCCTCTATTGGCTGGTTTGGCCAAGGCAAAAAGTTTGTGTTGGGGAGGAGAAGGAATTAAAAATAGCTTTGGACAAAAGCACAGAAAGCCCTGTGTGCCAATGCTGTCCTTGTCCTATGGCCATGGAGAACAACTGAAAGATTCTGAAAATGACATAATCCAAATTTCTTTTTGGAAGACTTTGAGTCTATTTAGACTCAAACCTGTGAGGCAGGAAAAACATCAGTGAGAGTCTAGTTGCAGTGAGATTGCCTGATTGACGCCTAACTCCTCCCCTGCTGGCCCGATTGCCCTCCCCTGCTGGCCTGGTCCCCCCCAACTTCCCTCCACTGCTGCCTGGTCCCCCCAACTTCCCTCCCCTGCCGGCCTGGTTCCCCCCAACTTCCCTGCTCAGCCACACTTAACAGAATCAGCCGTTGTTCACACAGCTCTCAGCGGCCTGACAGCCAGGACTCTCATTCACCTGCATCTCAGGCTGTGACAGTAGAGAGGTGTGGACTATGTCCACCTATCTATCTATTTAGACTGGTCTCATGATAGAATTCAGGGTAGAATTCAGGGAATTTGATAGGTAATATGCAATAGGTAATAGGTCAGGGCACTCTCACATGGGAGGAGCTCTGCTCAGCCACACTTAACAGCCTCACTATAACCCAATTTGATTATTGAAAACAAGCGGGAAAGGAAAAGGTGACCAATAAGATTGAAAGGCATTAAACCTGTGAGGCAGGAAAAACATCAGTGAGAGTCTAGTTCAGCCGTGGTCAAACTATGGCCCATGGGCTGGATTCGGTCCGTTTGAAATGAATAAAATTAAAAAAAAAAAAAAAAAAAAAAGACCATACCCTTTTATGTAATGATGTTTACTTTGAATTTATATTAGTTCACACAAACACTCCATCCATGCTTTTGTTCCGGCCCTCCAGTCCAGTTTAAGAACCCATTGTGGCCCTCGAGTCAAAAAGTTTGCCCACCCCTGGTCTAGTTGCAGTGAGATTGCATGGATTTATAGCAGCTGTTCTCAACCTGTGGGTCGCAACCCCTTTGGTGGTCGAACGACCCTTTCACAGGGGTCGCCTAAGACCATCCTGCATATCAGATATTTACATTACGATTCATAACAGTAGCAACATTACAGTTATAAAGTAGCAACAAAAATTATTTTATGGGTGGGTCACAACATGAGGAACTGTATTTAAAGGGCCAGAAGGTTGAGAACCACTGATTTATAATGGGCTGAGTCCACTGACCTCCTGTAGTGCTTTGTGGCTGAGCCCAGAGAAAGCAGATACTAGAGTTACTACACTGAGGAATAGTGGTGAAGGAGTTACTAACTATTAAAGGTTTCAACAAGGAAGCTTCTGTAGAGTCAGAGAATTGAGATCCATAGCTGAAAGGGGGCTGCTGAGCCTGTTCCCTTATCTGTAAATTGGGATAATACTTTTAAAATGAGATTATGTAGAAAAGCAGCTAGTACATTGCCCTGTTTATAATTGTTACTAGAGGCCCAGTGCACGAAATTCATGCACGGGGGTGGGGGGGAGGCAGTGTCCCTCAGCCCAGCCTGCACCCTCTCCAATCTGTGACCCAGGGATCGGGCCTAAACTGGCAGTTGGACATCCCTCTTACAATCTGGGACTGCTGGCTCCTAACCGCTCGCCTGCCTGCCTGATTCACGCCTAACTCCTCCCCTGCTGGCCTGATTGCCCTCCCCTGCTGGCCCCGTCCCCCCCAACTTCCCTCCCCTGCTGCCTGGTCCCCCCCCCCCAACTTCCCTCCCCTGCCGGCCTGGTCGCCCCCAACTGCCCTACCCTGCTGGCCTGGTTGCCCCCAACTGCCCTACCCTGCCAGCCATCTTGTGACCACATGGGGCTGGCCACCTTGTGCAAGGGCATGATGGTAATTTGCTTATTGCCTCTTTATTATATAGGATTTGTCAATATGTGACTTCAAATGTGAATTTCAAAGGCTGTCTCAGTAGTGTAATTTCAAAGTGTCAACTTCTACAAAATTTCTATTATGTATCAGACACCGTTCTAGATACTCTGGTCAGTCATTGTCCAGCACCTCAGGGCCTTAGAGTATAGGATAATCAGATGTATTTGGGGTGACAGGAAGGTGAGGTGAAAGTCTGGTTCAGAAGCAGCATCACTATAAGCAACATCATAATATTGACTGTTTATTGCGTATTTATTCTGTTCACATGCTTATGTCAGTTAATTTTCATGGCATTGCTGTGAGGTTACACTGTTACCTCCATTTTTTTTGTTATCCCCATTTTTCTGGAGTTAAGTGTTCCAGTATATCTTTCATTGGGAATGACTTTTAAGGTTTTTTGAATTCTTCATTCCCAGGTTCTAGTAAATTCCTCTCAGGTTTTTCTATTCAAGAACCTTTTCTTTTGGGTAAAATTTTTATTTCTACCATTTGTTTGCCACCTTGTAGCCTTCTTCTGTCCTCAAGTACTTGGACGCCCAGATGGGAGGCTGGGGATTGTTATTGGTGCAGGCACTGAATCTCCGCAATTAACCCACCTGCTTGGCCTAAGGGTGTACTCTGCCTCTACACTATGTGTCTGCTAAGATTTGGAGAGCAGCAAGTGTATGAAATGACCTGAAGTACACTAGTTACTGTCTTCCAAGAGGATCAAGTCAAAGTTTGAGTGAGGCACTCTAGTCTGGACTCCCTTTGAGTGTAGCACTACTTACCCCACTTACGCACACCCATTTCTCTTGGTGAAAACAGTTTTCCTTCCTTCTCTGAAGGGGAGCAGCTGATGAAGTCACAGTTGTTTTGTAGCTTGCCTTTCTACTTTTCCCACCATAACTAGTTAGGTCTTTGCGCTTCAGGGAAGACGATCTCATTGTCTTCTTAAACATTGACCCAGCCTATGTGGTTCCTGCCTTGATCTCCTCACAACCCCAATTCCCCATCCTTTGTTTACAGGTTAGACCACATGTTACAGGGATACCCTTTCCAGGGAGGCTCCTCTCCTACATTACTTATTTTAAAAGAGCCACAGAGACATATCTACACTAATAAAAGAAAGATGCTAATTGACCATACCTTTGCTACATCCACAAGCCAATCAGGAGAGTATGCAAATTAACCCAACAAAGATGGCGGTTAAATTTGCATACTGCAGGTGGGGCAGGCAGTGCCAGATGCTGCCAGGCGGTCTGGGCCCCCAGATCGGGGACCGGGGAGGCGGGCCAGGCAGCGCCAGATGCTACTGCGGGTCCGGGCCCCCAATCGGGGAACACGGGAAGGCAGGACAGGAAATGCCAGACACTGCCTGCGGGGTCCAAGCCCCAGATTGGGGATGGGGGAGGCAGGACGGGCAGCGCCAGACGCCACTCAGGGAGGTGGAGCAGGCAGTGCCCGACGCCACCCGCAGGGTCCTGTCCCCAAATTGGGGACCGGGGAGGCGGAGCAGGCAGCGCCAGATGCCCCCTGCGGGGTCCGGGCCCCAGATGAGGGACCCAGGGAGGTGGGGCGGGCAGCGACAGATGCTGCTGCGGGGTCCAGCAGAGCGAGAAAGCTGGTGGCTTGGAGGGCACGGCTCCCTCTGTCACCCCAGCTTCCTCACCATAGCTGTGGAAACTGACAGCAGGGAGGAGGAAGTCCCACCCCAACAGAATCAGCCAGAATCAGCCGTTGGTCACACAGCTCTCAGCGGCCCGACAGCCAGGACTCTCATTCACCTGCATCTCAGACTGTGACAGGAGAGAGGTGGGACTATGTCCAAAGAAAAACTGTTGATACAACGTAGCTCTGCAGCCAAAAGATGCCTGTGCTATCAACAGAAAATGTCTGCAGAGCAATGTGCGTCTGATCTTGAAAGAAGGCGGCACCTGCAACAGAACGTACGTGAAAAGCACCTACTGGAAAAACGCCACTCTGAAGCCAAAAAACACCGACGTCATCGACAGAAATTGTCTAAAGACCAATGTGCCTTTGAAGTTGAAAGAAGGCGGTGGTGACAACAGAATATGTCTAGAGAACAGTCATCAACAAGTACTACCCAATACCAGTAGGAACTGCCTTCTCAGCAAAAATGGAGTACATGAGGATGCAATCCTTGAACATAGTTGTGGTGGAATGACTGTTCGATGTGAATTTTGCCTATCCCTAAATTTCTCTGATGAAAAACCATCCGATGGGAAATTTACTCGATGTTGTAGCAAAGGGAAAGTCTGTCCAAATGATATACATTTTCCAGATTACCCGGCATATTTAAAAAGATTAATGACAAACGAAGATTCTGACAGTAACAATTTCATGGAAAATATTCGATCCATAAATAGTTCTTTTGCTTTTGCTTCAATGGGTGCTAATATTGCATCACCATCAGGGTATGGGCCATACTGTTTTAGAATACACGGACAAGTTTATCACCGTAATGGAACTTTACATCCTTCGGATGGTGTTTCTCAGAAGTTTGCTCAACTTTGTATTTTGGATACAGCCGAAGCTACAAGTAAAAGATTAGCAATGCCAGAAAACCAGGGCTGCTCAGAAAGACTCATGATCAACATCAACAACCTCATGCATGAAATAAATGAATTAACAAAATCGTACAAGATGCTACATGAGGTAGAAAAGAAAGCCCAATCTGAAGCAGCAGCAAAAGGTATTGCTCCCACAGAAGTAACAGTGGCAATTAAATACGATCGTAACAGTGACCCAGGTAGATATAATTCTCCCCATGTAACCGAGGTTGCTGTCATATTCAGAAACGAAGATGGAGAACCTCTTTTGAAAGGGACTTGGTCATTCATTGTAAACCAGATCCCAATAATCCAAGTGCCACTAAAATGAAACAAATCAGTATCCTCATTCCTACATTAGATGCAATGACATATCCTATTATTTTTCCACATGGTGAAAAAGGCTGGGAATAGATAGTGCATTAAGACTCGACAACAGGCCCTGGCTGGTTTGGCTCAGTGGATAGAGCGTCAGCCTGCGGACTGAAGGGTCCCAGGTTCGATTCAAATCAAGGGCATGTACCTTTGTTGTGGGGGGTGTGCAGGAGGCAGCTGGTCGATGTTTCTCTCTCATCAATGTTTCTAACTCTCTATCCCTCTTCCTTCCTCTCTGTAAAAAATCAATAAAATATGTTAAAAAAAAAAAAAAAGACTCGACAACAGTGTAATCAACAATAATACTAGACAAAATGTAAGGACACAAGTCACACAAATGCAGTATTATGGATTTCATCTCACTGTGAGGGACACGTTCAACCCTATTTTAAATGCAGGAAAATTAACAGTTTATTGTGGATTCATATTTCAAAATGGAGGCCAAACCTAACCCTAGCCCTAGCCCTAACCCTAGCCCTAACCCTAGCCCTAGCCCTAGCCCTAACCCTAACCCTAAAAAAGAAAAAAAAGAAAAATGGAGGCCAATTGGATAAATTTCATCAACGCAAACCAATCTAAGTTGAGAGTTGAAAAATATAGTGATTTGATGGATTATCTCAAATCTAGATCTGAAAAGGACAATGTGCCGATTGGTAAAATGATAATACTTCCATCATCTTTTGAGGGTAGTCCCAGAAATATGCAGCAGCGATATCAGGATGCTATGGCAACTGTAACGAGGTATGGCAAGCCCGATTTATTCGTAACCATGACATGCAACCCCAAATGGGGAGATATTGCAAACAATTTACAACACTGGCAAAAAGTTGAAAACAGACCTGACTTGGTAGCCAGAGTTTTTAATATTAAGCTGAATGCTCTTTTACATGACATCTGTAAATTCCATTTATTTGGCAAAGTAATAGCTAAAATTCATGTCATTGAATTTCAGAAATGCAGACTGCCTCATGCTCACATATTATTGATATTAGATAGTGAGTCCAAATTACGTTTAGAAGATGACATTGTGACCGTATAGTTAAGGCAGAAATTCCAGATGAGGACCATTGTCCTTGACTTTTCAGATTGTAAAATCAAATATGGTACATGGACCATGTGGAATACAAAATCCAAATAGTCCATGTATGGAAAATGTTCAAAGGGATATCCAAAAAATTTCAAAATGCGACCATTGGAAATAGTGATCGATATCTCAAATACAAACGAAGATCTGGTAGCACCATTTCTATTGGAAATAAAATTGTCAATAATACTTGGATTGTCCCTTATAACCCATATTTGTGCCTCAAATATAACTGTCATATAAATGTTGAAGTCTGTGCATCAATTTGAAGTGTCAAATATCTATTTAAATACATCTATAAAAGGCACGATTGTGAAAATATTCAAGTTTTTGAAAAAAATATTATCAATCATGACGAAGTACAGGACTTCATTGACTCCAGGTATGTGAGTGCTCCTGAGGCTGTTTGGAGACTTTTGGGAATGCGAATGCATGACCAATCTCATGCAATCACAAGATTAGCTATTCATTTGCCAAATGATCAGAATTTGTATTTTCATACCGATGATTTTGCTGAAGTTTTAGATAGGGCTAAAAGGCATAACTCGACTTTGATGGCTTGGTTCTTATTGAATAGAGAAGACTCTGATGCACGTAATTATTATTATTGGGAGATTCTACAGCAATATGTGTTTAATAATTCTTTGTGGACAAAACGCTGAAAGGGTGTGAATAAAGTATTAGGTAGACTGTTCACTGTGAGCTTTAGAGAACCAGAACGATATTAACTTAGACTTTTGCTTCTGCATGTAAAAGGTGCGATAAGTTTTGAGCATCTGCGAACTGTAGGAGGTGTAACATGATACATTTCATGAAGCTGCTAAACACCAAGGATTATTACTTGACGACACTATCTGGAAAGATACGCTCGACGATGCAATCATCCTTAATATGCCCAAACAACTACGGCAACTTTTTGCATACACATGTGTGTTTGGATGTTGTTCTGCTGCAGACAAATTATGGGATGAGAATAAACCTTGAAAGTTTCTATTGGAAATTACACCAAAGAGAAGGTACCTGTGTAAACTGAAACACATGCCCTTAACGAAATTCAGGAGGTATTCACATTACATGGAATGAAATGTTCACATTTCAAACTTCTGGACTATCCTTTATTAATGAATGCAAATACATGTGATGAATTGTATGAGCAACAACAGGCAGAGGTTTTGATAAATTCTCTGAATGATGAACAGTTGGCAGCCTTTCAGACTATAACTTCGGCCATTGAAGATCAAACTGTACACCTAAATGCTTTTTCTTGGATGGTCCAGGTGGTAGTGGAAAAACATATCTGTATAAAGTTTAAACACATTATATTAGAGGTCGTGGTGGTACTGTTTTACCCAAGGCATCTACAGGAATTGCTGCAAATTCACTTCTTGGTGGAAGAACCTTTCATTCCCAATATAAATTACCAATTCCATTAAATGAAACTTCAATTTCTAGACTCGATATAAAGAGCGAAATTGCTAAAACCATTAAAAAGGCCCAACTTCTTATTGATGAATGCACCATGGCATCCAGTCATGCTATAAACACCATAGACAGATGACTAAGAGAAATTATGAATTTGAATGTTGCGTTTGGTAGGAAAGTTCTCATTCTCGGAGGGGATTTTCAACAATGTCTCAGTATTGTACCGCATGCTATGCGATCGGCCGTAGTACAAACGAGTTTAAAGTACTGTAGTGTCTGGGGATGTTTTAGAAAGTTGTCTCTTAAAACAAATATGAGATCAGAGGAATCTGCTTATAGTGAATGGTTAGTAAAACTTGGAGATGGCAAACTTGATAGCAGTTTCCATTTAGGAATGGATATTATTGAAATCCCCCATGAAATGATTTGTAACAGATCTATTATTGAAGCCACCTTTGGAAATAGTATGTCTATAGATAATATTAAAAATATATCTAAACGTGCAATTCTTTGTCCAAAAAATGAGCACGTTCAAAAATTAAATCAAGAAATTTTGGATATATTTGATAGAGAGTTTCACACATATTTGAGTGATGATTCCATTGACTGAACAGATATGCCGAAAAGGAGAATTTTCCCATCAAATTTCTTAATAGTATTACTCCTTCAGGAATGCCGTGTCATAAATTAAAATTGAAAGTGGGTGCAATCATCAGGCTATTGAGAAATCTCAGTAGTAAATGGGGTCTTTGTAATGGTACCAGATTTTTTATCGAAAGACTAGAGGCCCAGTGCACAAAAATTTGTGCACTCGGGGGGAGGGGGGACCCCTCAGCCCGGCCTGTGCCCTCTCGCACTCTGGGACCCCTCAGGGGATGACCACCTGCTGGCTTAGGCCCGCTCCCCGCGGGATTGGGCCTAAGATGGCAATCAGACATCCCTCTGGCAGCCCGGCAGCCCTCGGCGGATGTCCACTTGCCAGCAGGGAGCAGACCTAAGCTGCAGTCGGACATCCTTAGCGCTGCTGAGGAGGCAGGAGAGGCTCCCACCACCACCGCTGTACTGGCATCCATCAGCCTGGCTTGTGGCTGAGCAGAGCTCCCCACTGTGAGAGTGTACTGACCACCAGAGGGCAGCTTCTGCATTGATCGTCCGCCCTCTGGTGGTCAGTGTGTGTCATAGTGACCAGTGATTCCCAGTCTTTCTGCTGTTAGGGTCAGTTTGCATATTACCCTTTTACTATATAGGATAGAGGCCTGGTGCACGGGTGGGGGCCAGCTGGTTTGCCCTGAAGGGTGTCCCGGATCAGGGTGGGGGTCCCGCTTGGGTGCCTGGCCAGCCTGGACGAGGGGCTGATGGCTGTTTGCAGCTGGTCACACCCCCTTCAGGGTGGGGGTCCCCACTGGGGTGCCTGGCCAGTCTGGGTGAGGGGCTGAGGGCCGTTTTCAGGCTGGCGGGTGACTGAAGCTCCCAACCTCTCCTTTATTTATTTATTTTTTTTATTCTGGGATTTATTTACCTTCTATGGCTGTCACTGGGACTGAGAGCCAGCTTTAGCTCTGAGGCTCAGCTCCAGCTCTGAGACGTCGGCTGCTGAAAGCAGGTATGTGGGTTTGTTTGGCTTCTATAATTGAAACACTGTTGCAGCTCCAGCTCTGAGGCCCAGCTGGCTGAAAGCAGGTTTCTGGGGTGTGTTTAGCTTCTATAATTGCAACATTGTTTCTTAGAGTGTAGCTCAGAGGCCGGCAGCAGCAGGCGGGGAACCTTGGCTTCCTCCATCACTGGAGCAAGCAAGCCTCCTATTCGCTTCAGCTGCCTGGCTGCCGGCTACCATCTTGGTTGGTAGTTAATTTGCATATCGCCCTGATTAGCTAATGGGAAGCGTGTCAGCGGTACGGTTAATTACCATGTTTGTCTATTATTAGATAGGATTACAACCTAACATTATCGAAGCTGAAGTATTAACCGGATCTGCAGAGGGAGAGGTTGTTCTGATTCCAAGAATTGATTTGCCTCCCATTTAAATTAATTTGACGACAGTTTCCTGTGATGTCAGCATTTGCAATGACTATTAATAAATCACAAGGACAAACTCTAGACAGAGTAGGAATATTCCTACCTGAACCCGTTTTCGCACAGTTATATGTTGCTTTCTCTCAAGTTCGAAGAACGTGTGGCATTAAAGTTAAAGTTGTAAATACTTTATCCTAAGGGAAATTGGTCAAGCACTCTGAAAGTGTTTTCACTCTTTTTTTTTAAAATATATTTTATTGATTTTGTACAGAGAGGAAGGGAGAGGGAGAGAGAGTTAGAAACATCGATGAGAGAGAAACATCGATGAGTTGCCTCCTGCACATCTCCTACTGGGGATGTGCCTGCAACCAAGGTACATGCCCTTGACCGGAATCAAACCTGGGACCTTTCAGTCCGCAGGCCGACGCTCTATCCACTGAGCCAAACTGGTTAGGGCTGTTTTCACTCTTAATGTGGTATACAGGGAGATATTAAAATAAATTTAATCACTTTAACAGTCATTATTTGCATCAATGTTTTTATATCATGAGTTCGTCGTTGTTATATCATTTTATTGTTTATTAATAAAATTATGTATTATTCTCATATACATTGTAGTCATTTCCTTTTATCTCTCACACTTTTATTATAGAGAAAGGGCAAGTAGCAATATTAAAATATTTCCTCTAATTAATTCCCTTTCAATGTGCACAAATTTCATGCACCGGTCCACTAGTCAAGAGATAAATTCTAGGAGGTGTTTTGGATTAGAACACCTGTGCTCCTGCATTAAGTGCCACTACAACTTTTCATTGAGCAAGAGCATGAACCTGTTTTCTGAAATTGTGTGTCTGTAAGCAGACTTCCTTGACAGTGACGTGGTGAGTTTGGGGAACCTTAGATTTTAGAAGATCCTCCAGTGCCAGGAGTGGAGGGAGTGGTCAGTCACTTTAACATGGAATCCTTCAGACTTTCTGAGCCTGGATAATCAGGTGCACACTTATCGTAGGCCTGGAGGTCTGGTTGTAAGTGATGGCAATCTCATGAGGTTTTAGAGTAGTACTCTTAAGGTAGATGTCTTGGCTAGAGAATTCCCCTAGTGATGAACACTTGTGCTTCCTAAAGTCTTTCACTGGAAAGGGTTTCATGGCAATTTGTTTCCAGAGTATTAATTAAAGAGTTAAAGCTCACACTAAGGTCTGGAGGGTCTGGAGTCTAGCTTGTTGTGGTCTGAACACCTAAGTTTTTTTTTTTATGAATTTGTCAGTTGGTCATTCTAGAAACTGAGTTGGTCTCTACAAACATGACCACTTTGACAATATGTGCCCTTTTGCCATTTCAGAGCCAAAAGTATCTAGCCAGAGTGAGGAAAGAGTTTGATTTCAATGTATCCACCATCCTCCTTAAATTCAACATATCACAGCTAAGTCAGTCATTCATACCCTTAACTCCTTGCCATTCCTATTTCTTTCAGTGGGATCACCATTCTTTAAGTGTCCAGCATGAAACTTTGCAGCCATCTTTGCCACTTCCTTATCATAAAATAGCAGACCATATTTTCTCATTTAACAGTAGACGTGGTGATTCCTTTGGTAGCAGCTCTGGCAAGGAGTTTTACTTTATCTTCAATATTCATTTCTGGTTCCAGATTCTCTTCTTCCTTCAGAATCACCCATGAAATTATGAGCTTTTAGTTTCTTGTGCTATCTCACAGGTTCCCTTTGTCACTTGAAATCAATTCTATAAGATCATTCTGCCCTCATTTTTTAGCACTGTCAACTTTATCCTGAATAAAACAAGTTGGCTTTTAATTTTTTAAGTGTTTCTCTTAGAGAGAAAGGAAGGGAGAGGGAGAAATAGAAACATCAGTGAGAGAAAAACATCGATTGGCTGCCTCCTATGTGTCCCCTACTGGGAATTGAGCTCTCAACCAGGGTATGTGCCCTGACTGGTATTCGAAACAGCAACCTCTTGGTGCATGGGATGATACTTACCCAACTGAGCCACACCAGCCTGAATTACTTGGCTTTTAAAACCTTCTGATGTCTGATCCTGCCTCTACTCTAAGGTAGCCTTCATCTCATCAGCCTCTGGGCTCCAGGCAGCCACTAAAATTTTGTTTAAGTTTCTTCCCCATTCCACCTGGAGTTTTTCTTTCTTTCTCCCTCTCTCTTTCTCTCTCTCTCTCTCACTATCTCTCTCTCTATCTCTATCTATCTGTCTCTCTATCTCTATCTCTCTCTCCATTGTGACTACAATCCTGCCTGTTTAGATTTAGAATTTGTTGCCTGCCTGCAGCTCCTGACTTGAAATTCATACTTTGCACTGTGCTCAGTATATCACAATTTAGTTTGTGTATTCTCAGATACTTATACATATACTAGTGGCCTGGGTGCATGAAATTTGTGCACATTAAAAGGTGATTAATTAGGGGAAATATTTTAATATTGTTCTTTGCCCTTTCTCTATAATAGAAGTGTCAGAGTTAAAAGAAAATTAGTAAAATGTATATGAAAAGCTTCCTCAGGTCAGAGTCTGGGGCACGCTGGGGGACCCAGAGTCAAGTCCCTGCACACCCACGGTGCCTCAAAATTGTGTGAGACCCAGACCCAGCTGGCCCCACCCCCACTGGGCGAGATCCAGACCCAGCTGGCCCCACCCTTGTCAAGCCCCGCCAGTCGGGGGCACAGACTCAGGTCCCCCGTCAAGCCCCGCAGGGTGGGGGGCACGGCCTCAGGTTCCCCAGCCTGGTGCCGGGGTGGGAGTCTCATCCTCAGGTCCCCCAGCCTGGCCCCGGGGCGGGGGGTGCAGCCTGAGGTCCCCTGTCAAGCCCCGCCAGGCGGGGGTGGGGGGGTGGACGCGGCCTCAGGTCCCACGGCTGGGCACCGGGGCATGGGGCATGGCCTCAGGTCCCCTGGCCCGGTGCTGGGGTGGGGGGGCATTGCTGGACATCCCCCAGCCTGGCACTGGGGCGACGGGCACAGCCCGAAGTCCCCCAGCCTGGCACCAGGGTGGGGAGTGTGGCCTGAGGTCCACTGGCCTGGTGCCGGGGTGGGAGGCACAGCCTGCGGTCCCCTGTCAAGCCCCACAAGGCAGGGGGACAGCCTCAGGTCCCTGCTGATTGCTCGTTAAGGCTCGTTACGGGAACTCGGCCTCTGCTGTGGGCGCAGCCATCTTGACCATTCCGGCATGACAGTCAATTTGCATATTCCCTCTGTTAGATATTTTTTCTCTCTAGCTAAATTTCAAGATTGTGGGAACAGGATCTATTTTTATATACTTTTTATTTACTCTATCTCCTGCCATTCCCCACCCACCACCAACTTGAAACATTATTGTTCTGTAAACATTTTTTTTTAATATGTTTTATTGATTTTTTACAGAGAGGAAGGGAGAGAGATAGAGAGTTAGAAACATCGATGGGAGAGAAACATCAATCAGCCGCCTCCTGCACATCTCCCACTGGGGATGTGCCCGCAACCCAGGTACATGCCCTTGACCGGAATCGAACCTGGGACCCCTCAGTCCGCAGGCCGACGCTCCATCCACTGAGCCAAACCGGCTTCGGCTGTAAACATTTCTTGATCATGTCTGAAGTCACTTATCTCTTTCTCTTTATTCCCAACTTGTTATATTAAAAAACAAGTTTCAAAAAGTTGCTAGGCTAGGATAATTAACAACCATACACCCTTCATTTAGATTCACCAGTTAACATTTTGTCACATTGACTTTTTTTTAATACATTGTAAATCAGTACATGTAATCTTTCTTTTTTTTTTAATTTTTTTTAAAATATATTTTATTGATTTTTTACAGAGAGGAAGGGTGAGAGATAGAGAGTTAGAAACATCGATGGGAGAGAAACATCGATCAGCCGCCTCCTGCACATCTCCCACTGGGGATGTGCCCGCAACCCAGGTACATGCCCTTGACCGGAATCGAACCTGGGACCCCTCAGTCTGCAGGCCGACGCTCCATCCACTGAGCCAAACCGGCTTCGGCTGTAAACATTTCTTGATCATGTCCGGAGTCACTTATCTCTTTCTCTTTATTCCCAACTTGTTATATTAAAAAACAAGTTTCAAAAAGTTGCTAGGCTAGGATAATTAACAACCATACACCCTTCATTTAGATTCACCAGTTAACATTTTGTCACATTGACTTTTTTTTTAATACATTGTAAATCAGTACATGTAATCTTTCTTTTTTTTTAAAATTTTTTTTAAAATATATTTTATTGATTTTTTACAGAGAGGAAAGGAGAGAGATAGAGAGTTAGAAACATCGATGAGAGAGAAACATCGATCAGCTGCCTCCTGCACATCTCCCACTGGGGATGTGCCCGCAACCCAGGTACATGCCCCTGACCGGAATCGAACCTGGGACCCTTTAGTCCGCAGGCCAACGCTCTATCCACTGAGCCAAACCGGTTTCGGCCAGTACATGTAATCTTTTTTTAAAAATTTATATTTTTTGTTGAGAGTATTACATATGCTCCCCATTGCCCCCTTCCACCCAGTGCCTGTCCCATCCAGGCCTTCACCACATTATTGTCTGTGTCCATGGGTTATGCTTTTATTTATATATATATATATATAAAGAAGTAATATGCAAATGAGGTTGGGACTCTGTAAAGGTCACGACCAGGGCCCGAGCCTGAGAACAACATACAGGCGTGGCTGGGAGTCTGAGAGATCAACACAGAGGTGTGCCTGCTCCAAGCCTCTGACACGGCTGGGGGCAGGCCCCCAGCAGATGGACACACACACACTTACACGGGGTGCCTGCTCTGAGCCTCCGACGCGGCTGGGGACAGGCCCCCAGCAGGGAAACACACACACAAACACACGGGGCGTCTGCTCCATATCTCCCACGCGCAGCTGGGGGCAGGCCCCCATCAGACACACACACACACACACACACACACACACACACAGGGCACCTTCTCCAAGCCGCTGTGGCACAGCTGGTGGCAGGCCCCAAACAGACACACAAACACACATACGGGGTGCCTGCTCCGAGCCTCTGCGGCCAGACTGAGGCTTAGGCCTGGGCTCCTGGACTGTGAGAGGGGGCAGGCTGGGCTGAGGGGCCCCCACCCCCAGTGCATGAATTTCGTGCACCGGGCCTCTAGTATGCATATAAAGCTCTTTGGTTAATCTCTGCCTGTCCCCTTCCCCCTTTTCTCTGAGGTCCATCCATCTGCTTCCAGGACTCTGGATCTATTTTTTAAATCTTTATTGCAAGTATAAACTATTTCCCCTTTTTTCTCCCCATTGACCTCTTCTAGCATGCCCCATCCCCCACCCTAGGCCTTCACCACCATATTGTCTGTGTCCATGGGTTATGCATATATGCATACAAGTTCTTTGGTTTTTCTCTTACCACCCACCCACTCTCCCCTGCCTTCCCTCTGAGATTCTGCATTCTGTTCCATGCTTCTGTGTCTCAGTCTATTCTGTTCAACAGTTTATTTTGTTCATTAGATTCCACGTATAAGCGAGATCATGTGATACTTGTCTTTCTCTGACTGGCTTATTTCACTTACTCTCCAGGTCCCTCCATGCTGTCTCAAAGGGTAAGGGATCCTTCATTTTTACTGCTGCATAGTATTCCATGGTAAAAATGTACCACAGCATTTTTATCTATCTACTGATGAGCACTTAGGCTTTTTCCAGATCTAAGCTATTATAAATAGTGACGCTATGAACATAGGGGTGCATACATTCTTTCTGATTGGTGTTTCAAGTTTCTTAGGATATATTCCTAGAAATGGGGTCACTGGGTCAAATGGCAGTTCCATATTTAATTTTTGGAGGAAACTCCGTACTGTTTTCCATAATGGCTGCATCAGTCTGCATTCCCACCAGCAGTGTATTAAGGTTCCCTTTTCTCCACATCAGCACTTGTCATTTGTTGATGGTAGCCATTCTGACAGGTGTGAGGTGATACCTCATTGTTGTTTTAATTTACATCTCTTTGATGACCAGTGACTTTGAGCATTTTTTCATATGTCTCTTGGCCATGTGTATGTCCACTTCAAAGAAGTGTCTATTTAGGTCCTTTGCCTATTTTGTAATTGGATTGTTTCTCTTCCTTTTGTTGAGTTGTATGAATTCCTTATATAGTTTGGATAGTAACCCTTTATCAGATGTATCATTGCCAAATATGTTCTCCCATACAGTGGCCTCCCTTTTCATTTTTTTTCTTTGAGCAATAAATAGTGTAATTTATTGAATAGTTTGCTAGTTATATTTTCCATCAGCCCAGGTATATTTTGAACAGTCTGCTCAGTGAATGTGACCTAATTTAATAGTCAGTTTATTAAAAACAACAACCCGGGCATAAAGGTTGCAAGAAACAGAAACAAAGGGAGAGTGAAGGGGTCAGTCCCTTTTCATTTTATTGATGGTTTCTTTTGCTATGCAAAAGCTTTTTATTTTGATGTAGTCCCACTTGTTTATTTTCTTTTTTGTTTCTCTTGCTCTAGGAGATATATCTGCAAACATATTGCTGCCACAAGAAATATCTGAGATTTTGTTGCCTATGGTTTCTTCTAGAATTTTTATGGTTTCCTGACTTACATTTAAGTGTTTTATCCATTTTGAGTTTATTCTTGTGTATGGTGTAAGTTGGTGGTTTAGTTTCATTTTTTGCATATATCTGTCCAATTTTCCCAAAACCATTTATTGAAGAGACTGTCTTGACTCCATTATATGCTCTTGCCTCCTTTTTCAAATATTAATTGAATGTAATGGTTTGGGTCTATTTCTGGGTTCTCTGTTTTGTTCCATTGATCTATATGCCTGTTCTTGTGCCAGTACCAGGCTGTTTTGTTTACAGTGGCTTTGTAGTATAACTTGATATCTGGTATTGTGATCCCTCCAACTTTGTTGTTCTTTCTCAAGATTGCTGTAGCTTTTCAGGGTGTTTTTGGTTCCATGTAAATTTTTGGAGTATTAGTTCAAATCTGTAAAATATGCTGTTGGTATTTTTATTTTTTTAAATAATATATGTTATTGATTTTTACAAGAGAGGAAGGAGGAAGGGAGAGGGATAGAGAGTTAGAAACATCGATGAGAGAGAAACATCGATCAGCTGCCTCCTGCACACCCCCTACTGGGGATGTGCCCACAGCCAAGGTACATATACTTGGCTGGAATCGAACCCGGGATCGTTCAGTTCGCAGGCTGATGCTCTATCCATTGAGCCAAACCAGTTAGGGCCTGTTGGTATTTTAATAGGGATTGCATTAAATCTATAGATTGCTTTGGGTTAGTGTGGACATTTTAATTATATTAATTCTACCAATCCATGAGCATGGTATATGCTTCCACTTGTTTATATCTCTTCTGTCTCTTTTTACAACATTCTGTAGTTTTCCGAGTACAAGACTTTTACCTCCTTGGTTAAGTTTATTCCTAAGTATCTTATTTTTGTTTTGTTTTTTGTTACAATGGTAAATGGGATTGAACTCTCTTTCTGAGAGTTCATTATTGGTATATAAAAATGCCATCGATATCTGGGTGTTAATTTTGTATCTTGCTACATTACTGAATTAATTTATTAGATCTAGTAGATTTTGGTGGCATCTTTAACATTGATGTGTCTTCTATAAATAATGAGTTTTACTTCCTCCTTTCCAATTTGGATGCCTTTTATTTCTTCTTCTTATCTAATCGCTATGGCCAGAACTTCCAGAACTATGTTGAATAAGAGTGGTGAAAGCAGTCATCTATATCTTCTTCCTCTTCTTAGGGGAAATGCTTGTAGTTTTTGCCTATTCAGTATGATGTTTGCTGTAGGTTCGTTATATATGGCCTTTATTATGTTGTGGTGTGCTCCCTCTATTCCCACTTTGCTGAGAGTGGGTGTCAAAAATGGGTGTTGGATTTTGTCGAATGCTTTTTCTGCATCTATTGGTATGATCATGTGAGTTTTGTCTTTCACTTTGTTTATGTGATGTATCACATTTATTGATTTGTGACTATTGAACCAGCCTTGCATTCCTGGAATAAATTCCACTTGGTCATGTGTATGATCTTTTTAATATACTAAAGGCCCAGCGTGTGAAATCGCATGAGACTCAGACCCGGCGTGCCGCAGGATCCAGTGTCAAGTCCCGCCAGCGCTGCAGGACCCAGCGTCAAGTCCTACCCATGCTGTGGGACCCATCAATGCACCTCCTGGTGACTGCTCTTTGGTCATTATGTCTTTAAGACCACTGGGTTTTTATTACATAGATTGCTGGTTTCGATTTGGTAATATTTTGTTGAGGATTTTAGCATCTATGTTCATCAGGGATATTGGCCTATAATTCTCTTTCTTTATAGTGTCTTTATCTGGTTTTGGAATTAGGATAACATTGACCTCATGAAAAGAGCTTAAAAGTGTTTCTTCCTCTTGGATTTTTTTGAATAGTTTGAGGAGTATAGGTGTTAGTTTTCTTTGAATGTTCGGTAAAATGGGCCTGTGAAAACATCTGTACAGGGCTTTTGTTTGATGGAAGGTTTTTGTTGTTTTTTGTTGTTGTTGTTGTTGTTTGTTTAATTATGCATGTGTTTTTTAAAATATATTTTATTGATTTGAGAGAGAGGGAGGGAGAGACAGAAACACCAATGATGAGAGAGAATCATTGATCAGCTGCCTCCTGCATGCCCCCCACTGGGGATCGAGCCCATAACTCAGGCATGTGCCCTTGATTGGAATCAAGCCCTGGACCCTTCAGTACACAGGCTGACGCTATCCACTGAACCAAATCAGCTGGTGCTGCTGGGAGTTTTTTTGATTATTGCTTCTATTTCCTCAGTTGTTACTGGCCTATTCAGGTTTTTTGATTCTTCCTGATTCACTTTTGGAAAATTGTATTTTTTTAGGAACTTGTCCATTTCATCCACATCATCCAGCTGGTTGGCATATAGTTAATCATAGTATTTTCTTACAATCCTTTGTATTTCTGTGGTGTCAGTTGTTACTTTACCACTTTTATTTCTGATTTTATTTATTTGGGACCTTCCTCAATCTTGTTTATCTTTTCAAAGAACCAGCTCTTGGTTTCATTGATCTTTTGTTTGTTTGTTTGTTTGTTTTGTTTTGTTTTTAGGCTCTATGTCATTTATTTCTGCTCTGGTCTTTATTCTTTCTGTCCTTCTACTTACTGAGAGATTTTCTTGTTGTTCCCTTTCTAATTCTTTAAGTTAGGGTTAAATAATTTATTAATAATTTTTCCTGGTTTTTGAGGTAAGCTTGTAATGCTCTGAACTTCCCTCTCAGGACTGCTTTCACTGTGACCCATAGATTTGGGGTTGTTATGTGTTCATTTTCATTTGTTTACAGGAAGCTTGAACTCACTGGTAGCCCATTCATTGTTTAATAACATGCTATTTAACCTCCATGTGTTTGAATGTTTTTGAGTGTTTTTACTGTAGTTGATTTCTAATTTCAGGCCATTGTGATTCAAGAAGGTGCTTGATATGATTTCAGTCTTCTTGAATCTGTAGAGACTTAGCTTGTGTCCTAACATGTGGTCTGTCTTTGAGAATGACCCATGTGCACTTGAGAAGAATGTATATTCTGCATCTTTGGGGTGAAATGTTCTGTAAATGTCAGTTAAATCCATCTGATCCAGTGTGTCATTTAGAGTCACTGTTTCCTTGTTGATTTTTTTTTTCTGAAAGATCTATGCAGTGAAGTCTTTGAATTTGCTATTTCTTTTGTGTCCTGGTTTTCTGGGCCCTGAAATGGCACATCTTTGTTGATACTGATGCATATAATACTACTAGTGTCCCAGTGCACGAATTCGTCCACATTGGAAGGAAATCAATTAGAAGAAATATTTTAATATCGCTATTCACCCTTTCTTTATTAATAGAAGTGTCAACCAAATTCACAATCAACAATGACAGATCAAAACACACGTGTGCGATTGGCGCCAGCGAGGGCTTTATATGTATCGTGCATGCACAAGTTAATTTGGCCATTTATATATATAAAATAAACTTGCTTAATTAGACCTGCTTTCTGATTTAGCTAAACTTTTTCCAGCCCAGTGGAGCACCCCAACTTCTCTTTCAGTTAATTGTCAGCAACATAGCAGTAAATATCAGCACGAACCAGATTTTTATTGTAGATCACGCAGGGAGAACAAAGGGTAAAATATTTAACTGCAGCAGTGTTTGACTATATTTTGCGCAGTGAGAAAACCTGAAGTCCTTTTCAAGGTCCACCATTTCTTACTTCTTTACAGCCAGGTCAAGTTTCTAAGCTTTCTAAATCTCCATTTTCCGGCTAATGAAAAGAAAATAGGATTCCACCGAGTCTCCTATCTACCTACTCCAGGACTTCTGTGAGGATCAAATGAGATAAAGCATGGGAAAACGCTTCACAGACATTTGGTTAAAGTGTGAAATGTTTCCACCTGGCTATAAAGCTAGTTGGGTTCCTGGGCTGAAGAAACTGCAAGGAGGCTAGTTGCTAAGCAGAGGAAGCTGGGCGTTGCTATATGACGTCATTACCTGGTGCCCACAGCCACTATTGCTGGGCTGGGCTGGGATGTGGGCTGCATTTTGCACCATGGGGCCTCAGCAGCGTTGGCTGCGATTTAGTGGGCTGCCGCTCCGGGGTGGTTGCTTTGTGGGCACCAGGTTTGTAGTGCCCTTTATTGTTAAACTAGGAGCCTGCGGGAATCGGGCTGAAACTGGCTCTTCGACATCCCCCAAGGGGTCCCGGATTGTGAGAGGCCACATAGGCCAGGCCCAGGGTCCCCACTGGCAGGGAGGCACTGCAGGAGGGCTCCAGGGCGTGTCCAGCCCGTCTCGCCCCATTCTGATCGGGCCTGGCCGGTCAGGAAGGGACTGCGGGATGTCTCCAGGGTATGTCTGGCTCGTATCGCCAGTCCCGATCTGCCAGACTCCAGCAGCAAGCTAACCTACCGGTTAGATCATCTGCCCCCTGGTGGTCAGTTTTCATCATAGCAACTGGTCGAACGGTTGGAGGGACAATTCGCATATTGGGCTTTTATATATATAGATGGCCTGCCCCGCTAGGGAGAGGAAGTTGAGCGTTGCTACATGACGTCATTACCCAGCACTCACAGCCACCATTTCCGGGCTGGGCTGGGCTGGGCTGTGGGCCGCATTTTGCGTCATGGGTCTTGGCAGCATCGGCAGTGATTTGGTGGTCTGTTGCTCCAGGGTGGTGGCGGGGCCTGTGTCCCATTTGGGGGAAGCCGAGTGTTGCTTTGTCGACGCCAGGTTCGTGCTGCTGTTTCTCTGTAAATGGCAAGTGCACATCACAGCAGCTCCTGCGTTGAGCGTCTGCCCCCTGGTTGTCAGTGCACATCATAGCAGCCAGTCGGATGGTGGGAGGAACACTTAGCATATTAGCCTTTTATATATATACTAGAGGCCTGGTGCACAAAAATTGGTGCACTCAGGAGGGTCTTTCAGCCAGGCCTGTGCCCTCTCACAGTCAGGGACCCCTCGGGGAATGACCACCTGCTGGCTTAGGCCCGCTCCCCGGGGGGGATTGGGCCAAAGCTGGCCGTCAGACATTCCTCTGGCAGCCCAGGAGCCCTCAGAGGATGTCCACTTGCCAGCCGGGAGCAGGCCTAATTGCAGTCGCACATCCTTAGCACTGCTGAGGAGGCGGGAGAGGCTCCCACCACCACTGCTGTACTGGTAGCCATCAGCCTGGCTTGTGGCTGAACACAGCTCCCCCTGTGGGAGCACACTGACCACCCAGGGGCATCTCCTGCATTGAGTGTCTGCCCCCTGGTGGTCAGTGTGTGTCATAGTGACCAGTGATTCCCAGTCGCTCTGCTGTTAGGGTCAGTTTGCATATTACCCTTTTATTATATAGGATAGAGGCCTGGTGCATGGGTGGGGCTGACTAGTTTGCCCTGAAGGATGTCCCGGGTTCCCACTGGGGTGCCTAGCCAGCCAGGGTGAGGGGCTGATGGCTGTTTGCAGCTGGTCACACCCCCTTTAGGGTGGGGGTCCCCACTGGGGTGCCTGGCCAGCCTGGGTGAGGGGCTGATGGCTGTTTGCAGGCTGGTCACACCCACTTCAGGGTGGGGGTCCCCACTGGGGTGCTTGGCCAGCCTGGGTGAGAAGCTGAGGGTCGTTTTCTGGCTGGCCAAGCCCCCCAGGCGACAGAAGCTCCCAGCCTCTCTTTTTTTTCTTTTCTTCTTTTTTTTATTCTGGGATTTATTTACCTTCTATAATTGAAACTTTGTAGCCTTGAGAGGAGCTCAGAGCTGGCCTGGGCAGGCAGGAGGGAAGCTTGGCTTCCTCCATCACCTGGAGCAACCCAGCCTCCTACTCACTCCAGCTCTGTGGCCACAGCCGGCTGAAAGCAGGTATCTGGGGTTTATTTTTCTGCTATCAATCATTGAAACTTTGTTGCTTTGAGTGGAGCTCAGAGGTGGGCCACAGCAGGCGGGAAGCTTGGCTTCCTCCCATCATTGGGGCAACCAAGCCTCCTGCTTGCTCCAGCTCTTGGCTGCCGGCCACCATCTTGGTTGGGTTAATTTGCATATAGTCACTCTGATTGGCTGGTGAGCGTGGCTTAAGGCGTAGTAAAGGTACGGTCATTTTGCGTGTTTGTCTTTTATTAGTGTAGATACTAGAAGCCCGGTGCACAAAATTTGTGTGAGGGGTGGGGTCCCCTCAGCCTAGCCTGCACCCTCTCCAATCCGGGACCCCTTGGATCCTGAGGATCAGGCCTAAACTGGCAGTTGGACATCCCTCTCACAATCCTGGACCACTGGCTCCTAACTGCTCACCTGCCTGCCATCCTGATTGCCCCTAACTGCCTCCCCCCCGCCCCCGCTGGCCTGGTCACCTCTTAGTGCCCCCCCCCCCCCCCGCTGGCCTATTTGTCCCCAACTGCCCCCCTCTTCTGGCCTGGTCGCTCCTAACTCCCCCCCCCCCCCCGCCAGCCTGGTTGTCCCTTACTGCTCCCCCTGCCGGCCTGGTCGCCCCGCCTGCTGTTCAGTCATTTGGTCGTCCCCCACTAAGCCCCTGCCGGCCTGGTTGCCCCATGCAGCCTGCTGTTTGGTCATTACTGTTACTGTGACAGTGTCCCAGACAGTTTGCATATTCATCTATTATTAGTATAGATAGACTAGAGGTCTGATGCACAAAATTCATTCAAGGGGCTCAGCCCTCACAGCCACAGTGGCTTGCCTCAGCCCTCACAGCCCTGGCTTCGTCTGGAAGGTCGTCTGGAAGGACATCTGGAATGTCATCTGGCTGTCTGGTCTAATTAGTATATTACTCTTATTATTACAGATAGACTTCAAGAGTATCGGCTGCTGCCCTAACCGGTTTGGCTCAGTGGAGAGAGCATCGGCCTGCAGACTTAAGGGTCCCAGGTTCGATTCCGGTCAAGGGCATGTACCTTGGTTGCGGGCACATCCCCAGTAGGGAGTGTGCAGGAGGCAGCTGATTGATGTTTCTCTCTCATCGATGTTTTTAACTCTCTCTCCCTCTCCCTTTCTCTCTGTAAAAAATCAATAAAAAATATTTTTTAAAAAAGAGTATCAGCTGCTGCAGACTTTGGCCTTTTAAAACCAACTACTTGCAGTGGCTGTGAGTCTCTCTAACTGTTATAGAGTTCTCTTTATTTAGGGTGAATAAAATGTTCAAGATTCTTCTGAGTAGTCTAAAGCAAGCACTAGGTTATTTTCCATATACTCTTTCCCTACGGTATGATTATTGGGTCACATTCAACCCATATAGGCAGAAAATGACAAATTCTTTGAGAAAACAAGTTGCTAATTGAAATTTTTTACAAAGAGGAGGGTAAGTGGAAGAAAGGACAAGGAAGAAGTGGGGAGTAGATGGGGTGAACAAGTCATCCTGCCTTGAAATTGAATAATGGGACCAGAGGATCAGGAGGGTTAGGTCATGTTTGTTCCCCTTCTGGGGAAGGATAAGGGGTTTGCTTGTAAGAAAAACCTCACTGCCAGGACAGCTTTTCTCCCACTTTGGGACAAGCATGTTCTCTTCTAATGTGGTTCATAGGTTGCTATTACGTACTCTATGCTGGCCTTTTCTTGGTAGTACCTAATATATCTTACTGGATTTGGTCTTTTTGGTCAAAGCTTCACAAACCCTGCTCTGTGGTAACCTGAACAAGCTGTTTCTCAGTTTCCCATCTACTGCCTGAGCCTCTGGGGCTGCATAGCATGTCTCAGTCTCAGATGAGGCACATGGGTCAGGGAAGGTCAGTCTAAAAGCCCTGGCTTTCACAAAATTCTGGATTGAGTACACGCATTTGTGAACCTGATTTCCTGTAATCACTGCCCTTTTCTCTCCACACCTCCTTTTGAACTGCAGACTCTGGCTTGGTTGTCCCAAGTGTTTCCTATGAGCTACATAAAAAGCTGTTGTCTGTGGCTGAAAAGCATGGGTTGACTCTGGAGCGGAGACTGGAGATGACAGGCGTGTGCGCCAGTCAGATGGCACTGACTCTACTTGGAGGACCCAACAGGTAAATGCCTCTAGATTGGCGGGGGATGAGTGTGGGTTGATGCTGCTCTCTTGGGCCCCACCACAGAGCCTCACACAAGAGGCATTCATAGATAGTTGCTGCTTGTCTAATAGGAATGCCTTTATGAAGTAACTTTCCTGAATGCTGGAGGTTTTTGTTTGTTTCTCTAATCCCCCTCTTGTGAGTCCTCATTTTTCTCCCAGCAAGCCACACTTTGACTTTCTTTCCTGATACTAGCTGGCTTTGAGAATGATGCTGACTACCAGCGGCTGCCTTCTCAGAACCTTCAGAGATCCAGCCTTTGGCACTTGCCATTCACAGGGGCTGGGGCACAAATCAATCCTGAGTTTCGTGCCTGAGAACTTCCACAACCGCCCTGACAGTTGGGTGAGAGAGCTGGAATTTGTTATCTTTGCACCTATCATTTTGGTTTATGTATCAGGAGCAGTGCTTAATTTTATTTGTGGACATTTACTGATACAATGTACTAGCCTTAGCGGTTTCCGTAGTGTAGTGGTTATCACGTTCGCCTCACAATGTTCCAGCCTTGTGCTAGGACTAGGGATACAGAGAAGGAGAAAACACTGCTTCTGCCCTCTAGTAGCTTAATGGAGCCCCCAAAAAGTACTATGCTGTGGTAGAGGAAAAAGAAGATTCTCCAGCAAGCCACCTTTTTTCCTACTCCAGGAAGAAGCCAATCACTCTTCCTAGAGCAGGGCATCCAAGCTGAGCCCTGCAGAGGAAGGGCCATTTAACAGGGACAGCAGGAAGGGAGAAAAGTTGTCTAGATCTGTGGAGTAGCATGTGCCAAGAGCAGAGAGAATTGAGAGACCATGGAAGGTGAGGGGAGCTGTAAGTCATTAAGTATGGCTGGAAAATAGTGCTTGGTGCAACTGAGCAGTAGGGAGCTGCTGAAGGAATTTTAGTAGGGATGTGACATGAATAGTCTTGGGTTTTACAAAGATGACTTTGGCTGAGTAGATTAAGTGGAGGCAAGACTGGAGACATTGAGACCAGTTAGCAAACTGTAACAGAAAACTGAGCCAGGGGCTAAATGATAGTGGCCTCAACCAGGGAAGTAGAGATCAGAGAAGGGGAGATAGGTGGAGGATTTTTTTTTTATTTTTTTTTACTGATAAAATCAACAGGGCAGGGCCATTGAATGGATGTGGGAGGTGATGGAAAGTGGAGAGTCTGTAGTCACGGAACTTTAAGCTTTCCAACATGGATATCTTGTTGGATGGTGGTAACATTCACTGTGATAGGGAATGTGAGAAGAGCAAGTTTGGAGGAGATGGTGGATCTTGTTTTGGATAGGTTAGGTTTGAGAGGCCTGTGAAATAGCCAAACAGACTATTTAGCAGTCTGGATCGGTGGTTTAAAAGACAGCCTGAGCAAAAGATAGAGATCTGGACGTCATCAGCTCATAAATGGTATAGAATAGAGGAGGTCCTATAAGGAGAGTATAAAGAAAGGATGGGCTTAGGGTGGAATTCTGGGAAACATCAGCACCAAAGGCATAGTTAGGTGAGGAGCCTTCCAAAATGGCTGAAAAGAGAGTTAAGGAAACTAAGAGGATAGTGCTTCAGAACCCAAGAAATAGTGTTTGAAGAATAAAGGAATGGTCAACATTGGTACTGCTGAGATATCTAGCAAAATTAGAGTTGAGAAGTGTCTGCTGGATTTGTGTCCTCAATAAAGAGGACAGTGGCAACCTTGTGGGAGAAAGGTGTCTAAAGTGAACCAATCTGGACGTGAGGTTTCCCCTTCTTGCTGTTCCACTCACCTTGTCCTATAGGTGTGTTTATTCCTCCTTGTCATTGATTTGGGCTTGTTTCTCTATCGTGTTGGATTTCTGGCCTCTCCTGTGCAGCAAAGAGGCAACAGAGACCCTGTTCCTCACCCCCACCTACACACACACACACACACACACACACACACACACACACACCTGTCCCCAAGGAAGGAAATAGTGCAAGCTCCCCTCTGATGGAGTACCAGGCCCTTGGTTCTCGTGACTGCCGCACCTCCCCAAAGTGGCCATTGGGGTAGCTCCTGGAGTAAGTTCTTCCTAGGAACATTTGAGGCCATTAAGTGGCTTCCCAGAAACAGTAGTTATACTCTCTAGCCAGCTTCTTGGAGCTGGCTGTCCTTGTGCCTATCTGAACTCTCAAGGACTGTCTCCTGTCCTTTGCAGCATTTGCTGGTTTTCCTTTGAGAAAGATTACCACTTAGTAAGCATTTTCATGTATGTCAAGGACCATGTATTTTTCGTTGTTGTTATTGTTGTTAATCCTCACCCAAGGATATTTTTCCATTGATTTTTAGAGAGAGTAGAAGGGGGTGGGGGAGAGACAGAGAAACATTGATGTGAGGGAGACACATCAATTGGTTGTCTCCTGCACGTACCCAACCAAGGCCAGGATGGAGCCTACAACTGAGGTACGTGCCCTTGACCAAAATTGAACCTGGGACCCTTCAGTCCATGGGCCGATACTCTATCCACTGAGCCAAACCGGCTAGAGCAACTTTTTCACTGTGCTTTCACAACAGCAGTGAATTGGATACTCATAACTTCACCTCAAAGGTAAGTAGTAGTCTAGAGTTCTAAGATGAGCTAGCTAAGGCTCAGAGAGCTAGAGCCAAAAGACTTGCCCATGTGACCCTGCTCATACATGGAGCCAGGTGTCCAATATAGATAGATCTGTTTCCAGTGCCTGTGCTCTGCTCCCTACTATTGTGTGTGTTGGTACCATGGTCTGCTTTGAGTCCTCTGATGGGGGATGCCTCTGTGAGAGGGAGAGTCCATTTAGGAAAAAGACATAGGTGAGTCATATGCCAGAACTATGCAGTGTCTGTCTGAAGATGCAAATATAGTAGAAGAAATGAATGGTATTCCCCCAAGTTTATTTGGAGGGTAGGGATTTCCTCTTTGGTTTGACAGCACTGTCAACTTCCTCCCTTTGGGAGACCAGTAAGTAACTGTCACTGCTCCACCCCATGCAGGGACCTAAGCCTGTTTCTGTACATTCCCCCTACCTTCCTGCCCTGGGGGCAGACTGTACTGCCTTTGGGTTGGGCACAGCTCCAGGGCTAATCCTCCAACCTTACCTGTGGCTTCTCTGAGACCTGAGAGGAAACTGAAAGTGATGTCATCAGGAAGTGGGTGTCCAAGTCAATTGCCAGCCTAGGAGGCTGGAAAGCCCCTAGCTTGCTGCCTCCTCTATGACCAGTACTATGACAGTGCCAACATCTAGGAGCACTTTTTGTGTGTTGGGCTCTGTTCTCAGAACTGATCCACACAGCATCCTATGAAGTTGGTCCTATTAGTATCTACAAAGTTGCCCTTATTAATGCTTACTGGAAGCTCAGTAGAGAGAACGTGGACTGGTAACCGATTTAGAACTATCCGTCTGGTGCTTACTGTGAGTTTCTTAGAAGCAGAGCCAGAGTAATTCTGGAAAAGGTGAGCCTTGAGCTGGATCTCAAAGAAGAGGTGGGCTTTCTGGGCAGGGAACACAGTTTGAGCAGAATCAAGAAAGAGCTTTACGAGTGCAGGAGAGAATGATGAGACCAGACTTACTGCAGTGGGGCAGGCATGTTGGGGAAGAAAAGTAAAGAAGGCTGCTGAGGTTAAGCAGATTTTGGACCTAATAGGTTCACACTGTGAGAACAGTAAATGTTCTTGGTAAGAAAACAGTGTTCTATGGAACAAGATCTGGATGAACTACCTAGTGAGAAGATCCAGCAGATGAAGTGACTGACACTGGGGTATGGAACATGCTGTAGACCTCTGCAACCTGGGGCATCAGGAACTCTGAGAGGAACAGGTGCCAAGGTACTTGCTTGGTTTAGGGTGCAAGGGATTGCCAGGTCTGCAATTGAGAATGCGTCTTTACTTCTGTTCCAGGTTGAATCCCAAAAATGTTCACCAGAGGCCTACAGTAGCTTTGCTATGTGGGCCGCATGTGAAGGGGGCTCAGGGTATCAGCTGTGGAAGGCACTTAGCCAACCATGATGTCCAGGTGATCCTCTTCCTGCCCAACTTTGTCAAGATGCTCGAGTCCATCACCAATGAGTTGTCTCTCTTCAGCAAGACCCAAGGCCAACAAGTGTCTAGTCTCAAAGGTGAGCACTTGAACAAGGCTGGGCTGAGGCTGCCTCCCTCCTCAGTAGTTTGATGGTCTGGTTGTACTGCCCAGTGGCGACAGGTGGAAAAACACCATGTGTATAGGCTGCTCTGCCTGTTGTAAGGAGTCATAGTACAAATGGGAACTACTTTGGTGTTGACTTGCCTACTTCCCATCCCTTCACCCTCCTTGTCCCAAACTCAGATAGAGAGCTGTTGACCCATTTATTCATTTCAAAAATATTAATGGAGCAGGCACTGTTCCTGACAGTAGGGATAAGGCAATAGTTCTTGTTTTTAACATTTTTTGTAGTATTTTGGAAACAAATAAAGCAGAGAAGAGAGTGTTGGGTAAGGAGTAACAGACGTAGATATTTCCACGTCAGGTCGACAAGAGCCTATGGATGGATCACTGTAGGGGTTTGAACTTTTACTGGGGTGAGATAGAAAGTCACTGGAGGAATAAATAGAAGAAAGGTATAATCCAGCTCAGGGTCCACATCAAAATTAACTAAATCACAGAACAACCGTCATTCAGAATCACCTAAAATCTGGCTGAATGGAGGTCCTACAACCAGGGAATTAAAGAAAGTACATTGAGATTGGTAGGAGGAGTGGAGGCATGGAATAGTGTAGTGTCCAACACCCACGTGTGGCATGTTTTTAACCAGGAGGGATATGTTGGCCACAGAGGCCCTCCCATGTGGAGCAAGGGGTCCCAGCCCCACACCAGACCACTCCGCCCAGGATACCAGTACTGGGAAGAGAAGTCTCTATAACTTCAGGCTGTAAAAACCAGCAAGAATTGTGGCTGAGTGACACGGAGGCTGCTGGAATCCCAGGCAGTTCCTCTTAAAGGGCTGGTGCACAAACTTAGACTCATTCCCTCTTGAGTTCCAGTGCTGGGGCAGCAGCTTAAAAGAATCCAGGGACATACGGGGAGGAACTAAATTGTGTGGCAGCTTTCTTCCAGACAGAAGTGCTGGCAGAGGCCATTGTTCCTTTGCTGAGACCTACCTCCCCACCACAGTGCCAAAGGCATCACCATATCTGAGTCTCCATCAACCTGGCCCATACTGTTCATCCCACCCATTCCCTGCGACCCTGCCTCACCCAAACTGTTTGCAGTGGCTTTTCCATATGAACGGGTTGTCCTGGCTCAGGCTTCAGACTTTTCTAAAATTAAATAAGCAGCAGCTGCCCTCAGTGTGCCCCATACCTCTCAATCATTGGCTCCAGGCCTGGCACTAGCAGCAGCCTGCCTTGCTTCACAGCTGGGCCTCGCCTGCGCACTTCCTAGCACAATACAAAATACCAGCCATCTGTAGATCTCTCTGTAGCTCCTGCTGGGTGGCCCAAGGTAGAGGCTGACTTTGCACTTCTCTGGAGGCCCTAGAGTCAGTGCACCTGGTGGACAGCTTCAGACCATATCAGATTACAACTCTACACATCCACAAGAGACATACTCAAGGAGCAGACTCAGTGAGCACCAAAGCCCCACTGAAGCAAGTCCTACTCCATAGGGGTGTTTCCTGCACAGCAGCTCTCCCACCGTAGTTGCAGCTGGTCCTCATGGCCGATTGGCCTGGAGGTCATTTCCTCCCAGTGACGCCAATAGCAATCAAGGCTCAACTACAACAAGACTGTGCACACAGCCACTCAGGGGCACACCTAGAGTGCCCAGCTCAGGTGACTGGGGAGGCTGAGCCACTGGGCTCTACAGGATACCTACTACACAAGGCCACACTACCAATTCCAGGAAACATAGCCGCTCTAAATACATAGAAACAAACATATAGAAGCTGCCAAAATTCGGAGAAAAACATGTTACAAATGAAAGAAGTGGAAGCAAACAAACTACTAGATACAGAGTTCAAAACCATGGTTATAAGGTTACTCAAGGATCCTAAGAGATCTTCAGGGGACTCAAAGAGCTTCGGGGAACTTGGTGAGACATTCAAGGATCTTAATGAGAATGTCAAAGACAAAAAAAGTCCAGTCAGAAATCAAGAATAATTTACAGGGCTTCATCAGTAGATGATTTTGAGAATCAAATCAATGATTTGGAATATGAGGAAGCATAAACAATCAGAAGAGCAAAAAGAAAAAAGAATCCTAAAATATGAAGATAGTGTAAGGAGCCTCTGGGACAACTTCAAGCGTCCCAACATTTGAATTATGGGGGTGCCAGAGAAAAAGAGAGCAAGATATTGAAAACCTATTTGAAGAAATAATGACAGAAAACTTCCCCTACCTGGAGGAAGAAATAGACTTACATATCCAGGAAGCTCAGAGAGTTCCAAACAAGAGGAACCCAAAGGGGCCCACACCGAGACACATCTAATCTAATAAAAGACAAACATGCAAATTGACCTTATCTTCGCTATGCCTTAAGCCACACCCACCAGCCAATCAAAGCGACTATATGCAAATTAACCCAACCAAGATGGCAGCCGGCAGCCACGAAGCTGGAGCAAGCAGGAGGCTTGGATTGCCCCTGGCGATGGAGGAAGCTAAGCTTCCTGCCCACCCTGGCTGGCTCTGAGCTCCACTCAAGGCTACAAAGTTTCAATTATAGAAGGCAAATAGATCTCAGAATAAAAAAAAAAAAATGGAGAGGCTGGGAGCTTTTGTCGCCAGGGGGCTTGGCCAGCCTGAAAACAGCCATCAGCCCCTCACCCAGGCTGGCCAAACCTCCATGGGGTGAGGGTCCCCACTGGGGGTGGGGCTTGACTAGCCTACAAACAGCCATTAGCCCCTCACCCAGGCTGGCCAGGCACCCCAGTGGGACCCCCACCGTGATCCGGGACACCCTTCAGGGCAAACCAGCTGGCCCCCACCCAAGCACCAGGCCTCTATCCTATATAATAAAAGGATAATATGCAAATTGACCCTAACAGGAGAATGACTGGGAATGACTGGTCACTATGACACACACTGACCACCAGGGGGCAGACGCTCAATGCAGGAGCTGCCCCCTGGTGGTTAGTGCATTCCCACAGGGGGAGCGCTGCTCAGCCACAAGCCCGGCTGATGGCTGCCAGCACAACGGTGGTGGGAGCCTCTCCCGCCTCCTCAGCAGGACTAAGGATGTCCGACTGCAGCTTAGGCCTGCTCCCTGCTGGCAAGTGGACATCCCCCAAGGGCTCCCGGGCTGCCAGAGGGATGTCTGATTGCCAGCTTAGGCCCAATCCCCCGGGGAGCTGACCCAGCACTGACTGCCTAGGGCAGTGGTCGGCAAACTACGGCCCCTTGAGTGTGGCTCTTCCACAAAATACCACATGCGGGCGCACATGTACAGTGCGATTGAAACTTCATGGCCACACTCAAGGGGCCAAAGAGCCGCATGTGGCTCAAAAGCCGCAGTTTGCCGGCCACTGGCCTAGGGAGCTGTGGATCAGGCCCAGAGAGAGGCCTCCAGAGAAAGAGGCAGGGTCTGACCCGTAGCCTCTGTGGCAGCTATTGATCAGAACTTGCCTCTCTTTCTCTCCCAGCCCGGCCAACAGCCCCGCCTCCATTTCTCTCCAGGCCTCCACCAGGGCTGCTGATTAGCCTGGCCTTTCTGATCAGGCCCCATTGATAGGCCCAGAGATGCTGATTGGCATAGAAACTGACCAATCAGAACCAAATCTGGGTCAACTGTGAGGAGCCAATGGCTGCCTAGGAGGTGGAGCTTTTGACACTGACTGGCATAGAAACTCACCAATCAGAAACAAATCTGGGTCAACTGTGAGGAGCCAATGGCTACCTAGGAGGCAGAGCTTTTGATGCTGACTGGCATAAAAACTGACCAATCAGAACCAAATTGGCAGGCAGAGGAGGGCAGTAGGGGGCGAGGTCAGGCCTGCAGGGGAGGGCAGTTAGGGGTGAGATCAGGCCGGCAGGGGAGGGCAGTTGGGGGCAACCAGGCTGGCAAGGGAGGGCAGTTGGGGGTGAGATCAGGATGGCAGGGGAGGGCACTTGGGGGCGAGGTCAGGCCGGCAGGAGAGGGCAGTTGGGGGCAACCAGCCTGGCAGGGGAGGTCAGTTGGGGGTGAGATCAGGCCGGCAGGGGAGGGCACGTGGGGGCGAGGTCAGGCCGGCAGGAGAGGGCAGTTGGGGGAAACCAGGCTGGCAAGGGAGGGCAGTTGGGGGTGAGATCAGGACAGCAGGGGAGGGCAGTTGGGGGCAACCAGCCTGGCAGGGGAGGTCAGTTGGGGGTGAGATCAGGCCGGCAGGGGAGAACAGTTGGGGGGGCAATCAGGCAGGCAGGCAGGCAGGTGAGTGGTTAGGAGCCAGTGGTCCCAGTTTGTGAGAGGGATGTCCAACTGCCGGTTTAGGCCTGATCCCACATATCGGGCCTAAACCAGCGGTTGGACTTCCCCCGAGAGGTCCCCGATTGGAGTAGGTGCAGGCTGGGCTGAGGGAACCCCACCCCCTCCGTGCATGAATTTCGTGCACTGGGCCTCTAGTCATAATTACAATGCCAAGGGTTAAAGACAAAGAATCTTAAAAGCAGCAAGAGAAAAGCAGTCACTTACCTACAAGGGCGCACCCATACGACTGTCAGCTGATTTTTCAACAGAAACTTTGCAGACCAGAAGGGAGTGGCAAGAAATACTCAAAGTAATGAATAGCAAGGACCTACAACCAAGATTACCCAGCAAAGCTTTCATTTAGAATTGAGGGTCAGATAAAGATAAAGATAAAGAGCTTCACAGACAAGAAAAAGCTAAAGGAGTTCATCACCACCAAACCAGCATTACATGAAATGTTAAAGGGTCTTGAAGAAGAAGAAAAAAAAAGGATTAAAAACAAACAATAAAATGGCAACAAACATATATCAGTAATTGAATCTAAAACTCAGAACAAATGAACAAGGAGTCCAGTGAACAAAATAAACTAGTGAATAAAATGGAACCAGAGGCATGAAAACATGGAACACACTGATGAATCTCTAAGGGGAGAGGGGAGGAAGAGATTAACCAAAGAATTCATATTGGACACACGATAAATACGGTGGTGAGGGCCTGGGGTGGGACTGGATCATGTTGGAGGCGGACAATGGGGAGGGAAAGGGGAACATCTGTAATACTCTCAACAATGAAGAGTTTTGTTTTTTTTAAATGAGTGACTCCAAGGTCTTCAGCCTAAGTAACTGGAAGGATGGAGGTGCCATCACTGAAATAGGAAGACTTGAGGGATGAGGTTTTTGGGGGAAGAGCAGAAGCTCAGAGGTGCCGCTAGATAAACAGGTGGAAATTTATATATGTAAATAAGAGTCTGGAGTTTAGTGAAGGGATCAGCTCTGGAGTTATAAGTGTGTATGTGGTATTTAAAGCCATTATGAGTCTGGATAAGGTATCTCCTAGGAAGGGAGAGTAGATAGAGAAGTTGTTAGACTATTTTCTTTGTTTACAAGTCAAGGAGTCAGAGACCAGAGAAGGAGTGATCAGTGAAGGAGAAGGGAAACTAAGAGAATCTGGTACCTGAAATACAAGTGAACAGAGGTGAGTATATTCTAGGTTGTCTAAAGAATGAGAATTGACCACTGGATTTAGCAGTGTGGAAGAGCAGTTTCAAGTGGAGCAGCGGGGGGTAAAATCTTGTCAGAGTGAGTTTAAGTGGGAAAAGTGGAGAGAACAAATGTGGCCCACAGAAAGGGCTTTGCCAGGGGTCAGATGGCGAGTTGGGGCCAGAGCTTGAGCCAGTTTCTTAACTTTCAGGCCTATGGGCACTCAGACCTATGGTGCCCTGTCCTAAGTAAGGAAGCCAAAGGTCTCTTTGTAAAAAGTCATTACTTTAGGCTGAGAGCTGGGAAGGGGGCTTGGTATGAGTTCCCCTTCTTATAATCTGTAACATGCCCATTCCAGGCAGTTCTTTCTCTGGTTGCCCTAACGCAGTGGTTCTCAACCTTCCTAATGCCGCGACCTTTTAATACAGTTCCTCATGTTGTGGTGACCCCCGACCATAAAATTATTTTCGTTGCTACTGCATAACTGTAATTTCGCTACTGTTATAAATCATAATGTAAATATCTGATATGCAGGATGTATTTTCATTGTTCGAAACCCACAGGTTGAGAACCGCTGTCCCAATTGTGCAAGCCTGAGGATGCCAACCCTTGAGTTTGGTCTGATTTCTGCTATTCGCAGTTTAACCTCTTACTTTGGTCAAGAGTTACATGCTTACTAAAACATCTGTTCTTACTAGTATACTGTCCCAGAGGCCTGGTTATAGCAGAGAAGCCTTTGTAAATGCCTGGGAGAAGTGATAGGTTCCCTCCCCATTCTTAAGTTGGGCTGCAAGGAAGACCCATTTCCATGAGACTAGTGAAGAGACCAGCTAGATCAGGTGGCTCTAGCAGGGTGAGTAGGCTAGCCCAGAGTAGAGTAAGTGAGCATGCGCTTGCCTGCTCATTTCTGGGCCAGTCAGCAAATGGCAGTCAGGGCCTCCCTGTGAGTGCTGACTTGGCAGTAGACCCCACCTTCCTAGAGCTCATAATATTCCCAGGAAGTTAGTCAGATTATGCTGTGAGAAGGTCTGCACACCCAGCAGGACTGTGCTTCAGCCTGTGAGTTCCATGAGGAGAGTGGTCCATCTTGCTGACATGCTGTTGGTCTCTAGCATCCATCCCACCAAGCCTTGGAACTTCCCGGACCTCAGGCCTGGCCCAGCCTTAGAAGGTTGGCCTATGGAGAGGCATTGAAGTAGTGTCTGAACAAGACACTTGAAGGGCCACCTGGATTCTACTCCCAACCTAGGTTCTCTGCTTAGAGCAGTGGTTCTCAACCTTCTGGCCCTTTAAATACAGTTCCTCATGTTGTGACCCAACCATAAAATTATTTTCGTTGCTACCTCATATCTGTAATGTTGCTACTGTTATGAATCGTAATGTAAATATCTGATATGCAGGATGGTCTTAGGCGACCCCTGTGAAAGGGTCATTCGACTGCCAAAGGGGTCGCGACCCACAGGTTGAAAACCGCTGGCTTAGAGGGATTTTCAGATGATATTTTTTTCCACCTGCAGATCTGCCCACTAGTCCCGTGGACCTGGTGATCAACTGTCTGGATTGTCCTGAGAATGCCTTCTTGCGGGATCAGCCCTGGTACAAGGCAGCTGTGGCTTGGGCCAACCAGAATCGGGCACCAGTACTCAGCATAGATCCTCCAGTGCATGAAGTCGAACAGGGCATTGATGCCAAGTGGTCACTGGCTCTGGGCCTGCCTCTCCCACTAGGAGAGCATGCGGGACGCGTCTATTTGTGCGACATTGGCATTCCCCAGCAGGTATTCCAGGAGGTGGGGATCAACTACCACTCACCCTTTGGCTGCAAGTTTGTAATCCCACTACACTCTGCCTAGAGGGACTCTGGACAGGCTGGACCCAGTAGTCCCCTGCTGCTCCTGACATTGAACTAGACAACGAATGCCTTAAGAGGATGTGAAGCTTCATGGACCTTATTGTTAAAATTTTCTCTTTTGGGTTTGTTTCTTCTGTGAGAGGACAGATCATATATATTTTTTCTTTTGAGAACATGTATTTAAAGCTGACCTGTCACCTGCCCTTCGCCAGGAAAGGCTTTCCCACTGGGTGTGTGAGTCAGGTGGCAGGCTGAGTGTGCAATGGCTCCAGGCATTTCTACACTCGGTCCCCTGCATGGCCAGGTCGGGCTTTGTTTACAGACCATAGGCAGCTTACAAACTGTGTTTCAGGTTTACAGCCACTGGGCCTGGGAGAACGTCTTGCAGGGTTGGGTAGGTCCTGTTTGGGGGCCTGTACTTCCTCTGTTTCAGAGCTGGTGGCTTTGTCTCCTCTCTGATCGTGTACAGCTGACTGCACTGCAGCTATCCACTAAAGGACAGAGTTACACTCCCCATTCGTTTTGAGGGCTGTGAGGCCTCCCCTAAACCCCACCACAAGTAGATTTGAGGGCTTTTTACCCTTTCTCCTTAGCTGATTAAGTTTTATGCTGGGATTTTCCCCCAAGGGTCCTTCCTCCTTTCTAAACCACTCTGAGAGGCAAGGAAAAGGGTGGCATCATCGCAGGTAATATAAGGTTATGTTACTGTAGAACCACAATGCCCATCTTGCCAGCAGTGCTCCCTAACCCCGTACCCTCCCTAGCTGTGGGGGGAGTGGAGGGTGAGCATCTGCTTAGTCTGAGGCAAGGCCCCTGGTGCTGAGCCAGTAGAGGCTCCCTGGTGCTTCTGTCCTAGCTCATTTGCCAGCATATACAGAGCCCTGTCCCCCACCCCCACCCCCGTAGCTATCATCCAAGAGCAGGGCACATGTCCCTCCCTTGTTGGAACCCTTTTTGGTTGTCCAGTCTGAATAGGCTTGGGACCAGAGCCTTATCTCAGAGATGCCAAAATGAGGCCAGTTCTGAGTAAGCTACCTGATGGGGCTCAGCCATAGAAACACACTGTTGCTCAGATCCTAAGGCACTAAGCCCCTACCAAGCATATCAAACTCACAACTGGCTTAAATGCGGCATGAGGCCCTAAGGCCTGCCGGCCTTGAGTTTGACGTTTGCCCTACCTTCGCAGGCCTAGGCCCTGGGGGCTGATAGGAGCCATGCCCTGGAGTTCCTGGCAGCAGTCCTTGCAAAAGACTTGTGCTTTAATGCCTTTCTCAGGGCTTCAGACTGCCTTATGTTTTGTGCCTACCCAGTCTGATTAAAGGGGTGAGTGGGAAAGCTCACCAAGGATCATGGACACAGGTAGGCAGGCACTGGTTTCAGGCTGCTTATCACTTTCCTATAGGAGCATAGCCAGGAACAAATAAGGCAGGGCAGAGAGGGCTGGTCCCTCTTCCTCCCATCCTTCCACAAATGTTCAATTGTTTCCAGCAGTGGGAGGACAGATTGTCAGCCCCGTACTGTGCATCTTCCCTTGGCCTCTGCTCACTCTCAGGACCAAGCAGCTCCCAAGATTGGACCCTCATTTTAGTCACAGGGCCACAATCTGTGCTGGGTTACAGGCATTTTAGTAAGCAATCACTAAGCAGTTCTGGCTGCCTATTACTGTGGTTAGGTCCCTTGACTGGGTACAGTGGGAAATGAGCTAGGACAGCCCTGGCCCAAAAGAGCTTGCTCTGGTAAACTGCTGTGGCCTAGGGGGAATGGCCTTGAGGGGCCACTGGGAATTTATGCTCAAGCCTTTTTTCTCCCCCGGTGGCACTGTGCCCTCAGCTGCGCATTTCCCAGTCAGAGGCATCCTGTCCACAGTGCCGTCCCCAAGGGGCCCCAATCAGGTAGTCAAGATTCATTCAAGTAGTTCTTGGGGGACCAAAAACCAGCACTAAAATAAAGCTGAATGACACAGTCCTGTGCTCTGGTAAGTTCTGCTCTGTGGGCTGCAGGGAGATGCTGCACCGAAGCCCTAGGAGCCCGCTTTGTCCCATGCTTGACAGCCTGCATACGCCCTAGTTTGGGGCACATACAGCCAGCAAAACTAGATGCCCCCTGGCGAATTACAGCAGGTCTCTCCCCTTAAAGTCCTTTACATAAAGGCCGGTGGGAAACAGGTGCAAGGCAGGGCCTATGTGCAGCAGGCTAAAGGCTAAAATAGCCCTTCTGGCCCCAAAGGAACACCCCAGCTTCTGGTCTTTTCACTGGTTGGTCCTGTGCCTGGCCCAGTTCATACTTAGCTCTCCACAAGCTGAACTGCTAAGAAAGACTTTATTAATAAGATGGGGAAGGGAGAAGGCAAGGAGCCTGGAGACGACGCACTGGTACCAGGGGTTACAAACAGTAAGAAACACTTTATTATAACTTTACAACATATAAATAGCTTGGGTCAAATCTGTGCTTTCTGGCAGCTGGGCATGTCTCCGCCCTTGCAGGCACCTGCCTTCCTTCACATTGCACTGTTCATTGGGTGGCTCTGGCCCTGGGGCCCGGTGGTTAGAAGTTGGAGAAAGAGGGCCAGGCAGCCCAGTTCCATCTCCTCATGTAGTGGCCTGTGCCTGTCATCTGCTGGGGTTGCGGCTGGTGTGGAAGGACCGCTCCTCAGGGGTCAGGCCAGCAAAGAAGGGGTGCAGCAGGGCCTCCGCCAGTGTGATGCGCTGGGCAGGGTCAAACTCTAACATCCTCCTCATCAGGTCAAACAGCTGCACGTGCTCCAGGGAGTCTTGGAGCATGTAACTCTGCTCAGGGACACAAGGTATCTCAGTGTGATGGCAGGGGCGTGGCAAGCCTTGCTGCATGAGTTGAGGCACTGATGCCTCCTGGAGGACTGACTGCCCTCTTGGACAGTGAGTGGCTCCATTCTTTTATGCCTGTTAAAACATTTTGCTCTGAACTTGTCAGGCTGTTTTGCTGGTTTGGTGCCTCTGCCCACACATGCAAAGTCCTGACAGGTAGGTAGAAATCACCTGTCAATGCACCAAATGCAGTTGACAGAGGCTTCCTGGCCATGTCTAGTCTTCCCTCCCCCTCAAGTCAGTCCTGCCTAGTTCTTCCCAAAATTGAGAGAAGAGGGGGGCTGGAAGTAGCACAGTCTCGGATACTTGGCTCTTCTGGTGTTCCCCAATTATATTCCCAGCCACCCTGTTGGGAAGGGGTAGGCTAAGAACCCCTCTGGAGCAATTTGAAAGAAGCCCCATTGCCAGCACCCAGCAGCCTCTCATTGTGCCAGGCAAAGGGGCAGCCTTTAGCTGCCTGGCCTGTCTCTCTGCTATATGTGTGCCCAGTGCCTTGGAATGAGTTGAGCTGGGGGAAGCCAGAAACTGACCTTCAGTGGTTTGCAGTTCTCCTTCACATACCGGCCATCAGAGCTGTTCTCATCCCAAACCAGGCCCCCTTTGTAAAAATATTTCTGCTTCCTGAAAGGGAAGGAACGGAGGGAATCGTTTGTGGGTGTGGGTGTGGGTGTGGGTGGAGAGATAGCAGGAGCCTGGGGAATGGCAGCAAAGCCAGGCAGGGAGTCCTGGTCTGACCCAGCAGGGCAGCAGGTTTGTCAGGTCACTCGGAGGAGCATACAGGGAAAGCTATGAGCCTGGGTGAGCCACAGCATCTTCTGCAAAGACTGTGCAGTAGCTTTTTGACCCACAAGCAAGATGGGAAAGATCTATGGGCCAGGGGTCCTTACCTGGTACGGTGGATCATGTGTGATGGGATGGGCCCTAGGATCTTCTCCATCATCACCAAATGCTCTCGGTTTTCGTGGGTCTATGGAAGGTCGGGGATAGAGCAAGCAGGGTTCAGTACAAGCCTCAGCCCCACAGGGAGGACAAGAGACAAAAAAGTGCCTTCCCAGTTTCTGTGGCCTTGCAGCAGCCTGCTACCATTTGCCAAGGATAAGGCTATGTTTCTCGCTCTCTCCCAAGAACGCAAACTGCCCCAGCCCATCTCCACACCCTCACTTATGCTGCGCCTCATGCCTCAAATATTCACTCTTTGAGCCCCTACCCTTCATCCTTGATGGCTGAGCTTAAGACTCCCTGAGTGCTTCAGCTATCCCGACCTCTTCCTTTCTCTGAGCATCTATGACTCTCAATCCTGGTGGGTCTCGGATGGTCTTCCCACACCAGGCCCCTGTGGCCTGCTGAAGTATGAGCACCCAGGGTCGCAGGGCAGTGTGGGAGGGGCCTTACCTGGAAAAGGGTGAAGCCCCGGTAGTACTCGAAGAGAATGCAGCCAATGCTCCAGACGTCACAGGGCTGTGCCCAGCCCAGCTCTGAAAGCCAAAATGGAGACGCTATGAGGCTCTGTGCTCTCACCCTAGAGGTCACAAGGCAGCTGCCACACTGGTTGACAGGACTCTTGCCCAAACCCCAGTACAGGTCCCTTTCTCTGCCAGGCCAAGTTGACAACCATAGTGGCTGCTTGCCAGTGGGCGGCAGGCAGGCACACCGTTGCCTCTGTTCATTCCCTCCCCGCAAGAGCCCACTTTATCTGGGTTGGGGGCTGCATAGCCACTCACCAAGGATCACCTCAGGTGGGCGGTAATGACGAGTGGCCACAATGGTGGTGTGATGCTCATGGTCAAAGGTAGCACTGCCGAAGTCAGCAACTCGGATGCTGGTGTTCTTCACTGACTTCTCCTCACAGCTCTGAGAGGCAAGGAAGGAGAGCCAGATCAGTACTCTGTCCCAAGGGGAACCTCGCTCTGCAGTGGGGCCTCCCCCTCTCCCCATCAATACCTTGTGCTCATTGTAGAGCGTTTCAAACTCAGAATTCACAAACAGGATGTTCTCTGGCTTCAAGTCTGTGTGGGTCAGCTGGTTCTCATGTAGAACTGGAGAGGCAGGAGAGAGGGGGAAGCGGGCTCTGAGAACCTGGGCTTCTCTGGCTCCTGCCAGCTCTAGGCCAGATCCATCCTCCAAAGCCAGTCTGCCAGAGACCCTCACACCATTACCTCAGCAGTGGGCTGAGGGAACAGACACAGCTCTGCCTCTACACTGGCTTCCCTCTCAAAGATTCTCTGTGCTTGGGGTCTTGGAGGGTTCAAATGCTTGAGAAGATGGGGGCGGGAGGGCTTTCAATTCAAAACACCACCTTCCACCTCTCCCTGCAGGGACCAGTCCTCCTCAGCCTGGTCTCTCACCAAAGCTACCGCATCAGCCTTGGGGTGGTTCCCTCTCCCCAGCACTAGCTACATCCTTTGCGGGGGCTGCTGAGTGAAAATGCAGGTCCCTTTATTAATAAATTAGGTGTCAAGCTGGTGGCAACAGAGTATTAAACCAAATTCAGTAACATCCATGAAGCCAGCCTTGCCTCTTCTCATCCCTAGCCCTAAGCTGGGAATCTTCCTTTTTCCACCAAACCCTATCCCAGCACTTTCAGACTCCAGCTCCCATCTGGCACTCAAGACCCTCAGAGCAGTGTGGCCCATCTCTCCCCAACATGGGCCCTTTTTCACAAGAGAGTGTCACCATGTGCTAGATCCAAGCCACCACTGAACTACTTGCCTTGCTTGGAGTGCTCTTCACCATCCCCTCCATCTACACAGTCCCGGTTCTAGGTCTATCTACCTCCTGTCCTGCTCCAACCACCACAAATTCTGCAATGCTGGTTGCGGTCAACCAAGTAGGCAGATGGGAAGTAGTAGTGTCCATGTGGGCAGGAGCTGTGGGTGGATCTCCCAGGTCACCTGGACCTTTTCATCCTTTGCAGGAAGGTGGGAACAGGATTGGTAGCTAGGAAAATTCTAGAGCAGCTCTTTCTTTCCTCCTGAGTGTTTGTGGGCAGTGGCTCAAAAGGTCCCTAGAGGACCTCTCCACCTACAGATTCATACCTAAATGCCTTTCAGTCAAAGGGGCCCTGATATGTCCCAGGCTCAGCAGAATGGTTAGCAGTGTGCCCGAGTGAATGGGGAAGAGGCAAGACCACCAGGTGACTTTCCTGCCAGGCATGTAGCCACCTCATGCTCCATTTGAGTGTAGATACTTACATCTAAGGGCGTGGCAGAGCTGGTAGGCCATGTGCCGGACATGTGGTAGGGGGTAAGGCTGGAAATTATTCTCCTTCAGGAATTCAAAGGTGTTCTTGCCCAGGAGCTCAAAGGCAATGCACATGTGACCGTGGAAGTTAAACCAGTCAGACATCAAGACGCACAAGCTAGGGGAGAAAGATGGATGGGGCTCAGGCTCTGTGCTGAGGGGGCTGGCTGCCCCACCCCTTCCCTCAGATGAAGCCAGTCCCCACTCCCTCCCAGGCCACAGTGCAGATACACAAAGAGAACCAGTTAACAGCAAGAGTACATCTCCCACCAGCCATCACCCAGATCAGCTCTGAGCAAGGACTAAACTTAATGCTATGATATGAGGGGGGTGGGCTAGGGGGGCATTTTGATTTGAGGTCTCCTGCCTACCTACATAAGATATTGGGCATAATCCCTGCATCTCCAAGAAAGAATGATGCCAGGATACTCCACAGGACTAGCAGTGCCTTTTTCAACTCTCTCAATGGAAATTCCTGAGTCTGTATGCCAAAGGTGGCTCTCCTTTGGGTCTGATTACGTGAGCCCCAGCTTCCAGTTTATATCTTGTCTAATGCTCAGTAAGGCCCACAAATGCAGGGCTGAGAGGCCTGCTTCAGAACTCTGAGCTGGTTGTGGTAAAACCTGGGCTGGAATCCAAAGGCTCCTTCCAGCAAGAATCACTTACCCAGCTCCCCTAGTTCTGAATGCACAGAGAAGTTATGATGCCCACCAAGTGAGAGGATACTATTGCTCAGCCCCAGAAGGGTCCAGGGAATTAGGGTTAGAGAGGATGCTTTCCTCACTCCTTGCTGACACTCACAACTTGTTCTCTTTGTCCTTTTCCTTGATTTTTTTGAGAACATTGATTTCTAGTCGGGCAGCCTCCCGGTACTTGCCCACGTTGCGAATGATCTTCAGGGCAACTTGAGACTTCCCTCTGGCACCGGGGAAGGAAGCAGAGGTTCTCATGAAAAGCTGCCCAGCTCTTCCCCCACCTTCCACACCAACCCAGCAACTCTTGGCAGACACCACCCAGTACTCAAGAGACAGGGCCTATCCTGAGAACAGACAACTGACGCCCAGCCTGTCCCATGCAACATCAGACCTCTACTCTCCTAACAGCACGCTCCTCTAGCACCTTAGGCTTTTATGGTCTCAGCTACCTCCCAGCTCCCCAGGAAAGAGTGGGCAGAGGGGCAGAGGCCTCTCCCACTGACCAACACCAGCCCCAGAGCTCACTCAGTAATAACTCAGCCTGTAGGCGAGTCAGATCCGATCCCTGTCAGGCTGTCTCTTGACCTTCCTAATCACGTCTGCAAAAATGGACAAATGGTTCCCTGGCAAGAGCTAAGGGTGTCCGGAGTAGGGGCCTCTCACTAGGAGGCCAAGGGCTGTTCCCTTTACCACACTCCCTCCACCCTCACCTGCCTGCCTACCAGCCACAGGTCATTGAGTGTCCAGTGAGAATTTTAACAATTCCTGTTCTGCATCCCCCCAGCCCCACCCCTACCCCCAGAGGTGACTTGTAGGATGACCTACTGAGGCTGGAACAGCCAGAATTCAGATGCTGAGTGGGGAACGAGCAATCAACTCTCCTGCAAGGGTGTAGCCTGAGACCTCTGGGAGGCTTACCTTGGTAACTTAGGAAAGGCTCACAGGCCCCAGAGAAGAGGTATCTTATAGAGCAGGGGTGGGGAACCTTTTTTCTGCCAGGGGCCATTTGGATATTTATAACATCACTGGCAGGCCATACAAAATTATCAACTTAAAACATTAGCCTGCTATATTTGGTCGAACATTTAATTAACTTACCCTTAATGCCTTGAGAGGGCCAGACCAAATGATTTCACAGGCTTCATACAGCCCAAGGGTCAGATATTCCCCACCCTGCTTTTCTCTCCCTATCTCATTTTCTCAGATTTTCAAGACAGGAAAGGACCTCATAGGAATGGCCACCAGTCTCTCCTAGAACAGGATCTCCTGATGGCATTCCAACCTTCAACACAGGGAGGCTGCCTGTGGAAGCATTCAGGGTTCAAAGGACCTTTTCCTGAGCTGAATTCTACCTCTTCACAACCCCACTGGCTGATTCCCTTTGAGTCCCTTGAAGGACCCTGAGCCCTGCCCCATAATGACTCCAGAAGTTAATTTTCCCTCTAGCTACTCAGAGTGGCACAGCTCAGAGAGCTTAGCTGCCACCATGTGCCACATCTCTCAGATCTGCCAGTTCTCTCTCTGGTCACAGTATAGTCTACATGACCCTATGCTCACTAATCCCAACCCTAACCTCTTGGGTCCAAGGTGTTTAAACTGGAACTGGGAGGCTTCCTTTCAGTCACCGTCACTATCTTATCTTGGGACTCCATGACCAGCTGGACTGCTGAGACTAACTGTCCCCTCCAAGCACGCCTCTGAATGAGGAAGCACTGCCCCACCACAAGAGCTAAGGAATATGGGCAACCCCTGAGCATGTTTCCTCATCTCTAAAACAGTAGAAGAATCATGTATGGGCAGCACATGGCTCAACTGAGACAGCTAGGATAAGCACTTCGCAGCTACAGCTCACCTGGCATGGTCCAAGCACTCCACCACCTTGCCAAAGGTGCCTTCGCCCAGGTTCCCCACAATCTCATCTAGGAGAGAAAAGAAGCAGGGCGTGAGGGACTGGAGGGCAGAGGGTCGGCAGCTCCTGCAAGTTCACAGCATTCAAATTCTCAAAAACAAAAAAGGTTTCTCTCTCACTGCTACACTCTTAAAAATAGAAGTTGCTAGTGTTTGTGTCATTCAGGCAATTACTGGTGGCCCCACTAAGGCACCACGCGCACTAGAGGCCCCTCCGGGCAGGAGAGGTCTGGTCTAACAAGGGGGTAGAAAGTAGAGAGGTAAAGTTTTACGAAAGGTGGCTGTACATCGCTCTTGGAGCCAATCGCCGATCCGGCACACCAGGTGGCCCTCCTTGTCATCTTCCACACTCCGGCTGCTGCGCTTACTGCTCTGTTGGCTTCTCTGCATGCACCGCCCCCCGAAACGCCATCCGACCAATCGCATGGTAGGCGGTTCCGATTGACAGATTGAGGTGTCAGTCAAAGGCAGAGGTGGAGACGGTGAGGAGCCGGTGGGTTGGTTGGTTGGATTTTCCAGATCCCAGCATTTCATAAGGCACACAGCATATATAACGATAGGGATATTGCAAGGGACACGTCAAGACACAAACTGACTTCAAAAACAGAAAAGTAAAAACAGCTACAGGTATGTAAAGACAACTTGGACGCTCAGAAAGATGACCAGCCTCTGCTGCTGAGGGGCCGGGCCATGCGGAGAGCCACAGCCTTGACACCCTTCTCTACTAAGTGTTCCCCTCCCAGACCCTCCCAGTATGCTTCGGCCAGGGTGGAGACGCAGTGAAAACGGCGCAAGAGTGTGGCTGTCCCAAGCCTTGGTCCATCATCCAGAATGGTCGGAAGCCACGCTGGCTTCAGCTGCAGAATGCCCAGCTTGTCTCTGCCTGCCTCTCTTGCCCACACAGCCCTGCACATACTCGACAGCTGCCACTCAGAGCCAAGCTACTACAGGCCTCCAGACAGCATCCATGGCCAGACTTAACATCATCACCAGATACGGCCTTCATTAGCAACCTTTTCACCACCAACCTCAAACAGGGAAGGAGCCAGGGATTCTCTGGGCTGGTCAACCTCCAGGTCTCCTACCATGATGGCCCACACAGGCCCCAAGCCAGCTCCTGCCATGGCACCCATGCTATTCATAGGCCAGGCACATCCTGAGCCTCATGACAATAGAGGGCACCAAAAGAGCCACAGAGCCACAGATCTGCACTGCCCTCCTGTGGCAGTGTGTGGCAGTGTGCAGAGAGGCCACCAGGCCATAATGGGTGCACACAGTCAACCTGCAACCCATGGCCACTCGAAGTAGTCACCAGAGAGCTCAGCAGAGAAGATGCCTGGCCCCTCCATTGGTTCCGCCACTACTCCTCAGGGGCCTCATGGCTGGCAAAGGGAGGGAGGGAGGGAAGCGGGGGAGGGGGAGAAGACAGCACATAACCTTGGAGACACACAACAGGCTTTCCTTCCCAGAGGTGTGATTACAGTGTGGGCTCCTGGTCTCAGCAGAGATCTATACAACCTTGCACACTAGAAACACCACCAGGCCCTGTTCCTGGCAAGTGGTCTGCAACTGGACAAGGCCTAGAGCTGTAGGCCTTTCTGTCATTTCTTTACATGTCCCATCACACAGGCAGCTCATCCCTTGTCTTGACTGCCTCTCATGCGAAGAGGCTAGGACAGTGATGGCGAACCTTTTGAGCTCAGCGTGTCAACATTTTGAAAAACCCTAACTTAACTCTGGTGCCGTGTCACATAGAAATTTGTTGATATTTGCAACCATAGTAAAACAAAGACTTTTTTTTTAATTGATATTTATTTTATATATTTAAATGCCATTTAACAAAGAAAAATCAACCAAAAAAATGAGTTTGCGTGTCACCTCTGATGTGCGTGTCATAGGTTTGCCATCACTGGGCTAGGCTGAAGGCCTGGCTGGAGGTCAGAAGGGAAGCTCCAGCCTGAGCTGATAAGAAGACCCTCCCCTACCCGTAGGCACTCCAGCCTCCGGGCCTTTGGGGAGGGACGTGGAAGTGAGACTGCAGAAGTTGGTACAATCCACACCAGTCAGAGCACTGAGCTGTGTGGAGGCAATCTCTCAGTGGGAAGGACCAGGCCATACAGCTCCAGACCACACACCAGCAATCCTGTTAGGATCTCTAAGAGGTATCCCTGGCCTCTTGCACCCAAGCAGCCTGAACCTGGGGCAATGTGGAGACAAGACAGGCCAGGAGCCTGCCAGCGCCGCAACCAGAGCCCCTTCAGCTGACACCGCCAATGGGCCAGAAGATAGAGAAGCCAGGCCCTTTGCTCAGCCCTGTACCTAAAGCAGACGACACACACAAACACACGCACGCACACACACCAAATGCACGTGTGCAGGGCTAGCAGTACTCACCCAGACCAGCCAACCTGAGAAAAGGCTACGGACAGATGAGGCCTTAAAGCCCCAGCAAGCACACTCTGGCCACCACTCACCGAGGAGGCACTGCTACAAGACCTGGTGCGGCGTTTGTGGCAATGGTGGGCATGTTTGCGAGTCCGGTACGGCTCTCTATCCCTGGACCGTCGACGATGATGGGAACGTGAAGATCCATAGTAGTCCTCTCCAAAAGATGGGCTCCGCTCTTCACATCGGTATGTGTCGCTATCACGGCGCTCCCGGTACCGCCTCTGGTAGGGTAAGCGGTCATGGCTGCCAACAGGGTGATGGGGACATTGGTCAGATAGGGCCTTTCCTCCCACCAGCCAGGTTCCTGCTATAAGGCAAGAGGTATGTGGTGAGGCCCCTGCAAAAGACTCATAAGGGTAGCCTGTTGGAGCAGAGGCAGTGAGACTGAGGGAAGTGGGGGAGGGGGAGTATATGTATATGAAGTCCAGCCTCCAGAACCTGAGCTACTGGCAGCATCCCTTCAGTGGCACAGGAGGCAGAGCGCTGGGGAGTGATCACAGTGGAGGGCCTCCACGGGTCCCAATGCATCGGAACTCCCTGTGGCCTGCTGAGGCTATAATTTTGGTCTGGGGTTGAGATAGGACTAGCGGCCAACCTCTGGAAAGAACTAAAGTTTCTAATCCCCACTGAGGAAGGCTCAGAGGTTGGCAGGAGAGATGCTGGCCTAGCCTAGAAAATCGAGTGTGTGCCAGGAAAAGAAGTCTCAAGGACAGAGAAAGAAGGGGCAGCAAGAATGGAAGCAAACACTGAGGCCAGGGAATGCAGCTGAAATCAGGGAGGAATCCAAAGAGGACAGGGCAGTGATCTAGGTGCAGCCAAGCAGAGGCAGCAGTCACTTAAAGGAGACCACGGCTGCCACAAGCCTCCACTGTCTCCCAGGCCCAGTGAAGGAAGGAGCCCTTCCTTTTGACCCAGTTCTCTCTCACCTTCTGGACCGAGATCTCCGGGGTGGAGGCTCCCTTCGAGATGGGTATCGCAGTCTCCCTTCGTGCTCCCGACTGTAAGACCTCCTTCTCTTCCATCGGTAGCTCAGGTATGGGTCTGGCTCAGGGGAGCGGTATCGCTTACAGTGATGCATCTAGGCCACAAGAAATGGACAGCCCTGCTAAACATGCAGCCAGCCACCTGGTTGCCTGAGCAGCCTAGGCACTCCTGAAGAAGAGGTTCATTGTTCCATTTGAGGCAGCCCCTCCAGGGGTTTATGAAGTGAAAAAGAACTCTGAGGTCACAGTGGTCAAAGAGCAGACAATAGAACAAACAAATGAACAAACAAAAAGCTGCCTCCCCAGCACAGCATCACTGATTGGCCTGATGGCCTGAGCACTTGGGGAACCAGGTGAGCCAGGACAGGTGCTGAGATGGAACATAGGGCGGGGTTGGTAAGCACCATCCATCACAAGAGACAGGGAGAAAGGGAAGCCTCCTATGCTCAATTCCCTCTTGCCTTACTGTGGGGTCCTACGAAGCACCTGCTCTGTCAAGCCAGAGTCAGATGGCTGTTGGCAGGGTGCCAACACGTAGGAGCCAAGGGTGAAAGTGCTCAAGTTGAACAGCCTGTGGAGGCCCTGAATTGGACCCCACTCAAAGCAGCAAGGACACAAGTTGTATGAGGAGCTACAGGCAGAAACAAGACCAGCTTTTGGAGGAAAAGGTGTACAAGGGTCTCACAAACATTCCCTAGCCCACCTGAGGGTCTGGCCCAGCAGATATGGTGGTCTGGCCAGCCCTTGCTGGTCCATACTCGGGGTCAGCACCAGTAAAGACGCTAAGACAGAGCACCCAAGTGTTTTGCCCAACACCCATTCAGCACCATCCAGACATCTTCAGTGCCATACTGGGCAATGCTTCGCCTCTAGCCAACAGTACTGTCCCTCTTCTAGATCCTCTGCTCTAGAACCTTTCTCCTGCACCCATCTCAGGCTGATGTGCTCAAGGAGGCATACCAAAAGTGCCCACATCACTATCCTTGCTCAGCAAGGAAGGACCAATATCCACTACAGGAAATTGCCAGGCTGTATCAGCCACCAGTGGAGAAAGATAGCTATGTGAGGCCAGCTCCCGATTCCACCCACCCCAAAAACTCTGACACTGCTTGCCTCCATGGGAAGGCTGGGCCAGAGACCATGGCCACCCTGACTCCCAACCCTTCACTTGGACATAGCCAACCTCCAAAGGTGGTCGGTCAGTCTTCGGTTTGCCTGACCAAGCACATTTTGGACAAACTCACTGAGACTGCCCCATCTCATGAGAAGTCTGTCAGGAAAAGAGCAAAATGGAATGCGCAGAGCAGCAAGGCATATCTGACAAACTCCTGGGAGCTTCTCTGTGATTCTAAGAAAGTCTCTGCCCTCAGTCACCCATGAGCAGGTATCTTCCCGTCTACCTGGAAGTCCAGGTCCCAGCAATCCTTGGAGGTAAATACTATGTAAAATTACTCATAGCTCCTCAAGTACTTAGAATGTTGTTCTGTTTTGATGATCAGCTGACTAATGTTTCACTGTCTTCCTGCAATTACCCTGGGTCAGGTGCCCAAGCTATGAAATGAAGGCGGTATCTCACATCTCCCTAAGTGACACAGATGATGCTCCAATGGCAAGGATAGATGCCCTGCCCATCCTTACTGGGCAGACAAAGCACCAGAGCTGGAGGCCATGGTCTAGTCCACATCAAGCCAAAGACTCCCTCCTGGGATCTAGACGATTCTTAAGTCAACACATGTTCATGTTAGAGGAAAGAGCACAGCTTCAGTGTCAGACAGATGTCAATCTGAATCTTGGCACTGCCACTTCTATATGTGTGCCTTCAGGCAAGTTATTCAACTACTGACCTTCAGCTTCCTCTGGCAGCTCGGGTAATCTTACAGGGTTCTGTGCGGATTACATTATGTCATCCCTTTACTAAGATGTCTAGCGTATCTTTTTAGGTCAAATGCCTAACCCAAGTCTGTGCCCACAAGAGGCACCTGAAGGGAGTTCTTCATTAATGTTAAAAAGGTTCCAGGTAGCCCAGCTGGCATGGTTCGGTGGTTGAGCGTCAACCTACCAGGAGGTCAGAGTTCAATTCCCAGGCAGGGCACATAGGGCACATGCCTGGGTTGCAGGCTCAATGGGGGGTGCAGGGGGTGCGTGCAGGAGGCAGCCAATCAGTGATTCTCTCATCATTGATGTTTCTGTCTCTCTCTGCTTCTTCCTTCCTCTCTGAAATTCTATATATATAAAAGATTCCAGGTAACACCAAAGTCTGTGTTAAATACCTTAAGGGCATTTTATAAGTCTCTTCCAAGGGACCATGGGGGGAGAACTCTGGGTAGAAAACCCTACAGTGCTGGCCTCCTGACCAAGCCACTATAGGTCTTGGTTACCATTTACTATGCCTGGAAAATGCAGATAAGATCTCCCAGCCAACTTGGCAAAGGAGATGATAAGCTATAAAGTACTTCACATAAGGCAATCATAGAGGAAATAACCTCTCCTTCAACACATTCTAGGCAGGTAAGTACTAGGTCTATCTAGTGCCCCTCATTATATTCCCAGCCAGGGCTTTAGGGCCCATTTCTCTTCAATTATCTCTCTCTGAAACCCCAGCAAACAGGTTATTTAAAGAAGCTAAGAGCCACAATCATGCTCAAGAAGACTCTGCTCTACACAATGAAGGAAACCAGGCGGAGATGCCAGCTTTTCTCTGAGCACAGACCTAGTCGGCTTCTCATTTGCTCTCCTGGCCAGTGAACTGGGCTGACAAGAGCAGCCAGCCAGGTCAGCGGCTGCCCTCCCGGATCCAGCCACCCCAGCGCCCCACGGTTATTTTTGGCTGACGCTGCTCCACCACTGCAATTTCAAACCCGCCACCTTGCAAGCCGCCACCGAGTGAAACACTCCTTTTCAAGGGCATGGAGGAGGGAAGCTGGAAGGCCGCCAACTCCACCGCGTCAAGGGGCCTGGCTCAGGCAACTCCCACCCCAGCTCCACACCAGTGCGCCCGCACCCGGAACTACAGCACAGACGCCCGGACGGGCGCAGCTCCGGCACTGGTACTGTCAGCTGGGCCTAGCCCCTCCCCCGGGCTGGAGTGGCTCCATCAACACAATAAAACACGCGGGAGCCTGTGGCCCTCGCTCGCGGCCCTTCCTGCCGCCCCGGGTCCCGGAGATCTCAAAGCTTCGTCCCCTGTAACCGCCGCCCACGGCGGCGAGGCAAAGACCGGGGCGGGCGGAGGAACGCCAGCCTGGGTCGGAATCAAACTCCAGGCCGCGAGGGGAGGAGAGTGGGACCCAGCCTCGAGCCGGGGGCAGGGGAGGGACCTGAAAGCCCCTCCAGTTGATCTAGGTAGCAACCGACCCCATTCCGCGGACAGTTGCAGGGCCGAAACGGAATCCCTTCAGGGGCCTCAGCGGCCGCGCAGGCTCGGACTCCAACACCGCGGAAACGAGAGGTCGGGGTCTATGGTGACCGCCCCCCGGGGGAAAAGCGGCGGGTCAGGGGTGAGAGGTCGGGGACCCGGGGCGTCAGGACTCGGGGCCTGCGGTGGCCAAGGAGAAGAAGGGGCAGACCGGCACCAGCTCGGGAACCCAGGGACCTGCATCCGGCGAGCCCATCGTGCTGCGGCGGGTCTGGGACCATACTTACCGTCTCCCAGGCTCCGGCGGCGACTAGGCCCCACTTCCCGCTCCCAGCGCCTCTTCCGCTTCCGGCCCCAGCCTCCGCCCGCGGCGGGCCCGCCCCTCGCGTGACGCAGCTGTCTCCAGCCCCAGCTCGCTAGCCTGGCTGCTCTAGCTCCCGACTCGAAGGCTCTGGAGGACCCGCCTTCTCCGCCCAGGTCCGTGCGGAGTCTGTAGAGACTGGTTCCGAGAAAGCCTAAGGGCATCCCCGGCCCGCCCCCTGCCGTGTCGCAAAGCACGTAGGCTTCCGAGACTTGGTGAGGGAGCTGTCCCAGGCCAGCGGGCGCTGGGAGCCGAAAGGTGGAGCCACGACTTGGACCCAGGGCTCAGCCCGCTCGGCCGCCCCGACGCCGACGGCGCACGCCCAGCTCGCGCGCGGGAAGGCATTGTTACGCCGTCGCCTCCGTGAAGACCCGGCGAGCTCCGAGGCCCGGGAAGGCAGTCGTAACTCCCGCTTACATGAAGGAAGAAACGAGACCACATTCTTTTTGGGGGGTGGGGGCAGTGGCAGCACGCCCAGTGCCCGTAGGCCCGCCGAGCAGTGTTATGGGGAGACGCCCAGGACCCGAGAGGCGGGCCGCCGGCCAAGGAGGCTCTCCCGCGAGCAACGCAGCAGGTTGGAACCTTGTTTCTCTGGCGTAGACCCCGCGCCCCGCCGCAGTCAGGCCCCACTGGCCATTTCTCTCCGAGTCACTCGGCGACCCCGGGAGCAACAAAACCCTCCCACCCACTGCCCCGCGCTTGGTCGGGGCGGGATAACGAGGCCCTGTTTCCCAGAATAGAAAACCCTAGGTCGAGCCCTTCGGGAGACTTCGCGGTTTGTGAGCGTGCACTCCCCACAGCTCGCAGGCGCGGTCCAGCCGAGCGGACCGGAGGGGCCCTAATTGCTCCCACGCCGGGCGGGGCGGCGGCGGGAGGAGCGGAACGCCCCTCCGGCCCCGCCCACGCCACGCCCCTCCCGGCGCCCAGGGTTTCCCCGGCCCCGCCCACGCCACGCCCCTCCCGGCGCCCAGGGTTTCCCCGGCCCCGCAGGCGCGGTCCGAGCGGAGCCATCCCCTCCCGAGTGGCGGAGGCCCCTCAAGTCCTAGGTCTCTGGCTTCCCCTTTGACGGCGTGGCTTGAGGAGCTGCCCAATTCTCCGCCAGCTCCACCATTTTCAGCCGAAGCTAAGTAAAAACGGGATGCGTTAAGGCACCCTCAAGATCGGTTCCTAGTCCCCTGCCAACCAAATGCACCCACCCCCCAATAGAGAGTTCTGGGGCCTTTTCAAGTGTCAGAGACGACCGAGCCCGGATGTCCCCGTCCCTAGATGTCCTCCTCCCACCCCCCTTAGCATGGCCTCCGGGGCCAGAGATTGAGTTGCCAGTTTTTGCCGGGACCCAATGCTTGGCCTGCGGTCGCGTCCACGCCACCATTTCAACCATTGAGACGAGGTTGGGAGGACCCTGTGGTGTCCCCTCCTCCCACCGCTTAGTGTTGCCACGGTTTCCATGGCTCCTGGAAGCAGAGGCTCTCAGGCTCCTATCCCGGGCGCTAAGTTCTAAGGGGTAAGTCGGGTCCGCCTTCCTACCAGCTCTCCCACCATCCACCATGGAGAACCCGGAAGCCCTTGCCTCCTAGTTACAAAACAGCTCTCTTTTTCTTGAGTAGAATAGGAGCAGTCTCCCTCGCAAAGCCTGCAGTCCAACCGCTGTTACGCCTGAGATTCTACCATTTAGGATTTCTCATTCCTAAAAGAAAGCCTGAGAAGAGACCTGGTATCCTGGACTCAATGTACCTGCAGGAGACGCTGGAGCCAGGCCTGCAGGGCCAGGCGCAGAGCTGGGATGGAAAAGGGAGTCTCCATGGGGCCAGCTGAGACCCCCTGCCCAGGCTCACTACACAACCTTACTGCAGGAGTGGCTGCTGAGCTCACCAGGAATGGGTCAAGCAGCTGGCAGGGTCAGCCCCATAGGAAACCCAGGGCACCAACTGAGCCAGGCGGTGCCCACCTGTGCCAGTGACAGAGATTCAGGGGAGCCTGGGCGCTGTCCTTGGGGGATTCCAAGGTTGGGTGAGGGACTCTAGGGACACCATAGTAAAGAGAATAACCAAGAGGGACAGATTAGAGCAGGGCCTCCACACAGCACATTCACATTGTAGTCTGGGTGGGAGCCCTGCTTTCACATTGGGTGAGGTGGCCCTGTGAGCATGAGGTAAGCCAGCCTCTGTCACCAAACCCTGAAACATGCCCAAAGCCAGACAGCCCCCCTTCCCCAAGTATTAGCACTCCTGTTTGTCACAGTCTGGCTTTTTATGGGAGCATTTGAGCATTTCAGCTTCAACAAGCCCTGTCTCCACTACACATGGCTGAGCCCCTCCTGCTGGCCCAGGCCAGCCTGGGGGACTTGAATAACCTTATCTACCAGGCTCCTGTCAGGATGCTGAGGAGTAGAAGTGCCCAGGGCAGAGAGTTCTGTGTGTGCAGGGAGCTGTGAAAGAGGCATCTCTGCCCCAGTCCCCATCCCAACCAACAAGACATAATGTGACATCCATGCAACTTGAAAGGAAATCATTGAGAATGGGGTAAGGCGATCTAGGGTCCAGGCTGTGTCCATATTGCTCTGTTTCTACTAGCATACTTCAGGTCCAGGAGGTACAGTGCCTCTTAGTGAAGAGTTTCAGAAGGTGGCTGAGTATTGGAAAGCAGATGGGGGAGGTGGTAGCTGCATTGAAATTTAAAGAGGAGGAACTGCAGAGACTCCAGAAATATAATGAGGACTGGCTTCCCCAGGTGTATGCTCCTCCTTCCTCTCTCTCCCCTCAACCCCTTCTTCCCCAGCTCTTCCCCACACTCCCTGTCTTTTCTGCAAGCCAATTAGTCTCCCTCCTCCTGAGGATGCTTTATCCTACACTTCCTCCCCTTCTTCTGCCCCTTTCTCATTATGTTCCATCATCCATTCATTTATTCACTGAGCATCTACTATGCCTGGCCCTCTTCTGTGCAGGGGAGAACAAAATTCAGGTCAGAACATGCCCTATCCCCAAGCTTATGGTTTGGGGCCACACAGTCATCAAGCTGGCAATTACAGTTTAAGTGCCTAATGAGGAGAAGCACAAGGGGGCAGCAGATAGGAAGGTCCTCCCCATATTGAGGGTTTCTGGGCCACTGAACTTGAATGAAAGATGAACGGGAGCATTTTCCAGGAGTGAAGGAACAAAGATTTTACCAAGGCCCAGAGAGGAGAGACATGGAGGTGGGATGTACATAGTCCCTGAACCAAATGAGAGAGTGGGTGAGGGGGTTACTGTGAAATATGGGACAGGGGCCAGAGCAAGGGCTTAAGTGTCCCAGGCCCTGTCCACCTGACTTGAACTCCAGCTTAGTGACTGCCACTCCTGGCCAGTAACCTCTCCTAGTCTCTTGGGCAAATATATATGTGCACAGACAGACAGACATATGGACACACATCCAGAGACACAGAGAAGCACACCAAGGAGATGGCTTGGAGTCAGGGATGGAGAGTTGTAAGAACCCAGGATGGAATCCTGCTGTGCTGCAGGAACCCCTACTGAAGCAAATCTGTTGATCTGGCTGGAAAGGGGGGGAGTGGGAGGGGGGTCTCAGCAGCAGTGCCTTGCTGGCCTTGAGCCTTACAAAAGGTGGAATTGGTCTAAATCAATTTATCTCAAACTGGGGTCTCTGAGAAGGCTGTTAGCTCCTCAAGAAAGCCGGCAACTACACATTTGTAAGAAACAAAATCTCTGTTTTTGTATTTCTCAACCCAGACCCTTGAGGATTGTAGATTGTCTTCCTAGGGTCGAGATGGACTATTTTTATGGGGTGTGCATGCTGGTTAAGTTGGGGGCCTACAGTGGACAATGTCAGCGAGAAGGCAGGGCACACTGACCTAGGGCTGGGTCCTCTGGGCATTCAGACTCCTGGAAGCAAATGGCACCAAGTGAGTCCTATACAAACAACACCCCAAACCAATGCCAACTCAGGCCCCAACTCTAGGGCCTTCTTGTCCCTTAGGGACTGCCCAGGTAATTTCTCCCCTCTCCCTAGCCCGAGGGATGCCCTTCCAGGGCTCACCTTCTTTGAGCAAGTGGGTACTTCCAGGCCCTGGGCCTGTCCAGGGAGGGTGACTTAAAATTCGACCCTGGGTCATGGGCAGAGGTCCTATGGGGAGTGGCTGTTGGGAAGAGGTTCTCAGAGAGAGGGGGAAGCAGCTGAATAGGGTCTGGATGCTGCTTCATCAGACTGGTGGGAGGGGCTCCCAGGGCCTCCAGCATGCTCCACCTCCAGTCCCATCCCCAGCCTCCAACTCCTTCCACTCTGACACTTTGTGTCTCTACCTCAGTCTGTCTGCCTCATCATTCCCAGGATTCTATGGTCTTCACCAGGGGTCCTTAAACTTTTTATTTTTTTTAAATATATTTTATTGATTTTTTACAGAGAGGAAGGGAGAGGGAGAGGGAGTTAGAAACATGGATGAGAGAGAAACATCAATCAGCTGCCTCCTGCACACTCCCCACTGGGGATGTGCCTGCAACCAAGGTACATGCCCCTGACCGGAATCAAACCTGGGACCCTTGAGTCCGCAGGCCGATGCTCTATCCAGTGAGCCAAACCGGTTAGGGCCCTTAAACATTTTAAATAGGGGGCCAGTTCACTGTCCCTCCGACTGTTGGAGGGCCGGACTATAGTTTAAAAAAAAACTATGAACAAATTCCTATGCACACTACACATATCTTATTTTGAAGTAAAAAAACAAAACGGGAACAAATACAATATTTGTATTTGCATGTGGCCCGCGGGCCGTAGTTTGAAGACCCCTGGTCTTCACTGTCCCCAAATTAGTGGTTGAGACTATGGGTTCAAGGAGGGGGTTGGGAGGCTGAAAGAAAAAGGTAAAGGGATTAAGACGTACAAATTGCCATTTATATAAATGGTCACAGGGATGTAAAGCACAGCATATGAAATATAGTCAATACTATTATAATAACTACTAGTGGCACAGTGCACAAATTCATGCACATTGAAAGGAAATTAATTAGAAGAAATATTTTAATATCGCTATTTGCCTTTTCTCTATAATAGAAGTATCAACCAAATTCACAATCAACAATGACAGATCAAAACACACGTGTTTGACTGACGCCAGCAAGAACTTCATATGTATTGCACATGAACAAGTCAATTTGGCCTTTTATATATATATACTAGAGGCCCAGTGCACAAAAATTTGTGCACTCGGGGGAAGGGGGGGGTCCCTCAGCCCGGCCTGTGCCCTCTCGCAGTCTGGGACCCCTCGGGAGATAACGACCTGCCGGCTTAGGCCTGCTCCCGGGTGGCAGAGGGCAGGCCCAATTCCTAGGTGCGGCCCCTGGTCGGGCTCAGAGCAGGGCCGATTGGGGAGTTGGGGTGCCACCCCGTCATGCACAGAGCAGAGCCAATCGGGGTTGGGGCGCTGCCCCCTGTCACAGAGCAGGGCCCATCAGGGGGTTGGGGAGCTCCCCCCTGTCATGCACAGAGCAGGGCCCATCAGGGGGTTTGGGAGCTCCCCCTGTCACGCAAAGAGCAGGGCCCATCGGGTTGGGGAGCTCCCCCTGTCACGCAAAGAGCAGGGCCAATCGGGGTTGGGGCGCTGCCCCCTGTCACTCACAGAGCAGGGCCCATCAGGGGGTTGGGGAGAGCAGGGCCCATCAGGGGGTTGGGGAGCTCCCCCTGTCACGCGAAGAGCAGGGCCGATCAGGGGGTTGGGGAGCACCCCACTGTCACTCACAGAGTAGGGCCAATAGGGGATTTGGGGCACTGCCCCCTGTCACACACAGAGCGGGGCGGATCAGGGGGTTGGGGTGCCGCACCCTGTCACACTCAGGGCAGGGCCGATGGGGAGGTTATGGCTCTACCCCGTCACACACAGAGCAGGGCTCATGGGGGGCGGGGGAGGGGGGTTGGGGCGCTGCCCCCTATCACACACAGAGTAGGGCCGATAGGGGAGTTGGGGCACCGCCCCCTGTCACACACAGTAGGGCTGATCAGGGGGTTGGGGCACCGCCCCCTGTCACTCACAGAGTAGGGCCGATCAGGGGGTTGGGGCGCTGCCCCCTGTCACACACAGAGCAGGGCCAATCAGGGTTTGGGGTGCTGCACCCTGTCACACACACAGCTGCAGGGCAGTCAGGGGGTTGGGGAGCTCCCCCTATCAGGCACAGAGCAGGGCTGATCAGGGGGTTGGGGCGCCTTCCCCTGTCACAAACAGAGCAGGGCGGATAGGGAGGTTGTGGCCCCGCCCCCTGTCACACAGAGCCACAGGGCGATTAGGGGGTTTGGGCGCTGCCCCCTGTCACACTAATCCTGGTGCCGGGAGGTCTTGCGGCTCTGCTGATCCCGGTGCTGGGAGCCATATTACCCTTTTACTATATAGGATAGAGGCCTGGTGCACGGGTGGGGCTGGCTGGTTTGCCCTGAAGGGTGCCCTGGATCAGGGTGGAGGTCCCCACTGGGGTGCCTGGCCAGTCTGGGTGAGGGGATGATGGCTGTTTGCAGCGGGTCACACACCCTTCAGGGTGGGGGTCCCCACTGGGGTGCCTGGCCAGTTTGGGTGAGGAGCTGAGGGCTGTTTTCAGGCTGGCGGGTGACTGAAGCTCCCAACTGCTCCTTTTTTTCTTTTTCTTTTTCTTATTCTGGGCCAGCTTTAGCTTTGAGGCTTGGCTCCAGCTCTTAGGCCTCCGCTGCTGAAAGCAGGTTTCTGGCCTTTGTTTACCTTCTGTATTTGAAACAATGTTGCGATCCTGCTGGCTGAAGCCCCACGGACTAAAGCACGTTTCTGGGGTTTTGTTTAGCTTCTATATTTGTAACATAGTTGCTTAGAGTTGCAGCTCAGAGGCCGGCAGTGGCAGGTGGGGAACGTTGGAGTCCTCCGTCACTGAAGCAAGGAAGCCTCATGTTCGCTTTAAGCTGCCTGGCTGCCAGCCACCATCTTGCCTGGCAGTTAATTTGCATATCGCCCTGATTAGCCAATGGGAAGGGTAGCAGTCATACGCTAATTACCACGTTTCTCTTTTATTAGATAGGATAGAATAAACTTGCTTAATTAGACCTGCTTTCTGATTTAGCTAAACTTTTTCCAGCCCAGTGAAGCATCCCAACTTCTCTTTCAGGTAATTGTCAGCAACACAGCAGTAAATATCAACATGAAGCAGATAATTATTGTAGATCATTTAGCGAGAGCAAAGGGTAAAATATTTAACTACAGCAGTGTTTGACTATATTCTGTGCAGTGAGAAACCTGAAGTCATTTTTTTAAAAAATATATTTTTGACTTAAGAGAGGAAGGGAGAGGGGGAGAGGTAGAAACATCAATGATGAGAGAGAATTATTAATTGATCGGCTGTTTTCTGCACTCCCCCTACTGGGGGTCAAGCCTGCAACCCAGGCATATGCCCTTGACTGGTATTGAACCCAGGACCTTTCAGTCTACAGGCTGATGCTCTATCCACTGAGCCAAACCCAGGTAGGGCTTGCTGACGTCATTTTCAAGGCCCGCCATTTCTTAATTCTTTACAGTCGGGTCAAGTTTCTAGGCTTTCTAAATCTCCGTTTTCCAGCTAATGAAAAGAAAATAGGATTCCACCGACTCTCCTACCTACCTACTCCAGGACTTCTGTGAGGATCAAATGAGATGAGGCATGGGAAAACGCTTCACAGACATTTGGTTAAAGTGTAAAATGTTTGCACTTGACTATAAAGCAAGTCGTGGTCCTAGGCTGAAGAAACTCCAAGGAGGCTAGTTGCTAGGGAGAGGAAGAGAGGTAGAAACATCAATGATGAGAATCATTCATTGATCGGCTGCCTTCTGCACTCCCCCTACTGGGGGTCAAGCCTGCAACCCAGGCATATGCCCTTGACTGGCATTGCTATGTGATGTCATTACCTGGTGCCCACAGCAACCATTTTCAGGCTGGGCTGGGCTGTGGGCTGCATTTTGCACTATGGGGTCTCAGCAGCGTTGGCTGCAATTTGGTGGGCTGTTGCTCTGGGGTGGTGACAGGGCCTGTGTCCCACTTAGGGGAAGCGGAGTATTGCTTGGTCGGCACCAGGTACATGGTGCTGTTTTTTAAGTGGCCAGTTTGCATCATGGCAGATCCTGCGTTGAGCATCTGCCCTCTGGTGGTCAGTGCACGTCATAGTGACTGGTTGGATGGTTGGAGGACACTTAGCATATTAGTCTTTTATATAGATAGATATGTGGTGCCAGGTGGGATTACTTTATAAGGTATGTAAATGTCTAATTTCTGTGCTGTACACCTGAAACTAAAAATTGAAAAATAAATTTTAAGGTAAAAAATGACTGTGGGCTCAGGCACCTAAAATCTGGGCTTAAATCCTGGCCCCACATTATACTAGCTGGTGACCTTGGGAAAGTTACTCAACCTCTGTGGGCATCATCTGTAAAAACAAACAAAAAAAGCAAGAACAGTAACAGTTTTCCTTCCCCATCAGCTGGCTGAAAAGGTGAAATTCAATAGCCCTATAACAGACTCAGTGCTGTGCTGGGCACGGCATGCAGTCATGAAACATTAACTATTACTGCACACCTCGTGCTGCTACAGGCATGACAGCTTTGAGGTAAGAGTCCCCTTCTAAATCAGGGTCAAATGAGATGAGGCCCTTTGGAGTCAGAGAGTTGCCAATGGGGTTTGATCCAGTTCACCTATTCGCCTTTTGTATTAGTTTGCTAGGGCTGCCATAACCAAGTACCACATAGCGGGTGGCTTACACAACAGGAACAGTTCTGAAGGCTTGAAGTCTGAGATCAAGCTATTGGCAACGTTGGTTACTTCTGAGGGCTGTGAGGGACAATCTATTCCTGCCTCTCCCCCAGCTTTCTGGTGGTCACTGGCAGTCTTTGACGTTCTTTGGTTCATAGATGCATCACTCCAATCTCTGCCTACATGTTCACAAGGTGCTCCCCGCTTGCCTGGCTGGTGTGACTCTGTTAGCCATCTGGTTTAATACCCAGTCAGGGCACATGCCTTGGTTGCAGGCTTGATCCCCATGTAGGGGACTGCAGAAGGCAGCTGATTGATGTTCGGCTCTCACATCGATGTTTCTGTCTCCCCCTCCCTTCTTCTCTCTCTAAAAACCAACAAGGTGCACCCCCTGTGTGCATGTTTTTTGTGGCCAAATTTCCCCTTTTCATAAGGACACCAGTTATAATGGATTAGGGGTCACTCTAATTCTCTCATTTTAACTTGATCACCTCTGTGAAGACCCCATCTCCAAATAAGGTGACATTCTAAGATACTAGGGGTTAGGACGCAAATCTTTTTTTTTGTGGGGAACACAGTTCAACCCATAACAGCTCCCAGTTTGATTACCTTCCTGATGGGTGCATTGAGTGTGTCTTGGGATCTCGTTTCCCCCTCATTTAATCTCAGGACCCTGACACAGCTACAGAGAGGCTAGAGCAGCCGTGGGCAAACTACGGCCCGAGGGCCGAATCCGGCCCGTTTGAAATGAATAAAACTAAAATAAATAAGAAAAGACCGTACCCTTTTATGTAATGATGTTTACTTTGAATTTATATTAGTTCACACAAACATTCCATCCATGCTTTTGTTCCGGCCCTCCGGTCCAGTTTAAGAACCCATTGTGGCCCTCGAGTCAAAAAGTTTGCCCACCCCTGGGCTAGAGTGTCAGAGGGACACAGTGAGTATGGGGGTGCCGCTCATTGAGCCTCAGGCACCTCCTCCACATCAAGTGAGGGAGGCAAGCCATGCTCTACTCAGACCCAAGATTCTGTGAGGGAGGCAACTGTGGAATCCTTCCTGGGCATCAGGCAGCAGGGTTTCCAAGATGATGTAGATGGGGTTGTGGCCTGTGGCTATTTCCGGGCTCTGGTCCTGGCTATATACTGGGAGCAGTACTGGCAGGACTCAGCGGTTCTAACCCTCAGTGATCCTATCACCCTAGTCAGTTTACCTAGCGGGTCACTGTCCATAGGCCACACTCTCTTCAGCCCTTTAGAACTGTGCCACGGTCCCAGCTGAGTAGCCCACTGGCCTTGGTTGGACTAATGATGCTCAGAATGGGACAGTCCCCAGGAGTGGCCAAGGCCCAAAGAGGAGTCCTCTGCCTGGCCCCCACCAGAGGCAGAGGGGAGAACTCAGGGACAGGCAGGGGCCAAGCTGCTGCCCTCCCACAGAAAGTGAGAGCTGGTTTGGGTGATCCTGGCTGTCCCCCAACCCAGATCAAGCTGGGGGTGGGGTTGGAGGAGGGGTCTGTCTTTGCTTTGTGGACCAGGCCCTCTGACTGGGCCTGTGACCAGGAACCAGAGGAGTTGATACTGAGGCCACCTGAAGAGATAAAGGTAGAGCTGAACCTGAGAGGTGTGTGTGTGTGTGTGTGGGGGGGGGGGGGGGTGCTTGGCTTGATGGAATCAGTGAGTCAGGATCAGGTTGTCTCTACCAAGGACCAAGAGCAGAGTCTAGATGCAACTGAGGCTGCCTTGCCCATGTACCATATATAGGTGGCCCTGGGAGGGGACCAGACCAGTAGATGGCAAGGCATCTCACCTATGAATGAAAAGCTTTTGAGTTCCAAACTCTTTTTTAATCTTTATTGTTCAGATTATTACAGGTGTCCCTCTTCCCCCCCCCCCATAGCTCCCCCACCCGGTTCCCATCCCACCCCAGGCCCTCACCACCCCACTGTCTGTATCCATAGGTACTGCATACATGCATATAAGATCTTTATCCAATCTCTTCCCACACCCCCCGACACCCCCTTAACCCAAGAATTGTCAGTCCACTCTATTTCTATGCTCCTGATTCTATTACATTCACCAGTTTATTCTGTTCATCAGATATTTTATTCATTTGATTTTTAGATTCACTTGATATGTATTTGTTGTCACTTTGTTGTTCATAATTTTTTATCTTTACCTTTTTCTTCTTCTTCCTCTTTTTAAAAAACATGCCTTTGATCTCTGGGTCCCATCATCACCAGGCACCAGGCCCTCCCTCCCGCCTCCCCTTTCTCCTCCCTCCTTCCTTGCCTGCCTGCCTTCCTCCTACTCTCCCTCCCTCCCAGCTCCTGAAAAAATAAAAGAAAAAAAAATGCCCTTCAGCATCTGCACTAATAAAAGACAAAGATGCTAATTGACCATATCTTCGCTACAACCTAAGCCACGCCACCAGCCAATCAGAGAGACAATATGCAAATTAACGCAACCAAGATGGCTGCCGGCAGCCATGGAGCTGGAGCAAGCAGAAGGCTTGGGTGCCCAGGTGATAATGGAAGCCAAGCTTCCAGCCTGCCCTGAGCCAGCTGTGGCCTCCGCTCATTGCAACAAAGTTTCAATTATAGAAGATAAACAAATCCCAGATACCTGCTTCCAGCCAGCCTCCACTGAGAGCTTGGGTGGCTGGGGGCTGTGGCCAGCCTGCAAACAGCCATCAGCCACTCACCCAGGCTGGACACACCCTCATGGGGTGAGGGTCCCCACTGGGGGGCTTGGACAGCCTGAAAATGACCCTCAGCCCCTCACCCAGGTTGGCCAGGCACCCCAGGGGGAACCCCCACCCTGACGGGGCTGTGGCCAGCCTGCAAACAGCCATCAGCCCCTCACCCAGGGTGGCCAGGCACTCCTATATAATGAAAGGGTAATATGCAAACTGACCCTAACAGCAGAACGACTGGGAATGACTGGTCACTATGACACACACTGACCACCAGGGGGCAGATGCTCAATGCAGGAGCTGCCCCCTGGTGGTCAGGGCGCTCCCACAGGGGGAGCTCTGTTTAGCCACAAGCCAGGCTGATGGCTGCCAGTACAGCGGTGGTGGTGGGAGCCTCTCCCGCCTCCTCAGCAGCGCTAAGGATGTTCAACTGCAGCTTAGGCCTGCTCCCCACTGGCAAGTGGACATCCCCCGAGCGCTGCCGGGCTGCCAGAGGAATGTCTGACGGCCAGCTTAGGCCCAATCTTCCCCGGGGAGCGGGCCTAAGCCAGCAGGTGGTCATCCCCCAAGTGGTCCCAGACTGCAAGAGGGCACAGGCCGGGCTGAGGGACCCCCCGAGTGCACAAATTTTTGTGCATCGGGCCTCTAGTTTCATATAATACTGGTTTGGTGGTGATGAACTCCTTTAGCTGTTTCTTGTCTATGAAGCTCTTTATCTGACCTTCAATTCAAAATGATAGCTTTGCTAGGTAGAGTAATCTTGGTTGTAGGTTCTTGCTGTTCATCACTTTGAATGTTTCTTGCCACTCCCTTCTGGGCAGCATAGTTTCTGTTGAGAAATCAGCTGACAGTCGTATGGGTGCTCTCTTGTAGGTAACTGTCTTTCTCTTGCTGCTTTTAAGATTCTCTCTTTGTCTTTTGCTCTTGGCATTTTAATTATGATGTGTCTTGGTGTGGTCCTCTTTGGATTCCTTTTGTTTGGGGTTCTCTGAGCTTCCTGAACTTGTAAGTCTATTTCTTTCACCAGGTAGGGGAAGTTTTCTGTCATTATTTCTTCAAATAGGTTTTCAATATTTTGCGCTCTCTCTCTTCTTCCGGCACCCCCATAATTCGGATGTTGGTACGTTTGAAGGCTCCTTACAGAGGCTCCTTACACTATCTTCATATTTTTGGATTATTTTTTCTTTTCCGGTTGGGTGTTTTTTGCTTCCTCTTATTTCAAATCTTTGACTTGATTCTTGCAATCCTCTAGTCTGCTGTTAGATCTCTGTATATTATTCTTTACTTCAGTCAGTGTATGCTTAATTTCTAGTTGGTCCTTTTTCTTTTTCTTTTTTTAAATATATTTTATTGATTTTTTACAGAGAGAAAGGGAGAGAGATAGAGAGTTAGAAACATCGATGAGAGAGAAACATCGATCAGCTGCCTCCTGCACACCTCCCACTGGGGATGTGCCCGCAACCCAGGTACATGCCCTTGACTGGAATCGAACCTGGGACCTTCCAGTCCGCAGGCCAACGCTCTATCCACTGAGCCAAACCAGTTTCAGCTAGTTGGTCCTTTTTCATATCATCAAGGGTCTCACTAGATTTATCAAGGGTCTCACTAAATTTTTCGGCCGTTTCTAGAAAATTCTTGAAAAACCTTATAAGTGTGGTTTTGAACTCTATATCCAGTAGTTTGCTTTCCTCCATTTCTTTCATTTGTGACCTGTCTTTGTCTCCACATTTTGGCTGCTTCCCTGTGTTGAATGAGTGGCTTTCTGTGCTAGGTGTCCTGTAAGGCCCAGTGGCTCAGCCTCCCCAATTACCTGAGGTGGACACTCTTGGTGCACCCCTTTGTGGGCTGTGTACACAGTCTTGTTGTAGTTGAGCCTCGATTGTTGTAGGTATCACTGGGAGGAATTGACCTCCAGGCCAATTAGCTGTGAGAATCAGCTGTGTCTACAGTAGGAGAACTGTGCTGGAGACACCTTTATGGGACAAGACTTGTTTCAGTGGGGCTTTGGTGCTCACTGAGTCTGCCCCTTGAGTGTGTTCCTTATGGATCTGAGGAGTTGTAATCTGGATGGTCCCACTCTGACCACTGGGTACACTGGCACTTGGATCTCTAAGGAGGTACTAATTTAGCCTCTGCCTGAGGCTACCCAGCAGGAGCTATGGAGAGATCTGCAGATTCCTCTTCTTCGTTTGGGGTTTGGAGGTGCCCAGATGAGGCCCAGCTGTGAAGCAATGCAAGCTGCTGTGGGGCCTTGGGCCTTCTTTTGGATATTCTGGGTTTCTCTGACCCAGCTGCAGTTTGTTAGGTAATTTTAGATTGTAAAGGGCCAAGCCATTCAAATGCAAAAGCCTCTGCACACAGCTTGGGTGGGGCGGGGTCTCAGGGAATCAACAGGGTGGAGCAAACAGCTATGGCTGATCCTCAGTCCTACCCTAAGAGGCCCCGGGTCTCAGTGTCCTGCGGTAATCGCTGCAAGCACCTCTGAGAGAAAGCCACCCTTGAGTTCCGCCTAATGCCAGACAGTCCAGTTTCTCCCCGTTTGAGTCTGGGTCCCCAGAGACTTGCCCAGAACTGGAGTTCTGAGCAGCCGGGAGCTTGTGACTCCCTCCCGATTGAAAAAGACAACGGCGTCCTCAGTTGCCAGCCCTTTCCATGTGCGCCTCCGTATCTCTGCACTTTACTTCCACACCTCCTCTGAGTCTCAGTGTGCTTTTCTCTTTCCTTCTAGTTGCAGAATTTCCACTCAGCCAGCCTTCCTGTGGTTCTGGATGATGTCCGTTTTGTCTTTTAGTTGTATTTTTGAAGTGGTTGTGTGAGGCAGCAATTTCCGGTGTTTACCTATGCCGCCATCTTGGTTTCTCCTTATGATGTCTTTTGATTAACTTTTGGGGAGGGTCTGGTTTGAGAAATTTTTCCTTTTCTTAGTCTTTAAGATAATCTGTATTTTCTTTTGAGAACTGAAATGGGATGGAGTTGCCATGGCCTGGTGTCTTATTCTCCCTATTCTCTCACTAACCTGCCACTTCTCTCTCAGCAATGCCTCCTGGTTCATAGGTTGATGCTCAACCACTGAGCCACCAAAAGATTTTTGAAAACCAGTGAGATGTTCAAGACTGTCCCATTGTCACCCTCCTTTTCTAGCACTTCAAAATGGCAGAGAAAGGGATCCCTGCTTTGCAACCAGAGGGTTGAGACAAATGAGGTGCATGGAGTGGGATGGAGGCGGGCAATTACAAACCTACCCAATCCTTTACCTCTGCTCATTTCTTTTGGTTTTGCCAAAACTAGGTTGGGACCATAAAATGTACATCATGGTAGCCCGGCTGGTATGGCCCAGTGGTTGAACGTCAACCCATGCACCAAGAGGTTGCAGGTTTGATTTCTGGTCAGGGCACATTCCCCAATTGCTGACTCAATCCCCAGCAGGGGGCATGCAGGTGGCAGCACATCAATGTATTTCTCTCTTCCTCAATCTCTAAAAATTATTAACATATTTTTTTAAAGGAACATGGAAAAGAGCTCTATTAAAAAATGTGCATCATGGCAGAGAAAAGGACTTAGCACTCAGTCTAGACCTGAGTTCCAGAGGGTATTCCAGGTATTCACACTCAGAATGTCTCCCTGCTTCAGATCAACCTTCTAGAAAAGTGGGTTTCCTAAAAAACACAGGCTGTGCCCTCATGCTATGAGAATGGAGCACAAATCCATTAGCTTGGGATACTCTCTGGTACCAGCTACACTTCTTCCCACTTCCCCTCCACCCCACCCACCAACCCCCGGACTGGCCAAGGCCACAATACCCGGTCTTTTGATGCCACTACATTTCCATACATACATAAAGATACATATATATCAGTTCCTCTGCTGAGACTTCTTCCTCATGTCTTCAGTTGGCAAATCTTATTTTTCCAGCTTAAACGTCACCACCTCTGAGACTCCCTAGTGAGCTGCCCCAGCATCTATCGGCCCTTCAATAGTCTACTGTCTCAGTCATGCTGTATTTAAAAGAACTGGTTTTTGTCCAGATAAGTGTGTATACCTCCCAGATAAGATTGTGACCTCCACATGCATGGGGACCACTTATTCAGCAGGAGCTCAAAAGAGCTTTCCAGGTCCTGGAAGGGAAGTTCAGTTGGTTAGAGCATCAGCCCGACACACCAATGTTGCGGTTCAACCTTGAGTCAGGGAACATACAAGAAAAAAAACAATGAATGCATAAATAAGTGGAACAACAAATCAACGCTTCTCTTCTTTCTTTCTAAAGTCAATCAATAAAAAAATTGTTTTAACAGGGGGGCTTGTTAAATGGAGGCTACCCCCCAGGCCTGTGCCTGCCAGGACACTGATGTGACACCACTGGGGTCAGTTTTGGTGATCAGGCATCACCAGAGGTCCCTGCTGATACAGAAGACAGGTGAGTGAGTGCTTAGGGGAAAGGATGGGTGAGCAGTGAAGGGGTAAGGGCTCAGGAAAAGTCAGTGGATCGGAGGAGCAGTTTCCTCAGTCCCTTTTTATTCTGAAGGCTTTGGCCTCTCCCCTAGTACTGTCCATGGAAGAGTCACTGAAAACACCCACCCGCTTGTGTGAAGAGGTAGAGGTTTATTGAAATATAAACATTCAAGAACATGTAAGATAGAAAATAATCACAACATATACAGACACTTGCTGCAAGAAGACGTCTGAGGTATTTATCCACTGCCTGGGCTACCCATGTGCTATCACGTTTTTCTGTCTAGAATACACCTAAGATGGGGAGGGCAAGGGGACAGAGCTGCCCGGGCTGCCTGCCTGTGGGGCCTTCAGGGTTCCTCATGGCCCAGGCCCTGTTCCTAGAGACACCTACTGGTGCCTCCACTCCCAGGCTTTCAGGCTGAGACCCTGCTGCTGTCCTGAGGACAGCAAGGGTTTCACTGAGAGGGGAGGCCAGGCCAGCTGCCTAAGGGATCGAATCCAATGACCAGAAAGACAGTGTGCTATCCCTGTGTCCTCTGGGTGGGAAGAGTCCATTCTTCGTGACCAAACCCCTGAGAAACACACTGGCAAATGTCTGTAACACCTTCAGGTGGGCCCAGTGCCAGCCAACTGGGCTCCTCCCGGGCACCAGGTCCCAAATGCCCTTCTCTGCCCACACCCGCACTTGCCTGGTAAGAGGGTCAGCCCTGGTAGAGGGCCAGGGGATGGGGGAGAGAAGACAAGGTCCAGCAGAGCTGCAGCACATTTTGTGCTCAAGCTCTGGAATTCTCTTTCCTTTCCTAGACAGGACTGAATGTTAGCCAGGTGTGGGCTTGAGCCAGTACGGGCTCCTACAGCCCAGCAACGTCAAGTGCGTGTTGTCTACGACATACCGCAGGGCTTATCCATTTCCAGGAGAGCCTTGTGTGAGAACCAGCTCTTCCTTAAAACACAGGAGCAAGCCCGCTCCACTCCAGGGTTCAAGAGAAGATAAAGCTCTCTCATCTTCTAAGGGCCATGGCTTGCCTGTCCTGAGGTGGGAGTGTAAAATGAAGGGGAGATACACTACCCCCACTGGAAAGTAGGGGTAGGTGTTGGGACTAGCCCTGTTATGGCAGGAAATGGATGGAGGACCATCTTCAGAACTGGTATGGTTTCAGGACCCAGCCAGGCTTCCACTCCACCTCCTCCCTGCCACTCTGATCCCTGAGTCATCTCTCCTGCCTGCCTCCCGCTTCCTCACTAAGGTTGCAAGGAAGGGCCAGAGGGGCTGGGGTACCAAATCATTTGTTTGGCTTTGGGGTGATCTGCTCTCATATCTTTGGTGCTATAATAATAAAAAATTTTAAATAAAAAATCACGTCAGCAAAACACATATAAAAAGACTTCAGAGATGCAAATACTTCCTGAAGAATCAAACATCAACAATTACAAATCTGAGGTATTTCAATGAACCTGATGTTAGCAGGCTTGGGGGTGTTAGGGCTAAGATGGCCCCAAGAGAAGACCGGCCAAGGGACAAGTGGGCTTTTCTTGGCACAGCTGACCAACAAGGGCAAGTGGGAAGCATAGAGTCCAAGAGGGTCAGAAAAGGGTCAGTTTGAAGTGGGTGCTAGGGCCTGCCTGGGCAGCCCTGTAAGGCTCTGCCTCTTCCTTAGCAGATGTCCAATGGGCCTTGGGAACTGAGGACTGCTTCAAGACTTGAATTGGAGGGACCCCTGCCCCAGGAACCAATATGTTAGGAAAGGAAAGCCCCATCTCATGCTCAGCAGGTAGGGATAGGAAGGCATGCGCTTGGCTCCTAGTAGACCCACATGAGAGTTAAAGATTGGGGCACTGAGCAGGGGAAGGGACCAGTGACCCTGGGGTCATGGCAAAAGGCAGGGGAAGGAAAATAAATTAAAGGAGAAAGGATATGGAGGGCCTCCAGCCTTGTGTCGGTTTACAGATTGTCAATACACTGTGCCCAGGATGGGAGGTGGCCTGGGAATCCCCAGGAAGCTGGCTGTCCACAGACCCCACCCATTTCTCCAGGACAATCTCTGATTGGACAACGCTGCTCTGTCTGCCCCTCCAGCCTCTCCCTGTCCCCCGAGTACAGCAGGACCTGAATGGAGCCTGGACAAGTGGACATATCCAAACTCACAACATCTGGTATTTGACATGGGATCCGTGAGATGAGGTAAATTTTGTGCATCAACTTCCTGCACTCTTGACAGAAGAGTGGGGAGTGGAAGCTGGCCCCTGCCCCTCAGAGGGACCAACTGGTGGAGGGCTCTGCACTGGGGGTGCCCCGTGATGAGGTAGGACTTGGTGAGCAGTGAGAACTGCTGCTGCTGCTGCTGATGCTCTGGGGAGCAGACCCTGCGATGAGGTGGACCACAGGCTTCTGGGCAAACAGCACACCTGGGGTGGGGAGGAGAAGCAAGTGTGAGCAGACCAAGAGAGAAGGGTGGTTCCATTGATTCCACTGATTTAACTGGGTCAGGTCCCACTCTGGACACCGTGCCGGGTGCTAACATAAGTCCTAAACCTAAGCTTCCAGATGCTTATAGGCTGGTGGCAAAGACACAGGTGGGCAGAGTAATTTTGCTGAAATGTCACAAATGCTCCAAGGAAAGTGTCCCCAGGGTGCTGTGGGAACAAAAAGGTTTCAGAGAGCAGGGGAAAACTGGTCAGGAAAGGCTCCAGGGGAAGGCTATGCCTGCACTATTTGAAAAAGTGGCCAAATGAAGAAGGGAAATGGTGTGCCAGGCAGAGGAGCTCTGAGAGAACAAAGAGCAGAGAGAGGTGGCAAACATTCTGCAGGCCATGCCGTCGTGTGGTCTGGAGGCAGATGAGGCTAGAGAGATGGGAGAACAAGGTAGTGGAGGTCTGTATACCCTTAAGGAAGCCAGTTCCTACCCTGTAGGTGTCAATGAGGCCCCTCAAAGTTTTAAGAAGGGAGGGGTCTCATGATATGTACATTTTAGAATGTTCTGTGGGTTTGGGAGGAATATGGGTGATGGAGGTCTGCAAGAGCTGAGCGGCTTGACCCAGGCACTGGCAGTGAGGAGAGCAGGAGCGGAGGAGAGAGCACAGAGTAGCGAAGTCTGCTCAGCTCTGAGGGGCCAGGATGAGCATGAGGGGCTCTCAGGAAAGACTTTCAGGTTCCTGGTCCGGGTGTCTGCAAACTCACTGAGAAAGGGCACTGGTGAAACAGAAACTGAGGCAGTTGAGGTTTGGGGAACTTTCAACTCTCTTCTGAGTGCTCCCCATTTTGAGAGAAAAGCTTTATCTTCTCCTTTCTCCCAAAAGGGGACAAAAGGATGTGGAGATCAGGCCCCAAAATCCTCCTTCCCTGCTTTTTCCATGAATCCACTCTCCCAACCCCAAACCTCCTAGAGCGGCGGTCGCCAACTTTCGGACCTCATGGACCACCAGTGGTCTGCAGACCACCAGTTGGCGCCCGATGCTCAAAATGTTTCCTTAAACTAGCGGTTGCCAACCTTTTGAACCTCATGGACCACCAGTGGTCCGCGGACCATCAGTTGGCGACCACTGTCCTAGACCATCAAAGCACCACCAGAAGGCAAAGAGCACCCCAGCCCTACTCACTGGCTCACCCAGCCTCCTCGATGGCCCCCCATATCAGGCAGAGCCCTCTGAAATGCTGTACGTGGTGATGGGGAGACAGCCTGGCATGGCTACCTCTCTGCAGGCTGCTCCCAGGAACTCTGTCCCTTTCTGGCCCGACCCTGATGCCCGCAGCAGGTAGCCCAGTAGAGACCCAGAGCATTAGGCCTGCCGGGTGGTGCCCTGAGGGGGCCCTGCCCTCTAGCATAGGAGAATTCAAAGGACCAAAAGCATGCCCTGAGGAAATACCCCCCTTTTTGATGTTAAGGGCACCTCTCATGCCCTCTGTAAAACAGGTGGCTAATGCTGAGGCTCCTGGCAGAAGGCCACTGGCCAGATTGTCTGAACTTTTTAGCCCCAACTCATCAAGCTGTGCTTAACAAGTCGCTGGGTTTATTCCCAAACTCAACCGAAAACCAACGAAACAGGAGTGGGAAGAGATTTGCTGCTATGAAAACTAAGTTGACGGCCTTGGGAAGACTGGTTAAACCAACCAATCAACTAACCAATCAACCACTACTGCCAAATTAGACTAAGGGAGAGAAAACTGTAAGTGATAGGAAAAATCACACACATATACAGGCCAATTCTGCACACTCAGATCCCTTTGCCTGTGTCTGTTCCTGATCTATTTTAAAGGCAAGGAATGACAGAGGTTTAGTGATTTTTTTTCAATTAGCAAGCCAACCACTGGTCCAAAAAGGTTCAGTGTAGGGTTTCTATGGTTCTGTCAAAGGTGGAGGGGGATCTGTCATCATGTTAGCAATCCTCAGCCTCTGCCAGTCCAGAAGAACCACTTTACCTATGGAGCCCCAAGATTACCTACAAGGAAGCCACCCCGGCAAAGTGTGCAGCAGGAGGGTGACAAGTGGGGCCCGCTGGGCAGCTGCGCTGGTGCTGGCCACCACGCTGGGCCTCCCTCAAGCTCCGAGAGCCTCACCTGCATAGGTGGTGCCGTCGATATCCACAGACATGTTAATGCTCCCGATGCTGCCCGAGGTCAGATTCAGCGCTGTCGCCGAGGCCTCTGACCTGTCTTCTGCTGAGGACAAAGGAGAGAGGGCCTGGTCACGCCTTCTGGCACTTCTGTTGTCCTTTCTGTGGCGCTCCCATGCCCCCGTCTGGGCACAGCAGGCCGAGGCCCACTGTTAGAAAGCATCTACAGAACCTTCTCCTGCGCAGAAGGTCTGGCAGGACTCAGACTTGCTAATGTCCTGTTGCTGCTTTCTCCATTGAGCCACTTCACCTCCCCAACTCTCTCTGATTGAAGAAAAAAGGGATCACCATCAGCAAGGAGGCTTCTCTTGGCTCACAGCTGTATGCTGGTGCTTTCAAAGAAATGTGGCAAACGTCCCTGAGCACACTATACATCAGCTGGGGAAGATCCAGTCTCTGCCTGAGGCCTCACCTTGCTGCCACCGCCTTCCCCTTCACTGGGGTGGGAGGTCCTCAAGGAAAGGGTCTACCTACCCAGTACTTGGTGTTTCATCTCAGCTGGGCAATGGGGGCTTGTGGAAGGCCTCTGCCCAGCTCACTTCTGCCCGCTCACTACACACAGGGCCAAGAATTCCTCCAGGTAAGTTGCCTGTTCTGTTAGCCTCTGGCACGTGCAGGACCAGGGCACCTGGCCTTGAATGGGTAACAGCAGAGCCCTGCTGTCTGGTTGTCACCCCAGCCTCCTTCTGCTCCTCAACCATGGGAAGGTGGGAGAGAGACAGGCTGCCTGGGAATATGAACAGCTCCCTCCCTCCACACCTGGTTTCTTTCGCACACACACTTATTTCATGTTTGTTCTGAGACAGCATCAAGGGCAATAAATGGCAAAGAAAATGTGTGTGAGGAGAGAAGGGTGGGGAGAGGAACAAGGGACATGGAGTATGTGGTTCAGGGGATATGAAAGTGGGGCACCTGAAAAATGCAAAGAGGAAGGGAAAGGTTGTCAATTATGCTGCCAAACTGTGCTTCCTCCTTCCCACTTGATCTGAGAGACACTGGCAGCTTGGCCGGAGGCATCTCGGCCCCTCAGAGTCTCAGGAACAGAGGTGCTGACTTTATCCCAGATCTGCCTTGCACTTGCCTACAATCCCTACATCTGGTAAGGTCCTGGAGTGAAGGTTGAGCCCTTTCATTTAGACAGATCAAAAGGCTCGGGGGGGGGGGGGGGCTGCGGGGGGTGCGGTAGAGGGGGGAGATACAGCTACTGTCCCTGAAGTTCTCTAGTTCCTCCTCTAGAAAGCACTGCTTCTTCTTATTGCTAAAGAATAGGGCACTGCCTGAGGCAATTTCTGCTCCTCTAGAAAATGACCTTGGCTTGGTGAACTGAGATCTATCTGGAGGAGCGCCACTCCAGTCCCATGGGATGTGATGGGCCCCTGAAAGGGTCCAAGCCACACTCACCCCTGCCGGTGGCCCGGATCTTCACGGGTAGCTGCCGGGCCATGCTGACAAAGTTGCGCTGGAAGGCCTGCTGCACTAGGCGCTGCTCCTCCTCCGACAGCCTGGAAGCCTTCTTCTCAGGGGGCTCTCCTGACTCCAGCCGTTCCCGCAGCTGCTCCAGCGTGGCCATCCGGGTGCTAGCCTGCTGGCCTGTCAAGGTCACCGGCACAGCCAGACGATTTGGCACAGGTACTGTTGTCACCGGGACTCCATCACCTGGCAAAGGCACCAGAGCTAGACAGACCCACAATCCACCCTCCCACCCAGGTCCTACACACAGAAACTTGGTGCCATTCCTCCCTCCTTCCCCCTCCTTCAGAGCCCTGCAAACCTTTCCTGAGAGTAGTTGCTGGGGGTATCCGAGGGCTGCTGCCACTGGTACCACTGCTGGAGCCCAGCCCAAGGACAGGGAAGCGGATCTTGGGTGTGGAGAGAAGGGCAGGGGCCCTGGTGGCAGCAGCCGTGGCAGTGGGCGAGTAGCCAAAGAGGGAAGAGCTGTAGCTGGGCCGGCGGCCTTCCCGCCGGTTGCCATCAATGGCTGCCTGGAGCTCAGCTGGGGAGCTCAAGGCTTTCTTCTCACACTCGTAAGCATAGAGGTACTTCATGTACCTGGAAGGAAGCAAGCAAGCAAGGGTAATCAAAACATGCACCAGAGACTGCCCGTCTGAGCTGTGTGGTCTGTGGGAGTAGCCTCTAGGACAGAGGACCACCACCTGGAGCACCCAGCGGAAGAGAAAGCCTGGGACTGCTGACCGCCCTGGTCCAGGCCCCTCTATCTGCTACTCAGTTCTGGGCACTGCTCAAAGTGGAGGCATCATTCACTAAGGGAAATAAAGGGCAATTCCACCAATGGTCATTTTGGCACCTTTTTAGAGCCCTGGTAGAAACCAAGCCCGTGCTATGACATGACTGTCTTGCTCCTTATCTCCTAATCATCCCAAGTCAGGCTGGTCAGACAGGGGCAATTCTCTACCCAAGAACCTTGAAAGAAGGCCTGCTATACTGGTTTGGCGCTATCCCCCTTCTGCTGGAACAGTTCCAATAGATAAACCCTTCCAACTTTTCAACAAGGACATGACATACTACCTAACTGCTATGTCAGTTGCTCGTCACAGAGCAACTTCCAGAGTGTTGTGAAGGCAACAGAATGCTGCAGCAGCAGCATGCAGCCACTCGGGAAATGACGACTCTCATCATTACTTTGGTCTAGTGAGGGATTCACCTCAGAAAGCTCCTGGCTGTCTCAGGAATCCCACACATTCTGCTCACTGTACAGTGGATTTTCTTCCTTTCTCTCCTGTAAGGTGACACATTCCCTTCTCCAGTCCCAGTCTCCTTTCCCCAAGGCCCTGGCCACTCACTGGGTCCTCAGGGTGAAGGCGGCACTGGTGATGGATGTGGGCAGGTTCAGGCCTTTGGTGATCTCCCTCCATATCTTCTTGTTGATGATCTCCACCAGGCCACCCTTCTCTGTCACCAGCTTGTACAGCATATACAGGTCTAGGATCTGCTTGGCCATGATAGGGATTCGGTTGATAGGGGTCCCTGTGATTGTCCAAAGAGAGAAACAGAGGGCTGCGTCATCCTCAAGCAGAGAAAAAAAGACACCTGTGTATGCCCACTTTTTGTTCAGTTGGAAATGTGTTCATGAATTTGCTTAGAAGTATAATTTAACTCAAACTCCCAAAGCCTAGAAGCTATCAGACTAGCTGCCACTTCTCTTGGGATGAACAGAAAGACAGGTCCTACTCACAGGCTGTGTGGCCTTGGGTAAAACACGGAGCCTCTCTGGATCTGTTTTCCATCTACAAATAAGAGGGTTGGACTGGATTTTTTAATTTTCCTAGCAGGACTGAGTCCAGATTCTTCCTTAATGATGTGGCAGCTCACTCCTCTTGACAGGGGAGCTCCTGCCTGGTTCATCCCCCTGGATAACTGCTTCCTCCTTCCTCTCCTGCTGTGTCCCCACCATATCAAAGGAGCTGCAGGAAACACAAGTTTCCAGGGCCGTGAAAAGCCACTCAACAATTCTCTCTTCACTAATCACTCCACCCCCTCTCTGGCCTTTGAAAGGGAGGGGCAGCTTGCACCCCTTGGCCTTGAAGGGAAGTAAGAGGAGCCGGAGCTGTGACTAGGAAACCTGGCGCTGAGCAGGAAGGCCCACTAATGAGGCGGCGGAATGCAGGGAGGGCGGAGCCAAGGGCCTTTCACAGGCACTAGTCAGGAGGCGTGATGGATGACTGTCATTTGGCAGCCTTAGGATTAATGATCTGGAGGTCAGAGGGGAGAATTCCAAAGGGAAGGGTCACGGTCCAGGGCAGGGTATGAGACTTGTTGCCTTTTAATGGCAAATTCCTTGTACTGTACAGGCTGCTCCCCCTCTGGCCCCTCCCACTGTCCCAACCTCACTGACTGCCTGGTAGATGTTGGGCCAGCCGGATTAGAGAAGGGCTGTTTGTTTCGGCTCCTCCTGCTTCTTATCCCTCAAGGAATGGCATTCTCTTCTCAGCCCTGGAATGTTGGCCTCACCAACTCAAGCAGCGTGAGCGTGAACAAGTGGAACTGTTATGGCAAGACCAGGCCTCTTTCTCAGTGTGGGGAGGGAGGGAGAGGCCTCGAAGGCCTTTGTCTTGACCAAGCAGTCTTTGGAGGGTCAAGGACAAAGTCATAGAATTAGATTCAAAATCTCATAGGTAAACTCTCAAGGATTGCTGGTATGTTCCTAAGACACAGCTTGTATGTTAGTTAACTTTTCTCTCTGTGCTGTTCTGGACAGTCAACCTTACTCCTGTCATAAGACAAGAGCCTGAGGATGCAGCAGAGCTAGTCTCCTGGCAGCATAGGACCAAGGTCCATCTCCTCTCGACGCCTGTCTGCCTGAGCTCACTGAAGGCCTTGGCGAGGTCATCCCCCTCCCCCCATGGCATTGCCTGGAGACTCAATGAAGACCACTCACAGGTCCCCTCACATAGGCCCCCTAAACTCATATTTCCAGAAGCTTCCAGGACATCTTCACGTGTGACCTGCTCATTCCAAGTCAGAGTGTTCGCAATGAGCTCACCTTTATCCCCTAAGCTAGTTCCCTTTTCCCATTATTTCCTTCTTCCAACAACACATCATTCTTTGAGGTTTTAGGCAGGAAGCTCAGAGGCAGCACTGGCTCCTCTTCTCTCCTCTATCACCAACCTTTAGGTTGTTAGGAAGCAGCACCGATTCTTCCGCTGAGGTACCTTGCAAAGGTGTCTTCCTTTCCAGCCTGCAGCCACCACACTGGACCAGGCCCTCACTGGCTCCCAATGAGATGCCTGCAGCAGCCTCTTATCCATGCACTCAACTGCCTCTGAAGGCCAACTCCCAGAGAGGAATTGTAAATTTACTCTGAATAGTCACTGCACTAAACGTCTAGCCATCTGAGATGGCTTCTTTGAAAGACAATAATGTTATAGATGTAGAAATTTCATTAAAAATTCACCTTTTTATAGTCACATAGAGTGTGACTGCATTCGGCTTAGAACTGTTTGGGGGCAAAGGAAACAAAAGGTAGAGACAGGACCTGAGAAGGCAAGGAAGGGGCAAAGTGGCGTTTGAAGTCAAGGCCATAAACCTAACCAAAGTGACCTCTTCCCAGCACCTTCGCAGAGAAATCACAGGCTAGGCTGCACTGGAGCCCTGGTGGAGGGTACCATCTGCGCTGGCCCAGCCTTACTCTGGGCGTACAAGCATCTTGTGTTTCCTCACACAGGCCCGTGTGTGGCTCCAGAGATTAGTGGATGAGGAAAAGGAGTGCATTTTTCATTGTGGTGGGCCCTCTGCAAAACAGCTAAAAGTAGCTTCCAGTGCAGGTGGATACCCTGGAACTGTGAGAAACAAAGCTGAGCCTACTCTAAGCACAAGCTCCGGAGAAGGTCTGGTTTTCTCACATTATCCAGATAATCCAGACACAAATCCTGCCCTGGCCTCATTCTCCTGATAACTAAGAGAGAATCAAGACACTCAGGATAGTCTGTCTCTGTAGTCCGCTCTGTCCCTAATGGACCTGGTAGCCATTTCCTTTGTCCCAAGGAGACTCAACTACAACAAGAGACAGGGAGAGGCCTTTTAGCTGAGTTTACCCTGCCTGAATAAAAAAGAGAACAATACATCATACTGGTGTGGGGGTGGGAGAGTGACACAGTCATGCCTCATTTTCTCCATCTGTGAAACGACGATTTTGGATTAGATGACTTTCAGCTCTAAAGTCCTATGAGACCATGAATAAAAACTTAAAAACAAAAATTGATAGTTGTGATTATTACCAAAGGGAGGGTGACCTGATTTTAGGAGTTGCCTGAATTATGAAATAATGTTGCCAAGTGACCTTGAGATGGAGGGTTTGAGATCTTCTGTGCAGAGCTTTGGGTGGCTTAGGACCATCTGTGAAGTTCAAGGCCACAAGCAATGTTTCTTTCCCAGCCTTGAGGGGAAGGGGCTCATTTCTTTGTCTCAGTACTGCTCTCTGGCTGGATTATAACTAAGGAGGCTCTTCACCTGAGAGGGGACAGGCCTCTTCCCATGACAAATACAAGAGCATCCTGCCTAGAACCAGGAAAGCAGCAAATGCCAATGCAAAGAGCTCCTTGCAGGTCACGGTGTTGGCCTCGCAGGAGGCTGGATCTCAGCCCCATCTAGCCTCTCAGAAGGGGCATGAGCATCTGATGAGGAAGCCTGTGAACTGTCAGTCACTGGTATCAAAGCAAGAGCCAGGATTCAGAGTAATTAATCACCCTCCCTCTGACAGGAATCCAGGGCCTTATCAGTATCCCAACCTCAAGAAATGCTGCTGTTCTCCAGTTCCCTCCTCAATAAAGGAGACTGACAGTCCCAACAAAGAGGACCCTTATCAGATTTCTGCCAGGGAGCCTGAGGCAGCCCAGGGGCTATGTAGAAAAGGCTTTTATGAGGACCTGGATGCAGGGAAGCTGTGGGGCTCCTGGGCTTTAACCCTTGGTGGTGGGAATGCTGGTGGGCATTGCACCAGCAGGCCAAAGCCATGATCAGGAACTTCCTGTGCAGATGAGCCAAACACTATCCCCTGGCACTTGGCACTCCTTCCTACCACTCACACTATGAAGACAGAGCTGGGAGAAAGAGGTGGGAAGAGAGAGAAAACAGCCTCCTCTGGCTCTAGAGATAAAGATGGGGATGGTGAGAGTGCTGGAGGGAGGGACACTTCCTCCCCAGGAGAGAATGGGCACTTTCCAATGAAGCAATCAGGGAGCAGGATCCCAGACAGTCACATGGCTGCCTTCCTGCCTACTGGTCAGGGGTGAGGGCTCAGGACCTAGGGCAGTGATGGCGAACCTTTTGAGCTCGGCATGTCAGCATTTTGAAAAACCCTAACTTAACTCTGGTGCCGTGTCACATATAGAAATTTTTTGATATTTGCAACCATAGTAAAACAAAGACTTATATTTTTGACATTTATTTTATATATTTAAATGCCACTTAACAAAGAAAAATCAACCAAAAAAATGAGTTCGCGTGTCACCTCTGACACGCGTGTCATAGGTTCGCCATCACTGACTTGGGGTGTAGCCCTGCCAGGGACCCTCACTGCTTCTTCCTGGTTTTGTCATTTTCATAGCTCACTTCTACCTCTGTGACTTTCTAAATTAACTTTCTCTTATTAAAAAAAAATAAATGTGGAAAAAAGATAAACAGCATATCAACAGTACTTGGATCACCAGGGGAGAGAAAAAGATCAGGCCGCAGACAAAGGGCTAATCCTATGACAAAGATTTGCATTTTAGCCTGACCAGCGTGGCTCAGTGGTTGAATGTCTACCTATAAATCAGGTCACGGTTTGATTCCCAGTCAAGGCACATGCCCGGGTTGCGGGCTTGATCCCCAATGTGGGTGTGCGGAGGCAGCTAATCAATGATTCTCTCTTATCATTGATGTTTCTATCTCTCTTTCCCTCTGAAATCAATAAAAATATATTTTTTAAAGATTTTCATTTTAGACTTTCATTTGGGGATAAAGTTAGGAAATGAAGCTCCAAAGCCTATTTCATCTGACAAAAACAACATATTTTAGTCTACCAGGATAGAGCATCCACAGCACAGACCATTTACCACAAGATACAAAGAATGAAAAACAAACAAACAAAAAAACCCTGCCTCCACCAAAAGGCAAAGCAATATATGTCATGAACATTTCTTTGCCTAAGATGGATAGATAAATATACAACAGAAGGAAAAACACTCAAATTGCACTTTGAGGTAGATCAAGCCCTTTTCTCACAGTAAATTCTTTGTATATACACATCAAAAACAGATCCAACAATCCTTTGAGAAAACCAAGGTCAGTTTGCAGCCTTGAACAGAACTGGTGGAGGAGGGATGGAGGTCTTGACAAAACTTTTCTACATAACCAAGCGGTTCCTTACCTGTTGTACCCAGCTGGGGCAGGGTCTGGAGAGGATCCTGCTTGTGGGTGCTCTGCGTGTGTGCAAGACCTTGCGGTTGGGGGTTCTGTCTCCTGTGCTAACCCATCTTGCCTTGACAGATGGCAGCCTCTGTGCCACTGGGAATCTGCCCTTCCCTGAGAGACAGGCCTTGCACAAAGAGTTCCACCCTATGTTAATCAGCTAGATGTTATTAGATCCTACCGGATAGTGGCCTGTGGAGACAGACCAGCATTCTCTGTAGGAAGGCTGGAGAAACAAGGCTTATCCACTGCCCCAATAGGAAGTGATGGAGCTGCTGGTGCTAGGGCCCAGTTTCACAAAGGCAGTGCTGAGAAGAAAGAGCACAGGCCTGGTAGTTAGGAAACCAAGTGCTAAATCTGCTCTGTGGCCTCAGGTAAGTTACTTAAGGGGGGAGGGAGGAATTCTTTATTGGCTAAGTGATAACCTTTGGTCTCTCTACCCCAGAGCTGGAGCTGTGGGGAGTAGCAAGTCAGATAATGGGTTGAGAGGGTTCTGTAAAGGGCATGGGATGATAATAATAAAAACAACAGCAAAACCACTGTCCTCCTCCTCTTCAGAGACCACACTTCTTTCTGTTTCACTGCCTAGGGAATAAGAGAACAAACCTTTCTTCCTCACTGATAAAGGAAGGGTGGAATTGTTTATAAATGTTTGCTTATCAGACTTCCAAATTAGCACTCCCCACCCGCATTTCCTCCTAGAAAATCTACCAGGGAATGCCATCTCAGAAACCACACACAGTGAGTTCAATTAACCACAGAATTTTATCTACAACTGTTTGACTTTATTTTTGGCAGAGAAACTTGTGTACACATGCATGTGCACATGACAAAAGGTGAGCAAAAAGGAATAACTAGAGTTCTGAAATCTAAGCAATCATTCTAGAGAAACATTTGGGAGAACAGAAGCAAGGCAAATTGTTTAATTCAATTTGGCTTCAGTCAGCAAAAGAGGAAACACAGTCAGCAAGAAAAGGGGAGAAGCATTTGGTCTTGGGGATCCTTGGTCTAGTTTTTACATAACTACTTTAATAGAAATTGCTTTTAAAGGTTTTTTTTTGGTTTTTAAGCATGAATCTTCTCTGTTGGTAGCTCAACAGACACAACCATGGGCACATAATAAAGAACATAGAACTTGGAAGAAACTTCCAGATTAACTCTAACTGGACCCTCTCATTTTATAGATCAACAAATCATGGCCCCAGAAAGGGAAGGATTTGCTCAAGATCATGGGGCAGGGTGGGATGATAGCCCTGACTTTATACTTAGTGTAGAGCCCTTTCCAGAGGCAGGCAGGAGATAGTGAGTCCACCTGGGCCCAGCCTGGGCCTCTTCTCAGGCTCCTCCTAGGACAGTTTGCTCTGTTGGTGGGGGAGGGTCACCAGGGCGCAAGTCACCCAAGTCTGGCCTAGAAACCAAGAGGCCTGACAGGCCCATCTGTTATAGTCAATTTACCCAAATGCATTAACAAGCAAAAGAGCCAGCACAAAGCAGCAGTTATAGCTGGCAACCACCTACTGAACAGCAGGTTCATCGCCTGCAATTGTTTGGGGAAGTGTGCTGAGTGCTGACTCCCAGGGAGCCCTGTCCACTTCCTCTGAGGTGCAGCCTGATGTGTCAAAGCTGCCCAGCCTCACTCACAGCCTAGGTGGGCATCACCGGGCCTTTCAAACTCAGGCAGTTTTCAGTGGCTCCTGTGAAATCTACCACTTATCCTTCACATTAGCTCTGGAGCATGATCTGCTGCCAAGGTCTATAAGGCTTTTCCTGGGACCCAGCTAACAAGATCTGGCTCCTGACTGCCTCACACACTCCAATTCGGGAGTGACAAGTAAATCACAAATGTCTAGGAGCCCTTGTTTTCACCATTGTATGAAGAGCAAATGACAGGAAGCTTCACAGTAAAAGTTCAATCTGCTCCCAGCCCTCTTGAACTGCCCACTCTAATTCAGACTGTGGACGAAAGGGGCCACACGCTGACCTGACAAGCTCAGGGAAGGCCTGCGTGACAGCCTAGCAGACTCAGAGACCTAAAATAACCACAAAGGATGGTCTGAAATTAAACTTCAACTAAAAGCAGTTATGGTGGGCAGTTATGTCCTAGGCCAGTATCTTCACTGACAAGATCAACTTTGATCCTTACTGAGCCCATTTGCCTTTTTGCCTCTAAGATAACATACCCTTGAAATGTCTGGGTAACTTGTAACTTCCCTTTTTCTGGAGCCCCTGGAGCACAACCAAATGTTCTGGGTGCAAGGACAGATACTACAAATTCCTTCATTATCATGTTAATTGATCCTGCACCCACCTAAGTATGTGTCCATCATTTTACTTTTTATCCTATCACAGAGGTTCCCCCTGCCCTGCTTCGCTTAATCCCACCTCCTTAAATCTGTCACCAATGAATTTCATGTATAAATACGGATGTAACCCTGCCATTCTCCGGAGCACTATCTCAATTCGTTGAGGTTCTGCTTCCCGGCATATGTCGACAGTTTGGCTCAAATAAACTCACAAAAATTCTTTACAGGTTTCAATGGTTTTTTTTACGTTAACAAGATGATCAGACATGAGTTTGCCAAGGAGATGACTGAATTTAATGGAACAACCTCCACACTGACCCCCTGCCTCAGTCTCCCCACTCCATCCCAACTATACACTGCTCACCACAGCAAGTGAACTAAAGGCACAGCTTTGGTCCATCCCCCACCACCGCCCCCGTGTTTTAACTTCGGTAACTCCACTATGTACATAGACAGGAGTGCTAACTTCTTGGACAAACATGGCTCTTCACAGTTTGGTAACAAATGACATCCAGGCCACAGACAAGGATTCTTCCAGCTGTGCCTGGGCCATGAACACCCCTGTATTTCCGCCTCCACTCCCATGACCCTGATACACTGGAGCTCAGTTCCTCTCTGAGGCCTGCCTTGCACTCCAGACCAGGATTGGGGGCCCAGCACCCTTGCCTTTGGCATTCAGCCACAGAAGGGGCACTTGCAATATGGCTTGATACAGACCTTGCCGCCCGAAGTGGAAGTAAGAAGGTTTCCATAACAGTTTCTCTGCAGGGGAAATTTTAGATCTTTACCCACTTTCCCATCTGGTCTCATCAGGCGAAAGGGGGTGGGGGGTGGCAATTTTGTCCCACAGGGAAATTTACAATATCTGGAGACATTTTTGGTTACAACAACTGGGGGAGGGTACCCCCACAACGAAAGATTATCCAGTACCGCAAGTTATATGCTAAGGCTGAGAAATCTTGTATTAGAGTAATTAACAAATAGCAAAACCGACTTAACCAGTTCCCTTCTATTGGTGATGCCAGCAAATAGTGAAATACTTAACATAAGTGCTGAAGACAGGAAAAAGGTTTACTGAGGGCCTGAATAACCATAAATTGACACCTACTTTGGATTCATCCAGAAATATACCAGATGGCAGTCTGGCAGCCCCCAGTGCTGCAGAGTAGCAGGAGACTTGGCACTCGCTGCTCTCTATTGATGACCTCCAATTATGGCCTGAGCACCTCCCTGTCTAGCCCTGAGCTAGCAGTGGGGGCACAAAGAAATGACAAACTGGCTGTCCTCACATGGATGTGAGAGAGAAACATCGGTGGGTTACCTCCATACACATCCTAGTCTAGTGGGGACATACAGTGCTAAAGAAGCAATTAAGAATTTTCATTCTTGGCTAGGCTGATATAACTTCCACTATCTTTCAAAAATCCTTCCCCCTGGTCAGGGTGTGCATGGAGGTAACCCACTGATGTTTCTCTCTCACATTGATGTTTCTCTCTCCTTCCCCTTCCTTTTTCTAAAATCAATTTTAAAAAAACCTTCTGGGAAGGGAGAAAAACAATAAAGTGGAAAATAAAGCAGTGGTAACTACAGCGTCAATTAAAACTATATTATGCTCAGCCGGTGTTGCCCAGTGGTTGAGCGTTGATCTATGAACCTGAAGGTCACGGTTTTATTTGTGGTTGGACATGTGCCTGGGTTGCTGGCTCAATCCCCGGTGGGGGTATGGGAGCAGCCAATCAATGATTCTCTCTCATCATTGATATTTCTATCTCCCTTTCCCTCTCCCTTACTCTCTGAAGTCAATAAAAATATAGTTTTAAAAATCTATATTGCTATAGCAGCCCCTGAGATGAGATCAGCTCCTGGGTTTGCACCAGCTGGGCTTATGGGGCTTGTAAATAATTAAAAAGCAATTGAAAGGGGAGATCAAAGTATTAAGTGGATTTCTCCCTCTCAGGGCAACCAGGGTGTTTCATTGCTGCTAGTCACATTATCTTTTAGGATTATATTCTTGGTTGTCACTGACACAGGCAGCTCCAGACAACAGTTGGAGGAGTAAACTATGAGGGCTGCTTTGACTATTTTTGATATGCATGGAGATGGGGGACACACACCAAACCTCAAACTTGTGATTGTCTTTTGTGAACAAAGAAATGACAAAGTAAGTAAAAGGCATGCTACTAAGAAGGCAATTCGGATTTGGAAGGTAAAGAAAGGGGAAGGAGAAGAAAAGACAGGGGGATGAGGGTGATTGGAGATGGAAGGAGGGAGAGTTCACTTATAATATTTAGCAGCTGGGGCTGCCATTATAGCTCACCCTTGGATAAGAGGAGCATTTCATTGCCAGATCTCAATGAAGGAGCTGACACAAAAATCAAGGGTTGCATAATCATGGGGAAGAGGCTAGTGGGAGTAGCCTTCTCCCATGGCTTTGTCCTGAGGAGCTACACAGAAGGTTGCTGAGGACCTTCTCCTAGAGAGGCTGGGGTTCTGGCCATGCTTCCTGAGGGCTGTCCCAGATGGTGAACCCATTGCTATGAAGGGCTATAAAGACAGGAGGTTGAGTCACTGGGCTCAAGACTCAGTCATGCCATGGTCCATAGTGAGATGATTGGGGGTAGGTGAGGGAGAGTGAAAGGAGAGGAGAGAAGTGTAAGGTGTAATCAAGCAGACGCCTATGTACCTACAGTTAAACTGCAGGAATGCCCCCCACCAAGCCAGTGGATGCAAAAATCAATGAGACAATGGGTTAGAAAAAGATCATTTCCGACCCTCCCAACAAATCCTGAGGGGCCTCTATTCTCTCACTGGCCCTTTTTAGTCTCTCTAAGGCTAGATGTATCATCAGGAAGCCTCACGTACTAGTTTACATGTGATGAAGCTATAAGGATAAGAAAAAAGTATATTTAAATTCATAATAACTCCAGAGACCAGTTAATCAGAAGAATGACAAAAATAAGACAGGATCAAGTCTGAATGATCAGTCCCTTCATTTTCTGCAAGGCCCTCTCCAATCTGGTTGTCAGTTGTTCAGCTAAGTTCGTAACCAATCAGCAGTAAATGCCTTGTCTTCCTGAACTGACTCTGGCACTCTATGGGGAGGAGTTAAACCAAAGTGTGAATTGCACACGGTAGGCACTCAATAAATATTAACAGAATTGAAATAATGCACACTCACCCCTCTTCTGCATAAAGATGAAGAGGTCATCCAGGAATTCTTTCCTTTCCGGATCACCGTCCAGTTCATACAGCTGCAATCCAAGTTCCCCGACCCCCCCAAAAAAACACAATGAAAAAAATCCGTCTTATGCAGGAAGCCTTACACCAGAGATACACAACCATTTGAATGACTACAAATATGACTCATAGGCCACTCCTGTCCTATTCTTTGGGGATCAGATACAACGACCCACTGCAGAACTGCCCTTTTGTTATCACAAAGGAAACATTACAGACCTTGGCAAAATCTCGAGAGATCTCTCTTCCTCGGCCTCCATCTGCATCATCACTCCAAGCCAAACCACCATTCTAAAGGGGAACAAAGCACAGAATTCAGAAGGGAATAAGAAGAGAGCATTAGAAAACAAGGCAATCCTTTAGGAGGAAGAAGAGCATTAGCAATTGTGCTATCCTGGCTTACACTGCTCAGGTCCGTATCTCTGCCACCCTTATATAGGGAGAGCTTGTTGTTGTTTTTATTTCCAATTATGGTTCCAAAATGAGAGGAAATCAGGTGGAAGAATCATCTCCATTTGTTTTTTGTTTTTTTTAATATATTTTATTGATTTTTTACAGAGAGGAAGGGAGAGAGATAGAGAGTTAGAAACATCGATGAGAGAGAAACATCGATCAGCTGCCTCCTGCACATCTCCCACTGGGGATATGCCCGCAACCCAGGTACATGCCCTTGACCGGAATCGAACCTGGGACCTTTCAGTCCGCAGACCGACGCTCTATCCACTGAGCCAAACCGGTTTCAGCGATCTCCATTTGTTGAAGGAGGGCAGGCATTACTTATACATAAGAATTTTGGAAGAGGACACAAAGGCCCAATTTCCTGAGAACCTGCTCACTCAAGCTGTTCTTCCGAAAGAAGTCACCACTCTGAGATGTACCACTTTTCTGCAGGTTCTTTATGGTATACTAGTGTCCCAGTGCATGGTTTTGTGCACATTGAAAGGAAATTAATTAGAAGAAATATTTTAATATCACTATTCGCCCTTTCTCTAAAATAGAAGTGTCAACCAAATTCACAATTGACAATGACAGACTGAAACACACGCATGCAATTGGCACTAGCGAGAGCTTTATATGTATTTATATGTATCATGCATGCATGAGTCAAATTAGCCATATATATATATATATATATATATATATATATATATATATATAAACTTGCTTAATTAGACCTGCTTTCTGATTTAGCTAAACTTTTTCCAGTCCAAGCACCCCAACTTCTCTTTTTCAGGTAACTGTCAGCAACACAGAAGTAAATATCAACATGAAGCAGACTATTATTGTAGATCACACAGGGAGAACAAAGGGTAAAATATTTAACTGCAGCAGTGTTTAACTATATTCTGCACAGTGAGAAAACCTGAAGTCATTTTCAAGATCCTCCATTTCTTTCTTGTTTTCAGTCAGGTCAAGTTTCTAAACTTTCTAAATCTCCATTTTCCAACTAATGAAAAGAAAATAGGATTCCACCGGGTCTCCTATCTACCTACTCCAGGACTTCTGTGAGGATCAAATGAGATGAGGCACAGGAAAATGCATCACAAACATTTGGTTAAATTGTAAAATGTTGCACCCGGCTATAAAGCAAGTCAGGTTCCTGGGCTGAAGAAACTGCAAGGAGGCTAGTTGCTAGGGAGAGGAAGCTGGGCGTTGCTATGTGATGTCATTACCTGGTGCCCACAGTCACTGTTTCCGGGCTGAGCTGGGCTGTGGACCGCATTTTGCGCCATGGGGTCTTGGTAGTGTTGGCTGCAATTTGGTGCGCTGTTGCTCCAGGGTGGTAGTGGGACTTGTGTCCCACTTGGAGGAAGCCAAGTGTTGGTTTGTCAGCACCAGGTCCATGGTGCCATTTATTTTTAAATGGCCCAGTCCACGTCATGGCAGCCACTGTGTTTGTACATTTTATGTAATGTTGTAAAGATAGCTAGCCTGGCTTTCCATACAACACTCTAAGTGGGGGTTAAGGGGTCAAAGGCAGCAGGCCACAGATACCAAAGTTGTGATATCTCAGCCAAGACTCACTACTAGAAGCCCTAAGTCTAACAATGAGAACTCCCTAGTGATGTGAGGATCCCCAGAGCCGGAAATTATTCCCAAGGTACAGAGACCCTATACCACTTGGTTGATGTTCATTTTTTTAAAATACATTTTTATTGATTTCCAGAGAGGAAGGGAGAGGGAGAGAGAGAGAGAAACATCAATGATGAGAGAAAATCATTGATTGGCTGCCTCCTGCATGCCCCCTACCAGGGATTAAGCCCGCAACCCAGGCTTGTGCCCTTGACCAGAATCGAACCCAGGATCTTTCAGTCCACAGGCCAATACTCTATCTACTGAGCCAAACCAGCTTGGGCAATTGTTCATTTTCATTAGAGAAATAGCGAAAACCTAATCATAATTCAATTGATTAGGTTAAATACCACTCAACGGAAGGAAGGAAATGGCAAATATAAATATGCCTTTGTTTATGTTCTTGAAATTTGCTTCTTAGCCTTATTCAGTTGGGTAACACTTATTCCTCAAATCAGGCATTGTTTTCCACGGGCAGCCTCCTCTTCACCCGAGCTGTGCTAAGTACTCTGGAAATAATCACTGTACATTTTGAGCTCAGAAATTCACATTACAATTTAGCTAAACTTTTTCTAGCCTGTATTATAAGCTCCTTGAGAGAAAAGGTGTCTTATTCATCTTTGTATCGCGAGCACACAGCACATTGCCTGGCACTTATTAGGCCCCAGTGAATGCTTGATGAACCACAATCATTGTTAAAAGGCTATTTGAGCCAATTAAGCATCTTTTAAAAATATACAAAAAACCACATATACCATACCAGAGAGTAAAAACCACCCTCTGCTAGGGGGATATATAAAATGTCATATTAGCCCTAGCTGGTTTTGCTCAGGGGATAGGGCGTTGGCCTGTGGACTGAAAGGTCCCGGGTTCGAGTCCAGTCAAGAGCATGTACCTTGGTTGCAGGCTCCTCCCTGGCCCAGGCCCTGGTCGGGGCACATGCAGGAGGCAACCAATCGATGTGTTTCTCTCACATCAATATTTCTCTCTCTTTCCCTCTCCCTCTACTCTCCCTAAAAAATTCAATGAAAATATCCTCAGGTGAGGATTTAAAAGGAAAACAAAGATTAAAAGACTGAATTTTTAAAAAATTTAAAAAGTCATATTAGAAGCCTGCTGTTCACCCCTGACACAGTGGGACATAGGGAGTCCATCACATTCTCTCATTGCTTCCCCAGGATCACAGGTGCACGCACTCACACAAAGTGCACATGTAGGCAAATGCCACCCAACTGGCTGGGGTGTTTAAGAGGTTGGGGAGAGGCATCTGGGAACGCAGAGCAGAGGTTTCCTGGAGGACAGTCTTTGGACTGCATAAGGATCTTGCTGTGAAGCTATGCCAATAAAACTGAAGCCTGGTCAAATTCCATTCTCTCTCTCCTCTCCCTTTAATAAAGCTTGCCAGAAAGCAGGAGATCTTAGCGGTTATATTTGGGGGCCATCCTTTTCTTCTCTTACTCCAAGTGGGATCTGAGGTGTAGACCTACTTTCTGACAAGGTAAGCGTAATCAAGAAGTGACACTCTGTCAGCTGAAATGAATAGGCTACACTGAATTGTTTCCCTGCTGGAAGTGCTCAGTAAATGCTATCTGACTATGCACTCCTCTTGTCCCCAGCAGATGCAGTGGAAGTCTGCCTACCGCACCTTCAACTCAGGGAGTCAGATAACCAAATTTGTGGAACACTATAAATAAAAAAATTTCAAAACCCAAAACTTACCCCCATGTTGTAATTACAGTCAACAGAAATCTGGTGGCAACTAGGATAATGAATAATCAAGATGAATGATGTCTGTCAGGTCAGCAAAACCAGTCCTCCTTTCAAAGGATGCAGCAGCTTCCCTAATGCCCAGTGATTTCACTTGAGCCAGAAATTCCTGCTGGAAAGTCAATTATCCTGGGAGCTCCTATAGGCTGAAAGACATTTACTTAACCAGGGAACACTGCTGCTTCTGTTATGTCAGCTGTTTACTGTGGCGGCTGAATTCCCAACTCTCTTGCTAGCTGGAGATGTGAAGCTGGTTCTTCACAGGATTCTTTATCAGGAGAGATGAAAACACAGCTGTTTTGGATTTTTTTTTTGCTAATTACTGTAACTCCCACCACTGTGAATACTCACTCAAAAACTATTTAACACTCAGTTAGGTGGAGAGGATGGAATCCACAACGTAGAATCTCAGACAGGGTTTTCCACAGCAGGAGAGGAGTGTAAAAGCAGGCAGGCCAGTCCAACCACTGTATGATAATAAACACCTAAGTGTGACAGCTCTCCATTCTAGGAGTTGGGGGTCACTTGCTTCAGCTCTGCCTACTAAGTGTGAACCACTTAGTTTAAAAACCTGCTTAATGATGGGATTTTAGTCTGAAACGCCCCTACCTCTATGACCAGAGAGGACAAGGAGACCTGCCCAAACAGCAGAGAAATGGTACACTAAACTCTTTGAGCAATCCACTGTTTGACCCATAATACAGATAAGACAGTCAGTTATTAAAGAAATGCAGGGAGGGGAAACAAGATGGAGGCATAGGTAAACACCTGTACTTGCTGCCTCTCACAACCACATCAAAACTACAACTAAAAGACAAAATAAATATCATCCAGAACAACGGGAAAGCTGGCTGAGCATTGGGTTGGAACATGAGGTGACTTTCTCTCGGAGGTGCTCACAGCAATCATTGTTCCTGCATGGGGGAGTGGGATGCGGAGACACAGGGACCTCCCTGGTGCAGGGCTGACTGGCAGCCATTGCTGTTTGCTCTGCCCTGGTGATTCCCTGAGACCCTGTCCCAACCAATTTACAACCCCACCCAAGCTGTGCACAGTGGCTTTTGCATATGAATGGCCTGTCCTTTCTCAGCCTAAAACCTAACAAACTGCAGCTGGGTCAGAGAGCTCCAGAGCTTCCAAAAGAAGACCCAAGGCTTGGCAGCAGCCTGCCTTGCTTCACAGCTGGGCCTCGTCTGGGCACCTCCAAACCCCAAACAAAGAGGAGGAATCTGCAGATCTCTCTGTAGCTCCTGCTGGGTCGCCTCAGGCAGTGACTGACTTTGCACCTCCTTGGAGAGCCAGTGTACCCAGTGGTCAGTGTGAGACCATACCAGATTACAACTCCTCAGATCCATAAGCGACACACTCAAGGGGCAGACTCAGTGAGCAACAAAGCCCCACTGAAGCAAGTCCTTCCCTATAAGGGTGTCTCCTGCACAGCAGCTCTTCCATTATAAACACAGCTGGTCCTCACAGCCAATTGGCCTGGAGGTCAATTCCTCCCAGTGATACCAAAAGCAATCAAAGCTCAACTATAACAAGACTGTACACACAGCCCACAAAGGGGTGCACCAAGAGTGTCCACCTCAGGTGATTGGGGAGGCTGAGCCACTGCGCCTTATAGGACACCTAGCACAGAAAGCCACTCTATCAACACAGGGAAGCAGCCAAAATGCGGAGACAAAGAAACATGTCACAAATGAAAGAAATGGAAGGGAACAAACTACTGGATATAGAATTCAAAACCACAGTTATAAGGTTACTCAAGAATCTTCTAGAAACCTCCGAGGAATTTAGTGAGACCTTCAAGGATCTTAGTGAGAATGCCAAAAAAAATGGAAAAGGACCCGTCAGAAATTAAGCTACACTGACTGAAATAAAGAATAATATACAGAAATTCAACAGTAGACTAAAGGATCCCAAGAATCATGTCAAAGATCTGAAATACAAGGAAGCAAAAAACACCCCACTGGAAGAGCAAGAAGAAAAAAGAATCCAAAAATATGAAGATAATGTAAGGAGCCTCTGGGGCAACTTCAAACGTACCAACAATCGAATTATGGGGGTGCCGGAAGAAGAGAGAGAGCGCAAGATATTGAAAACCTATTTGAAGAAATAATGACAGAAAGATTCCCCTACCTGGTGAAAGAAATAGACTTACAAGTACAGGAAGCACAGAGAGTCCCAAACAAGAGGAACCCAAAGAGGACCACACCAAGACATATCATAATTAAAATGCCAAGAGCAAAAGACAAAGATACAGTCTCAAAAGCAGCAAGAGAAAAACAGTTAGTTACCTACAAGGGCGTACCCATACGACTGTCAACTGATTTCTCAACAGAAACTATGCAGGCCAGAAGGGAGTGGCAAGAAATATTCAAAGTGATGAATACCAAGAACCTACAACAAAGATTACTCTACCCAGCAAAGCTACCATTTAGAACTGAAGGTCAGATAAAGAGCTTCATAGACAAGAAAAAGCTAAAGGAGTTCATCACTGCCAAACCAATATTATATGAAATGCTGAAGGGTAAAGAGGAAGAAGAAAAAGGTAAAGATAAAATTATGAACAACAAATACATATCTATCAACAAGTGAATCTAAAAATCAAGTGAATAAAAAATCTGATGAACAGAATAAACTGGTGAATATAATAGAATCAGGGGCATAGAAAGGGAGCAGACTGACAATTCTCAGGGGGAAGGGGTGTGGGGTGTGGGGGAAGAGATTGGACAAAAATCTTACACCTATGGATGAGGACAGTGGGGGGGGGAGGGGGGTAAGGGGATGGGGTGGGGGGGGAACTGGGTGGAGGAGAGCTATGGGAAGAAAAAGGAGGAACATCTGTAATAATCTGAACAATAAAGATTTACTTAAAAAAAATGCAGGGAAAACAGCTGGCTAGGAGAGAGGTGTTCCCTGTTGCCCAGTTCCAAAGCCAGGACAGTCCATTACTTAATTTAAAATATTCAGTTTGGCCCATGGCCGGTGTTGTTCACTGGTTAGAACACTGGCCCACACATCAAAGGGTATCAGGTTAGATTCTGGGCCCCTGTCAGGACATATAGGGAAGGCAACCAATCAATGTCTCTCTTTCTCTCTCTCTACTCCTCCCCCCTCTAAAAATCAATGGGAAAAATATTCTTGGGTAAGGACTAACAAAAAAAATTCAGTTGGGGCTGATGGGGAAATGTTTACTCTCTTCAAATTACTCTCTTTGTATTGGAGTAAACTTCCACCCTGCTTCACATGATTTTCTGGCTGAGGTGAGAGTAATTCCTGAACCCTGCTCACCCTTTACAGTCCAGCTGAAATGCTCCATGAAGCCTCCACCTCTGCACACCAGGCAGAATTAACACCGTTCTCCTCTGGGCTGTGTCATTTGGGTTCTGGTTACCTGTGCCCCTGTCTATGTCCCCAGTCTGTCCTGTCCCAGGCCTCAGCATATAGAAAGCATTGACACAGCTGCTGAAAGACCAGGATGGGCTCCCCCATGAGGGCTCAGACGCCACAGTTCTGCTCTCCTTCCTCCTTTCATTGGGAGAATTACAGGCTTCAGCAATTATTTTCTTGGTTCTTAACTGACTAACTGCTTGTGGGCAGCATGTTTGTGGGCAGCAGGTTTCTTGGCCTATCAACAGGGTATGAGAGTGACTGCTGGAAAGTTATCAGCCTAGAAATGATTTTTTTCTTGAATGCTAAGTATGGCTGACTGAGAACCTAGGATGGAGAAAAGCAGGGGGCAATAGAGGCGAGTATGGAGAAAAAAAGCTCCAAAGAGCCAGTTCAACAGTTTAGGGATCAAGAGGGTGTCCCTGAGAAAAGCCTTCCAGTTGAAAGTCTGCATGCAAGTCTAATGGCCAGAGGACCAGCCTCTGTCAGCCGATGGGCAGCAGGCAGTATTCAATAGCCTAGAATATGTGCCCGAGGTAATAGCAGGCAGAATGACACTTACTTCATTTACAACCACCTCAGCTTCTCCTATTTGAGAAATCTCTTAACAGCTTTGATCTCACTAGTAACTCACAAGAAAATGACAATTTGTTTCCAAATACCTGACCAAGTCAAGCTCTGGCTACTATACACACATTCAGCTCATCTTCCCCAGGAAACCACAGAGCATTTTACCTTTAAATCCCTCAAAAATGGTGGTGAAAGGTTGGGGAAGGAGAAAAGGGAGCAGGAAACTAGTGTTTATGCATCTTCTACATAGCAAGTACTGGGACAAAAGCTTACAAAATATTTTCTTACTTAATTCTATAATGTAGAGGTGGTGGTTTTAGAAAAAACAACAACAGTTCAAAGAGCTCAAGTAACTTGCCCCAGGCCTCAGAGCACATCTGGCTCTCTTTATTACACCATGCTGCCTGGTTGCTTAAAAGAACAGTAGAAAGTGTTCTGGGTTGGGAATATCAGCAAAGGGAGGAAAAGAAGAACCAAATCCTCTGTCCATAGAATGCCTACAATGCCCAGTCCTGGCCCTGGGCGGCTCCTATCAATGGGAGGCATTTTTATTCCGCAATTCATCTCATGGGCTTAAAAGTCAGTTCTAATACAACACTTGTCTAGGAGACTTCCCTGGGGTACTGGAATAAGAACTGCTAACCTCCAAATCACAACATCCTGAGTAGGATGGGCCCTCATCTTCCCCCTGGAGGATTAGAAGGTAGAGAGACCAGTGATTTCACCTCTAAGGGGACTGGAAGAATATGGCACATAGCACTGTGACATGCACATAAAAGGCCTTCAAAAATAATTAGAGTTTAAGCTGACTGCTACTCAAAGTTAAAATACCTCAACACCTCAACGCTGGAAGATGGAAAATACAGAGGGGGAAGAGGAAGCAGGTAGTTTTTCGTTGTTTTGTTTTGTTTTGTTTCCTCTAAAGCCCCAGAGGGCAGAACTACAATCACTGGGCAAAGTAACCAGGAAGAAGATTGCAGGTCAAAGAAGGACTTTTCTATCAATCAGAACTGCCCCGTAATGGAGGGGGGCAGCTTCCTGTCCCTAGATGACTATCTGTCTGGGATATCATGGTGTGAAATCCAACATGAGATAGGGCTGGACAAGAGGGCCTCCAGAAGTCATTTCTGTCCTGAGAAGGGAAGATCCTTTGACAAATTCATTCAACACTGTTTTCCTGAGAACCCACCCCAGATTGAGAGCATTGTGCAAGCTGCCCCTTACAGATGGAAAAGCAAGCTGAGCAGACACAGCATTTAATAGAGCAAGGCAACAAATACCAAAACACAAAGCGCACAGGAAGGGGGTGGGGAAGGATCAGAGGTGGAAATAAAGCTGGCCTGGAAGAAAGGGTCCAGGGGAAGTTTACAGTTAAAATGAACTTCAATCCTCATGGAGTGAAGGATAAACAAGGTTGTTTTGGCAGGGAGGATACAAGTCTGAATAGTTAAGGTGAAAACAGGTTGTGAGATGCCTTGAATACCAGAAGGAAATTTAAATTCTGAACTGTGAGCAACAAAACAAATGATTAAATTAGCATTTCAGATGATTTTTGTTGGAAAAAATATACACATACAAATGTATGTAGACACCTAATTGGATTGAGATTATGGGGAACTTTTACTTTCCTTTTTCCCCCCATTATATTCATTCATGTACAAACATTTGATCCCTTAGGATATACTAGATACTGTGAAAAGTTCTGAGGGAAAAAGAACACAGACAAGAGCCTCTGACACCTCATGGAGCTTACAATTTAATGGAAAGAGACAATTTAAAAAATTGTTTATTTTTTCTAGATTTACTTTTGAATCTTTTGTCAAGACACATCACATGTTCTCACCCCCAACAAAGAAAATTTGGATTGCACTGAAATTATAGAATAATTTTAGCAAAATGGCCCTAACCGGTTTGGCTTAGTGGAGAGAGCGTCAGCCTGCGGACTGAAGGGTCCCAGGTTCGATTCCGGTCAAGGGCATGTACCTTGGTTGCGGGCACATCCCCCAGGAGGCAGCTGATCGATGTTTCTAACTCTTTATCCCTCTCCCTACCTCTCTGCAAAAAATCAATATATTAAAAAAAAATTTTTTAGCAAACTGATGACATCTCCACAATATTTAGTCTTTCTCTTTTTTTAAAAAAAATATATTTCTATTGATTTCAGTGAGGAAGGGAGAGGGAGAGAGAGACAGAAACATCAGTGATGAGAGAGAATCATTGATCAGCTGCTTCCTGCACTCCCCACACTGGGGATGGAGCCCGTAACTCAGGCATGAGCCCTGACCAGGAATCGAACCTCGACCTACCACCTGGTTCATAGGTCAATGCTCAACCACTGAGCCATGCAGCTGGGCTTAGTCTTTCTAATAACAGAGCAGTATGACTCTTCATTTAAAAATATTTTTAGTGCCCCTCAGTAATGATTTACAATGTCAACATATTACTTATGCAAACAGTATTGAAGATCTGAGAGGGAAAGCTGGCACAGGGGCTGGCCAACACTGGTCAGCAGCCCACACAGAATCTGGGTGAGCAATGGGGGGTGTTAGCAGAACCAGGGAGAAATTACTGTCTTAAGATGCAGCCAAGTCAGAGAATCAAGGGATCTGGACTGAGGGCGTGAAAGAGAGAGAAGGATGAGTCTGGATCTTTCCGTGAGAAAGGTATGTTCTAATGGAAATGAGAGACACGGAGCAGGGGATCAAGCAAGAAGAAAGCCTTTGGCACTAATGAAAACAGATCACTGTCTCTGGATATTTGTGTGTATGTGTGTGTTGGGGGGAGGGGGGGAGGACGACGACGACGATTAGACCAATCCCACAGCTCTGGAGGAAGCCAGGTTATGTCAGCTGGCAGCAGCAGGAGCCGAAGACTTACTGCCAACCTTTCAAATTTAACCAGTGTCTCCTGACCCAAGAAGGCTGCCACAGGCCTTTCTTTTTTACTGGGATTTGGAAAAAAAGGCCAACCAGACCACGCCTCTAAGATCTTAGGAGCCAGCACTGCATTCCTTAGAACTGTACCTCCCCAGAGACAGGAGTGCCTGACTTTAAAAGCAATTAAGTATCCAGGCTATTTTAGGATTACTTCTTAGCCACCTGGAATATTTTATTAAAGCACAGTTCAGACATCCAAAGCAATTTTAGTTCCCATTCCTCACTCCTTTCCTCAGGTATAAAGTACAGAGGCTAATCGACCAATGCACCACTTGGGCTCCCATATTCTGAAATATTGAAGAAATTGTCCTGTCCTTCGAACACTGTCATACACTGACAACTTTTATAGAGATTCTTGATGTTTTTCCTCCCTGTCTATTCTCTATAATCTAATAGATTCTGAACCCCAAAGTCAAGGATCTGGGCAAATTCCTAGGACCTGCCTCAAAGTAGTCTTTAGCAAAATCACTAAACTTCTAAGGGGCAGATCCCAAGCCCATGGACACCAATTACTTTGGCATAAAAAAATGTAACTAAGCCGAAACCTGTTTGGCTCAGTGGATAGAGCGTCGGCCTGTGGACTGAGGGGTCCCAGGTGCGATTCCGGTCAGGGGATGTGCCTTGGTTGTGGGCACATCCCCAGTGGGAGATGTGCAGGAGGCGGCTGATCGATGTTTCTCTCTCATCGATGTTTCTAACTCTCTATCTCTCTCCCTTCTTCTCTGTAGAAGATCAGTAGAATATATTAAAAAAAATAAAAAATAAAAAAAAAGTAACTAAAACATTTGCACTAATTATTATGTTGTTGTTGCTATGATTGTGTTTTTTAAATAAGAAATGCACAAACTATCTTCCCTTTGGCTGCTAGACCAAGCATGTCAAACTCAAAGGCTAACACGGGCCAAAAAAACAAGGTTTAAGTTTATGTGGGCCACAAAAAAACCTTCAATTTTCATAGAAACATAGGTTTATTTCCATACAGACATGCTGAATACAAAGGGCTGGAATAAATGAGTAATCATTAACATAAAATAATAGAACATTTTATTTCTTTTTTAATATATTTTATTGATTTTTTACAGAGAGGAAGGGAGAGGGATAGAGAGTTAGAAACATCGATGAGAGAGAAACATCGATTCAGCTGCCTCCTGCACACTCCCCACTGGGGATGTGCCTGCAACCAAGGTACATACCCTTGACCGGAATCGAACATTAGGGGAATAATAGAACATTTTAATAAAAATTAATATTTTTTCTTGAACATTAACTTACCAGACACTGAATAACTGCACAAATTAATAAGCATAACGCAAATAATCCTATTTTTCTTGTTCCCCGAAAGCGAAATGTTCCCTGTTGCGCACACTGAACAAGTCAGTACAAGACTAATGACGCAGCAATCGGCTGCTAAAATATTCGCAATGGAGAGAAATGGTGCGCCTGTGCGTAAAGCGTGTAAGGGAAATGAATGCAACATGATTATAGTAATCAGTCATTAGCGAACACTGTAGTTTGTTATTAATAATTATGTATGACAGGATAGTGTAAAAATAAAGTTATGAAATTTTTATTAAAACGTTTCTTACATACCGTTATATTGGCTGGGGCACAAAAATATTCGCTGTGGGCCACATGTGGCCCGTGGGCCGCGAGTTTGACATGCTTGGGGTAGACCCATAACTTTACAGGTATTACCTGTACCACACTTGTAACTGTTCCACTGCTGGCCGGGTTGAAGATGTAATATTAAAGTCCGATTCCTAGATCTTTGATAGGAAGAAAAAAAAAATATATTTTCCCTTCCTCCCAGTTTTAACTGATTCCAAGAGGTAATGAGACATGGCACAAGAGGATAACAGGCAAGATTATAGGAGAATCCTAAAAGGAGAAGGGAGTCCCAGGAAGTAAAGCAGATACTGTTATAAGCAACACCACTGGACTATAAAACCCTCCTGATAAGATCAGGATTACTGCTCTTAGCTAAATGGCTCAGGCCATGGAGGCACCAGAGTTATAATTATCAGATGCATACCTTCCGCAGTCAGGTAACCTTAGCAGGAACCAGAAAGCACCTCCTACCTCTTACTAGCAACAAAGATCAATTCAAACTCGGTGGCTTGGAAAAAGAGCTAAGGGACACTTTTCTGATTAAGCTGTAGAAAGGAGAATGGGTGGGGGAGGGAAGAGAGGGTGCAGTTCTACCTTCCCACCTAGGCATACACTCACTCCATGCAATAAGCAAGAAGACTGCCCAGAAATGGGGTAGTCCTACAGACGGAGGAAGAAAAACTAAAATGCAATGTTGGTGATGAAGCCACCTCTCTGCCAGAGTGAATGAAATGGCCGAGTCAAGCCTAAGTCTGAGAGTGAGAGCCACAGGGGGAAGCCCAGTTCTCTATTTTTGCAGAATATGAGTTGGCAGCATTGCTCATTTAACCCCATGAGCTACCTACCACTTAAAACTTCACAATGGTTGCTGACATACAGTCACACCACAGGGCTCAGTAAGTCAGAATTGGAGAGCCAGGTGGGAGAGCCAAGAGGGAAAATGAGACCTGAAGAGGTCAGGAAACCTGCCCAAAGTCAATACCTCAAAGAAGTTTCATAAGACTTTTTTTTTTCAGCTCTGACTGGGTAGTTCATCTGATTTGAGTATCGTCCAGATGCGCCAAGGTTGCAGTTCAATTCCCAGTCAGGGTCCATACAAGAATCAACCAATGAATGCATAAGTAAGTGGAATAATAGATCAATGTTTCTCTCTCACCCTTTTCCTTCCTCTCTCTAAAATCAATAAGTAAAAAAAATCTTTTTAAAGACCTCCTTTATTCAAACTGCGTATTTTAAATGTATAGGAAGAACATATTTATTTGTTTGTTTGTTTCTTGTTTGTTAATCCTTACCCCAGGATATTTTTTCCATTGATTTTTTTTAGAGAGAGTGGAAGAAGGGGAGGGGGGAGAGAGAGAAATATCGATGTGAGAGACACATCAATTGGTTGCCTTCCGCACGTGCCAAATCGGAACTGGGGATTGAACCTTGACCAGAATACAACCTGTGACCCATTGGTCTGTGGGCCAGCACTCTAACCACTGAACACACCAGCTAGGGTAGAACACATATTTTTTTAAATGCTGTGATGAATTATTATATAAAGTAAAAAAAAAAAAAATCCCTCTTTTATGTTTAAGTTCAGGATTGCACAGAGCAGGTTTCTTTGGACAGAACAACAGCTGCACACTGTGTTTCAGTCAGCCTCATTTGAAATTCTAAGAGCTCCTTCTAGGGCTTTTCCCAAGCCCACACCCCATTCGCGGGTTGGTACAATAGTATACACATTCCAACTCTGATGCCATCTGCCCCTGTGCTTCCTGCCACCTCTCTCGAGATATGAGTTTCTCTCTTATAAGAAGGGTGACTTACTCCTCTGTGAGGCTTGTGCACCTGGCATTGGGGCTCAAATAAATGTCAGGGCTTGAAGAACAAACCACAGGAGTAAACTTAGGAGAATCACGCAGGCAGGCTAAATGATGAATTTGGGGGAGATCACATAATTAAAAGAAGGTGGGTTTCATGTTCTAAAACACAAATCCATAAAAGGGAACTAGAACTAAATATAAACTATTTCCTAAAGATAGCAGTTTAATTTTAAGGTTTAAGAAGATAAGAGGAGTGTGCATTAAAAAAAACACGAAGTCCATCCCTGGCTGGTGTGGCTCAGTTGGTTGGAGCACCAATTCCCCATCAGGGCACCTACCCAGGTTGTGGGTTTGATCCCTGGTTGGGACGTGTATTGGAGGCAATCGGTCAATGTTTCTCTCTCTCTCTCCCCCCTCCTCTAAAATTAATTTTAAAAATACATATTAAAAAAAGTGAAAAAATTAGCAAAGCTTTAAAAAATGATAACACTCAATGATTACAAGGGTTGGGACAATGGAGTCATCTATATTTCTATACTGGAAATATAAAAATGGCATAACCTTCCCAGAACATCACAATAAAAACAGCAGCAGCAACAATTAATAATGATAGAGTACTTATTATGTGCCAGGCCCTATTCCAGGTTTTATGTGTATTAAACATTTAAATTTCAGCACAATGCTCTGAGGCAGGTACTATTATTACCACTATTTTTCAGGTGACAAAACCAAGGCACAAGGAAGTTGAGTGACTTGCAGAAGGTTGCAAAGCAACTAAAACAGTGCAGCTGAGAATCAAAAGTAGGCACTGCAGCTTTAAGACTCTTTTGGTAACTGTCTCACTTTCTTAGTCTTCTGATCTCATAATTCTGGTCTATGAATCTACCCTAAGGAAAAAACTATAAATACAGTACAATTTTACTTATAACAGTAAAAAAAAAATCAGAACTAGCCTAAAATTCAGACATTAAGGGAACAGGTAAAACACAAAGCTGCTATCCATTTGCTAGAAAATAACATTGCTTTTTAAAGAACTAGCCGGTTTTGCTCAGTGGATAGAGCATCAGCCTGTGGACTGAAGGGTCTCAGGTTCGATTCTGCTGAAGGGCACATGCCCAGGTTGCAGGCTTGATCCCCAGTAGGGGGACTGCAGGAGGCAGCGGATCAATGATATTCTCTCACCACTGATATTTCTCTCTATCTCTACCCCTTCCTTCTACTTTCTCTAAAAATCAATGGGAAAATATCCTTGGTTGAGAATTAACAACAACAACAAAAAGTTCAGTTCCTACTTCTCATCCTCCCCATTAATTCAAGATGGAGTAATGATCTACATATAAAAATACAACTACAAAATAATACGAATTTTTAAAAAATCCTAGAGAGGGAAGTATGACAGAAACCATAAAGGGAAAGATCAGTTTTTAGCTACATCAAAATTTTAAATTCTTACCTGATGGAAGAACTACAAATCAAGCTGAAAGACCAACAACTGTAAAAAATAGAAACAATGACAAGAGACAATGCACAAGAGCAATAAAAAATCAGATCAATGTGAATAAGAAAAACAGCACAGAAAAATGAGGAAAGGACAAAAAATACAAGATTCCAAAACTCACAGAATGCATCAAAAGCAGTTATTAAAAGGGAAATGATAAACACCTACATTACAAACAAAGATCTCAAATAAGCCCAAAGCTTAGCAGAAGGAAGGAAATAAAGATTAGAGCAGAAATAAAACAGAATAGAAAAATATTAACAAAACTAATAGTTGGAGTTATTTTGTTGTTTTTTTGAAAAAATCAACAAAATTGGCACACTTTTAGCTAAACTAAGGAAAAAAAGGTCTCAAATCAGAAATGAAAGAGGAGACATTATAATGATTGCCACAGAAATAAAAGGAACATAAAAGATTACTATGAATAATTAGATGCTAACAATCTGGATAACCTAGAATAGCAATTTCACCCCTTTTCATCTCATGGCTCACATAAACTACTAAAATTCTGCAGCTGAAATATATATGTATATATTGCTGATCTGACCCCCCAAAAAGGTATAATTTTGATTTATTCACACCAAACGGCTATTGTTGTGTTGGCCGTTGTCATTTTGAAATTTACAATCTAAGGAAAAAGAGGTCAGTGCCCCTGACTAGTCAGGTAGTATTGCATGTTTTAAAAATTCTTGCAGCATATTGGTTGAAAATCACTGACCTTGAAGAAAAGGATAAATTCTTAGAACCTGACAACTTGCCAAGACCGAGTCACGAAGAAATAGAAAATCTGAACAGACCAATAAACTGGTAAGGAGGATAGAGCGGGGGTGGGGGGGGGGGGGGACCACGGGGACAACAGTGCTGTCAGTGTATGGGAGGGGCGGCAGAAGGAGCAGGGCTGCCGGCAGACAGGGGGCCAGGGGCCGCAGTGGGAGGGACCAGGCAGAGGCATGGAGGATGGGCGCCCCTGTGCCTACCACAGCCTCGAGGCCCACAGTTCCTTTCATGGTGCACGAATTCACGCACTGGGCCTTAGTATATACATAAAATGGAGTATTTAGTCATTAAAAAAAGGAAATTCTACAATGTGTGATAACATTTATGAACCTGGAGGACATTATATTAAAAATGTAAATATTTAAACAAAAACTTAAATAAGTGTAAATAAAGTGAACTAAGCCATGATTCCATTTATATGAGGTATCTACAGTAGCCAACTCACTGAAGCAGAAGGTAATTGCCAGAGGCTGGGGAGAGGGAGCTATGAGAAGTTACTATTCAATGGGTAGAAGTTTCAGTCATGCAAGATCAGAAAGTTCTACAGAGCTGCTGTACAACATTGCGCTTATAGTTAACAACGTGTACCATGCATTTAAAAATCTGTTAAATGTATTTTCTACAATAAAAAAAAAAATTGACAAGGCTACAAAAGCAGATAACTCACAGAACAAATATAAAAAGCAACATATAAAAAGATAGTAATATGATGATACAGCAAATTGAATCTTCAGAATAATTTATTCTACCACAGAAATAGACACAAAGGCATAGATAGGGTTACAAAGCATCTACAAAGATAGTCTGTACTTATATTACATACACACACACACACACACACACACACACACTGTGACTGCACACTTAAATGGGTAAATATATAGAAACTAGTGGGGGAGTGTCCCTCAGCCTAGCCTGCACCCTCTCCAATCTGGGACCCCTAGGGGGACATCCCTCTGGCAATCCGGGACCACTGGCTCCTAACCGCTCACCTGCCTGCCTGCCTGATCACCCCTAATCACTCTGCCTGCCGGCATGCTTGCCCCCAACTGCCCCCCCCAACCCCCCCGCTGCCGGCCCGCTCACCCTCAACTGCTCCCCGCCCCACTGGCCTGATCACCCCCAACTTCCCTCCCTGGCCGGGCCTCATGGCCCCCAACTGCCCACCCCCCAGCTGGCCTGCTTGCCCCAAAATGCCCCCCCGCCCCGCTGGCCTGCTCGCCCCCAACTGCCCTCCCTGTTGGCCTGCTCTCCCCCACCTGTCTCCCAACGCCGGCCTGATCACCCCCACCTGCCCCCCAGTGCCGGCCTCATCACCCCCCAACTGCCCTCCCCTCCTGGCCTGATCGCCTCTAACCGTCTCTGCCTTGGCCCTGCCACCATGGTTTTGTCTGGAAGGTTTCCTGGTCTAATTAGCATATTACCCTTTTATTGGTATAGATCAGTGATGGTGAACCTATGACACGCGTGTCAGAAGTGACACGCGAACTCATTTTTTTGGTTGATTTTTCTTTGTTAAATGGCATTTAAATATATAAAATAAATATCAATTTTAAAAAGAAGTCTTTGTTTTACTATGGTTACAAATATCAAAACATTTCTATATGTGATACGGCACCAGAGTTAAGTTAGGGTTTTTCAAAATGCTGACACGACCCTGGCCGGTTTGGTTCAGTGGATAGAGCGTCAGCCTGCGGACTGAAAGGTCCCGGGTTCGATTCTGGTCAAGGGCATGTACTTGGTTGCGGGCACATCCCCAGTAGGGGATGTGCACGAGGCAGCTGATGGATGTTTCTAACTCTGTCCTCCCTTACTCTCTGTAAAAAATCAATAAAATGTATTAAAAAAAAAAGAAAATGCTGACACGCCGAGCTCAAAAGGTTCGCCATCACCGGTATAGATAGCTCTAGAAAACTGATTCATGCCTAACTGTGGCCTCCTTTGGGAAGGAAGGGGTGAGGGTGGGAGAAAGCACAATAATATATTTTTTTAAGTATACATCTATTGCTTTTAATTTTTCAGGAGCATCTATTCATCTTATGTAATTGAAGTAAGTGACTATAAAAATATTAATAAAGAGATCTTTATGAACACACATGAAGGAATAGTCGTATCATTGAGGAAAAAAAACTACTTGTAGAATAATACATAGAGTTTCAATATATGTTTGTGAAAAAAAAAAGCTCTGAAAAGGTTTAGACCAAATTGTTAACAACAATGACTCTTGGTGGGTCAGGCTGACTTTTACCTTATACATTTCTACATTTCTAAAATTATTTGAGTCAAAATAATTTCTATAATATATTTTTTTTAATTAAGCTAAAAATAATACTTAAAAATAAATTTTAATGATAAAAATTGCTTGTGGTTTCTTAGGTGATAAAAGTTAGACACAAGCTGTAACCGGTTTGGCTCAGTGGATAGAGCGTCGGCCTGGGGACTGACGGGTCCCAGGTTCGATTCCGGCCAAGGGCATGTACCTTGGTTGTGGGCACATCCCCAGTAGGGGGTGTGCAGGAGGCAACTGATCGATGTTTCTCTCTCATCGATGTTTCTAACTCTCTATCCCTCTTCCTTCCTCTCTGTAAGAAATCAATAAAATATATTTTAAAAAAAGTTAGACACAAAAGTAAAAATATGCCTGTAATAGGCATTTTTTAAAAACACAAATGGAAGTCCTAGCCAGTGTGGGCACATGCCCAGGTTGTGAGCTTGATCTCCAATAGACAGCTGATCAATGATTCTCTCTCATCATTGATGTTTCTATCTCTCTCCCTCTTCTTTTCTCTGAAATGAATAAAAAATATGTAAAGAATGGCAGAATGTTGGTAATTGTTGAGAAAGCTGGGTAAAGGACACAGATGAGTCATTACCATTCTTCCTTTTTTGCATGCTTGAGATTTCCATAATGAAAAGTTTCAGGGGAGTTAGAAGAGGATATAGGGGGTATAAATGGTGATGAAAGGAGATTTGAGTGGAGGTGGTAAACACAATATACAGATGATGTATTATAGAATTGTACACCTGAAACCTATACAATTTTATTATCCAAATAGAGGCCTGGGGGCACCTCCCTTCCCCCAACCACCTGCCACTACTGGCCCCACCCCGTAGTCGAACTCCTGGCCAAACTCCTAGTTGAACTCCCAGTCAAGGGGATAATTTGCATATTAGACTTTTATTATATAGGATGTCGCCCCAATAAATTTTTTAAAAAACCTTATTCACCTGTATGTTCCAATGGAGAAGACTCTAGAAAGGCAGGAGAGTTTCAAGGAAGTAGGAGGAAGCTCCCACTTGCCCTTTCCAAAGTGAACCTTCTTTGTCAAGGAACTGATGAGCCCTATTAATCCAAACCATCACAAGAACACAAGAAACTCGAAGAAATGACTCTATGGAAAATGCTAACTTGCCTTTCCTTTTGGAGCTATTTCTTGGAGCTGAAAGAAAAGGATTTTAGTGGCATGGGAGCAGAGACAGGAAGATACTCTTTCCTTGAACCACTGTACTTTAACTGACACATTCTTAGAATTTTTGTGGATTTCCTTGCAGTTTTTAGCAGCTTGGATACAAAGAGTCCCTATTAGCATTCTCATTTTTGGCCAAAAAAAAAAAAAGTTTCAACAATTCCATAATATAAAGTTTTTTAAAAGTTAAAGATGTTCAAAGAGCTAAAGGAAGGAATAGAAACCATGAGATAAGAAAAGGCAGATTTTGAAAGACAAAAAAATGTATAAAAATTAGACACAATACTAAGATAAGCAATTTTTTAAAAACTTATAAAATAGGACAGAACTGAAGATAATTAAAAATTGTAAAATAGAATGTGAAAATATCCCAGAATATGGGTGGATGACATCTATACTAATAAAAGGGTACTATGCTAATTAGACTGGGAGACCTTCCAGACAAAGCCATGGTGGCAGGGCCGAGGCAATAGCAGGTTAGGGGCGATCAGGCCGGCAGGAGTGGCAGTTGGAGGCGAGCAGGCCGGCGGCGGCGGGGGACAGTTAGGGGTAAGCAGGCCGGCGAGGGGGCAGTTGGGGCAAGCAGGTCAGAAGGGGGGCAGTTGGGGGCGATCAGGTTGGCAGAGGGGGCAGTTGGGGGTGAGCAGGCCAGCAGGGGGGGCAGGTGGGGGTGAGAAGGCCGGCAGGGGAGAGGCAGTTGGGGGTGATCAGGCCCTATGGGATTGGGCCTAAACTGGTAGTCGGACATCCCCAGAGGGATCCCAGATTGGAAAGTATGCAGGCCGGGCTGAGGCACACCCCGCCACCCCGTGCACAAATTTCATGCACCAGGCCACTAGTCTATAATAATCTATAATAATAAAAGCATAATATGCAAATTAGGCTGAACGACCTTCTGGATGAAGCCAGGGCTGCAAGGGAAACCTGGGTCCTGGGTACCTGCTGGCGGCTGGAGGGAAGCTCGGGTCCTGGGTGCCAGAGAGAAGCTGGTGCAGACAGCCAGGGGAAGGAAGGACTACTCTTGCATGAATTTCATGCATTGGGCCTCTAGTAAGGTTATAAAAGAAAAGGTACATAAAAGATTGAATGAGAAGGTTCAAATACTTCTATTATTGTAATGGTTAAAAAAAAAAAAAAGCAGTCATGAAAGAACTACCCAACTCCCCCAACACACACAAACACATGTCAGGTTGAAGGAGCAGACCAAGGTCCAAGTGGGATAAATACAATTAAGTCCAAACCTAAAATACTGTGGTCGGTACAAAAAAAAAGAGTCAAAAAGAAAATATTTTAGGTGGAGAAAAATGGTGACTGGCAGGAAGGTAGGGAGGGAAAGAGTGTGAGAGCGCAAGGAAGTGATAGAGGAGTGTGTGGACGTGTGTGGTGTGTGTGTATGAGCTAGGGACAGTTAGATTCTGCAGGTCTTCTAAGGGGCTGCTAAACCGGGCAGTCTTAGGCAGTGGAGCCCCACTCCCTGCGAGGACACTCCTGGGTGGCCAGCACGGGCACAGCGACCACGCCATCTTGGGAAACAGAGCTGCTTGAGACTAGGATCCTGTCCTCAGCACCACCCAGTCTGATCTCAGACCCATACCAGGACCCTGCAGCCACTGGGGACAGAGACCTGTGACCACAGCTACAGACCTGCGGACACCAAAAGTTCAGAAATCCCCTAAGCGGATCCGTGAGTAACAGAGCCCATCCCCCTCCCTGCAGGCGTGCGGGTGGCGCCATAGTAACTGATAGACCCACCCCTTGCCTGGGCCTCAGTGCTGCCACAGGAACTATAGACTGGAAGTGCCCGAGCACCTTGGAACTGGTCCCGCATAGTGCCCGCTTCAGGAGCCCTGGGCTGGGAGCAATCGCGCGAACACCGGGAATTTGACCCATGTAGCGCAGGGCCCAGGGACTCTGATTCTCTGGGCAGGAGGCAGCACCAAGCACCAGTGACTTGACTGTGTTTCTTATCACCTGCGCCTGAGATCCCTGACTCCCTGTGCATTCATACTAAGAGCCAGTGACTCCAATTCTGGGTGCAAGGGCACACAGGGACCCTGATTCTCAATGCGAGGTCGAGTGAAGGAAAAGAGACTCTTGATACTGGATTCTTGGGGAACTCTGACTCCTGGCGCAGGCTAGGGGGCGCTGATTTTCAACACGCTCCAGGGTGGGTCTCTGTTTCACCACGGTGCAGGCAGGCTCCCTGATTCTAAGGGCTCGCACGAGGCCACATTGAGTGCTGGCAACACTGACTTCTGAGCGAGCCTGGTTCCAACCAACCCACAACAACAACACATCTTAGTGTCAGAGCTCTTCAGTGACACTAGGGTGGTGTGAGGCTCCCACTGCACATGCCCCAGGCCCACCCAACTCGACGTTTGAACCATAGGGAGATAATCAGAATGAAGAGACGACACAACACCCAGAGGAAAGACAATGAGGAGTCACCAAGAAAGGAAATTAATGAAGTTGAAGCATGCAACATGACAGAAAAAAAATTCAGAATAATGGTTGTACAATTCATTCACCGAATGGATGAGAAAATCAACAACCTATGCAAGAATCAGGAAGAAATGAAAAGTGATATAGCTACAATCAAAAACACCATGGAAAGTTTCAACAGCAGACTAGAAGAAGCAGAGGGCTGAATTAGTGAGTTAGAAGATAAGGCAGAGAAACAAGCTCAATCTGAACAGCAACTGGAGAAAAAACTTAAAAAGCAGGAGGAGAGCCTAAGGGAGCTTTGGGACAACATGAAACAAAGTAACATACACATAATAGGGCTGCAAGAAGGACAAGAAGAGCAGCAAGGATTAGAAAATCTATTTGAAGAAATAATGACAGAAAACTTCCCAGATATGGGGAAGAAAAAAGTTACACAAGTACAGAGAGTCCCAAGCAAGATGAACCCCAAAAGACCACATCATAATAACGATGGCAAATGTACAAGACAAAGAGAGAATCTTAAAGGCTGCAAGAGAGAAACAGAGAGTTACCTACAAAGGATCTCCCATCAGATTATCAAATGATTTCTCAACAGAAACACATCAAGGTAGAAGGGAATGGAAGGAGGTATACAAAGTGTTGCAAAGCAAAGGACTGAATCCAAGAATACTCTATCCAGCAAGACTATCAATCAAAATTGAAGGGGAAATCAGGAGCTTTGCAGACAAAAAAAGGCTAAGGGAGGTTATCACTACCAAGCCAGCACTGCAAGAAATGCTAAAAGGAATGCTGTAAAAAGAAGATATATAAAGGTAAGAAAGAACCCAGGCACGAAAATAGAAATGAATCCAAGCATATACCTTTCAATAATAACTTTAAATGTAAACGAACTAAATGCTCCAATCAAAAGACACTGAGTGGCTGAATGGATAAAAAGACATGACCCATATATATGCTGTCTACAAGAGACCCACCTCAGAAAAAGGGACTCGCACAGACTGAAAGTGAAGGGATGGAAAAATATCTTTCAGACAAATGGAAATGAAAAAAAAGCTGGGGTAGTAATACTTATATCTGACAAAATAGACATCAAAGTGAAGGCCATAACAAGAGATAAGGAAGGCCACTTCATAATATTAAAGGGATCGATACAACAAGAGGATATAACCCCGATAAACATATATGCACCCAATGCAGGAGCACCCAAATACATAAAAAACCTCCTGGAAAATAACAAGGGAGAGATCAACAACAACACAATCATAGTAAGGGACTTAAACACACCACTGACATCACTGGACAAATCCTCTAGACAAAAAATCAGCAAAGAAACAGCAATCTTAAATGACTCACTAGATCAGATGGACTTAATTGACATCTTCAGAACATTTCACCCCAAAGCGAAGGAATATACGTTCTTCTCAAGTGCACATGGGACATCTTCAAAAATAGACCACATTTTGGGTCACAAGCAAAGTCTCCCCAAATATAAGAAGATTGAAATCATACCAAGCATCTTCTCAGATCACAAGGGCATAATATTAGAAATAAACCACAATAAAAACAATCCAAAAAACTCAAACACTTGGAAGCTGAATAGCATGTTACTAAATAATGATTGGGTTACCAGTGAGATCAAAGTAGAAATTAAAAACACCCTGGAAACTAATGACAATAACAGTGCAACAACCCAAAATCTTTGGGACACAATGAAAGCAGTCCTGAGAGGGAAGTTTATAGCACTACAGGCCTATCTCAAAAAACAAGAAAAAATGATAGTAAATCATTTAACTCTACAAATCAAAGAATTAGACAGAGAACAACAAAAAAAGCCCAGAGTGAGCAGAAGAAAGGAGATAATAAAGATGAGAGCAGAAATAAATGACATAGAGACCAAAAAAAACAATACAAAAGATCAATGAAAGCAAGAGCTGGTTCTTTGAAAGGATAAACAAGATTGATGAGCCTCTAACCACGCTCACCAAGAAGCAACGAGAGAGGAATCAAATAAACAAAATCAGAAATGAAAGACGCGAAATAACAACAGACCCCTCAGAAATTCAAAGAATTGTTAAAAAATACTATGAACAACTCTACTCTAACAAACTAGACAACCTGGAGGAAATGGACATATTCCTAGAAAAATACAATCTTCCAAAACTCAATCCAGAGGATTCTAAAAATCTCAACAGGCCAATAACGATGGAAGAAATTGAAGCAGTCGTCATAAAGCTCCCAGCAAACAAAAGCCCGGGGCCAGACGGCTTCACAGGGGAGTTTTACCAAACATTCAAGGAAGAACTAAAACATATTCTCCTCACACTATTCCAAAAAATTCAAGAATAAGGAACACTTCCCAGCTCATTCTATGAAGCCAGCATCACCCTAATACCAAAACCAGATAGAGACAACACAATGAAAGAGAATTATAGGCCAATATCCCTCATGAACATAGATGCCAAAATACTCAACAAAATTCTAGCAAATCAGATCCAGCAATACATCAGAAAGATCATACACCATGACCCAGTAGGATTCATCCCAGGGATGCAAGGATGGTACAATATCCGCAAATCAATAAACGTGATTCATCACATAAACAAATTGAGAGATAAAAACCACATAGTCATATCAATAGATGCAGAAAAACCTTTTGACAAAATTCAACACCCTTTCTTGATAAAAACTCTCAGCAAGGTAGGAATAGAAGGATCATACCTCAACATAATAAAAGCCATATATGACAAACCCACAGCCAACATCATAATCAATGGGCAAAAACTAAAACCATTTCCCCTGAGAACAGGAACAAGACAGGGATGCCCCCTCTCACCACTCCTGTTCAACATAGTACTGGAAGTACTAGCCATTGCGATCAGACAAGAAGAAGAAATAAAAGGCATCCAAATTGGAAAAGAAGAAGTAAAACTGTCCTTATTTGCAGATGACATGATACTGTACATAGAAAACTCTAAAGACTCCATCAAAAAATTATTAGAGTTAATAAATGAATTCGGCAATTAGCAGGATACAAAATTAATGCCAAGAAATCTAAGGCATTTCTTTACACCAATAGTGAACTTACAGAAAGGGAGACTAAAAAAGCAATCCCATTTACCATCGCACCAAAAAAATTAAGATACCTAGGAATAAACTTAACTAAGGAGGTAAAAGACTTATATGCGAAAAACTACAGGACACTGAAAAAAGAGATAGAGGAAGACATAAACAGATGAGAGAACATACCATGTTCATGGATTGGTAGAATCAACATCATCAAAATGTCCATACTACCCAAAGCAATCTATAGATTCAATGCAATCCCCATTAAATTACCAATGTCATATTTCACAGATCTGGAACGAATGTTCCAAAAATTCATCTGGAATAAAATAAGACCTCGAATAGCTGTAGCAATCCTGAGAAAGAAGAACAAAGTAGGTGGGATCTCAATACCAGATATCAAACTGTATTACAAAGCCACTGTTCTTAAAACAGCTTGGTACTGGCACAAGAACAGACATATAGATCAATGGAATAGAATAATAGAATAGAGAACCCAGAAATTGACCCAAAGCACTAGGCTCAATTAATATTTGACAAAGGAGGCAAGAACATACAACGGAGTCAAGACAGTCTCTTCAATAAATGGTGTTGGGAAAATTGGATAGATATATGCAAAAAGATGAAACTAGACCACCAACTCACACCATACACAAAAATAAACTCAAAATGGATAAAAGACTTAGACGTAATACGGGAAACCATAAAAATACTAGATGAATCCATAGGCAGCGAAATAGCAAACATATGTCAAAGGAATTTCTTCTCTGATAATGCTCCTAGGGCAATGGAAACTAAAGAGAAAATAAACAAATGGGACTACATTAAAATAAAAAGCTTTTGCACAGCAAAGGAAACCATCAACAAAACAACAAGAAGACCCACTGCATGGGAGAACATATTTGCCAATGATATCACCGATAAGGGTTTAATCTCCAGCATTTACAAGGAACTCATGAAACTTAATCATAGGAAGATAAACAATCCAATCAACAAATGGGCAATGGACCTAGACAGACACTTTTCGAAAGAGGACATACTGAGGACCGAGATGCAAATCAAAATGACTATGCGGTATCACCTCACACCTCTCAGAATGGCTATCATCAACAAATCAACAAACGACAAGTGCTGGAGAGGATGTGGAGAAAAAGGAACCCTTCTGCACTGCTGGTGGGAATGCAGACTGGTGCAGCCACTGTGGAGAACAGTATGAAGCTTCCTCAAAAAACTAAAAATGGAACTCCCATTTGACCCAGTAATCCCACTTCTTTTTTTTTTTTTTTAATTAAATCTTTATTGTTCAGATTATTACATTTGTTCCCTTTTTTTTCCCCACCATAACTCCCCTCCTCCCAGTTCCCGCCCCACCCTCCGCCCTCACTCCCCACCCACTGTCCTCATCCATAGGTGCACGATCTTTGCCCAGTCTCTTCCCACATCTCCCACACCCCTTTCCCCCCCAAGAATAGTCAGTCCATTCCCTTTCTATGTCCCTGATTCTATTATAATCAACAGTTCATTCTGTTCATCAGATTATTTATTCACTTGATTCTTAGATTCACTTGTTGATAGATGCATATTTGTTGTTCATAATTTGTATCTTTACCTTTTTCTTCCTCTTCCTCTTCTTAAAGGATACCTTTCAGCATTTCATATAATCCTGGTTTGGTGGTGATGAACTCCTTTAGCTTTTCCTTATCTGTGAAGCTCTTTATCTGACCTTCAATTCTGAATGATAGCTTTGCTGGATAAAGTAATCTTGGTTGTAGGTTCTTGGTATTCATCACTTTGAATATTTCTTGCCACTCCCTTCTGGCCTGCAAAGTTTCTGTTGAGAAATCAGCTGACAGTCATATGGGTATTCCCTTGTAGGTAACTGAGTTTCTTTCTCTTGCTGTTTTTAAGATTCTCTCTTTATCTTTTGCTCTTGGCATTTTAATTATGATGTGTCTTGGTGTGGTCCTCTTTGGATTCCTTTTGTTTGGGGTTCTCCACGCTTCTTGGACCTGTAAGTCCATTTCTTTCACCAGGTGGGGGAAGTTTTCTGTCATTATTTCTTCAAATAGGTTTTCAATATCTTGCTCTCTCTCATCTTCTGGCACCCCTATAATTCGGATGTTGGTACGCTTGAAGCTGTCCCAGAGGCTCCTTACACTATCCTCGCATTTTTGGATTCTTTTTTCATTTTGCTTTTCCGGTTGGATGTTTTTTGCTTCCTCGCATTTCAAATCATTGACTTGATTCTTGCGCTCCTCTGGTCTGCTGTCGGGCGTCTGTATAATATTCGTTATTTCAGTCCGTGTGTGCTTAATTTCTAGTTGGTTCCCCAATATAAGATCGAGGGTCTTATTAGTTTTCGTGTAGATCTCATTAAGTTTATCGGCAGCTTCTAAACAGTTCTTGAGAGACCTTAAAAGTGTGGTTCTGAACTCTATTTCTTCCATTGACAATTTTGTCCTGTTTCTTTGTCTCCGCATTTTGTTATGCTTCCTTGGTGCACCCCCTAGTGGTCTTTGTTCGCAGTCTTATAGATAAATCTTGATTGTTGTAGCTAATTCCAGGGAGGGTTTGACCTCCAGGCCAAGTGGCTATGAGAATCAGCTGTGTCAGCAGTGAGAGAACTTCTGTCCTCTAGGGAGGTGCTAATCTAGCCTTTGCCTGAGGCTATCCGGCAAATGCCTCTGTGCAGGGCGTGGGCAGGGCGGGTCGCACAGGATCAACAGGGTGGGCCGGAGAGAGCAGTTATGGCAGCTCTCAGTCCTGTCCCCAGGGGCTCTGCCTCTCTGGGTCCCAGCACCTGCTGCAAAGCTCGGAGAGAAAGCTGCACTCGCTCTGACCGAAGCCAGACAGTCCCACTTCTCCCGTTTGAGTCTGGGTCCCTAAAGACTCGCCTGGATCTGGAGCTCAGAGTCTGCGACTCCCTCCCGATTGAAAACGCCAACCGCGCCCTCCGCCACCAGCCCGCTCCGCGCACTCCGCACCTCAGAATTTGACTTCAGCACTGCGCCTCCTCTGAGTGTCCGTATGCGTTTCTCTTTCCTCCTAGTTGTAGGACTTCCACTCAGCCAGCTTTCCTGTGGTTCTGGGTGATGTCCGTTCCGTGTTTTAGTTTCACTTTTGAAGTAGTTGTTCAAAGCAGCAAACTCCGGCGTTAACCTATGCCGCCATCTTGGTTCTCCTGACACTTCTAATAATATATCCCAAGAAGCCAGAAACACCAATCAGAAAGGATATATGCACCCCTATGTTCATAGCAGCACAATTCACCATAGCTAAGATTTGGAAACAGCCTAAGTGCCCATCAGTAGATGAGTGGATTAAAAAACTGTGGTACATCTACACAATGGAATACTATGCTGCGGTAAAAAAGAAGGAACTCTTGCCTTTTGCAACAGCTTGGATGAAACTGGAGAGCATTATGCTAAGTGAAATAAGCCAGTCAGAGAAAGATAAATACCACATGATCTCACTCATTTGTGGACTATAGAGAATAACATAGACTGATGAACAGGGACAGATCCAAAGACAGAGAAACAGCAATCAGACTATTAATCCCCAGAGGGAAAGTAGGGGAGGATGGGGGTAAGGGGAAGAGATCAACCAAAGGACTTGTATGCATGCATATAAGCCAAACCAATGGACATGGACAACAGGGGGATGAGAATATGAGTGGTGGGGGGGAGGATGGAGGTTAATGGGGGGGAATGAGGACACATTTGTAATTCCTTAACTAATGAAGACTTTAAAGATAAAAAAAAAAAAGAAAAAAGAAAAAAAAAAGAAAATATTTTAAAGCTCCAAGATAGAAAAAGATTCACAAAGATGACCGTTAGAGTTACAATAAATAGACTTCTCTACAACAAAAATAGTTGCTGGAGATAATGGAATCTTATCATTATAGGGTTAAGAAAACTAATGGTCAAACTAGAATCTAAAGCTACAAATAATTGTACAAAATAAAAGTATAATTTAAGTAAGGGCAAAATAAAGGTATATATTTTAAAAACTCTTTTCAGACATACCAAGACTGAGTTTACTACATACACATCACTAAAAGAGTTAGTAAAAAAAGAAAAGACGGAGCCAGCCCAAAGGGAAACAGGGGCATATAAGAAGTAATGATGAGAAAAGAAATGGGTAAACTCCTGGGAAGTCTAAATAAATATTGACCATGGGGAAAGCACAGGGACTAATTTGGAGGGGGGGTTAAAACAAATTGAAAGTAAAATACTGGCAGAAAAACTAGAATTCCTAGCATTATTTGCAAGTAGTGTTAGAAAATCAAAAATGCAAGTTAAAATATAAAAGTAACTAACAAATATATCACTAATCCTAATAACTAACCTAATTAAATTAACCTAATAAAAAAGATAGAGATTATAGGTCTTTTAAATGTGATCTCATAAAGACTGGAATGTGAATAGGGTGGTGAAAAGCTGGGGGTAGGTCGGGAGTGGGAGGAGGGGGGTAAAAGGGTGGAAATGGGAGACATCTGTAATACTACCAACAACAAAATATATATGTACATATATATTTAAAAAAAAAAAAAAGACTGGAATGTGTAAGAAAAGATGTACATCAGAAGATGAGTTAAATACACTAATCAAAACAAGGCCAGTCTTAAACTGGAGTATTTTGATTCACCTCTCTGAAACTGATCACACAAACAAAACTTAGTAAGGATTAGGAAGATTTAAATAATAATAAGCTTGATCCAACAGAAAGATTTACAACCCATATCTATCAAATAAAGAATATACATTCTTTCCAAGCACACATGGAGAATTTTAAGAAATTGATCAAAGGATATCGTTACAAATTTCAGAAAACTAATACCATACCAGTTATCTAAGCATGTTTAGAGCTTAAGATATTTATACTAATAAAAGGGTAATATGCTAATTAACCGGACATCTTCCGTATGTCCTTCTGGACAAAGCCACGGTGGCAGTGGCCAAGGCAGAGGCAGTTAGGGGCGATCAGGCCAGCAGGGGAGGGCAGTTAGGGGCGATCAGGCAGGCAGGCAGGTGAGTGGTTAGGAGCCAGCGGTCCTAGATTGTGAGAGGGATGTCCTACTGCCGGTTTAGGCCCGAGTGCCACTCAGCCAGAAGCCAGGGTCACAGCTGGCAAGCGCAGTGGTGGTGGCGGGAGTCTCTCCCGCCTCCGTGGCAGCGCTAAGAAACAGTGAGTCAAGTGGTAAGGAGCAGTGAGCAGATGGACGGATATCCACCCAAGGGTCCCGGACTGTGTGCGAGAGGGTACAGGCCAGGCTGAGGGACCTCTCCCCGCCCCCCCCAAACCCCGGTGCACAAATCTCGGGCACTGGGCCTCTAGTACATAAATCATTTTTTAAAAAAGATAAACACTGGCCCTACTGGGTAGCTTAACCAGCACATACCTGGGCTGCAGATTCAATCCCTGACCCCAGTTGGAATGCATGCAGGAGGCAACCAATCAATGTGTCTCACATTGATATTTCTTTCCCCTGCCACCACCTCCACACTCTAAAAAAATACCAATGTAAAAAATATCCTCAGGTGCCAAAACCGGTTTGGCTCAGTGGCTAGAGCGTCGGCTTGCGGACTGAAGAGTCCCAGGTACGATTCCGGTCAGGGGCATGTACCTGGGTTGCGAGCACGCGCAGTGCGGAAGTAAAATACTAAGGTGCGGAGGTGCGTGCGGAGCGGGCTGGCGGTTGAGGGCGCGGTTGTCTGTTTCAATCGGGAGGGAGTCTCAGGCTCTGAGTTCCAGTTCCGGGCGAGTCTCTGGGGACCCAGACTCATACGGGAGAAGTGGGACTGTCTGGCATCGGTCGGAACTCGAGGGCAGCTTTCTCTCTGAGGTTCTTGCAGCGGTTGCTGGGACACTGAGAAGCAGAGCCTCTGAAGGCAGGACTGAGAGCAGCCATAACTGCTAGCCCCGCCAGCCCTGTTGATCCCCTGGGACCCGCCCCGCCCAAGCCTTGCACAGAGGCATTTGCTGGATAGCCTCAGGCAAAGGCTAGATTAGCACCTCCCTAGAGGACAGAAGTTCTCCCACTGCAGACACAGCTGATTCTCATAGCCAGTTGGCCTGGAGGTCAAATCCCCCCCAGTGTTACCTACAACAATCAAGGCTTAACGACAACAAGACTGTGCACCAAGACCATAAGGAGGTGCACCAAAAAAGCATAAAAAATGCGGAGACAAAGAAACAGGACACAAATGACAGGAATGGAGGAAAGCAAAATGCTGGATATGGAGTTCAAAACCACACTTTTAAGGTCTCTCAAGAACTGTCTAGAAGCCGCCAATAAATTTAGTAAGGCCCTCGAAAAGACTGATGAGACCGTTGATAAATATAGTGAGATCCTCAAGAAATCTAATGAGACCCTCGATGTTGTGATAAAGGACCAACTAGAAATTAAGCATACACTAACTAAAATAAAGAATATTATACAGACTCCCAACAGCAGACCTGAGGAGCACAAGAATCAAGTCAAAGATTTGAAATGCAAAGAAGCAAAAAACACCCAACCGGAAAAGCAAAATGAAAAAAGAATCCAAAAATGTGAAGATAGTATAAGGAGCCTCTGGGACACCTTCAAGCATACCAACATCCGAATTATAGGGGTGCCAGAAGATGAGAGAGAGCAAGATATTGAAAACCTATGTGAAGAAATAATGACAGAAAACTTCCCCTACCTGGTGAAAGAAATAGACTTACAAGTCCAGGAAGCGCAGAGAATCTCAAACAAAAGGAATCCAAAGAGGACCACACCAAGACACATCATCATTAAAATGCCAAGAGCAAAAGACAAAGAGAGAATCTTAAAAGCAGCAAGAGAAAGAAAGTCAGTTACCTACAAGGGAATACCCATATGACTGTCAACGGATTTCTCAACAGAAACTTTGCAGGCCAGAAGGGCAAGAAATATTCAAAGTGATGAATACCAAGAACCTACAACCAAGATTACTTTATCCAGCAAAGCTTATCATTCAGAATCGAAGGTCAGATAAAGAGCTTCACAGATAAGGAAAAGCTAAAGGAGTTCATCACCACCAAACCAGTATTATAGGAAATGCTGAAAGGTATCCTTTAAGAAGAGGAAGAAGAAGAAAACAGTAAAGATACAAATTATGAACAACAAATACGCATCAATCAACAAGTGAATCTAAGAATCAAGTGAATAAATAATCTGATGAACAGAATGAACTCGTGATTATAATAGAATCAGGGAATGAATTGACTATTCTTGGCGGGGAAAGGGGTGTAGGGGATGCGGGAAGAGACTGGACAAAAATCGTGCACCTATGGGTGGGTGGGGAGTGAGGGCGGAGGGTGGGGTGGGAACTGGGAGGAGGAGAGTTATGGGGGGGGGGAAGAGGAACAAATGTAATAATCTGAACAATAAAAATGTAATTTAAAAAAAAGAGAAATGTTTAGTACTAATAAATGAAAGCATTACATATCAAATCTTATGGGATAGAGCAAAAGTGTGACCTTAACAAAAATCTACAGCTTGAAATGCATTTATTAAGTAATGAGAATTTCAGATGTGTTAAACATACAACTAAATAGAATTAAAAACAGAATACACACCCAAAGTACTAGTAAAACTTGAGAAACCTAAATTAGAGCAATGGATCTTATCAATGTCAAATCCCAGGTTGTGATTGTTTACTGTAATTTTATAAAATGTTACCTTTGGGGAAAACTGGGCAAAGTGTACAGGGATCTTTCTAAATTATTTCTTACAACCACATGTGAATCTACCATTATCTCAATGAAAATTTTAATTAAAAAAAAAAAAAAAAAAAGAAAGCATGGCCAAAATCCCAAACCCTAACACCATCAAATGCTGGCAAGAATATGGAAAAACAGGGACTCTCTTTCTTTGTTGGTGGGAATGCAAAATGGTACAGACATATTAGAAGACAGTTTGGTAGTTTCTTACAAAGCTAAACATACTCTTACCATGCAATTCAGCAATCGTGCTCCTTGGTATTTACCCAAATGAGTTGAAAACTTAATGTTTACACAAAAACCTATATACAAATATTTCATCTCAGATTTGTTTATACTTGAAAATACTTTTAAGCAACCAAGATGTCATTCAGTTGGTGAAATGGAAAAACTGTAGTACCTCCAGACAATAGACTATTATTCATAAGTAAAAAGAAATGAGCTATCAAGCTATGAAAAGACATGGAGGAATCATAAATGCATATTACTAAGTGGAAGAAGCCAATCTCAGATAGCTACATACTATATAATTCCAAGGCAAAACCATGGTTGCCAAGATTAGGTTGCCAAGTGTTGGGAGAGAGTTGAGCAAAAAGTATTTTTAGGCAATGAAACTCTTAGGTATGAGACTATAATGGTGGAGACATATTAGTATACACTTTTTCAAATGCAAAGAATGTACACCAACAGTGAACCCTAATATTATGGATTTTAGGTGATAATGATGTGTTAATATAGGTTAAGCAATTGCAACAAATGTATGACCACTCTGTTGAGATTTGATAATGAGGGTGGCTATGCATATGTTGGGGCAGAGAGTATATGGGAAATCACTGTACACATTCTGCTCAATTTTTTTAAAATATATTTTTACTTATTTCAGAGAGAAAGGGGAGAGGGGGAGAGAGAGAGAGAGAGAGAGAGAGAGAGAGAAATATCAATGATGAGAGATAATCATTGATTGGCTGCCTCCTGCACACCCCCTACTGGGGATCGAGCATGCAACCTCGGCATGTGCCCTTGACTAGAATCAAACCAAGAACCCTTGAGTCCATAAACTGATGCTCTATCCACTGAGCCAAACCAGCCAGGGCCATTCTGCTCAATTTTGTAATGAACCTAAAAATGATCTAGAAAATAAAATCTGGTTTTTTGAAAAAACAAAATGGTGCCATTCACATGAAAAACAAGACAAATTAAAAGTAGAAGAACCTAATATTTATTCAGCACCTATTATCTGCCATCACTCTGCTGAGTACTGGGATACAATGATAATGATATGGTCCTTGTCCTCTTAGAGCTTATCATCTAGTATACGAATGAGATAACAAACAAACCACACAAATATCCTCCTATATAATAAAAGAGAAACATACAAATTAGCTGTCCCTCTGCTACGCTCAAGCCACGCCCACAAGCCAATCAGAGTGACTATGCAAATTAACCAAACAAAGATGGTGGTTAATTTGCATACACAGGTATCAGGCACCCTAGGAGGCAACAGCAGCCGTATGCTCCCAGGACCTTCGCCAGTCTGGGAAGCGAGGCCGACATGCCTAGCCATGCCTGTGGGCTCCTGGGACCTGGCTGGTGGAGAGCAGAGCGGGAGAGGAGCGGGCGGAGAGCGGGAGGTTTGGAGGACTTGGCAGGACAGGAGATCGCTAGACATAGAGCAGAGCGAGAGAGAGGGCGGCTTGGAGGGCACGGCTCCCTCTGTCACCCCAGCTTTCTCACCATAGCTATGGAAACTGACAGCAGGGAGGAGGAAGTCCCACCCCAACAGAATCAGCCAGAATCAGCCGTTGGTCACACAGCTCTCAGCGGCCCGACAGCCAGGACTCTCATTCACCTGCATCTCAGGCTGTGATAGTAGAGAGGTGGGACTATGTCCAAAGAAAAACTGTTGATACAACGTAGCTCTGCAGCCGAAAGATGCCTGTGCTATCAACAGAAAATGTCTGCAGAGCAACGTGCGTCTGATCTTGAAAGAAGGCAGCGCCTGCAACAGAATGTACCTGAAAAGCAGCTACTGGAAAAACGCCACTCTGAAGCCAAAAAACACCGGCGTCATCGACAGAAATTGTCTAAAGACCAATGTGACTTTGAAGTTGATAGAAGGCGGTGGTGACAACAGAATATGTCTAGAGAACAGTCATCAACAAGTACTACCCAATACCAGTAGGAACTGCCTTCTCAGCAAAAATGGAGTACATGAGGATGCAATCCTTGAACATAGTTGTGGTGGAATGACTGTTCGATGTGAATTTTGCCTATCCCTAAATTTCTCTGATGAAAAACCATCCGATGGGAAATTTACTCGATGTTGTAGCAAAGGGAAAGTCTGTCCAAATGATATACATTTTCCAGATTACCTGGCATATTTAAAAAGATTAATGACAAACAAAGATTCTGACAGTAACAATTTCATGGAAAATATTCGATCCATAAATAGTTCTTTTGCTTTTGCTTCAATGGGTGCTAATATTGCATCGCCATCTGGGTATGGGCCATACTGTTTTAGAATACACGGACAAGTTTATCACCGTAATGGAACTTTACATCCTTCGGATGGTGTTTCTCAGAAGTTTGCTCAACTTTGTATTTTGGATACAGCCGAAGCTACAAGTAAAAGATTAGCAATGCCAGAAAACCAGGGCTGCTCAGAAAGACTCATGATCACCATCAACAACCTCATGCATGAAATAAATGAATTAACAAAATCGTACAAGATGCTACATGAGGTAGAAAAGGAAGCCCAATTTGAAGCAGCAGCAAAAGGTATTGCTCCCACAGAAGTAACAATGGCAATTAAATACGATCGTAACAGTGACCCAGGTAGATATAATTCTCCCCATGTAACCGAGGTTGCTGTCATATTCAGAAACGAAGATAGAGAACCTCCTTTTGAAAGGGACTTGCTCATTCATTGTAAACCAGATCCCAATAATCCAAGTGCCACTAAAATGAAACAAATCAGTATCCTGTTTCCTACATTAGATGCAATGACATATCCTATTCTTTTTCCACATGGTGAAAAAGGCTGGGGAACAGATATTGCATTAAGACTCAGAGACAACAGCGTCATTGACAATAATACTAGACAAAATGTAAGGACACGAGTCACACAAATGCAGTATAATGGATTTCATCTCTCTGTGCAGGACACGTTTAATCCTATTTTAAATGCAGGAAAATTAACTCAACAGTTTATCGTGGATTTGTATTAAAAAATGGAGGCCAATTGGATAAATTCATCAAAGCAAACCAATCTAAGTTGAGAGTTGAAAAATATAGTGGTTTGATGGATTATCTCAAATCTAGATCTGAAAATGACAATGTGCCGATTGGTAAAATAATAATACTTCCATCATCTTCTGAGGGTAGTCCCAGAAATATGCAGCAGCGATATCAGGATGCTATGGCAACTGTAACGAAGTATGGCAAGCCCGATTTATTTATAACCATGACATGCAACCCCAAATAGGCAGATATTGCAAACAATTTACAACGCTGGCAAAAAGTTGAAAACAGACCTGACTTGGTAGCCAAAGTTTTTAATATTAAGCTGAATGCTCTTCTAAGTGTAATCTGTAAATTCCATTTATTTGGCAAATAGCTAAAATTCATGTCATTGAATTTCAGAAACGCGGACTGCCTCACGCTCACATATTATTGATATTAGATAGTGAGTCCAAATTACGTTCCTCAATTATAGTGGGGCCTTGACTTACGAGTTTAATTCGTTCCGTGACGGAGCTCGTAACTCAAATTACTCCTATGTCAAATCTTAAAGTGAACGAGTGAGACGCGTGATGCTGGGCTGATGTTGTGGCATTCACTGTGATATTCGCTGCGCCAACTAGCGGTGGGGTATCTGAAGCTGGCTCGTAACCTGAATTTTAGCTCGCAACTCAAAGCAAAAAATCGGCCGAGAGACGTCTCGTATCTCGAAAAACTCGTTAGTCCGGACACTCGTAAGTCAAGGCTCCACAAGAATTTCGTGCACTGGGCTACTAGTCCTACCTAATAAAAGAGAAACATGGTAATTAGCGTACGACTGCTACCCTTCCCATTGGCTAATGAGGGCAATATGCAAATTAACTGCCAGCCAAGATGGCGACTGGCAGCCAGGCAGCTTGAAACTAACATGAGGCTTGCTTGCTTCAGTGACGGAGGACTCCAACGCTTCCCACCTGCCGCTGCCGGCCTCTAAGCTGCAACTCTAAGCAACTATGTTTCAAATACAGAAGGTAAACAAAGGCCAGAAAACTGCTTTCAGCAGCGGAGGCCTAAGAGCTGGAGCCAAGCCTCAAAGCTAAAGCTGGCCCAGAATAATAAAAAAAAAAAGAATAAAAGGAGCGGTGGGAGCTTCAGTCACCCGCCAGCCTGAAAAGAGCCCTCAGACCCTCACCCAGACTGGCCAGGCACCCCACTGGGGACCCCCACCCTGAAGGGTGTGTGACCAGCTGCAAACAACCAGGCCTCTATCCTATATAGTAAAAGGGTAATATGCCTGCCAGCACCGGGATCAGGGGAGCCTCGAGGCCACCCAGCACTGGGATCAGCGTGACAGGGGGCAGCGCCCAAACCCCCTGATCGCCCTGCTCTGTGCCTGATAAGGGGGAGCTCCACAACCCCCTGATCGCCCTGCGGCTCTGTGTGTGACAGGGTGCTGCGCCCCAACCCCCTGATCGGCCCTGCTCTGTGTGTGACGGGGTAGAGCCATAACCTCCCCATCGGCCCTGCCCTGAGTGTGAGAGTGGCGGCGCCCCAACACCCTGATCGGCCCTGCTCTGTGGGTGATAGAGGGCGGCGCCCCAACCCTACCCCACGGGCCCTGCTCTGTGTGTGATGGGGTAGAGCAAGGGTGGGCAAACTTTTTGACTCGAGGGCCACAATGGGTTCTTAAACTGGACTGGAGGGCCGGAACCAAAGCATGGATGGAGTGTTTGTGCGAACTAATATAAATTCAAAGTAAACATCATTACATAAAAGGGTACGGTCTTTTTTTTTTTTTTTTTTTTTTTTTTTTTTTTTTTTTTTAGTTTTATTCATTTCAAACAGGCCAGATCCGGCCCGCGGGCCGTAGTTTGCCCATGGCAGGGGTAGAGCCATAACCTCCCCATCGGCCGTGCCCTGAGTGTGACAGTGGTGGCACCCCAATCCCCTGATCCGCCCTGCTCTGAATGTGACAGGGGCAGTGCCCCAACTCTCCTATTGGCCCTACTCTGTGCGTGACAGGGGGGAGCTCCTCAACCACCTGATTGGCTCTGCCTTGTACGTGACAGGAGGGAGCTCCCCAACCCCCCTGATGGGCCCTGCTCTGTGCGTGACAGGGGGCAGCACCCCAACCCCCTGATTTGCCCTGCTCTGTGCGTGACAGAGGGTGGTGCCGCAACCTCCCCATCAACCCTGCCTTGAGTGTGACAGGGGGCGGTGCCCCAACCCCCCAATCGGCCCTACCCTGAGCGTGACTGAGGGTGGCATCACAACCTCCCAATCCGCCCTGCTCTGTGCATGACAGGGGGCAGCGCCCCAACTCCCCAATCGGCCCTGCTCTGGGCCCGACCAGGGGCTGCTCCTAGGGATTGGGCCTGCCCTCTGCCACCCGGGAGCAGGCCTAAGCCAGCAGGTCGTTATCTCCCGAGGGGTCCCAGACTGCGAGAGGGCACAGGCCGGGCTGAGGGACCCCCTCTACACCCCGAGTGCACAAATTTTTGTGCACCGGGCCTCTAGTCTATAATAATAAAAGCATAATATGCAAATCAACCGAACAACCCAACAGCAGAATGACCATCTGGACAACCATACTATGACATGCACTGGCACCAGGCCAGCCAAGGCTGGTGTGATGCGATTAGTTGGGGGGCCCCGCCATCACCCTACAGAGGGAAGCCCATGCCAGCCAAGCGATTGCACCCCATGCCTGTTGCCCGCAGAGGGAGATGACCAGTGGCAGGGAAGATGGGGAGTAGCGCCGCACAGATGACAAACAGTGACAGCGGTGGGGGCAGGGCCAGCTGCCGGCAGCTGGGGCAAGGAAAGCCCCAATAGGCCCTGATCGCTGACCAGGCCTAGGGACCCTACCTGAGGGGTCTCGGATTGTGAGAGGATGTAGGCCGGGCTGAAGAACACCTCCTCCCCCCATGCATGAATTTCATGCACCAGGCCTCTAGTAAAAGTATAATGTTCAATAACGGCATACAACCTGATCTACCCTAAAGGTAAAGATAGTGCCTCTGAAGAAGTAATTTTTTTAATTTAAAATTATTTTTTATTTTTCAATTACAGTTGACATACATTATTAGTTTCAGGTGTACACTCGAGATTAGACATTATATAACTTACCAAGTGTTCATCCCGATAAATCTAGTAATACTATGACACCATACGTAGCTATTAGAATATTATTGACTACGAGAGGTCCAATGCACGAAGATTCATGCAAGAATGGGCCTTCCGTCCCCTGGCTGCCAGCACCGTCTTCGCTCCGGCCAGAGCCACCTTTCTGCCTTCACTCCAGCCCAGAGCTGCCTTTCTGCCTTCTCACGCTGCCCAGAGGCCCGGAAAGGGTGGAGCAGTGCATAACACCTGCACCATTGCCATGGTGACGATGTAAGTGTCCCACTCCACCGCTTGGCACCTGCATATGCAAATCAACCCACCATCTTTGTTGGGTTAATTTGCATACTCACGCCTGATTGGCTGGTGGGCGTCACAAAGGTACTGTCAATTTGCACCTTTCTTTTATTAGTGCAGATATTCGCTTTGCTGTGCTTTACATCCCCATGACTCTTCTGTAACTACCAATTTGTATTTCTTTTTTTAAAATATATTCTTATTGATTTCAATTTCAGAGAGGAAAAGGGAGAGAGAAATGGAAACATCAATGATGAGAATCATTGATTGGCTGCCTCCTGCACGTCCCCACTGGGGATCGAACCCGCAACCCGGGCATGTGCCCTTGACCAGAACTGAACCTGGGACCCTTCAGTCCGCAGCCCAAGGATCTATCCACCGAGCCAAACTGGCTAGGGCCAATTTGTATTTCTTAATCCCTTCACCTTTTCACTCATATCCCCAACCCCCTCCCATCTGGCAATCATCAAAATGTTCTCCATATCTGTGAGCCTGCTTCATTTTTGCTTCTTTGTTATTTTGCTTTTTTAGATTCATTTGATAGATAGGTATTTATTGCCATTTTACTGTTCTTTTTTTTTTTTTAATCCTCACCAGAGGATGTTTTTACAGATTTTAGGAAGGGAGGGGGGGGGACGGGGAGAGAAACATTGATGTATAAGAGAAACATTGATCAGTTGCCTCCTAAATGCACCCCCACTGGGGATTAAACCTACAACCTAGGTATATGCCCTGACCAGGAATTGAACTGGCAATCCTTTAAGAGGAACATTTGCCCTAGCTGGTGTGGCTCAGTTGGTTGGAGTATCGTCCTATACACCAAAAGGTGGCGAGTTCAATCCCCAGTTGGGGCAAGTATGGAAAGCAACCAATCAATGTTTCTCTCTTTCTCCCTTCCTCTCTCTAAAACCAATTAAAAAAAAATTTAAAAGGACTGTCTGGGACTCCAGCAGCCCTCTGTCTCACTTAGTTTTAATTCCCACTGGCTTTTACAGCCAGAAGTTATGGGGACTTCTCTTCCCAGCACTGCAACCCTGGGCTTGGGGCCTGGTGTGGGCTGGGACCCCTTGTTCCTCAGGGGGTACCCCTTTAGCCAAGATATAGCTCCCAATTTTTATCCACCACACATGGGTGTGAAACCAGCACATTTCTTGCATTTCCGCCCCTCCTACCCGTCTCGATGTGGCTTCTTCTTTAAATCCCTTGTTGTAGGACTTCTATTCAGCTAGATTTCACGCAGTTCTGAATAATGGTTGTTCTATGGTTTATTTGTAATTTTACATGGTTGTGGGAGGATACCAGTATCATATGTACATATCTGGCCATCTTGACAGGAAGTGAGGAAGTTTTGTTAAAGTGAGAACTAAGTCTGGGTAAGAGGCTGGAGGAGTGCTCTAGGCCAGGGGTGGGCAAACTTTTTGACTCGAGGGCCACAATGGGTTCTTAAACTGGACCGGGGGGCCAGAACAAAAGCATGGATGGAGTGTTTGTGTGAACTAATATAAATTCAAAGTAAACATCATTACATAAAAGGGTACGGTCTTTTTTTTCAATAGTTTTATTCATTTCAAATGGGCCGGATCTGCCCCGCGGGCCGTAGTTTGCCCACGGATGCTCTAGGCAGAAGGAGTAGCATATACAAAGGCCAAGGTAGTTGGAGCACAGTGATAGGTTAAGACATTGGCAAAAATAAGGCTGGAGAAGCAGGCAGGGATCAGATTATGCAGATTTGGGGCCTTTAGAATTAGAAGGGAGAGGGAAGTCAAGCTAGTTGATATCTATAGCAGTAGGTAGATAGCTTGGATTAGGTAGGTGATGGTGGGGACAAAAGTGGGAGGATTTTAGATATTTACTGTAGATAGAACAATTGATAAGACTTTGTGATGGATTGAACATCTCCAGATGGAATAACAGAGTACGAGGTATGAAAGGCAGTAAATGCTAAGGTTTCTGATTGAATAACCAACTCAATAGAAATGTATTTGCAGAGAAGAAAAATAAAGGAGGAAATAATTGTGGGGGAGTAAGTTGGAAACCAAGTGTTCAATTTTATATGTGTTAAACTTGAGATGCCAATAAAACATCTAAGTGGAATGTCAAGAAAATAGGTGGGACCTGGCCAGTGGGGCTCAGTGGTTGATCGCTGACCTATGAACCAGCAGGTCAAAGTTTGATTCCTGGTCAGGGCACATGCCCAGGTTGCAAGCTCGATCCCCAGTAGAGGACGTGCAGGAGGCAGCTGATCAATGATTCTCTCTCATCACTGATGTTTCTCTCTCTCCTCCCATCCTCTCTGAAATCTATAAAAATATTTTTAATAAATGAATACATACATACATACATACATAAAAAAGGTGGGAATATATCCATTGGAACATGGGCTCAATGTGTACAGGAATCAAAGGCTTGCAGAGTAGTAGTTAAAGCCATGAAAGTGAAAGAAATTGCCCAGAGGAAACATAAAGAGAAGGGAGTTAGAGACTGAGCCCTGGAAAACTTGGAGTTCTAGGTCAGATGAAAAAGAGATAAGGAAAATAAGCTAATAGTGGGGCTCTAGAAAGCAAAAGGAAATGTTTTAAGGAGAGGGGTCAACTATATCTGATAATGCTGAGAGATCAAATGAAGTGAGGGCAGGCTGGGCTTACCAACATGGTGGTCACTGGGCAGCCTTATGAAGAGTAACTTCAGGGACATGGAAGAGAGAGTCCAGACTGAAGAATGTTGAGAAGTGAGTAGGAGGTGACAAAGTGCAAGCAATTCCTCTGAAAAGCTTTGTTGTTGGGAATGGGTAGACAGGACTATAGAACAAGCTGGAAGGAAAAGATTTTTAAGTGACCTCTCATTTCCTTATAACAATCAAATCAGGCAGATTTACTAAGGAGCTGTTGTTGTTTTTTAAATTTGGGAAATAGCAGAACATTTGTGAATGTGGAAAAGGCTTCAGAAGAGAGTCAGTCCAAAGAGTCAGGGAAATGGAAGTTCACTAGTACGGCAAGTCCCTAAAAATTAAGAAAGCATGAGATTTGGGACATGGGTGCAAGAATTAGGACCCAAATCACTGATTTTGTATTTATAAGACTTTAATATAAAGTTCACCTCTACCTAAAGAAGAAATATGCACACATCCCTATTTTAATATTGAAGAAGCAGCTACAAAAGTGCAATGGATTCAGCTCACACAATCCTAAAATGTATCAGAGAATTCTAGAATACTAGAATTTGGTCACAGCTCTAGAAAAAAGTTGTTGTTTTAGAGTAGTGTCTAGGATTTATGAAGCATCTAACCTACAAAGGTAATAAAGACTGAAAAGTTATAGCTCCAAAAAGTATTCAGATGCTAATGACAATTCAACCTAACTTTTGTATGATAAAGTTAATTTTAAAAAGTTCTTTCACACTCATATTCTTTTTTTTTTTTTTTTCCAGATCAAATGGTAGATTTATTGGCTATCTGCTCTGTTACACGAGGTGAGAACTTTCGAAGCCTTGTTTCTGTTTTGGCTTCCCTCTGTGTGGAGCCCAGGGACAGGCACAGGCTGGCAGTGCACAACACAAGCAACTGCCACTGGTTCACTTTGCACAATGATTCATTCCACAGGCTTAGGGCACTTTCTGTTTTCCCTTTCATAGCATCTTCCTCTTTTCAAACTCCTTGTAGGTGGTGTTTCCCAGCTGTGCAGGCGACATGCTGACCACAACCCCTGCGCTCTGAAGGGCAGAGATCTTCTCCTTTGCGCCACCTTTTCCTCCAGGAGTAATGGCGCCTGCGTGACCCATTCTCCTGCCGGGAGGAGCCATTAACCAGCAATGAAGGACACCACAGGCTTGGCTTTGGGGCCTGAATTACATTGCTTCAAAAATTCTGCAACATTTTCTTCTGCATTACCACCAATTTCACCAATCAGGATGATGCCTTCTGTGGCTGGGTCATTAAGAAAAACTTCTAGGCAGTCGATAAAATCTGTTCCATTAAAAGGATCACCTCCAATGCCAATGCACAAAGACTGCCCCAGTCCAACTTGTGTTGTTTGGTGAACCGCTTCATAAGTCAGGGTGCCAGATCTGGACACAATACCAATTCTTCCTTTCTTGTGAATATGGCCAGGCATGATACCAATTTTACATTCTCCAGGATTGATGACTCCGGGGCAGTTTGGCCCAATCAGCCTTGTCTTTCCCTGGCGCAGTATTTTGTGTTTGACCTGTACCATGTCCTGCTTTGGGATACCTTCAGTAATGCACACGACCAAGGGCATTTTCGCCTCCACAGCTTCGTCAATGGCAGCAGCGAAAGGAGGAGGGACATAAATGACAGAAGCTATCGCTCCTGTCTGTGCTTTGGCCTCCTTTACAGTATTAAAGACCGGTAAGCCCAGGTGCGTCTTGCCTCCTTTCCCTGGAGTGGTTTCTCCGACGAGTTTGGTGCCATACTCCAATGCCTGCTGGCTGTGAAAGGTGCCCTGCTTACCAGTGAAACCCTGACAAATAACCTTTGTATTTTTATCAACGTAGAGATGTTTCCGGGAAGCTACACAGGCACAATGCCGAATTCCATTCTGTTGCCAAGAGGAAGGAACGCGACAGGAGGAAGGCGGCGGCGAGCCCACTGCTACCGGAGGCCATGGTCACGGCGGCAGCGCAGCTGTGGTCACCACCAATGACCCACATTCATATTCTTTTGTTTGTTCGTTTTGTTAATCCTCACCTGAGGATACTTTTCCATTGATATTTTAAAGAGTGGAAGGGAGAAAGAGACAGAGAGAGTAACATCTATGTGAAAAAGACACATCAATTGGTTGCCTCCCACACTCATCCCAACCAGGGCTGAGGAATCAAGCCTGCAACCAAGGTACGTGCCCTTGACCCACAACCCTTCAGCCCACAGCTGAAGTCTATCCACTGAGCCAAACTGGCTAGGGCCACACTCATATTCTTCTTCCACCTTTGAAATATCTTTGTTTTTTAAACATAGGCTCTAGAGCAGTGGTTCTCAACCATCCTAATGCCGCGACCCTTTAATACAGTTCCTTATGTTGTGGTGACCCCCAACCATAAAATTATTTTCGTTGCTACTGTTATGAATCGTAATGTAAATATCTGATATGCAGGATGTATTTTCATTGTTACAAATTGAACATAATTAAAGCATAGTGATTAATCACAAAAACAATATGTAATTATATATGTGTTTTCTGATGGTCTTAGGCAAACCGTGAAAGGGTCGTTCGACCCCCAAAGGCAGTGATGGCGAACCTATGACACGCGTGTCAGAGGTGATCCGCGAACTCATTTTTTTGGTTGATTTTTCTATGTTAAATGGCATTTAAATATATAAAGTAAATATAAAAAATATAAATCTTTGTTTTACTATGGTTGCAAATATCAAAAAATTTCTATATGTGACACGGCACCAGAGTTAAGTTAAGGTTTTTCAAAATGCTGACACGCCGAGCTCAAAAGGTTCGCCATCACTGCCCAAAGGGGTCGCGACTCACAGGTTGAAAACCGCTGATCTAGAGCTTAATGAAAAAAATATATCAAAATGTCTGATTCCAGATAATTTTGAACTCTTGGGGGAAAAGTCTAATGGATCCAATACAGAAGAAATTTTAGCCCTAACCAGTCTGGCTCAGTGGATAGAGCATCGGCCTGCGGACTGAAGGGTCCCAGGTTCGATTCCGGTCAAGGGCATGTACCTTGGTTGCGGACACATTCCCAGTAGAAGGTATGCAGGAGGCAGCTGATCGATGTTTCTCTCTCATCGATGTTTCTAACTCTCTACCCCTCTCCCTTTCTCTCTGTAAAAAATCAATAAAATATATTTAAAAAAAAAAAAGAAGAAGAAATTTTAGGAAGATCTGAAATGACTGAGAGGGTGCAGATAAATGGCCTATAAGCTTGGGTATTAGCAAATATAAAGAGACATTATCATTTGTGTTTATAGGAAGATGGCTTTTAGTTGCTTGCTATACCTTGGGAGGAAGGAGTTAATAAATCAAAACAAGTAACACCACATCTGTGTAATATCTTTAAAATCATTCCCTGATGATGGTGGGAGAGGTTTACCATCCTCTGGGACATTTTGGACCAGATAATTCTTTGTTGTGGGAGACTGTCCTGTGTATTGTAGGCTGCTTAATACTATCCCTGGTCTCTAGCCACCATTGGCCAGTGGCACATGCCCTAATCCCAACCTCATCCCAGTCATGATAACCAAACATGTTCCTGACATTGCCAAACAACCCCTGGAATTAGGAAGAGGTGGAGAATCACCTCCAATTGAAAACCACTGACCTAGTTGGATTCACTGTGATTCTAGATGCGAAGGCAGGCAAGATAATCCTACAAAGAAAGTGGGGAAAGCTTTGACCTTACTTTTTTTAAAAAATATATTTTATTGGGACCCTTGAGTCTGCAGGCTGACGCTCTATCCGCTGAGCCAAATCGGTTAGGGCTTAACCTTACTTTTTTCCAGGCAATAGTTGGCACAATCTTTACAAAAAGCATCTTACGTTCCAAAGACATGCAGTATGCACCACGAAAAGCAGACTGAACCCAAGAGAACACACCTTACTACTTAGAGGGACTCTTTGTAACAGGTTCTCAAGACCAAGCAGTCAGTCATCCTTTTTATCTCCTACTCAGTAACTGAAGTGACTGCCAAAATCATGCAGAAAATCAGACCCCACACTCTGGCTCCCACATGCCTATCAAGCCATCACTCATGTTTCTATTTTATGGGAGGGATTCTATGCTCCCTTTGGAAACCTGGCTCCACTAATGGGCTTAAGACAAACAAAGCCTGTACTACCCTCTTTTCAGGAGGACAGAAAACCAACCCTAAGAAGACCAGGAATAGCCCCCAGTCAGTTGTATGCTGACAGGGCTCTTCTGATCTCCCTTGAGAGAAGAGCCACTTGGCTCTTTGTCTCTTGACTTGTTTTACAATTATTTACTCTGCCCACTGAAATCTGATTGGCTTTAGCACTCTGGGCTCAGTGGCATTATTCATCTTGCCATCACTCTGGTGTCAGAGAATCCTACAGTCTTTCTAAGGATCCAGGCTTGAGAAGCAATATTTTCTAAAAGTCTTTTCAAAGAGAATTTATTAAATTATTTGACTTCACATGTTCTAAAAAAGAGATTTCATTGATGTCTCTCTCTCTCTCCTTTCCTCTCTCTTTCTAAAATCAATAAAAACATATTAAAAAATAAAAAATTTAAAAATTAAAGTATCTGTAGCATAGCCCAGAGTGAGCAGCTGGGCTTCAGCTGACTCAAGAAAGAGTGAAATTGTTGCAACCCAAAACCCAACCCCTGTTGAGGTTCCCACACTGCCTCTGCTAGACCATGATGAGGTCCTTGAGGGAGAAGCATGCCTTAGTCCATGGAGCACAGGCCTGGCCCAGAGAAGCCTCTCTAAAAGTTCGTTGTGTCAAAGAACAAAATGAACACTGCAGCACATTAACAATAAGATTATTTGTGTCAATCTTTGTAATAATCACTGGAACAAGAGATCCTTTATTTCTGTTCTCTACTAAGTAACTGCTTAAGAAACAAAAAACTTTGAACACTTAAAAAAAAAAAACTAGTCTCATGGATCCTAATGGTTTCTATAGGCTCTCCCAATATTATCTTTTTAGCCCCTCTTTCAAAGCACAACTTATAAAAGGTTTTTAAATCCCCATATTGTTTACTGCTTCAAAAGCAGGATCAGAAAAAGGAGGGCACAGACCAACTTGATTTTGTAAAATTAATGTCAGAAGGAAAAAAAGGTACATGTCTAAGATTTTAAGTCACTGTTACCCAATTCCTAATCTCCAGATCCAGGGGGAAGGTAAATTCAGGGGGTGAGATAAGGCCTCGGCTAAGCTGGCATTTATAAAACATTTTGGCAGTGCTCTGCCAGGCAGTCTATAATTAGTGAGTATGCATCAGAGGCTTAAAATGAACTCAGAGTTTCAGAAGCCAATAGCCAGTCCCCCCAAGCACTGAGCTGTGTAGCCATGAGGCTACTGCTGTCTAGAAAACAGCGCTGGGTGCCTGCCACTGAGTGCACGTGTGCACACACACGCCAGTTCTGAAGAATCTCTTTTTTTCAAAGCTCTAATGGCTTGACCTCAACACCTGCCGCACTTCCTGAAGACAGACAGGCTTGGGAGTTCCACTTGTTCCTCGCACGCGGCTGCACTTTCTAAGAACAACTGCACACACGCGAAGGCTGGCCAGCTGCCAAGGCAGGGGCAGCCCAGACGCTCTGGCCTGAACTTTCCCAGCGCTGTCAGGCCGGGATCCCACTATAAGCTGACTCATCGGCCAGCATGGAACCCTGCCAACCACCCAGCAGTGTGGGGGCTGCTGGCAACTCACAGATGTTTTGCTAAACCAGAGCAATCAACTGGGAGGCAAGTCTGGGCTGGTGGCCAGGTTGCTGCTGTCGTGGAAGCTGGGCTTTTCTGATCCTTGTCCTATCTCTGTCACTTCCTCCCTGGAGATCTGAGGGAAAACCTCGGTGTGTCTCAGCATCTTCCCCCAGAGCAGGTCTGTACAGAATCAGCAGAGATGGTACTGATATCATTAAAGAGCACCTGGAACCCAGGCTGGTTGCTCAGTATTTAGAGCGTTGGCCTGCTGACAAAAGGGTTTGATTCCCAGTTAACGACACGTACCTCAGTTGCAGGCTCGATCCCTGGCCCGGTAGGTGCCAATGGGAGGCAACCAACCAATGAGTCTCTCTCACATTGATGTTTCTCTTTCCTGCTTCCACTCTCTAAAAACAATTAACGGGGGAAATAGAGGATTTAAAAAAAAAAAAAAAAAAGAGCCCCTGGAGCACTACTACTAACCACATGCTAGCTCAGTTAATCCTCACGACATACTCCTGTCCTCCTATTACCACAGCAGGCCTGATAGAAGTCCTTCGAATGAAAGAACTTTCAGTTACAGACTCTCCCCAGCAGCCCATTCTAGGCTCCCTACAGACTGTATCAGAATAATACATGAAAATTCGAAGTCTGTAAAGCATTACAGTGTGCTGTCATAAGTCAGGAAAGAGAAGAGAGAAAGGCCAGAAACCTTTTATTTTATTAATATTTTTTGCTAGCCCTTGCTGGTTTGGCTAAGTGGATAGAGCGTCAGCTTGTGGACTGAAGGGTCCCAGGTTCGATTCTGGTCAAGGACACATGCCTAGGTTGTGGCTTGATCCCCAGTAGGGGACGTGCAGGAGGCAGCCAGTCAATGATTCTCTCTCATCATTGATGTTTCTATCTCTCTCTCCCTCTCCCTTCCTCTCTGAAATCAATAAAGATATATTTAAAACATATATATATATTTTTGCTATCTCTCTCATTTTACATTTCTTTTCAATTAACAAAGAAGGTGCCATCTTTCAGGCGTGAGACCTGTCAGGACGTGCTGTCCCCTAGTACACCCTGCACTCTCTTCTGCATGTGTTAGTCACTCTTGCACAATGTGGCACTTCTTTACCAATGAGTTCAGCACTGGATCGCACAAGAGAAAAGGTATGTCAACAGGAGAATGAAAACATTATGAAGCCATAAAATGTCTTTACTCACCTTCTAAATTTTTTTTTCTTCTGTTGTCAAGTAAATTCACAAAATATTTAAATATCTGTTAGCAAGTAAGTTTGATAACTTCTGTAAATTTTTCATAAGGGTGTTATGATTGCCATTGCACAATCAGTGATTACAATAAAATTTCCCTTTTAGGCCACTAAAAAATTTAAAAATCTGTGAGAAGACACAGGCTCAGAGAGATGAAGAGTCCTAGCCAGCCCTAGCCAGTTTGACTCAGTGGATAGAGTGTCAGCCTGCAGACTGAAGGGTCCCAGGTTCGATTCCGTCCAGGGCACATGCCTGGGTTGCGGGCTCAATCCCCAGTGGGGGGCGTGCAGGAGGCAGCCAATCAATGATTCTCTCTCATCACTGATGTTTCTATCTCTCTCTCCCTCTTCCTTCCTCTCTGAAATCAATAAAGAAATATATTAAAAAAAAAAAAAAAAAAGAGTCCTAGCCAGTGTGGCTCCAAGGTGGAGTGTCAACCTATGAACCAGGAGGTCATGGTTCAATTCCCAGTCAGGGCACATGCTTGGGTTGTGGGTTCAATGCAGGAGGCAACCAATCAATGATTTTCTCTCATTATTGATGTTTCTATCTATCTCTTCCTCTCCCTTCCTCTCTGAAATCAATAAAAATATATATATATTTTTTTTTCCCCCAAAAATCACAGGGTAGCCCTAACCGGTTTGGCTCAGTGGATAGATCGTCAGCCTGCAGCCTGAAGGGTCCCAGGTTCAATTCCGGTCAAGGGCATGTACCTTGGTTGCAGGCACATCCCCAGAGAAATCAATGTTTCTCTCTCATTGATGTTTCTAACTCTCTATCCCTCTCCCTTCCTCTCTGTAAAAAATCAATAAAATATATTTTTTTTTAAAAATCACAGGGTAATAAATGGAAGAGATGGGAGTTGAACCCCACTTTGTTGGCTCTGGAAATCTCCTGCCAACACCGCTATTATAAACTCAGATGAACTGCACAGGTTCCTTTATACAAAGAGGCTGATTTTTCAGGTTCCAAAGAACTTTCCTTATGTGACTTCTAGTTGCCCGTGAAAATGCACAGCTTTTCAAAACTGATTCCTAAACAGCACCACTGGACCACATGAAGAATATGTGCTTATGGGGAATATGCAGATATTACTAGCTTTATCATGAGCTCCCTGCCTAAGCACCAATAAGTCACTTTACCTGGAACAACTTAACTTTGCTCCCATTCTTTGTGAGAGGAAAAATTGCTTTGAGGGTCAGAAAGAAAAGAGGAATTAGAATCAAAGACTGGATTGAGAACAGATTCCATAGGCTTCATCTCCAGATATAATTCATTAGGACCCTGTAATCTACCTATATATATATTATAAAATATATTTTTATTGATATTAGAGAGGAAAAGAGAGGGAAAGAGAGATAGAAACATCAATGATGAGAGAATCATTGACTGGCTGTCTCTTGCACACCCCACACTGGGGATTGAGCCCACAACCCGGGCGTATGCCCTTGACCAGAATTGAACCCAGGACCCTTGAGTCTGCAGGTCAACGCTCTATCTACTGAGCTAAACCGGCTAGGGTTATATTTTTTTTTAAAGCTCCCTAGATGATACTAATGCTCAGCTATGTTTAAAAATCACAAGCTAGCCTTGGCTAAAATGGAAATTTTGACGTCTGCCCTTTCCTGTGAAATGAAATCTTGTCTACAAGGCTCTTTGTTAGAAAACATAAACAATGCAAGTTCTTATCAGCTACATTTAGCGGCAAAACAACAAAACTGTCTTTAAAAAGCATGATCCCCTCCCCCCCAAAAAACACAAAAACACACACACAAAAGAGCAAGATCCTGGGTTAGCTTGGAGCTAAGAAACTGTCTTAGGCAAGATTGTTCTTTTACATTATTACTAGAAAAGCTGTAATTAGAGTTATGCACCTCATTTTTAGATATCCCTCTTAACTGTTGCAACCATATCCTTCCTTAAAAAAAAAAGAGAGAGAGAGGAAGAGAGAGAGAGAGAGAGAGAGAGAGAGAGAGAGAGAGAGAGAGAGAGATTCTATTGACATTCTTTTACTTCAAACTTGGAACAATCTATATGAGCAGTACCTTACACATTTCTTTGCTTTAATCAAGAAAACAAGTATGACGAAAAAAATTGAAGTCAGATGATGCCTAGGCTGCTGGTCACTGAAGTAGGGTGAGAAGGCATAGACTGGCACAGACCCTGTCCTTGACAGTCCAGTGCCTCTCCCTGGCTAGCCTTTAGGAAGAACAAATGACCCCCACACCAGAAAGACTGACCTGCTTGAGATGCTCATCCTGATCCCAGCCTGGCTGCCCGGCTGTGGAGACTGAAGGCGGGGCCTTGGCAGCATCTTTGGTATGGTCTTCTTGAGCTTGCTGTCCATGTGGTGGGAGCCCTGGTGCTGGAAGGAGACCAGATTTGGGTGCCACTCTGGGGTCTTGGCGAGCAACTTTCTGCCCATGAAAATATTTCGAAGCAGCCTGGGCCTCTTTCTCAGCCTCTACAATGTCATCATCCCCATCCTCATCTTCCAAGCCTCCCTCCTCTTCCTTAGGCTCTGAGTTTGCGTTGCTCCGTTCAAAAACTTGGGTCACTGCTGTGGCTGGAGGAACTCTGGCTAAGGGACCCAGGGAAGGGCTGCCAGAAGGCCGCCCAGGTGTGGCAGAAAGGAGAGTCTGTGTGACCAGCTTCTGGGCAAACAAGAACTGGGCTTCTCTTATCTGCTGTCCCTGCTTCTCTCTGGCATCCATTCCCAGAGGAGCTAGGTTTGGTGGCTGCTGCTGCGGTGGCTGCTGCTGCAGCGGTTCCATCAGGGCCTCAAGTGCTTCACCCACCGACTGGCATGGCTCTGAACCTGGGCACAGCCCAGCAGGCACACTGGTTCTAAACCTTAAGTGATTAATAGAAACCACAAAGAAGGAGAAAAAAGGGGAAAAAAAAACAACTATGTAAAACAGGTATAAAAGGCTTTCTTTTCTCCAGTAAAGGGTGTATGAGTTCTGAACACTAAACATATGCTCTTAAATCTGAATTTTAAGATGAGTGAGTGGTGGGAGTTTCAGGGTGGGTGGGTAAGTAGGGAAAGGTGTGAAGACGAGGAACAGAATTTAAGAGGGGAATATGGGATGAATCTCAGTAGTGATATACTGCAGGTTTAAAAAGAAGTAAATCCAGACAAAATCAAGTCTATAAACAGCTGTGTTCTGATCTCTCTCCGTCAGCATTACAAAACAGTAACCTGTTTATTACTGGAAAGGCAACTGGTTCACACTGTACAAAGGGTCTCAGATTCATTTGATCCCCAATCCTGATTGGGGTGTGTACAGAAGGCAACCAATCTATGAGTTTCTCTCACATCAATGTTTCTTTCTTTCTCTATCTCTCCCTCCCCGCTTCCCTCTCTCCTTTCCACTCTCTCTAAAAATCAATGGAAAAAATATCCTCGGGTGAGGATTATCAACAACAACAAAAAGGTTGTGTATATGAAAACCATAATAATAAAGGAAAAGAAGGGCTTACTTACAAAAGAGAAAATACTGCTTATGTTCTCAAGCCCATTAGAGAAAGAAATTATCATCCAAGCCAGACACAGAGCTATCAGGCAGACAGAATGATTTCTTTCCATAGAAAAGAAGAATTAGCAAACTGCTCTTGAATCTAAACTTTCCAAATTTTCCAGATCAAACTGCCAGCCTGCTGTACAAGTGGGCTAGGCCATGCCAACTGGACATTATAGCCTCAAAAAGTATCCAACTTCAACAACAAAAGAATGTATGCCCCCTCCCCACCCCCCCCCACCCCAAGGAGGCAAGAACAAATGGGAGCATTCCTCTGGAGATTTTAAAGTTAATCGATTTAAAACAGATATCAATATTATATAAAGAAGTTAATGGTTCTTTTTTATAAACAGCCAAGTAAATGCTTCACATCCCCTTTCTTTCTGATTCACTTCTACTATATTCTGTGACGAATACAAAAAGAAAAGGCTTTTAGGTCAAACGTATTCTGGGGACTGGTTCATCAGCCTTCTTACCAATCAGTCTCCAAATACACAGTCCTGTTTTCCAGGCTCTCTTCCTCTCACTCCCCAGTCCCTTCTCTCCAAATCCCTACCCCCAATAATGGTCACTTGAGTTGTTTTCTCGGCAGGGATCCATAACTGAATGGAGATTACTACTATGTATGGGCAAAATTTAGGTGAACAGGGCTTGCAATATGGCGTACAATGTTATCATCACATGAAAGGAGAATGCACTGAACAAGTTGGGACTTGATATATGCATTGTTCCGTTGTTTTAGGATTGGGTGTAAAGGTTAAAAAAACTAAATGCCTAGCATCTTCAAAAATTCACGGGGAAGCAATCACATCCCCACCAATAAAAACTGCTTGAATTTATAAATATTTTAATGGGTTAGAGGAAAAAAAGGTCTAATTTTTAAAGCTAGGCATAAAATAGAGATAAAAGTCGAATTTTCTGTTTATCTTAGAAGCACTGCTTTTGCCTTTTGTATTCTGAGAAAGAGTCAAATTCCAATTTGCCTCCTACTACCTTTAATTCTCTCTTAGCCCTTAGAAAGTGTGTCATGCCTGTAGCATAATTTCATTCTGCTTTAGCTCTTTTTATAGTGTAACAAAACAGAAAAAGATTTACACCCACATTAAATCCAGTTAGCCAAGGTGTTCATTTAAAATAAAAACAATTTGCATCAAAGAAAATTAAACAAAAGAATAAAGGAAATAATTCGTTGATCATTTAAAATTTATTTATAATCGTTACAATCACGAGCAGGAAATTTTTCAACCAAGTCCTGCAGGTCACTGAACAAACTGCTTCTGGTGGCACCATCTTTTCTGTATGCTGTTCCCAGCAGAGGAGGATGTGTCTCAGCCTCTTTAGTAAGAATGAAATGATTTCAATACACACACCACCCCCCAAAAGCCCATCTTTCCCCGTTCCTAAGCAGCCAGTGGGCCCAAGCAACAATACCACCTACCTACACTGAGAAACTTGTCTCGGATATCTCAGCCACTCCATCCCTTCACACGGCCCCCTCCCCCATTTCCCCTAAAGTTCCCGGACCACCCGAAGCAACGGACTGTTCGCAGCTCTGAACCCTTCCCTCTACCTTCGCCGCCGCTTTCTCCAGCCTCGGTCCCCTTCAAGCCCCATCCCTCCCTCCCGGTTACTCGCCCGCCCCGGTTCTTTATTGCCCCCACCCCAGCCCCAGCACTTTTACCTCTGCCAAGCCCTCGCCGCCAACCCGCGGGCTCTTCTCGGATCGCCCAACCCCACCTCTCGCCTCCTCAGTCCTGCGGGCCTTTACTCGGCTCATCCCTTTACCTCCAATCACCCTAATGGGCGCTGGGCGTCTCCGCTCTCTTCCCAGCACTCACTTTCCCGACGCAGCCCCGCAGCCCCCGCGCTCCTCCGCTGGCGCCTCCACGTCTACCCCTGCACACCTGCCTCCCTCTCCTCCCTCCGCGCCACCTGCTACAGCCCTTGCTCCCGCGCGGCGGAGGGACCCGGGCCCGCGCGGCTTACCTATGCCGGGCGCTCCAGGACCCGCAGCGGAGGAGGCGGCATCGGCTCTGGCCGCGGCGCGGCGGCAGCGGCTCGGACTGGTCCGCAGCCGGGGCCACAGCCGGGGCGGGGCCCGCACCGGAAGCGGCGCCGCGGGGCCCGCCTGTCGGCCCCGGGCGGGGGGAAGGGCGGGACCGCAGGGAATGGGGGGCGGCCTGAAGCCAGAAGCCGCCAAAAAAGGGATTTGGGGGGGGGGGGGGCGGAGTCAGACGGAAGTGGCTTTTAAGGAAGGCTCCGCCCACCAAAGACGTAAGCGGAAGCGGGCCGGAGCTGGCGGAAGCTGCTGCCAATGGAAAAGCGCGGACACCCGAGAGAGCCGCGGAGAGCACTTCCGCGGGGAGTGGAAAGAGAACCGGGGTTCCTACAGTTTTCCCTGCGCGTTTTCTGGGTGGTGGAGGCTGGTGTGGCGCGCGCGCAGGTTGGGAGGAAGGTACATAAAGGACAAGGAGTGTCAGTGTTTTCTGTTGCTTCGGTCCCCTTTCGGTCTTCCTCTGAGATTTCCGCTTTCAGATCAACTTTTCTCTGAGCCCCATTCCTTGGTGGACTGAGACCTGGCTGTCCTTTGGGGCATCCCTTGGAACCCCCTCACATGGATTAGTGTCCTCACTTCCCAGGTTCCAAAGGTGGGGATTATGTGCCGAACACTGCCACCTCGTAAAAACCGTTACTTCTCCGACGCTTATTCTCAGGACTCTCCACCCACGTAACCGCCTCTGTGGAGAGCATCTGCTTATTTGTGCATCCAGCCCCTTACTTTTTCTTGTCTCCCACCTTGATAATTTCATAGTCAATGTGTACAACACCTTTAACACCCGTGCGTCATCTCTAGCGCCTTATATCAGCCTCCCAACCCCAGTCAAAAACCTGGACCTTATCACCAGAAACGCTATTACGTCAGGAATCAATAATTGGAACATCCCTCTGTCCAACCACAGCCTGATATCCTTTCAGCTTGATTGCTCAAGAACTTCACCAAAGCCCTGGCAGGTGTGGCTCAGTGGTTGGACGTGCCCCCTCCCCCCGACACACACAAGGGCCATGGGCTCGATTATCCGAATCCGGTCATCTCTCTTTCTCTCTTCTCACCCCCCCCTCCTCCCCTCCCCTTCTTCCCTCCACCCTCCTTCCCTCCCTTCCATTCTCTCTAAAAATCCACGGAAAAGAATATATCCTCAGGGGAGGATTAACAAGAAAAAAGAACTTCACCATAACTGTTGTGTGTTTTTCCACTTTATCAGGACTGCCAATTTGTTGAAAGCCTGTACTTAAGCTTCACTCTTCACTTCCCTCCTTATCCATCTTAGATTCAATGGTACAGCATTACAATCCTGCTCTAATTTACCCTTAAGCCTGCCCAACACTCCTTTTTCCCCAACTAAGTCCTCTACCCTGGATGTACTAAAATGCTTTTTCATGCCTGTGCCTTATCACAGAGAATTGTCCTGCTGAACAGATTGGCATCACTAAGTTAATAATTTCAACCTTAAATGGACTGTGAACAGTGCCTGGAAATTTCATTATATTTTTCTACTTAACTTGCTCTCCACTATCTCTGCAGATCTCTAACCCAACATTTACTGTACCCCTTCCTCTGATTATCTTACTGTACATATAAGTAACAGAAAATGTAGAATGCCCTAAAATCTAGAAATCTACATGTATTCCCATCCTGTCCTTTCTTCCTATAATTTATTCAATCAAAAATGTTCACTCAGCCCTAGCTGGTTTGGCTCAGTGGATAGAGCGTCGGCCTGCAGACTGAAGGGTCCCAGGTTCAATTCCGGTCAGGGGCATGTACCTTGGTTGCAAGCACATCCCCAGTGGGGGGTGTGCAGGAGAGCTGATCCATGTTTCTCTCTCATAGATGTTTCTAACTCTCCCTCTCCCTTCCTCTCTGTAAAAAATCAATAAAATATATTTTTTTAAAAATGCTCACTGAACTCCCACTATATTCCAGGCAAGGCACTCATGTAGGTGCTTGTTGAGCACTGAACAAATAAGTTCCTGTCCTAAAGTATAGGGAGACAGAGAAGCAAATATATATCTGCTATGAAGGGATATGTGCTAAGAATAAGAACAAAGTAAAGTTTGACAGTGGTGTCAGGTAGCTGGTATTTTAAATGTTTGAGAAGAACTCATTGATAAGGGAATTTAAGCAGAAACTAAACTTGATGGGAGTGAGCCATGTGGACAGCTAGGGAAAGAGTGTTCCAGACAGAGGTGACAGAAAATTCAAATAATCTGAGGCAGGAATATGCTTGACATGCTATAGAAATAGCAAGGAGACCACTATAATTGATAGAGAGTCATGGGGAGTTGGTAGGAGATGAAATCAGAGAGGGAGTCAGGGGCCCAGTCATCTTGTAGGCCATGATGACATCTTTGGGTTGTTACCACTGAACTCACTTAAGAGTTTTTAGCATAAAAGTACCTTGATCAGACTTAAGTCTCTGAAAGGATAATTCTATTGTGTGGAGAATAGACTGTGTGTGTGGCGGGGTGGGGGCGGGGGTCGGGTAAGTGTGAAGCACTAGTCTTGACAAAAGATGATGGTAGCCTGAACTAGATGACAGCAATGGGGTGGTAAGAAGATTTTAGGTGTGTTTTGGAAGGCAGCTAAGTTCACCACTATACCACCAACGCAACTTTTTAGGTGTGTTTTGAAAATCCATCAGAATTTGCTAATGGATTGGATGCACAGGTTTTAGAAAAGAGTCAAGGATGATCCCAAGGTTTTTGTCCCAAGTAACTGGTAGAATAGTGATATCATTTATTGACCCAGGAAATACTATCAGAAGCTGATCCCAATGGAATAAAAAGAAAGTACTGATGTACCCAACAACTTAGGGTTATAACAGCAGACATTATACTGATGAAAGAACCTAGTCTCAAAATGACACTCTTGAAAAGATTGAAATGGTAATGATGGAGAATAAGTCAGTGGTTGCCAGGAGTTAGGAGTGGAGGAATGACTATAAAGGGATAGTATTATAGGGTTTGGGGTGGTGGATCTCTTCTGTGCCCTGATTTTGGTGACAGTTACATGAATTTACACATGTTAAAATCAATAGAACTATACAACAAAAATACAATCCATTTTATTGTATGATAAATTTTTTGTTTTTAGCCAACTCCCATGTATGCTGAAGTTTCTCTTCCCAATTCTCTGGGCTTTTCCTTTAACCTTTTACAATATTGGATCTTTTCATCAGTATTCAAACAAGCTCTAGTTTAAACCATCTTTTGCTGAAAAAATAACAAACAAAAAACCACCTCCAAATAAAACAAAACACCTGGCCCTGACTGGTGTAGCTCAGTTGGTTGGGCATTATCCTGTGCACCAAAGTTGCAGGTTCGATTCCCAGTCAGGGCACATGCTGGTGTTGAGGGCTCCATACCATATTGGGGGTGTGCAGGAGGCAGCCGATTGATATTACACTTTCACATCAATGTTTCTCTCTCTTCCTCTCCCTTCCTCACTCTCTAAAAAGCAATAAACTATTCTTTAAAAAATAATAAAAATAACACCTGTCCCTTAACCCCATATTCTGTGACTTAAGCCTTATTTCACTATTCCCCTTCCTAGCAAAACTTCTAGAATTACTGTTCTCAATGCAGCCCAAATGATCTTATCTCCCTCGTTCCTAAAATGTTTTATGTCTTCCCATTGCTCTTGGGATCAAGACCTAAATTTCTTCATGTAGCCTATAGAGCCCAAGCCTCTGCCTACCTCTAGTTTTATCTTTGCCTAAGGCAGTGATGGCAAACCTTTTGAGCTCGGCGTGTCAGCATTTTGAAAAACCCTAACTTAACTCTGGTGCTGTGTCACATATAGAAATTTTTTGATATTTGCAACCATAGTAAAACAAAAACTTATATTTTTGATATTTATTTTATATATTTAAATGCCATTTAACAAAGAAAAATCAACCAAAAAAATGAGTTCGTGTATCACCTCTGACACGCGTGTCATAGGTTCGCCATCACTGGCCTAAGGTATAATAGAAGACCCAAGAGAGCAGCCTTATTAGATGAACTCAGTAGTTAAATCAGAAGAGCCTCCACCCACTTCATATAAATATGTTTTAACCAGAGATATACACCCATTCTGGTCACAAGGAATATCATTTAATCTCTCTACTTTGGCTTCCAAGGTATGGTAGATTAAACAGAAGAGCCACAGTACAGCATGTCCTTGAATAACATTTCATTATAATGTTGTTGAGGTGCTGTGGGAACTTAACTCTTGTTTATATCAATTAGCTTATGGTAAAATTGGTTTAGCTATATGTTGTTTCGCTTAAAGTCACAGAACCTATTAACATTAATTACTGTATTTTTTCAGTTTTTTCCATCAAGAGGTTGAGTCTATTTCTCCATTCTCTGAATCTAGCATTGGCCATGTTACTTGGCTTGTTCTATGGGACATTAGCAAATCTGATATAAGGAAAGTCTTAAAAAATGCTTACAATTATGACTTGCTCTCTCGTGCTGTTGGAAACTCTTGGACCACCTTGTGAAAAACTCCTGCTAACCTAATGGATGATGATAAACATGTGGTCATCATCCCATCTGACAAATCAACCGCCAGATGAGTGTGGCCCCTTTGATCAACTAGCCTGCCAACCACCAGGTATGTGAACCAGGCCACTGTAGATCTTTTAAGCTCTGCTAGGCTGGCCCATAACAATAGAAACCCCCAGAGAACCCACAGAACAGTGACAGATAATGTTTATTGTTTTAAAGTTAAACCAGTAAGTTTTGAGATGATTTGTTTTGAAATCAAAGATAACTGCTTCTCAAGACATTTCTTTGCATCTATTGGGCTGGTTTTCTTTCGGTATACTTCTTGGAGCCACTGAGCACCTAAAGAAGAGAACTGCAATGCATCATCATCATCATATAGTTGGCATATGTTACCTTAAGTTCCCCCATCAGATTTATCATACATAGTTTTTCTTATTTATAACAAGGATGATCATACACATTGTGTTTGTTGCATTTCAACTTGTTCAGTAAAAGTAGTATTTGCAGATCTTAAAAATGGCAGTGGAGTAAGGGGAAGCTACACTGATACTCTCCCAGGACCAAACTGGAATTACAACTAAAATACAGAAAAACCACCCTGAAAAAAATCAACTGAAGACTAGCTGGAGAGAACACTGAAAACCAAGGATGGAAAGTTGAGACCACATAGAGCCTGGTAGGAAGTAGAGACTGGTAGGAAGTCTTAGCTGTGAGGGGTTCCTGCTGAGAACCCTGGGGTCTAAACCCCAAGCTGGGCTCCCCAGCCCACAGAACTGGAACTGAGAAAGGTGGCCACAGGTCATATGGCTGTAAAAAGCAGCACTGTTGCTATCTGCCAGCTAGAGATGGCTGGAAATGCAGGCACCCTCTTAAAGGGTCAACATGCAAAATTTTGTGTGCAGCCGCTCACCTTGGGCTCTGGCAGAGGGAGGGCAGAGTGGACTGGAGCTGTGTGAGGAGAGTCTAGGGCAGTGATGGCGAACCTATGACACGAGTGTCAGAGGTGACACGCGAACTCATTTTTTTGGTTGATTTTTCTTTGTTAAATGGCATTTAAATATATAAAATAAATGTAAAAAATATAAATCTTTGTTTTACTATGGTTGCAAATATCAAAAAAATTCTATATGTGACACGGCAGCAGAGTTAAGTTAGAGTTTTTCAAAATGCCAACATGCTGAGCTCAAAAGGTTCGCCATCACTGGTCTAGGGCTAGTGGCTCTGGGGTTGGAGCTTGGAGAACAGCCACCCCAGAATCCTGTGCTGAGTCATTCCCTCACACTGTGGAGGACATCTTTCTCCATGGACCTTTGCTATTCAGGCACTTTTTGCTTGGGGAAAAGGCACTTGCCCCACCCTGTTGGAAGACCTCAAGCTCCACCCTGTGGTCAATAGTCTGAGGCTAATCAAGCCTGGATAAAATCAGACTGAAGGCAGAGGTAGATCTCTGGAGGCTTTGAGTCTTTGCCTGATCTCCTTATGGGCCTGGGGCTAGGAAAAGCAGATCCTAGTGCACATCTTGGTTCTTTCCAAAGACACTCAGCCCCAGCAGAGGGAGTCACAAGCTGTGGATTGCTGATAGCTCCAAACAGGGTACTCAGGGCCAATCAGAAAAAGAGTCTGACATTGTCTTGCAGTAGAGATGGGGAGTCATAGCAGAGCTACCAAATACATAGACACAAACCCAAAAAGGCAACCAAAATGGGGAGACAAAAAAGAAAGAAAGAAAGAAAGAATAAGAGATTTCTCCAGAAGAAGAGATAAACAAAATGGAGATAAGAAATTTATCTGACACAGCATTCAGAATAATGATGTTAAAGATGTTCTGCCGGGAGCCGGTCCATCCTTGCTGTTTCAAGGGACCTGGCATATATGGCATACGGTTCTTAATATGTTTGCTCACCTTCTTGGCGCTGTGTGTTTTAACCAAGGTCACCTCTCTGAGAAAGGTTGTTTCCCCAGGTAGGGATTTTCCCCTGAAGTTAGGGAGGGAATAAAACCCCTTAACTAAGTGCCAGGCGGGTAATTAATCACTTTAACTATGAACAAGCATGCTTAAGCTACATAATCTTTACTCCCTGGAATGGAGATAAGAAACGCCCTAACCTTTGGAATAGAGATTGATAGGATTGGAATCAACTGGTATAAATACAGATGTAACAAAACAACAGGACACAGAACCTAGACACAGAACCTAGAGACAGAACTTCGCTGGAGAGAACATGGCAAAAGATCCTGGACAGAAACTAGAGACAGAACCTAGCGAGAGAACATGGCAAAAGATCCTGGACAGAAACTGGCCAAAGAACCTAGAGACAGAACCTGGCTACAGAACCTGGATAGAACATGGCAAGAGAACCTGACTAGAACCTGGTGTGGTCCATGGCTAGAGAACCTGGTGACAGAACTTGGCTGGAGAACCTTGGCTGGAGAACCTGGAGAACCTGGCTGGAGAACCTAGTGAGAGAACCGAACCAGAACTTGGCTGGAGATCCTGGCTAGGCTTCTGATCAACTGAATGCTGTCTCCGTGTCATTCCTTCTTCGCCGACTCCGTCCACACCTTTGGGGACCCCTGGACCTGCTGGGGTTGGACCCCAGCAATGTTCAACAGCATGAGTTACTATTTCATAGTAACTATGAAATAAAGAATGACTTAGAACTAATAAAGAACACATGGGGGAGGGAGGGGGAGAACACATTGGAAGGAATACACAACAGATTAGGGGAAGCCAAAGATCGGATCAGTGAATTAGAAGACAGGGTAGAAAAAAAATTAATCAGAGAACCAAAAAGAAAAAACAATTACAAAACAGGAGGACAGTTTAAGGGAGCTGTGGAACAACATGAAATATAACAATATTCAAATAATAAGAGTGCCAGACAGAGAAAAAAGTAAGGAATTGAGAACTGTTTGAAGAAATAATGGCAGAAAACTTCCCTAACCTGATGAAAGAAAAAATCACACAAGTCCAGGAGGCACAGAGAGTTCCAAGCAAGAAAAACTGAAACAGACCCATGCCCAGACATATCATACTTAAAATGCCAAAAATTAAAGACAGAGAATCTTAAAGTCAGCAAGAGAAAAGCAATTTGTTACCTACAATGGAGCTGTCATAAGGCTGTCAGCTGATTTCACATTAGAAACTCTATAGGCCAGAAGAAATGGCATGAAGTATTCAAGGGAATAAAAAGCAAGGATCTGAACCGAAGATTACTATATCCAGCAAGGCTATCATTCAAAATAGATGGTGAAATAAAGAGCTTTCCAGACAAACAAAAAAGCTAAAGGAATTTATCACCACCAAACCAGCATTGCAGGAAATGTTAAAGGGACTGCTGTAATGAGAAGAAGAAATGGAGAGAGAAACGGAGGCATACAGAATAAAAATGGCAATAATAATCTTAAATGTAAATGGATTAAATGCATCAATCAAAAGACATAGGGTAGCTGAATGGATAAGAAATCATGACCCATATATATGCTGTCTACAAGAGACCTACCTCAGGACAAAAGACTCACACAGGATGAGAGTGAAGGGATAGAAAAAGTTTCCATACAAATGGAAATGAAATAAAAGAGCTGGGGTTTCAATATTGATATATGACAAAATGGACTTAAAAATGAAGGCCATCACAAGAGACAATCAAGGTCACTATATGCCCTAGATGGTTTGGCTCAGAGGATAGAGCATTGGCCTGTGGACTAAAGGGTCCCAGGTTCGATTCTGGTCAAGGGCACATGGTTTTGGGGATGGTGGGCTCAATCCCCAGTGTGGGGCATGCAGGAGACAGCCAATTAATGATTCTCATCATTGATATTTCTTTCTCTCTCTCCCTCTCCCTTCCTCCCTGAAATCAATAAAAAATATATTTTTTAAAAAGGTCATTATATAATACTAAAGGGATCGATCCAACAAGAGGATATAACCGTGTAAACATATTTGCACCCAATATATTTAAAATTTTCTAGAGGACTTTAAAGGAGAGATCAACAACAATGCAGTCATGGTAGGGGACTTTAACAACCCTCTGACTTCACTGGATTGATCTTCCAGACAAAAAATTAATAAGGAAACAGTGGCCCTAAAGGACACACTGGATCAGGTGGATTTAATTGGCATTTATAGAACATTTCACACCAAAGCTGCAGAATATACATTCTTCTCTAGTGCACAAAGATAGACCACATGTTAGGACACAAAGCAAGTCTCTACAAGTTCAAGAAGATTGAAATAATATCAAGAATTTTCTCAGATCACAGTGGAATGAAATTAGAAGTCAACTACAATAAAAACATTAAAACACATGGAGGCTAAATAGCATGTTATTAAACAATAAATACATTACCAATGAGATCAACAAAGAAATCAGAAAATTCCTGGAAACAAATGATAATGAACACACAACAACCCCAAATCTGAGACACAGCAAAAGCAGTCCTGAGAGGGTACATAACACTACAGACCTACCTCAAAAAATAAGAAAAATTAATAATAAACTATTTAACCCTACAACTTAAAGAATTAGAAAGAGAACAACAAGAAAAGCCTAGAGTAAGTTCAAGGAAGGAAATGATAAAGATTAGAGCAGAAATAAATGAAATAGAGACTGAAAAAACAATACAAAAAAAATCAATAAAACCAAGAGCTGGTTCTTTGAAAAGGTAAACAACATTGATAAACCTTAAGCCAGACTCTTCAAGAAACAGAGAGAGGACATAAATAAATAGAATCAGAAATGAAAATGGTGATGTAACATCTGAAACCACAGAAATGCAAAGGATTGTAAAAAAAAAAAAAATGAAAAACTATATGCCAACAAGCTGGACAATATAGATGAAATGGGAAAATTCCTGAAAAAAATACACTCTACCAAAACTGAATCAGGAGGAATCAGAAAACCTGAATAGGCAAATAACAACTAATGAAATAGAAGCAGAAATTTAAAAAAACTCCCAGCAAACAAAAACCCTGATCTAGATGGCTTCATGGGGAAGTTGTTGTTTTTTTCTTTTTTCTTTTTTTTTTTTTTTTGGTTTGTTTGTTTGCACAGTGATATTTGCATTTATTTAACTTTAAAAATATATATATATTTTACTGATTTTTTACAGAGAGGACGGGAGAGGGATAGAGAGCTAGAAACAGCCATGAGAGAGAAACATCGATCAGCTGCCTCCTGCACACTCCCTACTGGGGATGTAACCACAACCAAGGTACATGCCCTTGACCGGAATCGAACCTGGGACTCTTCAGTCCACAGGCTGACGCTCTAGCCACTGAGCCAAACTGGTCAGGGCCATTTATTTAACTTTTAGAAATAAAATTTTTCTATCTCATTCATGATTGAACACATATTTTGCTTTAAAATTAATAGTCACAATTAAAGAAACAATGGTTTATTTTTCTAATCAAGTGACTAAGCTCCTGAATCATAAAGACTCAACAAATGTTGCATCTTACTATTTTGATTGGACAATAAGACCTTCTATTTTGATTATCCCTGGTAAATAGCAATTTTGTTTCTCCAGTGGTTTCCATTTGCCACAGTCATGACAGATGGTAAACATGGTGGCTACTGCTTTCAGGGGATTCTATCAGATGAATCCTCACTTCCAGTGAAAAGCTATTGGCAGCCTTTCAGGGAAAGTCCACCCATCAGGATGTCTCTATGGTGGCTGGCCAAGGAGTCCTGCTTTGGATGCCAGGGCTTCATTCTGCTGAATATGATATTCCTTTGCGTCATTTTTAAATATTTCTGTAAGCAATGTTCTGAACAGGCGGTCTCTTCAGGTTTTACTTCTCTTGTTGTGAAGTGTTTAACACAGTCCAAAAAGCAGGTTTCTGTAAGTTCTTTAAACTGTTTTATTTTCAGGTTCTGGAATTTGTGCAGCCATATTCTTTTGGTACCTTTATTAGTTACCTTTTCTGATGCACGAGTTTCCTTTCTGTTCTGGAAAAGTAGTTGTCCAATTTTTGCTTGAATGTCTCCAGTGAGGCCCTATATCTCATTGAAGCACAGGCTCTCTCTCCCGACAACAGTAACAGGCGGGGGACTGTGCTGCCAGTCTTGTCCGGGGGCAGAGGGTTGGGGTCACAGCAGGTGCCTCCGCTGCCGGAGCTTCATAGGGGAGTTTTACCAAATATTCAAAGAGGAACTAACACCTATACTCCTCAAACTGTTCCAAAAATTTCAAGAAGAAAGAATACTTCCAAGCTCTTTTCATGAGGCCAGCATTAGTCTAATTCTAAAACCAGAAGAAGACACCACAAAGAAAGAGATTACAGGCCAATATCCCTGATGGACATAGATGCTAAAATCCTCAACAAAATATTAGCAAATTATATCCAACAGTATATTAAAAAGATCATACACTATGACCAAGTGGGATTTATTCCAGGGATGCAAGGCTGGTACAATATTCGCAAATCAACAAATGTGATACATCACATAAACAAACTGAAAGACAAAACTCACCTGATCATATCAATAGATACAGAAAAAGCATTCAACAAAATCCAACACCCATTTTTGATGAAAACTCTCAACAAAGTGGGTGTAAAAGGATCATACCTCAACATAATAAAGGTCATATATGCCAAATCTTCAGCGAACATCATGCTCAATGGGCAAAAACTAAAATCATTTTCTGTAAGAACATGAGCAAGACAGGGTTGTCCAATTTCACTACTCTTATTCAACATAGCACTGGAAGTCCTAGCCACAGCTATCAGACAACAAGAAGAAATTAAAGCCATCCAAATTGGAAAAGAGGAACTGCAGCGGGAAGGCCGGGGAGGGTTGGGGGGCAGGAGGTAGGGGGGTAAGAGATCAACTAAAGGACTTGTATGCATGCATATAAGCATAACCAATGGACATAAGACACTGGGTGATAGGGGAGGCTAGGGGACTGTCTAGGGCGGGGGGATAAAATGGATAAAAAATAAAAATAAATAAAAAAAAGAAAAAAAAAAGAAAAGAGGAAGTAAAATTCTCACATGCACAGATGACATGGTATTGTACATAGAAAACCCTAAGGACTCCACCAAAAAAACTACCAGATTTAATAAATGAATTTGGCAATGTAGCGGGATACAAAATCAACACCCAAATATCTATGGCTTTTTATACACCAATAATGAATTCTCAGAAAGAGAAACTAAACACACAATCCCATTTACCATTGCAACAAAAAAAATTAAGATACTTAGGAATAAACTTAAACAAGGAGGTAAAACACTTGTACTCAGAAAACTACAGAACATTGAAAAAGGAGATATAGGAAGATATAAACAAGTGGAAGCATATACCATGTTCATGGATTGGTAGAATTAACATCATTAAAATGTGCATACTACCCAAAGTAATCTACAGATTCAATGCAATCCCTATTAAAATACCAACAGCATATTTCACAGATCTAGAACTAATACTCCAAAAATTTATAGGGAACCAAAAAGGACCCCAAATAGCTGCAGTAATCATGAGAAAGAACAAAGTTGGAGGGATCACAATATCAGATATCAAATTATACTACAAAGCCACTGTACTCAAAACAGCCTGGTACTGGCACAAGAATAGGCATATAGATCAATGGAACAGAACAGAGACCTCAGAAATTGACTCAAGCCATTACAGTCAATATTTCACAAAGGAGGCAAGAACATTCAATGGAGTTAAGACAGTCTCTTCAATAAATGGTGTTGAGAAAATTGGATAAATACATGCAAAAAAAGGAAACTAAACCACCAACTTACACCATACCTAAGATTAAACTCAAAATGGATAAAAGACTTAAATGTAAGTCGTGAAACTATAAAAACCCTAGAAGAAACCATAGACAGCAAAATCTCAGACATCTCTCATATCAATATGTTTACAGCTACATCTCCTAGGGCAAAGGAAACTAAGGAGAAAATAAACAAATGGAACTACATCAAAATAAAAAGCTTCTGCATTGCAAAAGAAACCACCAACAAAATGAAAAGGCAGCCCACTGTATGGGAGAACATATTTGGGAATAATACACCTGATAAAGGGTTACTAGCCAAAAAATATAAGGAACTCATGCAACTCAACAAAAGGAAGATAAACGGTCCAATTAAAAAATGGGCAACCCTAGCAGGTTTTGCTCAGTGGATAGAGTGTCGACCTGTGGACTGAAGGGTCCCAGGTTCGATTCCGGTCAAGGGCACATGCCCGGGTTGTGGGCTCAATCCCCAGTGTGGGGTGTGCAGGAGGCAGCCAATCAATGATTCTCTCTCATCATTGATGTTTCTATCTCTCTCTTCCTCTCCCTTCTTCTCTGAAATAAATAAAAATATATTTTTAAAAAATGTGCAGAGGACATAGACATTTTTCTAAAGTGGACATACGGAAGGACAGGAGACATATGAAAAAATGCTCAAAGTCACTGATCATCAAAGAGATGCAAATTAAAATGACAATGAGGTATCATCTCACACCTGTCACAATGGCTACCACCAACAAATCAGCAAATGACAAGTGTTGGCAAGGATGTGGAGAAAAGGGAACCCTCAGTACACTGCTGGTGGGAATGCAGACTGGTGCAGCCATTATGGAAAACAGTATGGAGTTTCCTTAAATAAGGAATATATATCGTAAGAAATATATACTAAGAAACCCAAAGCACCAATCAGAAAGAATGTATGCATTCCCTATCTTCATAGCAACACAATTTACAATAGCTAAGATCTGGAAACAGCCCAAATGCCCATCAGTAGATGATTGGATAAAAAAGCTGTGGTACATTTACACCATGGAATACTACATAACAGTAAAAAAGAAGAATCTCTTACCCTTTCAGATAGCATGGAGGGACCTGGAGACTATTATGCTAAGTGAAATAAGCCAGCCAGAGAAAGACAAGTATCACATGATCTCACTCATATGTGGAATCTAATGAACAAAATAAACTAATGAATGGAATGGATCCAGAGACATAGAACCATGGAACAGACTGTTTAATCTCAGAGGGACGGGCAGGGGGAGGGTGAGTGGGTGGGAAGAGGTCAACCAAGAATTTGTATGCATATATGCAAAACCTATGGACATAGACAATGGGGTGGTGAAGGCCTGCGGTGAGAGGTTCTAGAAGGGGTCAATGGAAGAAAAGGGGACATATGTAATACTTTCAACAATAAATAATTTTAAAAAATAATATGTGTTTAGTTTTCATTGATTTTATTTTTATTTTTTTTTAATATATTTTTATTAATTTCAGAGAAGAAGGTAGAGGGAAGGAGAGATAAAACATCAATGAAGAGAATCATTGATTGGCTGCCTCCTGCATGCCCCCTACTGGAGGTCAAGCCCCCAACCCAGGTTTGAGCCTTTGACCGGAATTGAACACAGGACCATTGAGTCCACAGGCCGATGCTCTATCCACTGAGCCAAACCAGCTAGGGAATTGATTTTATTTTTTAAAGGTTGAATTATATAAATATCGGGTATCATTTGTATGTGTATTCTTATAAATTTAGTCTTTAATGTGTATATAAAAACTAAGAAACAACATGTAAATGGCCATATTATCCTATATAATAAAAGGCCAGAGGCATCACTACCAAAACGACCAGAGACCAGACCACCACGTCCCCTTGCAGGCTGGCCCCGCCCCCAAGGAAGCTGTTGGGGCGATCAGGCAGGCAGGCAGCAGAGTGGTTAGGGGAGATCAGGTAGACAAACCAGTGGTTAGGGACAATCAGGTAGGCAGAGCCCCTCTCGCAGGGCTGGCCCCGCCCCCCAGCAAAGAAAGAGGGAGGCCCAGGCCAGTCAAGGCATTGCACCCTAGCCTATTGCCTGCAGAAGGAGGCCACTGGTGGCAGGGGAGGGGGGGCAGTGCTGCACAGATGGCAAGCAGTGGCAGCAACGTGGGTGGGGCCAGCTGCCTGCAGCGGGGGGAAGGAAACCCGGATAGGCCCTGATCTCAGGCCAGGCCTAGGGACCCTACCCAAGGGGTCCCAGATTGTGAGAGGGTGCAGGCCGGCTGAGGGACCACCCCCCCATTCCCCACCACCCAAGTGCACAAATTTTCATGCATCAGGCATCTAGGTGAATAATATTAATCATAACTAGTGAAGGGAAAATGCCCTTAGTTTGTGTGTATGATAGCCAATGTTAATTATTGATGTAATTGTGCCCATCTTAATCATATTTAGTGTTGTAGCATGAAATGGTATCAATTTTGGAACTCAGGGAACATATAAAATGTGTTTGTTGAAATGAACGATGATTACATTTTCAACTTGCATTGGCCCCACAAGATCTTTTTTAGAATTGATTACCCTGAGTACTGTCCTACAGTTACTTACGTTTTACTGCCATGGAAAATTAAAATGTAACCTGATGAGTAAGGTTTCTTCTTGTCCAGAGATTAAGGTATAACCTCAGGGAGGCTCAATTAGCATGTGTAACTCTGCTGACCAAATGGTATTAGCAGGGTAAATAAAAAATGTGACAGACCAAAGGGGAGCCTGAAAGGGGGTGTATCAAGTCTACACATTCCTGAGAGGACCTCTTTCAGTGTCCGGTGTATTTTCCTGGGGATGGGGAAAGTGTGAGAAATGCTCACCTGTCCGAATTCAAATAATGGACTCAGAGACAGAAGTTTGGCGAAAACGAGACTTTTTTTTTTTTTAATAATTTTTCTTTTTTTTTAAAATATATTTTTTATTGATTAAGATATTACATATGTGTCCTTGTCCCCACGTTACCCTCTACTCCCCCCCCCCCCGCTCATGCCCTCACCCCCCTGTTGTCCGTGTCCATTGGTTAGGCCTATATGCTTGCATATAAGTCCTTTGGTTGATCTTTCCCCCTTACCCCTACCCTCCCCTACCTTCCCTCCAAGGCCCGACAGTCCAATCAATGCCTCTCCGTCTCTGGATCAGTCCTTGTTCATCAGTTTATGTTGTTCATTATATTCCACAAATGAGTGAGATCCTGTGGTATTTATCCGCTCTCCAGTTCCATCCATGCTGTGGCAAATGGTAAGAGTTCCTTTTTCTTCTTCCTCTTCTTAAAGAATACCTTTCAGCATTTCATATAATACTGGTTTGGTGGTGATGAACTCCTTTAGCTTTTTCTTATCCGTGAAGCTCTTTATCTGACCTTCTATTCTGAATGATAGCTTTGCTGGATAAAGTAATCTTGGTTGCAGGTTCTTGCTATTCATCACTTTGAATATTTCTTGCCACTCTCTTCTGGCCTGCATGGTTTCTGTTGAGAAATCAGCTGACAGTCGTATGGGTACTCCCTTGTAGGTAACTGACTGTCTTTCTCTTGCTGCTTTTAAGATTCTCTCTTTATCTTTTGCTCTTGGCATTTTAATGATGATGTGTCTTGGTGTGGTCCTCTTTGGATTCCTTTTGTTTGGGGTTCTCTGCGCTTCCTGGACTTGTAAGTCCATTTCTTTCACCAGGTAGGGGAAGTTTTCTGTCATTATTTCTTCAAAAAGGTTTTCAATATCTTGCCCTCTCTCTCCTTCTGGTACCCCTATAATTCTGATGTTGGTACACTTGAAGTTGTCCCAGAGGTTCCTTACACTATCTTCATATTTTTGGAATCTCTTTTCTTTTTCTTTTTCGGTTGGGTATTTTTTGTTTCTTTGTATTTCAAATCTTTGACTTGATTCTTGGGATCCTCTTGTCTGCTGTTGGATCTCTGTAAATTATTCTTTATTTCAGTCAGTGTATGCTTAATTTCTAGTTGGTCCTTTTTCATGTCCTCCATGGTCTCACTATACTTATTGAGGGATTCATTAAATTTATCGGCGGTTTCCATAAAATTCTTGAAAAACCTTATAAACTCTATATCCAGTCGTTTGCTTTCCTCCATTTCTGCCATTTGTGACCTGTTTCTTTGTCTCCGCATTTTGGCTGCTTCCCTGTGTTGATAGAGTGGCCCTGCGCGCCAGGTGTCCTGTAGGGCCCAGTGGCTCAGCCTCCCCAGTTACCTGAGGTGGACACTCTTGGTGCACTCTTGGTGCCTTGGTTGTTGTAGGATCACTGGGAGGAATTGACCTCCAGGCCAATTGGCTGTGAGAATCAGCTGTGTCTGCAGTGGGAGAACTTCTGTGCTGGAGACACCCTTCTGGGGCAAGACTTGCTTCAGTGGGGCTTTGGTGCTCACTGAGTCTGCTCCCTGAGTGTGTCCCTTATGGATCTGAGGAGTTGCAATCTGGATGGTCCCCCTCTGACCACTGGGTACAGTGGCTCCTGGATCTAAGGAGGTGCTAATTCAGCCTCTGCCTGAGGCCACACAGCAGGAGCCACGAAGAGGCTCAGCTGTGAAGCAATGCAAGCCGCTGCGGGGCCTTGGGCCTTCTCTTGGAAGTTCCGGGTCTGCCTGGCTCGGCTGCAGTTAGGTACATTCACATGCAAAAGCCTCTGCTGCAGCCTGGGTGGGGTGGGGTCTCAGGGAATCAAAGGGAGGAGCAAGCAGCTATGGCTGATTCTCCGCCCAGCCCTAAGGAGTCCCGCGTCTCAGTGACCCGATAGTTACTGCAAGCACCTCTGAGGGAAAGCCGCTCTCAAGTTCGCCCGTTGCCCAACAGTCTAGCTTCTCCCCGTATGAGTCCTGGGTCCCCAGAGACTTCCCGGAACCGGACTTCAGAGCAGTCGGGAGCTTGTGATTCAAAAAGACAGCCACGTCCTCAGGTGCCGTACCTCTGCACTTCACCTCCGCAGCTCCTCTGGCTCTCAGTGTGCTTTTCTTTCCTTCTAGTTGTAGAATTTACACTCAGCCAGCCTTCCTGTTGTTCTGGATGATGTCCGCTCTGTCCTTTGCGGTATTTTTCAATTGTTGTGGGAGGCGGCAATTTCCCGGTGTTTATCTGTGCTGCCATCTTAGTTTCTCCTCAGAACTGCATTTACTCTGGTAACGGCCTCTCCCACGGCTGGCGAAACTCAACTTCCGAAAATGAGACTTTTAATACATTCTCGAGAGCAGTTGTCTGTCCAATTGTACCGGCACACCTGGGGTAGCAAACACAGCTGATTTATTCAGTCCCTCCTCTGGATCCTCATTGGCTGAGTACTATGGCTGCTTCCTCATCCTTCACCTAGGTCTTATTGTTTCCCATTGGGCCATTTAAAAATTGGGCTGAGGCCTTTTCTAGTTGCTTCCACCTTACCCTATCTAGTTGAGGCAGGTGCTTGTGGCGGAGGGGTTGGTTTCCACCGTGATGCTGGCCCATGTCCACAGTTCCTTGCTCTTACCTCCCTTCCTCCCTACGTTCTGTTTGCTCTGGGGAAATTCAGCAACAGTTTCCATCAAAAGTGGACTATGCTGGAGATGGACCACAGAGGCCCACTTCCTACAGGGGAGATATGCCCATCAGACTGACTCCTGGATCCTTTCTTTCATATTTTGAATCAGGCAATTGGTATTTGGTGTCTGATGTTTTGAGTTACATGATGTGTCAGCCTCCACAAGCCGGTCAATCCTGGGGCTTCCTGGCAGTAGGCAGCCAACATTCCCCTGCAGGTAGCTGCTCTCACTGCAAAGGTCCTTTCCAATTCCATGACTCTGGGATTTGTCAACATTCTGAAAACTACCTTGACTATATTACTCTTTCCCTTACCTGGGAATAGAAAAGGTCAGACCTCTAAGGCAAGTAAAAAGACTAATCCCAAAGTGACTCATCTTTGAAAACATTGGATCATTTCTTTGTCCTTGATATTTAATTGAAAGCTGTCTTTGCAAAGCTCCACCCAGATTTCTGTGGTGTACCCAGCACTCAGCTCTCCCACAGACTGCCAGGACAAAAGGGAGCAGGAGGCAGTATAAGCCATCTGTCCCAGAGCAAGACATCTGCACAGGTCTGTGTCTCTGCTTGGGGCTCTTTGGGAGCCATATGGCCCATCTGACAGAGCTGCTATAAACCAGACTTATAACAAGTGCTGGTGAGACTAAGGAGAGGGTGCCTGAGCAGTAAGCTTGGTTAGCAGGAAGAATCATGGGGACACATTACTGCAAATGTTTCCACAGACACCTCACATGCCCCGGGGCTTCACATCCTTCAAAAACCGTTACTTCTGAAACACCAATCAGAAAGGACACAGACACCCCTTTATTCATAGCAGCACAATTCACCATAGCTAAGATTTGGAAAGAGCCTAAGTGCCCATCAACAGATGAGTGGATCAAAAAACTGTGGTACAACTACACAATGGAATACTAACTACCCTGCTACAAAAAAGAAGGAACTTTTACCATTTGCAACAGCATGGATGGACCTGGAGAGCATTATGCTAAGCGAAATAAGCCAGTTGGAGAAAGATAAAGATCACATGATCTCACTAATTTGTGGAATATAATGAACAACATAAACTGATGAACAAAAAATAGATCCAGGAATGGAGAAGCATTGATCAGACCGTCAAACCTCAGAGGGAAGGCAGGTGAGGGCGGGGTGGTGTATAAGAGATCAACCAAAGGATTTGTGTTCATGCATATTTGCATAACCAATGGACAGACACTGGGGTGGTGGGGGCTTGTCCTGGGGGGTGGGAATGGCCGGGGAGGGGTCAATGGGGGGAAAAAGGAGATCTATGTAATACTTGAAATAATAATTTTTAAAAAACCGTTACTTTCACACACCAACTCTGAATGCTGAGTTAACAAGGATGGTAATATGCAAAAAGTTTGTCTTCTCTGAGTTAAAAAAAAAACTCCACACAAAACAAGTCAATTTTAAGAGAAAAGCATAGAGAAGTTATGGAGATACCAGGCAAGGTGTCCTGGGAGAACTTAAGTGGAAAAAAGTTTCTTAAATAGAGTGTGGGAGCGCTTGCTTCTGTTAGGTTTGAGGCTCATAGTGTCTTTATTGTCCCCACATAGCACATGCCACACAGCTATGTTCCTGTTGAAGCTTAATGCTATTTTATCCCTGATTCTTAACTAAAGGAAACTGAATATGTGTATATACACTGAGTGGCCAGATTATTATGACCACCTGACGTTTGTAGGCAAATTAGCTATAATTTCACGCTGAAGTTGCTAGAGGGCCAGATCATAATAAATGTCTGAATAGCACAACATACCTAAGTATCGTTGCTGGTCAGGTTCATCCTATCATATTGATGGCGTATCCCAGTGGAGATGGCTTCTTCCAACAAGACCATGCGCCATGCCACGGTACTCGTATTGTGCAGGAGTGGTTTCAAGAACAGGAGGGAGACTTTACCTTGCTTAGGTGGCCCCACAATCACCAGATCTTAATCCAATTGAGCATTTGTGGGGCAAAGTTATAAGAGCCATCAGGCAGCTGGTTCCACAACCATCAAATCTCACAGAACTGGACAGTGCTATTCATCAGGCATGGTGTCAGATTCCTCGCATCACCTTTCAACATCTCGTGGAGTCAATGCCAAGAAGAATCACTGCAGTATTGAAGGCAAAAGGTGGCCCAACGAAGTACTGATGGGGTGGTCATAATAACCTGGCCACTCAGTGTATAAAAAATGGGAGTTCCTGATATTTTATTAAGGTGAAATATATTCAGTGCCAGAGAGGTTGAAAAGGTTGTTTATACACCAGGCCCTCATTTACTACTTTATAGCAAGGGCACATGTTGAATGCTTTGATTGATTCAAACCAATCTTAACACATGTTTTTAACCCTGCTGCAATTTCAGGGATTAACATATAACCTCATTTGGGAATTGGATTCAGAAATTTCATTGTTAAAAACTAAGCTGGGCCCTGACGGGTTTGGCTCAGTGGATGGAGCATCAGCCTGCGGACTCAAGGGTCCCAGGTTCGGTTCCGGTCAGGGGCATGTGCCTTGGTTGCGGGCACGTCCCCAGTGGGGAGTGTGCAGGAGGCAGCTGATCGATGTTTCTAACTCTCTATCCCTCTCCCTTTCTCTCTGTGAAAAATCAATAAAATATACTTTAAAAACAAAAACAAAAAAAACTAAGCTGGGTCTTTTCAGTCTCTCCAATTAAGGTGAAAATTTGATTTTAGAGTGCTTATAACTACCCTGAGATTATGTTGGAAGAGAATAGAGTGGATATAAAACTAACTGACCTATAATAATAATATCTTCCTGACCAATTCCCTTCCATGCTTCTCCTCACCCCAATCCCGGTCCACTGCCCCGCCCACTGCTTGAGGGCAAAATACTTAGCTTAACACTGTGGTCATCAAACAATCAGTTATTTCCTAATATGGACAGTTCAGCCCTCCAGTTTCATTTCTGGAATTCAAGTGTTAGGAAAATGGCATTTACATTTGTGTGTTTTCTACAATCCCTTCCCTCCCACCTCCTAAGGCTAATGAAGCCTCTGTGTTTGCTTTAACACTGATTGTGGCATGTGCAATGACTGAATTTCCTGCATCTACAATATAGGATCAGCCCTGACCCAATACTAACCCCAATAATTTGATACAAAATTAAAATGGCCATAGCCGGTTTGGCACAGTGGATAGAGCATCAGCCTGCAGTCGTGGGTTTGATTCTAGTCAAGGGCACATAACTTGGTTGCAGGAGGCAACCAATAGATGTGTTTCTGTCACACTGATGTTTCTCTCTGTCTTTCCCTCTTCCACTCTCCCTTAAAAAAAAAAAAAAAAATCAATGGAAAAATATACTCTGGTGAAGATTAACAACAACAACAACAACAAACCCAAGGAAACAAAAATATTAAAATAAATTATCACAAAATTTGAGGATTCTCTTCTTAAAAAGAATGAAAAAAAAAAAGGAATGATTTAATCTTTTGAAAAACATTCTCCCATCTTGACAATAAAGATAGTTATAATACATGACATGTCTTAACCATAGACTCAAATTTAATTTTTGCTTTCTTTGGTAATTAGAAAAAAATACATATTAAAGAAAAATCTTGGGGATTGGGAGTGGCCAGGCAGAGGTCAATGGGGGGAAATGGAGACATAGTAATACTTTAAATAATAAAGATCTTAAATTAAAAAAAATCTACAGTACTTACTAATCAATAGTTATCATGCACTAACACTTCACTTAAATTTTTATTATTTAACTAGGGGCCCGGTGCACGAAATTCGTGCACTGGGTGTGTGTGTGTGGGGGGGGAGTGTCCCTCAGCCCAGCCTGCCCCCTCTCACATACTGGGAGCCCTCAGGCATTGACCTCCATCACCCTCCAATCGCAGGATCGGCCCCTTGCCCAGGCCTGACGCCTCTCGCCTAGGCGTCCGGCCCGGGCAGCGGGGACCCACAGCTGCAGCGGCCCCGCGATCGTGGGCTTCGCTTTAGGGCCAGGCAAGGGACCCCTAGCTCCTGGGACTGCCAGCTTCGACCGTGCCCAGCTCCCATCGCTGGCTCCACCCCTACTTCCTGCTATCACTGGCCAGGGCGGAAAAGGCGCCTGATTCTCTGATCATGGCTGGGGGGCAGGGCAAAGGCGGCCCCAGGGCCGCCTTTGCCCTGCCCCCCAGCTCTTAGCTCCCCCCTGGGTTTCCGATCACTGTCAGTGGCAGGGGGCTTCTTCCTGCTTTCCCTTTCGCCTCCCTGCATTGTGCCTACATATGCAAATTAACCGCCATCTTGTTGGCAGTTAACTGCCAATCTTAATTGGCAGTTAATTTGCATATAGCCCTGATTAGCCAATGAAAAGGGTATCGCTATACGCCAATTACCATTTTTCTCTTTTATTAGTGTTGATCCTCACAACATCCCCATTTTACAGGTGAGAAAACTAATACAGGAGTTAAGTAACTTGCTCAAGATTAAGTTGTATGTTATAGGTCGCAGAGCTGAGATTTGAACCCAGGGCTGTCTGACTGCAATTCTTGCATTTAACCACCATGTTATATTTCTCCTATCAATGTAAATATTTGACTTGTAACTATTTGAGTTTATTTTTCAATATACACTTTACAATAGTGGGCCACAGAGAATGGATATGGTTGCATATTATCTTTGTGGTTTGACTGAAAGAAGCTATATGAAGTCCTAAATTAGAGAGTAAAACCAGATCATGCTGGACATAAAGCTGACCTGTACCTTGCATTTGCAGAGTACCAACTGAAAGAACTGGAACACAGGACACTAGCAAAAAATTAGGAACAGCTGGATTATTCCCATTGAGGGCATGCTTCCCACTTCAGTATAGCCAAGGAGAACAATGGCTGAGAAAGGACTTGCCAGAGGGAGAACCAAGGAATAAAGAGAACAATGACAAGATAATTTTTCCTAAAGAGCAAAATTGGATTTAATCTAGGAACTTTCCAGAAAGGAAGTCTTCATAATGTACATCTACCAGGATTTTATAATTGCGTTGGACATGACTTGGTCATGTTTCCCATTCTCCCTTTTCCATTTCTTTCTCTTTTTTAAAAATTGATTTTAGAGAGAGAGGAAGGGAGAGGGAAAGAGAGAGAAACATCCATCAGCTTCCTCCTGCGTGTCCCCTACTGGGGACTAAGCCCACAACCCTCAACCAGGACATGTGCCCTGACTAGGAATCTAACTGGCAACCTCTCAGTGCACAGAAGGACACTCAACCAACTGAGTTACACTGGCCAGGGCTTTCATTTATTTCTTTATTTCTTTACTCCATGCCTGCCTCTCCCTTCCAACTCCATGGAAGTTACAGGGAAGCCACATGAAAGCTTTTAAACTGTTATTTGCAATAGTGCTGAATTTCTCTGTTTAACTGAAATATCTTAGTGTATCTTTGTCTCAAAGCCTTTTCCAATCTTTTCTCCTGCTGTTGGCGTTCAGTGTCTTCTCCAACCTTTCAAGGCCCCACTTTTGGACTCCTTATTCCTTTTCATTTCTGCTGCAAACCAGTATGTTCTTGCCTGAGCTTATCTTTTACAATATCTTGTTAAACACAGTAAGGAACAACCAACACACTCTAACATTCTGACTCGTGGTCCATAATTTCAGAATATCATGGAAAGAAAGAGTTGTGTGTGTGTTTTTAACCTTCTCAAGTATCCCTATTAAAAATGGACACCAAATAAATGAGTTTCCTGATGTCTTGGAAATTGCTGTCATTAAGTAGAGGTTCATACTAAAAAGAATTAGAGGAAACACTGTAGCAGAACAAGCTGTAGCAGAACATGCTTACAAGCTGCTGTCTGAAATCTTTAAACAGTGACTTCTTTTATTTGTTTGAAAAATTTAAAAAAAAAAAAAAGGGAAATTTAAGCCCGGCCACTGGTGTGTCTCAGTGGTTGAGCATTGACCCATAACAAGCCCTGGTTGCAGGCTCAATCCCCAATTGGGGGTGTGCAGGAGGCAACCAATTGATTGATGATGTTTCTCTCTCAATGTTTCTATCTCTCTATCCATCTCCCTTCCTCTCTCTCTAAAAAATCAATAATAAAAAAACACATTAAAAATCAAAGACATTTTGTCCTAGCCGGTTTGGCTCAGTGGATAGAGCATCGGCCTGCGGACTAAAAGGTCCCAGGTTTGATTCCGGTCAAGGGCATATACCTTGGTTGCGTGCACATCCCAGTAGGGGGTGTGCAGGAGGCAGCTGGTCGATGTTTCTCTCTCATCGATGTTTCTAACTCTCTCTCCCTCTCCCTTCCTCTCTGTAAAAAATCAATAAAATATATTTTAAAAAAATCAAAGACATTTTCTTATATAACCACAATGCAAATGCATCAAAATCAGGAAATTGACATTGATAAAACACTGTTATTCAACCAACAGACTATTCAGATTTCACTCATTGTCCTACTTATCCTCTGCAATAAATATTTTTCAGGTCCAGGATCCAATCCAGGATCACCTGTTGCATTTCAGCTGTCATGTCTCCTGAGCTTTCTTTTTTTTTAAAAAAAAAATATATATATTTTATTGATTTTTTTTACAGAGAGGAAGGGAGAGGGATAGAGAGTTAGAAAGATCAATGAGAGAGAAACATCGATCAGCTGCCTCCTGCACATCTCCCTATTGGGGATGTGCCCGCAACCCAGGTACATGCCCTTGACCAGAATCGAACCTGGGACCCTTGGGTCCGCAGGCTGATGCTCTATCCACGGAGCCAAACCGGTCAGGGCCTGAGCTGTCTTTCATCTGGATCAGTCTTAGTCTTTTTTTGTCCTCTCAACTTTGACATTTTGAAGAGTTGGGGCCAGTTATTTTGTAGAATGTCCCTCAATTTGGGTTTGTCTGATACTTCATTAGCTTCAGGTTATGCATAGGTGGCAGGAATACCTCAGAAGATGCTGTGTTCTCATTGATCCTATAGGCAGGAGATTGTGGCTTGTTCCCGTATTAGTGATGTTAACTTTGATCCCCAAGTCCTAGACATGTTTCTCTACTGTAAAGTTACTATTTTCCCCTTTGTAATAAGTAACTAACCTGTGGAGAGATTATTTGACATTTTTTAAATATCCTGCTCCTTACAGTACTTTGATGGCTCTTGCTAGAATCAAATTATCATATGATTGCCAGATAGTGATTTTTAAACTCTATCATCCCTTCTGCATTTATTACTTAACATTTACTATAGGGTCTTTCCTTCTCCCTTATCTATTTATCTCTGTCAATATGGATCCATTAATTTTGATTTTATTCAATGGATTATAATCCATTACTACTGTTATTTTGATGGCCAGATTTAGCTAGTGGGAACTCCTTTAATCTGGCTTCTGTGCCTGACATTTTTTGAGCACATTCTTACTTCTGGCACAAGATGGAGCAGTCATTTCTTTAAAAAACAAATTGATAAGCCCTGGCTGGTGTGACTCAGTTGGTTGGAGGATTGTCCCCTACACCAAAAGGTAGCGGGTTCAATTCCTGGGTAGGGCATATACCCAGGTTGCAGCCCAATCCCTGGTCGGGTGCATGTGGGAGGCAACTAATCAATGTTTCTTTCTCTCTCTCAAAATCAATTAAAAAATTGACCCCCCCACACACACACACAGATAAGCCTATGGAGAAGCTCAAGAATTTCATCATATATGCACAAGATTGTTTGTAAGATCTATGAGGACAGCCTCCAGTAACACCAGAAAACTTCAAGTGGACACTTACTACCACAGAGGGGAAAAGTTGGTCATGATATTAAGCACTGGTGGAGAAACAACAAAGGACATGGCCAGTGCATGCCTCACCTGTGAACAGTATAAGCCAGGAAACTTATAAAGGTGGGATTTATATTAGAACCGTGTCCTAAGGGACCCTCGGAACATCTCTGTTACTTCCCTTTACGAGTTAAGAATATTTATTGGTAATAGTGTGTGCACACTTTTCTTTTCTGGATGAGTTGAAGCATCCCCCTGTCAAAAGTTACAGCACTCACAGTGACTAAGAAACTAACAGTGGACTTCGTATTCTTACAACTGAACAAAAGCCAGAGGCTTGGCTGCCTGCTACCAAGAAAGCCAAACTCATGAGGCAGGTGTTGGTGCAAAAGGAAAGAGGTTTTATTTAGGAGTCACACAGCCTGGAATGATGGACTTCCATCTCAAAGACCAATCTCATCTCCCTCTGTCTCAAAGATCATCCCTTTTCTTGCTCAAATTTGAGCATCTTATAAGGATAGGGAGGGAAGGGCTTTTTTTTCTTCTTCTTCTATTCACATATCTTTCTAGCTTTTGGCAGCTCAGTGAAAGAACTTCCCCCTGCCACCATCTTTGTCAATGGGGGAGACTCCCTGGCACTCTGACTGACTCCCTACTATAACAATTCCCTCCTTCAAAACTTTGGATCCTTCTAATCTTACAAGGGGAAATGGATAAAGATCTCATTTTCTGTAGTTTCATTCATCTGTCACAGGGCATAGTCTTACCTATCCCTGGCTCCGGAGATTCTTACTATGTACTAAAAGAAGAAGGGAAGCCTCACCCTAGCCAGTTTTTCTCAGTGGATAGAGTTTTGGCCCATGGACTGAAGGGTCCCAGGTTCAATTCCCGTCATGTGCACATACCTTGGTTGCAGGCTTGATCCCTGGGCCTGGTCAGGGCACCTGTCGGAGGCAACCAATCAATGTGCCTTTCTTACATCAATGTTGCTCTCTCTGTCTCTCCCCCTCTCTTCCACTCTTTCTAAAAATTAGTGGAAAAATATCCTCAGGTGAGGATTAACAACAGCAACAAAAAAGAATAAAGGGAAGCCTTTACGTGAGGGAGGAGGATTGCTGTCCTTGGAGGCAGCATACACGGTGTGTGGAGGATGGCACTGCTGAACAAGCCAAGCTGGTAGACTGCTTCCTATTTCAGGAGACGGTGTTGCCAATGAGCTTCCAAAGTAAGACCTACTGTGTAGACAATCAAGTGTTCAGTGAGGGGTATGCCTAGTAGTACAGGGGAAATTGTAGTAAAATCAGAAACCGGAGAGACTAACAGATCCCCATGATCTAATCCTGAGCAGGGCTTTGGGTGGCACACACAACAGCAGAATAAATTTGCCGAGGAAGCCATTATCTGGGAAATGCAGAATAAAATAAAAAGTAACATTGTCAATTAGCTATGGGAGGCATTGTCCCTTTTCAAAAGAGGGATTTTAAACCTTCAGGAGTGCAGGTCCAGCTTTCCCTTGCAGTATCAACAGCAGCAACAAGATCAGAGTCTTCCTCAGGTGGCATCTGCTTTATCCATGTGTGATGGATCCAAGGCTTGATTCCCGTGAGTTTTAGGGAAGAGTGTGTTGTCAGCAGGACATCATAGGGACCAGTCCATTGCTCAGATAACTGATGTTCAGGACCTTGAGTCTTCCAGGTCTTTATTAGACTCTATCTCCTGGCTGGAACAAGTGTAAGGCTCATCAGACAGGTAGATGGACCTGCAATGAGCAAACTTGTGCAAAATAGTTAGTGTCTGCCCTAGATGTTGTACATGTTTGATTTTTGATTCGTGTTATAAATCTAAAGGGGGTGTCCCTAAAACAGGAACTTGGAAGGGTCTCCCATAAACTATTTTAAAGGGACTTAATTTAAGCCCACTTCGGGGCACTAGCCTAACCCGGAGCAAGGCAATAGGGAAGGCCTGGTCCCATTTCAAATGTGTTTTCTGGCATATGTTTGCCAAGGTCTTCTTTATTGTATGGTTCATTTTCTCAGTCTTTTTGGTAGATTGGGGTCTCCAAGATGCATGTAGTTTCCATTAAATCTGTAATTCCTGTCCTATCTTCTAGGTGATTCCTGGAGTGAATAAGGGTCCAATGTTGCTTTGAATGCTGTAAGGAAGTCCAAACCTAGGGATTATTTCTTTGAGTAGAAATTTTTCTACCTTAGTTAGCTTTTCTTCTCAGTTCTAGGGACATATGCTTCTACCCATCCAGAAAAAGTGTCTACAAAAAATAATAAAATTTAAAAGTTTTCTAAGGTTTTAGACATCTGTGTAAAGTCAACTTGCCAGTCCCCAAGTGGGCATATCCCTTTATATTGTACTCCCTTTCCTATTGGGGCATGTTCTGTCTTAGGATTGTTTTTGGCACATATATGACAGGTTTGGATAATTTTTTAATATATATATTTTCCTTTTTTAAATCTCTTTTTTCCCCCATTGACCCCCTCCAGCCCACCTCAGGTCCTCACCACCCCATAGTCTGTGTCCATGGGCCATGCATATATGCATACAAGGTCCTTGGTTGATTACCTCCCACCCACCCACCCTGCCTCGCCTTCTCTCCAAGATTCTGCGCTCTGCTCCATGCTTCCATGTCTCTGGATCCATTCCGTTCATCAGTTTATTTTGTTACTAAATTCCACATATGAGTGAGATCATGTGATTCTTGTCTTTCTCTGAGTGACTTATTTCACTTAGCATGATACTCTCCAGGTCCCTTCATGCTGTCTCAAAGGGTAAGAGATTCTTCTTTTTAACTGCTGCATAGTATCCATGGTATAAATGTACCACAGCTTTTTTATTCACTCATCTATTGATGGGCACTTGAGTTGTTTTCAGATCTCAGCTATTGTAAATTGTGCTGCTATGAACATAGCGGTGCATACATTCTTTCTGATTGATGCTTTGGGTTTCTTAGGATATATTCCTAGAAGTAAAATCACTGGGTCAAATGGCAGTTACATATTTAATTTAAAAAATATTTTTATTGATTTCAGAGAGGAAGAGAGAGGGATAAAGAGAGATAGAAACATCAATGATGAAAGAGAATAATTGATCAACTGCCTCCTGCACGCCTCCCTTGGGGATCGAGCCTGCAACCCGGGCCTGTGCCCTGACTGAGAATCGAATTGTCACCTCCTGGTTTATAGGTTGATGCTCAACCACTGGCCAGGCTTGGATAATCTTCTGAATGGTTCTTTGTAAATGAGGGCCCTTCAAATGTGGTCTAATGAGGTCATTAAAGCATCCCTTCTATAAGGGTCCCTTCATGTAGGTGTTTGAGAATGGGATATACTAGAGCTTCAGAAAGTAAGATCGTAGTATGAGTATTGATCTTCCATACACAATTAGGGTCAGTGTTAGAGAATCCCCATTCACTGGCCCTGTCCTCATCTGGTTCTGTGTATTGGGTTTTAAATTCTGATAAGTTCAGGTGGGAAATTAAAGATCCAAGAAGTGGCAGCCCTCAGGAAGCCTGCCTTGCTGCTTTATGGGCAGTTTGGTGTCCCTGGCTTGTTGGAAACCTTTCTTCTGGTGTCCTGGGCAGTGCACTATGGCAATCTGGTTCAGTAGATTCACTGCTTCTAACAATTTAAAAATCTAATTTGCGTGTTATTTTTTTGCCTTTAATCATATTTTTATTCAAAACTTAGCTGTCCAAAGTGATTTGACTTTATGGAATAAACAAATTTAAGTTTACGTCACAGGCTTCTTTCTTCTGTGGTGGGTTTCTTTTCTTCGGGCTTCTTCTCTGGTTTCTTGGTAGCTGCAGCCTTTTTCCCACCAAAGGCGGATTCTGCTTCTTAAGGCCCATAGTCTTCTGTCCTTTCTTCCCGACCACAGGCTTCTTGCCTGGAACCCCCTTCTCATCTGATTTGGCTTCTAGTGCTGCTGCTTTATCCACCCGGAGCTTGCGGTTCTTGGCCTGGCGAAGAACGGTGTTCCGGCGCGTGGTCTTTGCATATGAGTTTAGCTTCAACATGATCCTCAAGATTTTCAGTGGATTCTTCTTCAGGACTCTACTGTGAATCTTCTTGCGTAGTACTCGGAGGGCTCTTTGGATCTCTGGGCTTTTCAAGATTTTGCTAAGGGTTGTATTGAGCATCGCGTGCATGGGGAGGTTGCAGTTACTCTTCGGGGAGGCAGCTCTATACCAAGGTCCATACAGCTCATCTAACTTGTGGAAAGCACTTTCAGTCCAAATGCAGAAACGGCCCACATTCCCTCCAGGAGCAAGTTTCAAAATGTTCAGTTTGCTTACATTAAGCAGAGTACTTCCAGGGATGTTTCTGAAGGCTTTGATGATACCATTGTCTCATGGTAGATGATGCGAGGTGCCCTGCGCTGGATACTACGACGGTTTCTCATTTTGCCCTTGCCAGTTCTCATTTGCTGAGAAGCACAGACCTTTTTTTCTCATTCCAGGTTTTGAGTTTCTTAAGAAGCAAAACAGCCTCCTTGGGTTTCTTGTAGCCTTCAACTTTATCTCCAACCACCAAAGGAAGTTCAGGTACTTCCTCAATACGGTGTGACCTTTAGACTTTACCAGTGCTGGTAAGGCTGAGGCAGCTAGAGCAGAGCAGATGGCATGATGTTTCTGTGTTGTGTTCACTCTGGGTTCCAATGGCGCCAGGTTTTGGTTGGTGCAAACATGCGGCCCCATGACACATATTTCCAAAAGCACCCTGGCCAGAACGATTAGTTCCACCACCTTGGACTCTAGGAATTCAAGCCACAGCTCTGCCAGCACCCCAGACTCAGCACTGGTTTGATGACTTGCCAATTCACTGATATCATAGGGCTGTCTATTGTTTTTGCACAAGTTGGTGTGAACAAAGTTCACAGTATCTGGTCAGCTGGGAGACTTGAACACAGTAGGCAAAGTGACATTTTTTATTTTTGCCAGATGTTTATCCTTGTCAGAGTACACAGATATCAGTGGACGAGCACATGCCATGGCAGGGGGTGCGGGGGAGGGGTGGGAGGGGGAGGGCGGGGCGGGGGCGTTGAGAAGGCTACACTCCTCTCAACCCAGCAGCTCCCACAGGAAAGGCTCATTTGTATGTTTTGATGTCCTAATTCCCTGAGGTTAAGACCCTTTTTCTTTCCATATTGCCCCATGGCCTAGATTACCATGAAGGCATATTTAGACTCAGTGTTGAAGTCAACATTCTTTCCCTGGGATAATTCTAAGACCCTGGTGAGGTCTATGAGTTCAGCCTTTTGTGCCGAGGTTAGTCATCAGAGTGATACTTTTTGACCAGAAAAATAGGCATGTTATAGGGAGACTGGCATGGCTGAATTAATCCTGATTTTAAGAATTTCTGCAATACTGGTTGAATTCCCTTTAAAGTTTCCTTTTTAAGGAGGTATTGTTTCTTCTGTGGGATATATGCCTCTTCTTTAGGTTAATTTTTATGGGCTGGATGTTATCCACCATACCCAGGGTTCCATCAGCCCAAACAGCTCAATCAACCTGTTTGTAGATCTCAGGTGGGAAGAGTTCACCTCCGGGCTCTTCAGAGCAAGTCAGGAGCACCTGGAGCTGGAGAGCATGTTCCCGCGGGGCTCCTGAGCATAGCTGCTGCTTCTCAGGGTAAGAGGTTACTTGTGAATGTCATTTACAAAGTAAATCTCAGGCCAACAATGGAATGGGGCAGTCTGGCATGTAGAGAAAACTATGCGTAAGTTTTTGATCCCTAAACTGGTATTCTAGAGGTTGAAGGAACGCCTATTTTTTGTATTGTCCAGTCACTCCAGTAACCATCACTGCAGCTGAACTTTTCTTGGTAGTTTTATATTTAGCGCCGAATGTGTAGCTAGCTCCCATATACACGAGGAAGTCAATTGTTTTCCACTTGTCAATTGTACCCAGGGCTCCTGTGGGGAAATAGTAATAGGTTGGAAGTGTCTAGGGGAGCCCCTTGGCCTCTAGATTCATCATTTCTTTCTCATATTTCTCCACAAGGGTTTCTATCATTTTTATTTTTATTTTTGAGTTCCAGGAAGTCCTTTGTCCAAAGGCCTTCTTTGCAATATGTGCATTGACTGGTCCTCAGTGAGTGGGTCTTTCCCTTTTCTTTTAGGTCCCACCTCTCCTTCTGGTTTCCCTGCACTGTTTCTAAGAAAATGGCAGCCTGCTTTAATTTCCTTGTTTCCCGGGCATGGTAAACTTTCAAGGCTATGTCCACCAGCTGGGAGGGATTTATTCCTAACAGCCCCTCTAAATGTTGGAGCTTCCTCTGATATCCAGGACACTTTGCCCAATAAAAGTCATGTCTACCATCTGGAAATTTTCTGGTTCCTGTGGGTCAGCATCAGTGTGCTTTTGATAGGCCTAATAGATCCTTTCTAAAGGATCTTGGCTTTGTTTCTGTTGAATGGCCTTATCATATTCAGGCTCTTGTTCAGGCACTCCTTCTTAAGTTCTTCCAATATGCACTAGGTCTCTGCTATTCGGGTCCCAGTTGGGCTCTGTCAAGGGAATTGCCCCAGATAGGTTGGGGGTCCCATTGGGAATCTCTTGATGGAGGCAACCAGCCTCTTCATCAACCTTATCTATAACTAGCTGCCTTACATCTGTCATTAGCAGGTTATTAAGGAGAGCCTGTACATCTGTCCAGTTTGCATGGTGAAAGGCAAAAATAAAGGTAATAAGATCTACCATTTCTGAGGATCCTCCCTATATGAGGGGTTGGAATTCTTCCAATCAGTAAATTTGAAGTGGAAAATGGAGTGCGGGCTCAGTAGTGGCCAGCGGGCTGGTTTCTAGGTTTATTCCACCTGTAGGGTATTGCCTCAAAGGGAATTGTCCTGTTCTGGATAGGGATGCTCCCTGACCAAATTGGATGCTCTGCTGGGTCTTGAAGGGGGAGACCATTCCTTCATCACATGGGGTGGGGTTGTCCCCCCTCTGGCCCTATCTCAGGGATATCTCGCAGTGGAGGTGGTGGCAGGGAAAATCTTCCTGCTGATAATCCTGGGTTCCCTGGGTTCAGGGCATTAAAGAGACTCATTTTCTCATTTTCCTTTTCGTCCTGTGTCTTACTATCAGGGAGGGGTTTTGAAGCCAGTTCCCTTCTCTGCGTCATTAATTGTTCCCTTTCTTTGCAGAATTCTTATTATGTAAGGACATAAAGGCTTGGACATAAGGGGCTTTGTCCCATTTCTCTCACCATTGGCAAAACAATTCCAATTGTATGATGGTGTAGTAATTTTCCCACATAGTCTAAAGTATACACAGGCCAAGCAGTGTTACACTAGAAAACCAGTTCCTTCTTAGTCACTGGATCCCAGCTGTACATGGACCAATCTGCTAAAATTCAGCACAGTGGGCTCCCTTTAGAAGTAGAAACACAATAACCCCTAATGCATGAAAGTATAAACCCCAAACCATAACCATAGCAAGACCCCAGACAAAGTAGGAACATATGAACAAAAATTGGATCCATAATTCCATTATTCCAAATGAGTGCTCACAAGCAAGTCCTAACGTCTTAGCTCCTTCCAATGGATACCGCAAGCAGTCCTGACCAGACCCAAATGGCACGAAGCCTAAACAGCAGGGATAACCGAGCAACTGGTAATGCAAATGGTCCTAACTAGACTGAAGTAAGCCCAAGTGGCACAAAGTCCAGGCAGCAGGATGGAGGACCCCTGGTGTCCACCCCAGTTTGACTTACCTAGTCTTGGAGTCCATCTGCTTCCCAGAAACCCATTACCTTTCACCAGCCAAGCATTTCAGGTGGCTGATGCCTTGAGAAGGAGTGCAGGGAAATTCCCCAAGAAAAGCTCTCAGCAGCTGGTGGGAAATCCCCACAGTCCTGCTCTCCCACGGATGGCCTGCCACAGGCAGCGGGACCCCAGCCTGAGCCCTCCATGACTTACCAAGGTCCACACTGTCCCACCAGAGTCACCAAAAACTGTAACCCAACAAAAAAACAGAGGTTCAGCTGCCCACTACAAAGAAAGCCAAACTGGTGAGGCAGGTGCTGGTGCAAAAGGAAAGAGGTTTTATTTAGGAGCCACACAACCTGGGAGAATGGTGGACTCCCATCTCAAAGACCAGTCTCATCTCACTCTGTCTCAAAGATCATTCCCTTCCTGCTCAAGTCCAGGGGGTCTTAGAGGGATAGAGAGGAGAGGTGTTTTTTTTCTATCCAATTATCTTGCTAGCTTTTTGCGGGTTCAGGCCTTATCCATTCATCTTTCTAGCACTCAGTGTAAGAACCCTCTCTGCACCATCTTGTCCAATGGGGGAAACTCCCCCGCACTCTTACTATCTATGATCACATTCTCTTTGTAGGATATTCCAACTTAGTTGTTTAATAATAGAGGAACATTTTACTGAGGTAATTATCCTTGAACTATGTAAAGTGTTGCCCCTTATGTAGAAGTCTTACTGCCCTTAATCCTCTCAATTACCTAGAAAAGTGGAGAGAACAAGAGGAATATTAAAACCAATTAGCTAAAATCATCAGACACATTTGAGTTCCCATGGCCTTAAGTACTACGCTTGGCTCTTAAAACTTTGTGTTCTTCCCCTTCAGGAACTCATAAGTTGTCTTGCTATGAATTGGTCACTGGCAGGGCAGGTAGGCAGGCCCATGTGACTAGGAATCTCTCCACCTATACTTGATTCAACCTCTTATAGGCTGAGTTGACAAAATGTTGTAAAGTCTTAACCCAGTATACTCAGTCTTATCACCAATAGGCATAGGCCACATTCCCTTGCCAGCCACCTATCTGGCTTCTAAATGACCTGAGACCAGGTGATTGGGTATTTTGGCAATATGAGAAAAACTTAGACCTTATTAAGAAGAAAAAGAAGACAAAAAGGACCTTATCATAGCAGTCAAACTCTAAAGGACTGATCTTTGGATTCATGTTACCCAGCTAAAGTGACATTATCCATTGCACAATAAATATGAGACAATTGCACTTACTCGCAAAAGCAGTGATCCTTAGAAATTGTTACAGATTACAAGAACCTTGGCACAAGCATGAAGTAGGAAGCCTGTATCCAAGAGCCACTGACTGACCTGCCCTTCTTTTCATGCTTTTGTTCTTTATCCTACTAGCCATAATTTTCCATTTTATGTGTTTAAGTTTATATAATTAAAAAGTTATTTTGTAATTTCAGTTTTATAGAAAAGTTGCAAAGAATTCTTCAAACTCTGCCTCCAGACTCCAGAAATGTTACCATTTTACCACATTTGCTTTACCATTCTTTTCTTTTTTTTTTTTTTAGAGGGAGAGTGAGAAAGGAATGGAGAGGGAGGGAGAGAGAGAGAGAGAGAGAGAGAGAGAGAGAGAGAGAGAGAGAGAGAGAGAGAGAGAACATTGATGTGAGAGTGAAGAACTGATGGGCTACTTTCTCCACACCCCCTATCTGGGATGGAGCTGGAAACCTAGGTATATACCCTGACTGGAAATTGAACTGGCAAACTTTCAGGGCATGGGATGACACCCAATCAACAGAACCACACTGGCCAGGGTACTTTGTCATTCCTTATCTCTCTGTATCCATATTGTTACCATTTTCTGTGAACCATGTGAGAGTGACTTGCTGACCTAATGTCCCATTATGCCTAAGTATTTTAGTGTGTATTTCATAAATACAAGTATATTCTCCTACATAACCATAGTATAATTATCAAAATCTAAAAATTAACATTGATATACTATTATCTAATTTACAGCTCATATTCCTATTTTTTCAAATGTCCCCAAAATGTACTTTATGTCAAAATAAAATAAAGAATTATTTTTCTGGTCTGGTCCAGATCACACATTGTTTATAAAATTGTCGTCTCTTTATTTTCCTTTAAGGCAATATTCTACAGTCTTTGTCTTCTATAACTTTGACATTTTTGAGTATACATATTTCTGGCAGAAAAATTTCAGAAGCGATGTCATTTTTTTTCCTTGGTGCATCATGCCAGGAGGCATATGATGTCAAATTTCCTCATGAGTGATGTTAACTTTGATCATTTGGTTAAAGTGGTGTCTGTGTTTTCTCCATGATTAAAGTTCCTCTTTTTCCTTTTGTAATTAATATTTTATATGGAGAGACATTGAGATGCTATAAAAATATTTTGTTGCCGAAACCGGTTTGGCTCAGTGGATAGAGCGTCGGCTTGCGGACTGAAGGGTCCCAGGTTCGATTCTGGTCAAGGGCATGTACCTTGGTTGCGGGCACATCCCCAGTAGGGGGTGTGCAGGAGGCAGCTGATCGATGTTTCTCTTTCATTGATGTTTCTGACTCTCTGTCCCTCTTCCTTCCTCTCTGTAAAAAAAATCAATAAAATATATTTTAAAAAATGCTATGGATTTTTGGGTGTTAAATTTGTATTCTGATACATTGCCAAATTCACTTATTAAATCTAGTAGTTTTTTTTGACGCAGTCTTTAGGATTTTCTATGTTCAGTATTGTGTCATCTGAGAATAATGAGTTTTACTTCCTCCTTTCCAATTTGGATGCATTTTATTTCTTCTTCTTGTTTGATCACCATGGCCAGGACTTCCAGAACTATGTTGAACAAGAGTGGTGAAAGTGGGCATCCCTTTCTTGTTCCTGTTCTTAGAGCAAATGGTTTTAGTTTTTGCCCATTGAGTATGATATTGGTTGTAGGTTTATCATATATGGCCTTTATTATGTTGAGGTATGTTCCCTCTATTCCCACTTTGCTGAGGGTTTTATCAAGAAACGGTGTTGGATTTTGTTGAATATTTTTCTGCATCGATTGATATGATCATGTGATTTTTTCTTGCAATCTGCTATGTGCTGTATCATATTGATTGATTTGAAAATATTGTACCATCCTGTATTTCTGGAATAAATACCACTTGGTCATGATGTGTGATCTGTTTAGTGTATTGCTGGATCTGGTTTGCTAAAAATTTGTTGATCAGTGAAATTGGCCTGTAGTTCTCTTTCTTTTGTCATGTTTTTATCTGGTTTTGGAATTAGGGTAATGCTGGCCTTATACAAAGAGTTTGGAAGTATTCCTTTCTCTTGAATTTTTTCAATAGTTTGAGGAATAGAGGTGTTAGTTCTTCTTTGAATATTTGGTAAAACTCCTCTGGGAATCTATCTGGACCAGGGCTTTTGTTTGCTGGGAGTTTTTTTATTTTTTTATTTCTATTATTATTATTATTACTGCTTCAATTTCATCTGTAGTTACTGGACTATTTGGTTTTTTTATTCTTCCTGATTGAGTTTTGGAAGGTTGTATTTATCTAGGAATATGTCCATTTAGTCCAGGTTGTCCCATTTGTTGGAATAAAGTTATTCATCATATTTTATTATAATCCTTTGCATTTCTGTGGGATCAGTTGTTAACCTCTTTTGTTTCTGATTTTGTTTATTTGGGTGCTCTCTTTTTTTAAAAAAAAATTTTTTTTTATTGATTTCTTACAGAGAGGAAGGGAGAGGGATAGAGAGTTAGAAACATCCATGAGAGAGAAACATCTATCAGCTGCCTCCTGCACACCTCCTACTGGGGATGTGTCCGCAACCAAGTCACATGCCCTTGACCGGAATGGAACCTGGGATCCCTCAGTCCGCAGGCTGATGCTCTATCTACTGAGCCAAACCAGTTAGGGCTGGGTCCTCTCTTTTTGTTTCCTGGTGAGCCTGGCTACAAGTTCATCAATCTTGTTTATCCTTTCTAAGAACCAGCGTTTGGTTTTATTGATCTTTTGGTTTTTTTTTTGGTTTTTTTTGGTCTCTATGTCATGTATTTCCACTTTGATCTTTAGTATTTCCTTCCTTCTACTTGTTCTGGGCTTTTCTTGTCCTCTTTCTAATTCTGTAAGTTGTAGTGTTAGATAAATTATTTCCAGTTTTTCTTTTTGAGGCAGACCTCTCAGGACTTCTTTCACTGTGTCCCATAGGTTTTTTGATTATTGTGTGTTCATTTTCATTTGTTTCCAGAATGTTTTTTATTTCTTTTTTTAAAAAATACATGTTTAAAAAAAATTTTTAAGTTGATTTCAGAGAAGAAGGGAGAGAGAGAGAGAGATAGAAACATCATTGATTAGCTGCCTCTTGCATGCCCCCCACTGGGAATCGAGCTCACAACCTGGGCATGTGCCCTGGACTGGAATGGAACCTGGGACCCTTCAGTCCGCAGGCTGACACTCTATCCACTGAGCCAAACCAGCTAGGACTATTTCTTCTTTGATCTCTTTGATAACCCATTCATTGTTCAGTAGCATGCTATTTAGCCTCGATGTATTTGATTTATGAGGGTTTTTATTGTAGCTGATTTCTAATTTCATGCCATTATGGTCTGAGAAGATGCTTGATATTATTTCAATCTTCTTGACTTTGTAGAGACTTAGCTTGTGTCCTAGCATGTGGTCTATCTTTGAAAATGTCCCATGTGCACTTGAGAAGAATGTATATCCCATAGCTTTGGGGTGGAATGTTCTGAAGGTATCAATTAGTTCCATCTGTTCTAGAGTGTCATTTAGGATTGCTGTTTTCTTATTGATTTTTTGTCTAGAAGATTTATCCAGTGATGTCAGTGGGGTATTAAAGTCCCCTGCTATGATTGCATTGCTGTCGGTCTCTCCCTTGGTATCCTCCAGAAATTTTTGTTATAATTTTTGTTATTTAGACTAGAGGCCCAATGCACAGATTCATGCAGGGGGGTGGGCCCTCAGAAGTCTGGGGTTGGCTGGGTTTTCTACTTAGGGTCTCACAGGGCTGAAGTCAATGTGTCCACTGGGCTGGGCTTTTTTCTGGAAGCTCTGGGGAAGAACCTGCTTTTAAACTTACTCAGGTTATTGGCAGAATCCAGTTCCTTGTGGCAATGGGTCTGAGGTCCTGTTTCCTTGCTGTAAGCTGGGGACTGCTCTCTGTTCCTAGAAGCTGCCTGGACTCCTTCTTATGCAGCCTCCTATATCTTTAAAGCAGCAACAGGAGAGGAATGGTGGTATGAGAGATCCCCTTGGCCACTCCAACTGAAACTTTAACAAGTTGATCAACAAAGGATAACTCAACAAAGGATTCCTTGCTTAACACAGAAGCATACCTGAGAGACCCGTGCACTGAAGCACCTAAAGGTGGACAACCAGGAATAAAAGGGGAGGTGAGAAAGGAGGCGAGACCATGGACACAGCCCTGCAGTTGGGAGCTGGCAACCAGCTTGGCCGAAGAGCGGAGGAAGCCAGTGGTAGAAGACGCTTCCTTCGGCCAGGAGGAGCAGAGTCCTGTGGGTTTTCCGTCAGGATGAGTGGTGCGAATAGTGGCTGACCCAGCAGAGACTCCTGGGCAAAAGCACAGCATAGGGGTTCTGCCAAGGCTGTCCACTTTCAGGTGGTGGCGTTTCAGACAAATAAACCAGGCCACAGAGCCCTGCTGTCCCTTGGACTCCCAAAACTCACCTCCAGTTGCCACTGGTGTGGGGTCAAGTAGCATGTTATCTGTAACCCGAGAGCTATTACAGTAGAATCGCTGTTTCCCTCTGTGATTGATCCCTAGGTGGGGAGACCCCGTAGAGGTCCAGTGTTACCATTATGGTAAGAGCAAAACAAATCTTACCCCCAAGCAGTGCTGCTGTACTGAGGAAAGAGGTGGAGGTCAGCTCTGGGAGGTCATAGAGATAAAAATCTTGTGATTCAGCACCACCTACTGGAAAGTAGTAGAAAAATCTCTTCAGAGAAAGCTGCTAGAGAAAGGTCCAGAATACAATAGATGCTTAGACAGAGGAGACTAGCAAATACCATGAATAGCCACAGTAATGAGGAAACTCAGAAAGAAAATGAAAAGTCTCCAGAAAGCAAGCTGGAACACATGGAAATGTGTGATATAAGTAACAGTTCTGAAATACTCAACTAGATGTGAGAAAATACAGAGAGACAATTCAATGCACTAGAGTGCTTTACCAAAGTGAGTACTTTACCAAAGACATTGAAATTTTACAAAAGAACCAATCAGAAATCCTGGAAATGAAGAATGCAAGAGATTAGAAGTGAACTACTGAGTATAGAAAACAGAGCTGACTAGATGGAGAAAAGGATTAGCGACATCAAAAATAGAAATCTAGAAATGATGCAGAAAGAAGAGAGAGACCTGAACATAAAAAAAAAAAAAAAAAAGAGCTCTACAAGAACTATCTGAGGGGCTGCAAACGGCCAGTGTCTCTGAGACTCTATTGATTCAGCAACAAGGTTGTTAATCTTTCCATGATAATAGGCAATTCTCAGATAAGGAGAATGGATCACATTCCAGGTTAACTCCTTTGCCCCCAGGTGCACAACTCTCAGCCAGGTTAGAATATGCTTTCTCTAATAAGTACAGAACAATCACAGTTAATAGAGCATGATTAATATTTCTGCCCCTAACACTCCCAGGGCCAGACTGAAAATAAAAATAAATTGGGGAACATTCACCTGGAATTACTATCTGAGGTCCAGCTGAGGAGGAGAGTTATATCAAGGAAGGACAGAAAACACCTGAAGAATGATAGGAAGGGCAAGTGTGAGGAGGGATTTTTTGGCTACAGGAGGGTTATTTCCCTGAGAAGATCAAGGTCTAGAACCCAGGCTGGGCTCCACATCTGGGACCACCAGAGTCGAGACCAGTGGCCCATATAACATCCAGCCATGAAAGGCATCAGGGCTTCTGGCTGCCCAGAAAATTGGAGCCTGTAGACTGGAGCTGGTCAGAGAGTCATGGGTTCGATTCCAGGTCATGAACATATACCTCAGTTGCAGACCCAATCCCCAGCCCTTAGTAGAGGCAAGTGTGGGAGGCAACCAATCCATGCATCTCTTTCACATAGGTGTTTCTCTCCCCCTCACTTCTCTCCCCCTCACTCCCTCTCCTCCACTCTCTCTAAAAAAACCAATGGGAAAAAAAATATCCTAGAGTGAGGATTAAAAAAACCCCACACCCCACAAAACCAAGAAAAATGTCTAACTATCTAACATGACAATTTAAAGAATTAGAAAGAGAACAACAAGAAAAGTCCTGAGCAAGTAGAAAGAAGGAAAGAATAAAAATCAGAACCGAGAGTAAATGACACAGAGACTTAAAAAAATACAAAAGATTAATGAAATTAAGAGCTGGTTCTTCGAAAAGGTAAATGACATTGATGAACCTTTAGCCAGACTAGAAACAGAGAAAGGACCCAAATAAATAGAATCGGAAACAAAAGAGGTGAAATGAAGTAACAACTGACACCACAGAAATACAAAGGATTATAAGAAAATACTATGAACAACTATATGCCAACAAGCTGGGACAAAATGGACAAATTCTTAGAAAAATACAACCTTCCAATACTGAATCAAGAAGAAAACCTGAATAGGCTGATAACAACTGGTGGAATTGAAGCAGTAATAAAAAAAAAAAAAAACTCTCCGCAAACAAAATCCCTGGACTGGATGGATTCACAGGGGAGTTTTAACAAATATTCAATTTACCATAGCGAAGATCAGGAAACAGCCTAAGTGCCCATCAGCAGATGAATGGATTAGAAAACTGTGGTATATCTACACAATGGAATATTATGTTGCTGTAAGGAATTCTTACCATTTGCAACAGCATGGATGGAACTGGACAGCATTATGCTAAGTGAAATAAGCCAGTCAATGAAAAAAAAATACCACATGATCTCACTCATTTATGGATAATAACGACCATTATAAACTGATGAACAAAAATAGATACTGAGGCAGAGCACCATTGAACAGACTGTCAAACTACAGCAGGAAGGCCGGGGAGGGTTGGGAGGGGGGGGGGCGGTAAGAGATCAACTGAAGGACTTGTATGCATGCATATAAGCATAACCAATGGACACAAGACACTGGGGGGTAGGGGAGGCCGGGGGAATGTCAAGGGGGAAAAAAAAAAGGAGACATATGTAATACTCTTTGTAATACTTTAAGCAGTAAAACAATATATATATATATATATAATACTACAAAGAAAGAGAATTACAGGCCAATAGATGCTAAAATCCTCAACAAAATATTAGCAAATCAGAACCAGCAATATATTAAAAAGATCATATGCATGACCAAGTGGGATTTATTCCACTGATGCAAAAATGATATAATATTTGTAAATCAATAAATGTTGCCGGAACCGGTTTGGCTCAGTGGATAGAGCGTCGGCCTGCGGACTGAGGGATCCCGGGTTCGATTCCGGTCAAGGGCATGTACCTGGGTTGCGGGCACTTCCCCAGTGGCGGATGTGCAGGAGGCAGCTGATCGATGTTTCTCTTTCATCGATGTTTCTGACTCTCTGTCTCTCTCTCTTCCTCTCTGTAAAAAATCAATAAAATATGTTTAAAAAAAAACAAAAAATAAATGTGATACACCACATAAACAAGTTGAAAGACACAAATCACATGATCATATCAATAGATGCAGAAAAAGCATTCGACAAAATCCAACATCCATTTTTAAAAATATATATATTTTATTGATTTTTTACAGAGAGGAAGGGAGACGGAGAGAGAGTCAGAAACATTGATGAGAGAGAAACATCGATCAGCTGCCTCCCGCACACCTCCCGCTGGGGATGTGCCCACAACCAAGGCACATGCCCTTGACCGGAATCGAACCTGGGATCTTTTAGTCTGCAGGCCGATGCTCCATCCACTGAGCCAAACCGGTTACGGGTCCAACATCCATTTTTTTATACAAATTCTAAGTAAAGTGGGAATAAAGGGGTCATACCTCAACATAATAAAGGCCATATATGCCAAACCTACAGTGAATCAATGGGCAAAAACTAAAACCATTTTTCCTAAAAACAGGAGCAAGACAGGGTTGTCCACTGTGGGGCATGGCTATAGTGTTTTGGCCAGGTTCAAGCCTCGGACTAATGAAAGGACAGGGTCCTCTCATTGCCACGTGCAAGTCCCAGCTGGAAGGGCAGGGCCCTCCTAGCACAATCATAGCCAATGGCTGTGGTTGTAAGCTTGAACCTATGGTCCCAACACGTGGCCCCATGTGCCTTGTGCTAGAGTTCAGGTGCATGTAGTTGAGTGAGGTTGAAACTCACGAGAATGCTGTAAACAACTTGATCACGCCCCTACTTTGCCTCGTGGCATCTGCTATAAAATAAAGAAACGGCTTGTGGGCACTGGCACTGTCTCCTCATCAGGGAGCAGCGTCCCACCGAGACCCAGCTTTCATACTCTTGTCTGTCTTTTCTCAATCCTTTCACCCCCGCCACTCAGGATCACCTTTGGCCGTAACAGTCCACTTTCACCACTCTTCTTCAACATAGTACTGGAAGTCCTAGCCACAGCGATCAGACAAGAAGAAAAATTAAAGGCATCCAAAAGAGAAAGGAGGATGTTGCCCTAACCGGTTTGGCTCGGTGGGTAGAGCAGAAGCCCACGGACTAAAGAGTCCGGGTTTGATTCTGGTCAAGGGCATGCACCTTTGTTGTGGGCTTGATCCCAGTAGGGAGTGTGCAGGAGGCAGCTGCCAGATGTTTCTCTCTCATTGATGTTTCTAACTCTCTGTCCCCGATGAACAAAACAGATCCAGAGCCCAGCTGGTCTAGCTCAGTGGTTGAACGTCGACCTATGAACCAGGAGGTCTTGGTTCAATTCCTGGTCAGAGCTACATGCTGGCATTTCAGGCTCAAACCCCAGTGGGGGCATGCAGGAGACAGCCAATCAATGATTCTCTCTTATCTTTGTTTCTCCCTCTCCCTTCTTCTCTGAAATCAATAAAAATATATATTTTAAAAAAACAGATCCAGAGACATTGAAGCATGCAACAGACTGCTGTGTTTCAGAGGGAAGCAGAGGAGGAGAAGGGACTAACCAATGAACTTATATGCATAGCCCAGGGACAGACAATAGTGCAGGGAAGGCCTGGAGAGGGTTAGGGAGCAAGGTGGAGGGGGTCAATGGGGGTCAAAGTATTACAAAGGGGACATCTGTAATACTTTCAACAATAAAGATAAATTAACCCTTTGAGTGCCAACCAATATCCTAGGAACTATGCTAAAATTGCCAAGGCATTTTTGCTGATTTTACAGCAGTTTAGGAAAAAAAATTATGAATCGCAAGTAAATGAAGTTACATATCCAAAAACTTAAGGGAACCTTTACTACATTTGTTTTCATCTTTGACATATATTGTTTGCTGATTGTATTATAAAATACTAGTAGAAAAAAAATTGCCGATAGCGCTCCGGGCACTTTTGGCAAAAGACAGGAGGAGCGCAATCGCGCTCCCCGGCACTCAAAGGGTTAAAAAAAACACACACAAAAAGAATAAGCCAAAAAAAAAAAAAGATTTTCCCGAAATGTAAATGGACCCTAATAAAGTGGCACAGAGTTGCAGATTGGATCAAAAAACAAAATCCAGCCAGGCCATTTTTGCGCAGCAGTTGAGCTTTGACCCCTGTTGGGGGCATGTAGAAGGCAGCTGATGTTTCTATCTCTCTGTCACTCTCTTCCTCTCTCTCAAATCAATAAAAACATATTAAAAAATAAAACAAACCAACCCAACCATATGCTGCCTTCAAGAGACAAATCTAAGCTGCAAAGACAAAGGTATTTTCAAAATAAAAGGGTAGAAAATGATTCTCCAAGCAAATAACATCCACAGAAAAGCATGTGTAGCCATACTTATATCTGACAAAATAGATTTCAAGATAACAGGAGACAAAGATGGACATTTTATAATGCTAAAGGGGCACTACATCAAGAAAACAGAACACTTCTTAATACATGTGAACCCAATCAGGGAGCACCAAAATATATAAAGCAAGTATACGCAGAACCTAAGGGAGAAACAGATCAATATACAATCACAGGTGGGGACCTTAACACTACATCAACAGCTGTAGATACATCATCCAAACAGAAAATCAATAAAGGAATATCGGCCTTAAATGACACACTAGACCAGTGGTCGGCAAACTGCGGCTCGCGAGCCACATGCAGCTCTTTGGCCCTTTGAGAGTGGCTCTTCCACAAAATATCACGTGCGGGCGCACACGTACAGTGCGATTGAAACTCCGTGGCCCATGCGCAGAAGTCGGTTTTTGGCCTGGGCGAGTCTATTTTGAAGAAGTGACTTTAGAAGAAGTGGGGGGTGATGGGAGACAAGGCGCAGGGGAGGCGCGCGCTTCATGCACAAGTTGAGTGAGCCAGTCAGTCAGCAGTCTCATTGTGCAGTGGTTAGTGCTTGTCGCGTCCGCAAATCGCGCGGGGGTGACAAAAGTATAAAGTTACCTGTGTTTTTTCCAACCAGCTGCAAATCCTACAGGTATTTTTGTCATCAATTTAAGAATTGTAATTATTTTGTGTTGGTGGCTTTATTATTATTTTAGCAAAGGCCAGCTTAGGAGTACCCTAATTAAGTTAATAACAATGTACCTACCTATATAGTTTAAGTTTAAAAAATTTGGCTCTCAAAAGAAATTTCAATTGTTGTACTGTTGATATTTGGCTCTGTTGACTAATGAGTTTGCCGACCACTGCACTAGACCAAATGGGCATAACTGACATTTATAGAGACTTTCATTCCAGTACATCAGGTTATACATTCTTCTCCAGTGCACATGAAACATACTCAAGGATAGACCATATATATTAGATCACAAAACTAGCCTCAACAAATTCAAGAAGCTTAATCTTTGCCCTAGATGGTTTGGCTCAGTGGATAGAGTGTCAGCCTGTGGATTAAAGGGTCCTGGGTTCGATTCCAGCCAAGGGCACATGCCTGGGTTGTGGGCTTGAACCCCCAGTGTGGGATTTACAGGAGGCAACCAGTCAATGATTCTCTCTCATCATTGATGTTTCTATCTCTCCTTTCCTCTCTGAAAGCAATAAAAAAAGAAGCTTACGCTTATACCAAGCATATTTTCTCACCAGGATGCCTAGAAATTAGAAATCAACTGCAAAAAGGAAGTAAAGAAACTCACAAACACACTACTAAAAAATGACTGGGTCAAAGAAGAAATAAAAGGTGAGATCAAAAGATACATAGAAACAAATGAGAATGACAATACGACATATCAAAACTTCTGGGATGCAGCAAAAGCACTAGTAAGAGGGAAGTTTACATCATTACAAGCCTATCTCAAGAATCAAGAGAAATCACAAGTAAACAACCTAACATTACATCTTAAAGTACTAGAAAAAGAAGAACAAAAGCAATCCAAAGTCAGCAGAAGAAAGGAAATAAAACTGCAAATGTGCATTCTTATAATTTGTTTTCCTATAGTTACTGATTGACCTGAGGGTTTAATGAATAATTGTCCACCACTGTCTCACAGATGGTTAATGTATCAGTCTCCAAATGTGGACTGGCTGAAGGACAGGGTCTGGACACTTTTCTTTTTACCACTTCTCTGGTCATCCATCTTTGTTTGGTGTTCAGGTTTCTAATTTTCTCTAGAATCTGTCCTTTGATTCTTAGCTCAAGTCCTATTTGGTAAATTGGCTCTCAAAGAACCTATTTGGCATAGGGTTATTCCTTTATTCATTTAGTAATTTAGAAACATTGTAATGATTCAGAATTTAGGTTTACCTCCTCTCCTGGAAGCAAAAAGCTATAGTAAGACAGCCACATTTGGTAGATAGCTTCAGTCTGAATTATTCATTCAACACATATTTATTGTCACCTATTATGTGCTAGGCCAAGGTCAACTACTGAAGATAAAGTGGAGTACAAAATTGTCCATTCCCCTATGGAGATTATAATGAAATCAATAAAAACAAGATATTAATGAGTACCTAGTATCTCAGATCCACTTCGAGGAAAACAAAATGAAGACAGGGTCCCTGCTTTCTTCTGCAGGTAGTTAAGGCACAATACTGAACAAAATTTAACACCAAAATTACGTGTCTCAGGTGCAAGTGCCTTAGTAGATAGGAGAGGAAGGAAGGCCGGATAGTGAGAAAGGATTTCTGAAAGGGAAAACATATCTAAAGGTGAGTAGGATGGGGAAGGGGGTACTTTGGGGACAGCCACGAGGAACCGGGACTTGAGTCTGAAAATGGAGACAGACATTGCAAACCTCTCCACTAGCCTGCTCAGTGGCTGCCCTGGCCCCAGGCCCTACACTGGGATGTTCCAAAATTATGCTTTTACATGTGGGTACACAGAATCAGCCTTTAGCTCCTATGATCTACCTCATTATTTCCTTATATTCACTTTTTTCTTTACTTGATTAGAGTTCAATTTAGAAGTAGCCCTCCTCTTCAACTTTTAGCTAATCCTATCTTCTGTTGCAAACATAATCCAATTCTAACTGGGAAGCTAAAATATAGTTCATCTGTGAGGGTTCCGCGGGAAATTCCTCTCCCCAAACTGATTATTTGAAAGACCATTATATAAACCCCACCAAGGCACGCGCGGCGTACCGAAACCCGACTTAGTAACTCCCCTCTGTGAACCCACGTTCCCGGTCGGCCCGAATCGGTAGGTTCGCGAGAGGTTGCGGCAAGGAACACAAAGAGGCTGACTTCACCGAGGGCACCCGATTTCAAAGTGAGGGCTGCAAAGAACCGTTGTGGGGTGTCTGAAGAAGCCGCTAGGGAAAGGGTCCTCATGGACCGGGGTAAGGGGACTGGCACCCGCCGTCTGGGCTAGGGTCTCGCAGCCTGCGTTCCCATCTGCAGCGCTGTAACAACCCGGCGCGACCGACCGACTCTGCAAGCTTCCCAGGACGGCTCGGGAGCCGCAGGGCTGTGCGCGCCACACGGGGCAGGTCTCTCGCGACTCGCGCCCTGGAACACTGACAAGGAACAGGAAGCAGCGGCTAAATCACCTAGAAACCCTAGCGCAGGGGATTTCTAATGACCCAGAAGCCGCGCCCCCCCCGGAACCGGAAGTTTTCACCCAGCACCACTTATTGGCCTGTTAATAAGGGGCGGGGTATCAGAGGAAACTGCAACTCCCAGCATGCAGCGCGGAGTTTCCGGTTTCCGGCCAGAGAACCGGAGTGAGTGTTTACCCCGGCGGCCGTGCGGCCGGGTTCTTTCCGCGGGACGGGTGAGGGCACTGGGCCCCGGGCCGCGTGGGCCCGACTTACGTTGACAAGTTAGCTGGTCCCATGGGAGCGGTGGGGTCGTCGCCAAAGAGATAGTGTCTTCCCCACTACTAGCTGCTTGTGACCTTGTGCAGGTGACTTTCTGGGTCTTGGTTGCTCGGTCTGTAATAGGTGGACGATAATGCCTGCCTCAGGGAACGATTGTGAGGATTAAATGAGATGTGGTATGTAAAAAAACCTATTCCCTCCCCTGTCATGAATCTGGAGATGGAAGGTACCTTGAGGATGGCTTGGGGCCTGTTGAGCAGCCTGCCAACCTCACAACCTTTTCTTTCCTCGTCCCTACTAGAGCCTTTTGAAGCAATGGTGATTATAACCAGGGCTTTTCTTGCCCTGAAAGGTTATTCCACCCTCAGAATTTCTGGTACATTTTTTGGTACCCATATGTGCCAGGCACTGGGACAGTAATGGCAAAAAAAAAAAAAAAAAAAAAATCTAACCTTTGCTTTCAAGGGCCCCCAAGAAAGGGTTGGGGTGGTGTGAGATTGGGAAGTAAATAGATATTTGTAACTCTTTGCCCTGAAAGAATGTGGGGACAACAGAGGAAAGGGAAAGAGAAGAGGTGGTATTTGTGTTGGTCTTGGTAGGAGCTTGCTCTTTTGCAAAGAGGACAAAGAGGAATTACAAGCAGAGTTAACAGTTGATTGGGAGTGTAAAGTGGGGGAGCTTTGTTTTGAATGGATGCTTAGTGGGAGTGGACTAGGTTCTGCTGGCAGAGGGAATAGATATGAATGTTTTTGTAATGTAAGCCAGGTTGTGGAGTTTAGATTTATTCATAGAGGTGATTTAGAGTCATTGGAGATTTCTAAGCAGAGGAGTAACTTGATCAGATGTGTGTTTTTAAATGTGTTGGGTGGCAGCATGGATGCTTGATAGCAAGAGGCAAGAGTCAGAGAACTTGTTATAAAGCTCTTGTAATAGTTCAAGCAAGGTATGTGATGGAAATCAGAAATGAGGAGTGCACATAAGGGAGAGGGTTGGATGATCTCATTTGAACCTCACAATATTCCTATTAGGTGGGCTGGTGTTTTTATGTCTACTTTAAAGATGGAGAAACTGAGGCCTACAGAGCTGAAGTTCCTTGCCGCCCATCATGGAATGAGTAAAGAGAGGGACCCCAGATTCTAGTTCTGGCTTGGTGCTGCATCCTGTGCTTTTCCATCAGTGTCACACTGAATTAACTCTCATTCAGCCTTTTGGTGGGGTGTGGGTGGAGTAGGGTGGTGATCTGTCCTTTAACCACTAAGGGCTCATTTTCTTTACAGGGAGAAAGAGAGAGCGTGAAAGAGAGAGGATGTCTCTCTCAGATTGGCACCTGGCAGTGAAACTGGCTGACCAGCCACTTGCCCCAAAGTCTATTCTTCGGTTGCCAGAGACAGAGCTGGGAGAATACTCACTGGGGGGCTATAGCATTTCATTTCTGAAGCAGCTTATTGCTGGCAAACTCCAGGAGTCAGTTCCAGACCCTGAGCTGATTGGTGAGTCTCAGTGAACTAGAGATGGGCTGCTGCTCTGATCTCTTTTTGGGGAGGATACTTCAGGAATTACAAGGGTAAATTAAGAATTTGGGATTTGTTGCCTCATGATGTTAATACTAAAGAGAAGTGAATTTTGGGTGAAAAGAAGCACAAATCAAGTAATAAAACTAGCCCTGGCCAGTTTTGCTCAGTGGTACAGGGGTGGGCAAACTTTTTGACTCGAGGGCCACAATGGGTTCTTAAACTGGACCGGAGGGCCGGAACAAAAGCATGGATGGAGTGTTTGCGTGAACTAATACATGTTAACACTGCTGCTGGTGAAGGAGCGGAGGGGAGAGCAAGAGAACCCTCTGCTCTTTCGGCTCCGCGGGCCGGATAGAACAGCTGACCGGGCCGGATCCGGCCCCCGGGCCGTAGTTTGCCCACGGCTGGGTTAGAATGTCAGCCTGGGGACTGAAGGGTCACAGATTTGATTCCTGGTCAAAGGCATGTACCTCAGTTGCAGGTTCAACCCCTGGCCCTGGCTGGGGCAAGGTGGGAGGCAACCAATTAATTTGACTCTCTCATGTCGATATTTCTCTCTCTCATCCTCTTGCTTCCCTTCCACTCTGTCTAAAAATCAATGGGAAAAGTGTACTCGGGTAAGGATTTAAAAGTAAAACTATTGGTTGCCATTTTAGTTGTGTTATTATACTGAACTACTTTATCACAAAGTTTTTAACCATGATGTTGAATTCTTTCTCTGAAAGAGCAAGAATTTGGGGTGGGATAGGGAAGGAGGAGATGGTTAGGGAAAGCCCTCCAGCATATGGCATTTTGAGTTTGGTCCTAAGGAATTATGAAAAAGATTTTTGTTTGGTTGATTAGTTAGAGGAAAGCAGTAAAAAGGAAAGGAAGGTAGCAAGGCCATTCTAGGTGGAGGAAGAAGGAATTAAATATAACAACTAAATTATATTATAAAAATTTATAATAGCGAAGCGATCCAACAGACAAAAAGTGTGTTTTTAGTCATAAAAACACTTCGTTCAGCCCAGTCAGTGTGGCTCAGTGGTTGTGGGTTGATCCATGAACCAGGAGGTCACAGTTCGCTTCCTGGTTAAGGCACGGGCTTGGGTTGCAGCCAGACCCAATCCCCAGTAGGGGGCATGGAGGCAGACCATCCATGATTCTCTCTTACTGATGTTTCTATCTCTCTCCCTCTCCCTTCCTCTCTGAAATTAATAAAATACATTTAAAAAAGAAAATATTGGGTTTATCTGTTGTTGCATTTTCCCATTTATCTAAGTTGAGCAGTCTCCACAATGTTAAGCTCTAGAGTTTTTTTTTCTTTTAATATATTTTACTGATTTTTTACAGAGAGGAAGGGAGAGAGATAGTTAGAAACATGGATGAGAGAGAAACATCGATCAGCTGCCTCCTGCACATCTCCTACTGGGGATGTGCCTGCAACCCAGGTACATGCCCTTGACCGGAATCGAACCTGGGACCTTTCAGTCCACAGGCCGAGGCTCTATCCACTGAGCCAAACCGGTTTCGGCTAGAGTTTTCTTAAAGTACATAGATCCTGTATTTTATGAGTTTGTACTTGCTAACAATTGTTATTAAAATGTATTTATTAAGACTACTTTGTAAGCATTTATTATTCTCCAGCTATTTGTTTAATCAAAATAAGATTCTTAGGAGACAGAAAACACCTAAATTGTTTTGAGGGGCAAAGTATAAATGGACAGTTCTTTTTTTTTTTAGATCTGATCTACTGTGGCCGGAAGCTAAAAGATGACCAGACCCTTGACTTCTATGGCATTCAACCTGGGTCCACAGTCCATGTTCTTCGCAAGTCCTGGCCAGAGCCTGATCAGAAACCAGGTGACTGGCAGTTGGTCCTTAGACAGGCAGAGCTTCAGTAGTGTCAAGGGAAGCGTTTGTAGGTTTTTGAGGCACAGGTCTGGGTGGATAGAATAAAGGAGTGATTTACTGAAATGGTAATAGAGAATGTCTTCATTACGTATTGGGTTGGACGGCATTGATAAAACAAAATGCAGTTTTGATCTTGTGGCCAACACCACTAACAGATGGGAATTTCGTTTCTCTACTTTTTAAGTTCATTATCCACTGTTTTAATGGGGTGAGAAGTGTGTGTATATTTAAACTCCTTTAGGTTAATAGTTTATTTCTCGGTGAACTTTGTATCTTTTTGTTATTGTTCTTATTAGAAAAAAGCTGGGGCCCTGGTCAAGGTTGCGGGTTTGATCCCCAGTCAGGGGACATAAAGAATCAATCAAGGAATACATAAATAAGTGGGACAACTTGATGTTTCTTTCTCCCTTTCCCTCTCTTAAATCAATAAATAAAAAAGAGAAAAATAAAAAAGCTGGGAAATCTTGGCATTCCTCTAATGCAGCATTTTCAACCAGTGTGCCACAAGAATTTTTAAAACATGCAATACCTGACTGACTTCTTTTCTTTTAGATTGTCAAATGAAAAAATGACAATAGCCAACACAACAATAGCTATCCAGTTGAATGGATCAATTACACAGGAGTGAGCAAAAGTGGGTTTACAGTTGTTCATGGGGAAAAAGATATAAAAATATATAACATAACTGCAAATCTACTTTTGTCCATCCCCATACCTTTTTTTTTTTGTTGGATTAGCAAAAAATACATTTTTTAGTGTGCCGCAGAATTTTAGTTTGTGTGCCATCAGATGGCACAGGTTGAAAATCGCTGCTCCAATGCTGTAGTTCTCTTGTTGGCAAATTTTCCAGCAAACTTCTTCAGGCAGTGACTTGTTTAGTCAGCTCATTTCCTCCTGCTATAGTGGGAATGTATTTTTCTGAAACTTGAAAATATTCGAATAGTATTAAAGTAGCTCTTAGAGAAAACATACAAAAACCTCTAATATATTTTGGATTTATTAATAAAAGGTGCTGCTTGGAATTTATCATTTAAATTTTACATCTGTGTTTTAAAAGCCTCCCCAACAATAAAGCTATGTTATATAAACTGTTAAACTGTCAGTTTGATATTTTTATAATGTTCATGATTGCTATGACTAGTTCTCAGCTGGAAATTTACCCTCTTTTCAATTCTAAACATAAAGGAGAAAGACCTTTCGCACACTGATGGGAAGTGAGAAAGGGAAAGGTAGTCTTTGAAATCCAGAGGTTGGCCTGATCCTCAGTTAGGCCTTGGAACATTAACCATTTCCAATCACCAATATCTACAAGGCCACTCAGGGACCATAGTGGAGCAAGACAAAAATAAGAGCCCTCTCATTTACCTGAACATTGTCCAGATCACAAAATTACAAAATATCCCTGTATCCCTGCTATTATGAGTGATTACTGCTTCTTTCCAATTATACTTTGCCCTTCTCTAGTTTTCCTCTAGGTAAGAATTATTAAGATACCCAGTCATAAAATCACCTCACTTCCTGACAGCATCCAATTTAAAGCAAAATTCCACTTCCTTAATCTTCCCCCAGGGAATCCGAGAGCATTCTCCTCTGTAAGAAGCAGTAAGTTCAATTTGTGCAACTGCAAGAGAGCCCCTCTGGTCTTTGGCTGGAGGGCATTGACAGAAGGAAAGTAACATTTGTTGCTTCTTCCAGCCAGATTGTGTCTCCTTGCTTTTTCATTTCATAATTACAGTGGCCCTGCAGGATAGGTAACAAAATTAGCATTTTATAGATGAGCAAAAAGAGAATTAAAAGGACAGTTATTCAAGGGCACCTACTTAGAAAATGAATGCAAGAGCTGGGATGTTAATGCAGGTTTTCCTGGCTCAAGAGGCCATGTTCTTTTTACCGGGCTGGCTGCCTCCCACTTCCAAAAAGTGAGATTAGCTCAGAGATATCATAGAGACAACCATGACTCTTAGCTGATTATCAGTTTAAGATATTAAGAGTCCCACCCTAACTGGTTTGGCTCAGGGGATAGAGCGTCGGCCTTTGGACTGGTCCCAGGTTCGATTCTGGTCAAGGGCATGTACCTTGGTTGTGGGCACATCCCCAGTAGGAGGTGTGCAGGAGGCAGCTGATCAATGTTTCTCTCTCATCGATGTTTCTACCTCTCTATCCCTCTCCCTTCCTCTCTGTAAAAAAATCAACTATATATATATATATATATATATATATATATATATATATATATATATATTTTTTAAAGTGTTTTCTTAAAAAAAAGATATTAAGAGTCCTTTTCTCCTCCCTCTGCCTGGAGATTTATTTTGGAAACAAATGGACTTCTTGTTAGGAAGTAAAAATAACTTTTAGACCTGGAAAAAAAACTGTTTTGTGACAGCATTTTAGATATTGTATCCTTGAGTGCTCTTCCAAAAGGAAGCACATTTTGTTTCCCTGCCAGATTAGCACCTGTAGGAGGAGAATCTGTCAGACCTTCCTTTCCCACCTGGATCCCTTTGGTGTTTCTCCCTGTAAGGTTACAAATCTCTTCAGGATCTCCTTTAGCCTCCTATTTGAGCAGGGATGTGTATCCCAAGTTCTAGCCACAACAAAAGACTTGCTGTTTCTTCAGAACACCTCATATTATTTCTCCATGCCTTTACACATGTTCTTGCTTAAACGTGGACTACCTTCGCTCCCTAATAAACATCAGCTCTTCCTTAAATACCCTCTTCAAATGGTCTCTCCTGGGAGACAACTCTGTGTTCTAGCTGTTCCTCTCAGTAATGGCTGTCTGCCTCCTGTTCCTAGTGCTGGGTCTGCATCTTTGGCTGAGGTCCTCAGCATGGTATTTTGTAATAGTGTGGTTTTTGTTTGGTCTAGTCCTCTTTCTCCTGCTGTCCTAAGAGTTCCCTGATGTCAAGGACTCTTATTTTTTACATTCTTGTGCCTTGCCCAAAACTAAGCATGGAGTAAATGCTTAGTATGTGTTTGTTGAATGAATAAATTAGGTAATTTACTTAAGATAAATATTTTTAGGAGAGATAATTCTCACAATTAGAACTATAGGTAAAGATGTAGTTCTACATGGTGATGCCCCTGGAGTTTGACACAATCTACACAATCACTAGTATCTATCCTAGGTGAGGGTAACCACACTTCTAAAAGTGTGACCCAGAGTGAACTTTTTACATACTCCCCCTTCTTTTACCTACATTTCTACACTTATGAAATGGGCTGATGTCCTAGGTAGTAAAGCAACCAAGTAAAACTAAGACAACTGCTAAACTTTCCCATGTATGTGATTCATAGTGTCCAGAAATAAAAGAAAGAACTTTGAGTCCTAGTGAAAGGCGATATCAAGCATGTGATGAAAGTTTGTTAAGAAGCCTAGAAGTACAGTGTATATTCTTGGTCCCTCTTGTATTTTTTTAAAATATATTTTATTGATTTTTTACAGAGGAAGGGAGAGGGATAGAGAGTTAGAAACATCAATGAGAGAGAAGCATTGATCAGCTGCCTCCTGCACACCCCCTACTGGGGATGTGCCTGCAACCAAGGTATATGCCCTTGGCTGGAGTCGAACCAGGGACCCTTCAGTCCACAGGCCGACGTTCTATCCAGTGAGCCAAACCAGCTAGGGCTCCCTCTTGTATTTTTTAAAAAATTAAAAATATTAAGGAAGCCTGAAAGAAAATATCAAAGAGAAAACAATATTTCTTTTAACATATTGTGTCAGTGTAGCTCAAGCATGTCAAACTTGCAGCCCGCGGGCCGCATGTGATCCACAACGAATATTTTTGCGCCCCAGCCAATACAATGGTATGTAAGAAACATTTTAATAAAAATTTCATAATTTTTACAATATCCTGTTATATATAATTATTGTTTTTTTTTTAATATATTTTATTGATTTTTTACAGAGAGGAAGGGAGAGAGATAGAGAGCCAGAAACATCGATGAGAGAGAAACATTGATCAGCTGCCTCCTGCACATCTCCCACTGGGGATAGGCCCGCAACCCAGGTACATGCCCTTGACCGGAATCGAACCTGGGACCTCTCAGTCCGCAGGCCAACGCTCTATCCACTGAGCCAAACCGGTTTCGGCAGATATAATTATTAATAACAAACTAAAACGTTCGCTAATGACTGATTACTATAATGGTGTTTCATTCATTTCCTGTACACGCCTTATGGGCAGGCACACCATTTCTCTCCACTAATACTAGCAGCGAATATTTTAGCAGCCGATTGCCACGCCGTTAGTCTTGTACGGAATTGTTTTGTGTGCGCAACAGGAAATATTTCACTTTTGGAGAACAAGAAACATGTTTATTTGCATTACGCTTATTAATTTGTGTAATTCAGTGTCTGGTAAGTTAATGTTTAAGAAAAAATATTAATTTTTATTAAAATGTTCTATTATATGTTAACGATTACTCATTTATTTCAGCTCTTTGTATTCAGCATGTCTTGATCGAAATAAACCTACGTTTCTATGAAAATTGAAGCTTTTTTTTTTTTGCGGCGCATATAAACTTAAACCTTGTTTATTTGGTCCATGTTAGCCTTTGAATTTGACATGCTTGGTGTAGCTCTATATTGTTCAAATGGCTTGCAGCACTTAGTATTTTAAAGTATTGTGTAAAGTACTGAGTTGGTTATACCTGTGTAAGAAGTCTAGAATTCCTGCAGTGGGGTGTTGATCAGAACAGTTTCTTTCATGTGATAAGATTCCCCTCTCCTAGAACTTGGACTAATTATCACTGAAGATGCTTAAAAGGGCAGTTTTTACATCTGTGTCGTAAGTGGGTTTTCTTCAATGGGCATTCACATTCTTAGTGGGATGATGAGGGAGGGAACCTGCAGACCAAGCTGTACCTGGACACATGTTCTGTGTCTGCAGCACTGGCAGGGCCTGGGCTGTAGGTTAATTGTGTGTCTTGTCCACAGAACCTGTGGACAAAGTGGCTGCCCTGCGGGAGTTCCGGGTGCTGCACACTGCCTTGCACAGCAGCTCTTCCTACAGGGAGGCGGTGAGTTTGTAGTACAGCCCCTGCCTAAGACTCTTGCCAGGCCTGCAAGAGAGAATGTGAATGTTGGAGAGTGGTGTAGAGTGGGAGCTGGGAGCCTGTTGCCATGGCTACGAAGAGTTCCTTGAGGAGTTTTTGCCGTGTGTGGGTCTCAGTAGAGTCCCCTCCAACCCCCATCTTCCCCCAAGGAGGCTGTATCAGCTAGGTATTGTTGATTTCCATCTAATGAAAATGATACAACCTCTCCTGATATTGGCCTCACAGAATGAATATGATTACAGCCAAAGGATCCGCATATGGTTTCTGCTGGTCATTCTTGGAATTTGTCTGAACTGCCTTCCCGTTGCTCCTTCCCTGGATTTCCTTACTGGGAAATACACTGATGTCTTTCTATAGGAGAGTTGATAAGCAAAAAATAAGACTGCTGAAACTTCCCTATGAATATGAAATGATAATTCTACAGTGATTAAAAAGAACTTGGGCCCTAGCTGATTTGGCTCAGTGGATAGAGCATCGGCCTGCGGACTGAAGGGTCCTGGGCTTGATTCCGGTCAAGGGCACGCACTTTGGTTGCAGGCCAGACCTGGAAGGCAACCAATCGGTGTGTCTCTCTCACATCTATGCTTCTCTCTTTGTTTCTCCCCTTCCCTTCCTAGAAATGAATGGAAAAATATCCTCGGGAGAGGATTAACCAAAATAAAATAAATAACTTGGGACCAAAAGAAGCTTTGTTATTGGCTTGTAATAAGAGCTTTTAATTTTGGAAGCTTTAGAAGTATAGATGGGGGAAGGACTAGAGATGGAAGGTTTACTGTGATACTGCCTTTTTAAACAAAATTGTTTTCCCCTCCAGTAAGCCGAAATCTCAGAGAAGTAAAGAGGTTCATTTATTTCCTGGGGCTGTTGTTTTACTGTGGTGGTGCATATGTAGCACTTAGAGGGAGGGAGCACTTCAGCGGAGGGTGGGAATTTGCTGAGTGGATTGAGCTGGTTGGAGCACTCAGTCCTCCTCATTTCTCCTGCAGGTCTTTAAGATGCTCAGCAATAAGGAATCTCTGGATCAGATCATTGTGGCCACCCCAGGCCTCAGCAGTGATCCCATTGCTCTTGGTAAGTACAGACCTGAACTTGAGGCTATAGGAGTTGTTGGAGAAACAGGAACCAGAAAGTGGCAGTCACCCTAAAGAGACTCTTGACCATCTTTTGAAGAATCACTGGTCTTGTTGGGGGAGGGGAGAACCAAGATGTGTTCCATATATCTAGCCTTCCAAGAGCTCTCAGCCCCTCAGAGAAATCATGGCCTGACTAACATCATAAATCAGACTATAAGGATGTCAGATGAGGGCAGCAGTTAGCCCAAACCACAGTAATCAGGGAAGGTTTCCTGCACACCTTGATGGATAAGGAAGAACCCAGAGATACGGGGAAAAGAAGCTGGCGTGTCAGCACACAGTATGTGACTTAGTGCAGGGAGGGTGGCGGGCACTCAGTCGTGCTGCTTGGTGTTCTGTTTCTTCCGCTTCTCACATGGGTGCTTTGTGTCCCCGTGGAGCCAGTTCTCTGAGGCTCTTCTTCCTCCTGGATCTGGCTAAGTGTCAGTCTCGGAGGTGAATCCTGTTCTCCTTAGGGGTTCTCCAGGACAAGGACCTTTTCTCTGTCTTTGCTGATCCCAACATGCTTGATACGTAAGTATACCCATCTTACTACAGAGTTCCCTATTTCTCCTCATATGGTTGCGCCAGAGCCTGATCGTTGCCCTGGATTCTGCTCGTGGAGCCCAGTCCCTGTCTATCCCCAAGTCTACCTTCAGATATGTCAGGAGGTGAGAAAGAGCAGGAATGCTATGTGGGAACAAGACCAAGGGCAGGAACACCTATTGCTGTGGAGGTGAAGCAGGGTCTGAGGGAGGTGGCCTTGTGGGCTAGGCTTGGATTAGCTCTCATTCAGTAGCTATGAAGGATCCTTTAAAGGACAAGAAGCTGGGGAAGGAAGCAGGTGTATCAATCCTTATTGTCTTAGAGCTGTAAGGGCTGGCAGAGGTTATGTCTCTATTTTGCAAGTGAAGAAAACAGCTTTCCCTCTCCTACTCCCCAAGGGAAGAGAAGGGACCTGTCAAAGATGGCCCGGGGAAGTAGTGCTAGAGTTGAGACCAGAAACTGACCCCTGAGCCTCTGAGGCTGTCTTATTCTATCATGCCCAAGGGAAGGTGAGGCATCTACAATAGATCCCAGGACTGAAGGCCTTGCCACTGTTGCTAGGGACAGAGCAGAAGAGGACAAAGTGAACTGGAAGGAGGTGCTGAAGACTGAGGAATTTAAGGGCAGGCACAGGTGGTCTGATAGTTCGGAGGGCCACCCAGACTTTTGTCATGATGAGGGTGCCCTCCTTACTCACACTTGGGTTTCTCCCTGCTCCTGTTCCAGGTTGGTACCTGCTCACCCAGCCCTAGTCAATGCCATTGTCCTGGTTCTGCACTCGGTGGCAGGCAGCACGCCGCTGCCGGGGGCGGACTCCTCTTCCCGGAGCACGCCCTCCAGCTCTTACCGGGACATGCCAGGTGAGTCCCAGGAGGTATGCAGGCCCCCTCAGGAGCCGGCAGTAGCTCAGGAAAATGCTTTACTCAGCAGCTATGTATAGCACTGGCAGAGGGTGTTCCTTGGGAATTCTCGGTTTGAGTCTGGGAGTGCATCTGTCCTGTCATTTTCCAAGGAGAGAGATGAAAATATGAATTTGGAGAGTATCTGAACTGAGATTCTGGAGCTATGCCTGGGCCTTTCTGTTCTTCTTCCTGAAATCTGTTCTCCCTCCTCCAGGTGGTTTCCTGTTTGAGGGGCTCTCTGATGATGAGGACGACTTTCACCCAGTAAGTGGCCTGGCTGCCTGCCCTTTGGGGAACCTGGTACCAGGGATGCTGTCCTCCCTGGGACCCGGAGCCCAATCTGTGAGGTAGTCATAGGCCCTTTAGTGGCCAAGTCTGTGTCATACTATTGCTTTGGAACTTGGCAGCGGAGGCTGAGAGGGTATCTGAGATTGTCACAGGGCCACTTTCCTGATTCTGTATGCCTCTCTTCTCCAGAGAGCCAGGTCCATGCCCTCTAGCAGCACGCCCAGCTCCCGCCCAGCGTCCTTGGGGTACAGTGGAGCTGCCGGACCCCGGCCCATCACCCAGAGCGAGCTGGCCACTGCCCTGGCTCTGGCCAGCACTCCAGAGAGCAGCTCTCACACACCGACTCCTGGCACCCAGGTATGGAGAGAGGGCGGGAAGATGGAGGCTGGGCCCCAGGAGAGAGACTCCCCAGTGGCAGAATGGATTTGCCCTTGCTGAACCTGGTCCTAGATCTGGTTTGAGCTGAACTCTGCCTGGACCCTCATTTCTCACTGTGAGACCGTTTTCTCACTTGCCTTTAGGGCTCAGATGTCGGGGTGTAGCACAGTCCTGATTGATCCTCCTCTTAGTAGTTCAGGACAACCTCCCTCACATAAAGTGCACTTCCCCGCCCCTGAGAGGGACCAGCCCTCAGTGGCCTAAGTGTTCCTGGTGATAGTCACTCCAGCTTCCAGTGCAGAAGTCCTAGGTTAGGTTGGGGGCTCAATTTCATTTCCCTGGAGCGGAAAAGAATGGAGCCCTTCTTGCCCATCTAACGAGCCTTTAGGTACCTCTGTGTGGTTGTCTCATGCAGGCCCCTATTGGGAGGCAATAGTTGGACACCCAGGACCACCGCGAGGTGATGTGACAGCAGTGGGTATGTGCTGGGAGATTGAGATGGTTCTGAGGGTGGCCTTGACCACTGTTTTATCTCTAGGGCCATTCCTCGGGGACCTCACCACTGTCCTCTGGTGTCCAGTCAGGGACTCCCATCACCAATGACCTCTTCAGCCAAGCCCTGCAGCATGCCCTGCAGGCCTCTGGGCAGCCCAGCCTTCAGGTCGGTCTTCCCACTCCTGGTGCCCAGGTGGCTTTCCTGGTTACTTTGGATACCAGGCTTTTTTCTGCTCTCTGGGGGCCTTCCCACTTGGCATGCTTCACTCCAGGAACAGCCCGGGCGTGGTAGTGTAACAGGAGGATACTCCAAGCAGGGGCAGTTGTCCCTGTGACTTCTCCCGCACCCAGTGACCTTGGCCTGACTCCACTGATCACCTGGTTTGGATACTTAGGGTAGTTTTGGTCAGTTGTCATTCTGTGAGCGTTGCCTGAGCACTGAGCATGTAAATACTGAGCCTGGGCCTGGGTCCCATTCCGAGGTAGAGATGAGCTGTCCTCATTCCTGCCACAGAAGGGCGTCAGGCAGTTAGTTACTGAGCTTGGGGAGCAACGGAGCAACGGTGAGAAGCTTGCCCCAGGCTTGAGGTGATAGCCTAGGTCAGACAAAACTTGTCTGAAGAAGGGGTGTTTAAGCTGATTATCAAAGAACTAGTTAGAGCAGTGGTTCTCAACCTTCCTAATGCCACAACCCTTTAATACAGTTCCTCATGTTGCGGTGACCCCCAACCATAAAATTATTTTTGTTGCTACTTCATAACTGTAATTTTGCTACTTTTATGAATCGTAATGTAAATATCTGATATGCAGGATGTATTTTCATTGTTACAAATTGAACATAAAGCATAGTGATTAATCACAAAAACAATATGTAATTATATATGTGTTTTTCGATGGTCTTAGGCGACCCTGTGAAAGGATTGTTCGACCCCCAAAGGGGTTGAGACCCACAGGTTGAGAACCGCTGAGTTAGAGGTTAACCAGGCAGGGAAGGGGGTGTTGGGGTGGAGGGATGGTGTCCAGGCATGTGTGGAACAGGGACATGTGACAAACTCAGAACTGCAAGGCCCTAGGCAGTGTCCTCGTGGAGAAGATCTTGAGATATAGAGCCAGGGAAAAGGGCAGCAGGTGCCTGCCTGAGTGTGAGGACCAGAGTGCCTGGTAAGGTAACTAGGCTTGATCCAGTAATCACTAGGGAGCCGTGGGAGGTTTCAAGCAGGGAGTGACACCGTCTGCTGTGCTTCATGGCATGGTCACCTTAGCAGCTAACTGGAAGATCAGGTTTTATTGCATGTTTTCATACACATCTATCTGCTTCACTGTTTTCTTTGCTGCTCACAGTAAGTGTCGGGATGAGCATCATTTCTGGAACGTGTCAGGGTCGATAAGCCAGGAAGTAGTAGAGAGTAGGTTCAAGCCGTGTGGTTTTGTCTATCCCATGCGGCCCAGGTGGATGGTGAGGGGAATGGGAGCAGGACCCATGGACAGCTTATCTTTTCCATTTATTATTATTTTAAAATATATTTTTATTGATTTCAGAGAGGAAGGGAGAGGGAGTGAGAGAGAGAAAAACATCAGTGATAAGAGAGAATCATCGATTGATTGCCTCCTGCAGGCCCCTTATTGGGGATTGAGCCCACAACTTGGACATGTGCCCTGACCTGGAATCGAACCGTGACCTCCTGGTTCATAGGTCACCTCTGAACCACGCCGACTGGGCTGTTTTCCATTTCTTTATCTTCCCCAGCTAGAAGCCTGTTCACCTCGCTCTCCAGCTCAGGAGTTTTGAATGGTTCCATCAGGCCTGTAAACTGAGTCAGAATTGGTTTGTGTGGGTTTTTTAAAAGCCTTCCACATCTTCCGCCTTCCTGGCTGCATGGATTTACATTCCTTTCCCACTGCCTTCTTCCCACAGTATGAACACATAATTTTTCCTAAGTTGTTCACTTACCTCCTTCATGAGATAGAATAAAGCTTTGAGAGTACTGAAAAAAAAAATGTGGGTTAATTTCTTTAAACTCTTAAATTTGGGAAGGCTTTTCATAACTGAAAGTCAAAATCCAGGAGTTTATAAAAGTGAAAATTTATGCATAGCAATCCTAACAAACAAACAAAAATAGGCAAAGTCTGGCCTTTACCGGTTTGGCTCAGTAGGTAGAGCGTTGGCCTGCAGACTGAAGGGTCCCAGGTTCGATTCCGGTCAAGGGCATGTACCTTGATTGCGGGCACATCCCCAGTAGGAGGTGTGCAGGGGGCAGCTGATGGATGTTTCTAACTCTCTATCCCTCTCCCTTCCTCTGTTAAAAAATATTAAAAATAAAATAAAAAATCAATAAAATATATTTTTAAAAAATAGGCAAAGTAACAGCAACTTGGGGGAAAATCTGTTAACACATCTCATACAGTGGGGAAAAACCCTGATACATAGAGGGTCCAGTAAATTAGGACCAACAGCTACATATTGACTATTCATGGAAGTGCAGTGCAGATGGCATCCTCAGGATGTGCCTAAGGCTGGAGCAAGGCTGCCGCCCAGTCTACATAGAAAAAAGGGGAGAGGCCATGAATAGACTATTCATGGAAGTGCAGTACAGATGGCCCTTAAGCCATGCAATTCCTTGCAGTCTCACTTTTCAGAATTTATCCTGGAGATGTATATGCATGAAGAAGAAGACATTTGTACAGAGTCAGCCACTGCCATTGTCGTTTCAATGGCAAAGAGTTGGAAATAGCCCAGTTATGGTACATGCCCTCAGTGCCTGGGAGCAGGGTGGTGGCCCTGCCACCACCTCCCTCTCCCCCCCTCCCCCGCCCCAAACACACACCCCGCTGCCGCCGGCTCCCACTCGCACCCACCTTGGCCAGGTGCTGCCCACTCACCTGTTCCACCATCCTGCTGCACCTCCACTGTTGCCCGCTGCCAGCACCATGTCGCCAAAGCCTGCCATGTTCTGCGCCACCCCCTGGTGGTCAGCGCATGTCATAGCAAGCAGTTGAACTCCCTGTTGAACAATTTGCATATTGGGCTTTTATTATATAGGATTAAAAAGTTCTTTATGTCCTTGGCTGGTTGGCTCGGTTGGTTGCAGTGTTGTTCCATGCACCAAAAGGTTGCTGTTCCATTCCCAGTGAGGGCGCATACCTATTGTGGGTTTGTTCCCCAGGCAGGGTGCATATTTGGTAGGCAACTGATCAAAGTTTCTCTCTCTCGCCCTAACCGGTTTGGCTCAGTGGATAGAGCGTCGGCCTTCGGACTGAAAGGTCCTAGGTTCGATTCCGGTCAAGGGCATGTACCTTGGTTGCGGGCACATCCCCAGTGGTGGGTGTGCAGGAGGCAGCTGATCAATGTTTCTCTCTCATCGATGTTTCTGACTTTCTGTCCCTCTCCCTTCCTCTCTGTAAAAAATCAATAAAATTTATATAAAAAAAAAAAAAGTTTCTCTCTCTCTCGTCTCTCTCTCTCTCTCTCTCCCCGCTCCCCTCTCTCTCTCCCCGCTCCTCTCTCTCTCTCCCCCCTCTCTTCCTTCCCTCTCTCTTCCTCTCTCTCTTTCTCTCTCTCTTTCTCTCCTTCCCTCTCCCCTTCCTTTCTCTAAAAAAAGGAAAGAATAAAAGTTCTTTATTTTCTGGCATAGAGAGATGTCCACGATACACTGAGAATGTTAAAAAGAGGAGTATAGATATAGAAGAGGAATATAAGTATAAATATAGGAATATATATTTGTCTTCTCAAAATATAATTGATTATCAGGGATGAGGGGAGTGGATGAGATTAAGACTTTTCACTATTATGCTAGAAAACAATCTTAAAATTTATCCTCCTCACTCCTCCTTATGCATGTGTGTGTTTATTTCTGTTTATACATAGAGTAGGAGAGAGAAAGTAATCTTTTGAACTTCAGACATTGAGTAATTTATGCTTTTGATCCTTATGTTAAAATTTTCATTTTTTTTAATTTTCATTTTTTTTATTGGATAAACTTTTTAATTTGTTCTCTGAACCCACAGCCTCTCTTGTAGTCTTATTAGAAACCCTGTGTTCTTGCATATAAGCCAAACCAATAGAAACCCTGTGTTCTATGGAACTTCAAATCAGCGAGTTTGCAATAGGAACCCACCCTTTTTTCTCATCTCAAAGGATAGCCCTAAGTGAATCTCCGTAGGATCCCAACTAACAGTTTTTCCCTCATCCTGTCTTTCTGCAGAGCCAGTGGCAGCCCCAGCTGCAGCAGCTGCGTGACATGGGCATTCAGGACGATGAACTGAGCCTGCGGGCCCTACAGGCCACTGGGGGGGACATCCAAGCGGCTCTGGAACTCATCTTTGCCGGAGGAGCCCCATGAACTCCTCCTTAACCCCCAACAAACTACCAAGGTGGCTGTCCATGGGAGGCACTCCTGGAGGTTCCCCATCTCTCCTTAATACACCTGATGGTTGATCTTTGCTTTGTCCAGTGCTTGGCCTTTCTGGCTGATCCGTGTTGGTGGAAACAGTGGGGCAAGCATGATATGTGGGTCTTGGTGCTGCAATATCAGGGAGCAGGGCTGGCCCCTGCTTGTGGGCTCTGGGTGGAGATTTTTAGTTCCATGTCATGGGATTCTGTGTGATGCCCACATTCTCTTTCGGGAGAAGTTTCCAGTGATAGTCCCCAGACCCCTTTGGTACTCTGGGCTGTGGCATCCTCAGGATATGCCTAAGGCTGGAGCAAGGCTGCTGCCCAGTTTCCAGAGTGTCTGCTGTGTTACTGCTGTGGCCAGAAGAGGTTTGTGTTTCTGAGCTGACTATAATCTAGGCAGGGGCCATGTGCACTTTCAGAAAAGCAGGTAGGGGCAGCTTACCCTCCATAGCAATTCCTCTCTCAGAGGCTTCTAAAAAAATACCTTGTCCCTCTCCCAGCCTAGTCTCACCAGACACACTTTTTTTTTTTTAATGGCTTTTTCTTTTTTTGTTTTTGTTTGTTAATCCTGACCTGAGGATATTTTTCCATTAATTTTTAGAAAGAGTGGAAGGGGGAGAGACAGAAACATGCATGTGTGAGAGAGAGACATTGATTGGTTGCCTTTGCACATTTCCAACTAGGTACATGCCCTTGACTGGAATCAAACCCGGGACCCTTCAGTCCGCAGAATGACACTCTTTCCACTGAGCCAAACTGGCTAGGGCTCACCAGGCATTCTTTGATGCCTGTTCTGTAATGATGCCTGAATACAGGCCTCAGAACTGTGCCAGGAGGCAGGTCACTCTTCTCTGTCCTGAAGGCATAAATACAGGAGCACTTACATAACAATACTATACTAAACAACAATACAACAGGCATCGTCTCAGCTTTTATGTTGCAGAGAGGGCACCAACCCCAAGCTGCTGTTCCATCTGCCCGAGCTCTCCTTCCCCTTGGCACTGCATTCCTTGCCGCACTGCAGATTTGTCCGAGTTGAATGAGTGGGTTTCATGTGCTTTGACTACTTTGTCAGGAGAAAAACTCTTCCCTTCAGATTGTGTTTGCTCTTGCCTGGTGCCTTTGGCAGGTGTTCGTTCCATTCATAGAATCACAACCAATTTTGCTTCTGCTTGTCACCTGGGACAAAAGGTTTGCCACTTATAAAGACTGCCTACTGTGAACTTTGTTCCCAGTCTTTACCCCTCAGCCCCCTTTCTGCTCCCTCTGCTTCACTAGCATGGCTTCCATCAAGGAGACCAGTGCGATTCACTTGCTCCTTGACCTCCAGTGTTGGTCCCCAGCACGTTCTGTTCTCTTTGGATGACCTCCAGTGTATCAGTGATATTCCTAAAGGGAGATAGGAGGATGCACTATTCCAGAAATAGCCTAAATGGCACAGTGTTCTTCCCTTCCTCCAGAAAATGTAAAGTCTCTCCACACTTCCCTCTCAGTCCTAGAATTCATGTTGAGAGGTGTTTGCTTTGCGTTGGCTGCGAAGACAGAATAAACCCACCAGGGGCCAGACCCGTTTGTGCCTCAGTGGACTGCCTAGAGCCCAGCTGCCTCTTGTGGTTGGGACAGAAACCAGGAAGACTGTCTTTGAACCCAGTGTCTCTGGCTGGTTTGTGGTAGAAACAAGGGCCAGTTCCATCTTCATGGCCTGCCTTGGTTAAATGGGGCTGACAGCCCACTTGCCCCCATGATACAGCTGACCTAGAGCTGGTTTCCTTTCTGTGTCATCTCACTCCCTGCCCCCAAGTGACTGCCTTCAAAGACACCAGGGGTCCTTAATTCCCTGCCCTATTATGCTGTGGAACATTTGGGTAACCCTGCCCTGTCCCTGAAACCAACCCCTAAATATCAGTTACACTGTTTCCCAGAACTAAGCATCCCCACTACTTCCTTTTCCCTTCTTTGCCAGCTCTTTCCTCCAGGGTCTTGGCAAGATCATTGCTCCCTGTGGCCATGTTTTAAATACATTGAGTTTGATAAGTGCCCCTGCTGAGCCTGTGCTTTCCATGGGCGAAGGACTTCTTTCTCACTATTTCCCCTTCACCCTGTCAACAAACATTCAGCCTCTATTTTGTGCCAAATGAGAAAGATGAGATCCTTGTGCTCCCAGAAACAGTCAGCAGTTAAACAGACAAACAGAGTCTATGTTAATGTCTGATGAGAACCAAGCCCGGCTGGTCCAGTGGGCATGAGACTCACTGGTAGGGGAGCTAACTTGGGTTAGGGGCTCTGTGTGTGATGGAGAGTTTCTTGGAGAAAGTGACATCTAAAGCTGAGACCTGAAAGGTGAGGGGGAATTGGGCAGGAAGGTGTACGTGCTGTGTGGGCTGGTAGTGGAGGAGCAGGAGGTGGTGCAGAGGCTGATCAGGCTGAGAAGCTTGAGCTTAGTCTTGAGGGCAAAGAGCACCCTGTGGATGGCTTTAGGAAGGGCAGTGGGAGACCGGATGTGTGTATGAGATAATCTGACAGCTGCATGGAGGCTGGATTTTTGGGAAGTGAGGCTGGGATTGGGAGACCAACTAAGAGGTTCCCTGCCTCCAGATGAAACATGGTAGGGCCTAGACTAGACTCTAGCAGGGGAACTGGGAGGAGAGGAAGGATGTGAGATGTGAAAAACTAGATGGGGGGAGAGGGGAAGGGAGAGAGAGGAGGCAGGCAGGATGTGAGTGTAGATGGTAGTGCAACAAGAACAGGGGGTTGGGGTTGGAATTTGGAATGCAAGTCCAGTTTTGGACAAGTTAAGCTTGAGGTGCCATGGGACAGACATGTGAGGATGTCTTGTAGACAGTTGGGTGTTTCTAGGATGTAGCTAGTGATCAGGAAGTTTTAAGTTGAAGACTGGGCCTGTGTCATGTGAGAAGAGGCCCAAGGGAGTAGGCATACCCACTTTATAGGAAATGGTGACTAATGGACATGGAACATGGAAGAGGCCGGCATCTGCTGCTTTTGAAAAGGTGAGAGCCAGAGAAGCTGATGGAGTGGAAGGCCTGGACTGAGAAGGCTTGGCCAGTGGTGTGAGATGCCACAGAGAAACCTAGTAACAAAAGGGCTAACCTTGGACTTGCTAACTTGAGCCATGGTGACCTTGGGGAGATGCCACAGTGGAACTGGAGTCCAGTTGCAGGAGTTGAGACCTGAATTGGGGAGTGGGGGTGGGGGAGGGCAGTGGAAGCAGGGAGGACTGAGAACTCTAGTTGGTAGTTGGAGTGGAGAGGGGACTGAGTGAGCTTTTGCGGTTCAGCAGAGGTGAAATTGGAATTGATCACAAAAACTTTTCTAGGAAGCTAAGGGGGGGGGGGTAAGAGTCCCCGAAATAGAATATGCAAATATCTAGAGATGGGTGTTTTCTGAACAGATCCCTTCTCCTGATATAACTCAAATTTGGGCTGGCACAGCTTGTTGGGCACATGGGCCCTGGTTCTCCTCCTCAGCCCCATCTGGCCTGGGCCCCAGATCAAGCTTTCAGAGCCCTACCCTGAGGTGGCCACATTGCCTCTGCCACAGGCCTTGATAATAAATGTTTGGTGAGGATGAGTGTGGTGGGAGTTATTTAGGCCTCCCTCTCTCTGCTTACCCAGCCTGTCCAAGCCCTTCTGGCTCTGGGCTGGGATTAGGTCACTTTGGCTATGCCCCTCATTTCCTTGGACCTGTCCCTGTCTGGCTCCTGTAGTCTCCGCAGTAACAGGATTCAGCTTCCTCCATGCTTGAGACCTAGTCACTGCCCTACTCTACCTTGGCAAAAATGGCTAACAGCAATGCGGTACAATAGTGCTCATTTATCAAGTACCCTCTCCGTGCCAGCCATTGAGCTAAGCACTCACATATGCCATCTCAGTTGATCCTGAGAAGTAGATATTATTTCCATTTACAGATAAGTGCTTCCTGTTAATGGGACGTGACTGTGCTGGGAAACTGGCCTTTCCAGAGCTTGGGTGGGATTGTATCAGCGCAGTCCCATCAATGCATCCACCTGGGGCCTTGTGCCTGGCAGTCCTGGTAGCCACTCAAAGGGTGAAGGGTCTGCTCACCACTCATCCATCCTGGAAATACAGCTGGAATTTTGGAGGGGAATCAGGCTTCTAAGTCAGACCCACTGAGGTTATGATCTCCCACAGACACCCTAACCTCTTGGAGCCTCAGTTGTGTCCTGTTTTACAGTTTCCTCAATTTATATGAATGGATATTGACCATTTTTATATCAGTGATGTCAGGACACTCAGCTGGACAGGTGAATAGGTGACTAACAGAATCAGGATCCTAAAAACAAGGCCATCCTAACAAGAGGGACAGGAACAAGAACAGTCTAGGGTCCTGTGATGGGGACTAGAAAACCAATTGCTCTCATGGAGGATGGGGTCTCATTTCTTCTCCTGGGCTCAGATTCAAACTCAATCTTTTGCACCGTGTCAGAAAGCTACTACTGGATGGGTGTTGGCCCAAGGCTGAGGACCCTGGGCTAAAAACAGGATTTAACAGCCTGGTATCTCAGTTCAATAAGGCAATGCCTTTGTAATCAGGAGGGATGAGGGTCAGTCTTTCCAGCCCTCTTACTGCCCAGTCTCCTCTAGCTGTGGCATTCTGGTCCAACACTATGTCTTTGAAGGAGATGGACACAAATTGGGCTGCTTAGCACCTAGGAGGGTCTCAGTAGAAGTTTTTGTTAAATGACTGACTGATATCTTAGGAATCAAGCAGGATTAGAGAGACCAAGCAAAGCCCCATGAAGGACATAGTTGGAACTGGGATTATTTACTCTGAAAAAGTAGATTTAGAAGGATATGGCTTCTGTGTTGAAATCCCCAAAGGGCTCTATTCCAGGAAGACAGATTAGACATGGTCTGTGTGGCCTTGGAGGGCAGATTTAGGACCACTGCAAAAGGAGGTATCTCCCTCTGGGGAGAAGGCTTTGTGTCAGAGCTAAACAAGATGGGCCAGGCTGCCGTGGGGATAAGCTCATCGTCAATGGAGGTGTGAAAGCAGTGGCTGCATGACCACCATAAAGGCTGTTGTAAGGCACTCCCAGTTTGGACTGGATGATAGCTGAGAATTCTAATCTCAAGAATTGGGTTTCTTAGATCACTGTATTTATGAAAGAAAGTGAACTGTTTGTGGGAGTTCACATGTTTGCATGCATTTCTTTTCCTCGCTCAGGTGGCCCCAGCAGGCCCAAGTATCACATCAGAGCTGGAAGGGTTTTGGGATACCTTCTATGTTGCAGGGATAGTTTGAAAAGCATATTTATTTCAACCTACAAACCAGAAGTGCAGAAGATAGAATGAGAAAGCTTTGTCTATCTCTGGCTTAGATAAGAGAGAGCCCGGAGGAAGAACTGCTATTTTAGCTCCTCTTTCTCTGTAAACAAAGAAATGAAGGCCTGGGCTAGGGCAGGGCCTTGCTTAACTTGGGTCAGTGGCCAAGCTGGGACTTTGTTTTTGGCCTCCCAGCCATATCTAAGTGTCAGGAGACTTTGTTTTCTTAGATAGCTTCCACATGGTTCCCACGAGATCCTGCTCTGCCTCAGGTCTTGGGCACAGAATGGAGGCTCAGAGATGGATTGTGGGGTGGAGGGAGGAGTTTGTCTCCAGAAAGACTTGGGAATATACACAAGGTATGTCTGTCTACACCAGCCGTGGGCAAACTACGGCCCGCGGGCAGGATCCGGCCCGTTTGAAATGAATAAAACTATTGAAAAAAAAGACCGTACCCTTTTATGTAATGATGTTTACTTTGAATTTATATTAGTTCACACAAACACTCCATCCATGCTTTTGTTCCGGCCCTCCCGTCCAGTTTAAGAACCCATTGTGGCCCTCGAGTCAAAAAGTTTGCCCACCCCTGGTACACACTGGAAAATTGCCGCTCTGTATGGGGTGGCCACCAGATGGCGCGCCTGCCACAAGCTCAATGCCATGTGGGCTGGCACTGAGCAGCAACTGCCCTGTAGACAGGGCATGTGTCCTCTCAGGGTTCCCAGCCCCACCTGACCTGCTTCACTATTTTCTGGATCTCCCTGGTCTCTGTCCCCTGCAGTGAGTGGGGTGGGGGCAGTAAGAGTTGCTGTTGATAGTAGTAGCCAGAAGGCGTAGGTGGGCACCACGCTCTGAGGCCTCATAGCGGGGATGGATCTAGCAAGAGGGGTCTGTGGGCCTGAGTTCCTTATATCTCCATTTTTAACCTCCCGCATGCCTCTGGTTAGGGGTGGGTTACTCCTTTGAAACCAAGTGTAGCCATGGAATTAGGGATGAGGAGGGCGTCAGAGGAAGCTTGGAGAGTGGAGGAATACTCTGAATAGGGCTCTGGAAGGCTTTGTTTGGAAGGCTGAGGAAGGCTCCCAGGGCCTCTGCTGCTTCAGGCCTGTGAACCTCAGGGCTGCGTGTGTCCATTTCTCTGATTCCCCAAGGAGCCTTCTTGGATTTGACTGTGCCTTAGCTGCCATTCAGGGAAGACCCTGTCAAGGTATTTTTTTTCCTAGAGAGGAACCCCCACATCATTTCTTATCTTGGCTTCCTTTCTGCGATCCCTCATATTTGGAGTCATGGGGAAGAGGAGGACAGGAATGGCCTCTTCCTCAGACCTGTCAGCATCCACATCTGTTGCTTCCTTTGCTGATCCATTGCCCATCACTGTCTGGGAGTGTGGGCTGTGGCCCTGTTCTTGTTTAAGGTTCCTGTCACCACCTGTTCCATTCTTATTTTATTTCCCTATGCTGCCTCACGCAGGGAGGCCACACACAAACCCTGGTCCTGTGCTCTCCCCACCCCATAGAGGGGTACCTGCTCTCCTCTATGTCCATAGTCTAGCTGCCCTCTCTTTCTGTGGGCCTGGTTCTCACCTCCCCTGGCTGTAGTGAAGTAGGAATGGGCTGCCATCTGGCCCTGGCCCTTTGCCCCGAGATTGGCTGGCTCAGGGATGCCTGCTGGTGGTAAAGCAGGTGCTGAGCTGGCCATGCAGGAGCCCAGCCAGAGGCCCACCCTGGGACATGAGGTGGGTTGATCTATAGCACTACCCGCTCACCCCCACCCCAGCCTAGAAAAAAAAAATCCCTGGCATCTGCCCCGGTTTCCATCTGCTGCCTTGTTGCTTGGAGGGCTGAACCTAGACCCTAGCCTACCCTCCTGCCTAGCACCTGGTAACCTGCACCTTGTCTGGGTTTTTCCAAGGGTCATTCAGATCCAGAATCCAGCCTAATACGAGGCAGCAGCAAAAGGGTGCATTGCTTTAAGAGCTTTATGATGTAGAAGAGTGTCGGCCCCAGAGACTGCCTGAGCATTAATCTCAGCCCTTCTCTAACTGTGACCTTGGGGACATCACATTCTCTCTCTTTTCCTTGGTTTACTTGCTTGCAAAAGGAGCCAAATACTAGCACCCATCTCATAAGATTGTGAAGATGAAATAAGTTAAAATGAGACTAAGAAACGTGCACAGAACATAGTAACCTCATTGTTAGCTATTGCCATTGGAGTCAGAAAACCCAGGTTCCCATCTTGGCTCCACTAGCTGACCTTGAGCAGGTCCCTCTCCCTCTCTGTGCCTCAGTTTCCTTCTCTAGCATGGAATTCTGCTCTCTCACTGAGGGGAGAATATAGGATTGCAGTGAGAATGTAGGTGGAAATGGGTTGTGTGTTGTGAGTTGCTGTGCACATGAGTAGTGTTATTAATTCTGAATTTGCTTACCTTTGCAGAGAGGGCAGACACAGTGGACCATACAGCTCAGCAGATGAGGCCCTGGGCTGGAAACAAAGTCAGTCTTGAAGGCTAGCCTGGGCCAGGACATGCTGCTGGCTTCTGGGCCTGGGGAGAGGCTCTTGAACCATCCTCTCTATGGGACAGTGTGAAGCCCACCCAGTCTACCGAGAACCTAGTCCTGCACTATCTGTGGAGGCATCTTGATTTACCCTTTTGGCCTGTTGGGTCATCTTGGGGCCCTTAAGGAAGATGGAGGTGATAGCTGGAAACAAAATTTGGAATGTTAAAGCAAAACTTGCTGGTAACAATACTTTCCTGGCTGTAGATCAGAGCAGAGAGCTGGAGCTGAGGCTGGGATGAGGGTATCTTGCTCCCTGTCTTAGCTGGTGTCTGCAGTGTGTGTGAATCAAGTCCAGGTAGGTGTGTGGGTCCTGGAAGCTCACATGCATCTCTGCTATCTCCTCCTCACATCTCTTAAGCAATGGATAAGTGGGTTTCCAATCCATGGCTCCTTCAGGCGCAAGCCAAGGTAAAGGGTCTGGTCCTCTTTGGGCAGAATTGATGGGAGAGTTCCTCGGCTGCTCAGGTGACTGCAGAGGGACTGGGCCTAGACCCTGCAGGGGATCACCAGGTTGCCTTCAGTAGCTCAACCCTATGAAGCTGGTGAGCAGAGAAACCCTATAGCTTGTCTGACTCTGCCTCCTCACAGTGAGTCCTAAGCATGCAGGAAGTTCCCTCTCTTTCTGCTTGGGTAAGGGGCCTTGTTGATTATATCCCCCTGCACACACATGGAAATGAGTTTGGATTTTCTGAGCACACACCAGCTGGCTGGGAGGAGGCAGCCCAGAAGGCTGCTGGCTAGGGAAAGGGGAGAAGAGAGAAGGGAGGAGAGGGAGCCAGGCCAAGATGAAAATTCCACCTTCTCACAGCAGAGCAATGATGGGGTGCTGAGTGCTCCCCACAGCTCATCAATTCCCCCCTCCCCCCGCCACTCACCTACGGTGCTTATAGGCTTAGAGGGAGCCATGTCCACTCAGGCCAGCCTATCCTATGAGAACTATAGTCTTCAGGGTGCAAAACACTGAGCTGGCCATTAGCGAGGTTGCCTGGTAGTAGACTTGTCTGTACCCTCAGAGAGGTCCTCCCCTCTTCTAGGCCAACCCTTTCATTGGGGGGTGGGGGGGAGGGGGCGTGGATCTGAGGCCCTAAGAGGGAACCAGCACTACCTCTGAGCACAGAAGACCACAAGTCTGTCTTGTCCCGGTCCACTCAGGTTCTCCTGTGGAACTGCCTGGGAGGGAATGACTAAGGTTCCACTGGCGGTGGGCACTGCACCCCACTTGGGTAGCCCAGAGGCGAGAAAGGCTCCGAGGGGCGGGGGAGGGGTGGGGTGGGGTCAGGCGTTTGACTCCGCCTCTTCGTGCTGGTATCGGTCTGTGCTCGGGTGCTGGCTCAGTCTCCGCAGCTCTCTGCTGTCGCTCCGGGTCCACGAGATGACACCGCCTCCGCCCAGATGCACCTCCCTCGGTGTCCCGCGCTACCGCATTTCTGGCCCACAGGCTCGGTCTGGACTCCAGCTGCAGTTGCTACTGCTGCTGCTCTGGGCGGCCGCCGACACCCAAGGCCACCCGAAGAGTGGACCCCGCATCTCCGCTGTCTGGAAAGGTAGGTGGCACGCGGGGGGGGGGGGGGGGGGCGGAGCGCAGGATCCGATGCCTCGCGGGTGGGTGCAGAGTGTGCGGCACCGGAGGGGGTGCGTGCGCGAGGCTCTGTGGGTCCCGGGTGCTACTCTCGGGGAGAGTATGGGTCTGGATGAGGGTGAGTGTGCGCGCTGGCACACTGGAGCCGCTGGAACACTGAGGGGAAGCGGGTGGTGGGGCCGGAACCCAGGCTAAGTCGCTCCAAGTCCTCCCGCAGCTGGGAGCCGCAGCGCTGGGGCACCAGAGAAGGGAGCCGGCACCTCTCTCCGCCCAGAGGCGCTCTCTGTCCTCCAGCACAGGGCCTCTGTGCAAGACTCTTCTTGGGCTGGGACCTCCACCCAAGTCCTTCCTGAGCTGCGGACTCCGCTGTTGCAAGGAGCCCTGGCTGGGCCAGAGACGGGGGCGCGGACTCCTTGCTGCCGCTGCTCCGCTCTGGCTGTGGGAACAAAGACCCTGCTGCCTGCCCTCGCCCCGGGCCCAGGACCCAGTCCGGTCAAGGGGTGGGCACCCTGTGGTGTGCTGGGACTTGGTGTGGTGCTGCGGAGGCTTGGGGCACCTGGGCGCTACCTCTGCAATGCCGGCACTGGCCCCGGCCCGGCCGATCCCCCACCCTACCGGTCCGCACGTGGCAGTTGTTACCAGGAATAGGTGCCAGCGCTGTGGGCACAGCACTGGGTGGGGTGCGGCTGTTGGGACCCCACGCAGCGGATCTGGGGTGTAGCTTTTAGGATGCGGTGGATATGCGAGTCTGAAGAACAGGGGTCTCCCTCAGGGGTGCCTTAGTTAAACAATGGGTCCGAAAGCCGGTTAGGTGGGGTTTGAGGCTTTATGCCATGAGGGATTGAGCTCCCCTCCCCTGCATTGCACGCAAATGCTTCCCACTCCCAGGACAACTGGGTTCTGTCCCCAAATTTGGTGGTGCTGTGGCCCCCTGTGGTGGAGGTGGACTCAGGGTGGGGGTTGGAGAAGCTGCCTGGTCTGGCCCTGACAGGGCCCTTTGATGACTGAGGCGGTTTGCAGGGATTGCCAGAGCCTGAACATTATCTGGGGCAGGTATTCTTAGCAGAGAGAAGGAAAACCCCCCACACAAAACCAATGGCATGAACTGCAGCTGCAGCAGAGAGAATGTGACTCGCCCAAGGTCACTGGACAAAGTGCAGACAGGGCTCGGATCTGGCACAGGTCCAGTGCTAGCACTGGGTTAGGGAGGGGAGAAGGATTTAGGCAACTTCTTGGCCACAAAGGAGGGACTCTGGGGGCCAGCTCTGTAACCCAGCCCCAGATATTCTGTTGGGAGTGCAGCAGAGTAGGTGGACCTCTGGCGTCTACTCATGATAGACACCTCCAGCCCAGGCTTCCTCTGCCTTCCCAACATCTTGGCCTTGAGTCAAACCTCTTGACTGTCCTGGACAGCCCAGCATTTGGGCCCTCTCAAGGGGATAAATGGCCATGCCTAAGTGTTCTAGCTTCTCCCCCTGCGCCCACCCCCTTGCAATCGGCTCTCTTGCCTCCACTCCCCCAGACTTCTGAAGACCCTTCCCCCTACATATTTAATGCACACCCATTTCTTAGTACTTAATGTGTACCTCCCCCTCTCAGGCACTTAGTCTTTCCACCCTGAGGCTATTTGAAGCTGCTTTCAGTTCTTTTGCCCACTTTTCAAAGCTCCCAACCCAGCTCCACCTCTCTTTTCCCTCCATGCAGTTCACTATAATAGCCACTCTGGCTGTGCCCTCTGCTTGGTAATACACTAATATGCCCCCGCTGGGGTCTGCCAACCCCTCACTTGTCTCGTTCTAGGGCAGCCTGTAGTCTCCTTCATCAGTGCCAGGCACTCCACTGGCCAGACAGACCCTGCCATTTGCCTGTCCCTCAGGACCACCAGCTGGTGATGGTATGCCTGGCTGACAGCTGCCTTCCATTTCCTGTGGGGTGACACATGGACAGAAGTGGGCTTGGGCAGGGCAACCCCAGAAGTGGGGTGAGAGGAGGATCCCCTTGGCCTTGCTGTAGTATAAGCCTAGGTTCCTGTCTACCAGTGGGTGGTTGTGAGTGGGTGGTAGCCTCCAGGAACAGCCAAATCTAGGATAATGGTGATACTGGAGCCACTTCTCTATGAGGCATAGTTTGGCGTTAAGTTTTAAGCCAAGACAGGTGTGGGACTAGGTATGGAGCTCCAGCTCTTCTTTGTAATTTATTTTTTGCTCTATGGACCCCTATACCCTAGGGCAGTGGTCGGCAAACGGCAGCTCACGAGCTACATGCGGCTCTTTGGCCCCTTGAGCGTGGCTCTTCCACAAAATACCACGTGTGGGCGCGCACATACAGTGCGACTGAAACTTTGTGTCCCATGCGCAGAAGTCGGTATTTTGTGGAAGAGCCACACTCAAGGGGCCAAAGAGCCACATGTAGCTCGTGAGCTGCAGTTTGCCGACCACTACCCTAGGGAAAGATTAGATTAGGGAGTTCTGGGAGGGTCCTAGCCTGCACTTGTCAGAAGTTGAGAACTCTCCAACATATTGAGTCCGGGTCTAGCAGTTCTGGGCAGAGAGGGATGTGCTAGCACTAACCTGCTGGGTGCCCTTGAGCTCCACACTGTGTCTGACTCTCAGAGCTCACCAGAGCAGGAAGGGCTCTGCGATTGTCCCCTGAGGGCTGTCACTGACACATGGGCCAGTCAGAGATACGACTGTTTGGGCCTGCCCTTCCTGCAAGCAGGGGCTGGAGAAGAGTGGGTCATAGGTGTGGGCAGGAGATTGGCATGCCTGTGGAAGCTATGCACCCCTCTCTCATTTCATCCCCAGTTAGAGGAGATGGAGAAGCTCAGGAAGGTCCTGACCCCCAAGGTCAGAGATGAGCCAACCTGCCCCCAAGGAGAAACAGAGCTACTTGCCCAGCCGGTTCTGCCTCTCCCTTGTCCAATTAAACAACAGGATGTTATTGTTGACTTGAGGCTGCTGGGGGAGCCATTATGGAGCTTCTCCCCAGGGCAGGGGATGAGGTCACAGCTGGGGCTCCCTAAGCATCAGCATTTTCAGTGGAAATCCCTGCCCCCTTGGGGACTTAGATGTGCTCCTCACCTTCAGGGTGAACCCCCTGCAGAACAGAAAGGGGACTATTCCCAGGAGGAGATGGGGGGTGGTCCTAGGCTGGGAGAGAGATGCTCTGTGATGCCTCTAGGAGCTTCCTGCCAAGCTCTGTGACCCCTCTGTCCTGAATAGTGAAGGTTCGGAGAGCAGGCTGGATGGAGTGAGTGCAGGCACAGGCTCAAGATGACCTTGGTGTCAGGGAAAGAGATCCCAGCTCTGGCCTGATTTTATGTGTGACTCTAGGCAAGGGTTTATTTTTTTCTGAGCCTCAGTTTCCTCAAATGTCCAAAGTGAATGGAGGGAGGAGTTATACTTATCAGAGCACTAATCTCCTGCGATCCCTACGTTTCTGGGATGAGCAGAGTCTGTGGTGGCCCATTCAGATCTTAGCTGTGAAGAGAAATTGAAACCTGGGAAATCAGGGGAAATCCTTGAGTTTCGTGTTCTTTTCTTTTTCTCTCATGAGCTGAGGATCAGCTGGAGGAAGTGGCATATTGGTCTGTGGCCTGAAAGGTAGACAGCATTTCAGCATTTTTGACATTTGCTGGGGCTGTGCTTGGGGATCGATCCAGGGATGAGAAACTAGACAAGTCTAGACTTCTCAGTGTAGGTGGAGAAATAAGAAGTCAACTTGCAGTTACAATGAAATGTGGCAGAGGGCAGCTGTGGGGGTTGAGGAGGTACATAATCCAGTATCCCCAATCAGGGAAGGCTTCCTGAAAGAGGTGGTATGCCATGATGGCAGGAGGAGCAGGAGACAGCTGGGGGATGGGAGGGACAGGAGGAAGCACCTGGCATGACAAGATTTCTGACCCTAAAACTTACAACTAGGACCAGGGAGAGGAGGAGGCAATGAGTGGGAGACATTGAGTCGGCCTTGGCCTCCGGGTTTGGGGAAGGTTTCTTGCAGGAGGTGACATGTGAGCTCAGTCACCTGACTTCCATAACCGGCCCTGTGTGGGGAGGAAGGACCATGGCTGTCAGGAAAGTCCTCCCCGGAGTCACAGCTTGCTGATGGGAAGCTGGGCCTGCGTCCTGGGAGACCAATGCTTCCCCCTACCCCCAGCCCTCCTGATTGTGGGGGACAGTTGAGGCCTGAGGCCCACGCCTCGGCAGAGACTCTTCATGGAAGGGAGGGAGCTCCCCCAGCACCAGCCAGGCCCTGTGGGGGGGGTGGGGGAGGAAGATGCCCTTCCTCTGACCTTCCAGGAACCTTCACCTTCTTAAGGGGGTTGGGGGAGGAGGGTGTAGGTCGCTCCCCGGGGTGGGAGACAGGGAGAGCTGGACACTCTTCTATGAGGAAGGCCAGGCTCAGCCCAGGGAATAGGGTCCAGTTGCCTGCAGGGGGTAGTGGTGGGAGTGGGTGGTCCTTATGATAGCTGAGGCCCCATCTGATATCCTGTCCTCCTCCCCCAGCTCCATGTCACTCATTTCAGCCACTATAGGGCCTGTGTCACAGGAGACTGACCACACTTCCCCTGCTTTGGTTGGCAGTTCTGGGCCTAGATACTTCCTCTTCTCTTGGTTTCCTTTTTTGGCAAGTCCTGGCTGCCCCGGAAACCTCCTCTCTCTCAGGGCAGGGGAGGAAGTGGTCCTCCTACAGCATGGAGGACTCGTTGGTTCCGGCAAAATAGGCTTCCACCTTCTCTAGCCAGCCTAAGCCACGAGAGACCAGGATATCCATCCCCTCCCTGCCCCCTATGGTATGAGGGAGGGGAGTGGTTCTCCCCCTCCAAGCCTTTATTCCCCAGCCTTGGCCTGGGACCCGCTGTGTCTCCAGGACTGTGCCCTGGCCTCTGTGAGGCCCCTCCATCCCTCTGCGTCATTGTGTTGAGAGCTTCTCCTGGGACACACAGAGGCAGAGCTGCCACTTCCCCAGTCCTACATGGCAGCCTGGCCCCACTCCCACCTTATCTTACACACTCTTCCCTCACCACTCCCCAGTTCCCCACCTTTTCTTGCCTCAGGGCTGTTGCCCTGCACCCCATTCACCCTCTTCTTCCTTTCTGCCAGTGCTATCTCCCTTCCTCCAAGGAGCCTTCTTGGATAACTTCAGCCCACACAGCCTGACTGGACAGAGTTTAGGATGTCAAAAAAAAAAAAAAAAATCAGATCAGCTGAGCTAACCACAAGTTCCACAGATGGAAAATTGAGGACAATGATGACAGGGACTTGCCCAAGGTCACCCAGTGAGACCGGCATAGCTGGGACCAGGGCTGTGTCTTCTGCTCCTGGCCTCAGTTCTTGGCTTCCCTCCATTTGCCTGTCTGCCTTCAAGCTCTGTCCTAGGCTTAGGGTTCCATGAGCCCCTTTCCTCCTTGGCTGGCTCAGCTTGAGCCCATCTCTTACTGCCCCAGCACTGTCTGCTGACATGAGCCCCACTGTCATGACCTTCCTCCATTGGGATCTTAGATTTGGGCCGGCTCAATGCACCTCTTTTGCTTTTTTCCTCAGGGCAGCTGGGCCTCGGAGGGTCTCTGCCAGGGCAGGTTGAACTGTGTCATGACTTGGGCTAATCTGGGTTTAACCTTCACAGCATCCTGGGATTAGGCTGATCTTGAGTATCTCCTGCACACCCTGCTTCCAATCAGGGGTTCGGGCTCTGTGCCAGCAGCCCCAAGCAGTCCTTATCATGGAGGGCAGCTAACCCCTGCCCCGTGCCTGGGTCTGTGTTCTGCCCATCTGAAGAGGAGGAGAAGCCCTGGACAGCACTCAGGTGTCCAGAGAGCAAGGCCTGCTGCCAGTGACTAGGGAGGGCACCTGGAGAGATCAGGAAGGACCAGTAGATACAGCCAAGGACTGTGACAGCAAGAAAGGTCACTGTGGAGTGTTACAACTGGGGGAGACTTCCTGGGGAAGGGGGAAGAACCAAGCGAGGGCCAGGGCCAGGGTGTGGGGTGGGGGCAGAGAGCTGCTCATGTTGTTTGTCTTCTGGGCCTGAAGGAGAAAGGAAGGTCACCATGATAAGCTCAGCACCCTGTCAGTGGCCGGGGAACCTCTTTTAAGATGTCTCCTCGTCTGACATGGGGTTTAACCTACCCCAGTCCTGGCTCTCCCTGCTATCTCATCTGCCCCCACTTGCCCAGCCCTAGCCTTCACTTGGCCTGGGGATGACAGGGACTTGCTCAAGGCTACTCAGTGAGACAGGCATGTCTGGGACCATGCCTACCCCTGGCCTCAGCTCTTGGCCTCCCTCTACTTGTCTGTCTGGCCTTGCCTACAGGACTCCACACCAGACAGTGTGATCTGAAAGACGATGGTGTGTGCCAGCATAAGGTCAGAGGGAAGACTGAGCAGTGAGGGCTGGAGCAGTCTGAACACTTCCTGGAGCCACGGGGGTTGAGACTAGATCTTCAAGGACAGATAAGACCACGTGCACAGAGAAACGGGAGGACAGATAAGACCATGTACACAGAGAAAGGGGAGAGGACAGTCAGAGGAGGGAAGAGAACCCGCAAAGGTGTGGCCATGAGAAGGAGCCATGGCAGAAATGGGTAGGCCCTGCCTGCTAGCTAGAGGTATTGGGCCCTGCTGGGATGGGCAGTGGGGAGACATGGTGGGTTCTTGAACTGAGGAGCCAGGGGTAGAGGTGAGTATTTTTATAATTTATTTAAAAAATATTTTTAATTACAGTTGTCATTCAATATTATATTAGTTTCAGGTGTACAGCATAGTGATTAGACATTTATATTTCTTATTAAGTGATCACCTTAGTCTAGTACCCACCTGGCACCATACATAGTTATTACAATATTATTGACTATATTCCCTGTGTTGTACTTCATAGCCCTTGACTGTTTTGTAACTACCAGTTCGTTCTTAATCCCTTCACCTTTTTCACCCAGACCCCCAACCCCTTCCCCTTGGTAACCATCAGTTTGTTCTCTATACCTATGAATTTGTTTCTGTTTGGTTTGTTCATTTGTTTATTTTTTCTTTAGTTTATACATATAAACGAAATAATATATTTGTCTTCCTCTGTCTGACTTATTTCACCTAGCATAATACTCTTTAGATCCATCCATGTTGTGGCAAATGTTAAGATTTCATTCTTTTTTATGGCCAAGTAAGAGTCCAGTGTGTATGTACCACATCCTCTTTATTTCATGGTCCACTGATGGGCACTTAGGGTGCTTCCATATTTTGGCTAGTGTAAATAATGCTGCAGTGAACACAGAGGTGCATATATCTTTTTGAAATAGTGATTTGTGTTTCTTCGGATAAATACCCAGTGGTGGAATTGCTGGGTCATATGGTAGTTATATTTTTAAGTTTTTGAGGAACCTCCATACTGTTTTCCATGGTGGCTGCACCAATCTGCATTCCAACCAACAATGCATGAGGGTTTCCTTTTCTCTATACCCCAGAGGGAAGTGTTTTTGGCCAGTGCTGGCTGGTGGGAAACTTGCTGGGCATGTGTTAAAGAAGGGTTTGTGAGTATACCCTGCACTTTGCTGTGGTCTGCCCAAGACCACAGAATATGTTCTATTTCTGGGCAGAGATCTCAGAAAACTTACCTTCTCAGTGCTGTGCTGCACCCCTAGATCCACCTACACCACTGCATCAGGCCTGTATACCCATGCTCACTTAAACACACTCTCCTTAGGGCATCGTGATGGAGGTCAGGGCTTCGTTGGCCAAGAGGCATCTGAGCAGGCTGTACCCTCTCTGGGCCTTAGTCTCCTCATCTGTATGGAAGGGGCTAGCCTGGAAGCTTCGAAGGGCCCATCTATGAAGCACAGAGTCATAAGCACAGATTCCAGAGTCAGTCTGCCTGAGTGTCAACCTTCTCTCCACCTTAATAGCTGTGTGATCCTGGGCAAGTTACTCAACTTTTTTGTGTCTCGGTTCCCTCATCTGTAAAATGGGGGCAATAAGAGAACCCACCTCGTAAGAGTTCAGTGAGTATTAAATGAATTAATACACCCCCAAATCACTTAGAATAGTGCCCGGCACATGGTGAATGCTATGGAGTGGTTAGGTGGTAGGTAGGGGTATCACTGTCATCATTGTCATCCTCTTCCTCCTTTGGCATCTCCCCTTTGGTTTCTGATGAAATAAAGCTCTGGCAGCCCAGCCCCAAACCAGCTCTCCCTAACTGCTGCCCTTCTACTGCTTCCCCCACCCACCCATTGCTGGCCCAGTCTGTGCTCGCCTGGAACCTTCTTTTTTCAACAGTCTTCCCATCCTGCTTCCCTGCCTCCACTAACCATCTTTTGCCCTCTCTGCCACCTTTGCCCTGGCTCTGGGCCCAAGGGCAGGCCCTGCAGCTCTACTCATTGTTTCCTTTGAAGGAGCCACCAGCTGACCTTGGCCTCACTGGGGCTTTTGGAACCTGCTGGGCTGAGAACAGGTGAAGATCAATGGGACATAGTGTTCATCTGGGCTTCCTGCCTTCCCTGGGTGTGTTGCTTCCTCTCTGCTCCAGTTGGGTCTCAGTGCCAACCTTCCCTCCCTGAGCCCCTGAATCTGACTCAGCTTAGCTTCCCCACAGCTTGCTTTTCAACTGCCCCGTTCCCTCCAAACCTTTGCCCCCGCTGGTCTCCTCACCAGCCAAGCCTCCTGTCCTTTGAGCACAGTGGCTCAGAGCTGGCTTGGAAGGGCCTTCGTTTTCCTGTCTATAAGATGGTCATGCACCCCTTGTCCTGCCTTTTCTGCAGGGTGGTTGGGGAATTTGGTGGGCTAGTCAGTGGGCGCGGATGAGGATGTGGCTTCTGCTGCCTCTACCTCCAGAAAGTTGTCTCTCACTTTGCCAAAAGTGACCCATGAACCTAACCCTGATTGCTTTGTGATTTTTCCAAGATTGATGGTGGGTCATAAAACCTAGACCGTAGCAGGTACTAGCTGTTCCAATCCACAGAGGAAGAAACTGAAGTCAGGAAGGCCCAGCCCCTGGTCATGGTCATACCCAGCCAGCCGCCCGGCTGCCAAAGAGAGAACATTACTTCTTGCTGATAAAGACGAGGCAGACCTCTCATTTCCCATGACTAAGAACCATATCAAGAGCCTGCTACCTGTGTAGTGCATGGCTCTGCCCCTGCCAGGCAGCTGGCTGGAACCACAGTAACAACCACAGCTCCTCCTTAGCATGAGCCAGTGCCACCCTGGAAACTGGGCTTCTGGGTATGAAGAGTAGCTTCTCACACCCTCATCCCGGGCCATATCAGGAGAGACAAAATCAATGCAACATTTGTCCCTTTGACTCCATTCATCCCAGTAGAACGGTTTCCCTCCACTGCTCTGACTCAGTGCTACATTCCACCTTTAGTCACTTCTTAGAGTTTAAGGCTTTGGTTGCTAAAAGTCCCTGGAGATCAGGACCCCACCTGGAAGGTAGGTGTGTGGGTGATTCCTGTCAGTCATCAGGTTAGTGACTTCTCAACTAATAGGGAGGGGGACGGTGGAGAGCAGGAGATGACTCAGGGAAGGGAAGAGAAGATGATATACAGCTTTTTGCAAATCCAGAGGCTCTCAAGAAAGCTCAGGATGTGGTTCCAGAGGGCTAAGCTGGGTGCTGGGTACCAGAAACCCTGGGCTGTGACTTTGCCCTGCCCCTGTCTCCTTTGCTGTGTGCCTTGGGCCATTGACACAGCCTCTCTGGTCTCTATGCCCCCTCAGCTCAGTGTTGTTCAGATCCCCTCCCTTCCACCTTGACCTATAGGGTGTGGGTTCCAAAGGGTGGAGAGGCTGCCGGCTAATTCCTGGGCTCCACGTGGGTCTTTCCTCTTCTCTCTGCCAGCTGTGTGGTAGGCAAGGGTGTGAGGTGGGTAGGGGTGGGGCGTAGCTCCTGTCACCTGTGGCTGGAGTCCCAACTGGAGGTTGGCCTAGCTTCTGCTGGGTGTCTGAATTCCTACCATTCTCAGAGCCAACCTCAATACCCACTTTCAAAGGACTCCTTGAGGTTAGCATTCAAGACCTGTTGGGTCAGTGGGTCAGGTTGAAAGGCTGTCCCTCCCCAGACCAGACTATGAGGCCTGTCCCTTGTTGCTCCCTTCAGGGACAACAGTACCCCCTCCCCATTCTAGCTCTTACTTGGCCCTCCCCTTGGGCTATCCTCTTTCACAAGCAAAGAGGAAAAATGGGGACAGCATCCAGGGAGTATGAGAGAAGGAATGGTGTTCCTCCCGGCAGGCCTGCTTTACAGAAGTCCAGACTTACCCCGGCTAACTGGCTGCTGGGACAGTGGTGGGAAGGTGGCGAGTATGAGAGGAATCAGCTCTGACTGGTTTCAACAGGATCAGCTTTAGGGACAACTCGACTTGTGGGGGCTATGGCTGGGGGAGATTGCCTCCCACACCCAGCCATCTTCTTGACCTTTGTTTCAGTTTGAGCTGGGCCTGGGCCTGGGCCTTGCCAGTCCTAACACTGTGAGGAGGGTGGGGACTCAGCGAGGGCCATGGTGACCTGCTGGGTATGGGGCAGCCTGAGTGTGCTCTTCCTTGATCCAAAAGGAGTAAGGGCTGGAATCACATGGGGCAGGAGGAGGGGGTCTTGAACCAGGCTGCCTCTGGGGCTATGCCCACCCTGTGTTCCCCTAGCCCCCTCCCCTGCCTGAACTCCTGGTTATTCTGGGAGCTTTTAGCTACCACTTAGTCAGCCACTAATGCATCAGGCTGGAGAGTGAGGGGGGAGACACGGTGGTGCCAGACGGTGCTCCTTTTAGATATCCAGGATGGGAAGCAGAGGGGGCTGGGCAGGCAAGGGAGCCCGGAGGTGGGGTGCTAGAGGAGGGGTGGCTTTCGGGACACTGGCCCTGCTCTAGGAAGGAGGGGAAGCACCAGAGACTGCTGGGCAGTGGGTTGGTGTATGTTTGGGGGGCTGCAGCACCTCCTCTCCCTATCACACAGGTCCTTAGCCCGCCTTCCTGATCTTCTCTGGTTAGTTCTCTGCACTCACCATCCAGTCAGCTTCCCTGCTTTGCTCAGCCTGTTTCCCCTGCGAAGTTTATTCTCTTTCTGCCTGTTCCTGATCCATCTAGCTGGAATCTGCCTTCCCCATCTCTTTGATTTCATAAGGAAGCAAAAAGATGTGTTTAAGGATGTGACTGTTGTTCCCTTGGCTGGGCCTTTTTAGGGGTAGTCCCAGCCTTGCTTTGCATGGGCAGAGCCTTGAAGGCTGACCCCTCCCTGGCCCATGTTGGTGCCATGGGGCTACGGATCCTGGCCCCAAAGGCCTGGTGCTGCCTTCACTTCCAGGCAGCCCTCCTGCCCCTGAGCCCCCAGCCCCTGCTCCTGCCAACCTGAACAAAGCTTCCTTTCATGTATTCATCGAGCTCAGACACTTCCCAGGCACAATCAGGCCCTTTGAGGGCTCTGGGCTGTGAGGAGCAGGAGCAGGGGTGGGGCTGGGGTGGAGAATGGGCCGGATCCAGGTCCTGGTGCCAGACTGGTGCCATCCCCTGCAACATATCGCCAGGCGCAGGGCAGTGAGGGGCGAGAGCCGGGGGGTCAGTGGAGGCAATGCTCCTGGGCTCCTGTTTGATCTTCTGCAAAATGGGCCCAGTAGCCCCTGCCTCCCCTGCACCCCAGGGGCTGCAGCCAGGATTTGAGAGGAATAGGGCTCAGGCTTGCAAATCTGTCCTGGCCCTGATGCTGCAGTCCCCTCACATGGAGCTGCAGCAGCTCTCACCCGCCCTCTGTATCCTCAGAAATTCTTTGTGAGCAGCTCTGGGGGCTGCACCTAGACAGTTTTGCTTGAGCATTGTGGAGGCTTGCTTTGATGTGGCTGACTCCCCCCTCCAACTGAATTCCAGGGTAGGGCCAGCTTCCCTTCAGACCTTGCTCTTCAGGACCAGGCTACTGCCTCTCCCATCAGACTAGACTTTCCTGGGCGGGACTTCAGACGCCCAGACAAGGGCTCCTTCAGGGCCCCCTCTGGTGCTTCTTTCCAGGGGCGAGAGCTGTGCCTTGGTTGTGGCCTTGTTGCTGGTGCAGGCTGAGGTGACTGGTAGAGATGGCCAGCATGGCCCAAGGGTTGGGGCTCCTCCCCTTTAGCCTTGGGGTGGGGGTTCAGAGCTTCTGCCCCAGTCCAACATCTCTAGATGCAGACACACAGCTTTTCCTGGCCCCTGGCTGGCTGGGGATGTGGGAGGAGAGCTGGGGCTGCTGACTGTCTGGATCCCAGGCTGGGCTCTGGGCTCTGGGCTGTGGGGTGGTGGCTGCTGCTCAGGCTGCAGGTGCAAGGGGAGCTGTGGAAGCTGAGTCAGGAAGGCCTTGTATCTTCCGGCTGCTGACCCCAGCACTCTAATTTTATCCCAGCTGGAAAGGAGGCCCTGCACAGCTGGGACTGATGGGGATTGGGCCTCACGGTGCAGGGAGGCTGCTTGGGCTGTTTGTGGAGCGCCCAGGGAAAGCCAGGTGAACCAGAGGCAGTGAGTTCAGCACTTCTCTGTGGCCCACAGTGCTGCATCTTCCTAAATGCTCCTGAGAACCAATACTCAGTTATGGACTAGGCCAGGGATGGGCAAACTTTTTGACTCGAGGGCCACAATGGGTTCTTAAACTGGACGGGAGGGCCGGAACAAAAGCATGGATGGGGTGTTTGTGTGAACTAATATAAATTCAAAGTAAACATCATTACATAAAAGGGTACGGTCTTTTTTTTAATTTTTTTAGTGTTATTCATTTCAAACGGGCCGGATCTGGCCCGCGGGCCATAGTTTGCCCACGGCTGGACTAGGCAGTCTGTCCTGCCGCCTAGTGTATCCTTGGGCTGGCGTGTCCCCAAGGAGCCCTCAGTTTCCACCTCTGCAGTGAGCCAGGCTACAGCTGAGGTGCAGCGTGTGTTACCCCACCTCCAGAGTGACTTGGCCACACAGGGATGTATCTTAAGGAAAGGGAGTGAAGGTGTGTGGTTCTCCTTGCCCCGTTGAATGCAGAATCAGTAGGAATGGCTCAAATGGCAGCAAGAAGGATTTGGGGTAGATTCCGGAAAGGGCAGTTCTTTTCTGTCTGGACTGGAGTGTGTCTTCCTTGGTATCACTGCTAAGCTGGCTACCCCCGAGTTTGCTATAGCTGAATAAACAGTGGTCAGGCCAAGTTCCTGCATGAGGCCTCAGGATGGTTGGAGGTGGGAAGATGTGAGCTGTCCCATCCCTGGAATTTAGTTCTGCAACCAGGACAAGCTCAGCAATGTCACTGGAGATGAGACATCTCCCCAGAGGCAGTATCTGCAGAGAGTTTCCTTTTTGGGCAAATTTGCCCAGATCAGCCCTCCTGTTTAAAGGCCCAGGCTGTGCTCTGTGAAGGACATCCTATCCCAGAGTTGCTGGGGAGGGAGGGTGGAACTTTACTCCTGGGGTGAGCTGGCACCTCCATGAAACCAGGCCATAGTGGGCCAGGCCAGAGTCTAGCTGTGGGCAGGAGCTTGGTTCTCGTTAAGGGACTGCTACTGACTTTACAACCTTGTGCTATACCCGCTCTGGGCCTCTGTTTTTCCATTTGTGAAATGGGTGGGAATGGACATTTAGATTCCTTTCCATCTCTGCTCTGAGCTGACCTACTCACTGAAGGCCTGGGATGGGCCAGGAGGAGTTGGAGAAGGCTTCTTGAAGGAGGGGATAGGGTGTTGAACAAAGTGATTCCAGGGAACCTGGACTCTAAGTGGGGTGCTTAGAACCCTGCTACCTGCAGGGGGTGGAGATGGCTGCTTGCTGTGTTGTGGGTTGCAGAGAGCCTCAAACAGCACCGCCGGAGGTCCTGGTCCCTCTTGCCTAAGTTCAGCCTCTTGGAAATAGCCAAGTGTGTGGGAGGGTGGGGGGTGGAGGAGGAAGCCTGCTCACCTAGGGGTCCTTACTCTGAGGTCACATATTATAGGGTAGGGGCCATGGCTTTGGGGTGAGGACAGCTATTTGCTAGACCCTACCAGGGTACCCCTCACTTCCTCCACTTGTGGCTCCGAGTCCTGGTGCTGCCCCAGCCCAGACCCAAGCACTAGTTGCCAGGCAGGTGCCGGTGTGCCTGAGAGGGAGGATAGGATCTCCCTGCCCATGGCCCAGCCTCAAGTTTTTGCCAATTGCCTCCTCCTCAGGCCGCGCAGGGAAGGACCGGGTGGATTTTGGCTCGGCAGAGCCACACACCGTGCTTTTCCATGAGCCAGGCAGCGATTCTGTGTGGGTGGGTGGACGTGGCAAGGTCTACCTCTTCAACTTCCCCGAGGGCAAGAACGCCTCTGTGCACACGGTGAGCCTGGGGCCCTTACTGCCCCTTACCCCCATTTCTCCCCTTATTTCCCTTCTGGCCTTGGTGAGGGGCCTCAGGGAATTAGGGGTTGGGAGCTGGCATCTCCTCCTAAACTGGTCTACCTCCCCCTTTATCCCATAAATGGTCCCTGGGGGAGGCTCCCTAAAGGTAGTCCAGATGGGTGTGGGTGTTGGTCAGTGTGGAGAAAAGCCTGGAGCTTACCCACCTGACCAGGTGGGCTGCACTGATGGGGGAGGCCTGGGCTGGAAGCTGAGCTCCAGAACCCCATCGCCCCGGCCTCTGAGATCTCTGGCCTGGTGCTCTGGGCTTGGCTCTGGGTATCAGGCCAAGCAGCCTGTGTGACCTTGGTGAATCACTCACCTTCTCAGAGCCCTGGTTGCTCACCTGTGCTGTAAAATGAACTTGTCCTGAGGGCACATGGACAGTGCTTGCAGGGCATCTGACCCCTGGCAGGTGGACTAATGTTTCCTCTCCTCTCCCCCAGGTGAACATTGGCTCCACCAAGGGATCCTGCCTGGGCAAGCAGGTGAGTGGAGGAGAGGGAGTGTAGAAGGGAGGCTGTCGCCTTGGAAAAGGGATGGGAGTCCCTGGGAGTCTGAGGAAGGAGGCATGGCCTTGCCTGAGGGTTCCCAGTCTGAGTGGGAGACATAGTTCTTCTCCAAGGTCCCTGTGTTCTTCCTCTGCTCTGAGGGGAGTTGGAATCAGCTGCATCCCCTCTAGGCTCTCCTTGGAGACTGCCTCCATGCTCAGCCTTCTGATTCTGTCTTCCCCAAGACTAAGAGTTCTGGTTCGAGTCCTGCCAGGGCCTTTGACCAACCTCTCTTCTTCCCCTTCTGGGCAGGACTGTGAGAACTACATAACACTCCTGGAGAGACAGGGCGAGGGGTTGCTGGCCTGCGGCACCAATGCCCGGCACCCCAGCTGCTGGAGCCTGGTGAGAAGGCCCCTTCCCATATGCCTCGTCAGCTTACCCTTGCATGGGTGGGCTTCTGCCTCCCAAGGTGGGAAGGAGGTGGGAGACTCAGAGGCCGGCTCACCTTGTATAGAATGCTTGGGAGGAGGGGAAGCTGGCACCCATGGGAAGCAGTAGTCATGGGATTATGTGGCTGTCTAACCCCCTTTGCCTCCCCCAGGTGAATGGCACTGTGGAGTCACTTGGTGAGAGGAGAGGTTATGCCCCCTTCAGCCCGGATGAGAACTCCCTGGTTCTGTTTGACGGTAGGGCTGCTGCCCTTGTCTGGGGGAGGGTGATCAAATCAGTGCCCAGGCCCAGGGAAGGGACTTCTGGGAGCTGTCTGCCCTTACCCATGCCCCTTCCACCATGCCCAGGGGATGAGGTGTACTCTACAATCCGGAAGCAGGAATACAACGGGAAGATCCCTCGGTTCCGCCGCATCCAGGGCGAGATTGAGCTGTACACCAGTGACACCGTCATGCAGAGTGAGTTAGGCTCCAGCTGGGCTGGGGTGGACCGGAGTGTGAATGCCCACGGCGGCTCATGAGATCCTCAGGTCCCTTGGGAGGGCTCCCCAAGGGTGACTGGGGCCACAGGCCAGTTAGGAAAGTGGGAGCTTGGGACAGGTCTGAGCAGCCAGAGCTGAGGACGTTGGCCTGGCAGGGAGCAGGGGAACAGCAGAGGCAAAGGTACAGAGACAGATGGGCCCTACACACTGTGATAACAAAACAGAGGAAGCCCCAGACCCAGAGTGGGGTCCCTGGGAGCCATAGTGTATCCCTCTGCTGAGCTCATGTGGGGGCAACTCTCCTTTCCTCCTCATTAGGGCTCTGCCAATTAGGCAGAAGTGACATAAAGGCCCAGGGACCTTCCTAGTCCCCAGGCATGAAGTCATTGCTCCTGGGCTGATGACATCTTTGTAGGGGGAGAGCAAAACAGATGTGAGATGGGGTGCTGAGTCTCAGACCCCTTGGGGTGTTGGGCCTGATGTTCTGAGTTTTATTCCAGGTCTGATTTGCTCCAGGTTTGTTTGTGCAGAGTTGGGAGGGTGTGGTGCAGGGTTGGAATGGGTCTCCCGAGCAGGCTTCCCCAACACCAATTCACATGTATCACTGGTAGATCCACAGTTCATTAAGGCCACCATCGTGCACCAAGACCAGGCCTATGATGACAAAATCTACTACTTCTTCCGGGAGGACAACCCTGACAAGAATCCCGAGGCTCCTCTCAATGTGTCCCGCGTGGCCCAGCTGTGCAGGGTGAGTGGGTGGCTGAATGGGCAAGAGTGTGTGTCTCTGTGTGAATAGGTGTGAGTGTGTGAGTTCCTGTTTATCTGAAGGAGTGTGTGAAATATATGAGTAAGTCTGTGTGTGGGATGTATATGCACAATAGTGTCTGTGCATCTGTGAGTGGGTAAAGATGGTTGAGCTCATGTGCATGTGTGGCAGTGTGAAGTGTATAGTCATCTAAGGTGTGTATGAGTGTGAGTGGGAGTATGAAAATGTGTTCACATGTGTGTTTCACCAGTGTGAAGGTGCTAGGATATTCGAGTGTGTCACCTGTGTGCGTGTGTGAGAATGGACAAATGTGTGTCTGAGTCTATCTGCTCTGTAGGGAAAGACCAAGCACCCTCACCCTGCAGGTTCCCACTGCTGGCCCTGTGCCCCGGTCAGCCAGGCCTTCTAGCTGGAACCTGGCTCAGGAACCTGGCCTGAGTCATGGGGCACCTCTGCCTGGTCCCCTAGCAGGTCTCTGCGCCTTTCAGAGCCTACCTTCCTCCTCTGAAGTCTGGGTGCTGACATTCCTGGCAGCAGGTGCCCAGGGGGTACTGAGGGGCCTCCTTTTCCCTCCACCCTTTCAGGGGGACCAGGGTGGTGAGAGTTCGCTGTCTGTCTCCAAGTGGAATACCTTCCTGAAGGCCATGCTGGTGTGCAGCGACCCCGTCACCAACAAGAACTTCAACAGGCTACAGGATGTCTTCCTACTCCCTGACCCTAACGGCCAGTGGAGGGACACTAGGGTCTATGGCGTTTTCTCCAACCCCTGGTGAGGACCCTTGTCCTGGGGCTGAGCCTGGCATTAGTTATGTGTCTAGTAGGGATCGGAGGGCTTGGGCCCTGCTGAGGGGATGGCTGATGATGAGCAGGGACTCCAGGCTCAAGGGGCAGGGTTGTTGCCGGGCCTGGGTGGGACACGGTGCTTGGAGAGATTTTTGTGCTGGTATGTTTTTGAGTTTGTACAGCTAGTGTACATGCATGTACTGTATACACGTTCATGGCAGTGCCTGTGTGTCTACCAGCTGTGTGCTCAGAGTGGGTGGTGGGCCCTGGAAAAAGGCTGCTGAGGCCTCACAGGGTGCTATCACACCCATTCAGACACTGCCTGCATCTGACAATTCACATCTCTTAATCACTCTCATTGATTGAAAATAAGGCAGGCAAAAGTGTTGGGTGTGGGGGGAGGTGGGACAGGGCAGGGAAGCCAACACCCTGCTCTCTGGCTCCCATGTGGGTGGATCCAGCCAGGCTGGGGCGGGCATGGGGTCTGGCCTTGGGCATCAGCATCCTGCAGCTGTGCCCAGAGAGGCGGGTGAATTACTCAACAGGATGCATGTGGGGATCCTTCTGCCCTGGGGCTGGCCTCTGAACCCTGCGATCCTATCAGGTTGTGGTTTTAGATTGTAGCAGAAAGAAATTAAGTTGAATTTCTCTTTCTCCCTTCTGCCTTCAATGGTGACTGATGACTCTTAGGCACTAGTCGTGGCCCCTAGGATAGTCCCTGTCTTCATGGAGCTCGTAGGCTGGGGAGTTTGGTTAGAATGCTCTAGTTGTGCCCTGTATGGTGTTGAGCTGGCCTGGGTGAATGGAGGTGGGTGAGTACTGGGCCCCTCACTGAGGTGGTCTCTGTGTCCCCCCAGGAACTACTCAGCTGTCTGTGTATATTCCCTTGGTGACATTGACAAGGTCTTCCGTACTTCCTCACTCAAGGGCTACCACACAGGCCTTCCCACCCCTCGGCCTGGCAAGGTGAGCACTGACATCTGCCATGACCTAGGCCCCTACCCCACTTCCCAGCCACCCACTGACCTGGGCCTACTCTTCTTGTCCAGTGCCTCCCAGGCCGGAAGCCGATACCCACGGAGACCTTCCAGGTGGCCGACAGTCACCCTGAGGTGGCACAGAGGGTGGAGCCCATGGGGCCTCTGAAGACACCACTGTTTCACTCTAAGTACCACTACCAGAAAGTAGTTGTCCACCGCATGCACGCCAGCCATGGGGAGACCTTCCACGTGCTTTACCTAACTACAGGTGAGCGACTATCCCGTGACCCCTAGTCTGCCTTGTGAAAATGGATATGAAAGGTATAAATAATAATGTAATTAACATGTGGTTGGATCTTTATACCTGGAAGGAAGAATTGAATGACTAAGAGCTGTCAGGAGTTAGTATGTGTGGCTGTGGAAGAATCAGGCAGGGGGGTGGGGGCAGAGGCGAAGAGGGGAAGGCATCCTAGGGTGGGAGAATAGCAGGTTCCAGGATTCCAAAGCAGAAAGGTGGCCAGTCTGAGCAAAGCCAGGTGGAGGTTTGGACCTGATATCTGATTCATGAAGCTGGGAGGAAGAGATGTGGAAAGCCAGGAGGAAGGATCTGGTCACTGGGTATCCTGTGGCCCCCTGCTAGACAGAATGAGGAATTCGAACCCCTTTCCCTGTCTTTGGGATTATGCAGGTGAGAGGAAACATTTGATGTGGAATGCACAGTATTTAGTGAGACATGAGGAAGGGCTTCCAGGTAGCAGAGCCTTTGCAGTCTTGCAGAGGCACCTCCTCTTCCCAGGGAGAGCAGGGTCTGGCTGACCCCTGAAGCTGGGTGGAATGCCCTGGGAGATGCCCCTGCATCCCAAGAAGCCACTGGCCATGGAAGAGCCAGCCCTGAGCAGGTTTATGGCAGCTTCCTGGTCCCAGTTGTGGGCAAAGTGGACTCCTGGGAGTGAACATGGAGATCAGTGTAGGCTACAGCATTTCTTTGAGACCTGGTGTGCAGTGACGCCATAAAAAGGGCAGTGTTTCCCCCAGGTGCTAGCACCTGGGGCTCCAGGGCTCAGGCCCCACCCCTCCTTCTGTGTGATTTCTGCTGTTGCTTCATGTTGGGATCTTCTCAGGGCCACAGTGGCCATATCAGTTCCCATGGAGCAGGGTCTGGTTTCTGGGTCCTGAGATCATACCTCTTTGCTCCTCCATTCATCTTCGCTGCACCAATGGGCTCTTGTCCTTGCTCTGCTCCAGCAGTGGCTGGCCTAGCTGTTGCGGTCAGACAGGGGACGACAGGCACTGGGGTGCAGCAGAGGAGAGGTCACACAATGGGAGACTGGGAGCAGGAGCCAAGGACAGAAGGGTGGGGCCTGGGCCAAGGGAACCGTGGACTCCTTTCCTGCAGACCTGGGAGGTGAGCACACTTGAATGATGAGGGTAGTTGTCTTGGTTCTCCCTGAGGACCGTTGGAGAGATGCCATTTGGAACCTGCAGCAGGAAGAATTGGAGCCAGATAAGAAATAGAGCTTTCTGGGCCCTCTGCAGGGAACGAAAGGCTCTCACAGCTGGGAGAAGGTATGGGAGGCTCTCACTGGGCTGCTGTGGAAGGAGGTGAAGGGCTGTGAGTGGGTTGGGAGCTTGTCAGGCCAAAGAAGCATTGGGCCACATCCCAGAGCCTGCAAGAGGCATCACAGAACTAAAAGACATGTCCTAGGCAAGCAACCATCTTATCATCTGACTGTTTTGGAACAAGCAATGCCTTGGGGAATTGAAAGGGAGGGAGGCTATTCTAGAAACTGGGACAGCAGGTGATGTGGGATTGGGAGGACCCAGGGGTCAGGATGCCCATTAGACCCCCAACAGGTGTGAATGGATAAAGCATTGGCCTTGGAGGCAGGCAGCCATTATGTGACCTTAGAAATCCCTGTCCAGAATCTAAGGTTCTTTTCAGATTTTATAAAAATTTAAAAATTCCCTAAGACTAAATGCAACGTGGAGTCCTGGATTGGATCCTGGAACAAAGGACACTAATGGAAAAACAAAACAAAAACATGAAATCCCAATGAAGTCTGTAGTTGAGTTAATAATACTATACTGCTCAGTTGTGATGAATGTGCCATCTATATATATAAAAGCCCAGCGACTGGAACGGCGAAACAACCAGAGGCTATGACACTCATTGCAGCAGCCAACAAGCCTGATTCAGGCCCTGATCAGGGGGCAGGGCCGGCCAGCCAACTGCCCATGGCTCCTCTCCTCCCCCCTCTCTCCCCCACACCACTGGCCTGGCCCAATGGGCCCCCATCGGGGTGGGCCAGCGAGACCCCACCCATGCATGAATTTGTCTGTACTAATAAAAGGGTAATATGCTAATTGGACTAGATGTCTTCTGGATGTCCTTCTAAACAAAAGCCACGGTGGCAGGAGCTGAGGCAGAGGTGGTTAGGGGTGACCAGGCCAGCAGTGGAGGGCAGTTAGGGGCAACCAGGCTGGCAGGGGAGGGCAGTTAGGGGCGACCAGGCCAGCAGGGGAGCAGTTAGGGGCATCAGGCTGGCAGGCAGAGGCAGTTAGGGGTGATCAGGCAGGCAGGCAGATGAGCGGTTAGGAGCCAGTGGTCCTGGATTGCAAGAGGGATCCCAGATTGGAGAGGGTGCAGGCCAGGCTGAGGGACACCCCCTGCCTCCCCCGACTCCCCCACCCCTGTGCACAAATTTTGTGCACTGGGCCTCTAGTAGTTATATAAGATGGTAGCATTAGGGGAAATTGGGTGAATGGTATACAGCAAATCTCTGTGCTATCTTTGTATTTTTTATGTAAATCTGAAATTACTCCAAAATAAAAGGTGTATTTAAAGAAAACATATTCTTAAGTTGTCCAGGAGGCAAGGCAGTTATGGAAGAAGCTGAGGGGTGAGATTCTGACCCCTCTGTGTTGCAGTCACCAGCTATGTGATCTTAAACAAGTTGCTTAGACTTTCTGAGCCTCATTGCCTTATCTGGGAAGTGGGGAAGATAATACTCACAAGAAGGTATGCGGAGGGAAGAAGTAATGAAGGGTCAGCATAGTAATTGGGTGTGCAGGACTGCTGGTTCTGTTAGTCATGCTCCAGCTTGCCAGGGCCTCACGGAGCTCTGGGTCAGCCTTGGAAACTTCCTGGGCTGCCCTCTGACTCCCACGTCCCTCACACTCACCTTACCTAGTCTTGTGACCCTTGCCTGAGCCATGACTTCCCAGCCCTCCCCACCCATGTCTTTCCTGGTTGGTCCTACATAGAGGGAGACTGCTTGTCTCTGAGGTGGGATGCCCATCTGCTGACCCTCTGCCCACCACCCACAGACAGGGGCACCATCCACAAGGTGGTGAAGTCAGAGGAGTGGGAACACAGCCTCGTCTTCAACATCATGGAGATCCAGCCCTTCCGTCGTGCAGCAGCCATCCAGGCCATGTCACTGGACCCTGACCGGGTGAGCCTCCACACCCCCAGCCCTGCCCTGTGAGGCTAGCCAGTGATGGCCAGCTGAGGACAGAGCTCTTTTGCATGCAATTCACATGTCCTTTTCAGAGCTTCTGGGCCACAGGGCAGTCGGCCATGGCCTGGAAGTTTAAAACTCAGTGTTGGAGATGGGGGCCCTGGTCTGACCTAGTCTCTCATTCCAGCGGAAACTGTATGTAAGCTCCCAATGGGAGGTGAGCCAGGTGCCCCTGGACCTGTGTGACATCTATGGTGGGGGCTGCCATGGCTGCCTCATGGCCCGAGACCCATACTGTGGCTGGGACCAGGGTCACTGTGTCTCCATCTTTAGCTCCCAAAGGTATGTTGGCTGGGAACCCTTCTCCCTGGGAGAAGGTAGACACAGGGGTGGGAGTGATGTAAACAGGCTACAAGAGGAGTCAGTGCTGGGTACTGAGCCATTCTGACCAGACCCTCCTCTTGGTAGGCACTGTGGCAGATACTGGGTGCAGGATGAGGATGGGGAAGGGCCAGGTGTCTGGCCTCCTGTCTGTCTAGCCTCTCTCTTCCCTACTCCAGGTCAGTGCTGCAGTCTATTAATCCAGATGAGCCACACAAAGAATGCCCCAGCCCAAAGCCAGGTACCTGATTTAGCCCTGCCCAGGGCCCCAGTCCAATGAGGGTGGTACAGCCTTGCCTCGCTTGCTCTCTGAGGGAAACCTGGTCTATTCCTGGGGGCCCCAGATAGTCCTGTGGAGGGAGCCCCCTTGGTGTGAGGGTGGTGTAAGAAGGGTGGGGTGAGGGAGGCAGGGGAGAATAAGGAGACTGGGTGCTTAGGTTATTGTGTTCATTTAGAAGCCTTGGCCTTAGAGGCCTGGGGGAGGACACAGCCTGCCCTGGGAGCTCTCAGCCTCTTCTCACAGCTGCCTACCCATCCCCCCCAGATGAGGCCCCACCTCAGAAGGTCTCCTTAGCCCGGAACTCTCGCTACTACCTGAGCTGCCCCATGGAGTCCCGCCATGCCACCTACTGGTGGCGCCACGGAGAGAAGGTGGAGCAGAGATGCGAGCCCGGCCACCAGAGTCCCAACTGCATCTTGTTCATCGAGAACCTCACGGATGGTCACTATGGCCACTACTACTGCGAGGCCCAGGAGGACTCCTACGTCCGCAAGGCCCAGCACTGGCAGCTGCTGTCTGAGGACGAGGCCAAGGCCCAGCACCTGCTGGGCTGTGCCCATGCCCTTTTGGCCTCCCTCTGGCTGGGGGTCCTGCCAACACTCATTCTTGGCCTACTGGTTCATTAGGGCCTCCTGGGGCTGGGCATGCTGTGGGCATCTGCAGTCCCAGGGCACTAGAAAAGTCTCACACCCAGAGCCACCCGGCTGGGAGCTCCTTGCCCACCACTGGTTCCAGGGGGATTGCATAGCTTGCCAGGGGACACCAGGCCTGGAGATGGCCAGCCACAGGCAGCTGCTGAGCCCAGGTGGGGCAGGGTGGTGGGGGCTGGAGAATGAAGGCACTGACTATGAAGCTGGGGCATTGATGGCCCAAGACTTTATCTTCTGGAGACTATTTTTCAAAAGTTCTTCCTCAAACTTGCCCAAATTCAGTGATGCTCCTGGCCCAAGAGCCCGTGGGCCAGAGAGGGGTTGGGAAAAGGGAGCTGGGATCCCATTTCTGGACCTTCAAGCTCTCTATTGCCTCCTCATCCTCTCTCCTGCCACTGCAGGGGCTGGCTGGTGTTCCTGCAGGCCCAGGCTGCCCTCTGTGGCCCTCACCAGCCCTGGGTCCTACTAAGGCAGCCTCCTTGCATGTTTATTGAAGGATGTTTGCTTTCCGGACAGGAGGACGGAAAGGGCTCTATTTTTATGTTAGGCTTATTTCATGTACTGCTACTTCCGACTGCATCTGTATGAAAATACCAAAACTACATGCTGGGGGTGGGTGGGGAAGGGAGGGGCTAGAAAGGGATGGGTTGGTGGGGGGGGGGGTCCCAACCTGAGGCTCTTGGGCATGGGATAAGAGTCCAGGGATATGGTGGCATGGGTTCAAAGAGATGGCATGAGCTGGCTCTGCCCTGGAAGCCCAGGCTGAGGGGTACATTGTCCAAGTACCCCTGTTGGTTATGGGAGGGGGTGGGGTGAGGGAGACGGGAAAATGAAGGAGAAAACTGAGCCCTAGGTTCACACATTCATATAGGAGTCAGGTCCTCAGGGGGAGGTTCCAGGACTCTGCCCTTGGCATTGGGGGTTGGGGGGCGGGGCGCCCTCCCCTCAGTCCCCTTGCGCAGGGGCTGTGCTTCCATGCTCCTAGCCTCCCACCTTCAGCTCAGGACATGCTATAACTAAGGCTAAACTGTGAATTCCAGTGGGGACAGCCTGGGCCAAGCTCTCCAGGTGGGTAGCTCTGCCCACTCTGTCCCTGGATTTCAGCAGAGAGCTGGGCCTTCTCTGGTGTATCTGGCCAGCCCCCCGGCAGGGCCTGGGGCTGGCGACCTTCCAGCTTTGGTCCCTGCATCTCTTTTCAATGCACTTTAATGATGTAACATATTACTAATAAACGAGCTATTTATTTACCTGTGCCTGCTCCTTCCCTTCAAAGCAATTGGGGGGGGGGGAGGGGTGAGGGTGAGGGCTCTTGTTTGTAACTCCATCTCCTGCCTGTGTGAGCATCACCCACCCCCCACTAGCCCTCTCCGTAGAGCCTTGGAGGGAGGACACCCTCAGCAGGGCTCCTAGCTAGTGAGAGGCAGGAGCAGGATCTGAACCCAACGCTCCTGAGCAGTGCACTGCCTGCCAAGCCATTGACCCTGGAGCCCAGACAACTCCTGCAGTCCACCTCCTCTCCTCACCTTTTCCCCTTCCCAACCTCCATCTCCCATACTTGCCAGGGAGGCCTGGCCATGCTAAAAACAGCCTCAGGCCTCCCTGCCTTCTAGGTTCCCATTCTAGGAGTAAGCTGGTTAAGTAAGAGCCCATGGGATAAACCTGTGATGATAGAAGGAAGCTAGAGGGCAGCTGTAGGGTGTGTCTAAGTGGAGTGAGGTACTCCAGGCTCAGCCCACCAGGCGGGGAGGTGTTGGTTTGCATGCAGAGGGGACAGAAGGGATAGTGGGTTTGTGAGCTAGCCTGGAGCTTGACCTTTCAACCCCAAAGCAGTGACAGGGCTGGGGTGGGATTTGAAACATAGACGCTCTTGAATTCTCTCAAAGGTAAAGCAAATAGGTTTTAGAACCCAGAAGGCTGTGTGAAAAATGGCCCCTGAAGCTGGGTGAGAGGTGGGGCTGTCCAGGGGTATGAGTGGGTGGGCCCAGGGATGAAGGGTAGGGTTAGTGGGGGATTTGGAGAGAAACCTGGATGTCCTCCAGGGGCCTCCCTCCATTTTTATCTCTCCTCCTCTTCGTTCCCTTCTCACCTACCCCTTGTGGCAGGGGCCCGTGCCTTTTGGGGTTTGCTGGGAGGTTTTCCTGAGCAGTAACTGTTGGAGGGGGGTATGGAACTTGAGACAGCTCTCTCTGAGTCTGAGCCCAGCTTCTGGGCGGCTCTGGCAGACCCCACAGGGCTGGAATCGCCCCCACCTACCGCACTGCCCTGTGATCTGGGCCAGCCCCACACTGAAGATTCTGCCTGGTTCTTTCCTCTCCCACACCCAAGATGGCAGCAGGTGCTGGAGCCAGGAGTCCAGGAGTTTGAGGGACCAGGATGAGCACTGAGCTGGGGGCAGAGACTCTGGGCTGCCATCACCTTTCATGATCCCAGGCAGACCTTGCCTTTCCTAAGCCTCGTTCTCTTATGTAAGAGGTAAGGGCAGGACCAGGGCTTCTGGGGGCCCCTTCTGACACACTGTTCTGGGTTATAAGACTAATTTACTTTGTCTTGGACGGAGTTCGGAGTCTCTATATCGGCCCCATCTGTTTTCCCAGCTCATAGCCACGCAACAGCAGCACAGGGGCTTCCTGGGCTCTCCCCACCCCCAAGCGAGTCCCTCTAGAGCAGTGGTTCTCAGCCTTGGCTGCACATTAGAATCACCTGGGAATCTTGTTAAAATCCTGATTTCTGGCCCCATCCTCCGGAAATTCTGTTTCTTTGTTACTAATGCTGTGGCCCCACCCCATAACGAAGAAACAGAATTTCCGGAGGATGAGGCCCAGAAGTCAGATTTTAAAAAGATTCCCAGGTGATTCTAATGTGCAGCCAAGGTTGAGAACCACTGCTCTAAAGGGAAAGGACAGAAGGAGTGGGTTTAGGAATGGTTGGTAAAGAAAGTGTGGGCTCAAGCCCTGGCCCACCTGGATTGCTGAGTGACCTTCTGTGAGGTCTTTGCCTTCTCTGGACCTCAACAGGCCTCCTCTTTCCTGCAGGGATGCTCTTGGTTCCCCTTGAGCCTACAGCAGGAAACTTGAGGGACAGAACACACTCCTTTGTACCGGAGGCACCAGGAAGGGCCAGGCTGGCGGCTGGGCAGGAAGCCGTGTGCAGGAAGGCATGAAATGAGTCCTTGTAAATCCATGGGAATGAGCCGGCGAAATGGCCAAGCACAAACCTCCCTCCCTCTGGCTTTCCCATGACACACAAGCAGCCCAGTGAACCTGGGGCAGAGTGGGTGCCAGGCCATTAGGCTGCAGTTGGGGGCATGGAGATCCACACAGTATGGCACCAACATTGGCTCTTGGGGGCCAGGCTAGGGCCAGGACACAGGCCCAGCCTTCTGCACTCTGTCTTGTGCATCCTCTGCACATACCCCCAACCAGGGGAGAAGTGGGGGTGCAAAAGGGAGCAAGACTGAAAAATCAAAGCTCAGCTTTCCTGAGCAAGCCAGAGGGAATGGGAAACTACTTTGTCTCCCTCACTTCATAAATCTCAAGGGCCACTAAGGTTTACCTCGAGTAGGTCCATGCTTGCCAACCTATCTCTCTTGTGGGAAGGCCACTTCCTGCCGTTGAAACCCGTCAACATCCCCTTCCATGTGCAGATCTGATGTCCTGACCCAGTGCTCATAGCCCTGTGCACCCCCTGTCTTCTCCGTCCGGTCTCCCCTCAGTCCTCCACCTGCCTATGCTGGAAGCTCTCTGTGCCGTCGCTCCTATGCGGCTTTCCCCTGGGATGCCAGGAGTAGGATGATCCCAGGCAGAGGTTCCAGAATGACCTTGAATTCTTCAGAGGCGTCCTGGACACCCACGCCCACCCCCCACGCCTCTCCTGCTCAGCCCTGAGTTGGGGTTAGGGAATGGAGCCTTGTGGCCGGTGCATCTAGAATCAGGCCCTGGGGTACAGCCCTTTCCCTCAAGACCCTCAGAGCCTGGTAGGGGAGGCAGGTATATATGTGGAGCTGGATGGTGGTCACCTGTGTGATGATCCTCTGTGGTACCCAACCCATGGGCAGATCAGGGAAAGGTGGGTGTTAGAGGCTGAGTCCCCCAGGTGGAGAAGGCACTAAAGAATAGAAGCGGGAACAGCCTTTGCCGAGGCCTGGGAGTGTGCAAGAGCTTGGAGCGTTATGGGCTTGGCTGGAGTAATATGAGCTCCAAGAAGGCAGAGAGACCCTTCTCAGTTTTGGTCACAGCTGCAACTCTATCACTGAGAACAGTGCCCGTATAACCCACCCCTCCATTCTTTTAATATTGTTTCTGTAAAAAATGTTTTTGTAAAAGGTGAGTTGTTAGCTAATATGTAACACATAGATAAATAGCATATTTGTGTAAGAGTTCAAAGGAAGCTGACTCCAGTACCTGGACGTTCTGGCTCTAGGAGACTTGTTGATGGTCAATCATAAAAACTAGACCAATTTCGAGATAATCATCAGAATGGACTGTGCTGACTTACACATAAAAAATTTTCAACTCCTTTCTCCCCTGATTTTTTTGTTCTGCTTTCCCTATCCCTCCCAATAAAAAACCCCACCTGCACTGAGATGTAAAGATGGTCTTTTTTGTCGTTGTTAATCCTCACCCAGGGATATTTTTTCCTTTTTTTAATGTTTTTTTTTCTTTCTTTTTTGAAAAGAGAGAGTTGAAGGGAGGGAGGGTGAGAGGGAGCAAGGAAGAGAGAGAGAGAGAGAGAGAGAGAGAGAGAGAGAGAGATCAATTGGTTGCCTCCCACATGCTCCCTGACCCAGTATGTGCTTTTGACCAGAAATCAAACCACAGACCCTTTGGTGTATGGGCGGATACTCTAACCATTGATCACACCTGCCAGGGCTGAAGATCTTTAGGACATGAGTCCGCCATCTTCTCAGGCTGCCGGCATTTGAATAAACTATCTTTCCTTACATCAGAACCTGTGTCTCAAGTATTGGCTTTTAAAACAGCAGGTAGTCGAACCTGAGTTTGGTATCATCTGGAATACATTCTTGAATGAATGAATAAGATGAAAGAGGGAAGAGTATCTGGAAGTGAGATTGAATAAGTTTGTTTGTTCCAGCTCCTGGGAACTAAGGCCCTAGATCTTTATCCTGCCAGTTATAGGGCTCCATTAAAGAGTTTTGAGCCCTAACTGGTTTGGCTCAGTGGATAGAGCATCAGCTTGCGGACTCAAGGGTCCCAGGTTCGATTCTGGTCAAGGCCATGTACCTTGGTTGTGGGCACATCCCCAGTAGGGAGTGTGCAGGAGGCAGCTGATCGATGTTTCTAACTCTCTATCTCTTTCCCAGGCCGGGGGGGGGGGGGGGGGGGGGACTGGGGGCGGTGATGATGACAATGCTAATATGGATGATGGGAGCCTGAGATCCAATTTTTCTCACACCTCATCCCTGCCTGCCTCATTGCAAGCTCAGCCCCTCCCCCATTCTCAGGCCTTTCCAGCTGCCTACACAGTCCAATTTTAGCCTCATTGTCTGGAAAAGCAAATGGAGAATCTGGGTTGGGCCATTCCAGTAAGGGTTCTGGCCAGGAGGTCTGCAGATGTGGGTTGGTGAAATGGGGCTGGAACCGCTAACTTAGGCTCAGGAAACACTTTTATGTTGGTATTGGTTAACATTGGGAAAAAAGGCCTTGGGGAAAAAACAAAAACAAAACCAAACCCACATTCCCAGAGTGAAGGAAGGAACATGGGACCACACCCAGGAGGCACTTGCCCTCTTAGTGTGGTGGTGACTTTCTGGAGGATGGTGCCCATGCCAGAACTGATTCAAGACCCAGAAGTCAGACTGGCAGTTTTTTTCACATTGAGCAAAATGAATGTGCTCAGAAGGGCTCTGGGGACTCTCCTGATACCCAGGAGAGGGTTCCTGGAGGAAGAAAACACATGCTTGGGGTCAGCCCTGTAATACAGGGGCAAACACATGGTCTGCAACTTTATCCAGCTCCAAGACATGTCCATGCTCATAGCAGACCTCACTAATCAATCGTCCTTTCTCAGGTGAGTGTTTTCCTCCGAAGCTGCATTCTCTAAGGGCTACTGATTGAGATTTGAAGACATAATATGAAAAAAAGAGTTTATCTTATTAATAAATGGTTATATTGATTACACAGACATTAAAATGTTTTTGACATAGTGGGTTAAGTAAACTATTATAATTGTTAATCTTATTTGATTCTTTTCATTTCTATTTCATGTGGCTGCTAGAACATTTAAAAGTATCTGTGTGATTCACATATCTTTCTATTGGCCAGCACTGCTGTAGAAATATGTCCCACCAGGGCAGAAAATTTTGTCCTTTTTTTTTTTAAAAATCTTTCTTTTTTAATATATTTTATTGATTTTTTTACAGGGAGGAAGGGAGAGGGATAGAGAGTTAGAAACATCGATAAGAGAGAAACATCGATCAGCTGCCTCCTGCACACCCCACACTGGGGATGTGCCCGCAACCAAGGTACATGCCCTTTTTTTTTTAAATTAAATCTTTATTGTTCAGATTATTACATTTGTTCCTTTTTTTCCCCCCCCATAACTCCCCTCCTCCCAATTCCCGCCCCACCCTCCGCCCTCACTCCCCACCCACTGTCCTCATCCATAGGTGCACAATTTTTGTCCAGTCTCTTCCCGAATCTCCCACACCCCTTTCCCCCCCAAGAATAGTCAGTCCATTCCCTTTCTATGTCCCTGATTCTATTATAATCACCAGTTCATTCTGTTCATCAGATTATTTATTCACTTGATTCTTAGATTCACTTGTTGATAGATGCATATTTGTTGTTCATAATTTGTATCTTTACCTTTTTCTTCCTCTTCCTCTTCCTCTTCTTAAAGGATACCTTTCAGCATTTCATATAATCCTGGTTTGGTGGTGATGAACTCCTTTAGCTTTTCCTTATCTGTGAAGCTCTTTATCTGACCTTCAATTCTGAATGATAGCTTTGCTGGATAAAGTAATCTTGGTTGTAGGTTCTTGGTATTCATCACTTTGAATATTTCTTGCCACTCCCTTCTGGCCTGCAAAGTTTCTGTTGAGAAATCAGCTGACAGTCGTATGGGTATTCCCTTGTAGGTAACTGAGTTTCTTTCTCTTGCTGTTTTTAAGATTCTCTCTTTATCTTTTGCTCTTGGCATTTTAATGATGATGTGTCTTGGTGTGGTCCTCTTTGGATTCCTTTTGTTTGGGGTTCTCCGCGCTTCTTGGAACTGTAAGTCCATTTCTTTCACCAGGTGGGGGAAGTTTTCTGTCATTATTTCTTCAAATAGGTTTTCAATATCTTGCTCTCTCTCATCTTCTGGCACCCCTATAATTCTGATGTGGGTACGCTTGAAGCTGTCCCAGAGGCTCCTTACACTATCCTCGCATTTTTGGATTCTTTTTTCATTTTGCTTTTCCGGTTGGATGTTTTTTGCTTCCTCGCATTTCAAATCATTGACTTGATTCTTGCGCTCCTCTGGTCTGCTGTCGGGCGTCTGTATAATATTCGTTATTTCAGTCCGTGTGTGCTTAATTTCTAGTTGGTTCCCCAATATAAGATCGAGGGTCTTATTAGTTTTCGTGTAGATCTGATTAAGTTTATTGGCAGCTTCTAAACAGTTCTTGAGAGACCTTAAAAGTGTGGTTCTGAACTCTATTTCTTCCATTGACAATTTTGTCCTGTTTCTTTGTCTCCGCATTTTGTTATGCTTCCTTGGTGCACCCCCTAGTGGTCTTTGTTCGCAGTCTTATAGATAAATCTTGATTGTTGTAGCTAATTCCAGGGAGGGTTTGACCTCCAGGCCAAGTGGCTATGAGAATCAGCTGTGTCAGCAGTGAGAGAACTTCTGTCCTCTAGGGAGGTGCTAATCTAGCCTTTGCCTGAGGCTATCCGGCAAATGCCTCTGTGCAGGGCTTGGGCGGGGCGGGTCGCACAGGATCAACAGGGTGGGCCGGAGAGAGCAGTTATGGCGGCTCTCAGTCCTGTCCCCAGGGGCTCTGCCTCTCTGAGTCCCAGCACCCGCTGCAAAGCTCGGAGAGAAAGCTGCCCTCACTCTGACCGAAGCCAGACAGTCCCGCTTCTCCCGTTTGAGTCTGGGTCCCTAAAGACTCGCCCAGATCTGGAGCTCAGAGTCTGCGACTCCCTCCCGATTGAAATCGCCAACCACACCCTCCGCCGCCAGCCCGCTCCACGCACTCCACACCTCAGAATTTGACTTCAGCACTGCGCCTCCTCTGAGTGTCCGTATGCGTTTCTCTTTCCTCCTAGTTGTAGGACTTCCACTCAGCCAGCGTTCCTGTGGTTCTGGGTGATGTCCCTTCCGTTTTTTGGTTTCACTTTTGAAGTAGTTGTTCAAAGCAGCAAACTCCGGTGTTAACCTATGCCGCCATCTTGGTTCTCTCAGGTACATGCCCTTGACTGGAATCGAACTTGGGACCCTTGAGTCTGCAGGCTGATGCTCTATCCACTGAGCCAAACCGGTCAGGGCAATTTTGTCCTTTTTTCTTCATAGCTAAATCTCCAGCATCTAAATAGTGTCTGGAACATAGTAGGTGCTCAGTAATTATTTCTGTAATGAATGAATGAATCCTCATAAACACTGCTTTTCAGGGATCCCCCAGATGGACTGTCTTTGCTACTCTGAGCCTATGTAGTAGTTCCAGCATCATGCAAAAATCCCCTGTGTGGGCTTTCTGATTTTAGAGCTGGTATCACTCTCTGGGGACTCTCCTGATACCCAGGAGAGGGTAGCTGGAGATGGACTCTGGTGAATACACTGCTCCCCAGAGGGTCCTCTGAAACGGGACTTTCTGTTCCTTCTCATGAGGAAGCAGGGCAGCATGGAAATGATATGGAAATCACCTCTCATGTGCATTTGCATGCCTGGGGGTTGCTGGGGATGTTCCTGTTCACATCCTGACCCTAACCCTTGATCCTAAGGACAAAATAAGAAGCTCTGGAGACTTAAGCTCCTGGAGAAAGCAAGACCACCTTAAGTCTTCCCCCAGTGAGCAAGGGCTGTAGCCCACAGCATCCTTGTCTCACCCATCCAGCAGGAGCCTAAAAATACTCTGCCGTTCCAGCATCCCCCACAGCTGCCCTCCCTGAGCTGGGCCCTGTGCCTGCCAGCTCCTACAAAGCCCAGACTGTCTGCATAGTCCTGTCTCAGCCGCCAACCCCGACTCTTTGCCCTCTGTCCCATCCTGGCCCCTGGGGACCCTGAACTCAGTGCTCCCACTGTAAGGCCTGCTGAGGGTCTGCCTATTGCCCTGCCCTCCTAAGCAGACTGGGCTCTGATCCCCTGGACCTCCAAATCCCAGGCTCTGTCCACTCTCCTGTTCTTGAGGGCATACTAGCCAGATGCAGAGGTAGGTGAGGGAGTTCCAAGCAGTGGAACTCAGGCCATTAAGTCAGGGCAAGCAAAATAGGGAAACTGAGACAGATAGCTGAACTGACCAGCTGAGCAATTTACAGCAGATACAGAAGTCCACCTCCCTAGAGATAACTAACATCTAGGCCTCAGTTGTATTTCAGCTCCAGGCCCAGAAAAGCAGCAAAATCAGGTGAGTGAAGCCAGGACCTGCTGCGATGACTAATGACTCCCTGCCCTGGAGACCATGACCCTCAAAGGAGCCACCTGGGAAGCTACTGAGATCCTCCCCTGGGACCTCCCCTAAGATCTCAACCCTTAAAAGCTTTTAGGCTCTGGCTGGTGTGGCTCAGTTGTATACCAAAAGGTGGCAGGTTTGATTCCTGGTCAGGGCACATACCCAGGTTGTGGGTTCAATCCCCAGTCGGGGCTTGTGTGGAAGGCAATTGATCGATGTTTCTCTCTCATATCAGTGTTTCTCTCTCTCTAAAAATCAATAAAATTAAAAAAAAAAGAAAAAGGTTTTTAGGATGGAAGACCCAGCGTGTGGAGCACTCTTGCTCCATTCCCTTCCCCCTCCTCTTGCCCCACTTCTCCCGCCACAGGCCTACATCTCCAAAATTCTAAGGGTCCCCACGAGATTTGCAACCAGAGCAGCAAGCTTGTCCCAGGCCAAACCCCAGAACCTATCCCCGAGGCCCCCTTTTCTCTGACTTCCTAGCGAGCTAAGAGGGGCAGCCCAGCCTAGGCTCTCCTGTTACTTCTTCTATGCTAAGCCCTTCCTTGTTTTATTGTTCCCAGCTTTAATAAATGTACCCTCATAGTCACCTGGACTTGTGTTGTGAAATCTTTCCTACACGAAGTCAAGAATCTACATACTACTGGCTGGCCCTAGACACACCCGCTCAGAGCTAGGTCCCTTGTCTGGGAACAGAACCAGCATATGCAAAACCAAGTGGACAGACCATGGCAGTTGGCGAGTCCTTTGGAAGGGCTTATTGAACAGGATGGAGTGGTGGGACCAGGCACAGGCTGGAAGGCAATAGGGCAGGTCTGCTGGCACATGCATGGGTCCTCTAGGCATCTTTGTTGTGCTTCATGGGAAGGGAACTGCCATTCTCAGATCTGAACCTCCCTCTCCCCTCCCCTCCAAGGTAGAGCTATTGCTGTTCTGTCCATACCGCCTATAGAGCCAACGGGAACTCTCAGTGCCAGGGCTCCTCAGTTTGGGCCTTCCACACCTCTGATTTGTGGGCAGCCCTGGTGCCTTCCAGATCTGAGCTTTGGGACTTCCTGTCTGCTCATCAGGGCTGCGGGTAGGCAAGCAGGGCTACTCACTGGACCCTTAGAAAGAAGGTCCTCAAGGCAACATGGAGCATCTGGCAGAGCTGGGGCCAGAACCTCTAAATCCTGATACCCAGCTGGGACCCAGCTCCTCAGCCTGAGGTCGGACCATCACTGTTGGAGGCACATCCTGGTCTGAGTGAAGAATGGAATTTGGGGACCCACGCTATGGAGAGCTTCCTGGTGGCAAGAATGAATGTACAGGTGACACCGCTAACCCATGACAGTTTCCCCACTCTGAACTGATCAGGGTCGCAGCTGCAGGAAGTGAGGGCATCGGAAATCATACTTTCCTCTTCTGGGGGTGACTTTGGAGGAAACACTGAGTTCATGGGGTGGTTGTTTCCACAGCTGGTGCTGGAGATTCTATTACCAAAGCCCCTTCTAGCCCCAGCATCTCCTGGTAGGCCAGCCATCGTCCTTGGTGGCAGAGTGCCAGTGTGAGCATTATTGTCCCCAGTAGACAGATGGGGGATGAGGCCAGAGGAAGGGAGCTTCTTGCCCAGAGCGACCTGGCCCATCAGAATCTGGCCTAGAACCCAGGACTCTTGCCTCTTCCCGTCCCCATACAGCACCTCCCCCAAGGAAGTAGCTGTGAACTAGATGCTTCTTGGCCGAGGTGTAGGTGTTGGGGAGGTTTTCAGACTCTTGAGGTTTTCTCACCCACTAGACCCCTCATTTCTGAGCACATAGCAGCACTCCTCAGAGTGCACATTGGCCACTGTGGAGAGTTAGACAATCTTAGGACATTTGGTTCTGGCTCTGGGGCCTGTCAGAGGTGGCTCCCCTACCCGAGCCACCTCAAAGCTCAGAGACACCTGGAGCTCCTCTGTACCCTGGATAGCATCCCTGTGACCCTAGAGCCATTTCTCAGCACGAGGAAACTACAGCTCTTGGAGGAAGCCCAGACTGGCTGTGTGAGCGGGGAGGTTCGGGTTGTGACTTCCTGGACCTGATACAGCCCTTTCTGCTGCCTGATCACCTCCTCTGTGCCCAGCTCAGTCATGGATAGAAACACAGGTGTAGTAGGAGGAGGGCTTGTACCAGGGAAGATGGAATTGTGGGGTTCTCTATCTCTACCTATGCTTTTCTGTATCTCAGCCTTATTTCTTCTCTGTTGGCCTCTTTGTCTCTTCATGTCCCTCCTGATTCTCTCTGTGACTTGTTCTCTTGTGTTCACTCACGTGGAACTATGGTAGGCAGTTAGATAGACATGAGCAAAGCCAGGACGATGGACCAGGTGGAAAGCCCCAGGTGCCTAACAAAGGACAATTGTAGGGTGAGACCTCACCCCCGGGGTGACCTTTCCTTCCCTAGCAGATCACTGGTCATGGGGTTTGGACCCCCTGGCCTTTCCTCCCTAGAGACAACATCTAGACCTCAGTTGTATTTCAGCTCCAGGCTCAGAGAATCAGCAAGTGACCAGACAAGTGACCCCATGGCTGACCTCAGGACCAGCTGCATTGGATAATGACCCCCTGCACTGCCACTGACCAGCCAATCAGTGGAGACAGACCCTGAAAGGACACCTGGAAAGCTGCTGAATACTCTATTGAGATTTTCCCCTGGGGCCCCCCTAAACTCTCCACCCTTAAAACCCTTAGGACAGAGGACCCAGACCCTATCCCTCCCAGGAGAACACCTGTGCCTTCCTCTCCTCCTTCCCTCCCACTTCCCTCAGGCCTGCATCACCTTTACCTTCTCCACTCCTAAGCTCTAGGGCCCTTCCTTTATCTCTATAACTTGTGTCCTAAACCCATTTCCGCTACAAATTACTTTTACCGCTTTGATTTTCCAAATAAATGTTCTTTTATAGCTTGAGTCTTGGCTTTGAATTCTTTCCTAGCCAGAACTCAAGTACTGAGGCTGCTGACCCAGGTCCAGTCTGGCCCCACCTAACACCTGGTGCCGTTCCCACCACCCACAACAGAACAAGCATGTATACACATAACACACAGGCACAGAGGACCACACACATGACCTGCTCACACCTACGCACATGCAGGCATGCACATCTGTGCACATATGCACTCCCCGCAGAGTTTTCACTCCCAGGTCCTGATCACATATTCAGAGAAGGGAGGCTGTGAAACTTTCTGTGTCCACAGGCTCAAGGCAAACCCACAGCTGATGTCCAGGCTGTCCCTGCCTCCCTGGCACTGGCAACTGGGAACTTGAAGACCTAGGCTGAAACCGCCTCTGGTATCTGAGGGATCTAGTGGGGTCACTGGGCCAATAGGAACTGGGAGAGAGAGAGAGAGAGAGAGAGAGAGAGAGAGAGAGAGAGAGAGAGAGAGATAAATAGATAGAGAAAGAGAGAGAGAGAGATTGCTCTTCAGGTGAGCGCAGAGAGTGGAACATGAAGATGTGATGTGGATTTAATGATGAACTAGCCCAGATCTCCAGCCCCTGCCCCATTTGATGCACCTTCCCTATGGTCCTGCTGAGACGCCCTATGACCCGCCTGGGAGCTGGGGACAGGGGTGACTAGACCACGGGAAGTTCTAGGGGAGGTGGCTGTAGGGAGGAAGCGAGACTGTATTCCTAGGGGAGGTCATGGTCATAGTGGCAAGGCCTTTGTTCCTTTCCTTTCAGGACAATGGGCCGGATGAGGCCCTGCCAAGTACTTCAATTTCCTGGGCGTGTTGGAGCTTTCCTGGAATGCCCAACTTTCCTGGTCTCCCCATGTCAAAATCATATAACACATATAACAGGGGTGCAGGGAAAGAGGCTGTGCAGGCAGGAAGCCCTAGCATCTGGACTGAAGCCTGCCTCCATCCACCGCCCTCAATGCATGGGCCCGTCTCTGTCCAGACCAGCCTACTTCTGAGCACCTACCTCTTAAGTGCAGGTTCTGAGTGTAGGAGGCTTGCAAGAGTCAGGAGGAGTCATGGCTGAGCACTTGGGAAAGGGCACCTCTCACTGCTGGGGCAGAATTCAAAGCCCCTCCAGGGACTGAGGCTAACCCAGCAGGAGCCCAGAGGTCTTTCTGAAAGGTGTCACTATCTCCACCCTCTTTATCAGAGGCTCACATGGGCTTCAATGGGCAAGACCATAAAGACAATATCACAAATAGTGATAGTGGTGACTGTACAGCATATATCCTGTGAGTGTCAGGACTGTTCTAAAAGTTTCACATGAATTATTTTAGTTAATTTTCTCACCATCCCTATGAGGTTGATACCATTATTGTTTCCATTTTATACTTAAAGGAATTGAGGTGCAGAGTGTAATCAGTTTACCAACATTTTGCAGCAAAAAGATTCTTCTAATCTTTGTCATCAAGAAACTGGGGTTTGAGACCACTTTATTTGATCACATTCACTCATCTTACAGGTGTTTAAGCTCCTCTTCTTTGCTGGCTCTCGGTTGACACGGGTTATACGGGGAGAGGTAAGCAGACAGCGGGATCCCTCTGATGCTCAGACCTCTGAGAAAGGTCACGGAAGCACCAGTCCCAAGAAGCTCAGATAGGAGAGGGCCACTTGCCAACCTGTCTATCCTCTTAGTGATCAGAAGCAGGCTGGGTGGTGGCCCAGCCCCTCTGCTCTGGCTGGGAGATGGGGTGGGTGGGGAGGGGGTGGGGAGGATGGGGAGGGGACAGCCTTCTCCTTTCACTGGCTCCCACCAGAATCATTCAGGGAGCAACTGCTTTGAGGGCCTGAGGGAGCCCACCTCCTGCTCCATCACTATGAAGTGAGCATCCAAGGACAGGGATCCCCACAGGGAATGAATCAAGCTGACTCAGTGGAAACCTCTCCAAGCCAGATACCGCAGTCAGACCAAAGGATGAACTTCCCAATTGTTTGCAAATGAGAGGCCTTTGGGAGGATACCAGTGCCCAGGCTGTGTCACACTCATCCTGTCCTGTGAGGCACATTGCTGATGGAGACACGGAGGGCAGGGCAGGCCCTGTGCCAGAGCCGAGACCAGAGCCACACCTTGGTTTTACTTGTGGGAGCACCTGCCCTGAAGCTGAGGGTACAGAGAGGGTTTCATCCCATAACAAGGCCCAAGGTTTCCTTGGGGCCCTTCCCCTCCCACTAGTCCTCACAGGCTACTCTGGAGGCAGGATTGGGTGGGAGGTGGGACCTCCCCAGGACAAAGAATGCCTCCTGTGGGATGATGTTTTCAGAGACAGAAATAGATAAGCAAACCAACCAGACAGACAAGTTTGGCCTTCTAGCTCTTCCCTAGAGGGAGGTAGGTTGCCTTTATTTTATTTTATTGAGATTTTTAAAAATCACCATTTTAAAATGTACAATCCAGCCCTGGCCAGTATGGTTAAGTGGTTAGAATGTTGGCCCATGAACCGAAGGGTCTTGGGTTCAATTTCTGGTCAAGGGCATGTACCTGGGTTGCAGGTTTGATACCCAGCCCAGTCAGGGTGCCTATGGGAGGCAACCAATTAATGTGTCTTTCTCAAATTGAGGATGTGTGTGTGTGTGTGTGTGTGTGTGTGTGTGTGTGTGTGTGTCCCTCCCTTCCTCCCTCTCTCCCTATGTTCCATTCTCTCTAATAATCAATGGAAAAATATATCCTTGGGTGAGGATTAACAAAACAAAACAAAACAAAACCTAAAATGTACAATCCAGTGGTTTCCAGTTTATGCACATTCACCACTATCTACTTCAGAGCAATTCATCACCCAAAAGAAACTTTATACCTGTTGTCTGTTCCTCCCTCTTCCCTCTGCCCCCACTAATTTGCTCTGTCTCTGGATTTGACCATTCTAGTCATTTAATATGAGTGGAATCATACACTATGTGGTCTTTGTGTCTGGTTTTCTTTCACTTACCATAATGTTTTCAAGGTTCATCCATGTTGCAGTGTCATGTATCAGTAAGTGCCGTCTTTTTATTGCTGAATAATATTCTATTGTGTGGATATCAGTCACTGTTCATAGACCATGGGGTTGTTTACACCGTTTGGCTATTATGAATGATGCTGTATGAACACTGGTGTCTGTGTTTTTGTGTGGACATATATATTTTTTTATTCTTTTGGATCTATCTACGTAGGAGTGAAACTGTGGAATAATATGGTAATTTTATGTTTAACTCATGGGGAACTGCTTTCTACCTCCTCACCAACACTTGATTTCTGTGCCTTTATTCTTTTAACACACATTTTGTAGAGAACCTACTTGGTGTGAAGCCTGCGCTTGGGGTAGGGGATGCAGAGGGACTGAGATTCAGGCTGCTCGTGCAGGGTCAGGGGACATAGACAGGAAACAGTGGCTGCTGGTTATGAGTGAAGTGAAGGATGGGGAATGGGCGCCTGATCCATGAGGGATGTAGGGCGGACTTCAAAGGAGGCAATGTTTACGCTGTGGTTGCTGGTCCCTGCCGTTGCTCCCTTCCCAGCACCCATGGCCCTGGGAGGGCTGGTGGCCAAGGTGCCAAGTATTGCCATCTGAAACGTCCCATCCTTTCCTGAAAGCCACCCATTAGAGCCTGTTTCTTGGTGTTGAAAAGATCATATGCCAGCAACACAAACCAGATGAGGAAACTGAGGCTCAGAGGGGATGATGTGCCAAAGGTCACTTGAGAAGACCAGAGCTCTGATGTCCAGAACCCAGCCTGGGGTCCTTTGAACTCTGATGGGATGAGCCACAAGGTGGATGGAATGAGGCTGGCGGTAGGGAAGGGGAGGCAGCAGGAGGCTTAAAGGAAGGGGGAGGGGAGGCCCAGGTAGGAGGAAGCCAAGCTTCAAAGACTTTCCCAGGCTTGCAGGAAGGGGTTCTTGGCAGGGTGTGTGGGGAGAAGGGGTAAGCAATAGAGGCTCCTGGGGCCTGTTCTGACCTATTTCTCTTCTGTCCAGTTTCAGTTCTGCCTCACTTGCCCCCTGAGGCCCCAGGGTTGGGGTGGGTTTGGTGTATGGGGGATGGCTCTTAGTCAATCCCATCTTGGTCCCTAGAGGGTGGGAATGGAGTGATGAGCCCAACACTAATCAAGCCACCTCCCTCAGCCTGCCTTGTCTCTGACAGGTCTGAGGGAAGAGGCTGGAGGCCTGGCTGGGTTTCATCCTCACTGGGTAAGAGTGAGCTAGGGCTGGGACAATGTCAACAGCCTCTCCTATTTTGGAGATTGAAGCATCCAGTGGGTGGTGACTGGCCCCAAAAGTAGACTTGGGAAATGTTTGTTCAATTAACTAATAATATATATATATATACATATATACATATATATATATATATATATATATATATATTAGTTATATATAATATATATAACTAATATATATATAACTAATAATATATTATTATATATAACTATATAACTATAACTATAACTATAACTATATATATATATATTTGATTTCAGAGAGGAAGGGAGAGGGAGAGAGAGATAGAAACATCAATGATGAGAGAATCATCAATCGGCTGCCTCCTGCACCCCTCACACTGGGGATCAAGCCCGCAACCAGGGCATGTGCCCTGACCAGGAATTGAACTATGACCTCCTGGTTAATAGATTGATGCTCAACCTTTGAGCCATGCCAGTGGGCAATGAATTAATACTTCATAGGACTAAGTTGAAATTCGCTCACTCACTTACTCTTAGTGACTCACAGGTCCTCAGGGTACGTCCCTGGCCACATCAGTTGAGGTGAGTATGTGGGGGAGGGGTAGGACGCAGCCCCTGCCTTCCTGGACAGCAGAAGAGGTCCTGATCCTCCTATGACCAGCGAGCTCAGTGGCAATGGCTCTGATGGGGTTGCAGATAGGAGGGACCAGCCTCACCTGGCGCTCAGGTGGGTGGGCTGGCAGCCCCAGGCCCTGTCTGAGCCTGGAGGAAGACTTTCTATTCCACCATGGAGTGTGAGCTCAGAGATCATGCACCAGATTTACCAAATACGGTGCCAATTCAAGGTCTTGGAGCACCTTTGGGTTTGGCAGGGGTCTTTGTGGCCCTGTCGGGGAGGTGTCTGTGGCTGCTTTCATGTCTTTGGTTCACTTGAGTCTCTCCAGGGTTGGGGTACTTCCTTCCCAGGGGCTCTGGCCACTGACAGAGAGAGCTCAGACCTTCCTCCTCTGGGGCTTAGCTCACTCAGGCTGATGTTATCTTTTGATCTTGTTCCCTGGTAGCCTCCAGGCCTGTCCCAGCAGCTGCTGTGAAGAAATGTGAGTAAAACTGGAGTCGTGGGGGGAAGTCCAGATGACGATGTCCTTGAAGTGCCTCTTGCCACTCTGGCCTCCTGAAGGCCTCACTTCCCCATCATGTGGGGCTTTGAGGGCACTTTTTAGATCTTTAGCAAAGGGCCTCTGAGGGACTGGCTTTTCCTTGGGGCTGCCCTGGTGTGTGGCACTGTGGGGTGGGGGATTTTGGTATCTCCAGGGGCTCAGTGTGGCTGAAACTCCTGCCCAAGTATAAGCCTCCATGCTGTGCCAGCCAAGCCTGTACCACTGTGAGGACAGATATCAGGACATCATTCATGCCTTTGGGCCAAATCCAGGGAGAGGGCATTAAAACCAACTAGGTACTGTAAGTACAGGAAGTGATTCTTGCATTCTGTTTTTGTGTAAAAGCAGGACTTAGCTGGGCAAAGAAAGAGCTGAGGGAAACTACATGGTCAGAGGCACAGAGGTAGGGAGTGTTTCCATAAGACTGGAGAGGAGTGGATATAGGGAGATAGGAGGGCAGGGCAGCTCAGAGGGGACCCTGAGGGCTCAGGCAAGGAGCAGCAACCTTCCCTGAAGCCAGCAGTGGGGTGAAGAGCTGGGAGGCCTCCCGCATGAAGCTGGCATGGACAGCCCCACCCTGTGGCTGATGGCAGCCAACTCAGCTCTGCCTCTGTGAGGGCCAGGGGCTGGCAGCCCACATGAGCAGTGGGATAGCCTGGGCTGGCTCCACAGGGCTGCCCTCGGTCCCTCCATGGCTCAGGCCCTACTTCTGAGGGAGGGAGGTTGGTACAGAGGGGAGGGCATGAGTTTGGAGTTACCCAGCCCTGGGTCCAAATCTGGACTCTGCTGGGATACACACCAGGTCGGTAAGGCTGTGGGAAAGAGGCACCTCACACCTTGCTATCCCACTTCTGGAGTCTGTCCTACAGCAACACCTGCATGCATACGCAGTAGGCAGAAGTATGTTCACAGTTATCTGTATTGAAAAAGGCACGTGAGTTATGATTAATACAATAGCTTTGCTAACTCAGAAGAATGTCACTCACAACTATAACCCTACTTGTACCCTGTATGCACAAGATGATTCACAAGATTGGAAATGCCCTCTATACCCATCCACATGGAACTGGTTTAGACTGTGGTATATTCACATGATGGAATACTACACAGCAGTAAAAAATATAGATGCTTTCTATGTATGAACATCCAAAAAGCCCTGGGATTTTTGTCAAGTTAGAAAGCAAATGTGAGCCCTAGCTGGTTTGGCTCAGCAGATAAAGTCTTGGACTGTGGACTGAAGCATCCCTGGTTCGATTCCGGCCAAAGGGCACATGCCTGGGTTGCGGGCTCAATCCCCAGTAGAAGATGAGCAGCCAATCAATGATTCTCTCTCATCACTGATGTTTCTCTCTCTCTCCCTTCCTCTCTGAAATCAATAAAAATATATTATAAAATAAAATAATAAAATCCTTTCTGCTTTCTGTGAGATGCCTTTCACTTAAAAAGAAAAAAAAAAAGCAAGTGTGAGTTTGTGAAGAGCAGAGAGCAGCTCATTCCAAGGCCAGGCTGGAAGCTCAGGAGACCGGGGAGTTCAGAGACGGAAAGAAGGAATGTGCCAGGGCGGTGAGATGGAGACCAGCTTTGGGGGGCCCCTGGCTCAGAGAAGAAACTGGAAACTACCAGGAGTGAAGCAACAGTGTTCAGCAGGTGCTGACTGGCTTTACGTGGCCCAAGATCCGGCATCAATAAAGCAATAACCACATGTGAACTGTGCTCTGTGTGCACTGTCTCACTGAACTTCTCGACAGCTCCAAACCCCACGAGGGAGGTGCTGTCCTTCTCCTGCTGGGCAGAGGCTGGAGGTGGGGTGAGCGGCTCTGAGAGGGCTCCTGACAGCTGTGAAGACATGAAAAAGGGTTTGATGTTAAGAGGCAGCAACGGAAGGTGGAGGAGGTTGGGACATGTGAGACAGGATGAATGTCAAGTTCTGTGGGGCCTTTCTGGAAGAAGGCTGAGGTGACTTCCTTACTCCACTCTGGCTCCTGAGTCCTGAGTCCTGAGAAGAGGAGACTATGGGAGGGGAATGTGGTCAGAGCTAAAGGAGGGACAAAGGCCCAAAGGCAGAAGTGTCAACATCTCTTACACATAACCTGATGATTGTTTCCACTGCGGTGAGAAGACCATACAGGAAACCCGTTTAAGGAGGGGGATCTTTTGAAATACTTTTCTGAAGTGAGGGTGTGAGTCCCTTTCCCAGCCTGGCCCTACCTTCAGGCCTAAACCTGGCTGTTCTCAGAGGACCCCAAACAGAAGGGCTTTCGAATGGGGCAACTGTGCAGGCACAGAGGCGGGAGGAGAGTGGCAGGGCCAGAGGCAGTCTGGGTAAAGACAAGGAGGCAGGGAAGCCATATGGCATCTGGGAGAGAGGCTGAGGCTTAACTGCAGAGACCAGCTGGCCAAGTAGGGGCAGGTGGGTGCTGCTCGGCAGGCGTGGGTGCTGAGAGTCTTTGCTGAGTGTGACCTGACCAGCGATGCCTACAGGCGCTCAGCACCGTCTCCAGGTCCTGGGCGGAAGGTCTCAGGAGAGAATGGATGTCTGGAGGCGGGGTGGGGCCCACCGGAATTTAGCAGACAGGTGCTGGGTTTGCTAGCTCCTGTCTGGTCACCTGTTCCTTTCTGGGCCTACCTGGACCTCACCTATTGAATCATCAGAGCTAGACACTTGCCTGGGGGTGGATCTTCCCCTCTGGCTTATCATTTCTCAGGAATCCACCTATTTCCTCTTTTCTGAAAATCGGAAATGACTTTACCTTCAGAAAGAGGAATTAATCTTTGTTGACAGCTCTCCCCACACTCGCCCCTCCCCCCGACACACGCACTAACACATGGTGTGTGAGCAGGTACCAGGCCTGAGCTGGTACCCACCTGGTGTTATCTTCATAAAGCCTCACAGAGAGGACACTGTTGTTGTCCCAGGTGGGGAAGCTGAGGTCATGCATAGGAGGTGCAGTGACACCCAAGGCTGCACTATGTGGGGAGTCTAGTGAGGCCGTTGGTGTGAGTTGAGTATGGAGAGGCCTGGCCATAGCATTATCTGTCCCCTGCACCCCATGTGGCCGGGTAAATTCCTACTCTTCCCTCCTATCTGGAGTGCTCATTTCATGTATGCCTGGGGCTTCTCATGGATGAGAGTTTCTCCATCTCTGGTGACAGGCACTCAGGGCCTGAGAGAGGCTAGAAGGGGGGACTTGGTCCACAACCTGCTTCCCAATAAACTGAGGGGGCTGGTGGCCAGAGCATGGGGTCCACGCATAAGTGGCTGGACCTGGCTCCCTAGTGGTGACCCACAGATCCTGCTCTCTGCTTCTACCCAGCTCCCTACAAATGCCCCACACTTCTCTCTGACCGCTCAAGTGCAAAGAGCACAGGTCCTGGGCTCAGAGATGGGGCTTCAAAGCCACCTGTGTGACCTTGGGCAAGTCCTGTGAACCTACAAAGCAGGCCTCCCCAGAGGGTTACTGAGGGCTGTGGAGCCGGTTAGAGCCTGGCTAATTGGAGGTGTGCAGTAAGGACTACTTTCTTCCCCTCAGACGCCCAGCCTCCTGGGACCACCCTGATTGTCAGCCCCTTGGTGCCTAGACAGCCAGCTCTGAAAAGAACTGGGGACTAGAGCTTTAGGACTGCCTCTGGTTGCTGGGAGTTTTGGCATTTACATGCCTTCCAGGGCCTCACAGGAGGCCACGAGCTTCAGAGCAAGAATGAGGAAGCACTTGTGATGGCGGGCGTCGGGCCCTGCCATCAGGTACCTGCACTCCAGGCATTTGTGGGGCTCAGGGCAGAAGTACAAATGGACGCCCACATAACAAATGTGTAGATATTTAAAGGCTATAAATCAAGCAAGTAAAAGGCTACATAGAATATGTTCTAGCCCGGCTGGGGTTGCTCAGTGGTTCAGCATCAACCTATGAATCTGGTTCAATTCCCAGTCAGGGCATATGCCTGGGTTGCGGGCTTGATCCTGGGTGTCCAGGAGGCAACAGATAGATGATTATATCTCATCATTGATGTTTCTATCTCTCTCTCCCTTCCTCTCTCTGAAATCAATAAAAATATATTTAAAAAAATAGAATATGTTCTAGCTTCCCACGTTGACAAGTCTGGGGGTACTGCCAGGATCTGGTTCCAGAGTGAATGCCACCCCCTGCCCCCTGCTTACACCCCAGCCCTTGAGCCCCACTGGGCCATGGTGACTCAGGCCACATTCCTTGCTGAGCTCACAGTCTAGGGAGCTGCCCGCCCCCCCCCTCCCCTGGACAGCAGGGCTTCTCTCCAGCACCAGTCATCCCTTCCTAACCAGGATGACTCACTTTTATCATGGAGGAGGGGGGGGGGTTTCCACCACCATCTGCTCCCCACCTATCTGGAACCCTGATATTGCCCTGCCTAGTCTGGCTCTGCGGACTGCTCAGTGCTGGGTGCTGCAGCCAGTGGGCAGCTCTCCCTAGCTTCTGCCAGGAAAGTGGGGCACCGACTCCACTTTAGCCAATGTTTCTTGCTCACTCAGCTGAAAAGCTACAGCTTTCTAACCCTCAGGCTCCCAACGCTCACTGGGAGCTGGCTGTGTGACAGTCCCAAGTCAGGGCTCCCGCCCCTGTCCTGCTCCTGGGTGCCTCTCATGGGGGCACATCTGCCACAAGGCTATTGGTGCCTGCACACCCTCTCCCACTGGTGCTGGTGGCTCTTTCTGGGCTCCCTTGCTACCACCCTAGAGAGTGTGGGGTGGAGAGGGCAGGGGAGGTAGAGGTAGTGAGCAGACTCTTCTGTCAGGGTCGAGAGGAAATTCAGAGACCTTTTCCATTGAGAGAGAAAGGCCAGGGCTCTGGGCGGGTGGTGGTGGGGGGGGTGTTGACAGGGTTTTCCCAGAAGGCTGAAGCGTGCCCCAAACTTCAGCCATGAAGGGCCTGTACCACTATTTGATCAGGAACACACTGAACTGAACACCCAGGGAGAGTCTATTTTGTGCATCCTTCCAGTGTAGCCACTGTCCTGTGGCCAACACAGCTCCCATGGGGTGGGGGCTCCCTGTTGGTGGGGACCAGACCTGGAATCTGGTGAGGAGGTGCCAACCTCATCCTGCCAGGTAAAGGAGGGAGAGCACCTGTCACCCTCTGGGCAGCGGAGCCACCCTGGACGGTCTCTCCTCCTTTTTCATCGGATATCCCTCGTCTCCCTCCTGGCAAGCTGCCCCCTTCCCAGCTGGCCTGACAGGGACCAGTAGCCCAACCTGTCAGTCAGTGAAGAGACTTCAGGACGGGGGAAGTGCCCAGGACAGTTAACACAGTAAGGGGGCGGGGGGCATTCAGGCCAAACCTGTGGTGGACCATGTGCCCAGATTCTTCCCCTGTGGGCCAGCCTACCTGGAGGAGATGGGACACGGGCCAGGGTACTCTGATCTGAGTGGGAACCACTGAGCCCCTCCTTTCCTCCACACCTTTACACCTGTGGTGTCCCAGTCTCCATGCCATCCTCCTGCCTCACTGCCCTTGAGGTCCCCCAGCCCCTTTCTGAGAAAACCTCCCGACTGCAGAGCTCCCAGCTGAGGTCTAGACAAGGACCCAGCACAGGCCTTTGTTCTGTGAGCTGAGACTCCAGGGAACTGGTCCAGGTACCCTCCTCAGCAGGTGCTGGGTCCCAGGGCTCAGCGCAGGCGAAGGAAGGGTTCATGGTGCTCACCAGGTTCAGGGGTGAGTCTCAGTGTGTCACACACTGGCTCACCTCATTTCCCTGACAGAATAGCCCAGCTGCATCCGGATGGGAAGCACCTCCCTCCTCTGGGAAGGGCTCAGGAAGCAATCCAGGATCTGACCTTATGTTTGTGTCTATCCAGCCTTGTTGGTGCCACAGGATATCCCAGAAGCTTGTGCGGGGCGGGGGGCGGGGGGGGGGGGCGGGGAGGGGGGAGGGGTTAGGGAGGAGGGTAGGGAGCAAGAGATGGGGCTGCAGGATTAGGGACTGGACACAACCCAGGCCCCTCCTGGGAAGAAGTTGTCCTCCATTCTAACTAGGGTTCCAAGTTGAGGGATGGCTCAAACTGGGCCGCCATGCCTCCTTGCCCTGAACTATCCTGGCACATCCTGGAGACCTTCAAGAAAAACCACCAGCAGATACCAGGCCTCAGGGCTGCCTGAGGCTCAGGAGCTGCCAGGGGCAGGGAGGGACCAGAAGCTGACTTTAGCTGGGTGGGTGGGGTAGGGGACCCCCTGAGGAGAGCAGACTACCAGAGTGAGAGGCTCTAAGCCAGGCCCTGGGGAGGGGAGCCTCTGGGACACTGCATTCCTCTGGAGCATCGCTGAGTCCCGCTGGTGGGCTGGGCTGGAGGACTAGTCACTTCCTTTTTTGGGACCACACCTTTTGAATGAGATCACCTCCTACTTCACTACTGGACTACCTGGCTATCGCAGGATCAAATAAGGTAAAAAGGCTAAAAAGCATAAAGGTGGTATTATTAGCAGGAGCCATATTTGACTTGCTAATTAGCTTCCTAAAAATAGCCACATTTATTATAGCGCAGGGAGAACCGTAAACGAGCCAGCGCCTGGATTCTTGATGTGGTGCTGTGGCAGCCTTGCTGTGTGAATTTGGCGTGGACCCTGACCCTCCCTGGGCACCTGGTTCCAGATGGAGACTGGACAGTCTCTGAAGGCCATAGGCCTGAGTCTAAAACAGCAGCCAGATGCAAACTCGGGGAGGAGGTCTCCTCCCATCTGGGGCTGGGTTCTGGAAGACTGGCTTCCTCTGAGTCACTAGGTCAGAGCAATTGGTGACGCTGAGGCTGGCTATCCCTGGCACCTGTTAGGGAATCTAAAGGGGTCCTGAGTCTGGCCTTGATCTAGGAGTCTGGGGGCAGGCTGCCCACTTTCCATTACAGAGACCAGCCATTAGCAGGGGCTGCAGACAAGAGGGCTCACAGAGAGGAGTGGGGCCTGGAGAGGCAGGGTTAGGGGTAGGAGGAGAGGGGCTGTAGACTCAGTGGGACATCTAGCTGGCTGGATTGCTTCCTGAGCCCTTCCCAGAGGAGGGAGGTGCTTCCCATCCGGATGCAGCTGGGCTATTCTGTCAGGGAAATGAGGTGAGCCAGTGTGTGACACACTGAGACTCACCCCTGAACCTGGTGAGCACCATGAACCCCTCCTTCGCCTGCGCTGAGCCCTGGGACCCAGCACCTGCTGAGGAGGGTACCTGGACCAGTTCCCTGGAGTCTCAGCTCACAGAACAAAGGCCTGTGCTGGGTCCTTGTCTGGACCTCAGCTGGGAGCTCTGCAGTCGGGAGGTTTTCTCAGAAAGGGGCTGGGGGACCTCAAGGGCAGTGGGACATCCAGCGGGCTGGGAAATCCATTCACTCAGTGCATGTTTATTGAGCACCTACTATGTGCCAGGTACTGTGCCACATGTTACAGAGATAATATAAGGCTAATTAGATCCAGTTTCAATCTAGTGGGGGAGGCAGGCACTCATTACTAAGCACTCAACTGAACCTCACAAAATACGTGCAACTCTGACAAGGGCTATGAAGAGGCATGTATGGTGCCAGGAGCAGGTGTCATGGGGAATCTGACTTAGTTGAAAGGTCAGGGAAGGCTTTCTGGAGGAGGTGACATGGGTTGAAACCTAAAGGATGACTAGGCACTCTCTAAGCCATGCAAGAAGTGGGAGGGGAATTCTGAGCAGAGGGTGCAGAGGAGCAAAGATGTTGGTGAGCAGGTGCATTCAAGGGGCTGAAGAAGAGCTGGGGTGGCTGGAGTGGAGATGGGGGCACCAGAAGGCCTGCTTTTACCTTTAGTGTGATGAAAGCCCCAGAGGGGGGGAGATTTCAATTTGAAGAAGTCTTACTGTGGTCCAGGCCAGAGGTGATGGCGGCTATGGGACAGGGTGGGTATTCAGGCGGTAAGATCGAGAGCACTAGGACATTGCCAGACTCAGATGTCAACATAAGACAGCAGGAGGATGTCACATTGACTCATCAAAATGCTGCCCTACAAGTACACCTGGGCGGACAATGGCTGTGGGATGGGTATTCCTCCCTCCCAGGCTTCCCTGTGTGATTTCTTAAAAAACAAAACAAAACATTTTTATTGATTTCAGAGAGGAAGGCGAGAGATAGAAACATCAATAATGAAAGAGAATCATTGATCAGCTGCCTCCTACATGCCCCCACTGGGGATTGAGCCTACAATCCGGGCATATGCCCTTGACCGGAATTGAACTCCAGACCCTTCAGTCCGAAGACTGACGCTCTATCCACCAAGCCAAACGGGCCAGGACCCCTGTCCGATTTCACTGCTGAGAGGAAATGTCCCCTTTGTCAGTACCTGTGAATCACCAGCCCCTCTGGCAGTGTAAGCTGCATCCTGCCGGGATGCTGCACCCTGTGTGTTTCCATCTCCATTTACCTTGCCCTGTGTCCAGGGAGCCTGATGGGACTCCCCAGCCCCTTGCCCCTTGGTGTCTGCTCTCTAGGGGTGGAGTTTGTGAGAACTGAAAGGCTAATGGGGACAAGTGGCCCTTACTGGGGGCAGTCCTACAGACAGTGCCTGGACTTTATTATACGTGACATCAATGGGAACCTGAGGAGGGTGATGAAAGGGAGGGTCTCTTGGGAGACCATCTGGTTTGACCTCCCGGGGCACAGCCAGATTGAGTGCTGAGGACCAGGGCGGGTCTGACTTACCGCAGCAGAGCACAGCACACCTGCATGAGAGCCTCCAGCCTCCTGGGCGTTTTAAATTTTGGGGCAGGCAGGGCTGTGGGTTCTCTCTGGGCCGAGGGCCCCCAATATCCTCAAGGCCCCGATCTTGCATTGCTTCCTGCCCTGGAACTTCTGCCCCTAGAAGCTGGACCTCTGAGACATTGAAGGGAGACTCAGGAAAGAGTGAGCTCCCAGTCAGAGCAGGGATTCTTGCTGCAATCAGAGTCTAAAAGACTGGTTATAGGAAACCTCACCAGTGGGAAGGGTTGTAGGGCTGCTGGGAGTGACATGAAGACCCCTCACCTGGGGAGGCCAATTGCCCTGTACCGGGATTTCTCCTGGGCCCTGGGATAGCTCATCCCCAACCTCCCCGCTCACCTAGGGGAGGTCTGAGACAGCAGCAGACACCCAGCCCCTTTCCCACGCAGCTTGACCATCCTCCTCACCTCCTAGGGTAGGATTTTGGTAAAAGAACAGTCCTGGAATCCACCAGGGACACTCAGTGTGGAGACCTCACAAAGTTCCTCCTTAGGTCTAGCCTCTCTTCAAGACAACTTTCTGTGTAGGTCTGTGGCCTGGGCTGCATGCGCTTTTCCAGGAAGCAGAGATTGGGTGGAGCTGAGTTCATTTCCACAATGTTCTTTAAGCTGATGGGCATGTAAGGGGGCGGGTAAGAGTGTATGAAGACCTCTCACCTGGGGAGGCCAATTGCCCTGTGCTCGATTCCTCCAGTGCTCAGGTGATGGAGTCCTGATGTTCAGCCTTGTGTGCTCCCCCTCTCCCCCTCCCCGCCTCCACACACTGGAAATCACTTCTGCCTTTCCCCCAGACCTTGGGTATTCCCACCCTCACACCTCCCTGAGACCTTGGGTATGACCTATGGCAGTGGTTCTCAACCTTGGCTGCACATTAGAATCACCTGGGAATCTTTTTAAAATCCTGATTTCTGGGCCTCATCCTCTGGAAATTCTGTTTCTTTGTTATGGGGTGGGGCCACAACATTAGTAACAAAGAAACAGAATTTCCGGAGGATGAAGCCCAGAAATCAGGATTTTAAAAAGATTCCCAGGTGATTCTAATGTGCAGCCAAGGTTGAGAACCACTGCCCTAGGGAGTCTTACTGGTGAGAGCTCTCACTCCTGGGACAGCAGTGCCCCATGTGGCCATCCAGAGAAGCTCCGGGGAATAGAAGTCTCATCCTGTGCCCCCCCACCCCCCCCCAGGGGCTGGATCCTTGTTTCTCCCCCAGGCCAGGTTGGGGGCACCCCGGGACACAGCCTCTGCCTGGCCCTCCTCCCCATCAGGCCCCTGTCTGGTTCAGGACACAATGAGAGGAGTTGAAGCTGCTGTGGGAGAGGGGTTGCATCTCTCGGCTGCTGTCTCAGACCTCCTTTCGGGGAGGTCCCAGCTTGGCCTCTGGCAGGCTGAGTGATCTTGGGCAAATTTCTGTTCCTGCCCGGGCCTCAGTTTCCCCATCTGTACAATAAATAGGGTGACTCAGGGAGACTTCCTCCAGACCTTAGGGTTTTTTTTCCACTTTAACTTTTATTAATATTTACTTTATGCTGAATTTACTCCAGGGCCATAAGTTTTTCTTTCTTCAGTTTCTTCTGGGATATCTTTTTCTTCTGTGCAACCTCCTGCTCTGGTTTAGGAACAGTCTGCTCCTTTGTAGTGAGGATCAGGTCAATGTGGCAGGGAGAGCTCATGTATGGGTTCATCTGCCCGTGAGCTCCATAAGTTCTGGGAGCTTTGTTCACCTGGATGTGCTCATTGACCGGAGAATGGACATCTAAACCCTGAAGTTCAGCATCAGTCTCTGCATTTTTAAGCTTGTGCAGCAGAAATTCAGCACTCTATTTGGGCCACTCACCCTGTGTCCAGCCCCAAGTTTGGCCTGGGCACACCTGCCAACTGCACCACTGTAACAACAAAATGGCACACATTGCTTCTGTAAAGGGACATCGTTCAGATACTTGGTGGCTTTTCGAAATGCATACGCTTGATGGTCTGGGCAGTCCTATGAGTGTTCTTAAAGTGGACACGAAGATTTGAATCTCTCTTTCTCTCTCTTTTTTTGGTTTGTTTGTTAATACTCACCCAAGGATATTCCAACCACTGAGCCGCACTGGCCAGGGCTTGCACCTCTTGATTTGTATGATTTTGTGAGGTTTTCTGGGTTATGTGAATATCGAACAATTTTCAGAGGTCACCTCTGGCTGTATTTGGAAAGAAAAGACCTCGGCTTTAAAGCCCTCTCTCAACCTACCTCTCATCCTCTCCCTGTTCTGACCCTGCCCAACCTTTCTCCCCTCGATGTCTGCCAGGCCCCACTCTGGGGGCCCTCACTAAAGGAACACCCATGCCCTCCCACCTCTCTGTGACCCCTCTCCTGCCCACAGGCCCTCAACACTTGGCCTCTATTCTGTTCTGGGCCTGGCTGGCCCTGCTGGTTCTGAGCAGACTCCTGATGGGCACCTAATGGGACCATAACATTCAGTTTGCCCACAGTAAAATGAATAATGACACCCAACTCCCAGAGCTGTTATGAGGATTAAACAAGCTAATAATATGTTTGTGAAAGAGCTTGTAGGTGGTGGGCTTGTGTCAGAAGAAAGGCAGTAATTCTGGAAGGTGCCGTGACTGGTCCCTGAGGCCACTCTTCCCCAGACCACTGCATGCAGGGCCATGCCAGCATGAGTGGCACTCACTGGCTGGGTTGTCCAGTCCTGGCCCCCTGCCGTGAGACAGGACTGTAGTCTGGTGAGAGGAGAGCTCCATTACCTACTGGTACAAAAGTACACATGATGGTTGGTGGGGGCTGAAGCCATACCTCCAGCACCCGGGCGGGGGGGGGGGCGGGGGGGGGGCGGGCAGGTCAGGCTCTCAGCTTCTGCAGAAGGTAGGACATGCCCTAGGCACCATTTAAGATATAAAATTGATCAGAGCAAGGTCGCGAGCCTTAGTTGAACACTGAAGGTCTCAGGGACCTGGCCCCGGTGCCTCTTTCTGCCTCATTTTATCCCCTTGCCCTCATCTACTATTGGCCATTCTGAATTTCTCAGTAACCATACTGTTCACACACAACCCTAGGAGTGGGAAGACCAGCTAGGGAACACTGCAGGGGTCTAGGTGACAGAGGATGGTGGCCTGAGTGGGGCAGGGCTGAGGGCCTTGGGAAAGAGATAGGGTTTAAATACACTTGGGAGATGGACAAGGGGGTGCTGGAGTTTGAGGCTTTAAAGACTGGATGAAGAGGGGCAGGGCTGAGGAAGCTGGCGGCCAGGTTCGGGTATAGTGAGAGTGCAGGCCTGAGGCTACTAGGAGGCATGGGCCGGGCTCAGGGGTGGAGCCACCTGGGAGTTAGGAGCCCGTGCTGTGGGACTGGATGCAGGCACCCGGAGCATGTGTACAGGGAGAAGTCCCAAGGAGCCGCAAATCAGGTGCCTCTCACACTGGCAGGGTTGAGGAACAAGACAAGGTTCAGGAGGCCGGACAGCTGCCCAGGAGAGGAGCAGTGAGTATCAGGCCCAGTGTGTTCCCAGGACACAGGAAACAGCAACTCCAGGGGATGAGAGGGGGCCTGGGGGTAGGAATTGCAGAGGGAGGATCCTCATGGTTTGAGGAAGAGCCTTCTCAGAAAGGGAGCCCCCAAAGATAACAGGCTTCTTCTTGAGGTCCTGAGCTCCCTGTCCTAGGAAATGTGTGAGGCAAAGCTGGATGGCTCCCTGAAGAGTAACGGTCATTGCTGAGGGGATTTCTGCAGTGGGTGGTGATAGGTATGAGGCCAGAGAATCTGCATATAGTAAGGGTTCTGGGGTGGCATTGCGTCCTAAACAGTAAACAGCCCCCTTCCTTGGCTGCAAAGCTCTGACTTGCACTGACTGGCCCGCCTGCCGCCTGCCGCCTGCCGCCTGCCGCGCGAATGGCAGCCTCCTGCCTCTCCAGAGACAGCCTCTTCTTGGGGCACTTCCCCTGCCTCCCTTCTCCCTGCACCACTCCAGGCAGGTCTCTGAACCAGGTCTCCTGCCTGGGGAGCCACAGAAGAAGATCCAGCAGCAGCCACCAGCCTGCCCTGACCCCATGACATTCTGGTGGCCTGGGGGCTGCAGTGGACAGGCTGGCTGGGGAGGGGCTCCTGAGCTGTTTCCTTAGACACGTGATTGGAATTGCACACACAGCTTGGTAATTAGGAGGCAGCGCTTTACTCTGTAAATGACTGTAATTACAGTTACTTTCTGCTGCCAAACCAGGAGTTTTGGGGATCACCTGGGATCTGGGTGAAAGGGGGAAGGGAGAGAGGTAAAGACTTGGTTCCGGAGGGCCAGCTTTGTATAGTCACGAGGCCCCTCCCTAGATGCCTGATTGCTCTAGAACATCAACAGGCTTGGAGACCCAATTTGACAGGGAGAAACCTTGAGAAGGACAGAGTGCCTCAAGTGACAGAGGTGTCTACAGCAGAACCTGCCCTGGAACCCAAGCTTCCCTCAGCCAGACTGAATTTCTCGTTTTTTATTTGGTCCATGCTAAGTGCTTTCTCCTCTCCTGGTCTTTCCTCAGTCTTCCCATCAGCCTGGCACATTCCCCACCTACTATCTGGGACACTTATCCTTCCCTTGGTCTCTGTGTGACACTGCCTCCTCCAGGAAGCCTTCCCTGACTCTCAGGTTCTCCATCCCTCCGTCCCCTACCAATGACCTCACAATGAATAGGCCTGTCTTCCTTAGAGAGTGTAATCTTGAGGTCATGGGCCACATTCAGTTTCGATTGGGGAGCTGGAGTTGGCTTGTACTGGCATGTGAGAGCGGATGATTACATTTGCAGGAATTTTGTGAACTGGTAGTTAAACGCAGTCATTGTTAACAATTAAATTACATAAATTTACAATCAAATACTTTTTGTTAATGGGCAATGGACACTAAAAAACATCACTTCCTAATTATTTTGTTATCTATGTTCATAAGGTTATTTATGTCTATCAGATCTGGTGGTAAAGATGTACTTTATAATGGTGCGAACCAACTCAGCCATATATATATATATATATAAAATAATTGACTTCAGAGAAGAAGGGAGAGAGATAGAAACATCAATGATGAGAGAGAATCATTGATTGGCTGCCTCCTGCCAATCCTACTGTGGGGGATTGAGCCCGCAACCTGGGCATGTGCCCTTGGCCGGAATCGAACCTGGGACCCTTTAGTTCCCAGGCCAATGCTCTATTCACTGAGCCGAACCAGCTAGAGCCCAACTCACTCTTAAGAGACATTGCATTGGTGGTGTGATACTTGCCATGGTAGAAATACTGACACCACAGAAGTGGGCAAGTGCCACAGATCAAAGCCCTTCACTGCATCCCAGAGTTGGCTGTTAAACATTTTTCAGTTCACTGCTGAATTCACCGCTGACCTTGACCCTTACAGCCAAGCCTGGCACACAGCAGTGCTCAGCAAAGGGCTGCTGGAGAGAAAGAACACAGGTATTGCCTTGGGAAGTGGGGTTACCTGCTTCCAACATCTGCCACCAGTACTGGCTCCAGCCCTGCTCACTCCTCCCAGCTCTCTTGGGGCACAGATAAGGCCGCTGCTGGGTTCTACATTTGTGGGCACTGGGGTAGAGGGGAGCCACCTTTCCCAGGACAGGGCTGAGGGGCGCCAGAGAGTCAGCAGGTGTGGGCGGCCTTGGCAGGGCACACAGAAACCTGGGCTGGAGGAGGTCCTGTTGCTTCCTCCCCCATGGCATCGTGCCACCTTTCTGCACCCTGGCCAAAGCAGGAGGAGCCGCGGAAAGGTTGTCTAGCTGGGCTGGCTTCAGAAAGGGTGCCTAAAGTCCCCCTCCCTTAGAACTTTGGGTGAGAATTGGTCCTCTCAAGATCTTTCTTAAAAGTTGCACCCCCCTCTTTGGGTAAAAGACCTTTTAAAATCCAGGAAGGTCAGGGACAAGAAAAGAGAGGGAGACTGAACACTTTCTACCCAGTGGCTCATTTAGCAGTCGCACACACAAAGCCACGTACTCTACCCACTCACTCTACAGAGGGGCACACTGTAGAACTTACTGTTCAACAGCCCAGGTGTTCCTGCAGCTCTTTTACAATGGTTCTCAATGAAGGGAACATTTGGCAATATCTGGAGACATTTTTATTGCCTGGCATCTAGTGGGTAAAGGCCATGAATGTTTTTAAACATCTATAATGCACAATATAGGCCCCCACAAAAAAGGACTGTCCAGGCTAAAACATCAAGTGTCAAGGTTGCCCTAGCTGGTTTGGCTCAGTGGATAGAGCGTTGGCCTGTGGACTGAAGGGTCCCAAGTTCGATTCTGGCCAAGGGCACATGCCTGGGTTTTGGGCTTGATCCCCAGGAGGGGGCATGCTGGAGGTAGCCGATCAATGATTCTCACCATTGATGTTTCTCTCTTTCTCTCCCTCTCTGAAATCAATAAAGAAATATATTTAAAAAAATAGTGTCAAGGTTAAGAAATCTGACATAGAAACACACACACATGTGGACACATGAACAATTTCAGTCCTCTTGCAACCTGTGCTATCAGCATAGTGCCCGCAGAGGAGCAGCAGCTCCGTAAGTGGTTATTAAATTGGGAAGAAAAGCAATACAAGGCTGGGCTCTCGCCTAAAACTCCTCTCAAGGTTTCCCTGGACAGGATGCTCACCAGTGTCCTCTTAATCCCCAACCTCTCAGCAGCAATCGCCACTCCTGATTAGTCCCTTCTTTTTTCCTTCATTGATTTTACAGAGAAAGAAGGGGGGGGGGAGGCGGAGGAGGGGTGATTTATTCTTGCATGGCCCTGACTGGGGACTGAACCTGTAATCTTGGCATATCAGGATGACACTAACCAACTGAGCTACCCAGCCAGGGTACGATTAACCCCTTTTGACTTCAGAGAGAAGGTCTGAGCTAATGGTGGGGGTAGGTGGGGCTGCCTACTGGGCGAGGGAGAGGGAGGGTTCCAGCCTACTTCACAATCTGAGCCCAAGAGGTGGAAGCAATTGGAAGGGTACAGCATGGTGGTGGGTACCCAAGGGCATTGGAGGGCTGGGTCCAGTTGCAGGTGCTGATGGGGTGGGCTGGTGCCACCTCCCCTTGGCCACATCTCTTTGAGGCATGTGGGGTATATGTTCAAGGAAGCTCACTCAATAAATGACCACTCAATAAATGAGAACTATTACGGGTACTTATTTATTAGGTTCTTCACACCCTCTGGGAGGGTGGGAATTCACCAAGGTTCTTCTTGCATCTCCACTTCTTTGCTGCCCTCTAGTGGTCCCTGGCTGCATTGTCCTGAGGGAACGGTTAACTTGATGTGTCCAGAGTTATTTATTTATTTATTTATTTATTTAAATCCTCACCCGAGGATATTTTTTCATTGATTTTCAGAGAGAGTGGAAAAGAAAGGGAAAGACAGAGAGAAATATCAATGTGAGAGAAACGCATCAACTGGTTGCCTCCTGCACTTGCCCCGACCAGGGCCTGTCCCAGGGAGGAGCCTGCAACGGAAGTATGTGCCCTTGACTGGAATCGAACCTGGGACCCTTCAGTCCACAGGCTGAAGCTCTATCCACTGAGCCAAACTGGCTAGATTTCAAAGGAAGTTTGCCCTGTAAGGAAACCTTACGGTTGATTCTTGGATAGAGTCAAACAACTAATTTATTTCCCTTCTTCCCCAAAAGAACTCACCCGTGGATTGACATTTGCATGTTGGTTTTCTTTCTTTTTCTAAAAATCCTCATCTGTGGATGTGTTTCATTGATGTTATTTTTTTTAATTTTAAAGAGAGGAAGGGAAAGAGAGAGAGGGACAGAAACATGAATGATGAGAAAGAATCATTGATTGGCTGCTTCCTGCATGATACCTACTGGGGATTGAGACCCAACACAGGCATGTGCCCTGACTGGGAATTGAACCGTGACCTCCTGGTTCATGGGTTGACGCTCAACCACTGAGCCACAATGGCTGAGATGTTTTATTGATTTTTTTAGAGAGAGAAAGGGAGAGAGAAAGAAGCACTGATGTAAGAGAAACAAATGATTGGTTGTTTCCCATATAGGCCCCGGCTGTAAATCGAACCCCTAACCTTGTGTCCTGACTGGAATCAAACTTACCACCTTTTGGTGCATGGGATGACATTCCAACCAACTGAGCCACCAGCCTGGGCTGCAAGTTAGTTTTCTTTTCTTTTTTAAAAATATATTTTATTGATTTCAGAGAGGAAGGGAGAGGTAGAGAGAGATAGAAACCTCAATGATGGGAGAGACAGAGGAGAACCAAGATGGCGGCATAGGTTAACGCCGGAGTTTGCTGCTTTGAACAACTACTTCAAAAGTGAAACTAAAACACGGAACGGACATCACCCAGAACCACAGGAACGCTGGCTGAGTGGAAGTCCTACAACTAGGAGGAAAGAGAAACGCACATGGACACTCAGAGGAGGTGCAGTGCTGAAGTCAAATTCTGAGGTGTGGAGTGCACGGAGCGGGCTGGTGGCGGAGGGCGCGGTTGTTGTTTTCAATCGGGAGGGAGTCGCAGACTCTGAGCACTAGATCCGGGCGAGTCTTTAGGGACCCAGACTCAAACGGGAGAAGCGGGACTGTCTGGCTTCGGTCAGAGCGAGTGCAGCTTTCTCTCCGAGCTTTGCAGCGGGTGCTGGGACTCAGAGAGGCAGAGCCCCTGGGGACAGGACTGAGAGCCGCCATAACTGCTCTCTCCGGCCCACCCTGTTGATCCTGTGCGACCCGCCCCGCCCAAGCCCTGCACAGAGGCATTTGCCGGATAGCCTCAGGCAAAGGCTAGATTAGCACCTCCCTAGAGGACAGAAGTTCTCTCACTGCTGACACAGCTGATTCTCATAGCCACTTGGCCTGGAGGTCAAACCCTCCCTGGAATTAGCTACAACAATCAAGATTTAACTATAAGACTTTGAACAAAAACCACTAGGGGGTACACCAAGGAAGCATAACAAAATGCGGAGACAAAGAAACAGGACAAAATTGTCAATGGAAGATATAGAGTTCAGAACCACACTTTTAAGGTCTCTCAAGAACTGTTTAGAAGCTGTCGATAAACTTAATGAGATCTACACGAAAACTAATAAGACCCTCGATCTTATATTGGGGAACCAACGAGAAATTAAGCATACACGGACTGAAATAACGAATATTATACAGACGCCTGACAGCAGACCAGAGGAGCGCAAGAATCAAGTCAATGATTTGAAATGCGAGGAAGCAAAAAACATCCAACCGGAAAAGCAAAATGAAAAAAGAATCCAAAAATGCGAGGATAGTGTAAGGAGCCTCTGGGACAGCTTCAAGCATACCAACATCAGAATTATAGGGGTGCCAGAAGATGAGAGAGAGCAAGATATTGAAAACCTATTTGAAGAAATAATGACAGAAAACTTCCCCCACCTGGTGAAAGAAATAGACTTACAGGTCCAAGAAGCGCGGAGAACCCCAAACAAAAGGAATCCAAAGAGGACCACACCAAGACACATCATAATTAAAATGCCAAGAGCAAAAGATAAAGAGAGAATCTTAAAAACAGCAAGAGAAAGAAACTCAGTTACCTACAAGGGAATACCCATACGACTGTCAGCTGATTTCTCAACAGAAACTTTGCAGGCCAGAAGGGAGTGGCAAGAAATATTCAAAGTGATGAATACCAAGAACCTACAACCAAGATTACTTTATCCAGCAAAGCTATCATTCAGAATTGAAGGTCAGATAAAGAGCTTCACAGATAAGGAAAAGCTAAAGGAGTTCATCACCACCAAACCAGGATTATATGAAATGCTGAAAGGTGTCCTTTGAGAAGAGGAAGAGGAAGAAAAGGGTAAAGATACACATTATGAACAACAAATATGCATCTATCAACAAGTGAATCTAAGAATCAAGTGAATAAATAATCTGATGAACAGAATGAACTGCTGATTATAATAGAATCAGGGACATAGAAAGGGAATGGACTGACTATTCTTGGGGGGGAAAGGGGTGTGGGAGATGTGGGAAGAGACTGGACAAAAATCGTGCACCTATGGATGAGGACAGTGGGTGGGGAGTGAGGGCGGAGGGTGGGGCGGGAACTGCGAGGAGGGGAGTTATGGGGGGAAAAAAAAAGAGGAACAAATGTAATGATCTGAACAATAAAGATTTAATTAAAAAAAAAAAATGATGGGAGAGAATCATTGATCAGCTGCCTCCTGCATGGCCCCTACTGGGGATTGATCCTGCAACCCGGGCATGTGACCTTGACTGGAATCAAACCTGGAACCCCTCAGTCCACAGGCCGCATGTTGGTTTTCTTGAAGCAGCACCCTGTTATACAGGAAAGGCAAGGGGGCAAGTTTTCTTTTTGACATTCATGGTAATTGACCAGTTTAAATTTTACCTTTAACCCTAACATATTTCTGCAAACCTCTTTACCACCACTGTTTAAGCCAAAGGTTGCTCACTCACATCTCCAGTGTGGGAATAACATGTTAGTTGTCTCAAATTCTGTCTCTCTTCTCTCTCCTTGTCCTACAGTTTGTTGTGAAAACTGGGTAACAGCAGTGACCATTTCTGTTTTGCTCCCAGTTATCTCTGGTACCCATAACAGTGCCTGGCACATGGCAGGTGCTAGTACATTTCTGGGGAATGAATACTGCACTCATGGCATACAGGTAACCATGTGGCCCCCTAACCCCCCTCCCCTGCTCTCCAGACACTATGAAAAGCGGGGGTCTTTGTGCTGAGCATTGGTTGTACAAAGGTAAGTGTGATGTAACATTGGACTCTGGAAGAGATTTTACAAAAAGGAAAGATGAAGGTAGAGGGTGTGAGAATAAAAAGTAATCTTTTCTGTCAAAGAAGGTTTAGGCACCCGCCATTTTGAAAATGGAAAGACCAACCCTTCCCCTTTTCCTTTAAATTGGCCAATTGCGCAAGAATGTGAGCCTAAACTTTGACCGATCAAGAGTGAGGGACAGCCCTAGCCAGTTTGCTCAGTGGATAGAGCATCGGCCTGCGGACTGAAGGGTCCCAGGTTCAATTCCGGTCAATGGCACATGCTCGTATTTCGGGCCTGATACCCAGTAGGGGGCGTGCAGGAGGCAGCCAATCAATGATTCTCTTATTGATGTTTCTATCTCTCTCTCCCTCTCCCTTCCTCTCTGAAATCAATAAAATATATCTATTTTTAAAAAGTGAGAGACAGACAGCTTGCGCCAGGGATAAAAACCCGAGCGGGCAGTCCGTGTGCGTGTGCTCCCAGACCCTGTGTTGGCTGCACACCCTTCTGCAGGAGTAAAGATATTTGCCTTGCTGTCTGGCTCCTGAGCATCCTTTGTGTTCTGCCAGGATCCCTGTTTTGGGGGCTTGCCTTCTTTCTAACAAGGGGACAGGTTTTTGGTGAGAGGAGGTGTGGGGGCCCTGACCAGAGTAGTCAGAGGTTCAAGGCCTACTCACCATATGCATGCGTGCAGGCAGGACACAGTATTATTGTTAAAAGCCCCTTTGCCCCAGGCATGCTTGAGGGCAATGACTCAGCAGTAGCACTATACGTACTGCGCAAGCGCACCCTTATATAACCTGCTTATATTAATGTAGCACAGCACTAATTGGCACGAGCCCTCTTTTGTTTGAGCGTGTTTATAAGTTGCCACTGACCAGCCAGTTTGGGGCTGCTTTGATTGTAATAGAGATGTCCCACCTACTGCTGTCACCCCTGTGTTCTTCCAACTTCCTGCACTCAGAGGGGTCAGGTCCCTGCTGAGGAACTTACCCCCAAGAGGGGCTGGCAGACTGGGGAAGGAGTGGACTCTCACCTGGCTCCTCTGGTGGGGGGGTCAATGGTTCCTCAGGGCGGGGCAGGCAGAGTCCTGGATCGAGGACTGGGAAATGAGGGGCCTGGTGCTTCCTCTCCTGCAGCACCCTGTCCCTACAGACCACAGGCCTGATGCTTATCCCAGCCGCCGGCTCAGCTCCCCAGCTCAGGCCGGGAAGCCAAGGAATATCTCCACGGCGCCCACTCCGTGCCTCTTCACCCCGCGCTCTTTCCCGTCTTTAGGGCTCTCAGCCCCGCCCCCGGTCCCGCCCCCTCAGCCCCAGCCAATCCAAGAACTCCAGCAACCCTCACGTCCAATGCGGAGCCACTAGGTCCAGGCCCCACCCCGCCGCCCCCACTAGCACTCCCGGAGTGAGGGCACCTTCTGACCACGCTCGCCAGCGCCGGTTCTCTCAAGTCTGGACCTCCGCTCCCCCCACCCCCGCCCCACCCCTGCAGGTCCTGGAGGGACAGACCCGGCGCCGGGGGGCCAGCGTGCACCCCTGCAGTGCCCGTTCCCAGGGTCGCCCTTTCTGGACGCGGCACCTTCACTTGCGTCCTCCCCACGGGCAGAGCCTGGGTCCCCTGAGTGGTGCGGGCTCTGGCCTCAGCCCTGTCCTGGCTCCCCTTCGCACCCTCGCAGGGCTCCAGGCTCCTCATCTGATAAATGGGGGTTTGCGGCTGCCGGGGTCCGCTCTGGGGCCACTAGCCTTACTGCTGGGACAGACTTTGTAGGCTAATAAGGCCATCCTGGGCCGGGCCGGGCCGGGCTGGCAGTCCCGTCTCCTCCCCGTGCTCCTGGGTAGCCTGGCTCAGCCCTTCCTCCCCGGCCGCTGCCTCCGGAGCCCGCCTTTCTCACGCCCAGCCCGACGCTGTTGCCGGGAGTTCGGCTCCACCTAGTGGCACCGGCGCTGGCTGAGGCTCTGGAGCGAACCAGGCGGCTGGATGCGGTGAATACCTGGATGCCTCAGGGAGGTCCAGCAAGAGCAGAGTGGCGTTTCTCTGCTTCTGGTTCCGAGGGAGGCCGGGGCGGGAGAGAGCGAGAGCACTGTTACCAAGCACAGATGTCTCTCCAGGCTCCTCTGCCTTCCAGAGGGCTGGGGTACCCGAAAGCCCTGCCAGTGCTCGCTACCCCCACGCCCGGGCTGGCCCTGCACCCGCCGCTGCTGCTGCTGCTTCCTTTCCCCTAAGGACTGTCACACAAACCTGCTCTCTTCCTGCCTTTCTCCTGCCCTCATTCCAGTTTCTTATCAGCCACTCGCTCTCCCCACCCCCTTTCTTCTCTCCTTTTTGCCCCACCCTCTGCCTGACTGTCGCCTGTCTGTGTGGCTGTGTTAACATTTCCACATCCTCCTCGTCCGCCACTGCCCTCATACCACAGAGAAGCCGCTCACAGCCCTCCAGCCCCAGGGTCCAGCTGCTGGGAACAGAGGCCACAGTCCCCAAATAGGTTCGGACAACTGTTCTGTGGCTGACTGTGAAAACCAGAGTGACTGGTCCCTTCCTCACTCTCCCTGGGAGGGAAGAAGTGCCCATGCCAACCTCCAAAGCTGGGTTGTCTCAGCCTCTGTGTCCTTAGCAGCTCCAGCCACCTTACAGGTACAGGATTCGTGTGCCCGCTGCTTCAAAAGAAAGGCCAATATGCAATACATTAGAGTTTGGAGTAAGGAAAGGTTTATTGAGAAGGCCCAGCTGAAGATGATGGGGGTGCCTGAGCTCCCACAAATCCATCTTAAGAGTCTAGAATTCAGGTGTCTTTTATTGTCAGGGGAAGGGAGGAGGGGAGAGGCAAGAGGTGGGTGAGGGCTGTAGACGTCTAGTCAGGCATAGAAAGGGATCCAAGGGTGAGCTCAAAATTTCTAAATCCTTTTGTTCCTGGTCTGTTGACCCCCACCTGACACGGTTCCGGAGACTTTTGTAAATTTTTGAAAAAGTCATTACTTTGTGCATAATTTCCCCACCTCTGACTAGGAGCTACTCAAGCCTTAAGCAGAATTCCTCTGGTTAATTAGCATATCAATAGCAGGAACTAACAGCCTTAAGGCCATCAGGAAAAGGAGCATTTCATTCTGTCACACACTATCTTACTCCTCTGGAGCTAGTGTCTCCACAGTCCAGTCAAGGTGATGTTTTCCCTCAGTATGTTTTTATGTGTGAATGTGTATTTGTGTGTGTGTATGTGTGTACAGGGGTGTATATTTTGTGAGGAGGATAGGGAAGACCTATTGGCTGTTAATGTAAAAAAACATTCAAACCTGTGAAGAAGTTTTGTGGGTTTATTTAAGCCCAATTGTCGACAATTGCCGGGAAGCAGAATCTCAAAGTATGGGGATAATGCTCCGGAGAATGGTGGTTTTTCACCTATTTTAATAAATTATCATCAAAGGAGGAGACGTAAGTGGGTTATATGAAATCCATTGGTGATAGATTAGGGAGGTAGGAGAAAGCAAAGCGGGGGAAACTGGGATTGGATAAAAAGTAAAATGATAGACACATGCTTCTTTTATATAGGTAGGTATAGGGTAGTTAACAGTCAACATTTAACACAATAACAATCACAATGAGTAAATTTGTGGTCCGCCCTCCCCCTCCCCATTTGTTGTGCCCTGAGGGGTCCAGAAAAGGGGAAGTTCCAAGCTACCCTGACATTCCACAGGTATGTTATCTTAGAGGCAAAAAAAAAAAAAAACCACAGTAGGCTCAGTAAAGATCCAAGTTGATCTTTGTCATGGGAGATCCTGGCCTAGGACATGACTACTCACTATAAACTGCTCTTTAACGAAAAGGTTTTAATTTCAGACCATCCTTTGTGGTTACTTTAGGTCTATGAATTTGCAAGGCCGGCACACAGGCCTTCCCTAAGTTAGCCAGGTTAGCATGGGGCCCCTTTTTGTCCACAGGCCCAGGTTACTTACGTGCTGCCCACTGGAGGAGTCCATGGCTTAGAGCCTCCACAGGGGCCCAACTTGAAAATTTGACAACTGGAAAAAAAAAAAGTACGGGCTCTAAAATAAAAACACTGCAAAATTGAAATCAATAGATTGTTAATCAAATGTCCAATTATAACATATTAACTTCATTAATTGTTAAATTTATTATTCATAAAAATTTCATTACATTAAAAAAAATGTATGGGCTAGGTTTTTCTCATTTTACAAGAATTCCAGATTTAATTCAATTAGCCAAATGGTTTTGAGTTAGACAGACATGAGCAGAAGAAGGATGATGGGCCAGGTACAGAAGGTCACCAGGGTGGAAATCCTAGGCACCTAGCAATGGAAAAAACTGGGAAAACAAGGACCGAAATCCCAGAGTAACCTTTTCTCCCCTAGCATACCACTGGTCAGATGGTTTAGATCCCCTGACCTTTCATATCACTGGTCATGCAGTCAGACACTCCCCTGACCTTTCCTCCCCTGGCATGTTGCTAGTCATGTGGTCTAACCCCTTGAAGGAGGAACAAGGTGGAGGGGGAGAGGAAGAGTGGCCTCATGGGACTCCCATGTGGGCCCTGTGTGACCACTCCCTTTGCATTAACCCCTAGGGATAACATCTAGGCCTCAGTTATGTTTCAGTTCCAGGCCCAGAAAAGTAGCAAAACCAGACAACAGACACCAAGGCTGACCTCAGGACCAGCTGCATTGACTAATGACCCCCTGCCCTGGCACTGACCAATCAGTGGAGACCACCACCCTGAACTGACACACCTGGAAAGCTGATAAATATTCTATTAAGATCCTCCCTTGGGACCTCCCCTAAAATCCCCACCCTTAAAAGCCGTTAAGATGGAGGCCCCAGTGCACTCTTCCTTCTGGAGCATACCTAGCCTTTTCTCTTTCTCTCCTCTTCTGTCCCCCTGGCCCTTATCTTTTCCTTTCTCTCTCCTAAGTTCCAAGGGCCCTTTTGCCTCTAACTTATTTCCTAAGCCCATTTCTTCTATGGCTCATTGTGACTTTCTAAGTAAACTTTCTCTTGGCACTGAATTCTTTTCTTTTTTAACTCTATTATTGAGAGTATTACAGATGTTCTCCCCAACTCCCCCCTTCCCCATTGTCTCCCTCCACCCAGATCATGCCCTGCCCCAGGCCTTCACCAACTTTTTTATTATCTGTGTCCATGGGTAATGCATGTATGCATATAAGTTCTTTGGTTAGTCTTTCCTGACCCCTCCCCACTTCCCTCTGAGATTCGTCATTCTGTTCCAAGTTTCCATGCCTCTGGTTCTATTTTATTCATCAGTTTATTTTGTTCATTAGATTCCTTGTTCGTTTATTTTGATTTTTAGAGTCAATTGTTGATAGATATGTATTTATTGCCATTTTATAGTTCATATTTTCTCCTCCCCCTCCTCCTCCTCCTCCTCCTCCTCCTCCTCCTCCTCCTCCTCCTCCTCCTTCTTCTTCTCCTTCTTCTTCTTCTTCTTCTTCTTCTTCTTCTTCTTCTTCTTCTTCTTCTTCTTCTTCTTCTTCTTCTTCTTCTTCTTCTCTTCTTCATTTCTTCAAGACTCTTTAACATGTCATGTAATACTGGTTTGGTGGTGATGAACTCCTTTAGCTTTTTCCTGTCTGTGAAGCTCTTTATCTTTATCTGACCTTCAATTCTAAATGATAGCTTTGCTGGGTAGAGTAATCTTGGTTGTAGGTCCTTACTACTCATCACTGAATATTTCTTGCCACTCCCTTCTGGCCTGCAAAGTTTCTGTTGAGAAATCAGCTGACAGTCATATGGGTGCTCCCTTGTAGGTAATTAACTGCTTTTCTCTTGTTGCTTCTAAGATTCTTTCTTTGCCTTTAACTTTTGGCATTTTAATTATGATGTATTTTTCTGTTGGCTTCTTTGGGTTCCTCTTGTTTGGGACTATGTGCTTCCTGGGCTTGTATGTCTATTTCTTTTACTAGGTAAGGGACATTTTCTATCATTATTTCTTCAAATAGGTTTTTAATTTCTTGCTTCCTCTCTTCTCCTCTGGCACCCCCATAATGTGAATGTTGGTGTGCTTGAAGTTGTCCCTGAGGCTCCTTACACTGTCTTCATATTTTTGGATTCTTTTTTCTTTTTGCTGTTCTGATTAGGTGTTTTATTGCTTTCTTGTATTCCAAATTCTTGATTTGATTCTCAGTGTCCTCTAATATTAAGCACCTGTAAATTATTCTTTGTTTCAGTTAGTGTGATAATGTAAGAAACATTCAAGCCTGTGAAGAATTTTTGTGAGTGTAGTTGAGCCAGACTGTGGACAAATACTGGGAAGCAGAGTCTCAATGGATTGAGATAATGCTCTGGAGAATAGCAGCTTTGCACCTCGTTTTATACATTACAATCAAAAGAGGAGACATAAGTGGGTTACATGAAATCTGTTGGTTATAGATTAGGGAGGCAGGAGAAAGCCAAGTGGGGAAACCTCTGGGATTGGATAAAAAATAAAATGATAGCCCTAACTGGTTTGGCTCAGTGGATAGAGCGTCGGCCTGCGGAGTTCGATTCCGGTCAAGGACATGTACCTTGGTTGCAGGCACATCCCCAGTAAGGGGTGTGCAGGAGGCAGCTGATCGATGTTTCTCTCTCATCGATGTTTCTAACTCTCTATCCTTCTCCCTTTCTCTCTGTAAAAAAATCAATAAAATATATTAAAAAGATAAAATGATAGACACATTCTTCTTTTACTTAGGGATTTGTTATCTCTGCAGAGTAGTGCTATGCTTTGAGGGATCTGGAAAAAAGGAAAATTACTGTGACATTCCAATGATATGGTGCTGTAGATGCTAAAAGACAATAGATCCGCTCAGTTAAGGTAAAGATTGACCTTTGTCAGGGAAGATACCTGCCTAGGACATGACTACCCACCATAAACTGCTTTTAGTTAAAAAAAATTTTTTTAAATAAACCTTTATTGTTGAAATTATTACAGATGTCCCTCTTTTTTACCTCCATTGCCCCCCTAAAAAAGTTTTAATTTCAGACTGTCCTTTGTGATTACTTTAGGTCTCTGAGTTTGCAAGGCCACCACATGGGCCTTCCCTGGTCTAGTCAGGTTAGCAGGTGGCCCCTTTTTGTCCACAGTGTAGCCTTCATTTCTGGCTGGTTCTTTTTTATGTTGTTGATGGTCTCACTAAGTTCCTGGAAGTTCTCAGTAAGTTCCTTGCACATTCTTATAACCATTGTTTTGAACTCTGTATCTGGTTGTTTTCTTGCTTCCTTTTCAGTTCTTTTTCTGGAGATTTCTCCTGTTCTTTCATTTGGGACATGTTTTTTTGTCTCTGCATTTTGGCTATTTCCCTGTGTTTGATTCTATATATTAGGTAAATCTGGTATATCTCCTGGACTTTGTAGAGTGGCCTTCTATGGTAGGTGTCCTGAGGGGCCCAGTGGCTCAGCCTCCCTAGTCACCTGAACTGGGCATTCCAGGTGCGCCACTGTGTGACCTGTGTGCACTGACCTATTGTAGTTGAGCCTTGATGTTGGTGTCACGAGGAGAATTGACCCCCAGCCAATAAGTCCAGAGGAGCCCCTGTACCCCAACTTGAGGGGTGTGGGGCCTATCTGTGTCCCACCCCCACCCCACTGGTTCTGTGATTCTGCTCCATGTATGGGAATAGGCTGCAACTACAGCAGAAGAGCTGTTGTACAGGAGCTGACCCTATGGAACAGGACTTGCTTCAGTGGGGCTTTTGTGCTCACCAGGTCCACCCCTTGAGTGTGTCATTCCTGGAGTTGGTACGGTTGTAATTCAGTGTGGTTGAAGCTGACTGCCAGGTGCACTGGCTCTGGGGTCTCCTAGGAGCTGCAAAATCAGCCTCTGACTGTGCCTTGCCCAGGGCCACCCAACATGAGCTACAAAGCAATCTGTAGGTGGCTGCTACCTGTGTTGGGCTTAGAGGTGCCCAGGAGAGACCAAGCTGTGAACCTTGGCAGGCTGCTGCTAGTGCAGGCCTGGGCCACTTATTGAGAGGTATGTGGCATGCTGAAGCCAGCTCCTGTTTGTTTGAGAGATTTTAGAAAAGTCTTGCTGGGGTCCAACCCCAGCAGGTCCAGGGGTCCCCAAAGGTGTGGACAGAGTCGGCGAAGAAGGAATGACACAGAGACAGCGTTCAGTTGATCAGCAGCCTAGCCAGGATCTCTAGCCAGGATCTCCAGCCAAGTTCTGTTCAGGATCTCCAGCGAAGTTCTGGTTAGGATCTCCAGCCAGGTTCTGTGTCCATGTTCTCTTGCTAGTTCTCCAGCCAGGTTCGCCAGGTTCTCCAGCCAGGTTCTGTAGCCATGTTCCCTTGCTCGGTTCTCCAGCCAGGTTCTGTCCAGGTTCTCTAGCCAGGTTCTCTTACCAGGTTCTGTGGCCAGGTTCGGTCTCTAGGTTCTTCAGCCAGGTTCTCTCACTAGGTTCTGTCTCTAGGTTCTGTTGCCAGTTTCTGTCCAGGATCTTTTGCCATGTTCTCTCCAGCGAAGTTCTTCTGTCTCTAGGTTCTGTCTCTAGGTTCTGTGTCTAGGTTCTGTGTCTAGGTTCTGTGTTCTGTTGTCTTGTTACATCTGTATTTATACCAGTTGATTCCAATCCTATCAATCTCTATTCCAAAGGTTAGGGCGTTTCTTATCTCCATTCCAGGGAGTAAAGATTATGTAGCTTAAGGGTGATTGTTTGTAGTTACAGTGATTAATTACCCGCCTGGCACTTAGTTAAGGGGTTTTATTCCCTCCCTAACTTCAGGGGAAAATCCCTACCTGGGGAAACAACCTTTCTCAGAGAGGTGACCTTGGTTAAAACACATAGTGCCAAGAAGGTGAGCAAACATATTAAGAACAGTATGCCATATATGCCAGGTCCCTTGAAACAGCAAGGATGGACCGGCTCCCGGCAAAGTCTGAAGCAGGAGGCATGAGAGACCAGTTGTATAGAAAAGTCACTGGAAATGGCTTGGATGAGCCCTGCTAGAGAGGGGAAGGGCCTCAGGGCATCACCAGGGCCAAGTTAAAAGTGTGAGCCAGGTTGATTGAGATTCAGATATGGTGCAGCCCATCAGCTCTGTGGTGGAGAGGGCTCAACAAAGAAACACTGGCCTCTGCCAGCATTTTTGACTAGGAGAAAGCTGCCCCTCCAGCCCTTGCCCTGATTGCAGGCAAATTAGTTCCTCCCTTAATGTCCCAGGTTCCTTTCAAGCTGCTGCTCTAGCAATAGAGCTCAGAGGGAGTGAGTCTGAGTAAGTCTGTGCACTGGACTTTTAACTGCCTGGGATTCCTGCAGCTTCCATATCCCTCAGCCACAAGTTGTGGGGACTTCTCTTCCTGTAACCCTGGGCTGGGAGTCCTGGTGTGGGCCAGGGACCCCTCGCTCCTCAGGGAAACCTCCACAGCCAAGATATTCCTCTTGATTTTATACTGCCTCATGGATATGGGACTAGCTGGTTCTGTGATTCTGCTCCGTGTCTCCACCTCTCCTACCAATCTCCATGTGTTTCTTCTTTGATTCCGTGCTTGTAGGACTTCTATTCAGCTAGATTTTAGGTGGTTCTGAATAATGGTTGTTCTGTATTTTAGTTGTAAATTTTGATGTGGTTGTGGGAGGCAGTGAAACCAACATTTACCTATGCCGCCATCTTGACAGGAAGCCTAAAATCTTTCTTAGCCAGAACTCAAGTACCATGGTTGCTGAACGAAGGTCTGGTCTGACTCCACCAGTCTAATACATGGTACCATTTTCATCACCAACTTTCAAGAGCAAAATTATAAATATCCATTCAAAAATTTTACAGCATATTTTAAATATTTTAGTATGTTTTCACTGATGTAAGGTGAAGAGATCCTAAAGCAGCCCTTTCTCTCAGGGTGAAGCAAGAGCCTGGAGACTGTAAGGTTGCTGGAGTGGGGTGGGGGTGGGACACAGATACGCCTCAGGGGATAGTGGGGACAGTGGTGATGATAGGGAGAAGAGGGGGGGGTGTCTCCTTCTCACACCCCAGCAGGGAGTGCTCTAGGCTACTCAATCACCCCTCAATTTGGGGTGCAGGGGCTCCTCTGGACTTATAGGGTATGGAAGAAAAAAGGTTCTATGGAAAGGGTGAGCTGATCATAAATTCCTAACTGGGCAGGTCACAGTGGGTAGTCTCCCCTCAGGCATATAACTTCTTCTTTTTTTAAAAACAGAGTTCTGGTTTCTTTATTAAATATTTTTATTGATTTTAGAGAGGAAGGGGGAAGGAGAGAGAGAGATAGAAACATCAATGATGAGAGAGAATCATTGATTGGCCACCTCCTGAATGCTCCCTACTGGGGATTGAGCCCAAAACCTGGGCATGTGTCCTTGACTGGAATCAAACCCTGTACCTTCAGTCCTCATGCTGATGTTCTATCCTCTGAGCCAAACCAGCTAGGGCTATAATGTCTTAAAAAAAAAAAAAATATATATATATATATATATATATATATATATATATATATATATATATATATATATAATTGATTTCAGAGAGGAAGGGAGAGGGAGAGAATCACTGATTGGCTGCCTCCTGGGGATTGAGCATGCAACCTGAGCATATGCCCTTAACCAGAATCGAACCCAGGACTCTTCAGTCCGCAGGCCAGTGCTCTATCCACTGAATCAAACCAGTGAGGGCCATAACTTCTTTAGTAAAAGGTTTATCTTTGCCCTAAGCAAGCCCTGTCCATTGTTTCTGTGCATCTAATTTAATGTACCAAAACTTTATTTTTTCCAAACCTTTAAAATATATATATATTCTTTTTTTTTTTTTTTTGGCAATGACCTTTACTGTCCAGGGAGCCCGGAGTATTACAGCCCTGTCTTTCCAGCAAAACCCAAAGCACACCCGCCCATGCACAGTTCACAGGAGTGTCTCCCCTAACTGCCGGGGAACATCGCTGCTTGAAGGGTGGATGCATCTCCGGATCATTCACCAGAAGGAAATTAGTCCCCAGGCGGGAATTTCAGATTTTCCTACATGATGCTGTAGAGCCATAATCTCAGCTGGAAGCCTGTGCTGTTCCGGAGCCGAGGCGGAAGCTGTTCTCTGTCGCTGCCTCAGCCTGTAAGGCTGGGCCTCAGTGCTTGCTTCCCTCCCCAGCCCGTCGGTCGTCCTTCCATCTTTGTCCCTCTCTCATAGCGTCCTCTTCACAAGTCACGTGACAGGCCGTTTTTATCATGGCCACTGAATACAGTTGTCCTCTTTTCGGTTTAGAAAGATCCCCACTTGTCCTGCCCGTTGCCTCCCGGTCAAGCCCGGCCCCCCAGCCCCGCAGAGTGAGTGCAGCGACGTGTGCGGTGACCAGGCCCCGAACGGAGGGAGCTCAGGCCCAGGCCCCGGGCTCTGCGCTACCGGTACCGGTATCGGTACCGTGTGGCCAAGAGGTAACCTCTGGGGACTCCCTCCTGCTGGCCTCAGGCTTCAGGGTCCTCACGCTCTGGAATTCCTCCGTCAGTGTCTTCTGTAACCGCTGGCTTTGACCTCCAGTCCAGGTTTTACAGAGAAATGCGCCCCCGGGACGCACCAGGCCCGGAGCCCTGTCCAGAAGCGACCAGCACAGGCCAATGAGCCTGTCGTGGTCCAGGCCCCGATGCCCGTGGCGCTGGGGGCCATGTCACTCAGAACCACATCTGCTCTCCCGCCAGGAAGCCCCTCTTGGATTCTCTGCAGGGTCCGTGGGTCCGTCACGTCAGCGGGGCACACGAAAGTCGCTCCTCCCAGGGGGGCGATGTGAAGAAGATCGACCCGGAGCACAAAGCCCACGGGACCGCTGGGATCTGTGCCTGCAGCGTTGACACCCTGCGCCGCCACGGGCTCCACGCCCCAGGGGCCGCCCCGCAGCCTAACACCCGGAGGCCGGGCCGCAGGGTCCGGTGCCTCGTGTCCACCTCCGGAAGCTTGAAGGCGCTCCGACACCCGTAACTCTCCACCGTCGCCGCCTTTCGAATGGGTCCTTCAGGTGCCGCGTCAGCCACAGGTGCTCGGTGCCTTGCAGTGCCTCGCCGCCGTGTGCAGCCCGTGGCGCTGCAGGGACGCACACACCAGCCTGCAGCACCCGCCATGGGCGCCGACCCGCTCCGGAAGTCTATATATATTCTTATTTATTTCAGAGAGGAAGGGAGAGAGAGATAGAAACATCAACGATGAGAGAGAATCATTGATTGGCTGCCTCCCACAGGCCCCCTACTGGGGATCAAGCCCAAAACCCCGGCATGTGCTCTGACCTGGAATGGAACCATGATCTCCTGGTTCATAGATTGATGCTCAACCACTGAGCCAGCTGGCTGGGCTGTTTGTTTTGTTTTATTACATCAATTAACCCACCTATTGTAGGCTAGCAATATTCCAAATTGTGGAGTTCCTACTGGTCTTTCAATTCCTTATCTTCTGATAGCAAACTTTACTGTGATGGCCGAAGTGGTGTTTTAGGTCCAGGCACCAGCAGCTTCTGTTTGCATGCAGGAACCACAGTGCCAGATCCCCACAGCTCATCTCTTCATCTTGGAAGGGACCTTATCAGGTGCCTAACCACAAAGGGATCTCTACCCCTATTTCTGACACTTGCCTCAGTCTACAACAGACATCTATGATTCCTCAAGGAGGAGGAGATGCTGACATCAGAGGTAGACTGCTATCTGAAGACGTCAACAAGGCCTGTGTACCAATGGATTGATGTTTTACTCAGAAACCAGATGTTTGATTGTCTTTACTTGTTTGCTAATGACATTAGTTATTGTAATAGTTATATTTGTTCTTTGGGCTTTTCAATATAGTCCAACTGTTTATGGTGACTGAAGATGTATAACATAAGTCTTTTTTATGGCTTATGTAAATGTTATAATGGATACCAAATACAGAAAAATGAGACAAAAGGCAAGACTCAGGTCATGATAGTTCACAGATAAAAATGATCCAGAGTGTTTTGTTTTGCAATGAAGACCATAAGACCTGGCTGCCTTCCATTTATCTGCTCTTCCCTTTTTGGGAAAATTCATCTTCAACTCACATCCCATGGTTACAATATTGCCCCATCCCAGTGGTCCACCATTTCAAGAAGACAATGTTGATACTGAGACTTGCTAGGAATGAGCCTTCCTAAATCCTGTGAGACCACATATCTGACCAAAAGGTTGGTCATAAATCAATCTGAAGGATGCATTGATGACCAAATCAGGGAGCTGTGAATAAAGTGATCTGATCATAAATTCCTAAGTGGGCAGGTCATGGTGGATGCTCTCCCTGCAAGCCCATAACTTCTTTGGTAAAAGGCTATCTTTGCCCTAAGCAAGCCCTGTCCATTGTTTCTGCACATCTAAGTTAACACACCTTTGAAATGCCTCTTTTCAGACCCCTCCTTCTAATATGTAATCACCCTTTTACACCCCTTCTTCTAAAGTGGACCATCTTCTAGAGAGCACAATCTTTTTTTTTTTTTTATATTATGACTACTTTATTTATAGTTTTTAAAAAAGTATTCCAGGAAATTGACAGTAACAAATTCAGAATAAAAGCAAGTACAGCTCCTTTGTGTGCACTGGAGCAGGGGACTGGGCTACTTGAAATATAAGCTACAGTTCCCCTCCTACCAAGCCATCTCTCCCCTTACTCTCCTATTACTCTCTCTGTTCACCTGAGTAAAGAATAATTTCATCCTTCCAGTTACTCAGGCCAATAACCTTGGAAGTATTTTTTTTCTAACACTGTACATCAAAGTATATCTCTAAGTTCTGTTGGTTCTACCTCAAAATATATCCAGAATCTGTGTTGTGCCCAGATTTCAAGATTCCCAAGAACCCACAGGGAGCCAGCGAGTCCGATGCAAAAGCAAAGAGTCATTCATTTCAAACCTAGGTTTGGCTCCCCTGCCACACTCACCGATGCAACGGTAAGCTCCAGTGGCCGAGAGAGAGAACTCTGTGTGGAGAGAGGCTTTATAGGGGTCTGGGGCAAGGGGAGGAGAAAGGACTGTGGGCCCTGCCGATTGGCCAGGCACCAGTCGGTGTCTCATTACACAGGATGTGGTCATAGTGATGGCGTGCACTTCCCTTAACTATCATTGGCCAGTCCTGAGAAATCCTGGGCGTGGCCAGCAGTGGCTTGGCTTCGGGGAAGAAGCCTTGCTGAGCACATGGCCAAGGTAAGATGGAGGGCGTAGCCCTTACCCTGGGGCAAGGTGGAGGGCGTAGTCTTCGCCCTTTCATTCCCCCCTTGTCTTGGAACTTCCGGCTCAATCATGAGATGGACTGCATTTCTATTCCACCGTTGCTAGAGGCCCATACTGGGCACACAGAACAATCAACTGAACTATCCCTATAAGCTTAACAAATGGCCCGGTGGAAGGGAAAGAACAACTTCTATTGAAACAGGATTTTTCTTCTTAAAATTCCTCCATGGCTATCAAAAAGCCAAATCAAGATTCCTGATGTTTGCATAAACACAACAAGAATGGTAACTGACTACCTTTGCTGGAATTTCATGGTTGAACCTTAATGTGCCCCGTAGGGCCAGGAAGCCAAGCCATCCAGCTGCCATCAGGCCTGCCTGCAGTATCTGCTGAGTTAGGTGAATCCCTCACCTGTAGCAACTCCACCTGAGCCCACGCTCCAGGCTTTAAGGCCCATCTCAGTAGCCCTCCTACTTGTTGCGGCCCAGAGTGTGTGGGGGTTCCGCAGGGATGCAGAGGCATCTTTACTGCTCCCCTTCTACTCTTACCAACCGCCAGTGATGGTAGGGCATGGGCCTGACGCTCCAGCGCCAGCCATCTTCAGGGCTCTCAAGCAGGATACCAGGCTTTCTTCGTGGCATTCTTAGTGGCTTCAAGTCTTTAGAGCTCGGACAGGGCTCTTTAAAACATGATACTCCAGTCAAAGTTTTCCATTAATAAAACCACTATTAGGAATCAGTCTTATTGTATCTATGCAAAGCCTGATGTTTGCCATGACTTATTTAGCATTGCCAGATTTCAGAGGAATTACATAAGGAGAAAAACATACTGATCTGCTCTAAGATTTTCTGACTTTCCTTGCTAATTCCTTTTCATGGATTTAAAACAAAACAGTAACTGTTGGCATAAAACCTTCTTCCTATGCATAACCATGCCTCAGATCTTCTATTCTAAACAGGCTTTTTCCAGCTTTACTACCCCTGACATGGCATGGTGACTCAGGCCTGCAAGACAGTATTACAGGCTGCCAACTGTTAGCTGTCTCTCAAAAGAGACCAAAACCTGATGGGCACCCTTCCCTGCCCAGTTGGGCACCTGCCTTCTTGGCAGCTAGGCACCCTTTACTTTTGGGGGTCACCCCACACAGCTCCCTTTCAGGACAGCCAACATACATTCAAACCTGCAAAAGAATCAAAGGTTAATATAACATATCAATACAATGAAACATAATATTGGCATCATGGCTGCTTCAGGCAGCCAAATCTTCTACTAAACATGTGATCCTATAAATGGTCCTTGTCTCTTTGGAGCCATGTTCATGAAGATGCAGGCATCACAGTATTGTGGGGGCTCCTGGTGATAGGAGCGATCGCGAGTCATGTTACCGGCATCAGGCAGGTCAAGCACGCCGTAGCTTGAGCTTGAGCAGGTTGCGTTGATCTTGATCGATCGATGCTCCATTTGGTGATGAAGTCTTTCCGGGTCATGGATGGATCCGCTGACCTGACGTGAGTGTGATGGACCCAGGTCGCGACGTCATCTACCTTGAGAGCGGTGGGGGTCATCAGCACCACAATGTAGGGACCCTTCCAACATGGCTCTAGGGTCTCCCGGCGGTGCCTTCTGACTTAGACCCAATCCCCTGGTCTGTGCTGATGAGGAGTTGGGGTTGGGCTGGTCTCATAGATGGCGCAGAGGCGCGGCCAAATGTCCTCGTGCGCCCTCTGGAGCCCTCTCAAGGAAAGAGATAGTTAAAGAAAAACCACCCAGTTAGAGAGCACAATCTTAACTATCCTGCAATCCAGTGATTTCCAACTGATGGGCCGCAGGAACTTTTAAAACATGCAGTACCTGACTGTTTAGTCAAGGGCACTGACCTCTTTTCCCTTAGATTGTCAAATAAAAAAAATGACAACGGTTAATACAACAATAGCCATCTAGTGTAAATAAATCAGAATTATACCTATTTTTTTTTGTCAGATCTGAAAAAATATAGTACTTTTTTTGGTGTGCTGCAAAATTTTAGTGATTAGTTTATGAGTGTCATGAGATGAAAATTGCTGCTGTAATCCAATTCGCACTCACCTTCATATAGTCTTCCTTACGCTCCCGCCTTAATTTCAAATGCATAAAAGAAACTGCAAAATTGTTGTTCTCTGGAGCATTTCAGATGTTGCTCCCTGGCATATGTCATCAGTTTGGCTCAAATAATCTCATAAAAATTCTGTTTCTTACATCAACAAGAGGTCATGGAATCTTATGGGATCAGAGAGAGGCCCATAGAGTAGTTGAGTGAAGATAAGGGCCAGGACTTGTGTCCAGCCCAAGTGGAGTAAGCTCTCATAGGAGACTGTGATGGGGACGTGGGCCCGAGTGTGTAAATCAAGTGCTAGCATGCATGGAGCAGGAAAGTGGAGCCTGGGTTTCCCACAGGACTGATTCAATAGCCCCAGACTGCCTAGTTTGGGCTCCTTTTACATGAGAGAGAATAGGCTCTTATCTTGTGTAGGCTTGTGATTTGCATTTTCTGTTTATCCAAATCAGATCCCAGTCAATATCACCTTCTCAGTCATAGACAACATTTTAGATGGACCTCAGTGTGTATGAATTCCACCCTGAGAACTGCAGGAGGGTTACAGAATGCAGGAGATGGGGTGGGGGAGTGAGCACAGGCTCTGTCAGCACTGGCCGACCCTCCTGAGAGGGCCAAGAAGGGTTCAACATGCCTGCTCACCAGTACAGCCTCACCCATAAGAGAATTTAGAGTCCCTTCCAGAACAGAAGGGCTTGGTGAGGGTGAAACCCAATTTCCTATCACTTTTGAGAGTTGAAAATTTCAGTTTGGGCACTGGTAGGACAGAGTGAAAGGGAGAGAAAATTGTAACATACATTTGTACATCATATATGATTTCATTACTTCAGCAATAGTTTGATGAGGTGGATACTAAAGTTTCTGTGAGCAGATCAGAAAACAGCCCAGGGTCCCACAGCTGATAAGGAATGGATATGAAACACAACCACATACTCTTTAGTCTCTTAATATTGTTTACTATTTTCCCACTACACACAGGGGTTTAACTGTCTGAGTTGGAGGTTGAAAGCATAGGGAGGCATATCCGGAATGACATTTTGGAGTTTGGCGAGTGTAGGACCCAAAAAGACCTGAGTGCACAGACCTGGTGCTGTTGCTGAGACCCAACTAATGTGTCTCCGGGGTTTGGTTTTGATCTAAAAAGTCTAGTATACAGGCATTCTGTCTGGGAAGCTGCTGGGGTCCAACCCCAGCAGGTCCTGGGGTCCCCAAAGGTGTGGACGGAGTCGGCGAAGAAGGAATGACATGGAGACAGTGTTCAGTTGATCAGCAGCCTAGCCAGGATCTCTAGCCAAGTTCTGGTTAGGTTCTCCAGCCAGGTTCTGTCCAGGATCTCTAGCCAAGTTCTGGTTAGCCAGGTTCTGTAGCCATGTTCTCTCGCTAGGTTCTCCAGGCAGGTTCTGTTTTTTATTATCTTGTTACATCTGTATTTATACCAGTTGATTTTAATCCTGTCAATTTCTATTCCAAAGGTTAGGGCGTTTCTTATCTCCATTCCAGGGAGTAAAGATTATGTAGCTTAAGGGTGATTGTTTGTAGTTAAAGTGATTAATTACCCACCTGGCATTTAGTTAAGGGGTTTTATTCCCTCCCTAACTTCAGGGGAAAATCCCTACCTGGGGAAACAACCTTTCTCGGAGAGGTGACCTTGGTTAAAACACATAGCTCCAAAAAAGGGAGCAAACATATTAAGAACAGTATGCCATATACACCAGGTCCCTTGAGACATATGCTGTGCAGATGTTTCTTCCCTGCAGCAACTGTGTCAAGCAGCAAGGATGGACCGGCTTCCGGCAGGAAGCAAAATGAGAAATGTCAGATGTGTGACTATCCTGGAGTTTCTTTTAAACTGAGTCTCCTCATCAGATGCAGGGCACTCCCAGGCTGATTGTCACTTGAGTAAGAGCCCACTGGCCCCTCTGTGCAGAGCAGCCCAATGAGTGGGTGGGCAGTGCCCCGGACACCCCTGCCGAAAGGGGTAGGGCTGCCCTTGTAATATGCTCTGGTGATTGCACCACGTGACTCTGCGCCGCCTTCTTCTTCCCTGCGAGGGAATCAGGACACATTTGATTCCAAGCAGCAGAAATCCAAACACAAACTGGCAGAAACTATAAAGAGGACTCATTGGCTCATGTAACTGGAAAGTCTCAAAGAAGGCCCAGTTTAGGGCTGGTTTAATCCAGCATCTTTCCAGTGGCATCAAGGGTCTTGTTTCTTCACATCTTTCTAAAAACTGGCTCCCTTTTCTAATTGCTAAATGGCTGCCAGAAATCTCTGGGGCTGCAGGCTTCATCAGTGCAGATTAAAAGATATCCATGAATTCCTGGATACTTCCTTTAAAAAGTGGAGCCTAATTCCCTTCTCCTGGAGTGTGGGAGGGACTTAGTGCCTAGCTTCCTAACAAACAAACAAAAGCGAAAGTGGCAGCGAGTAACTTCAGAGTCTAGGCCACAAAATAGAATGCAGCTTCTTGCTTGCCCCCATCCAGATCACGTGCTCTGGGGGAAGCCAGCTGTCGTGTTGTGAGGACACTCAAGCAGCCCAGGGAGATGCCCATGAGGTGGAAAACTGAGGTCTCCAGCCAGTAACCAGGGAGACCTGAGTCCCCTGACAACAGCAGCTGAAAGTAGGGCTGATCTAATCCAGTCAGAGTGGAAGCTGATCCTCAGCTCTGGGCAAACCTCAGGTGACAGCAGCTCCTCACAAGAAAGCCTGAACTAGAGCCACAATGCGATTCCTGGATTCCTGGCCCATAGAAGTTGCAAAGTAACATTTGTTGCTTTAAGCCACTAAGTTTTGGGGTAATTTGTTAAGCAGTAATAGACAACTAACATCTTCAGCCTCATCCAGAGAGAACAATGTGCTTCTAGAAGCTCTTTCAGAAAAGTGAAGAAGCTCCTTACTTGTCCCGGAGCCTTAGGCAAATCCTTCCTCACATCCCATCCTTCAGGTAGTGACTGGCCGGTGAGTGGGATGAGGCCAGTAGCTCCTACCTGGGCTACCCTTGGTGGTCAGTGCCCTGCACACATGGGCTGAGGAGGAGGTGTGGAGGCTGGACCGAAGCTGGGGTGCTGCCAAGAAGAGGACCACAGGTCTTCCAGGCCACACCAATCAGGGCTCTTTCCAGTGAGGAATATGGAGCCACTTAAAGAAATTGGCTTTAAATCATGAATTTACAAATTTCACCTCGGTTCTGAGATTCTATGAAGAAAAACAAGTTGACCGCTTTTCTTTGTGGAAGCTCATTGCCTTGGTGCTGCCTGAGAAATGGCCTTCCCTGGCTGATGTCATTCCAGGCTCGAGGTCATCAGTGAGGCAAAACAGGCTCCTTCTAACTCTCTTTATCAGAGAGCCCATGCCTGGGAGGGGCAGTGGTCATTCTCCTAGGGAGAACAGCAACCACTCTTGATAAGTGCAAATAATTATTTTATTTTTTTTGCTAAGAAAACAGCTGCTTTAAATTTGTATTGGAAGTGGTTCAACACTATTGGAATCCTGGGTCAAGTGGCTGTGCGTAGTGACAATTTTCACTGTCATGGGTGATCTAGTGGCTGATAAACACCACGGAAAAGGTGGGAGGATGTCAGCTCCTCCATGCACATGATGTGTGCGTGTGTGTGTGTGTATGCGTGTGGGATAGCAGCTTTATTGAGATACAATTCACATGCTACACAATTCACCCATTTAAAGTGTACAATTCAATGGTTTTCAGTTTATTCACAGAGTTGTATAAATATCACTACAATTAATTTTTGAATATTTTCATATTCATCACCCTAAAAAGAACCTCCATACCCTTTAGATATTATCCCTTCAATGCAAAGCTACTGCCACTTTACTTTCTGTCTATATCCTTTATTTGCCAGCAGGTAAGATTTGGGGGAGAAATAAAAAAGGAGTCATATTGTCTAATGTAAAACATAAGAAATAGTGTAGATTGTTGTCAAGAGATATTCTACATGGCATGTGTGTGCTTTCCGACACACACACTTATCAAGAGGGCTGTAGTTCTGTTGAAACTATATTATGATGGACCCTGTTTTCCGGGAAGGTGGTGGGTTCAGGGAGGGCTGTGTGGGGGATGATCTCAGCTGGCCTGGATCTGGGGGTGTATGGTGGGAGGGGTTGTAGAAGCAGACCAGAGAACCAGTGTGTGGAGGAGTTGACATCCTGGGTTGGGTGGTGACCTGATTTGTCATGATCTTGGAGGGCGTCCAGAGTAGTCTGACTGCAGACCTCAGCTCAAGGGGCCCCGGGCTCCTTCTGAGTCAGCCATACCGAACCATGACCCAGATCAGTGTCAGCTGGGAAGAGATGACGAAGATTGGGGCTCAAGGTAAAATTCCTTTGTTTCTTCAAGTTCTTCCAAGGCCTGGGGGATGAAGGTCTTCTCATCACCTTCACTTCCTCCTCTGGCTTTCCTCTCTGTCATCAGCCAAGCTCCTACTCTGTGGAAGTCACGCAGGCCAGGCTACAGGGAGGAACCAGCCACACTTCTCCAAAAGGCCACTTTTCACTTGGACCCCTGTGGGTCTTTGTGGGTGTGTGTGGGGGGGGGGTTCAGGCCTACTTCTGCTCCTGCTTTGCTCTGGTGACTCAATGTAGGTCTCTGTTCCTTCCTTTCTTTTTAAAAAAATATTTTTATTGATTTCAGAGAGGAAGAGAGAGAGGGAAATAGAGATAGAAACTTCAATGATGAGAGAGAATCATTGATCGGCTGCCTCCTGCACGTTTCGTACTAGGGATTGAGCCCGAAACCCAGGCATGTTCCTGATCAGGAATCGAACCGTGACCTTCTGGTTCATGGGTTGATGCTCAACCACTGAGCCACACTAGCCAGGCTCTGCTCCTTTCTTTCTTTTTTTTAAAGGTCTATATTATTGAAAGTATTACATATTTCCCCCATCCCCCCCCCATTGACCTATTCTATCCCACCCCTGCCTCCCGCCCCAGGCTCTGCTCCTTTCTTGACCTCAGTCTTCCATCTGTTTAATGGGAGACCAAAGAAATGATACCTAAGGGCCTTTCTAGGTCTCTCAGCCTGTGTAACCTAGTTCAGTCATCACTTTACAGTTTGCAGGGCATGCCATAGCATTGTCAATGCCCTCATTTAGTGTTCTCGGGCCCACTTCTCAGCAACATGGTGAGGGGTCAAGAGCCCAGCTCTGGGAGTAGGTCTACCTGGATTTGAATACCAACTCTGTCACTGGTTAGTACTGTGACTTCGGGCAAATGCCCCACTTTATCTACATCTTAGTTTCCTCATCTGTAAAACAAGGGAAGTATATGAACTTACTTCACAAGGTATGTGTGAAGATTAAGTAAAATAATGCATATAAAGTGCCCTGCAACGTTGCATACAATGCAGACATGGAAATTTAGCGATCTTGCCAAGACACAGTGTGTTAAACAGTTGCTCCTTCTACCATACTGCGCCACCTCTCCTAGGTGCAGAAGTTGAGAAGCAGAATCTCCTTGATGTTCCCAAATCCAGATGCTTGGGAGTGGTCCCAGGCTCTCCTATCTGGCCTCTTACGACCACACCTTAGCCTGGGAGCGCATCTCTCTACTACCACCGAGCCCTGGTCTGGTTTGCTCCCAACTGGCAACGTGTTCAAGGGGCTGTGGAGGATTCTGGAGCCTTGTACCAGGAGCCCAGAATGATATAGGGATACAGGTGGCCTGTGGGGTGAGCTTCAGGCAGCTGGACAAGGCTGTCTCCTACTCACTGGGGGCTGCGTTCTTCACTCTTGGAGGGGTGCAATGAGGTGAGAGACACTGCCTAAGGAATCGTTTCCTGTCTTGCAGTCTGTTTCTCCCCTTCCGCATTCCAATCCCTGTTCATCATTTCCTGACATGGTGTTACCCAGGAGGAACTTTCTCTGGAGCCGGTCTCCTTCCTGTCCCCACTGGCCTTGCCACCACTCCTTCAGCCTCCCTCCACCTGGGCTCTGGCTTTGCCTCCTCCTGGCCCCTCCCCTTCCCTCTGCTGCTCTCTCTGCATAGATTCCCTTAGTTTGCCCAAAAGAAGGAAAGTAAAAGGTACCCTGGCTCAACCTGTCTGCCCCATCCAGGTACTCCGGGCTCCTTCCCTGCATCACTGTACTCCTCCTAGGGAGGGTCCACACCTTGATCCAGAGTGTGAGGCCTATGTGGAGGGCTCAGAGGACAGTGTTCTCCAACTCCCAGTGGCCCTGTCAGGTAACTCATTTGAAAGAGGTGGATATTCACTCTCAGAGAAGATGGGAACATTTCTCAGGGTCACCAACTAGTATAAGGCAGAGCCACAGCCGTACCCAATAGGTACGGGAGGATTCTGAGCTGTGACCAGTCTCCTTCAGGTTATTGCCTCCCACTCCTTTCTCACATGTTTTCTGGAACTGGTCCTTTACCTGTTGCCTTGGGAGGCAGGAAACCAGCAGGCTGTGGAGGGTGATTCTTTTTTTAAAAATATATTTTATTGATTTTTTACAGAGAGGAAGGGAGAGGGATAGAGAGTTAGAAACATCGATGAGAGAAAAACATCGATCAGCTGCCTCTTGCACACTCCCCACTGGGGATGTGTCCGCAACCAAGGTACATGCCCTTGATCGGAATCGAACTTGGGACACTTGAGTCCGCAGGCCGACGCTCTGTCCACTGAGCCAAACCGGCCAGGGCAGTAGGGTCATTCTTAACTTAGGCCAATCGTGCCCTGATCTAGCCCTCTGCAAAGCATCTCAGTATCCAGGACACAAATGCACAGGAAAGAAAAATGCCCACACTGACTGACCTGGACACATGCGTTGGCCTTGGTCGGTTTGACAACCTCGCCTGCTCTTCCCTGAAACTCAGGCCCCTTGGCTCTCTCCTGGTTCTCTCCTGCCTTCTTCAAGTGCTTTTTCTTTGTCCCTGAGCAGGGTTCTCATCTCTCAGTTCCACCGTGGGAGCCACCAAGGCTCAACCTTCAAACACCGCTACCTCCCTGTCTGTGGAGTCTGGAATCCTTCCAGCCTCCCCTGATCCATGGCTTTCTTGCCACCTCCCCACACTGTACCACTGAGGGCAAGGCCAGTGTGTCCCTAGGACCTCTCCTCTCTGCCATCACCTAGCCCAGTGCCTGGAACAGAGGTGTGGAATGCTGTAGGTGTGGGAGTAAATATATGCACCTGTCCCATGGTTGTTACCTCAATTGGGCTGGCCCCACCTACCCATCCAAGTTAACCTCTGAATTTCAGAATTTTGAACTTGAAAGAATAAGGCACAGATAACCTCCCTCACAGAATGTGATGCAACTTTTCCAAGAGATACTTCAGGAACATTTAATAATAAATGAAAAATGCTTATGATAATTAAGGTAAAAAATGCAGCAGCACACAAAATTGTGTGAACATGATGACCATAGCTGTGGGCTCAGAACACCTGGAGGGCTTCTGGATCACCATGATGAGGTTTGCTCTCCAGATTCATTGAACCAAGAAGGATCTGGGCCTGGGGACATTAGCCATAGTGAGACAAATGGGAGGCCCTGCACTGAAAATGTAGAAGAGTCTTCTTTAGGAAAACGATCAGCTTAACTGAAGTCACATAGCTATTGACACTGGTGATCTGTCAGAGTCTTACCTCATGGCCCTTCCCGAAAGCCACAGCTGGACAAACCCCACTGACATGCTCCAAACTGGCCAGGCTTTTGGGTCTCAACTCTTAAATTTGGAGTTCAGACAGGACTCCTAATGGACTGCCCAAAATCAGTAGATATTTGAGGAAACTTATAATATAAAAGACAGAGACCAAAACAAACAGAAAATAAGACTCAGAGGAACCAAGATGGCGGTGTAGTTAAATGCCAGTGCTCACCACCTCCCACACCACATCAAAATTACAACTAAAATACAGAACAACCGTCATTCAGAACCACCTGAAAGCTGGCTGAATGGAAGTCCTACAACTAGAGAAGTAAAGAAGAAAGCACATTGAGACTGGTATGGGGGGCAGAGGTGCAAGCTGGGCTGGTCCAGCACCCACGTGTGCAGCTTTTTTTTTTTTTTTTTTTTTAAATCCTCACCAAAGGATATTTTTTCCATTGATTTTTAGAGAGAGTGGAAGGGAGAGGGAGAGACAGAAACACTGATGTGAGAGAGACACATCGATTGGTTGCCTCCCACATGCCCCCAACCAGGGCTGGGAGCTTACAACCGAGGTACGATTCCCTTGACTGGAATCGAACCCAGGACCCTTTAGTCTGCTGGCCGACACTCTATCCACTGAGGTAAACCAGCTAAAGCTATGCCAGTTTTTTAATTGGGAGGGAGATCATTCCTGCAAAGGCCACCTATGAGGATCAAGGGGTCCCAGCCTCACAGCAGACCCCCTAGCCCGGGGTTCCAGAGCTGGGAAGAGAAGTTCCTGTAAAAATCAGCAGGAATTGTGGCTGAGTGACACAGAGCCTGCTGAAGACTCAGTTGTTCCTTTTAAAGGGCCAGTGCACAAATGTACTTGGACTCGATACCTCTGAGCTTCCGCACAAGCAGCTCTGGGGGACCCAGACACAAAGGGGAGAGGAATTGGACTGTCTGGAATTGGGGCAGGAACCCAGGGGTGACTTTCTCCCAGACAGGGTTGCTCTCAAGGGTCACTGTTCTTGTGCTGGAACCTCACCTGTAGCAGGGCTGATTGGCAGCCATAGCTGAGTCTCAATCAGCCTGGAGACCCCTCCCCATCCAGTTTGCAGCCCTGCCCAAGCTGTTTGCAGCAGATCTTCCATATGAATGACCTGTCCTGGCTCAGGCTTCAGACTTTTCTAAAATCTCTCAAATAACCTGCAGCTTGTGACAGCTTGCCCCAAACCGATCAATAAAAGGCCCAAGACTCTGCACAAGCACAGCCTGCCTTGCTTTACAGCTGGGCCTTGTCTTCTGCATAGCAGCTCTCCCACTGTAGTTGCAGCTGGTCATCACAGCCAATTGGTCTGGAGGTCAACTCCTCCCAGAGATGCCAACAGCAAACAAGGTTCAACTACAAGACTATGAATACAGCTCACACAGGGGTGCACATAGAGAGTCCATCTCAGGTGACTAGAGAGATTGAGCCACCGGGCCCTACAGGACACCTACTATACAAGGCCACTCTACCAATTTCAGGAGACATGGTAGCTCAACCTAATACATAGAAACAAACACAGGGAAGCAGCCAAAATTCAGAGAAAAGAAACATGTCACAAATGAAATAAATGGAAGAAAGCAAACTACTGGATACAGAGTTCAAAGCCATGCTTGTAAGGTTACTCAAGGATCTTCATGAGAGCTTCAAGGGAGTTAGTGAGACTTTCAAGGATTTTAGTGAGAATTTTAATGACATGAAAAAGAACCAGTCAGAAATTAAGCATATATTAACTGAAATAAAGAATAATTTACAGGGATTCAATAGTAGAGTAGAGGATTTTGAGAATTAGGTCAATGATTTGGAATATGAGGAAGCAAAAATCACCCAATCAGAACAGCAAAAAGAAAAAAGAATCCAAAAATATGAAGATAGTGTAAGGAGCCTCTGGTACAATTTCAAGTGTACCAACATTCACATTATGTAGGTGCCAGAAGGAGATGAGAAAGAGGAGAGAAAGAGAGAGCAAGAAATTGAAAACCTATTTGAAGAAATAATGACAGAAAACTTCCCCTACCTGGTGAAGGAAGTAGACTTACAAGTCCAGGAAGTTCAGAGAGTTCCAAACCAGAGGAACCCAATGAGGCCCACAGCAAGACACATCATAATTAAAATGCCAAGGGCAAAAGACAAAGAGAGAATCTTAAGAGCAGCAAGAGAAAAGCAATTAGTTACCTACAAGGCAGTGCCCATACAACTGTCAGCTGATTTCTCAACAGAAACTTTGAAGGCCAGATGGGAGTGGCAAGAAATATTCAAAGTGATGAATAGCAAGGACCTACAACCAATATCACTCTACCCAGCAAAGCTATCATTTAGAATTGAGGGTCAGATAAAGACAAAGAAGAAAAAGCTAAAGGAGTTCATCACCAACAAACCAGTATTATATGAAGTGTTGAAGGGTATTATTTAGAAGAAGAAGAGATAAAAAAAAATGTGAATAATAAAATGGCAACAAATACATATCTCTCAACAATTAAATCTAAAAATCAAAATAAACATATAAGAAATCTAATGAACAAAATAAACTGGTGAATAAAACAGAATCAGAAGAATGGAAGTGTGGAACAGACTGACAAAAATCAAAGGGAAGAGGGGAGCAGGGCTGGAAGAGATTAACCAAAGATCTTACCTATGGACACAGACAGTAGGGTGGTAAAGGCATGGGTGGGGCAGGAACCAGGTGGAGGGGGGCAATGGGAGGAAAAGGAGGACATCTGTAATACTCTCAACAATAAAGATTAAAAAAAAGAAAGAAAGAGGAAACGGACAATACAGAGGGCAAAGAAAACTGGAAAAATAATCTCCAAACCAACAACAACTAGAAAACAACCCTATGATTTATATCTTCAGGGAATTTTGAGAAGCTATCATGTCTATATCCTGTCTATACCCAGATACAGGAAAAGTCCCTAGGAAATAAAAACAAAAAAGATAGTGGAAATAATAACTGCAACAGAGGGACTGGAAGCTGAAAAGACAAATGTAATATGGGAAAGAAAAGAAAGAGTAAATGAAAGATAAATCCAGGAGGTTCACATATAAATAATAGGAGTTCCAGAAAAGATAAATGGAAGGGAGAAATTTTTTTTCTTTTTTTTAAAATAAATCTTTATTGTTCAGATTATTACAGTTGTTCCTCTTTTTTCCCCCCATAGCTCCCCTCCACCTGGTTCCCACCCCCCCTCCGCCCTCACCGCCCCCCCTCCACTGTCGTCATCCATAGGTGCACGATTTTTGTCCAGTCTGTTCCCGCACCCCCCACACCCCTTTCTCCCCCAAGAATAGTCAGCCCACTCCCTTTCTATGCCCCTGATTCTATTATAATCACCAGTTTATTCTGTCATCAGATTTTTTATTCACTTGATTTTTCAATTCACTTGTTGATAGATGTGCATTTGTTGTTCATAATTTGTATCTTTACCTTCTTCTTCTTCATCTTCTTAAAGGATACCTTTCAGCATTTCATATAATACTGGTTTGGTGGTGATGAACTTCTTTAGCTTTTCCTTTTCTGTGAAGCTCTTTATCTGACCTTCAATTCTGAATGATAGCTTTGCTGGATAAAGTATTCTTAGTTGTAGGTTCTTGGCATTCATCACTTTGAATATTTCTTGCCACTCCCTTCTGGCCTGCATAGTTTCTGTTGAGAAATCAGCTGACAGTCGTATGGGTACTCCCTTGTAGGTAACTGACTGTCTTTCTCTTGCTGCTTTTAAGATTCTCTCTTTGTCTTTTGCTCTTGGCATTTTAATTATGATGTGTCTTGGTGTGGTCCTCTTTGGATTCCTTTTGTTTGGGGTTCTCTGCGCTTCCTGGACTTGGAAGTCTATTTCTTTCACCAGGTAGGGGAAGTTTTCTGTCATTATTTCTTCAAATAGGTTTTCAATATCTTGCTCTCTCTCTTCTTCTGGCACCCCTATAATTCGGATGTTGGTACGCTTGAAGCTGTCCCAGAGGCTCCTTACACTATCTTCGTATTTTTGGATTCTTTTTTCATTTTGCTTTTCCAGTTGGGTGTTTTTTGCTTCTTCGTATTTCAAATCTTTGACTTTGATTCTTGCAATGCTCTGGTCTGCTGTTGGGAGTCTGTATAATATTCTTTATTTCAGTCAGTGTATGCTTAATTTCTAGTTGGTCCTTTATCACAACATCGAGGGTCTCACTAGATTTCTTGAGGATCTCATTAAGTTTATCAGCGGTTTCTAGAAAATTCTTGAAAAACCTTAAAAGTGTGGTTTTGAGCTCTATATCCAGTAGTTTGCTTTCCTCCATTTCTGTCATTTGTGTCCTGTTTCTTTGTCTTGGCATTTTTTATGCTTCGCTGTGTCGATAGAGTGGCTTTCTGTGCTAGGTGTTCTATAGGGCCCAGTGGCTCAGCCTCCCCAATTACTTGAGGTAGACACTCTTGGTGCACCCCCTTGTGGGCTTTGTGCACAGCCTTGTAGTTAAGCCTTGATTGTTGTAGGTAACACTGGGAGGAATTGACCTCCAGGCTAATTGGCTGTGAGAATCAGCTGTGTCTACGGTGGGAGAACTTCTGTGCTGAAGACACCCTTATGGGGCAAGACTTGCTTCAGTGGGGCTTTTGTGCTCACTGAGTCTGCCCCCTGAGTGTGTCCCTTATGGATCTGAGGAGTTGTAATCTGGATGGTCCCACTCTGACCACTGGGAACACTGGCTCTTGGATCTAAGGAGATGCTAATCTAGCCTCTTCCTGAGGCTGCCCAGCAGAAGCCAGCTGTAAAGCAATGCAAGTTGCCCTGGGGCCTTGGGCCAGCTGCAGTTTGTTAAATAATTTTCGGATTACAAAGGGCCGGGCCTTTCATATGCAAAAGCCTCCTTGCACTGCTTGGGCTGGGCGGGGCCCCAGGGGATCAACAAGGCTGGCTGAGTGGAAATTCTACAACTACAAGGAAAGAGAAAAGCATACCGAGACTCAGAGGAGGCGCGGTGCTGAAGTAAAATACTAAGGTGCGGAGTGCATGCGGAGTGGGCTGGCCGATGCCAGACAGTCCCGTTTCTCCCATATGAGTCTGGGTCCCCAGAGACTCACCTGGAACTGGAGCTCAGAGCTTGAGACTCCCTCCCGATTGAAAAAGACAATCATGTCCTCAGCCGTCAGCCCTCTCTGCATGCACCTCCGTACCTTTGTAATTTACTTCCACACTGCACCTCCTCTGAGTCTCGGTATGCTTTTCTCTTTCCTTGTAGTTGTAGAATTTCCACTCAGCCAGCCTTCCTGTGGTTCTGGATGATGTCCGTTTTGTCTTTAGTTGTATTTTTGAATTTGTTGTGGGAGGCAGCAATTTCCGGTGTTTACCTATGCCAACATCTCTGAACTCCAGTTCCGACATCTTGGTTTCCTGTCGGAAGGGAGAAATTTTAAAGTAAGTTATACAAGAAAATGTCCAGGAATTTCCAGAAATTTGAGGACATGAGTTTATAGGTTAAAAGGGCTTACCAAGTATCCAGCCCAAGGACTGATGTGGCAATTACGCATTTTGAAATTCGAAGCAGGCAAAATAAAGAGGAGATTCTAAGAGTGACTGGAGGGAATAAAAAGGAACAATGCAAGGTTTCAGGGATCAGAATGGTGTGGACTTCTCAACAGCAGCTACAGGAAATGGAAGACAATGTAGCTATGCTTTCACACATTATTTTAAAAAATGGAAAATTATTTCCAACCTAGAATTCTATATACAGCTAACGGCTCAATCAAGTATGAAGGCAGAATAAAGACATTGTTAGGTAAGCAAGGTCTCAAAATTTCACTTTTCATGCACACTTTCTAAGGAAGGTACTGAAAACAGGAGAGACATGGGATCCAGGAAACAGGAATGAGAAAAAGGAAATTTCCAAGATGAGGGTGAAGGGAGGTCCGTGGATGGCAGCTGTTCACTGGCTCAGAGACTAGCAGCATGGAATGGGGAAAGTGAATGGGCAGAAGTTCCCAGAAATAGAGAGGAATAGGAACCTGATTGTTTTGAGGAGATGTTTTCATTCCCCTCTGGGAAGTGGCACCAAGAGTAGGGAGGGTTGGAGCAGACAGTTAATATTTTTCCTTATAAGCTTAGTAGTGCTTGATGGTGGGTTTTATATGTCAATTTAGGTAGGCTATGGTCCTCAGTTATTCCAACACTTATCTGTGTTGCTGTGAAGGCACTTTTTAGATGTGATTAATGTGCATAATCAGTTGACTTTAAGTAAAGATTATCCTAGACAGTCTGGGTGGGTCTGATTCAATCAGCTGAAAGGCCTTAACTGCAGAACTGAGCTTTTCCTGAAGGAGAAGAAATTCCAGGTGTGGACTGCAGCTTCACCGTGTGCCTGAGAACCCAGCCTGCCCTTCCTGACCATCTGACCTATGGGTTTCAGACTTGCCCAGCCAGCCCCATGATTGTATAAGCCAATTCCTTGAAACAGCTCATACTAGGACTACTTCTCTGGTTGAACCTGGACTTATACAAGTGCTATTTGGATTAAAAAAAATTTTGTTGACAGTGCGTTTATTGAAGCTGGGGATGGTGAAATTAAGAAGGGCCTAGGATAGAAGAAACAACAGGAGAGAGACTAGGCAGGACTGCTGTTAGCTCACTGGAGAGTCAGAGAAAAGGGGGCCTGGGCGATAGGTTCAGGGGGTTAGCCCAGGATGAGCTGCCGCTGCTCATTAATCCCTTTGTTGAAAGTCTCGTAGGGACTCTTAGAGCTCAGGAGATGCCTGTAGGGGAAGAAGAGGGGGAAGGGAAAGCCCAGAGCATGCTCCCAGAAGGGAGAGAATTCAGGTACTATTTGGATTTTTAAAACATCTATACAAAGTGTTTGGATAAAACTGTGATAGGAAGTTAGACAGACATGAGCAGAGCAAGGACCATGCCAGGTACAGAGGGTCACCAGGGTGGAAAGCCCTGGGTTCCTAGCAAAGGACAATTGTAGGGTGGCACCTGGCCCCCAGGGTGACCTTTCTTCCCCTTGCATATCGCTGGTCACGTGTGGTTTGGACCATCTGGCCTTTCCTCCCTAGAGACAACATCTAGGTCTCAGTTGTATTTTAGCTCCGGACTCAGAAAAGCAGCAAAACCAGAGAAGTGACCCCATGGCTGACCTCAGGACCAGCTGCATTGGATAATGACCCCCTGCACTGGCACCGACTAATCAATCAGCGGAGACCTAGACCCTAAAAGGACACCTGGAAAGCTGTTGAGATCTTCCCCTGGGACCTCCCCTAAACTCTCCACCCTTAAAACCCTTAGGATGGAGGACTCAGTGCCTTGCCCCTCTTGGGAGCACAACCCTTTCCCTTACCCCTCCCTGAGCGCCCCCTGTCAAGTGTTACTATTGCCTTCCTCACTTCCAAGCTCTAAAGGCCCTTCCTTTACCTCTATAACTTGTTATCTAAGCCCATTTCTTCTATAAATTACTTCTTCCACCTCTGTGATTTTATAAATAAACTAGAGGCCCAGTGCACAAAAATTTGTGCACTTGGGATGGGGATCTCTCAGCCTGCCCTGTGCCCTCTCACAGTCTGGGACCCCTTTGGGGATGACCATCTGCTGGTTGAGGCCTGCTCCCCAGGGGATTGGGCCTAAGCTGGCAATCAGACATCCCTCTGGCAGCCTGGCAGCCCTTGGGGGATGTCCACTTGCCAGCAGGGAGCAGACCTAAGCTGCAGTTGGATATCCTTAGTGCTGCTGAGGAGGCAGGAGAGGCTCCCATCACCACTGCTGCACTGGCAGCCATCAGCCTGGTTTGTGGCTGAGCAGAGCTCCTCCATGTGTTACTCATTGACCACCAGAGGGCAGCTCCTGCATTGAGTGTCTGCCCCTGGTGGTCAGTGTGTGTCATAATGACCAGTCATTCCCAGTCTTTCTGCTGTTAGGGTCAGTTTGCATATTACCCTTTTATTATATAGGATAGAGGCCTGGTGCATGGGTGGGGGCCAGCTGGTTTGCCCTGAATGGTGTCCCAGATCAGGGTGGGGGTCCCGGTTGGGTGCCTGGCCAGCCTGGGTGAGGGGCTGATGGCTGTTTTCAGGCTGCCCGCTCCCTCTTCAGGGTGGGGGTCCCCACTGGGGTGCCTGGCCAGCCTGGATGAGGGGCTGAGGGCTGTTTTCAGGCTGCCCGCACCCTCTTCAGGGTGGGGGTCCCCACTGGGGTGCCTGGCCAGCCTGGATGAGGGGCTGAGGGCTGTTTTCAGGCAGGCCAAGCCTGCAACTGAAGCTCCCAGTCTCTCCTTTTTATTTTTTTTTTATTAATTCTGGGATTTACTTTCTGTAATTGAAACTTTGTTGCGGCTCCAGCTCTGAGGATGGCTGGCTGAAAGCAGGTACCTGGGGATTGTTTAGCTTCTATAATTGCAACATTGTTGCTTAGAGTGCAGCTCAGAGCCCAGCTGGGGCAGGTGGGGAACCTTGGCTTCCTCCATCACTGGGGCAACCAAACCTCATGTTCCCTTCAGCTGCCTGGCTGCCGGCTGCCATCTTGGCTGGCAGTTAATTTGCATATCACCCTGATCAGCCAATGGGAAGTGTAGCTGAGGTATGGTTAATTACCATGTTTGTCTATTATTAGATAGGACGAGAGGCCCAGCGTGCAAAATCACGAGAGACCCAGACCCGCTGCGCCAGTGGGACCTGGACTCCCGCTGAGCTGTGAGACCCATCAATGCACCTCCTGGTGACTGATTGTTTGGTCGTGACAACATTACAGTGCTACAGCCACTGGCTTTTTATAATATAGATGTTCTTTTATAGTTTGAGTCTTGGCTCTGAATTCTTTCTTAGCCAGAACTCAAGCACCAAGGTTGCTGAACCCAGGTCTGGTCTGACCCAAGGGTCTAACACCTTGGTGCCATTCCTGCCACCCACAACAAAACTATACATTGTACTAAAAAATAAATAAAATTTCAACCAATCAGAAAAAAAAAGAAGAAAACAGGAAAGAATAGTCTGGCTGGCATGGCTAAGTGGTTGAGCATCAACCTATGAACCAGGAAGTCATGGTTTGATTCCTGGACAGGGCACATGCCTGGGTTTCGGCTTCCATCCCCAGTGGGGGGGCGTCGGAGGCAGTAGATCAATGATTCTCATCATTAATGTTTCTATCTCTCCCTCTCCCTTCCTCTCTGAAAACAAACAAACAAACAAAAACAAAAATCAACACAAACAACCAGAAAAGAATAAATTAGAAAAGGACTAAAAGAAAATATATGAGAATATTTTTAACAGGGTTAATATTTATCTCAGGGTGGTGGGGCCACAGGTATGACAATGGCAGTTTCCATAATAAACCTTTCTGCCCCACTGTTTCCATCAAATAACCACCTTGTCATGAGATTTTCTCTCTGGTTCCTGGAATGTACCTTTAATGAGTTAAAGATTATGGGGTATAATTTAAAAAGACTGATATAAAATGATCCAACTTAGCTGCATTAATTTAGATGCAAACAATATTTGAAGTGTAAGAGTGTGATGGACTTTTAGCAATATAATTAGTTGTTTACTGTACACAACAATATAAATGGAGCCATGGAACCAGAGCTGCCATCCCAGAGGAACTATATCAAACCTTGGAATGTTAAAAACAAGGCAAAATAACCTTTGTTCTGGGCCTAGGATGACATTATGTCCCAAAGAACTGTTTGCAAAGATAAGAGAGCAGTTGACCACTGGACTGATGACTACTGGACTGAAAATTAACAACATTGTTTAGAATTAACATCACTATGTTATCTGCACCAATACAAATGCCTTCTTTCTGTTGACGTAATTGTGCCCCTCCCTTTCTCAAATGTACTCATTACCTGTTTCCTAATCAGAACACTGTTTGGCCTTAGCTATTCTTATTGATCTCTTACTCTGAAAGGTCTTTTATTTTTAGATTAACATTACTTTTGTATCATTCAGAGTTCTTAGTTATCAAGAACAGAATTAATTTCAGCTAATATTTTCAGGGAAAGGATTTATCAAGGAATATTATGCATGTTCCACAAAATCTCTAGGAGGGTAAGATAATCAGGCTTATGGAGCATAAAGTAAAAATAGATTATTTTAAAGTTATGTATGTCAGGCCCAGGCTGGTGTGGCTCAGTTGGTTGGTGTGTGGTCCTGTACACTAAAAGGTCGTGACTTTGATTCCCAGTCAGGGCACATACCTAGGTTGTTGGTTCAGTTCCTGGTTGGGGCACACACAAGAGGCAAACAATCAGCTTCTCTCTCTCTCTCTCTCTCTCTCTCTCTCTCTCTCTCTCTCTCTCTCGTCTTTCCCTTTCTCTCTCTCTAAAAAAAAAATCAGCCCAGCCAGATGACACTCAACTGGTTGAGTGTCAGCCTATAAACCAGGAGATCACGGTTCGATTCTAGGTCAGGACATATGCCTGGGTTTTGGACTTGATCCCCAGTATGGGATGTGCAAGAGGCAGCCAATCAATGATTCTCATCATTGATGTTTGTATCCCTCTCTCCCTTCCTCTCTGAAATCAATAAAAATATATTTAAAAAAATCATGTGTCAGGAATATTGCCCAAATTACAGCCAGGGCTGCTTTGGTGGCCACTTACTGGCCCCCACAGGCCTGACATGCTGCAGCTGGCCCAGGCTAGAGGTCTCTTGCCAGCACATGTTCCAGGCAGGGTTTCACATGGGGCCTGCTTCCTCATCTCAACCTAAATGTCACTAGAGGGTATCTGATTGGGGGAGCCCAAGTTATCTGCCTGATTTCCAGTTGCAAGGGATTCTGGGTAGTGAGTTTGAAAAGTATTTGTTAGAAAAAGATGATTTTTCTTTTTTGCATTTTTACTGCAGTAACTTGTATTTCATAAAATGCAAATATCACGTTGATATTCAGGTGAATTTTTACACATGTAAACATACAGACCAAGAGAAAACATTTCTAGCACCCCAGGAAGTTCTCTCATGTCCTCTCCCAGGCAACCCCTCAGGAGAGAACCACTTCTAACACCATAAATTCATTTGCTGGCTCTTTTTTTTTTTTTCAGTTCAGACTCATTTCCTTTTTATTAAAATTCAAGTTACCATTACATGGTTTGGTACTCAGTAAAGGAAGACTTGTCCAAATAAGGTAATATGTTATCATCAGTATTTCCAGGTGATTGTTTACACTCAAGTCGTATTATCAGTAAATCCTTGGGAATCCTATCGATGGGGTTTATACTTTGTCAAGGCCCAGTGCCTCTGGAGTGGAGATTCCCAGTTCATTTAAAGTTGGTCTAAGTTCCTGGATGACATAGGGTAGATTTCCTTATGCGGCCCTGCTTTGTCCTTAACAACCTCTAGGATGCGAACAGCACTAGCAAAATCATTTAACCGTCTGCATGCCCGCAAAGCAGCATCAATGATTTTGGGTTCTGGAACCAGATCATAGCCAACAAGCGTGTTCATCCCTTTCCGCAATTCCCAGGCATCAATATCTGGCTTGTTGAAGTATGTCACCCAGCGAGCATCGAATTCCTCATCTGTCTCATGTGACCCATGGGAGTAGCAGCGAACTGACTGGATACCCGCGGCGGGGCCGGGGCCGGTGCGGGGTGCAGGAGGCGGAGCGCGGCACCCAGCATAACGGCGATGGCGGCGCGCGGGCTGAAGCTGCAGAGAAGCCGGCTGTGAGCTCACCGGCCGTTCCGGAGCTCCCGGGCCGGACTGACGCACTGACGCACAGTGGGCGGAGCACGAGACCCCACCCGCTGCGGCGCTGCACCGCGGCCGGAGGGAGCCGCACGCAGCGGGCGGGCGGGCTACGGCGGCGGGTTGTGGACAAACTGGGCGCTGGGTCCCGCCGCCGCCGTCATGAAGCGAAGATCCATTTGCCGATTCTTGAACTTTGTCAGAATGGAGTCCAACATGTCAACATGGAAACATCCAAACCTGTAGAGAATTTTATAAATATTTATTTGAGCCAAACAGAGGATATACCTGGAAGCAAGATCTCCACAGACTGAGAAAAAAGCTTCTCAGAATGACAGTTTACAGCAGGGGTCCTCAAACTACGGCCCGCGGACCACATGCAAATACAAATATTGTATTTGTTCCCGTTTTGTTTTTTACTTCAAAATAAGATATGTGCAGTGTGCATAGGAATTGGTTCATAGTTTTTTTTAAAAACTATAGTCCGGCCCTCCAACGGTCTGAGGGACAGTGAACTGGCCCCCTGTTTAAAAAGTTTGAGGACCCCTGGTTTACAGCTTCTTTTATGCATTTGGAATTAAGGAGGGAATGTAAGGAAGATTACATGGAGGTGGGAGAAAGCAAGGTGGAATTGGATTATTGGATATATGGGTGCTGTCCTCTGAATAGAGGCATTTCAAAGGTGTGCTAACCTAGATGCACAGAAACAAAGAACAGTGCTTGTTTAAGGCAAAGCTAGAACTTTTTAAAGAAGTTATAGGCTTGGGGTGAGATTAGCCACCAAGACCTGCCCAGTTAAGAACTTCAGGTCAGATCACCCTGTGAGGTTACTTCCATAGAACCCCCTTTTTTCATTCACAACCAGTATTTACTCTTTTGTGTCTGGCTTCTTTCACTCAGCATTCAAGACTCAGGAGATTGTAATTTGTCCTTTTCCTCAGTGTTCTGCAATGAACAAATAAGACTAATTTAATTTACTTTTATAGTTAGTAGTTAGTATCTTTAAAAATAATAATAGCAATACCTGCCAATTATAACATCTTCAGAAAACAGTATTTTTTTCTTTTTGCAAGCAGAGAAAGTAGAACTTTAAAAATCAGGGAACTAGCTATAATAATAAAAGTGTAATATGTAAATTGATTGAATGACCGAACAGCAGATCAACTGTCTGGACAACCTTCCAGACGACCTTCTGCGCAGTCAGGACTGCAGCTGCTGTGGCTGAGGGATCGAGGCAGCCGGCAGGCGCTGGGGCTGCTAAGGCCTACTCTTGCACAAATTTTGTACATCAGGCCTCTAGTAGAAAAATAATTTAAATAAAGCAAAATCAAGGAACTATACAAAAACAGTTTATAATCATATATATATATATATATAACGGGGGTCACAGTAAGATGTATGCTGCCCCAAAGCTGCAGGTGCCTCCAACCTCCTCTCAGGCCCTGATTATTGTTCCCAAGCCCCAGCTGTTGGCAGGTCCTGATGGGTGTCTTCCAGTAGTTGGGCCCACTGCAGTGTCAGCAGGAGGCCCCAGCAGAGGAAAAGCACAAACCTGCACCTTTTCCAGGGCCCGCTGTGGCTGGCACTGAGGACAGAGACAGAGGGTCTTCTTGTGCTTCGGGGAGCCTCTTTGGCTGCAGAAATTCCAGACTGAGCCTTGGTACCCCACTCTGGGAGGGGCCGTGTGCGGGCAGGAGCCAACCAGAGGAGGAAGAAGGCAGGCCACTGCTTTGTCAGCTTCTCCCTTAACCTTGAGCTGGTGGATATAAGCTGGGCCCCGGGGCCAGAGTTCCTTGTCAGGCCTTGCTGCAGTAGGAGCAGGAGCAGTGGCAGTCTGGGGACAGCATGCTGGTGAGGGGGCTTCCTCTGCGCTCAGTCCTGGTCAAAGGCTGCCAGCCCCTTCTGAGTGCCCCACAGGAGGGACCAGGGAATCCCAGGATGCCCACTGGAACGGGAGCCCGGATCTCCACTCGCATGCCTCGCCCTTTCAGTGAGATCCCCTCCCCTGGTGACAATGGCTGGCTAAACCTATACCATTTCTGGAGGGAGAAGGGCTCACAGAATTTACACTATCACCAAGTCCAGAACTTCCAGAAGTATGGCCCCATCTACAGGTAAGCCTGGTAGAGGGAGGGGCTGGTGGGACAGGCAGGGAGAGGGGCCTGGGCAGCCTTGCTGTGTTCCTCCTCCCCAAATTGCTTGCAATTGCAGGCTCCTGTCTACCTTCTGACTTTGTTTCTCCCATGCCTGGCGATGGTGGCAGGAGAATGGATAAGGCTCCCAGACAGTGGGTTCAATTCCCAGACTCAACCTTTGAAACTTTGTGGGGTGGGTGGGGGATGGTAAGAGAACAAGCCCCGGTTAACTGGTTAACTGCCCTCTACATCCATTATCCCCAGGACCCTGTAGAAGGTACGTTTTCCATACCCATTGTCAGAAGGGACTAAAGCTCAGAGAGGTTAGGGTTTTTAGTCACCCAGCTGGATCCCTGTCCTGTTGGGGTGCTGGGCTCACCCCTCAGCCCTGTGCATCTCTGGAGCAGCTGATTTTGTCCCTTCCACTTGGCCTGGCTAGGCCCCCCTTCCCCAAGCATCTGTCTTGCTTCCTACCTGGAGGAAGGGACTTTGGTCTTTTGGCCTCAGCACTGCCACTCCCAGGGGGTGGGGGTGAGGGGGAGCAGGTATCTGAGGGCTGCCGCTGGGGGCAGGCCTTGCTTATTCTGGTTTAGCAGTTTCTAAGGTGGGTCATCTTTAGGCCAAGCCTGGGTTCTTTTCTGAGAGCATAGTTGAGGAGGATGGGAGGTGGTGGAGGTGACTGTTGGGAAGGGAGGGAACATCAGGAGGGACAATGCCTTTTACTTTGAGTGATAGAGGAAGAGCATCCTAGGGCATGCTGCTGGCTGGCTGGGTGGGGGTGGGAGGGCAGGCTTGTTTGTGTAGGGGTCCAGCTGCCCACCCAACTGGGCCACTTCCTCCCTCTCCCACAATCCATTTTGAAGTCTACAGTGCCTTTCTCACAGCAGGTTGGAGGCCGGGAGAAAGTTGTTCCTGAGCCTGCCTCTCTCTCTCCTAGGCCCGTCAGTGCCTCTCCCCCAACCTCCCTTCAGAGTGATCCCTCTCTATCCCCTGCTTCCTTGCCCCAGTAGAACTTTTTACCAAGCCCCTTTCTGTTTTCTGAGTCACTTTTCCCTGAGCCTTGAAGCATTTCCTTTAAATTGGCGTTATAATTCCCATTTCACTGTTGGGAAAACTGAGGCCCAGGGAGAAGAGTCTTGCCAAAGTCACAGAGCTCACCAGGGCAAAGCCAGTGCTGGAGCTGCCGCTGCCTGATTCCAGGGCAGTGCCACCTTGCTATTCACACATACAGCCTGGCACAGTGAACTTCTGAATAAATGTGAGGAATTTAAAATACTACTTTGGTAGATTTTTCCTTTTTGTTATTTTTTAAATTGAATTTATTGGGGTGACATTGCTTAATAAATTATATAGGTTTCAGGGGTACAATTGTATTGTGTGTTCACCACCCCAAGTCAAGTCTCCTTCCATCACCATTTATTACCCCTTTTCCCTCTTCTATCCGCCCCCCCCCATAGGTTTTTTTCTTAATACAAAGGCTGTTCTAGTTTATATTTATAGAACAATTTGGAAAATATAAACAAGCACAAATGAAAAATTGAAATCAGATACAATCTCAATTTTGATACTATGTATGTACCATTAGAAATGTAAACGTTATATACGCTGTTTGGTGTTGTCCCACAGAAATATATCAAAGACTTCGCTCCTCTTTTCTCTTTTCCATATAGTTTAGAAAGACAGCATTGTAGCCCATAGTATGAATAAGCCACATTTTTTTAGCCAGTTCTTCAAAGTGGACTCTGGGATTTTTGCTATTACACAGATGCCGTGATGAACCTCCTCATCCATTAGGCATCACTGTCCCCTGTGAGGTCATTGCCTTGGGCTAGATTCCCAGAAGCAGAATTGATAATAATACTAGCAGTTCAAGGACTTTGCTGAGCCAGGGTGGGGCTATGGAGCTAGTGGTGTGAAGACAAATGGTAGTTGGAAAAACACTGAGGGGATTTTCTGGGAGACTTGGGAAGGCAGGTCCAGGGTTTATAGGTCAGCGGTTAAAGCTGAATTCTCTCCCTCTCCCCTCTCCTCCACACCCTGTCCTCCTCCCACTATTTTCATCACTGCAGGGAGGAAGAGGGGGAGGGAGGAAGAGGGGCAGAGAGGAGGTGGGAAGGGAGAGAGAGCTCAGCTTGTATCTGTACTAGTATGTATTTCTAATATTTTGCCTTAAATATATCTTGAATTAACTTTATTATGCAAAAGGCAGATACCCTGCCCCCCGCGGCCCCCCCACCCCCCACAAAAGGCAGACACACTCATACCACACACACAAAAGACAGAAGCAAGTGACAGTGTAATTTTCTGCAGTTTTGAGAGAAGTTAACTTTAAAAGCAGGCAGGCAGGGCAGGGGTTCAGTGGGACACAAAGGCAGGTGGGACATAGGCGGGGCAGACATGAAGTTTGAGCAGCCTAACCACAGGAACCAACCAAGCAGGAATAACACAATGTTTCTGGACTCAAAGCAGGAGGCATGGGAAACTAGGGAGGGCCTGCAGCAACAGAGAAAGTTCAGATCTGTTGCTGGCCAAGAACAATGAGGGAACCAATCAGGTGGTAACACAGGTGGACATAGAGCATTTCAGATCTTGCTTCCCTGCAGTTGTCCTCAAATCTTATAAAATTTCCCACGGGTTTAGACATTTCTTATGTCAACAATCTGTACCTGTGTCAGTGTTTATTTTTATTTTATTTTTTAAATCCTCACCTGAGGATATTTTCCTATTGGTTTTAGAGAGAGTGGAAGAGAGAGGGAAAGACAGAGAGAAATATCGATGTGAGAAACACATCGATTGGTGCCTCCTACACTCGCCCTGACAGGGGCCAGGCCGGGGAGGAAGTCTGCAACCAAGGTACATGCCCTTGGCAGGAATCGAACCCAGGACCCTTTGGTTTGCAGGCTGACGCTCTATTCACTGAGCCAAACCAGCTAGGGATGTTTGTGTTCTGTGTTTGTTTTTGTTTGTTTTGTTTTTTTAATATATTTTATTGATTTTTTACAGAGAGGAAGGGAGAGAGATAGAGAGTTAGAAACATCGGTGAGAGAGAAACATCGATCAGCCGTCTCCTGCACATCTCCTACTGGGGATGTGCCCACAACCAAGGTACATGCCCTTGACCGGAATCGAACCTAGGACCTTTCAGTCCACAGGCCGATGCTCTATCCACTGAGCTGATTTATATTGATTGTAGAGAGAGAGAGGAAGGGAGAGAGAGAGAGAGAGAGAGAGAGAGAGAGAGAGAGAGAGAGAAACATCAATTTGTTGTTCCACTTATTTATGCACTCATTGGTTGATTCTTGTATGTGCCCTGATGGGGAATCAAACCTGTAACCTTGCGTGTTAGGATGATGCTCTAACCAACTGAGCTACCTGGCCAGGGCCAGTGTTGTTTTAATAGAGACAAAGTGCGTTGCCAAGCCTATGATTGACTAGCCCTACACGGAGTCATTCCAGTACAGGGTCACGCCAGTGGTGACATGAGGGTTCCGTGTTTCTGAGCTATGCAGCGGTGAGAGAGTGATGAGGGTCTGAACACTCAGGAAGAATAAGCATGGAATGAACTTGAAATGAGGACTTGATGGTCCATGGAAGGTGGGTGGGGGCGAGACTGGTCCTGGAGGACATGCTGTGGCATGACAGCAGCCAATGGATAACATGAGGAGCATAAAACTGTCACCTAGAGAATGCCTAACAGGAGTCATAGTCATAGACTTCATCTCACTCTTTCGCAGCCCTGTGAGAAAGGTACTGTATTCATCTCCATTTTATAAAAGAGGAAACTGAGACTCAGAGGGGGATGAGAGACAGAGAACCCTGTGGAAATGGGATCCACTTCCAGGGCCCTCTGCTCTGCACTCTCAGCCATGATGTGGTTGCAGATGAGCCAAGCTCCTGCCTGATTGCACAGGGTCTTCCAGGCTCTCCTCGAATCCTTACGCCATAGCCCTTCTCCTTCCCTCCAGGGAGAAGCTTGGCAACATGGAGTCCGTGTTCATCATTGACCCTGAAGATGTGGCCCTTCTCTTTAAGTTTGAGGGTTCCACTCCAGAACGGTATTGCATCCCGCCCTGGGTTGCCTATCACCAGCATTACCAGAGACCCATCGGGGTCCTGTTCAAGTGAGTCTGGAGACAGAAGCTGGGGAGAGGGGCAGGGGCCATGCTTGCTCTGCGCTGTCTGGCTGGGAACTCTAGGCACATCCCTGTCATCTTCCTGCCTCCATAAAGCAGATGGTAGTGATACTGAACTGCTGTGCCAGCCATCAGGGAAATGGTCAGGCTGAAGATCTGAATGAGTAATTAAAGACCTTGCAAAGTTCTCATTTATTAGTTCATTCATTAAGTCCCATCTTATTGAGAACCTACTATGTGCCAGACTTTGTGCCAGGCTCTGGGCGTTCAGTGACATGTAAGGCAGGGCTCTGCCACTGTGAGTCCCTCACAGTCTAAGAGGGCAGCGAAACAGGACAAACCGGTGTATTTAGTGTAGTGGGCACCATTTTCCACCAAATTCCTCATCACAGATTTAAAATGTGACCATATCAAACGTTGGTGAGGATATGGAGCACTAGAACTCTCCCAGATTGCTGGTGGGATGAAAACTGGTGCCAGCACTTAGAAGATGATTGGCCGTGACCTGCAATTGAATACACACAACCCTGTGATGCAGCAGTCCTGCTCTCTGGGATATGCTCTGAAGAACATCCCTGAGGGGAAGGTAGCAGGATGTTGGCAGCAATGTCATTCATAAGCACAAAACCCAGGAAACCACCTGAATGCCCAACAGGAGTATACATTAGTGAGTGGTGGCATATGCCACTCATATGAACAAACTCAGTGACCCCCAACAGTACAGATGATGCTGAGACAGATAAAATTTTGTTAAAAAAGCAAATCCCCCAAGGCATGACAAGAAAGCATGTTTTAGAATTATATGTAGATCAGGTAAAACTATACACAAAAGCAAGGGAGTCAGGTTAGTGGTCCCCTTGGTTGGGGAGGACCAGGTGGACACATATCAATTACTGTGATGTTCCTTGTTTTCTGATTGGGTGGTGAGTTTATAAACCGTTCTTATAAACAAACAAAGCCTCCAAACTAGCAAGAGGGCTTTGGGTGGATCTATTTTCAAGAGTGGGCCATAAGCTAAAGCTTATCACTAACCCTATTCTGGGCATGTGACAGTCCCCACCAACGTGAATAAAGGGACATGCTAGGGTGCAGCGGAGAGGTTGATCAATTATGTCTGTGCGGGGGTCAGAGAGGATGACATACAAGGGCCCTTAAATGGCAGGAGGTGGGTGAGCAACAGCCAGGGGGAAGGGGAAGTGATGGGAAAGGCATACCTGTAGCTGAGGCAAAGACGAGGCAAAGACTAGGGCACTGAAAGAGACATAAAGGCTCCAAGATGCCCAGCTCCTGGCTCGCAGCAGCAGCAGCAGTGGGGCGGGGGGTCAGGTTTTGTTTTCCTTCATTCACTCTCTTCCTGTCTCTTCCTTAAGGCCCCACAGAAACAGGGAGCTGAGGGTGTTGGGAGGAGTGAAGGCTGGCGGACATGAGTGCTGGACTCTGAGCTGTGGCTTGGCCTCCTGTGTGCGCCAAGCCTGGGGTTTGTGGCCATGAGGGCCCAAAGGGCCTGTGTTTCCACAGGAAGTCAGGAGCCTGGAAGAAAGACCGACTGGCCCTGAACCAGGAGGTGATGACTCCAGATGCCATGAAAAACTTCATCCCCCTGCTGGACACGGTGTCCCAGGACTTCATCAGCATCCTGCACAGGCGCATCAAGCAGCAGGGCTCTGGAAAGTTCTCAGGGGACATCAGTGATGACCTGTTTCGTTTTGCTTTTGAGTGTAAGGGGGCGGGAGAACCCAGCGTCCCACCTTGAGACCCAGCCAGCATAGACCCTGAAGAAGTGGTGGGATTGGTTTTGGGATGGGATACTGAAAACATTCCCTGCCATTAGTTACCCAGGGGGTGCTGAACACTCTTACCTAGCATTCATACTATGGGGGCAAGGGTCTTCAAAATGTAGGTCCCCATTGTCACTATCCCCTAAAAGACAGAGTATGGCTCAGCCCTGCATTCTGCAAATCTCTCTCTCTTGGGTCATAGACCTTTGAGGTCTGGGAGGGGAAGGGAGGACTGGGTGGTTAATCTGAATTGGTTATTCAAGAAGGTGTAGCAGTTATTCAGATGGGGTAAAGAGGTTGGGCAGTCTGGGCAGAGGGAACAGCGCATACAAAGGCCCTGTGGCATGATGGGGGTCACGTGATCACTGCAGGAGATCTGGGATGCCCAGACTTTGGTATAAAATCAGCATTCAAATTCCTGACCCCACAGGTGGGAAAAACTTGGGGTTGTTGTGACTTCTTAAGTCTAGCCAGAGTGGGTCCTGGATGGCCAATTACTAGGGCTTTATGTCTCCTAGTCTTCCATCTGGCCTGTTTCAGGAGGTATTTCGCCAATTTGGTCAATTACAGCTAAGGAGTCTCTCTTCCTAGAGAAAAGCCGAGAGGCTGCTTGGGGTGCTGGTGGAAGGGGGGGGGGGTGGGACTGTTTCATCCCAGCATGGGCCCACCCCCAGCTCTGCTGGAGACTGCTTCTCACCCAAGTGATCTCTTTTCAGGGTCTTCTGCTTGCTCCCCTGAGCGGTTGTCAGAAGGGCAGTTTTCCTCAGCCCTGAAATTTCAGCCCCATAAGCCTTAGGTTTCTGTTTCTTTACTGAAGGAGACTGAGGTCAGGTCAGGAGATCCTATGCGTTGGCAGGAGCGGGTTGGTGGGGGTTCCTGGGAGCGGGGGCTCCTCAGCTTGTGCCTATCCCTGCAGCCATCACCAACGTCATATTTGGGGAACGTTTGGGGATGTTGGAGGAGATTGTGGACCCCGAGGCTCAGCGGTTCATTGATGCTGTTTACCAGATGTTTCAAACCAGTGTCCCCATGCTCATGCTTCCTCCAGGCCTGTTTCGCCTGTTCAGGACCAAGACATGGCGTGACCATGTGGCTGCATGGGACGTGATTTTCAGTAAAGGTGAGGATTCCTGTGGCTATACCCTGCGCAACTCAGTCTGGGAGCCAGGAGAGCCTTGTCTACCTCAGGGGGTGGGGAACCCAGGCTTGCGTGGACACACACACACACACACACACAGCTGGAAGCCCCACGTCTCGGCCTGCTTCTTTGCCCCAGTTATGTCAATGGGCACTGACTTGCCATGTGGGCAGGGATGGGTATCAGGGAGGTCCTATAAGCCCTGGGATTGGCGAGTTGAAGGCCAGCTGTTGGGAATGATCAGACTTTTATGGAGAAAAAAGATCTAAGATGTCCATCATGTTCTTCTAAGGAGCCCATGATCCCCAACATGGGTTAAGGCCAGTGTTTTAGACCCGGCTACCCTTGGAGAAAGACTGGGACTTGGGTGAGAGAGATTAATAAAGTAGGTGGAGAAGGCTGATTGGAGTATGGTGATGATGGGAGACCTGGAGTCAAATCCCTCCTCTGTTCCTGACACCCATCTAACACTGGGCAAGTCACTACCCTCTGTGGGCTTCTGTTTCCTTACCTGTAAAATGGTGATCTATCACTCCATAGGACTATGGTTAAGAATTAAACAAAGAAACAGATAGGAAGGGCTTAGCAGATAGTATGTGCTGAGTAAAATGCAGCCAGAAAGTGCAGCACTCCAGAATCTCCAAGCCCTTAGCCCATCCCTCTCACCAAGGGTCCATCCCTTCACTCCTGCCTGTAGAGAGCCTCACTCTTTTTTCCCCTCTTGCCCACCCACAGCTGAAAAATACACCCAGAACTTTTACTTGGACTTGAGACAGAAAAGAGACTTCAATAATTACCCGGGTGTCCTCTACAGCCTCCTGGGAAATAACAAGCTGCTCTTCGAGGACGTCAAGGCCAACATTACAGAGATGTTGGCAGGGGGCGTGGACACGGTGAGGTGATCGTAGGGCATTCTGTCCCTTCCTGTGTCCCTGTGTCCCTCCTCCACCAGTTTGCATCATTCAAACCCCTGCCCATGTGGGGTGGATCTCCTCTTGACTCTATTTCCTAAATAATCACCTCGTAGGAGGCTGAGGTCAAGTCATCCCTTGAGGCTGATCCAACATTTTTTTTTAACCTGTGAGAAGGAGTAACTAGGCATAGGTGGTGAGCCCGTCAGTCACGGGGGGGGGGGGGGGGGCGGGCACAGCTCACTGGATTCAGAAAGGCAGGCAGGACCTCAAACAGCTGGGAGCCAGTGGAGTTAGCCCTGGGCTCTGCCTTCTAGGGCCCTTTTGCTGTCTTCCACGCTCCCTCACGTATTAGCTTGTTAGGGCTGCCACACAAAGTACCAGCACAGGCTGGCTTAAACCACAGACATGTGCTTTTCTCACAGTTCTAGAACTCGAAGTCCAAGATCAAGGTGTCAGCAGGGTTGGTTTCTTCTGAGGCCCCTCTTCTCCCTTATGTCTTCACACAGTCATCCCTCTGTGTGTGTCAGTGTCTTGATCTCCTCTTCTTATAAGGACACCAGTCCTATTAGATTAGGGTCCACCCCAGTGATCTCATTTTACCTTATTACCTCTTTAAACACTTTGCCTCCAAATACAGTCACATTGTGAGGTATTGGGGGTTAGGACTTCAACGAATGAATGTGGGGGAACACAATTCAGCCCATGACAAGGATGACCACCATACCATAGTCATAAAGCTGGATGAGTAGGCCTGGATCAGGTACTGACAATGCTGAGAAGAGGCCCTGCAGGATGGGGAGAAGGCCCCTTAGAGGAGCTAAAATTCAACTTGTATCTTGAAGGCTGTTGCCAGGAGGAGGGAGGGAAAGATAACATTTCGGGAAGAAATATGTGTCAAGTCCCCTGGGTGAATAACTATTTTCTAGGCATCTTAGGAAGACTTTCAGTCCCTGTGACAGGCTGCAGATGGAGCCTTTGGGTTTATTTTATTTTAAATATATATATATATTTATTGATTTCAGAGAGGAAGGGAGAGGGAGAAATAGAAACATCAATGATGAGAGAGAATCATTGATGGGCTGCTTCCTGCAGGCCTCCTACTGGGGATCGAACCCACAACCTGGGCATGTGCCCTTGACTGGAATCAAACCTGGGGCCCTTCAGTCCGCAGGCTGATGCTCTATCCACTGGGTCAAACTGGCCAGGGCTGAGTTTATTTTAAATCAGCGGTTCTCAACCTGTGGGTCATGACCCCTTTTGGGGTCAAACGACCCTTTTACAGAGGTCGCCTAAGACCATCGGAAAACACCTATATAATCACTATGCTTTAATTATGTTCAATTTGTAACAATGAAATTGGGGGTCACCACAACATGAGGAACTGTATTAAAGGGTCTCGGCATTAGGAAGGTTGAGAACTACTGTTTTAAATCTAGTTCTAGTCAGTTATGTAGAAGGGATCTCTAAAAAGTGCGTACCTGCACCAAAGCAGCTATTATTGTTAGGTAATGTCTATTGAGCATGCAGTATATGGCAGACAAGGCCTAAGCTTGTCATATGTATTAATTCATTTAGCGCTCACAAACTAAATTATGAGGTATATCACTATTATCCCCCTTTTCAGTTGAGGAAACTGGAGCACAGAGCAGTTAACTTAGTTGACTATCTTAACAAGCAAGTATTTCCTGAGTAGCCACCCTGTCCAGCTTTGGAAATAGCGAGACAAATACACAGATTTGATTTGAGCCGTAAAGGAGTACAGGCTGGCTTCCATGGCTGGGAAGGGAATTCTAGGAAGAGGAAACAGCTGGAGGAAGATTTCTGGGCTTAGGAGCTGCGTGTAGCTCAGTGAAGCTGGAGTATTAGGTGCATGTTGGAGAGAGGTGGTGGCGAGGCTGGGAGCAGCAGGCAGGTGTTGGGGGCCCTGTATTTCATCTGGGGATCTGGGGAGTCAGACAAGGATTTCCAACTGGGAAGTGACTGGATGGCATGCTTTCATGATTGCTTCTGCTGGGAGGAAGGAGAATGTTCCGACTTTTTGGACAAAAATATGATTCTTGGTAAGATATGTACAACAACCCATGCCCTAACCTTAGGAGGGAGGGCTGCACCAGCCTGGGGTCCCACACAAAGGTATGTGGGCCTGTGGGGCTTGATGAGGGCCACTCATACCTCCAGGGACCAACTAACGGTCATGACTCTAATAATGAGATTAGCAGGTTCATCTCAGTATACACCGTATGCTAATTGCAACACAGATAGGAACCAGGGTGGTGGTTCTGGCTTCATGATCTGAACCTTCTTTCCCACGTCACTACTGTAGGTAAATGCTAAAGTCTGTGGAAGTTCTACTGGGGAGACAGTTGCTTGTTTAACAGGCGTTTCAAAAGGAATGGCAGTTAGTCAAGGGAGAACTGTTACAGGGGGTCTTTGGCCTGGAAGGGCTCCGGAGTCCTTTGGAAGAAGGCATTGGTTGTGTGGGTGCCCTCTACTGGCTGGGGAGCTGGTAGGCTCTGGTGACATGAGGGATGAAGGTAGGGACAAGTGTTACCCCAAACATTCCAGCCTGGGCTGGAGAAAGCCTCTGGGACATTTGCCTTTTGAATTGGATTTTGCTTTTGTAGATGATGGTCTCTGGATACTGGGACAAGGGTGGGAAGATGTTCTTGGAAATGAAAATTTAGCACGGGTCTAGGTGCCTCATGAGTGACAGGCCCTCCTGGTCTTCTGCACCCCGACACTCCCTCCCAGACGTCCATGACACTGCAGTGGCACTTGTACGAGATGGCACGCAGCCTGAGAGTGCAGGAGATGCTGCGGGAGGAGGTTCTGGCTGCCCGGCGCCAGGCCGGGGAAGACATGAGCAGGATGCTGCAGTTGGTCCCGCTTCTAAAAGCTAGCATCAAGGAGACACTGAGGCAAGCCCACACCCACCCATGCCTGCCTCCACCCCAATCCTGGGTGGGGTCAGCATGGTGCCCGGGGACCGGTGGAGATCGGTAGCAGGAAGTGAGAAGTCTGGGGAGACAGCTGGGAATGGGGAGGAGGAAATAGAGTCCTGGTCTTGCCTCCTGATTCCCCAGGGGTGCTGCCACTGGGCCTGAGATGCATGCTGGGTGTGGGCTCTGTCCTGGCCTCGGGGCATTAGCTTCTGAATGCCTTCCTCTGCAGACTCCACCCCATCTCTGTGACTCTGCAGAGATACCTCCCAAACGACTTGGTTCTTCAAGATTACATGATTCCTGCCAAGGTAGGTACAGCAGGGCTGCAGGACCTGCCAGTCAGACAGGAGGTTGGGGGCTGACTGCAACTGCCTACAGATGGGGGCTTCTGCCTGTGGTGCTGGAGCTGGCTGGTGGGTCCTTGGCAGCAGCAAAGTGTTAAGGGCAGAGGTGGTAGGCATAGTGGGTGATCCCTGGAATGTTGCTGGAGCCCAGAGTTAGGAGGGCAACACCGTGGATCACCTGGGTGTCAGGGGGCCTTCTGGTGCTGAGAAAAGGGCAGGAAAATCCCTTGGGCCATCCCTGGCCTACTGGCTTCAGTCATGCTCCTTTGATGGGTGAAGCTCAGGGAGAAGTGGGGTCTTGTTCAAGGTCACCCAGTGGGCAGTGTCTTCTGGACAGCTGGGCAGCTGGGCTGGGGAGCGGGAGAGGGGAAGCTGGGTTATGCTCCCAGCTGTGAGGAGGTGAGGCCTACTTAGGCATCTGCTCACCTTGTCCCCAGACATTGGTGCAGGTGGCCGTCTATGCCATGGGTCAAGACCCCACCTTCTTCCTCAATCCGGGCAAATTTGACCCCACCCGATGGCTGGGTGAAAACAAGGACCTCATCCACTTCCGGAACCTGGGCTTTGGCTGGGGTATTCGGCAGTGTGTGGGTCGTCGGATCGCCGAGCTTGAGATGACCCTCTTCCTTATCCACGTGAGTCTAGCCTGGGGACCTCTGGGCACCCTGGGCTGGCTTTGGCCTTAATGAAAGCACCAACCCTCCTACTCCCATCTCTGTTCAGAGCCCTCCCCCACAATTCCCTGCTGCCTCCTCTTTTACGCTTGTCACCCATTGGTGCCCCTGGCCATCTGTCCCCCCATGGTGGTGATGGGATGGGAGTGGGGTGGGATAAGGTTTTTTAGAAACTAAAGTGAAAGCCTAAATCAAGGGGACAGCACAAGTGGTATGTTCTCAGGTTAAGTAGGAGCTGGTGTGGACCCCTTGGAGCTCCCCAAATCACACTCAACAGGCACTGCCTACAGGTGAATGAATCTGGCCCAGGGGAGATGGACCCTCCCCACCTGTCCACTAAGCCCATCACCCCTCTTTCTCAGATTCTGGAGAATTTCAGAGTTGAAATCCAGCATCTCAATGACGTGGGCACAACATTCAACCTCATCCTGATGCCCAACCAGCCCATCTTCTTCACCTTCCGGCCCTTCACCCAGGACCCGCCCAAGGCTTGACTGAGAGAGTGGTGTGAAAGGAAGGCCCGAAGTGTGGGGCAGGGGCCCATGGAAGTGTCTGCATCCTCAGCTCCTGGTTCCCCACCCCTGCTCCTTTCTACCCCAGCTCAGTGGAGGCACTTCTCTTTCACCCACCTCTTCCCCTCTTCCCCCACTCCATGAAGGCAATAAAGGACTGAACTATGTGAAGTGTTTTCATTTCCATCTGGCCACTAAGGTATCACTCCTGTGGAGATGCTCTCTGATGGATCAACAGTTGGATCTGAGCACAAATGGGCAGCCACACCTGAAGCCATTTCTGCTGGGATCCACCTACCTACAGGTCAGGAGCCAGCAGGATCAAGCCTCCTGCTGCCTGGGGCTGAGAGCAGATGGAGGGCTATTGCTACTGTGCCCAGGCCAGCAGGCAGAGGGACAGAGGACCTGACGGAGCTCTGCTGAGAGAACAGGGCATCCTGAGAGGTGTGGGACAATCTTGGCTTCCGGGGCAGGCTCACCTATCAGAGGTGAGTACTGATTGAGCTGAGTACTGATGGCTCGTGCAGTGCTCTGCTTGGCTGGATTTTGGGTAGGAGTTCCAGGTGGGTCATGAAGACTTCTTGTCAAGGTCCAGCCAGAGTCTTGGGCATGACCAGGGCTGAGGCCTGTGAGTGAGGGGCTGGTATGAGGTGACTGACCCTGGGGACGGAAGGCCAGTATCCTTCCTCTGCCCCACCTGACCCTTCTCTGGGCTTCCCCAGGCCTCAAATTCCTGCTCTAAGGGGACATGCCCATTTTTCTAAGCTCTGGGCAGTAGGCAGGGAGACTGCAGCAGAATCATTGGTCCATTATTTGAACTGGTCCCAATTTTGGGCCCTCTCACCCCTTCTGAGTTCCATACCTCTGACCTGAACCAGGTGCCCGATCCTTCCTGGTCCTTGACTACCCAAGTCTAAGTCCTGCTAGTAGACAGGGGAGCTAGTCCTGCTTGGGATAGCAGCCCAGTTAGCTTGAAGCCTTTTACCAGGATCTGTAGGTTCTGAGTCCACTGTTGGAGCCTTTCTGCTTTTCCCCATCACAATACTCTTTCTTGTCTCTCTCCTTCCTTTCTCTTCTCCTGGCTTGAGTCATTTTTTGACTCAGAAATGTTATAGCTGGAAAGGGTCTTACCATCAGAGAGGTCAAGCTCTGCATGGGATGGATGGGGAAAATGAAGCCTAGAGAGGTTGCTTGAGTGACCCAAGGTCACATTGCATGCTTGTAGTGAGAACCCAGGGCTCCTTTCTGGGGAGGACTCCTTCCTTTAGTCCCATCTGCTTTCCTGTCCCTGGCTACATTGATGGGGCATGTCACACTATTATAACTGATTGCCACAGGCAGACTTCAAGTGTCTCCCTTCCCAAGAAACAGGTAAACTAAACTTGAAGGGATTTTAGTTATGGTAGATGTTTGGGGGCAGGTGGAAATTCCACCCTCCCTCACATCTCCTAACAGAGTTGGTCTCTGGTGGTCTCACTTCTTCCAGAAGCCTGGAAGGAGCTTGTTTCCTTGGCTCCACTGTTGGAGCCTTTCTGCTTTGGAAGGACTTTTCTCCCCACCCTCCTGGGTCCACTCTAGCCTTCAGCTCTCCAAAGATGGGAGGCAGGAGACTATTTCACTGCAGCTGAGGGCCCAGGCCCAGAATGGGGTCTGGGAGGAGGAATCTGGGCACCTCCAGCCTGCCCTGCTCCAGGAAAGAGGCAAATGCTCACTGACTTACAGAATTTAATAAAGTCATTTTGAGGATGTGGTCAAAAACCCCAGCACACAGTGAGGGAGCTGCTCCAGTTCTCAGGTCTGTTGGGACTCAGGTCTGCTGGGAGTCTGAGGGCTTGATGAACTTCGTCTCTGAGCTGGGCATTAAGGGGTCCAGTTTTGAGGGTCGCCCATAGTCCTTGGCATGGGTTGAGGAGTTCTGCATTGTGCAAAGCAAGATGAAGTGAGTTTGCCCTTGCCTTGAGGAGCATGGGGCCCATTCAAATGCAGCTTGCCTGGCAAGCCATGTCTTAGGGGGCCATGACTTCCCAAAGATTTCCAAACTCATTTAACCATAGCAGGTTGTATCCAATTTCTCCGGGAGCCCAGCAGGTGAATTTGCAAAGGAATCCCTATGTTCCCTGTCAGTCCCCCCATCTTCTTCAGACCTAGCCAGGAGCCTTGAATTGAGCTGAGTACTGATGGCTCAAGAGCAGGAGCAATCAGGGGTTTCGCTCTGGGGGCTGGGTGGCCCAGGCTGAGCTTGAGGGACAGTCGTGAGCAGGTCTGTTTGTTTTTAGGAAACTGCAATGTTTCTGGCAACATGTTCCTATCCCTGGCAGGTCTGCAGCATTGCAGTTGCCCAAGAAGGGTGTGCTCATGGGACAGTCTTAGGCACTATGGAGTTGGGTGATGGCCATGTGTGCTTTGCTCATGAGTAAATCCAGTCCTAAAGTATAGCCAGCCCCAGAGCATTCCAGGAGTGCTTGTGTACATACTTCATCCACAGCTCTCTCCCTTTTGATTCTCACCATCACCATGGGGAAGGGGGTAGTTCTGACAAGGTTTCTATTCCCCTTAGACAGGTGAGGAACTGAGACAAGGCCAGGGCTTCTTCTGTTGGTAATAGAGTAGAAGCTGAGCCTAGGTCCTCTGAGTTCCAGCTAGGGAGCTGGCTCCCCTGGACAGTTTTTTTCATGGCCCAGTGACTCCAGGTAGAAGTTGCCAGCTCTACTGCCTGAACCCCAGGGAGCTCTTCCAGAGGGATCACTCACAGGCAGGTCTGCGATGATGGAGTTTGAAGGGTGACCCAAGCCGTTCTCTTGCTCTTGCAGCTGTGTGGCCAAGTCCTGCTTCTCTCGTCCCCAGCGTCGAGCTGAGTCCTCTAACTGCCACCATGGGAAGGACAGATGGGGAACCTCTAGGTAGCAGGGCCCATCCCTGAGATCTGAGACAACCAGAGCTTGAGCCTATTCTCTGGGCAGAAAGCAAAGCCCTGGGCAATCTGAGCTTGCTGCTTCCCCAAGAGACCGTGGGTGGCAGGGCTGGGTACAGAGGGGCCAAGTCAGTCTGGCTAAGACACATGGATCTTCTTTGAGTTCCAACATCATCCTGAACCCTGACTCTGAGTCCACACTGATCCTTGGCTCTGGTCAGAGGTTGAGCCTGACCCTGCTCACATACTGAGCTACAACCCTGGTCATGGGCCCAGTGGTGAGCCTGCCCAGTCTGACCAACTCCTTTGCCTCACCTACCTGGCTTTCCAGGGATAGGATCCGGTTCTGAGCTTGTTCCAGCTTGGCCAGGAGGTTAAGCTTGTCCGAAGTGTTAGTAAGAAGATCCTGTGGCCAAAGCAGAAACTCACACATGGCCCCAGGGGAGGCCCAAATCAGCTCTCTGATGCAGAGCCTCAGACAAGGGTTACAGCCTCTTCCTGAAGTTCAGACCTGATATGGCATGTGCTTTTTTCACAGCTCTTCTTCCCACAGACTTTGGGTATATGGCTTTTGCACATCATCATCATCATCATCATCATCATCATCATCATCATCACTACTAGAGGCCCGGTGCATGAAATTTGTGCACTGGTGGGAAGGGGGGCGGGGTCACTCAGCCCAGCCTGTGGCCTCTCGAAGTCCAGGATCCCCTGGGGATCGGGCCTACACTGGCACTCAGACATCTCTTTTGCAGTCTAGGCTCTTGCAGTCCAGAAATCCTCGCTCCTTACTGCCTGTCTGCCCCCAGAAGTAGGAGAGGCTCATGCCAGCCCTGAGCCTGGCTTCTGGCTTCTGGCTGGGGGAAGTGGGACGGGGGGGGGGGGGGGGAGTGCTGCTCACTCATCAGAAGCTAGGCTCACTGCTCCTTAGCACTGACCCTGCCCTCACACCCCCCCCCGCCACTGGTGGAGGGGGCAATCTGGGGTTGGGCTGGCCAGGGTGAGGTGCTGCAGTTGCACCCCATCCGGCCTCTACGGAGGCTCTGGGACTGTGCTGCCCCTTGTTCCCCCCACCCCTGCGTCTGAGGAAGGTGTGGCGCCAGGACCGCCATGGCTGGCCTGGCAGCGCAGGCTTGCTGGCCCCACCCCCTGCCCACTGGTGGTTCTGGAAGGTCATCCAGAAGGACGTCTGGAAGGTTGGTTGTCTGGCCTAATTAGCATATTATGCTTTTATTATTATAGATTATTTATTATTTTTAATCATCACCTGAGGATATTTTTTATCAATTTTAGAGAGAGGAAGTGGGGGGGGAGAGAGAGAGAGAAAGAGAGAGAGAGAGAGAGAGAGAGAGAGAGAGAGAGAGAGACATCGATTGGTTGCTTCCATTACACACCCTGACTGGAGATCGAACCCACAACCTAGAAATGTGGCCTGACTGGGAATGAGTGCACGGAATGATACTCCAACCAACTGAGCCACATTGACCAGGGCTGCACATCAATTTTTAAATGTAAAATGCATGAGGGAGTGCCCATTGGTGCATAGACCGGACTCTTGAACTGGGAGTTTTTGTGAAGTGAAGAATCTGTGAAACAAGGGCTCCACTGTCCCCAGCACTTTCCCTAGATGTCCATGCTTCAGGAATGCTTTCAAACAGAACTCACCTCCTGTAATTCAAATGGCCTGTCTTTGGGTTTACATAAAGCAGGGCCCCCATAGCAGCCTCAAATGTGGAGTGGGGCCAGGGCATGTCTGGAGCCTGGGCACCCACCTGTGCAGGCAGGGTTTCTGTGCACTTGGAGGGGCCTGGGCCATCTGTCTCTCAAAGCCTCTCTGCCAGGTCTCCTGTTCCCAGCTCCCCAGGGGGTAGGGGAAAAGGACTCTCCAAGGCTATACCAGTCCCAGGAAGTGCTTCAGACTGGAGTTTCTGAGAGGTCTGTGTGGAGTTCAAGAGCAGGCCAGCCAGGTGGCAAGAGGAGTCAGAGATCTAGGGCCAGTTAGGGGCTTGCTTTCTCCCAGGAAGCTAGGTAAGGGTCAGGTGAAGCTTTCAGACCCATGTGTGTCCCCCAAGGAGAAAGAGCAAGACTTGAGGGCTGGCACTCCAGGAGACGCCAGGCACATCGGAGACACTGGGAAGCCTCGCTGCTGGTCTTAGTCTTTGACTTGGATTGTACTAGGTGATGGCTGGGCACCTGCTGACCTGCACAGGCAGACCCAGGCCAAGCCTGTGCTGGTGGCTCTTACCGGCAGGGCCTGCTGCTGCAGAATGATGGGGGCCGACTGTTGGCGGCTCTTATCCAGCTCTGCCCGCAGCCTCGAGTTTTCTGCCAGCAGCACTGAGTAAAGGTCAACAGGCAGGTTCTCTCCTGCAGGATCCTGGGGAAGTCCTGAGGCTGAGAGCATGGGGAAGACAGAAATGGCCACAGATGTTCATGAGGCGGGCTGTCCTGTCTCCACATCCCTGGCCTGCTCTGCTCCAGCATTTTGCTCCATTCTGCCCCTCCTCTGCTCCCAAGCCTTTAATGGCTCCCCACTGCCAGTGGGACCAGGCCCACACTCCTCAGACCATTATTCTCAACTCTTTAGAATCTGTCCCCACCGTTCTCCCTAATCACTCCCTGCCATTTGTCCTAGGTCTAGCTCTTCATCCTTCTGTCCTTCCTCCCTTCTCTGCTCTTGGTATGGCCATTTCCTTGGTCCTGAAGCTGCCTTCTTGTTTCTCATCCTACTCCCGGGTGACCTCAGGGCCTGAAAGGGGAGCCCTACTTTCATTGTTTTCTAAAGGCCTTCAGAAGCACCCCCCACTCCCAGTCCCACACAGTAAAGGCTGAATGCTGGCTGGGCTCACAGGGGTCTCTGGTGAGGCGGCCCAGACAGGTGCAGGGAAACCTGCTTGGGCTCGCCTGCTAGGTGTGACCTGATTCTCTCCTGCTCACCAGAGCTACCTCTAAATGGCAGCTCTAGGTGGCTTTGGTTAACATCGATGGAAAAAACACATCATTGACTTAACCAAAGCATTTTGTTTGTTTTACATAGAAGCAGATTCTGCAAACATGGGAGAGGAGGACATAATTTGAAGGATCCTGGAGTTAAGAAATTGAAAACTTCCCGGGCAGCCCCTCTCTGCTGCTCTGGTCTGCAGGGTTCTCCCCTACGCCTTTCTAGCCTGGCTCATACTCTGTGTCCTGTGGGTTTCCTGGGAGGAGAGAGTGCAAGGGCCTGTGAATAGGGGCGTCCCACCATCGGCCACAATTGGGAGGAGCTCCTGGAACTGGGAAGCTCTGGGAGGGAGGAACTCCAGGGCCTGGATGACTCCGGGGGAGCAGCTCACCCCTGCCGGGCTTTCCCTGCAGCCTGTTGGGCAGGGGCTCGCTCCTCTCCTGAAGCTTGTTCTTCAGCAACCCCTCCATCTTCTCAATCACCTGGGGAGCAGAGTGCAGAGGCTGGCCTGGGCCGGGGGCTCCACACATTCCCTCCGTGCTGGCCCCTGGCAGCCTTCCCCCTGCACCTGCCTTCTCCTGGTGCCGCACGGTCTCCTCCAGCGCCTTCATCTTCTGCAGCTTGTCCTGTGGCCGCTTCAGGAGCGCAGCCTGTGGCTGCTGAGTCTGGTACAGAAGCAGCTCCTTCTCTCGATCATTCCTCTGGTGGTGGGGGACGGGGGCAAGCGGGAAGAAGGAGTGCCCTTGGCCTAGAGGGCTCACCCTGGCCCCTCTGCTGAGTTCCCCACTGTGCTGGCTCCCCTCCCTCTAGGCCCTTCTTCCTTCTGCTCCCAGACACTTCTCCACAGATTCCCACCCTCGCTCCCCATGCTCTCTGCCCCAGCTCACTCGGATCAGCTCATTCTGCAGATGCTGCACCGTGTCCCTCAGTTTCTTCATGTCCAGCTCACTCAGCAGCAGTTTCCGCCTCATGGACACTGGTGGTGGGGGCATGGGGAGAGGAGGCTCAGGCAGGAAGCATCTTCCAGCTCCAATCAGCACAGTTTGGGGGTGAGGGCAGGTGTCTCTCAGCCCTGAGGTTTGAGACAGGACTGGATTCCCTGTTTCCCACTATGGAGAGGGCCCAGCTGGCTCCTATCAGCCCGTGTCCAGTAACATGAACACCCGGGAAAGGTCCCCACCGCCCTGTCCCACAATTCAGAGCCGAGGCTCAGGCGGGCACCCTTTCTGCCCTCACTCAGCTTCTGGGTCTTGTCAGCATTGTCCTGCTCCTCCTCCATTTCCTCCTGGATCAGGTGCTTCCTCAGCATGCGGTTCTCTGCCTCCAGGACCCTGGCGTGTTTCCGCAGCGACAGGATGTCCTCAGCCATCGTCTGTATGGCCTGTCGGTAGCTGTTTATCTCCTGTGGATCCCAGTGCTCAGAGTTGAGCCTCCGGCCCACATCTGTACCCACACTTAGGAGTCGGTGGGTCAACCCCAAGGCCGATGGACAGCATGCCCTCAACTCTTAGCAACTCCTCCGAGGGGTGGCTATAATTTGATCTGCACCATGTGAGAGAAGTCGCACTCGGGTTCTCTCCCAGGGGTCATGCCTCTTCCCGTGAGGCCAGCTGGGGGGACCCAGGGCTCAGACACCAGGTGGGGAAGATTGTGAGTGATAGAGACTCGACAGGTCCTGGAACCAGGTTCCCAGGGCTACTTCTCTGGCTTCTCCCTGCTCCTTCCCCTCTTTTCTAATTCCTCTCCTTCCTCATGTCACTGAGAACCCAGGGAGAACCTCTCAGAAACTCCACTGACTGCCACTTGGGAACTGACCACAGGCTCCAGCACCCCAGCCAGCTTAGGGGTCAGGAAAGTAGGCCTGGGAGATCCAGCTCCAAGATCTGGGGCCAGGATGCCAGGCTCTGTTGTTAGCTTCAGAGTAACAAAAATCTTAATGTCTGGCACGCATTGAGCTCACTACATTCCAGGCTGGGAGGAGGGCTTCCCTCAGTTGTCCTCACAAGAAGCCTATGGGGGTCGGTACTGTTATCCTCATTTTACCGACAAGGAAACCAAGGCCCAGATGGGCAACTAACTGGGTCAGTTGCAAAACTGAGTGGCAGAGCCAAGGTCTGAAACCCACACTTCAGCTCACAGACTCCAGTGGCACTTGAATCTGTGTTCTAAGTGCTGTGCAATCCTGCCAAGAGGCTCCGACGTGGAAACATAACAGAATGTTGAGAAGTGATGCAATAGGCTACTAAAAAGAATCATCAGTGTGATCTCAATGTGGGGAAATTATTTATGTCTGACCTTCTGTGTGCATAGAATGACTAAGCTATATTTACATGCATTGATTTCATAATTAGAAAGTCCCTCTTGTTACTTGGAAAAAGTTTTATAAAGGGAGTTCCTTAAATCCAAACAGCACAAGGTATAACAGGGACCCGAAACATGAAGCCAGGAAGGTCCATAGAAGGGGCGGAGGTGGGTGCTCGGCTGGGGGAGGGGCGGGTGAAGACAGCAGGAGTTTGTTAAGCCCTGATTGCTTGGCCTCCCAGTGACTGTTGAGGACTTGCACATGGAGGGGGGGCTCCTAAAATGGCCAGGGTCCCAAGTCTCCCAGAAGCAGAGTTCTGCACCCAGTTTCCACCTAGGCCTCATGCTGACTGGGGACGAGGCCCAGCTCCCAACCACTGCCAACCACCAGCTGCAGGCTGGGCCACTGGCTTCTTGGTGAGGGGCTCCTGGACAGCAGGGGTTCATCAGACACCACTTGTCACCTGCTGCTGTCTAGGCTTTTGGCTGGATTCCCTCTAACCAGTGCCAGGGCTGGGCCCATTTCTCCAGCACCTGCTCCAGTCGAGTTCCAGGTCTTGGCTCCTCCAGATCTGCCCACAGGGTGCCCTCAGACAGCCCGTTAATTAGGAGCCAGCCCAGAGCCCACACAGGGCTTTGTGGTCAGGCCCTGGGCACAGCCCAGCGTGGCCACTGACTCACTGAGTGAACTGAGACAGGCCCCTTCCTGTATGAGCCTCAGATTCCTCAGACAGGATAAACACAGGTGCTGCAGGGCTCAGTCAGAGTGTGTGGGGCGGCTGGCACAGGGCCTAGCCAGGGCAGGTAGGACCTGGAGGTATCTATTCCCATCCAACCCCATTTCTGTTCTGTGGCCGCTTTATCAGCAGGTCAGACCCCTTCCTCTTTTTCCTGCTGCCTAACTTATCACTTTGGAGAATTGCTTGGATACTGGATACTATTAATGTTGAACACATGCAAAGCCTATGATGTAGCAATTGTATTCCTGAGTATATGCCCAGTAAACATGCAAGTGTGAATGCATCTAGAAGCAGAGGTAAGAGCATTGCTATCAGCCTTATTTGTAATAACCCTTAACTGGACACGACACAAATGCCCCTCACAGTAGAATGGGGAGATAGTCACACAGTGGAATACTACACAGCAGTAACAATGAGCCAACATCAGCTACATGAAACCACATGGAAACATCTCTTAAATATAGCACACAAAAGAAGTCAAACACAAAATACCTACTCAATGATTCCATGTAGATTTGGTTCAAAAATAGACAAACTTAAGCTATAAAATTAGAAGTCAGGGTATGAGAACCATTTGGGGAGGTGATTGGGAGGCACCAGGGAGCTTTGAGGGTGCTGGCATGCTGGTTCAGTGACGTAAGGTCACACTGCTGCAAATGTGGAGCTGGCACTGGAGCTCAGACTCCACTCCAAAACCTGTGCTCTTTGCATCTACTTGATTGAGGAAGGCTGGGGCCTCACCCAGAGGGAAGAATGACTGACTGAATCTGTCTACAGAAATTAAGGGGCACTGATGGAGGAGGTGGCCAGTGTAGGTACCAATGTCCATCTGATGTCCTGAGGCCCCATTCTGCCTTTTGTCCCTGAGGCCAAGATTGCCCTGGGGCAAAGGTGAAAGAAGGAGGTCCCCCGTCTGCTCTTCAAGGACCCAAATGTGCCCGGCCTCTCTGTGTCAGAAGAGGTGGGTGTAGCTCATCTCACTGTCCCCACCTGCACCTGGCCCAGCGCAGCGTGAAAACAGCAGATTTGAATAAGCCAGCCTGTCCCATGGCTGCCTCACCAGCTTCTTCTTCAGGTGAGGCCTGCCCACAGTAGGGGAGGGGGCAGAGGGGCTTGGGCAAGGAAGAACCCTGCTGGACGCTGTAGTCCGGGCACCTTAGTCTATGTGTGTGCCGGTGGAGGGCTGGGATCTCTACGGCTGTGGTTCGGAGTGAACTCCTGAGGTTTGGATCAGATGCAAAGCCTGGCATATAAAAACTTGTACAAGCTTCCCCCTCATGCACACTGACCCAGCCCTTCCCTTCCCGCATTCTTATTTCTCCCTTCATACCTCCACTTCTGCATTCCTAAAACCTAATTTGTCCTTTTATATTCCATCCAGAAAAATTTTTTAAATATCTTTTTATTGCCCTGACCCGGTTTGGCTCAGTGGATAGAGCATCGGCCTATGGACTCATGGGTCCCAGGTTAGATTCCTTGGTTGTAGGCACATCCCCAGTGGGGAGTGTGCAGGAGGCAGCTGAATCGATGTTTCTCTCTCATCGATGTTTCTAACTCTCCATCCCTCTCCCTTCCTCTCTGTAAATAATCAATAAAATATATTTTTTAAAAAATATCTTTTTATTGCTTTCAAATGGACAGGGAGAGGGAGAGAGAGAGAGAGAGACAGAAACATCATTGATGAGAGAATCATTGATCGGATGTCTCCTGCACGCCCCACACTGGTGATTGAGCCTGCAACCCAGGCATGTGCCCTGACCTGGAATCAAACCGTGACCTCCTGGTTCATAGGTCGACGCCAGATATTTTTTTTTAAATATATTTTATTGATTTTTTACAGAAAGGAAGGGAGAGGGATAGAGAGCCAGAAACATTGATGAGAGAGAAACATCGATCAGCTGCCTCCTGCACTCCCCCCACTGGGGATGTGCCCGCAACCAAGGTACATGCCCTTGACCCGAATCGAACCCGGGACCCTTGAGTCCGCAGGCCGACGCTCTATCCACTGAGCCAAACCGGTTTCTGGCAGGGCCAGGTATTTTTAATCACACGAGGACTGATAGTGTGTGAGTGTGTGTGTGCATGGAGGGAGTCCCAGGGGAAGGGGTTGCCAGGCCCTCTGTCTACTCTGTGAATCTGATCACCCACTTCCCATTCAGGGTTCATCTTATACTAGGATCCCATTGTTCTTCATCCCAGCAGTCCCAGGGGTGAGCAAAGCTCTTTTGTTAACATCCCCCCTTCACAGATGAAGAAAGCTGAGACCCAGATAAAGTGGGTGTCCTCTCCTCAGTCAGATGGGCCCTGCTGGAGGAAGGATCATGGCTTCTTCTGGACTCCACTCCTTGGACAATAACCCTATAGACCTTCCCAGGCCCCTGTGCCACCCCAGCCTGGCTGCTCTCTGAGCATGAGGTCTTTCCAGGAAGATGGAGAGGGACCTGGCCCCAGTTTATCCTCCTCAGTCTCTACCCCGGCCAGTATTCTCTGTCCATGGGACCCAGAGACGCAGCCTGGCAGGCCTGTCCTCCTTCCCCAGTTTTGCCCACCCTCATAGCAGAGTGGAAACCTTGGGCAGCACAGCTGAGCTGAGAAGCTGCAGCCTGACCTATGCACGCAGCCTGGCTGGGCTCCCCACTCAGGGCCACATTCTGCGTCACAGTCCAGCCTTGAGAACACACAGGACACCATGTCTCAGATTTCCTGTCATGATCTTGCCCCTCTGCCTGCTTCCTCCTTCCCCAGTTCCCAGCCTGCTTGGGCTAGCACATCCTCAGGTCACTGACTTTACTTATGCCTGACCCTGAGTGCCCACTGCATCCCCTCACTCTCTGATACCCCACAAGGACCCAGCTCTCAGCAGTGAGCCCAAGGTCACAAAGACAAGTTAGAAAGCCTAGGCTAGAAGCAGATCAGTGAACACCCAAGCACACTTGCTGAGCACCACTGTGGGCCAGGTCTGTGCCATGCTGGGGCCATGAAACACAAAGGAGCCCATATGGTCTCTGCCTATAGTGGTCTCCTCTCTACACTGAGAAGATGGCAAGAAGTACCTGTATCAGAGGAGAGTTCAGAGAAGGCTCTAAACTCATCTTGGTGTCCAGGAAGGCTTCCTGGAGGAGGTCATAATCTGAGCTGACTCTTTATAGATGAGTAGGTGTTACCTGGGGTAGGGAGAAGGCTCTCTGGGCAGAGAAGACACTGTGGCAAAGGCAGGGAGGTGAGAGAATGTGTGATGAGGAACAAAGCAGGCAAATTTCTGGAGAGCAGGATGCAGGGAAGAGGGGTAGGAGTATGGCTGCAGAGGTGTCAGGGAAGACAGAAGAGGGCCTTGAAGGTCAGTCTCAGGAGCTTGGACTGACCATTGAAGGGTGTAAGCTGGGGTCAGGGGGTGCATGTGACAAGACCTCTCTGGTTGTTTAACACAGAGAATACAGGGGGATGGAGGCCAAGAGCAGCAGGCAAGGTGACACATCACGGGACCTGCTTCGGTAAAGGCAGTGGGCCCGAAGGCGAGGGCAGGAGCTGCAGGAGGGAGAAGAGTGAGGAGAAGGAGGAGAAGGAGGAGGAGGAGGAGGAGGAGGAGGAGGAGGAGGAGGAGAAGAATCTTGGGTCTTGGAGCGAGGAAGTACATGCAGGAAGTGATGGGGAGAAGGTGCTGGCTTGGGGAGGGGAGGAGCATGTTGAGTGTGAGGTTCTTGTGTGGCCTCCAGGTGGAGGTGGCCACAGGCAGTTGATGGCGGTCAAGCTTGAAGAGATTCTCGGGCTGGAGATCGGAGATGGAGGGGTGGGAGGGCAGCCCTCGGAGGTGTGAGTGAAGCCTTGGGATGGAGGAGAGTTTCCATAGTTAAGGGGAATGTAGAGCAGCGGGGGGAGGGGCTTAAGGACAAAGTCAGGGTGGTAGTGGGAGAGGAGTCTTCAAGATCAGGGCAATTGTCAGAGACATGGGAGAAAAAGGGCTAAATCAGGCTGGAAAGCAGAGCTTCAAAATGGAGGGACAATGGCCTTCCATGTTGGGGAATAGCACATCGGGTAATATAGAACTCTCAACCTCAGAGATAACCTAAAACCTGGATACAAAATAAAAACTACACACTTAAAAATATTAAAGAGCTGGCAAGATAGTGAGGAATTATTGGACAGAGATAAGGGACAGATGGGGACCCATACAGTGGAATACTACACAGTCATAAAAAGGAGGGACCACAGCACCAAATAACCACACAGATGAATCTCACACATAAAGTTGAGCAAAAGAACCATACACAAAATAATGCACATGGTATGATGTCCTTTAAAGTTAACAACAGGGACTATTAGGCCATAGTGATTAGGGAAGTACACTTATTCAGTGGTCGGCAAACTGCAGCTCACGAGCCACATGCGGCTCTTTGGCCCCTTGAGTGTGACTCTTCCACAAAATACCACGTGTAGGCGCGCATGTACAGTGTGATTGAAACTTCCGTGGCCCATGCGCAGAAGTCAGTATTTTGTGGAAGAGCTACACTCAAGGGGCCAAAGAGCCATATGTGGCTTGCAAGCCACAGTTTGTCGACCACTGACTTAGGTGATGACAGTATAAAGAAGCAAAGCAATACAGTAAGATGACACAGTGATCTTGTCTAGGAAAGAAGGGGTGTGAGGAGCTTCCAGGCACTGGTGATGTTTTATTTCTTGACCTAGGTAGTGGTTTCATGGATATCCTATATAATAAAAGCTAATATGCTAAGTATCTGGTTGTCCATTCAACCAATCAAAGCATAATATGCTAATGATATGCTAAGGCTGCTCAACTGCTTGCTATGACATGCACTGACCACCAGGGGAAAGACGCTCCGATTGGTAGGTTAGCTTGCTGCTGGGGTCCGGCCAATTGGGACTGAGTGAGATGGGCCAGACACACCCTGGAACCCTCCCACAGTCCCTCCCTGGCTGGCCAATCTTCTGAGTCCCTCCTGGGCCCTGATCATGCACCAGTGGGGTACCTTGGCCTGGCCTGTGCCCTCTCACAATCCAGGACCCCTCAGGGGATGTCGGAGAGCCGGTTTTGGCCCAATCCCACAGGCCAGGCCAAGGGACCCCACTGGTGCATGAATCAACACTAATAAAAGAGAAAAATGGTAATTGGCGTACGAGCTACCCTTTTCATTGGCTAGTCAGGGCTATATGCAAATTAACTGCCAACTAAGATTGGCAGTTAACTGCCAACAAGATGGCGGTTAATTTGCATATGTAGGCACAATGCAGGGAGGCGAAAGGGAAAGCAGGAAGAAGCCCCCTGCCACTGACAGTGATCAGAAACCCAGGGGGGAGCTAAGAGCTGCCCCCCAGCCATGATCGGAGAATCAGGTGCCTTTTCCGCCCTGGCCAGTGATAGCAGGAAGTAGGGGTGGAGCCAATGGGAGCTGGGCGAGGTCGAAGCTGGCAGTCCCAGGAGCTAGGGGTCCCTTGCCTGGGCCTAAAGCGAAGCCCACGATCGTGGGGCCGCTGCAGCTGCAGGTCCCCGCTGCCCGGGCCGGACGCCTCAGCCAGAGGCGTCAGGCCTGGGCAAGGGGCCGATCCTGCGATTGGAGGGTGATGGGGGTCAATGCCTGAGGGCTCCCAGTATGTGAGAGGGGGCAGGCTGGGCTGAAGGACACTCCCCCCCCCCACACCCAGTGCACAAATTTCGTGCACCAGGCCCCTAGTTTGTTTTATAATAACTTGGTTGTTTTATAATAACTTGGTTGTGTTGTGTTTTATTTTTATGTCAATGCAATTTTTTCCATGTGGGTTATGTTTTTATAACTAAAAAGGTTTTTTAAAAATATGTTTTTATTATTTTATTATTTAATATTTTTTGTTAATCCTCACCCGAGGATATTTTTCCATTGATTTTTAGAGAGTGAAAGGGAGGAGGAGAGATACACAGAGAGAAACATTGATGTGAGACAGACACGTCAATTGGTTGCCTCCTGCATGTGCCCTGACCAGGGCCAGGGATCAAGCTGTAATGGGTACATGCCCTTGTCTGGAATTGAACCCTGGACCTTTCAGTCCATGGGCTGATGCTCTATCTACTGAGCAAAACTGGCTAGAGCTGTTTTTATTGATTTCAGAGTGAGGATGAGGGGGGGGGGGGAGAGAGAGATAGAAACATCAATGCTGAGAGAGAATCATCTATCGGATGCCTCCCACATGCCCTATTGGGGATTGAGCCCAAAATCCAGGTATGTGTCCTGACTGGGAACTGAACTGTGACCTCCTGGTTCATGGGTTGATGCTCAACCATTGAGCCACACTGGTCAGGCAAAAAATGTTTTTTTGTTTGTTTGGTTTTTAAAAATGTATATTTTTATTGATTTTAGAGAGGAAGGGAGAGGGAGAGAGAGATAGAAACATCAATGATGAGAATCATTGATTGGCTGCCTCCTGCACATCCCCTACTGGGGATCGAGCCTGCAACCCAGGTAGTGCTCTTGGCCAGAATCGAACCTGGGACCCTTCAGTCTGCATGTGACGCTCTATCCACTGGGCCAAACCAGCTAGGGTGGGCAAAAAAGGTTTTTGAAAAAAGGAGAGAAGGACTTACTTCCAGCCAAGATGGCAAAGTAGGTAAATGTTTTGCTTGCATCCTCCTATGACTACACCTAAATTAGAGAACAACTACTCTTGAGAACCACCTCATGCCTAGCTAAATAAAACTTCTATAACTAAGGATATAATGAAGAAGCCACTGGAGACTTATAGGAGGGGAGAAGATGTGGAACAGGAAGGTCCCACACCCATGGTGTGGCAATTAAGAATCAGGAGGTATATCTTGGGTGCAGAGGTCCCCCAGCCCCACACCGGGCTCCCCTGCCTGAAGCACCAGTGCCAGGAAGAGGAGTCCCCGCAACACCTGGCTGTGAGAATCAGCAGGGATAGCAGCTAAGCAAGACAGAAGGCTATTGGAGTTCCAGGTGTTCCTCTCGAGGGGCTTCTTCCTGGACTCACTGGCTCACGAACTCACTCATTTGAAGTTTGCAGGAAAAACAACTCGAAAAATGCTAGGGACCTATGGGAGGAACTGAATTGACTAGCCTCAGGGTGAGGGCTGGAGGGGCAGGGGTCAGGAGAGCTGTCTCCAGGGATAGAAGTGCTAGCAGTTGCCATTGCTCCTTTGTTGAACTCTTCCCCAACTCAGCCCGCAGGTGCAGGCAGGCACCAAATATGAGCTATTAACTTAGCACTGTTCACCCTGCCCTAGTGGTTTCCTGAGACCTTGTCCCACTCAACTCGTGTGCTCAGTCCAAGCCACTTCCGGAAGCTTTTCCACACAATTGGCCTGCCTTAGCATGTGCTGTAGACTTTCCTAAAATCTCTCAAAGATCCCCAAATCCCCAAACAAGCAATGGTTGGCTTCAGCATGCCCTGTACTTCTTGCTAAATGCCCCCAAACCCAGAACAAGCAGCAACAGGGCTCAACTTGCATTATAACTCCTATCAGGTGGTCCCAAGCCTGGCGTAAGCTACATGGAGTGCTGGCTTGGAACGAAGCCCAGCACAAGTGATGGCTGGCCTCAGTTTACATCGTGGTGCCCACCAAAGGGTCCAAGCACAGCACTGGTGGCAGCCAGCCAAAGTTTTCAGCATAGCATCTCCCAAACATTTCTAAGCCTTGCACAAGTGGCAAGTAGCTACAGATTACTTTATAGCTTCACCAGGTGGACCTAAGCCAAGCACAAATGATGGTTGACTTTGACTTGCACCAGAACCCCTTCCAACAGCCTCCAGAACCAACATTCCTGGTGTCCAGCTTCAGATCACACCAGAGCACCACCCAACCAGCTCCATACATGACACACACAAAGGGTAGACTTAGCAGGCAGCAGAAGCCCACTAAAGAGACTCCTGCTCTATGAAATGCACCCCACAAAACAGTGTCTCTGCTGTAGTCTTAGCCAGTCCTCCCAGCCAATCAGCCTGAGGATCAATCCCACTGACTGATGTGCCAAAAGAAATCAAGGCTTGACTACAACAGGAAGGCATACACAATCCACACAAGGGACACCCCTGGAACACCTGGCTCAGGTGAACAGGGAAACTGCACTACTGGGTTCCCCAAGACACCTAGTAGATAAGACCATTTTGCCAAGACTGGGAAATATAGCAGCTCTACCTAATAAATAGAAACAAGCACAGGGAGGCAGCCAAAGTGAGGAGACAAAGAAACATGTCCCAAATGAAAGAACAAGATAAAACTCCAGAAAAAAAATTAAACAAAATGGAGAAAAGCAATCTATCAGCTACAGAGTTCAAAACACTGGTTATAAGGATTCTCAATGAACTTAGAGGGGGGAAAAATACAGATGAACTCAGTGAGAACTTACATAAAGAGATAGAAAACATAAAAAAGAACCAGTCATAAATGAAGAATATAATAACTGAAATGAAAACCACATTAAGGGAATCAACAGCAGAATACATGAAGCAGAGGATCAAATCAGTGATTTGGAAGACAAGTAGTAGAAAACACCCAATGAGAACAGGCAAAAAAAGAAAGAAGAAAAAAAATGAGGACAGTTTAAGAGACCTCTGGGACCACATCAAGTGTAGCAATGCATGTCATAGGGGTACCAGAAGGAAAAGAGAGAATGAGCAGGGAATTGAAAACCTATTTGAAAAAATAATGATGAAAACATCCCTAACCTGGTGAAGGAAATAGACTTACAAGTCCAGGAAGCACACAAGGTCCCAAACAAGATGAACCCAAACAGGACCACACCAAGACACATAATAATAAAAGTGCCAAAGATTAAAGACAAAGAGAATCTTAAAAGTAGCAAAAGAAAGCAGTTAGTTATGTGCAAGGGAGCTCCCATAAGACTGTCAGCTGATTTCTCAACAGAAACTTTGCTGGCCAGAAGGATTGGCATGAAATATTCAAAGTGATAAAAAGAAAAGAACTACAACCAAGATTACTCTACCCAGTAAGGCTAGCAGTTAGAATCAAAGGAGAGATAAAGTTTCCTAGACAAGAAAAAACTAAAGTAGTTCATTACTACTGAGCAAATATTATAAGAAATGTTAAAGGGACTTCCTTAAGTAGGAAAAAAAAGATAAAAAATATGAATCAGAAAATATAGGAAAGAAAAAATTTTCATTGACAAAGGCAGACATTTTAGTAAAAGCAGTGGATCCACCAACTACAAAGCTAGCACAAAGTTTAAAATGCAAAAGTAGGATGAGCTCATGTAAGTACAACAACAAATTAAGGAATCTACACAAATACACACACACAAAAAACAAGTAAGAGATAATGACAAAAACATAAATGTGGAGGGGGTGAGTCAAAATTGCAGTGATTTAAAAATTTGTTCAAATTTAAGTGACCATCAACTTAAAATAGGCTCACATAAACATAGGTTGGTATATATGATGCACATGGTAACCATAAATCAAAACTCTGCAAGAGACATGGAGGAATAAAGACAAAGGAATCCAAACACAGTACTATAGAAAGTCATCAACATACAAGGGAAGAGAGTAAGAGAATGAGAAAGGAATAGAGAAGAACTACAAAACAACCAGAAAACAATGAATCACATGGCAACAACTACAGGCCTCTCTATCAATAGTTACTTTAAATGTAAATGGACTAAATGTTCCAAACCAAAGACTTGGAGTGGTTGAATGGATTAAGAAAAAAAAAAATACCCATGCCTATACACTGCTTATAAGAGACCAATTTCCTTTCAAAAGACTGAAAGTAAATGTACAGAAAAAGTTATTTCATGAAAATGGCAACAACAACAACAAAAAACTGGAGTAGCAATACTTATATCAGACAAAACAGACTAAAACAATGACTGTCACAAGAGGCAAAGATGGGCATTTAATAATGATAAAGGGATCAATCCAACAAGAGGATATAACTCTTGTAAACATCTATGCACCCAACATCAGAACACCTAAATATGTAAAGCAAATATTTATAGACATAAAGGGAGAGATCCACTACATAGTCATAGAAGGGGACTTTACTACCCCATTGATATCAATGGATAGATCATTCAGACAGGAAATCAATAAGGACACAGTGGCTTTAAAAGACACACTATATCAGATGGACTTAATAAATATTTTTAGAACATTTCACCCCAAATCAGCAGAATATACATTCATTTCAAGTGCACATGGAATATTTCCAGGATATATCACATGTTAGATCACAAAACAAATCTCAATACATTTAAGAAGATTGAAATCATATCAAGCATCTTCTCTGATCACAATTGTATGAAACTAGAAATCAATTGTAAAAAGAAAACTGAAAAATACACAAATACATGAAGGCTAAATAAAATGTTATTAGATAATGAATGGGTTAACAGTGAGATCAAGGAAGAAATAAAAAGATCCTTGAGGCAAATGAAAATGAAAACACAATGACCCCCATTCTATTTGATGAAGGTAAAGCAGTTCTTAAAGGGAGCACTAGAGCCCCCCTAAAGAGACTCCTGCTCCATCTAAATGAGCCCCCACAAAACAGCTTGTCTGCTGTAGTCATGGCCAATCCTTCCAGCCAGGCAGCCTGAGGGTCAATACAGGCCTACCTCAAGAAACAAGAAAAATCTCAGTAAACAATCTAATCTTACACCTAAAGGAACAAGGAAAAGAACAAAGAGCCAAAAGTGAGAAGAAAGGAAATAATAAAAATCGGAGCATCTATAATAATAAAAGCACAATATGCTAATTAGACCAGACGTCCTTCCGAATGTCCTTCAGGTCCACCTTCTGGACAAAGCCTGGGCTGTGAGGGAAGTCCACGTCCAGGGTGCCTGCTGGCGGCTGGAGGGAAGCCTGGATCCCAGGTGCCAGAGGGAAGCCAGTGTTGGCAGCCAGGGGAAGGAAGGCCTACTTTTGCATGAATTTTGTGCATTGGGCCTCTAGTAAATAAATAAAATTGAGTCTAGCCCTGGCTGGGTGGCTCAGTTGGTTGGAGTGTTGTCCCATACACTAAAAGGTTATGGGTTTGATTCCTGGTCAGGGCACATGCTTAGGTTGTGGGTTTCATCCCTGGTTGGGGCACATACAGGAGACAACTGATCAATGTCTCTCTCAAAATTGACATTTCTCTCTCTCTTTCCCCTTTCCTTTCTCTCTAAAACAAACAAACAAACAAACAAACAAAAAACATATCCTTGGGTGAGGAAATATAATATAGGAAAAAAATGAGTCTAAGATACGTTAGAAAAAAAAATCAATGAAAACAAGAGATAGTTTTTTAAAAAGATAAACAAAATGGATAAACCACTAGCCAGACTCATCAAGAAAAAAAGAGAGAGGATCCAAATAAATAAAATCAAAAATAAAAGTGGCGAAGTGACAACCAACACCACAGAAATACAAAGGATTATAAGGACATTCTATGAACTATCATATGCCAACAAATTGGACAACCTGGAAAAAAATGGCTAAATTTCTAGAAACATACAATTTTCCAAGGCTAAATCAAGAAGAAACAAAAATGTGAACAAAAGTGATAACTGTTAATAAAATTGAACAGTAATAAATACTCCCAACAAGCAAAAGCCCTGCGCTAGATGGTTTTATAGGTGAATTTTATCAAACATTCAAAGAATTAATAATTCTCAAAAAGTTGAAAAGGAAGAAAAGGTCTGAAATTCATTTTATGAGGCCAAAATTACCCTAATACCCAAACCAGACAAAGGCACTATAAAACATAAAATTATAGGCCAATATCTTTGATAAAAATAGGTGCAAAAAATCCTCAATAAAATATTAGCAAACAGAATTCAGCAACACTGGTTATTCTCCATGATCAAATGGGAGTTAGTCCCGGGATGCAAGGTTAGTCCAATGTCCACAAATCAATCAATGTGATACCCCACATAAACAAAATGAAAGTTAAAATCTATCCTATATAATAAAGAGGTAGTATGCAAATTGACCATCACTCCAAACACACAAGATGGCCACCCCTATGTGGTCAAAGATGGCTGCCACAAGATGGCTGGCAAAGAAAGAAAAGAAGACCTTTTCTTTTCTTTTTTAAATATATTTTATTGATTTTTTACAGAGAGGAAGGGAGAGGGATAGAGAGCCAGAAACATCGATGAGAGAGAAGCATCAATCAGCTGCCTCCTGCACACCCACTACTGGGGATGTGCCCACAATCAAGGTACATGCCCTTGACCGGAATCGAACCTGGGACCCTTCAGTCCACAGGCCGATGCTCTATCCACTGAGCCAAACTGGTTAGGGCTTATTCAACACAGTATTGGAAGTAATAGCCACAGTGATTAGATAAGAAATAGAAGGCAGAAGGCATACAGATGGAAAAGAAGTAAAACTGGCATTTTTTGCAGATGACATGATACTATATATAGAGAACCCTAAAGAGTCCACAAAAAACTATTAGAATAAGTGAATTTAGTAAAGTAGCAGGATACAAAATAAATATTCATAAATTGGTTGCATTTTTATATATCAATAACAAACTATTAGAAAGATAAGTTTAAAAAATCCCATTTACAATTGCATAAAAAATAATAAAATACTTAGAAATATACTTAGTCAAAGAGATAAAAGACTGTGCTTGAAAAATTATAAGACATGGAAGAAAGAAATTTAAAAAGATACAAATAAATGGAAGCATATACTCTGCTCATGGTTAAGAAGAGTTAACATCAGTAAAATGGCCATAATACCCAAAGCAATGTAAAGATTCAGTGAAATCCTATCAAAATACCAATGGCATTTTTTCACAGAACTAGAATAAATAATCCTAAAGTTTAAATGAAACCACAGCCCTAGCCGGTTTGGCCCAGTGGCTGGAGTGTTGGCCTGCGGACCGAAGGGTCCTGGGTTCACTTCCAATCAAGGGCATGTACCTTGGTTGTAGGCTCCTCCCCAGCCCAGGTCCTGCTTGGGGCATGTGCAGGAGGCAACCAATCGATGTGTTGCTCTCACATCAATATTTCTCTTTGTCTTTCCCTCTCTTTTCCACTCTTTCTAAAAATCAATGGAAAAATATCCTCAGGCATGAATAAAAAATAAAATAATAAAATAATAAATAAATGGAACCACAGACCCCAAATAGCCAAAGCAATCTTGAGAAAGTTGGAGGTATCACACTACCTGACATTCAACTATATACTATAAGGCTATAGAAATCAAAACAGCATGTTACTGTTATAAAAACAGACACACAGATCAATGGAACAGAATTGAGAGCCCAAAAATAAACACATGCCTACATGGTCAATTAATATATGATAAAGGAGGCAATGGGGTAAAGACAGTCTATTCAATAAATGGTGTTGGAAAAACCGGACAGATATGTGAAAAAAATTGAAACTTTCTTAAACCATATACAAAAATTAAACTCAAAGTGGATTAAATACTTAAATGTAAGACCTGGAACCATAAAACTTCCAGAAAAAACAGGCAGTAAATTCTTTGACATTGCTCCCTTTTGGATATGTCTCCTTAGACAAGGGAAACAAAAGAAAAATAAGCAAATGGAACAACATCAAACTAAAAAGTTATTTTCCCATCACCATTTATCCCTCTTTTACCCTCTTCCCCCTCACCCAGCCCCTTTCCCCCTGCAATCACCACACTGTTGTCCATGTCCATGAGGTATTTCTCTTTTTTGCTCAATCCCTTCACCAAACTAAAAAGTTTGTGCACAGTAAAGGGAGCTAGCAACAAAATGAAAAACAGTTTACTGAATAAAAAAAGATATGCACCAATGACACATCAACACTAATAAAAGAGAAAAATGGTAATTGGCGTACGAGCTACCCTTTTCATTGGCTAATCAGGGCTATATGCAAATTAACTGCCAACTAAGATTGGCAGTTAACTGCCAACAAGATGGCGGTTAATTTGCATATGTAGGCACAATGCAGGGAGGCGAAAGGGAAAGCAGGAAGAAGCCCCCTGCCACTGACAGTGATCGGCAACCCAGGGGGGAGCTAAGAGCTGGGGGGCAGGACAAAGGCGGCCCTGGGGCCGCCTTTGCCCTGCCCCCCAGCCATGATCAGAGAATCAGGTGCCTTTTCCGCCCTGGCCAGTGATAGCAGGAAGTAGGGGTGGAGCCAGCGATGGGAGCTGGGCACGGTCGAAGCTGGCAGTCCCAGGAGCTAGGGGTCCCTTGTCTGGGCCTAAAGCGAAGCCCATGATCATGGGGCCGCTGCAGCTGCGGGTCCCCCCTGCCCGGGCCGGACGCCTAGGCCAGAGGCGTCAGGCCTGGGCAAGGGGCCGATCCTGCGATTGGAGGGTGATGGGGGTCAACGCCTGAGGGCTCCCAGTATGTGAGAGGGGACAGGCTGGGCTGAGGGACACTCCCCCGCCCCCCACACACCCAGTGCACGAATTTCATGCACCGGGCCCCTAGTCTGTTATAAAGGGGTTAATATCCAAATATATAAAGAACTTATACAACTTAACACCAACCCCTTCCCCGCCCCCCCCCCAAATAATCTGATTAAAAAGGGGGCAGAGGGCCTGAAGAGACATTTCTTTAAAGAAGACATACAGATGGCCAATAGACATGAAAAGGTGTTCAACATCACTATCATCAGGGAAATGTAAATTAAAACCACAGTGAGCCCTAGCCGGTTTGGCTCAGTGAATAGAGCGTCAGGCTGTGGACTGAAGGGTCCCAGGTTCGATTCTGGCCAAGGGCTTATGTCCGGGTTGCAGACTTGATCTCCAGTAGGGGGCATGCAGGAGGCAGCCAATCAATAATTCTCTCTCATTGAAGTTTCTATCTCTCATTCTCCCTTCCTCTCTGAAATCAATAAAGAAATATATTTAAAAAACCCCACAATGAGATACCATCTCACACCTGTCAGAATGACCATCACCAATAAATAAACAAGCAACCAGTGTTGTGAGGATGTGGAGAAAAGGGAGCCTTCGTGCACTGCTAGTGGGAATGTAAATTGCTGCAGCCACCATGGAAAATAGTATGGAGATTCCTCAAAAAATTAAAAATAGAACTACCAAACCCTGGCTGGGTAGCTCAGTTGGTTGGAGCGTTGTCACAATGCACTAAGGTTGTGAGTTGGATCCCCGGTCAGGGCACATGCAAAAATCAACCAATGAATGCATAAAATCGGTAGAACAACAAATCAATCTCTCTCTCTCTCTCTCTCTTTCTCCCCCTGCCCCCCCCCCAAATCCATTAGTGAAAAAATAAAAATAGAACTACCTTATCACCCAGCAATTCCATCTCTGGACATATATCCAAAGAAATCCAAAACACTAATTCAAAAAGATATACGCACCCCCCTATGTTTATTGCAGTATTATTTATAATAGCCAAGACATGGAAACATAGAAGTGTCCACTGATAGACAAATAGATAAAGAGGATTTGGTACGGATACACACAGAAAGAATGAAATCTTGTTATTTGTGATGACATGGGTGTACCTAGAGGATATTATGAAATAAGTCAGACGAAGACAAAGGCCATATGACTTCACTCATATGTGGAGTCTAAAAATAAATGAACAAGCAAAGCAGAAATAATCTCATAGATACGGAGAATAAATTGATGGTTGCCAGATTTCAGTGGGGGGAGTTTGGGGGCTGGGTGAAAAGGTGAAAGTATTAAGAAGTACAAATTGCCAGTTATAAAAATAGTTATGGGGATGTACAGTATAGCATAGGGAATATAGTCAATAATATTGTAATAACTATGTATGGTGTCGGATGGGGACTAGGTTTATCAGGGTGATCACTTTGTAAGTTATATAAATGTCTAGTCAATCTGTTGTACACCTGTACAACATAATATAATATTGTATGTCAATTGTAATTGAAAAAATAATTTTTTAAGAAAATAAAAAGAGCCCTGGTGGGTGTGCTAAGTGGTTAGAGTGTTGAGAACGACCAAAGGATTGCAGGTTCCATTCCTGGTCAAGGGCACTTACATGGGTTGCGGGTGCAGGAGGCAACCAGTTGATGTGTCTCTCACATCAATGTTTCTCCCTCCCTTCCTTCCACTCTCTCTGAAAAGCAATGGGGAGAAAGATCCTTAGGTGAGAATGAAGGAGGAGGAGGAGGAGGAAGAGGAGGAGGAGGAGGAAATAAAAAGAAAAAAGGAGAGAACATTTAATAGTCTACAAATCTGTGGAGGGAGCCTCTGGGTATTATCTCCAGAAAGTGGCCCCTGGTGACTTTGGCCAGTGCTCTGGATGCCAGGGTGCAGGAGAGAGAGGACTGAGGGGGACAGTGAGACTGTGAAGGGACAGAGATAGCTGGGGACACAGGGTGGATGAGAGGATTTTCTGGAGAATGAGGACACTAGCAGGAAAGGGTGTAGTGGGAGAGGGGCTTCATTCTCCTAGGGCAGTGGTTCTCAACCTTCCTAATGCCGCGACCCTTTAATACAGTTCCTCATGTTGTGGTGACCCCCAAGCATAAAATTATTTTTGTTGCTACTTCATAACTGTAATGTTGCTACTGTCATGAATCGTAATGTAAATATCTGATATGCAGGTTGCATTTTCATTGTTACAAATTGAACATAATTAAAGCATAGTGATTAATCACAAAAACAATATGTAATTATATATGTGTTTTCCGATGGTCTTAGGCGACCCCCTGTGAAAGGGTCGTTCGACCCCCAAAGAGGTCGCGACCCACAGGTTGAGAACCGCTGTCCTAGGGGGGAAGGAAAGAGGCCTGAGCCCCAGGCAGGTGGAGGCAGGCGTCTGGATCAGAAGCAGGGTGGGTGTCAGGCCCCTACAGGGGGTGGAGTAGATGCAGTGGGTGGGTGCCGAGGCTGAGCCAGGGCAGAGGATTTGCTAGGTCCCGCGTACATTTTTCCCTCTTGGCCCTACCCGGTGCAGCCATCCGACCTCTGGGTTTCCAGGCTGGCAGGCTCAGGCTACCTGTCCTGCGGTTTGCCTTTACAGCCGGCAGAGGGCAGCCACCTCCCACAAATGCTTCAGCTTCAACCTGGAGCAGGAATGAGGCCAGTCTTAGGGGCCCCACAGCTCATGATCGGGGGTACGCATGGGGGACTGTCCTGCTGACCAGTCCCAGAAAAATATGTCCTCCCTCCAGATGCTCCAGCCTGCCTTTCCACACCTCCTGTCTCTAAACTCCAGCTCTGAGGTTCTGATGGGTGCTCCTGCTGAGACTCGCTTATGGAGTCCAGAGAGGTGTAGTGACTTGCCTGAAGTCACACAGCAAATCCTGAACCTCAGCTGGGTCCTCTGTCATGAGCCAGCACCAGGGAAAATGATAGGGCTGAGTGGGGAGGGGAAAAGCTTGGGGCAAGAGCCATCTCAAAGCACTGAAGTGACCTCATCTGAAAGAACCCTGCACAGCAGCGGACATGTAAGGCTCACCCCTGTGCACAAAGACTGGGATACAGCTTAGAAAGTGTCATAAACACATGCACACCAACCAAAGCCTAAATCTTTGCAAATCAGACAAGGTTCTTCAATCCACTTAGGAAGACACAGTATGGGCTCTGCAGAGCCCAGGTAGGGCCTGCAGGGTCCTGGGTCTAATGGCAGCAGCTGCCTTTGTTGAATGCCCACGACTGGCCAGCCCAGTACACTTTATCTCTAACCCAAGCAATGAGTCTGAAAGGGAGGCCTTTTCATTCATTCCTCGTTTTCTGAGGAGGAGGCTGAGGCTCAGAGCAGGAAGGGCTGGGTCGCTCGTTCAAGGCCGCCCCACCGCCAGGGTCAGAGGCGCAGTTCTGCTTGGGCCTCTGGCCGTAGGTAAGGGCACGTGCTATCAGAGAGCCCACACAGACCAGCAGGTGGTGCCGGAGCTATGGTCTCCCAGGGGACTAAGGTGCTATCCTGCCCTTGACCTTCTCCTTGCACCAGGGACTGGGGCTATTTTTCCTGGGCAAGGAGTCTGCTGGGGGAGGGGAGGATGCCCAGGCCCATCCAATACCCTCCCAGCTGTGGTGTGCTCTTAGGGCCTAGAGGGGCTGTCTTTCTGAGTCAGGGATAGAAAGATTCCTGACCCCCTGGGCCTGGCCAGGCTTGTTTCTTGGTGCCCCTGGAACTCTACCCAAGGCCAGTTCTACCCAGGATACAACTCTGCCCCTGAGAAACCAACGAATAATGTAATGTATCCACTCTCCCCCATGAACATCCTCTGCCCAGGGAGCACCTCTTGGTTGAAGGAAGTGCCAGGCAGCAGGGAGGGCAGCCCCCTCCCACTGCTCCTGGTTAACTGGTCTGATCTCTGTAGCTTTCTCCTTTAAGCAGGCCTCCTAGTTCTCTGCTTCCCCTATGGTTGGGCTTTCTTTGTGCTGCTTCAAAACACAGTCTTTCTCTCTGGTAGATGGAAGATGGCTGAAAATGCTGTATTACTCCTCTCACTGAGAGGTGGTATCCGCCCCCCCCCCCCCCGCCCCCCGCCCCGCCCCGCTGGGCCTTAGAGGCTTGCAGGATGCAATGTTGTGATGTTCTGGAATTTCCGAGGCCAGGCCACCAGCAGCTGTGCCTTTCCTCCTGGAATGTTAGCTGTTTCCCCCGGGAAAGGAGTCTCCCTACCCTGAGGCTGCCATGCTGTGAGGAAGGCCAAGTGACAGTGTGGGAGGCAGCCATGTCCACCGAGTCCAGCTGCTCCAGCCCCTGCCCTGAGGTCTGCTCAGCTGAGGCCCCACCAGACCTTCCAGCTGTGCCTTGGCTGAGCCCCTGACCCACAGAGCTGTGAGCTAGGATAATAAATGTGAAAGGATGGCCCTGAGGCACATAGTTTTGGGGTGGTTTGTTATGCTGCAGTAGGAAACCGGCACATTCTCCCTGGCCTCTCAGAGCCATTCAGTGGCTCCCACATGCCCTCATGATAAACTTCCAACTCTGAATTTCAAGGCAGTCTGTCCCAGCACCAGATCTCCTTTCAGAAATTAGTTCTTGGTCACTCCGCTCCTGAGCCAGCCTGAACCTCCTATCCTCAAAGCCTCACCTACTTCTGCCAAGAAGCCATTACTGACGCATTCCAGCCTGGCATTCCCCATTCCACCAGGGACCACCTACACATTCTCCCTCTTGCTCCCAGGAGATCCTGACATCGGGGAAGGGCCTTGTCTCCTCTCCGCGGCCTTGTCTCCTCTCCGCGGCCTCTGGTTGTCCTGAGTTGGGAATAGGGCCAAGCAGACCCCCAGGACTGGGAGCCGAGAACCTGCTCCTGCTAGATTTGCTTTCACCTGACTCATCTCCGGCAGGTCCTGCGGAACATCCCAGAGGCCCCTCTTGGCTAATCTAAGGTATCTCACGCTGTCAAGGGGAATTAAGCACATTTCTTTAAAACTGACACATTCCGCTTGGGCAAATTGGAACTGGCCTCCGGCGCTGAGTTCCAGTTGTGGGCTGTCTCAGGGAGGCGTGGGAGAGGATGGAGGCTGTGTCTAAGATCTGCTGAAGGAGAACAGTACTTTTGGGGGGCGAGGTTTGCCATGGCTAAGTAGCCTCTTGCTCCTAGGTACACCCAGGCCGCCACCTCTCTATCTGTGGCCCCTGCCCTTAGCCACAGACCACCCAGCCTGGGGCCCTTCTGTCTTGCCCAGAACACTGACAACAGGATCCCACAGTCATGAGAACAAACCATTTTCTTTTCGCTATTCATTCTCATATTCTCTCTCTCTCTCTCTCTCTCTCTCTCTCTCTCTCTCTCTCTCTCTCTCTCTCTCCCACAGAAGGCCAGGGAGGCCTGTGAGCACCATTGCCAGTGGGGATGTGAGGCCCAGGGCCAGCCACCCCGAGGTCAGGCAGCTGGAGGTGGAGCAGGAGAGGTTTCACTGCAGAGCACAGAGGGCGGGGAGGGCAGGGGACAGGCAGGGGACAGGCAGGGGACAGGCAGGGGACAGGCAGGGGACAGGCAGTCTCTGTGGTGGGCCTTGGACCTGGGGATGGGAGCCTGGAGGAAGTGTGACCCTGGAGGATCAGTTCTCCACCTGCCACTGCTCTTCAGGCCAAGCCCAGGAGCTCTGCCTCTGCTCTGAGGCAGTCCAGAGCACAGAAGTCCTGGGGTCAGCGCCTGCTCACCCCAGATCTCTGCTCCAAGGTCCCCTTGAATGTCAACTGAGCCCCCAGCCACAAGCAAATCTGTGCAGATTGCTGTTTCAAAGGCTCCCTGAGGGGGAGGCAGTTGCTTCTTTGTTCAGCCCAAGGTTACAGCAAAGAAACAAAGAGAGTGAATTTTCCTTTCTTCTGTTTTCTTTTCTTTCCTGTTGCAGCAGAGATGGTGCCTAGAAACCTTTTGTGCTTAGCATGGTGAATGTGAAGCTCAGAGGGGTGGTGAGATCTTGGCCACTGATCCCAGCCCCTGGTAATTGGCTCCTGCAGGAGCTGGACTGCTAATTGGTCTGTGCCTGGACAATGGGGCTGGGCTGGGGCTGGCTTGGGGGAGGGGCTTCCTGAAAGATGCTCTTTCCAGTTCCCCTCCCAGGCCTTCCGGAACCCTGCTCCATCTTCAGGTCTCCACTCTAGGCCCTCCTCCTCCAGGAAGACCTCCTGAGCTACCTCCAGCCCAGCCATCGGTCACTCCACCTCAGGTTTGTGGGTCAGGGTCCTGCCTCTCCTGGACTCACCTTGGAGCTGGCTCTTGCCCTCAGCCCAGGGACTTAGGGTACTGGTGAGGTTACAGATCCTAGCCCTGGCCTCACAGGCCCTGCTTACTCTCCCATGAAGAACCCCCCACCTCCCCAAAAAGGGGGGAAAAAGAACCTTTTCTGGTCACCTCCTGCCAGAGCACCGCCCCCCCACCCCCCTTAGAGCTTTGCTGCTCTGAATGCCCAATGTGGGGTGCAAGGAGAGCTCTGTCCAATGTGCTGTATGACCCTAAGCAAGGCTCTGGCCCACTCTGTGCCTCTTCATCTGCAAGCTGGGGAGATGACCGTTCCTGGGGTGTACTCTGGGGTTCTTGCACAACGAAAAAGCAAATACTTTGGCAACTATGGCTCACATGGGAAGTTTGTTGTCACTAAGCCAGGCAACGCCAGCCCCAATGGCCTGGGTTAGATGCACCTCCTCTTGGATGCCCCCATCTGCCTCAACCTCTCTCCCTCTCAGTCCTGTGTGAGCTCTACACAGCTAGCAAGCCTTCTGGGCTCTACATGCCAGGCTAGCCCAGGCACAGACCCTTTCTGGGATGTAGAGCTGAACCCCAAGAGGCCAGAGCCAGGGTCTGAATGAGCAGGAGACAAATATTAAGGGATTTACCCAGAAGCTCTTCCCTCTTTCCTCCTGGTTTTCTGGGTTCAGGGGGCCCGGGCAGAAGCTAGAGGCTCCAGAGGAAGTTCCCGTGACCATGGGCATTTGGGGTGAATGTCTGCAGGCCTGATCTTCTCTCCGGACCTTGCTCTGGGAATGCCTCTACTGGCTGCCAGGCAACACACCCCAGCACACTTGTCTGCTAGGTTAGCCAACCCATCCTTCCAGAACTGGTGAGTGTGGGGGCAGACTTACAGAGTGGCTGTCAGGGAGGTCTGGGGCAGCCTTGGGGGCTGGAAGGGATGAAGAGCCTGGCTCCCCCATCTTCCCTGCCAGCAGTCCTGCTCCCCAGGATGGGTGCCCAGGGACTGTTGCTACAACAAGTACCTGCCTGGTGACAGAGCCCAGCCCTGAGCTGGAAGCAGGCAGGCCCCTGGGGCCATTCCCCTCAGCTCCAGGGTGGGGTGGCTGCTAGACTCATTCCTTGGCTAGGGAAGTACAGGGAGATGAGGGCCTGGGAGGGCTGTGGCCAGGAAAGGGGCTGTGGCTTGAAGGGCCGTGGCCTTCTGTCCCTCAGCCCGTCAGCATCCTTGCCTGCCTTCTAGCTAGCTTTAGTCTCCCTCACAGCTCCCCCTCCTGCTCCCCTTTCCCTCTGTTACCCCTTATATCGGCCCCTGTCTCTGCTCCTCCATCACCCCTTGCCCTCTCAGCAAAGCCCCCTCAGCAGCTTGGCTCCTCCCGTACTGTACAGCATGGCCTCGGGCTGCCTGCCCAGAGCCTTCCCATCTCTGCTTTCCTGAGCGTCTGGACAAATTCCTTTCCCTTTAGTTCAGTGGAGACATGGGTAGATGTTTTTTAAAGGAACTCACTGGGAAGCAAAGGGAAAACAAACCCAAACAAGGCCGCCCACCACCTAGAGACGGCTCTGGTCACTCAGGCGGGGCCATTGCTTTATCTGTCCTGGGCCCAGCTTGCAGAGACTCGCTCCTAGGGCATGGAAGGGTCTGTCTGTCTTTTTTCCAACTGAGTTGGGTCCAGCCTGTCTGTCCCAGCAAAGCTTGGCTCCAAAGCCTTTCCTGATAGGTGTCCCCCTCTGACTGAGCAAAGTGCCTGCACAGAGCTGGGGCTCCATAGATAGTTGTTCACCTGTTTAATGAATGGATGGAGGTCGCTAATGGCACAATAGTATCCCTGACTGCACAGGCCAGGACAGATAGCTCCACCTTTTTCACAAGGTCCACCCCTAAGGCACCCCCACCCCTGGCTGTTGGGCACTAGCTCAGGACTCTGCAGGGGAGGCCCTGGCCTCTGTCAGTGTTGAATGGGGACCCTTACTCACCTCATTTCAGCCCTAATGTTTTGCTTAATTCACTTTGAGACCCTGGCGAGCTCACTTTTTCTTACTGGGATGTCCTCCTTGGCATAACAGGGACGGGGCAGGGGGCTGGACAGGACAAGCCCACACTGCTCTGGAGGCTCACACCCAGCTGCGGGAGCAGAGGGGACAGTGGGCTTCGAGCTTGCTCAGAGCTGCGTTCGAGCCCCTGCTCCTGCTCATTGTCTGTGTGACTTTGGACAGGGCGGTCACTGGCCTGAGCCTCAGACTCCTGCTCTGTAACATGGAGAGCATGACTGTACCCACCTCCTAGAGCTGTTGGGGGTTTAGTGAGGTTGTGGGTGTGGAGCTCCAAGCAGACTGCCTGGCCCATGAGTGGCTCTGAAAATGTTACCCCCTCCCCTGTGAGGACCCTGGAGGGACTAATATTCCTCTAGGAAATGAAAAGTAGGCTGATAAGATAGCCATCCTCTTTGGACAGCACCAGCTACCCAGATGGCATCCCAGATGTGGGCCTAGACCTTCCCCATCTTGCCCCTCCGCCCCCTCCCTCAGGGGAAAATGGGCCCTGCCTTCTGCTGTGTGTGCCCCTCCTGCCCCAGTTCCTGGGCTAGAAGCCCAGGGTAAAGGCAAAGTCAGACTGGTGCTCCCTCCCAGCCCTGCCTTTAGCCCCCTCACCGAGAGAGGCCCAGTGCTCCCGTGCCCGCTGGGCTGCCAATCGATTGAATGTGCTCCCATCCTCGGGCGTGCCATGAATTTTTCATCAAAGGCCTGTAGACTTTGGGAAACACATAATTAGAAGCCCCATCAATAATGCACCACGTGGAGGCATTGGCTGTGCTCAGCCAGGCCTGACATGGCTGCCTTCCGGCCCTGCTCTGGCAGAAGGCTGGAGGAGCACCAAGACCCCTCTAGGGGTCCTCACTGAACACAGATCAAGTGTGGGATGTTGAGAGGCAGGAGGAGCTATCGGAAGAGTTGAACCTGCCTCTTGAAGCTTTACAGAAGTTTCAGGTGCTTCATCTATAAAATGGGTGCGAAGGAGCCCTGACCCCTAAAGCGTGATAGACAAGCGGAGAGCTGCTATGTGAATACCAGGGTTCTTTGTAGGGCTGGGGGACGTCCTCCTTCCAGGGGGCCCCAGGAAGCAGGGTGGGCACAGCGATGCCTGGTGACATCGGGGGGCTTTATTCACCCAGCTATCGGTCAAGGTCCCCTGTGATCCAGCCCCACCACCTTCCAGCCTGGAGCCCAGCGCCCTTTCCCAAGCATCCACCCACTTGCTGCAGCTTCAGAACCCTCCCTCACGGGAAGAACAGTTCTGTTCTGTCCAGTATCTGCCTTCACAGTTCCTCCACCGACAGGACAGAGGCGCCCTTGCCCTGTCTCTGTGATCTGTTCTTCAGAGCTCGCCTCCAGGCAAAAGCCTTTCCCACTCTCCTGGGCCAGAGGGACGTCCTTTTGTGTTTCCAGAGCTTGAACCAGGAGGTAGTAAACAGGCGCTCACCTTGGCAGGAAATGTTCTAAATACTTTATGTGGATCAATCTAACTTCATTCCCCTACGCAACTGGACAAGGCAGATGTCCATTCGACAGAGGAAGAGGTCAAGGAATTTGTCCCAGTGGGGAATCTGCTTCCAGAATCCGTACTCTTAACCACCTCCTCAGACCTGGGGCTGGCACTCCTGTCCTCAACTGAGTCCACAGGGCAGGGCTCATGCTCCCCACTTCCTCACTCACTAGGGCCAGGATCAGGGACTGAGGCTCCCCTGACCCCAGCTCAGGGGAACACAGGGTGGGGTACACAGTCTATTAATAGCCATTGGCTCTCTGCTCTCCCACCCTCTCAGGCTCCAGGTCTGGCTGCTGCATGCCCCTTGAAATAATGCCATCACATGGTGGGGGCTGAAGCGGGAGAGAAGGCTGGGGCTGAGGCAGCTTGTACCATTGATTCTGGCCATGTCACTAGATCTCTTTGGGTCCTGTCTAGCTGTTGGCCTCTCTGTTCCAGCTTATGTGGGGGCTCATAGGTACCCAGGGTTCTGGGTCTATGTACACGGGCTGTCATGGAGGATTACCTGAGGGCCTACATTTCTAAAACCCTCTCCTGGCAGAAATGCCACCAGTGGGCCTGAAACATAATGGAGGCCATGTCACACCCTCCCCCACATCCACCATCTGGCCAAATCCCAACCCTGGCACCCATGCAGGACACATGCTGGGTCTCTACAGCAGAGGACTCACTATGATTCTAACAACAAGGCTCACACAGGTATCCTGGGAGGGACTCGGGGTGGGAGTGGTTGGGGGAGGGTGGGAAGGGACGTGGGTGCCTCCCAAGTTGTGTGCTGTCTTTGGCCTTAATAATTGCCCGTAAAATCTCCATGACTCTATTAATGGGCGGCCAGGGTGGCCGGAGGAGCACCACCTTCCATCTATGGAGGATGGTGAGCACTGCCTCTCCCCCAACCCAGGCTAAGGACACTAGGCCCATCCATTTTTCTCTCTAGCAGCCCCTTGCCCAGGCCTTGTACTGGTCACTGGGAACACAGATGTGAACAAGTTTAGTCTCTATCCCTGAGGAGCTTGTACTCCAGTGGATGTGGTGGCAGGCACAATACAGCCCTCAGCCAGGCCCCTCGCCACCCCAGGGTACAGGCAGAGGTGTAAGGAAGGGCATTTTAGAGCTGGAATGGGTTTTTTTTTAAATATATATTTTGTTGAATTTTCAACAGAGAGGAAGGGAGAAGGACAGAGAGCCAGAAACATCAATGAGAGAGAAATATTGATCAGCTGCCTCCTGCACACCCCCAACTGGGGACGCGCCCGCAACCAAGGTACATGCCCTTGACCGGAATCAAACTGGGGACCCTTCAGTCCACAGGCCGGTGCTCTATCCACTGAGCCAAACCGGTCAGGGCTGGAAGGGGTTTTGAAGGGTGAGTAGGAGTTTGTCAGGTGATGCGGAAGTGATGAAGGGGTGAATTCTCAGCAGAGGGAACAGCAGGAGCAAAGGTGTGAGGTGAGAAGCAGTCTGGCACAGTGAGGAGAAGTGGTGGGAGATAAGGTTGGCATGGCTGCAGTCATAAGGTCTTGAATGCCAGGCTAATATCCAACGAGGAGCCTGTTACAGTCAGGTGAAATGGGCTGGGCTGAGCTAGATGCTGGCATCAAGCATGACTCTAAGGGCCCTCCCGGGATAAGGCCTGGTCACCTTACAAAGATGCCCAGTCTGGCAGCACAGACTATCAGAGCTGGAAAGAGCGGCCCCCTTCCTGGTGGCCAACATCCCACCCCTACTCCTTTCCTTGGTTGGAGAGGTAGCCACAGGCAGGTGACCTTAGGATGCTGCCCTTTCTCGGGTCTTGGATAGGCTACCTGCTCTGGCATCCTAGAGTCACCAGGCCATGCCTACCCTGCGCCCGAGGGCTGTCTGGATCTTGATCCCTGTGCTGCCCTTCACCCTTGCTGTGTGGGAGAAACAGACTTGATAGTGGCTTCTCAGTCCCCTCTGACCTGTAAATCAATGATGTCGCTGTTCTTGGAGCAGGAGCAAGAGCTGGGACCAGAAATGGAGACCTGCTTCTCAGCCCAAGGGCAGCAGCCTTCCGGCGAATTGAGGGGCTTCTTCTGGGGGCACCAAGGCCCTACCTGGTGGGTCAGGCTCTGCGGGGGCCTGTATGGCTCCCCAGGGTGAGGGGCCAGGGGTGAGGAGGGAGATGAAAGAAGTAGGCTTGGCCCCACCTCCAGAAGTCCTAGATTGAGAGGGAAGACGGTACCCACCTTGAGGAGCCCCAGTCTGAGGTGGGACACATGGTTCTGCTCTGGGAGTCCCAGTTTGGGGGAGGTGCCATGTCCCTGGTCTGGAGCACATCTGAGGAGGAGGCAGGGCCCCACACACCCTCGAGAAGGACGCATGAAAAGAACAGATGGTCCCAACAAGTGCAAATTAATTGAGCGAAACCTGTGTACATAGGCGCCGCGAACAGGCGGCTGACAGGCAGGAAGGGGGGCAGGGTGGGAGTGGGAGGAGCTGTAACGAGCACTTATCAATGTCTTGCTGGATCTGCAGCTGGGAGCACAATTATTGACCAAACCTGTCTATAAATTTCCCAGCCACGTCTCCAGGAACCTTAATGATGGGGCCTCATTACCCCTCACACCTCCCGGCACAGGGGACCAGCCTGAGCTGGAGTGGCCGGTGACACTGCGGCTGGCCTATGACAGCTTGGCAGAGCCCTGCAGCAAGAGGTGCCTAGCTGGGGTGTGGGAAATACAATTCAGGGTCCTGTTTCACACGAGTGGGAGTGGATGGAGGCTCAGCTTCCAGGCCAACAAGGGCTGAGGTGGGGGGACTTTGGAAGTAGGGAGTCAGGGTTTACATTCCAGTTTTGCCAGTTACTCGTGACTCCCAAGAGCACTTGGCCTCTCTGAGCCTCGGTTCCATCACGTACAGCGGGGAGAGAGCTGTGGTAAAGATGAAGTGGGCAGTCTGTCAAGGGCTGAGCATAGCACCTGGCACTGGTACGTGTGTAACACGTGCCTCTTCTCTCTCCTCTGTCATTATGCCCAAAGCTGTTGAGAAAGCAAGCAGCAGCCCTGTGGCCGGCAGCGGGCCTGGCATGCACCGCCAGGCCTTGTTCTGTGGAACTACAAGGCCACTCTGACAATCAGGTCTGCACACAGTTGAAACATGAACGTTGTCCAAACCACAAAATGACCAGACAGCAGCCTGGATAACATGAGTGTCTGCTGCTGTTCACCAAGGACAGTTTCAGCCTCATTCCACACCCCTGCCCTCTGGGTAAGGATTACAATTCTTAGGGTCCTTTCTGTCCTTTCCAGCACCCTCTTCCTGGTCGGTGGCCCCTGGCTGCAGTGAGTTAATAAACCCAACTTGCTCCAATCACAGGAGTGTTCCTGGTCACCTTCGGCTGGAGAGAATCGCGATTCTACTATTAGAGCATCATCTCTTGAGTGTGCTTTGCAGGCCTGAATTCCAGACTCTCTGTTTCACCCTCCCCCAGTTTATTATTTCTGTGAAGGTGTGGGATGCTGCTTCCTATTTGCTGTGTCCTCCCCAGGCAAGGAGAAAAGACCCCTGGAGCAGGGCTGTGTGTTGCAGGGGGTGATCCTGGGGCAGCTGCTAAATCTCTGGTGAGGGGGACGGAGCCCAGGCCAGACGTCTGGGCCTCTTGAGGGACCCAGGGAGGCGCAGTAGATGGGGGTGGGACTGGGCTAAAAGGGGAGCCACAGGTGAGGCCTCCCTTCTCTGTATTTCAGGCTCATCTAGCTCCGGAAAGGCAGCCCTGGGAGGGCCAGTGGAGAGGGCGGGGTCCTGTGCTCCAAGTGCCAGGCCTGTGGGCCGGAAGGAGCAGACCCGCAGGGCGTTCTGTGGGGAGGCTGGCATGGCTGCTCCCTTAGGGAGCGTGGGCCAGGGCATGTGCATGTGGGTCTCCATCCCTCGGCACGCTCCTACCTGTCTCTGCCTCTCTGGCCCCCTCTAGATTCTTTCTTAGGGGCTGTGTCCTCTGCCCTGCAAGTGGCTAGACCCTTCCTGGCTGGTTCACCCTCCTGCCTCCAGCCCAGGCCGGCGCGCTCTCCTTGCCCTGGGGTCCTCCATTTCCGCAGGGCCCCGGCTCGCCCTGGGCGGGCGGCGCAGTGTCTCTCTCTCTCTCTCTCTCTCTCTCTCTCTCTCTCTCTCTATCTCTATCTCTCTCTCTCTCTCTCTCTCGGGCGGTGCTTCTGGAAACCCGTGTGACCTGCTTTGTTTCTGGAGGACAGGGCCACCAGGGAGTTGGTCCCTGCAGCGCCCTCTCACCTGGCTTGTCACTGGCCTTTGGGGCCATTTCCCCCTCATGACTAGCTCTCCCCCATCAATCCTTTTGGGCCCAGACCCTCACAAATCCAGTGGGAACGAGGGGGAGGGGTTTCATGGGGGGCTCTGTTGCCTGGGGCATCCTCTCCACTCAGCTTCTCAGGATGCCTGTGCCCTGCCCACCTCAACTCTGTCTCAGGACGCAAATCCTGACACCAAGACCGTTTGAACCAAGCCCATCTCCAGTCCTGCCTCAGGAACACTCTTCTGAGGCTTCTGAGCTCCCCTCGCACTTTGAGGTCCAGGCCCCAGGCCTCCTGCTGAGATGCCTGTGAAGTCCTGGCTGGGTAGAGGACTTGGGGATTGGGGATGGGTAGGGCAGAGACCCATATATAGTGGGGGAATGGACTCCCCAAGGGACTGGCTGATGGTTGTCTGATAGGAGGGCCGGGGAGGGGCTGAGAGAGATGGAGTCTGGTCTCTAACCCCTGCCCCCAGCTCTCCTACGCCGCCTATTAGGCACCCGAGGCTGGCACAGCTCAGGCACAGCAGGATTTTTGCAGCCAGCCTGGGGTAAGGAGTATCATTATCCCCATTTCACAGCTGAAAAGACTGAGGTTCCTGTAGGTGCTGGCTGGGAGCTGAGTGGGAGGCAAACATCCTCTCTCTGATGAAGATCTGTTATTTCTCCGGACTATGTGGCTGCTTAGGAAGGGGCATTTTATGCATGCATTGGGCTCATTTACTGAGCACCTACTCTGTGCTGGGCACCTGGGGTGGGATGGAGAAGGAGCTATAAGGCAGAGAGAGTCGAGGAGAAAAGGCCTGGAGCTGGGTTAAGTGTGGGTAGAATATTCTGGGTTGGGCACAGGCTTCAGAAGTCACAGGGGCCCCCAGGCTGAGGGGCTCCTGGTACAGGTGAGGGAGTCATGGAAGGGTTGCAAGCAGGGGCAACACATTTTGTGCTTTGGATAGGTCACCTGGTGACTGTGCCCTAGGGTGGGGGTGGGGGGTCAAATGGGCAGGAGGGCCCCATCTGGACTATCAGCTCCTGGAACCTGAGCCAGCTTCCTGAGGGAGCCCCTCAGGCCCTCCACCAGGCCTTCCACCCACATAAAGGAGAAGGTGGGAGGCAGGGGTCTTCACCTTGGCCTCCACAAGACTCTCCCAGCTGATGAAGCGGGGCTCTGAGCGGGCTCCCCATGCAGCCAGAGGCGGGAGGGGGAGGCAGATGCCTCCAGTTTCCCACACGCAGAGTGGGTCTAGCTGCCAGGCCCTTGCCCCTGCCCTTCCAAATCCCTGAGCCACTGTTCAGCCCTCCCCGGAGTCCACCATGCCGCGAGATATTTGCATATCTGACAGTAAAAACAATTCTTCATAGAAGCTTAGCGCCATCAGGGCTGCAAAGCCCCCTTTTGTCTGTCTGCGTAAGAGCTGGCCAACGGCTGAAGGATAATTAGTCCCCCAAGGGCAACTGCTGCCCACCTCCTTGAAGATTTAAAAGCACAGCCCACCTATTCAATCTGCTTCTAGCTCCTCGGCCCCCATGGTTCCCTCTATTTTCTAACCCCTCTCCTGCAGCCCCCTCCCCCGTCCTCTGTCCTGGCAGCCTATGGCAGGAGCCGATGAATGGGCATTTTATCTGATTAAACTGGGAATGAACTGGCCTTTCTCTGTTATCTTTGGACCTGATTGGATATTTAACACCAAATGTAGTGTGTGTGTGTGTGTGTGTGTGTGTGTGTGTGTGTGTGCGCACGCGCGCGCGCCCAGAGTGGGTTTTTCTAGTCCATGTCAGCGGAAATTGGATTGTACTGAAAGCATTTAATCTGAGCTCAGGAGTCCACCCTAATAGAGTTACTAAATTGGGGGCGGGGCAATTCTACTCTTAGCCCTGGACAAGCAGAGCCCTGGCCCTAGCCCTGTGTGTTAGTGTCCTGCTCTGGCCTCCTAGGGCTACAACTCTCCCCATGGGGTGAGGAACTGGTGGGCGGGGGGGTGGGGGGGGATGCACAGCTAGAGCTTGAGCACCCTCTGAGCCACAGCCCGGCTACCTGGGACCCTGGAACACCCTTCTATTTCCTGGGCCTGTCCTCCTGAAGGTGACAGTGTAGCCTTATGCACCTTATGTGAAAGGTCTCACATGGTCATTGGGTCATTAGCGTGTGGAACTAAATCTGAGCCAGGTGAGAAGGGCACAGAGGGAGGCTAGGGGCTGGGGACTCTGGAGGTGTTAGCAAGGAGATGTTGTTAAGGTGGAAGAATAAACCTATGTAATAGTTTGTTAGCTACAGCTTGGTTTGTCACTTTTCGTTATTTGGAGTTTAGCCATATGGTGTGTAGGCTGCTCAAAGGTTTGGGCATGCCTGGCAGGGAGCCGCAGTGCAGAACTCTGTTTTGGTGTTTACTCGGAAACTGAGGCAGACTGCCACCAGACAAATGGGGAAGAGGCTGAGCCAGGCTCTTGACTTCTGAGTAAGGAGGTGTGGCCAGGGCAGCCGCAGGAGCGGGCACTGGGCTGGTGAGCCCAGACCTGTGCTGGACCAGCGCTCTCCTGTGGCACCGCCCCGAGCAGCCAGCAGTTTCTCTGCCTGTAGATGGGATAATAGTGTGTGCTTCATCGGATTGGTGCAGGGATGAAATAAGAGTTTGATTAAAGCCCTGGGAGCAGAGTAAGAGCTCAATAAAGATTGGTGGATGGAATTAGTGTTATTAAAAGGAGCGCTAAGTTTGCAGAAGAGGTGGGTCCTATTTCCCAGGTTAGCAGATCTCTCCCAGTCACCCCTGGTTCTGTTGTCCCTCCTGCCCTCACCAATGGATGATTCCAGCCCTCAGCAATTCATGGCCTCATCGTCTTGGCTTTATTTACTGAGAGAGCTGCGCTCCTGCTCACCCACTGCCGCTTAATTGAGGAACTGAGATGGACAGTGATGGGGCAGCAGCAGACATTTTGCTGAGGAGCAGAGCCAGGAGGCTGTCCTACTCCACCTGCCTTGAATGCCAGGATAAAAGAAGAAATCATCAAGACCAGGCCCCTCACTGCACAGAGTGGGAGACTGGGGCCCAGGGAGGGCAGTGGGGGGCCCCTCCCATACCAGGCTTTCTGAGCTGTTTTCTTTCCTTGCCCCAGTGACCTGCTCATCCATATCTCCCCGGATCCTTTGGGTGCTTGGAGCTAGGCCCTGATTTGGTCAATCCGCTGTCACACTTACCTCCTCAGTTCTCTCTTCCACACACCTAAGACTTCCTCATCCCTCACTGGAGGGGGGCACGCCCCCCATTTTACCGATAAAGAGACTGAGGGCCAGAGAGGGACAGGGGCTCCACAGTGCCTCTGGGTGGGAAAGAGATATGGAAACACATCTCCACTCCCTGACTCCGCTTTCAGAAACGAGTTCACAGCTACCAGCAAATCAAAGATCTGTCATGGTTTTATACCAACACCATTGATGACAGTGACATCTGGGGACCGCCCCCTGACATTCTGTATGAAGTGTGCCCCGCCTGGTGGGGTAGGTGAGGGTTAGGATTAAGTACACTTCCCTCTGTGCTTCCATCAGCCCCTGAGCAGACTGCACCCCAGTCCTGGACACAGTCCTTCTCCACTGATTCCGGAGTCTTTCTGCTGAACGCATCCTCCGGAGGACAGGGCCTTTTGCAGGAGGTTATCTTTATGTTATTGTCGCTTAGCTCGGAGAAGAGCTTCTGGAGAGGGGTCAGGAGGGAAGGCCTGGTGAGCTGTGCTGCTTCCCCGCTCCCCCACAGTCTGGAAGGGCCCCATGGATACAGTGACTATAAGCTTCCTGCACAGTGGACAGTCCTTTGCAGTTTCCAAGGTGCTACCATCCACTCTCTTTAATCCTCTCTAGAGATTCGGGTAGGAGAGAGTATTCCCTCCACGTAACAGATGAGGTAGGCCCACACAGGTGGGGTAATTTACTCAAGGTCACACAGCTCTTGAGTGGTGGACATGGGACTCAACCTGCTACAGCTGCACAGATGAGTAGAGGTGTCTGTGGGGGAGACCGCAGGACGGCACGTAGCAGATGCTGTAAAAGCTGGTCAGATGAGCGAGTGAGTGCACGTGGCAGGCTGTGGCGTCAATAAGAACGGAAGAGGCAGCCCAGGGTCCGTGGGGTGGGGGACACTTGACCGTTTTGTTCCCAGCGCCCCCTTCTGGCTCCTCAAGCACCGCTCGTCGGGGCAGAGCTCTTTTACCTTATCAGCCCCTGGGGTGGTGCCCCTTGCTCCCAGGCTGTCTCACTTCCCTTGGCCTTTGCAGACTCCTCCCAGTGAGGTTGGGGCTTCCTCCATGGAAGCCTGCCTCCTCCTCTCAGGTCCAGCCCTAATGTCTGTGGCGCAGGACCAGAGCATAGAGGGAGGCTCCCAACAGCCATTCCCTGGGCCTAGAGGCACAATCCCTCGAAACTATTCAACCCTTGGGAGAATGGGCTTCAGGAGGAGGCTTGCATAGTCCTCACAAGCAGACTCAGGTCCATTTGGACCCCAGAATCCTGGCTACCCAGACAGTGGCCTAGAATTGTGGAGTTGGGGCTCTGGGCCACATTTACCTGGCCCTGTGCACCTTTGCTCTGTGGGGAGCGCTGAGGCTGAGGAGGCCCAGAACGCGCCCTCTCCATCATCGAAGGATGGCCTCCCTCCCACCCTGCCTAACACCTGGTCCCATGGGCCCTGGGGCTCTTTCCTGGGCCACTGCCCCTCTGGGCAAGTTGGTCAGGAAGACATGCCCACTCCAGTGGCCAGTGGCCCTCCACTAGGCTCCTGGGACCAGGTGGGGGTGGGGATGGTGTGGGGGTGGTGAGCCCACCAGACAGAGTGTGTGGAGTGGGGGAGGGGGTATGGAGGCTGGCCTGCAGGGGGCCTTGCCCAACCACTCACAAACACACCAAGAGACAATAAATCCATGAACACTTAATCTCTCTGCAAATTGAAAAGGAGCTGTGCATATCTGCTGCACCCCAGCAGCTGAGTTATGAGTCTTGCTTATTAATTTCTTTAGTCCCAGGTGATGGATGAGGAGGAGAACGACCCACCAGGGAGACTCTGGGTTGGGGGGAAGGAGGGAGGTGGAAGTGGGTCAGGGCTCTGGGAAGAGCCCTTGTGGAGAAGGGGTCAAAGAGGGGAGGCTTAGGGATTTGTGCTTCCTCCCTTTTATTCTGTCTGGAAGGGCCCCATGAATATAGCGACTATTAATAAGCCTCCTGCTATCAGCGGTTCTCAACCTGTGGGTCGCGACCCCTTTGGCGGCCGAACGACCCTTTCACAGGGGTCGCCTGAGACTATCCTGCATATCAGATATTTACATTACGATTCATAACAGTAGCAACATTACAGTTATGAAGTAGCAACGAAAATAATTTTATGGTTGGGTCACAACATGAGGAACTATATTTAAAGGGCCAGAAGGTTGAGAACCACTGTGCTAAGTGGCCAGCTCTTTGCAGTTTCCAAGGTGCTGCCAGCCACTCTTGTTAATCTTCCCCCAGCCTCAGAAGGGCAGTACTCCCACCACTTCACAGTGAGAAGACAGGTCTAGAGAGGTGGAGCAATGTATCCAAGATCACATAGCTCTTGAGTGTTGGATATGGGCTCAAACCTGCTAGAGCCACATGGACGAGAGGAGCGGGCAGGAGGGTCTGCAGGAGATGACAGGCACACAGGCAGGATGAATCCTATTTCTTTCTTTCTACCCTTCCGCCTTCCCTTTCTTTCTCAGATGCTAAGTGTCCCCCCACCCCAGGAACTGGAGGAGGTAGAAGAGAAGGAAGTCAGAAGAGGAAGAGGAGGGAGTTCCCCTCATGAAGGTTCTGAGCAGTGCCCAGGAGCTATGACTGTTGAAACCTCACAAGACTGATTTTCAGACTCCCCAGGGGCACGACGCGGTGCTCCTGCGTGAGGAACACAGCCTTACTAGTAGGTGGGCCTCGCAGCACATGGACAGGCAGGGGAGATGGTAGAGGTGACCGGGGCGGGAGACTGACCTGGCAAAGTAGGACCACGAGCCCTGGGCAGCGGAGTCAGGGGGACAGAAACTGGGGTGTGGAAGGGAGGGGGGTGTGACCGAGGTGTTTCGGGAATGCATCTGGTGGTTTGTGTGGGTGACCTGCAGGGGGCACTGAGTCAGGGTGTCTGACTGGAGGCTGTTGAGGTGGACACCAGATGACTGTGCTTTCTTTGTCTCTGGCTCACGCTCCATTTCTGTTGTATTTTCTCTGCCTCCAAAGGCCTTGGACTCTCAGGACCCAGATGAGCTGCCTCCCAGGTTGGGCTTTGTGTCTCCAAGGCTGGTGGGAGCCAGCCCCAGGCTCCTGGGCCTTGTGATGCTGTTACCCTGGGCTGATGTTCCTGCTACTAGTGGCCGCTGATGTGGGTAGTGTCCAGGGTTAAATAACCGCTGCTGGTGCTGCAGGAGGCTCCTGCTCAAACTCATCACCTGCCACCAGGTGGTGCCACGGGATCCGAGACTGGGTCTGAGCCCAGCCTCACCCGCCTGCCGACCTCATCTGGGCAGGGGACTGGGCCAGGACCAAGGCCCCAGTCATGGTGCAGGAGCCCCTGGGACTGGGGAACATCTGCTCAACCTCTGCTGACAGAGGAACTGGGACCCAGAAAGAGGAAGAGAGTTCAAGGTCACTTCAAAGAGTTGATGAGTACAAGGGGCAGTGTGGAGCTGGGCTGGACAGTGAGCAGAGAGTGTGTATCCTGTGGCTCTGGGTGCTGAGGGGGGCGAGAGTTCGGCAACCTCAAATGGAGGAGGGCTGGGCAGGGGAGAGCCCATGCTATGGAGGGTGAGTCGCGTCCTGACTTACCTGGGCCTGTCTTGGTTTTAGCCCTGCGGAACCCCTCAGTCCTGAGCAAACAATGATGGTTGGTCGCCCTGGAGCCATGCCAGACAGACACGCAGGACCAGGCTCCTAGGTGTCCCTGCGACACTGCTAGCCCTGTCTGAAGGCCCCGCCATTTGACCCTGAGGGGCAGGTAGGGGGGAAACACCCTGTGTTACAGATGGAAAAACCAAGGCTCAGGGACACAAAGTGCTTCAAGCCACCCTTGGAAGGGGTGGCAGAGCCAGCACCTCTGCCTGCGGGAGGGAAGCGGGAAGCGGTCCCTGGGCTAGAGGCTGCCTCCTGCGCCCCAGCCCCCACCTCCCTGCTGTGTGACTTGGGAGGACCCACAGCTCCTCTGGCTTTCCTTCCTCTCTTCACCCAAGCAGTGAGGTCCTCTTTCTTGGGGAAATGGTGTCCAGAGGAGCTGAAATCAACTTACTTAGGAGCAGGTTAAATAGGGTGGGGCAGCTGGAGAAGTGGACATGAAACCGAGGGATCAGGGGTCATTCTGGAGTCTAGCAGACTCCGGAAAGGAAGAGAAACAAAAGCGTTCTACTCAGAGGGAGTGGCATGTGGGGAGTGGATGGGAGAGATGAAGGGAGGGGGAAAGGCTTTCAAAGAAAGAAAGAAAGAAATGAGTCGTTCCAGTGTCTGTGGTTGCAGAAATTCTACTGAGTCTTTAAACAACCCTTGTCAATGTTCCATCTGCTGGTATGAGGGCCACAGATCTCTGAGTAGCGGAGGAAAAGAGGGAGGGAAAATGAGGGGTCAGGGAGAGGGAGAGAAAATCAGAAAACCAGAAAGAAATAGAGATAAGTAGAGAAAGACAGAGCAGGGAGAGACAGAAATAGAGAGGGGGTGGGGAAGAAAGGAGGGAGGGAGCCAGAGAGAGGTGGGAAAGACCATGCTGGGACCACACTAGCAGCAACACGGAACACACACTTCCTGACTAGCACCAAGCACTCTGCCCACCTCTTCCAGGGCATCCTGCTTGTTCCTCTCTCTGTGCTGAGGGCTCGCCAGGTGTGCCCAACAACACTGGGAAGGTGTGACACCCGGAGGATACATGGTCTCAGTCATGCCCCTTTGTCATTTGTCCCTCACCAAATATTTACTGGGCGCCTGCTCTGGGCCACTGTCTTGCCTCCCGTCTTTCAGGGCAGGCTCAACTCCTGCTGGCTGGAGAACGTCCGGGGCTCAGGGCCTCGGCCTCTTCTTTGCCTCTGCCTTCCCCTGTCCTTGCTCCCTGCACAACTGGACACAGCTGGGCACCTGGCAGGGGATGGGAGCTTTCTGGCTGGTGGGAGGCTTGCTGAGGACTGGGGAATCAGGCACAGGGCAGGTGTTTTTAAGCCCTGTGTGAACAGAACCAGGCCTGTGCACACAGCATGGAGTCCCGCATCTTACCTGCTCTCCCCTAGTGTCTGGTTGGCTGGGGGTGGGGGGCGTCTAGGGGTGAAGGCGGATGCTTGCAAATTGTTGCTGTTTGGAGAGCTGTCATGTTCAGGATAACTCTGACTCGTCATTCCACTTAAGGCCCACCTCTTTCAAAAGACTTCCTGGCTGCTCAGAAGGGTAGTGAAGGCTTCCTCTAGCTCTGCCTGGGCCCTGCACTTGACTCAAGATCACAACCATGTGACCCTGACCCCAATGGTCCAGTCAGGACAGGAGCTTTGCGCCACATTGACAAAATGGTACATGAAAGACCTGTTTCAAAACCAAGTGTCCTGGATGAAGGGAGCTCGAGATGAAAGAATTGCCTGTATTGCAGTCCTGGAAGGAAGATGATCCAAGGCATACTAGCGGGAGGGCACCCCAATAGGGCGTGGTGGGGCTGCAGGGTTAGGACTGGCAGGCCTGGGGCAGCAGAGAGCATCCACAGCCTCCTCCCTAGAGAGAGAGTACAGCCTGCGTCTCCTGCACTCCCCTCTCCACCCCCAAGGTGCCTCTTTCTCCAGAAAATATTCAATTTCCCATTTAGCCACAATAGGCTCTGAAGGGAATCAGAGGTGGAATTATTTCTTGTGCTGCGGGGAGTGTGCTATAAGACTAGACATAGACCAATGCACTCTGGGAGTCAGGTGATGCTGGGAGGCTCACAGCCCAGATAAAGTGGCTGAGAGCTCAGGGAGGCAGTTTAGTCCTTAGCTCCCCACACTGCCACGTCACTGGGGCCCAATGCTACATCCTGAGGCTCTGCTGCTGGTGACTACTCCCTGACCACACATTCAGGAGTCACATACCTTGTGGCCATGCCATTGCTACCAGATGTGTTTGAGTGCTAATCAGATATCTGACTCTTCATTCCACTTAAGGAAGAGTCAGATATCTGTAGCTCTGTGGCTTACATGCCATGTTCTTTGCTCATTGCTGTGTCCTGTGGTTGTGTCTTCCTGTAACACAGTGCTGTGTGAAAGCACTGGGTTGCTATGCAGCTGCACTTCGCTGCTCCCTGATTGTGTTCTCTTGCTTGTCACTATGCTTCTTGGTTGTATGAGCGCACCCACTACTGTGTGACTTTGTTTTGTTGCTATGAAACAGTGACCCATTGCTACATAATTATTCATGGACCTGTACTCCATTGCTACCCACCCAAGTTCTATTGCTTGTACTGTGCTGTACTGGCCTTGTGAATGTTTGTCTGGGTGCTACTGTGGTCCTTCCAGGTTCTGGCTAGTTATTAAGAGCTGGAGCTGGGGGCTGGGTCTTCAGGACCCAATGAGAACAAAGGGAGAGAGAGAGAGAGAGAGAGAGAGAGAGAGAGAGAGAGAGAGAGAGAGAGAGAGAAAGAAGAAGAAGAAGAAGAAGAAGAAGAAGAAGAAGAAGAAGAAGAAGAAGAAGAAGAAGGGAGAAGAAAAGAGAGAGGGGAGAGGGAAGAAGGGAGAGAGGAGAGAGGAAAGGCAGGGGTAAATGAAATGGAGCTGAGTCAGGAACAGGAGGGAACAGGATAGGGGCCTGGGATAGGCTGGGATGGGCAAGGGAGAGGGGCAGGCCCATTGCCTTGCATACTATGTGTCTGGGGCACCCAGTGGTGTCAGGTGGCTGAGGGTCCAGGGCTGGGCATCCGGGCCTCTATAGCCATCTGGTATTCACTTGGCTATATGCTGGGCAACAGAGTCAGGAGCCTTGACAGGGTTGTCCCACCTCGTCCTCATCGCCATCCTTCGTAAAACCAGGAGCTCCGACTAGAGGCTTTCTAAGGTTCTTTCTGATGTACTTCCTGTCTAGCCAGGGGTTCTAGCTCATGGCCCAGTAAGCATTTACCTACATTTGTGTGGAGCCAGGCCTGGACTGGGTCCTGGAGCTGGTATGCTCTTAGTTCAAAGGCTGAATGGTGATGGCTGAGTGGTCCTAACCCCACAGCAGCAGTGCTTGTGGCCTTGCCAGGTGCCCAGCAAGGGGAGACCAACTGACTGATGGGTGTGCTAGCATGGTGTTCAGAGAAGACATGCTTTAGTTCTCCATCCAGACCCACTCACAACATCTCTGACAGTCTGTGGATATGGGGCATCCCTGAACCTCTTGTTTGCACTCAGAGCCTCACAGAATCCATTGTAGTGCCCTTGGGTCACTTATTTCTCCTCCGCCCTGCTGTCACTCACAATGGTTACTCAACCTCTTGCTTAAAAATGGTTCTTCCTCATGACCAACCTTGACTTTTCAGTCTGCAATCTCGTCCCATCTCTTATAGTTTAACTCTTAAGGGACGATCAAGACCAACTGCAGGCATTGATTTATTAATACCGTCTAAGCAGCGGTCGCCAACCGGTGGTCCGTGGACCACTCGTGGTCCATGAGGTCTGAAAGATTGGTGACCGCAAGTCTAAAGTCTCCAAAGACAAGGTTTGAATCTTTATTTACAACCCAACTAATGCCTAAAATGGAAGGTCAGGTTAGATAACTGCTTACCCGAGGGGCAGAGGTGAGAGGAAGGAGTGTAGAAAGTAGCCTAAGTGCCCTGGCATCTGCCAGGGAGGGGCCTGCACTGGGGTGCCAGGGGCACTTCATGTGGGAGCACCTGGGACAGACCCTGCGGACAGCAACCCTCCCTATTCATCAATGGGAAGTCTTTCAGAAGGCGCAGAGTGCCCGGGGGAGATGCGGAGGCTGTCCGAGGGAGGGGAGAGCCTGGAAGAGAAAACCCAAGGCTTCCCTATTGGCCAGTGGCCTTGGCTCGGGCCTTTTCTCAGGCTCTTCTGGAGCAGTGTTCACCCTGGGATCCATTGTGAAGGAAGGGAGGAAGCCACACTTGAATTCATCCATGGTCACTGGCTTGGACCCTCAGGGACTGTGGACTGTTTTTTTGGTAGCCTGGACTTCAACTCTCTGTAGCAAAGGCTAGCACCCAGCACTGACCCCTCAACAAATTAAGACACCAGCTTGGCCACCTTCACCAACCCTTTCCCAGCATCTGGCCAACTGGCAACAGGAAGCCATGCCAGCTCTCACCATCAAAGATGGTGTCCTCCTTTCTTTGAGGCGCCTCTGATGTACTCTTCCTCCAATACACTCGCTCTTCACATTATACCATTTTACTGTGTTCATAGTACTTTACCAGAAAATTAAATTTCAAAAAATGTGCTTAGTTGTTTACTGTCTCCACGCTAGAATGTAAGTTACATGTAAGCAGGGACCTTGTTTATCCCTCGTCTGCCTCATTTAGATGCTCAATGAACACTTTTAAAAGCACAAACGATGCCATCTAGGACTTCCATACTCAGTGTAGTAACAACAGCTTCTAAAATCTCCACACGCCGGTGACACCCTTTGCTGTAGACTTATTTTCCATCCCATCCTCTGTCATTATTTTAGAAGCTAAAACGAATCTCGCAGGGGCTTCCCACCACCAGTGACGTGCTCCTAAGGATGTTCTGAGTTGGTGACTAGTTGAGTAAATGGAACCAGCTCATACAGTGCTGCAAGGCTTGCTTTAAAAGAAATCATGTGGGTATTTGATTCAAAAGATAAAGAAACTCTGTAAAATGAAGAATGCACACCTTCCACAGTTTAGATTTGGGGTCACTCACAGAGTGCTCCCAAGGGGAGGTCTACTTGTCACCTGAGGAGTGAACCAGGCCACAGGGGCAGTCAAACCTCTTCCAAATCCCCCCTATCATGGCTCTAGCCCTCCCAGACCTGGGGGTGTGGGGACACTCACCATTTCATGGGACATTTGGGGCCTCTGAGGCTCTCCCTCTGCTTCCTGACAGATGGATGTGCTGGAGTTCATGGTGGAGCTCACTGTGGCCTTAGACCAGGACTCATGGATGGAACCCAGCTTCTCATCTAAGATCTTAGGGTCCAGGGTGGGCAGAACCTTGCTGTTGTTTGGTGTTAAGAAGTTTTCTGGCCTCTGGGAAGAGAAAGTGCAAAGAAATTCCTTTGTGCCTCTCTACCATGAGTGCACTTTCCACACCCCAAGCCTCTCCTCATGGCTCAGGAGGCCCTGCATGTCTGGCCCCTGTCTACCTCCTGCCCTCTTGCTCACTGGGCCCTAATCACACTGTCCTTGATGTTTCTCTAACAAGCCCAGCTCTTTCCTGCCTCTAGGCCTTTGCATCTGCTGTTTTCTCTACCTGGAAAGCCTCCTGGGTCTTTACATGGCTGTTCCCTTCTCTTCACTCAGGTCTCAGCCCAAATGTGATTCTCTTAGAGAGTTCTGCTCTTTGAGGTGGAGGCCCATCCTATTAAAAGTAACTCCTCCTCCAATATATTCTCTCTTCACATTATACACCATTTTACTGTGTTCATATACTTTACCAGAAAATTAAATTTCAAAAAATGTGCTTAGTTGTTTACTGCCTACCTCCCTTCTCCAATCTCCACACTAGAATGTAAGTTATATGTAAGCAGGGACCTTGTTTATTCCTTGTCTGCCTCATTGTAGATGCTTAACAAACACTTTTGAAAGAATAAATGATGCCATCTAGGACTTCCATACTCAGTGTAGTAACAACAGCTTCTAAAATCTCCACACTCGGTGACACCCTTTGCTGTAGACTTGTTTTCCATCCCATCTCCTCTGTCATTCTTCCCCCTTATCACCCGTTAAACAGTCTCTCTCTCTCTCTCTCTCTCTCTCTCCCCCCCCCTTTCTCCTTTAATGTCTTGTTTCCTATGCTCCCCCTCCTCTCTTGGTATGATTTTCACTCTCTGCTTGTCTAGAATTTGATCCACTCAAATACCAGCCCCTCTAGGAAGCCTAACGGCCTCTGCCCACACGTGCTCAAAGCTTTTCTGGGTTCTTCCAGCCCAACTGCTGGCTCTCTCTGCTCACATTGCTCTCTAACTCCAGGCTTGTTTGCCATTTTATTTTTCTAATAAAACTTTAAGGTCCTTGGACTCAGGGACATGCCTATGCACTCTCTGGTGAGAGGTTACTTTAAAGCTCGGTTGAAAATCTGTAGTTAGCCATAAAAAGTGCCCATTGTTCAAAGAATTATGCAGTATTAAGTTTGTAGGGACCTCAAAGGTGATCCACTTCCACCCTACATCAGCTGATGGAATTCTGTCTTGGCCAAAAGCAGACAAATATGGCATTGTCTAGAGCAACTGTCGCCAACCTTTCGGACCTCACGGGCCACTAGTGGTCCACAGACCACCGGTTGGCGACCGCTGGTCTGTAGTGTTGTTCTAGAAGTAAATAGAAAAATGGAAATAGTGCCAACCAGGACTGGTGTGTTCAGTGTTATAAGTGCTTGATTGTCTGATCCTGAATAAAGTGAGAACCTGGTCCTCTATATGAAAGCCCACTCATGAATCAGATGAATTAGGACAAAGACCCTTCACTTTACCACCGAGATCCTTTATGTCCTTTAAAAAAAAGTTGCGTGCACAGAAATTCCTTAACATGTAGCCTTTTTAGGCTTGTGTCGGTAGAGTAAAGGATAGTCACACAAGTACAGAGGTATATCCTGTCCAATCTAGCCTCACCCTCACCCCCACCTTCCACCTCCATCCCTGGATATAAGGATAAATACTTCCAAGGAGAAAACAGCTAAATGAAGACTCTTGGAATGGGAAGAATGAAGCTTGGGTGACCTTGGGCTGACTATGGCACCTACTGCTTGTTAAAATCAAGACTTCTGGGACTGTTTTGTCCCTGGGCATTAGGCCTGGCTGCCTCCCTCACCTGCTCCTCTCAGTAGCTCTGGTACAGGGAGGGTGAAACACTCAGGGGCTCCTCACTGAACATGCTCAGGGCCTCAGGGCAGCATCTGAGTCAGATGGTTTTGGCATTTTGGGTTGTCTGTTTTATATAGAAAAAGTTCCATGTCTCTCCCCTGTTCAGAGCGGCTGAACACCAGAATGGCATATTGGATGGATGCAGAGAACAACAGAATGCATATTGGATGGATGGATGGATGGCTGGATGGATGTAAGAGAATGAAGGAAAGAGTAACCACCCAGGTTAAAGACTAACTCCCCATTGACAAAGTGGCCCCTGGGGCTGGGGTGAGATGCTGATTCAGGACCCTTAATGACATTTCTTCTCATTTCCAGGCAGCAAGCCAATTTTGATGTCCTGGATTTCATAGACTGCCATCTAATCCAGTTATAAGAGGAAGTAGAAGTAATGAAATCAAGGGAGAGGTCTCCAGAGGTGCCCTATCAGTTCTGAAAGCAGGGACACAATGCTGAGAAAGTCCTGTCCCTCACAGCCTGTCCCCGACATCCACCCTGTGTGGCCCCAGCACCAGAGGGGTCAACTCAGTGACTCAAAAGCTGACATTTACGGAACTGGGCATTCACCAGTACTTTTATGTGTATCTGAAGTTTGTCATGGACAATTCACTTCATTTCATTATAAAGATAAAATAAAAATGAGACTGACCCCAGTCCCGTCCAGTGCCTTTACCCCATCAGTCTCTGGTGGGTGGGTGTGTTCTGAAAAGCATAGCATCTATTGACTCTAGTCTATACTGCCCATTGCACTCTCTTCTGACCTTCAGCTGCTCTACCCATAGCCCCTGTCAGACTCAGGGGTTCTGCACTGCTCTGCCCTCTCCATGGCTGGTCCTGGCCTATATCTGCTCCCACAGCTGTTTCATGCCAGCATCTCCCCACCCCACCCACCTCTGCAGGTCTCCTGCCCCATTTTCAATCAACTTTGTCAGGATCTACTGTGGCCTGGGGGTTGGGGGCAAGGTGGGTGGGTGGTTTTTATGGAAAAGTCTTTAGACTTCCACATAGTATAGGCCCCACAGGCAAGGCCAGAGGCAGTTGCTCTTGTCATGTGAGGTAACTGGCACCAGGAAGGCCACAGTGCCTCACAAAGTGCCTACATTCTCCCTAGCGGTCCTTTACCTCAGCCGCCTCAGCTTTAACTGCCCTATTTTGGGGAGGGGATTGTGCCCTCCCCTCCTTGTTTCTCATGGGAAAGGAGCTTGTTTACGACTACAGGGAGGGGCCAGGCTGCTGGAAGTGGTGGGTCAGGGTGGAGGATAGGGGAAGGGGCAAGGCTGAAAAGGGGGAGAGGGTGAAGCCTGGGAGCTAATTCTTCCTTATGCAGTCCCCACCTGTCTTGGCTCTCCCCATTTCCTCCCTATGGGGGTTGGAGTGGGGGCTGCTCGTCCACCCCACAAGCCTGCTTACTTGTTTTTCTACTTGGCAGGTCATACCCTGCCTATTGAGGCAGCTTGGGGCTGACAAGTGGCCCCTCACTCTGTGGCTCCATGGCTGCAGCATGTCCGGCTTCATTAGGGTTGTAATTGGAGATTTACTTTGAAAGCTCAGAGCAATGCATCGCCACGCACTGGCTCAGACTCGGAGCCCAGCCACCACTCCTCGTGCTGCCACAGCAGCTGCCCCACATCACGAGTGCCATGTGGGGAGAAGACACCCTTCCTTATGCCTCCCAGCCCTCCCAGCCCTCACAGCCCTCACTGATGCCTGCAGGCGGGTCTGTTGAGACAGACCAGGCCAAGAGCATCACCAGCTCAAGGTTTTTTGGGTCACCTGTTTTCCCCTCCTCCACTTACATATTCTGCTTCTCTCCTACCCACTCCATCCCCCAGACCCTGATCATGCAAAATGCAACAGTTCCAGCCTGCCCTGGCAATTACAGACTAGCCAGGTCGCAGCTGCTGTCCTTGCTGCTGAAAGTCCCCCTACCGGACTGGGGCCTCTCACCCCGCCCAGAGCCTTCCCGCTGGAGTGCACGGCTCTTAATTCAATTAGCTGGTCCTGAATCCTCCCCAGGGAGCCTGGAGCGGAAACTGACAAATTCTGTTTAACAAAGACATTTCCCCCCACCCCGCCAGCTTTGGGTTCTGCCCGCCTGTATCCCCTCACCTCCCCCTCATTAGGTATCTAACAAAGTGCGTCTCAAGAAATCTACTTCCAATCGCTAGTAATTCAGGGGGCCTGATGCAATTTTCTCCATGATAAGGGTGTCTCGCCTGCTGGCAAACGCCATAATGAGGCCTGTACGGCGGCTCCCCATCAGTCACTCCTTTGTCATTTCCTGTTGCTAAAGTTGTAGGTTCTTATCTCTTCAGCTGAAGGCGAGGCTCAGACAACAGGCCCCCTCCAGGAGGGCTTGCTGCCTCCCCTGCATATGGCAAGCCTCATTTATGGCATCCTGCATGGCCTTGCAGCTGCCATGGGGTTTGAAGCTCTGAGTCTGTCAGCCAACCAAGCCATGATTCATTCTTCAGTAAATGATGTCAGAGGGTTAATCTAAAAGCCAGTTGTGGGATCAGGGGAGAGGAGTCAGTGATATGGATTAAAAAAAAAATCCTGGCAAGGATTCTAATCCTATATAATAAAAGCATAATATACAACTCAACCGAACAGCCAAAAAGCCAAACAACCATCCGGATGGCCATCCAGGACCATGCTATGACACCCATTTGTGGCAGGCCAGCCAAGGCGGGTGCGATGCAATTGGTCGGGGCCCAGCCATCCCCCATGATCACCCCACAGAGGGAGGCCCAGGCCACTGACTGGTGGGCTGCAGTGGGTGGTGGGGCCTCTCTCTGTGAGGTAAGCCCAGTCCAGGTGCCAGCAGGAAGCCGGTGCCAGCAGCCAGGGGAAGGAAGGTCTACTCATGCACGAATTTCATGCATCAGGCCTCTAGTCCTATATAATAAAAGGCCAGGCACCATAAGCGTAACGACTGGAACGATCAGAGACCAGAACCACCACAGCCCCTCACTGGGCTGGCCCCACCCCCAAGCAAGCAGTTAGGGGTGATCAGGCAGGCAGGCAGAGTGGTTAGGGGTGATCAGGCAGGCAGACCAGCAGTTAGGGGTGATCAGGCAGGCAGGCAGAGTGGTTAGGGGTGATCAGGCAGGCAGACCAGCAGTTAGGGGTGATCAGGTAGGCAGGCAAGTGGTCAGGGGCAATCAGGTAGGCAGGCCAGTGATTAAGGGCGATCAGGTAGGCAAACAACCCCTCACAGGCTGGCCCCACCCCCCAACAAGCAGTTAGGGGTGATTAGGTAGGCAGGCAAGTGGTTAGGGACAATCAGGTAGGCAGACAGCCCCTTGCAGGGTTGGCCCTGCCCCCCAGCAAAGAAAGAGGGAGGCCCAGGCCACCAGCAGCGACCCTGTGGCAGGTGTGCAGCCGGCCAGCAATTGCCCCGCAGAGGGAGGCCCAGGCCAGCCAAGCCATCACACCCCATACCTGTTGCCTGCAGAAGAAGGCAGGGGAGGGGGGACCAGAGCTGCACAGATGGCAAGCAGTGGCAGCAGCAGGGGTGGGCCAGCTGCCTGCAGCTGGGGGAAGGAAAGCCCCAATAGGCCCTGATCTCAGGCCAGGCCTAGGGACCCTACCTGAGGGGTCCTGGATTGTGAGAGGATACAGGCCAGGCTGAGGGACACCCCTCCTGCCCCCTGCCAAGTGCAAGAATTTTCGTGCACCGGGCCTCTAGTATTAAATAAAACCCTATTTATGGCTCAGTTGATAGGCTCTGGGATCATTCTTATAAGCCTGAAACATGGTCTTTCTGCATTTAATCTTTATCCCTGGGTTCTTCCTATTTACAATTAGAGAGACTTTTCCAATATATAGGTAAGATCATATCCTATTACTGCTCAAAGACCTTCCTTAGTTTCTCATCATTGTATATCAAAGTCTAAACCCTGTATTCTGGCTTCCAGGCCCTCCAAAATTCTGGCCCCAACTAACTCTCCAGTATCACTGCCCACACAGCCTCCCTCTGTCCCTGGCACTCTAGACACTGCCATGCCCCCACGGCTTTGCACTGTGGCTCCCTCTCCCTGAAGCCTCTTGCCTAGTCCATTTCCAAGATGCTCTGAAGCAGAGCTCCTGACTTTTGGATGCTCAATGCACCGATCTCAACTAGAACAATTAGCAAGAGGGGTGTTGCTGATCTATGGGGGTGCTTTACTGAATTCATGCCTGAATGCCCTGGCTGGACCAGGGGTGCACCTGGTTTGGCTGAAGGGAGGTCTAGGCCAGTGATGGTGAACCTTTTGAGCTCGGCGTGTCAGCATTTTGAAAAACCCTAACTTAACTCTGGTGCCATGTCACATATAGAAGTTTTTTGATATTTGCAACCATAGTAAAACAAAGACTTATATTTTTGATATTTATTTTATATATTTAAATGCCATTTAACAAAGAAAAATCAACCAAAAAAACGAGTTCGCGTGTCACCTCTGACACGTGTGTCATAGTTCGCCATCACTGGTGTAGGCTGTGGTAGTCTGACTTTAACATGGGAAGAAACCTAAACACATACTCCACTTTCTGAGAAGTTTGGTCTAGCTCTTGTTCTGTCTCTCTTCCTCCCCTCCCCCTTCTTCAATTCACTAATTAAGCATGGGGCTCATGGGAGAGCAGAGCAGGTCAGCTTCCTTAGCTATCCTTGCATCCTGAATCAATATACTTCATCTATGGGCTGGGAGTCACAGGCCCACATTCTCAAAGCATCACAGGGCCCGTGGTTGGTGAGGCACTTGGGATAAACCTGCAGTATGACTCTTGGTCCAGCCCGGCTCACACTGCTCTCAAGGCCAAGAAGCAGGTCTTTACTTTCTTCATCTCCTCCATAGCTCCCCGCGCAGGGCAGGGCACACTGGGAGCTCCAGCAAGTCTGGTCTCTGGAGAGATGATTGTCTATCTGTTTTCCATTTCTTTTCCCTGAAAAATTGCTGTGAGACCAATGTGGTGCTGGTGACATTTATCTTCAGCACGTGACAGGCTTCCTGATGTCCTCGTGGATGTGATCTGGGGGGTGGCTGTCATGAGGGGCGGGCAACAAGTGCGGGTTAGCAGGGCTTCGCGGTTCCCCTCCCTCGGGATCCCTGCCCTCATCCCTGAGGAGCTCAGCGTGCTTGTCAGCAACCTGCGTGCACAATGAATGCTAAGCACTCCCCTCGCCAAGGGTCTGTAAGCCCTGTGCTGGGCACTCACACACGCTCCTCCTCTCAATTTTTACTACATTCCTGGCTGGTAGGAGTCACAACCCCCTTCTTTAGATGAGGAAAGCAAAACTCTAAGATCAAGTGGAAGATCCAGGATTCAAACCCAGTTCGAAGGATGCACACTGTTTAGTACTCAAAGTGTCCTGACCGCATCCACAGATGATACGAAGGTTGGGGTGGGGATGGAGGCGGGACTGTAAATGTGACGCATGATAAAGTCAGGGTCCAGAATGATCGCAAGCCCAGACAATGGCTGAGATGAAGAAGGTGAAGTACGGCAGGGAAGAGACCCTGCCCAAGGTCAAAATAGAGCAGCAGAGGTGAAGATGTGCTGTGACAATGGCTCACATGCCAGACTAGACCACAGGCTTTCAATGGACCCCGTAGTGCTGGTTAGTAATAAAATAAATGACAGACTTTGGCTGTACCAAAGGGGAGGGTGTGTCTGGAGAAAGGGGTAATGGTCCTATTCTATCCGTCAGTGTTGATCCAGCCCCATGTTTTGAGGGGAGTTTTAAGAGGAGTCTTGTCAAGAGGAGACGACCAGGAGGATGAGAAGCAGAAACCAAGTGTGACAAAGATCAGTCAGAGGAAAGAGAGCTGGTCAGGCTGGAGATGATATAACAAGTTTGCAGGCAGCAGTAGAGTTGATGTGGGCCTGGGAGCTGACTTCTGTGAGGCTGGTCTTAGGAAAGAAAAGGTGGGGTCAGGGAGAGGAACTGGAGAGAGACAGAAGGAAGAGGTTTACAAAGGAGTTGACAGATGCTGGAAAGGGCTTCCTGGGAGGTAATGAGCTTCCTGTCACAAGAAGTGAGCAAGTAGATTCTGTAGAACCCTGTGGTTTGGAGGGAGTGTCAAACTCTCTCCCTGAGGTGGAGAGCATCAGGTGGGGAGTTGTATGATAACCAAGAGGCTGTGGGGGGACCAATATTTGTCCCCAAGGCATGGAGCACTAATGGGATGGGTTCAGGCATAGTGAACCCTGGAAAACCACAGGCTCTTGCCTATTACCCACCATTCGCCGCTCCCTTTGAGCCTAGAATCTGAACAGGGAGAGGATAGGGGTTGCAGTGGTTTGGGGCAGAAGGAAAGATAGGCAGGGATGTTGTGAGGTTGTGGGAGGGGACAGGGTCTCTCTCTCTGGATCCACTGTTGTCCTTATGGTAGTATTTTTAGAGCTGGCATCTTGGGATGACAGACCAGCCAAGGAGGCTATGCTATCCCGGACACTGGGCCTTCAGGCAGCTGTGCTTGTGAGGGTATGGAGGCAAGCTGGCGTTGGGGCTTCTCAGAGAACTAGCCTGTGGCTGTCATGTGCGCTTTTCAAAGAAATTCATGAAAATTCACCAATGGAAACCAGCAGCCTATGTCCTGCCTATGCCCCCACTTTGGGCAGGTCTCCAGAGATAGTTTTGTAATCAGTGGTTTGAATTATAACACCAGGGCAGCATGGTATCAAAGCCCCACCTGCCCCTTTCTGTGAGCGGATCAGGGAGGGAGAGGGCAGACTGACTGTGGGAGCCACCCCTTCCCCCAAGGGGTGGCAGCAGATTCCTCCTTTCCTCAAGTGTGTCCCCCTGTACCCAAATCCATGGGAGCCTGTGGGTTTCAAGTCCTGCCAGCATCTCCCAGGGCTGTGGGCTACCTCTGCCTGGTGCCCTGGCACCCGGCCTGGACAAGACTCTGGATCCCAAACCCCAGCCCTAAGAGGGGACCCAATGACTGCATGGACTTGTCCTACCTCATGGGAGGCTGAGACCACACAGCGAGCACTAATGTGCGCACCAGGCCCCAGTGCACACGGCTGGGCCTGGAAAACCTGGTCAGGGTGGGCCTCACCCGAAGAGGATGTCTGTGAACTGGCGGGCACCCAGGAGTCTGCGGGAATTTGAAGCCAGTTCATTAAAAGAGGAGGCTGCGTAGCCTGGAGAAGCATAGACTCTCGGAGGAGCAGATCCCACTCTTCAAAGGGAAGAGGCCAACATCAGCGAGGGAGTGGAGGAGACCAGAGGCTTATTTGTGTGTGTATATGGGGAGCAGCCATAAGCTCAGGGGTTCTTAGAGCACAGTGGGCCTCCAAGGCCAACCCCCACAGAATGTGCAATAAGGGAAGTTTTCTTTGTATCTGTGCGTAGCTATACACCTACTCATGTATATACACAGTTCGGCTTGAGGCAGATCACTCGAAGCAGCAGGTCCCCTCGAGAAGCCCCACTGGAGGGAAAAGCTTAATCAATCACCAACACAACCCGCTTCAGGCACAACATCCCAAACCAGGAGACCACCCGTTCTTGCCATTCACTGAAATGGCTGGCTTGGTCGGCTAGTCTGCCCACCAGCATGCTGGGTGGCTGACCACGTCCCAGTGTCTCTCGACCGGTGCATGAGGCTCGCTGGCATTGCTCTGCAGCCCCAGAGGGCAGAGTCAGGAGCCTGGGGCAGAGGGAGGGCCCTTGGAGGCAGGGTGGGCTCAGTGGGGGTTGAGTGTTTTTATCAGTTGTAGCTACTGAGCCATGGCATGGGTTGCTTCTAGAGGTAGTGAGTTCCTGGTCAAGGCAGAGCAAGAGGAGAAGCTGGGCTGGCCACGCATAGTAGATGTTGTCAAGGAGATGCCTGTCCAGGGCAGGCTGCTGAGTGTGCCTAACTTGGAATAGTCCACAGTGCACTTGTTCCTAGAACTTTGAGAATGGGAGCAGTGGGTGGGGGGACTGTGTTCACCAAAATGTCAATTAACCAGGATGGTCTGTGCTATCCTGTGGAGGCTCCCAGGAAAGCAGGCTGTGTCCTCACGCAGGAAGGCAGGCATATTTATTTTTCCTGAGTTATTTCCTCTCCACAGCACATCTGACCATGAGCGAGGAGCTGCACCTAAGGCAGAGTTGTTCGCCACATGGACACGGGGCTCTGAGGAGCCCATTATCACAAGCCCCTGCAGCTGGAGTGTCACATGTGCTCTAGGACTGCCAGCCTGCAGGGATGGCTTTGGAACGTGTTTGATTTAAATGGTGGAAGAGTCAATGGTTCTGGTCCCACAGGCTGGAACGCAGAGATGAAGGCATACAGTCCTATGTGTGTCAGTTTGCATGTGTGTATGAGCATGCATATATGTATTAAATGTGGACACCCTGGCAAAGGTGTGTGTGTGTGCCTTTGTGCACATGTGACTGTGTGGTTATTTGAATGCTATTGTGTGAGTGTATATGTGTGGAACTGTGTGAATGAATTCTTGGCTGTAGAATCTGAATTTCCTCTAGTATTATTTTTCCTGGTACACACCCGATCTCCACCCTCTTTCTTCTCCTTTCTTCTCAGAAATCCATTACTGAAAGGTTTTACCCACCTTCAGGGGGAGGAGGAGTGGGGGCAGGGAAAGCTAAAATCACAAGGCCCAGATCAAAACACTCAGCAGCTCAATGAATTCACAGCGTTTTCCCGCATGACTTGGAGGGATAATTTAGTGAGGTCGCCAGCTGGAAGGAAAGGGATTAATTCTGCAGTTAGCACAGCTCCGGTGAATAATTCATCACCAAGATCTTTGTGCCCAGCCCCTGGGCAACTGGGAAAGTGTCCTACACACCTGCCTGTTGCCTGTCTGGATCCCCCAGCGCCTTGATTGCTTGATGCTCCTTTGGGTCCTCGGAGCACACTTGCCCCAGCGAGGGCAGGAGGTAGGGGGAGGTGAGGAAAGGGCTGGCAGTGGCCCTTGGCAGACTCTAGACCCTGAGAAGAAGGCATGGAGCGCTGAGCTCTAATTTGGGTAATCTGTGACATTTTTCTCCAAGGACTGTCCTTCCCCTTTCTTGGTGTCTTTTGCTGCTTCTGTGTTCTCCCCTCTCAGTACCTTCTGGGTCCCGGTTTGGTAGCGGGTATGTCAGTTACCTAACAAGCTCTCTCACAGGAATTAGAGGATGCTCTAGAAGGCAATGCAGAACATTGCACAGCAGGGCATGCTGATGGGAGGTCTCAGACACGCACCAGAGGCCTTATGGGGAGGCACCTGTAGGCTGGCACATTCCTGGTTATACCCCAGAAGGGACAGTGGAAAAATTCCAGCAGGTGACTGCAAGGTGCACTGGGGCCAAATGATGGAGCCAATCTGGACTCAGAGCCCAGGCATCATTGGCTAGAGAGGAAGGGACTCATCCGTCAGGCAGGGCTCAGCCCCTGGTATTTTTCCACTTGGACCAACCCAGCTGTGGTAGCAGCATCCCTACAATGGGCCCTCAAGAGGCCACACCCTAATTCCTGGAACCTGTGAGCATGCTGAGCTGTCACTCTTGTGCTTATGTTATACGGCACAGTGCACCGTAAGATGGGAACGTTATCAGAGTGGGCATAACCTTTTCACATGACCCCTTGAAAAGCAGAACATTTTCGTTGGCTGCTGACAGGAGAAGAATCCAGAGTTTGGGAGTTTGAGGGGGATTTAGCATGCTGCTGGCTTGAAGATGGAGGAGGCCATGGTAAGAAAGAATGTGGGCAGCCTTCAGGAGCTGAGAGAGGCCCTGGGCTGACAGCCAGCAAGGAAACAGGGACCTCCGTCCTACAACTGCCAGGACTGGATTCTGCTGACGACCTGAATGAGGCGAGGAGCTCAGTCTCCATAGCCTCCAGGAAGGAGCATGACCCTGCGAGCATTCGGATCTCAGCCGCGCTGTGCAGGACTGCCTACTGCAGAGTCTGAGCTCATCCGTGGTGCTTTTTAAGCTGCTGGGTTTGTGGCAGTTTGTTATAAGCTACAGAAGCTGATGGCCTAGTTCACCCTGTGGAACCTCAAGCCCAGTGAGCCAGGCTTGGCTTAGAACAGGTTAGAGGCTAACTCCCAGGCTCTCTCCCCCAACTCTCCTCTTTCTAACTAAGCGTTCTCTCTGGTTTTCTGGAGCCTCAAGTCACCCTCAGGTGTTTCCATCCAAAGCAGCAGTTTCCTCCTCCCTGAAGCCCTGACCCCAGCCCCGAACAAGGCCAGCGATTGTGAAGGAGGCTGGGACGCACCGAGGGGCTACTGGAGGAGGCACAGGGCTTCCAGCCCCCGACTTCAATCTGACCTTCAGCCTTACCTCAGAGGAAAGCAGCTGAAAGGAGAGATCCACCGTGGGGGCCTCGCCATTTATGGTTTTCAGCTTGGTGTCCTAGAGAGAAAAAGGGAGCAGTCAGACCATGATGTCCAGGGCAGCTCTGCCTCTGCTGAGCCCACTGTTCTGATTACTCAGGAAGGTGCCTGCTGAGGGCTAGGTCCCCTTCCTTACTCGGCCTCACTGCCCCCTACACCCTTCCCCACTCCACTGGAGACCCGACTGGCACCTTCAGACTCGCCTCCTGCTGAGTAGGGAAGCTCCCGTTAGTGGAGGTCTATTATGACCATATGACCAGAAGTATTTTAGTGAAAAAGGTGGCATAGAGGTAGACCATGATGATAATAATGTATTAATTCTTATTGAGAACTTATTCTGTTCTAAGTGCTTTATGGGCATTTCCCCCAAACCCTCACAGCAAACCTATAAAAAAAGTACTATTACTACGAACCCATTTTACAGACAAGGAAACTGAGGCGCTGAGACTTTAAGTAATTTTCCCACAGTCATGTAAGCTGGTAAGTAAGTGGTAGGACCAGAATTTGAACCCAGTTAGTCTGGCTCTTGAGTTTGAGCTCTCAATTCGTATTAAACAGAGAGACTGTATACAAACATGCTCTCATTTTAGAGATGGGCACTCTGAGATTTAGAGCAGTCAAGTAAGGTGGTCCAGCTTCTACCGTGAGGACCAGGGCAAGTCAGGATTTGAACTCAGGTCTGGCTGGACGGAGGCCTGAGCTCTTGCTGCTATCCCATGGAGCATCCCTGTACTCCTCCCCAAGTTGCTCTGGGGCAATTTCATCACAAGCCCAAGGGCAAGACAGACTTCTGGTGTCTGTGGATACTCCTCACATCCTCAGTGTCAAGAGTGGGGGGCCTGCTGGAAGCTGCTGGAGAAGCCAGATTCGCCTGTGTTGGTGAGGCATGGAGGAGCAAGGCGGGGTAGGGTGGGGCCGGGTGGACTTGCCAGGTGGCAGACTCACGGTGATGGGGAGCCTCTCTATTCGCAACCCATTCAGGCCTTTCCCTCTCAGCATCTCGGGGTACAAATGGCTCTTTAATGGCAACACGGAGACTCCCAGGGGCTTGCTGAAGGTCCACGACTCACCGCCTTTCACTGTGGTGGGGGGAGGACAAGCTGAGGCTCCCAACAAAGTCCCCCCTCAGGCTTTTCAGATCCCAGCCCCACCTGGGCCCCATCCTTTGGTACCCAACCCTCCCATCCCTCACCACCCACCTCCTGGCATGTGCCCGCAAATACCCTCCTCCTTCTCTGCTCATCAGGGCTTACTGAGTTCAAGGCCAGCTCTAAGCATATTTCTGCCTCTGGGTATTGATATGTATCTCTCTTGTCCCTGTTTTTGGGGGCTTCAGTCTTATAGTGTGGACTGAAGATGGTGGATCAGCTATTCTCAGAATCTGCCTCCTCCCCACTCTTCAGGATGTGAGTCCTGAGGGCCCCACCTCCACCCACCTCACTGATAAGTGCATGGGGAGGGGTGGTGGTGCAATAAAGCCACACGGACCCAGTATGGGAATAGGGCCGTACCCCAGAGCTGCAATTTAGACAAGAAAGGCGGCCTGGTGCTCCCCTGCCTGTCCGCGTGCACTGGGAGGCGGCCCTGGAACCACCCCTGGGGAGGCAGAGGCAGGATGGCCTGAAAACCCTGTCACACATGTGCCTTTACTTGAAGTCGAGGCGTAGTACTCCAGCACCAGGGCGGCGTCTTCTGAGAAGTTGGTGGCTCCGTCTCGGCCTTGGAAGAGGAAGGACTGGTTCCACAGGGGCAGCTCTGGGGGTCCCCCGGGCTTGGACAGCTGAAAGGAGAAGGTGGGAGCAGATGGTCGGCCATAGCTTCTTCCCCAGCAAGGGAGGTCCGAATATTGGTTCTGTGCATGTCTATATATGCCACAAACCTTTGTCTCAATTATAAAAGCAACACACACTTAATGAATAAACTTGGGGAAATATAGAAAAGTAGAAAGATTAAAAACCCCTAAGTTCCTATACTAAAGACAACTGTTCACAAGACAGTATATTTTTCTAGTCTTTTTCTATGCCTCCTTCGTATATGATTGCTATTCTAACATCCCATTTTTAAAATTTACCATGAAAACCTAAACACATCCACAGTCAGAAGTAACGTTTGTCACCCAGAGTTGGCTATTCTGTCATGTCCAAGTGCCCTGGTTTCTTCCTTCCTATTTTTCCTGCAATAACATGCACTGAACGTTCTTTGACATATCTCTCTATATCTCAAATGGTGTCTTTAGTAGCGAAAACAGAAATTTGAGTTAAAGAAATTCATTATGGGTAGACTGTTTTCCTAAAGAGTTGCACCAACGTTCATACCCATGGCTGCTGGTATCAGAGATGCCAAGTTAGACATGACCTCTACCCTTGTCACAACCCCTCCCTGTCCACACAGGTTTTCCTCGCAGAGGCCACACCAGTTCTTCAACGGACTTTCAGGGGATTTGATGACACGTTAAGGCAGCAGCTCATGTACCATGTGAGTACAACTTAAACAATGAAACAAGACAGCATTAACTATAGCTCCCAGATAAGGGCCTGGGATGTCTGGGGGTGGTCAGAAAAGCCATCGGTAGGAAGAGGGACCAGTGGAAGGCTCTGAAGGGGGACTGGCAGGGCAAGGGGGAAAGGAAGGTCTTCTGGGTGGGGAAACAGCCCAGCAAAAATGTGGAGGTGGCTTGGGTGGAGGACGCCTGGAACAACAGGGGACTCCAGGTAGAGGAGGCCCAGAATGTGAGGAGCGGGGACTGAGACCTGGGGGTGTCACTCTGTAACCCCAGCAGGCCGTCCTGCACATCCCAGCACAGGGCGGTCATTGGTGCACTCTCTCCCAGTGGCTGTCTTGCCTCTGCCCCAGCCAGGGGCTGTCAGCAACAGTGGCAGCGGCCCCGCCGCCCATTCCCCACTGGAATCAGTCATCACTGGAAAGGTCAATGCAGATGCACCACCGGCTTCAGGGGCTATTGATGCAGGATCGCAAAACATCAGCGGGTCGCTCCCCCCGCGGTGGCAGGACCCTGATGCCTGTCACACTAATGTGCCTGCTCCAGCTCTGAGGCTCAGCTGGAGGTTCAGCTGTGTCTGCCCCTGCCCCTCCCCCTGGGGAGGTGGGTTGTAGTCACTTTGGGAATCCGAACACAGGCAGTGGCTGAGGTGATGGCAGTGTTCCTGAGAGCAGGTGATGGGGCAGCGCCCAGATAGCCGCTTGGCCATGAGGCCAGGTAGGGAAGCTGCTTCTAGGTTCGGTGGCGCTTGGAAGTGACCTTTTAGGATTGATTGCCAAACCATGCCATCCCAAAGCCCCCCATTCTCCTGGGTTCCAGAGGGGCATCCACGTAGCCTGGACCATCTGCCAGGCACTGGGCACTCAAGGACCTGTGACTCAGTGCCCCGCTGCTCTATCCCTTGCTTCCACCCTGGGAGAGGGCTATTGAATGGATGCTGGCTGCCCTCTCTGTGGTCTATTCCTGTGTCAGATGAAGTCTACAAAGCCAGAAATGGTATGTGCCTGCCCAGTATGGACAGCTCCTTCCCTGAATGTTTTCACATAATAAGTCCCCAGAAAATGAGTCCCCTTCAGACTTAGAATTGAGGGTGGGCGGTGGGTCAGCCTCTCCTGTGTGTGTCGTGGGCAGGGGACGGAGTGGGGGAGCAGGAATCTAGGAAGGTATCAAGGTTAGACCACCTTCAGAGTCTAATGCTAGGGCCCTGGTGAAGGTGCTGGTGGCATATGTGTTGGGTAGGGGAGGCAGGAGGATGGGGGGTGGAGGTGGGGGAGGGGGAAGGGGAAGCCAGTTGCCGCAGTTGCTAACCAGAAAGACCATGGGCTATGGAATGAAGGAATGTGATTACTCTTCAGTTGTGACCTTCAGCAAAGCCTTTAACCTCCAGCCACTGAGGCAGACGTGCCTTCCTGGGAGAGAGAATCTTCATTACACGGCCGTGGTCTCTCCTTCCATTTCCTGGGGCCCATCACACCCACCCCCACACCCACACCCACCCACACCCACCCACACCCACACCCACCCACACCCACACTCACCCACACCCACACCCCCACCCACCCCCACACCCACCCCCACACCCACCCACCCACACCCACACCCACCCACACCCACCCACACCCACACCCACCCACACCCACCCACACCCACCCCCACCCCCACACCCACACCCGCCCCCATACCCACCCCCACCCCCACCCCCACACCCACACCCACCCCCACACCCACACCCACACCCACCCCCACACCCACACCCACCCCCACACCCACACCCACACCCACACCCACTCCCATCCCCACACCCACACCCACCCCCACCCCCACACCCACACCCACCCCCACACCCACACCCACCCCCACACCCACACCCACACCCACACCCACACCCACACCCACCCCCACACCCACACCCACCCCCACACCCATACCCACACCCACCCCCACACCCACACCCACCCCCACACCCACACCCACACCCACACCCACACCCACTCCCATCCCCACACCCACTGCTGCCTGTTGTGCTCAAGCATGTGACAGGCATGCTGGGAAGGTTAGCTGCCAACAGCTGATGCTGCACAGGGCTTCAAGGGAGCTAGGATGCCAAGAGACCCGGGTCTATCTCATCGTTGCTGTGTGACCTTTGGGAAGTCCCTTCTCCTCTCTGTAACTTAGATTTGTCACCATCCAATGTCTTCTGCTCCATGCCCCATGAGCTGTTGTGAGTGTTGAAGGAGACAACAGATATTTTGCTGTGAAGGTGAAAGTTCAATTCAATTGTACTCAGCAAACATCGACTAGGGCAGCCGTGGGCAAACTACAGCCTGCTGGCCGGTTTGAAATGAATAAAACTATTGAAAAAAAAGACTGTACCCTTTTATGTAATGATGTTTACTTTGAATTTATATTAGTTCACACAAACACTCCATCCATGCTTTTCTTCCGGCCCTCCGGTCCAGTTTAAGAACCCATTGTGGCCCTCAAGTCAAAAAGTTTGCCCACCCCTGGACTAGGGGCTTCTCCATGCTAGATGCCTCTGTTTTGTTAAAGGGCATATGGGGGAGCTAGAGCCAGAGCCTGCTCCCCTCTGGAGCTCATCATCTTCCAAGGGGATAGCCCCCCACCTGCCCATGATCCATGCAGAGGCCTAAGCAAATTGCAGGTTGTGGAAGCTAGGATGTCAGAGGAAAAAGCCACACCATGATTTTTGACCTGGGGAAGTGAGGACCTAAGATCATGTAGTTGGTAATGAGGAGGAAGACCATCCAGGCTCAGAGTACAGTAGAGGTGAAGACTGAGAGGTGAGAGAGGGACAGTACAGGGGTGGAGAAAGCCAGTTACCCAGTGGGACTAGAGAATGCCTGTGAGAATTGGAGCAGTGAGCCAGGAGGCTGGAGGAAATGAGGCCTGTGTATCTGGCTGACAGGGAGGGCTTTGTCCTATCGGTGACAGGGACAAGGGGTCCAGAGGAAGGGACTAGCCCTGGGCAGGAGGCCGTTGTGGCTGCTTCTCACCAGATGGATGGGAGAGGCCTGAGCGGAGGCGTGGCCAGCACTAGGGCAGGATCTGTGGGATGACAAGGGCCCCATGAGAGGTTGGGTACAGACTGGCTGTGGAGGCTGAGGCAGGAGAGGACGCTGGGCGCAGACAGCTGCTCTCACCACTGCTTTTGTTTCTTAGCCAGGATCTGCCTCAGCTCTGTAGGAAGCCAGGCCAACAGGAGCAGCCTGTTGGGCAATGTCCCCCCTCAAAGGTTCTGGGAGGAGGGGAGGAGTAAGTCCTAAGTCTCAGACTTGTGCTGGGTCCAGCAGACTCATCAGAGCTCAGATTTTGCCATCATTCCCAGGCTCTGAGAGAGGTGAGCAGACACTGAGGGCCATCTACCTCTCAACCATTCCCCTCCTCCCTCCTAGCCAACAGAACCCACTTTGGGCCAGTAGGCCCCCTTCTCCTGCATTAGCTACTGCAGGTGATGTCATACTCCTCAGGAATGGCTGAGAGAAATGCATGTGACCTAGTTCTGGCCAATGAGACGAGAGGGGTGGTCTGCCAGGGGCTGCAGGGGAGGTTTCAAGTTCCTCATTAAGACCCTTTTCCTCTGGTCTTGGTCATATCTAGATGGGATGCTGAGAACATTTTGCCTCCATGAGTTGTTGTCCAGCTGAAGATGGCATTTCAGGGGTGTTGGAAAGACTCTGAGTCTGTGAGGACACTGCTGAGCCAGTAGATCAACCAATTCTAGCAGCATCCTACATGGGGGACCCTTGTGATGTATGACAATAAATCTTAGAACTTAAGTCCATGTGAGTTGGGGTTCCTGTTACTTATAGCCAGACATGACAAGGGCAATGTCCAGGCTGGCCTCAAAGGGGGCACTTGGCATCAAGGGAGGGGCATCTGTGAAAAGGATGGAGCCCATTTCGCCTCCAACCCAGGCTTGGGCACTTTGCACAGGTTAGCCCTCCACGTTTTCCTAACAGTCCAATAAGGTAGTAGTCAGCAGGTCTAGAGAAATTGGGCAGCTGCCAAAGGCCACTCAGCAAGTCACAGAGGTGGGTCCAGCCTCAAACCCCTGCCCATAGTGCTTTGGCCTGGCGGGCAGCTGGTGGGAAATCACTCCAGCATGTCCGAGAGGCAGATCCTAGGATCATCCCAGCGCCCCAACTAGAGAGAAGAGGGAACTGAAGCTCAGAGTGGGGACAGGGCAGGGGTCTGTGTGAGTTCTGAGCACAGGGCTGCTGACTGGTGTCCCTTCCAGGTAGGGCTCTGCCCACGAACCCCCTCTTCTCATTTGTACCACAGAAGCTCGCCTCTCACTGCTGGCACCTGGGCACCTCTGTGCTGGCTGCCAGTGAGCTCTCAACCTGGTCCAACTGCCATAGTGCTGGGTGACCTTCAACAAGTGTTCTGCCATCGCTGGGCCTCTGGCCTTGAGTCCCACACATGCAAGAGGCACTGCGGCAAGTTTCTGTATTCAGGGGTCCCTCCGCCACCCAGACTAGCCAGGCAGCAAAAGCAGCCAGAGAAGGGCTGGGGGTGCGGAGAGGTTCACTCATTAAAGCAGCCATGCCTCCTGCCGCTTGGGACTGCCTGCTGATTGGTTTATAATTTTCTGGGCAAATGCAGGGCCATGTGTGAGATGACTCTGGGGAAATCAGGCCAAGGATTGGCTTGAGTTTGAAGCCTTTGTCCCCAGGGTCCCCCTTTGTTCCACCCCTCCCACCACCATCACTCTTGTCCATGTCCGTCCGAACCTTCTTCAAATGTCTGCCTTTAAATGAGGGTTGTGGGTCTGAAAGAGTGCCTCATTTTACATTTGCCATGTCAGGCATGAACACTGGTGGGCAGACAACAGGAAGAACTTCCCAAGCACCCTGTCTTCTTTAAGGCCCCTAGGAATGCTGGGACCATCATGTGGGGCAAGCTCCTGCTGAGGTGCAGACCATGGGAAAAGATGGATCTGGCCATTCGCCTGGACTCAGACACTCTGCACCTCCCTCCCCAGCATACTCAGGCACACTGGCCCCTCTCCCACCCTGACATGCACCCCCACCTGCACACCTGTGCGCTTGTTCCCACTTGCCCTGCACCAACACTCCCTACTAAAAACTCAAGTCCCACAGCTGGATGCCCAGGCTTCACATCCCTCTCACCTCTGATTAAAAAAATGTTTTATTGTGGTGAAATATATACAACAAAAATTTATCACTTTAGCCACTATCTACTTTCAGAACTTTTCCAACATCCCAAACAGAAACTCTTTACCATTAAAAACTAACTTTCCTGTTCTCCCTGGCCCCAGTCCCTGGCAACTACCATTCTACTTTCTGTCTCTGAATTTGCCTCTCTAGGTACCACATGTAAGTGGAATCACAATATTTGTCTTCTTTCTGTCTTCTCTCCTCTGATTTTTCAGCTCTGAAAGCCCCTCCTGGTTTGTTATTAGATTATCCATTACCTGGTGTTGATGTTTACCCTTCACCAGACTAAGAGCTCCCTGTGGGCCGCTTCTCAGCAGCACAGACGGCACCACCCTAGGCGCACAGCTCCACAGGCAAGTGAACAGCTGCCTGGCTGCGGGAGGGATTGAGGAATGTGGGGGAGTTACTAGGTCTGGACCTGCAGGGAGTGAAGCGGGGAAGGAGCCATACCTGAGGGCACCCGTTCTGGCTGACTTGGGCGACATCGAAGTTCATCACAGACGGAATAGGGAAGGAGAGGGGGGTAAAGGGCAACCCCAGGGAGGCTGGGTCCTGGTTCATCTGACTGACCCTAGGGAGGCAAGGAGATAGGGGTCAAGCACTGCTCAAGGCTACCATCCTTCAGGCCCTGTGTCCAGCACTCTTGACGCTGTGCCCAAGCCTGGCAGCCAAGGGCCCCCAAGTGGACTCAGGGTTGATGTGAGAGAGGAAGTGCAGTGGCCCAACTAGGACAGGAAATGGGTCCTGGTCCTTCTGATCACTATTCAGGGCCTTGGGAAAGCTCATCCTGGTCAGGGGATGGAATGCAGCTCGTTTCCTTCCCCATGACTCACCGTGGCCTTGGCCACATCTGAATGCCCCCGCTGCCCATCTTTAACATGGTTCTTGCATCCCTGCCTCACCTTTGGAAGACCTTGTGAGAATGGCCCACCCCCATGGTGGAATTCTGGTTAGGCTTGGGTGGCACTCCCTGAGCTCATAGGAGGGCTGGGAGTGAGGGCATCGGTTATCTTCATTCCTCCAACCAGCAAGGAGGGCTCATAGTTTGTCAGAATTCAACAATGGAGCAGATGAGTCAGGGAATCCTCCCGGACCATCAGAGTCAGTGGAAGTGACAGAGGCAGATGGCTTCAGGAGATGGTGCTGTCACAGAGGGCACATGTTTCCTGGGGAACTCTCCGCACTGTGTGTCTCCAGGGCCAATCTAGACTGAATCCCCTCCTGAGGACTGTGAATGCCCATACCCAAAAAGAGGTCTGGGGGGAGGGGGAGGAGCTGGGGCTGCGGCCAGGGAGACCTCATGGAGGGCAAGGGAGGGGACCCTTGGGCACGCCTAAAGGTCGTGAAGTTCTGAGATGACCCTTAGGCTGCCTTCTTTGGGAGCAACCACCAGATAGTGAACCACCTTGGCCTGAACTCGAGTGGTGGGTATGAGATGGAGAGGTAGATTGAAAGGGCTGAGGACCCCCTTTCTTCATCTGTATGCTGACTCCCCTCAGCCTGCTCTCAGGAGAGGTCTGAGATGCCCCTCTCCAGGGCTGTGGGTAGCTTCCTGGGCCCTCAGTCCCAGGGGGGAGGCTTGAAGGGCCTCGTGGGGAGGGCGGGGTTCTAGCCGCCCCTCTCCTCTGCATTCTGCCCCTCCCTTCTTGCTCACACCGCTTGGGACTTACTCACTTAAACTCCATGTAGTTGGGAACCACCCGGGCCATGACCACCATGGGGCTGGGGTTGTTGATTAGGGTCTCATTTATTCCCCGAACAAAGACCTGGGGAAGAGAGGAGGCAGGTGAGTCCCAAGTGGCCTTTGGCCCTCTCCGGAGCAGGGTTAGCTAGCCTGCCTGCCATCTTTCTTTCCAAAGATGGGCTCATTTCTGCCTCTATACCTCTGCACCTGCTCCTGCCTCTCTAGGGTCTTTCTCTGCTCAAGGCTGCTATCCTTCAGGCCCTGTGCCAGGCATTGGATGGGCAGCGAGAGAAGACACGGATTCTGTCCCACATACCTCCACTGCCATCCCAGGCAGCTCCTGATCTGGACCTGGGTCCTCACTCCTTGTCCCCCCAGCTGAGATTCCTGTGGCTCCTTTTACTTCTCTGACCCCCTCACTGGCCTCTGCTCTTGTCCCTAAACCATCCCCTTTCCCAGGCAATTTGATATGTGGTGGCAAATATTGCTGTTTTAAAAAGAAATTAGATTATGTAATTCCTCTGCTTGAGACTCAGCAGTGACCTCCCTTTCCCCCACTACCCTTAGAATGCATGCCATAATTTTTACCATGATAGTCAAGGCCTGCACAAATTGGCCTGTCTGCCCCTTGGCCCACATCTCTAGCCCCCCAGGCACCACAGGGGCAGGGACTTATCTACCTCATTCAGTGCTGTATTTCCAGCTTTTAGCCAAAGCACCTGGCTCAGAGTAGAAGCCCCATGTGTGTTTGTGGGGTAAATGAATGCCATCAATGAAGAGAAAAGGGGAGAAAGGGTAGGAAGAAGCTGACTGTGTTTATGAGGGTGAGAGAAACAACCATAGAGACTTGGGAGGGGGAAGGAGAAGAATAGCAGTGGCCTCAGGGAGAGGGCTGGGGTTGAGCTAGTCTTGGAGGCTGGGTGGAATCCTTACCATAGGTCTAATCTAGCTCAGCCACTTACTAAGTCTGGGTCATTAAGTCACTGTGGCCAGTCCCTGCTCCACTCTGGGCCTTAATGTCCTAACTTGTACACTGAGGGGTTGACCATAATCTCCTTGGTCCTTTTAGTTCTGATCTTCAATGGGAGGAGAGTGCCTAGGAGTAGGGACTTATTCTGGACCCCTTTCCCTTTTCTCCCCTCCACCGTCAGCTCCCTCTCCTAAGCCCCTTGGTCGGGACCCAACCCTGACTCACCTCAGCTGGCTGCCAGCTAACTCCACACAGTTGTGAGCTGATAACGATTTAAAATAGTGCTTAAGTGGCTTTCAGCTGTGGGGGCCTCTGAAGACTGAATCCCTTCACCAAATTCAAATGATGAAATCTCTGATGATGGCATTTCAAACTTGGGTTGGGGGTGGGAGTCTGGGCCTGGGGTATTTTTACTGGAATGCTGTCAGGCTCTATTGCTTACAGGGACTCCAACAGGTGTAGGGGCTAAGGGGGGGGTCTGAAAGGTGAGGGGGGGACTAATTTATCACTGTTCTGGGCTCAATGGTCAGGTGTCGGATGAGACAGCTGCCCAAGCACACCTGCTCATGACAACCCTGTGAGTAATAGGAGCAATTTCTTCTCCCACTGTCCTCTCTGGTCTGCCCTCAGGAGCCTATAGGGAGGACATCTATGCTGGGGTAGGGGAGTGGGGAGGGTACTGGAGGGCAGAGGAGCCCAGACTCTAAAGGGGGTGGCTGACCCACAGTGAGCCCCCTGCAGGTCAAGGTGTTCTGTGTGCAGGAAAGAGCATGATTGAAGAGGGGGTGAGGGGAGCAGCGTGTGCCTACAGGTCTGACACATGCCGGCATCCATGAGGTGGCTGTGGGGAAGCAGATGTGTGGGTCAGGAGATCTGCACTCCTATACCAGACTGTTCTTGGGGCTCCATGGCCCCAGCTGTGAAATGGGACTGAAGAACGGTCCTTGCTCTGTCAGCTCACAGTGTTATGGGGTGGATCAGAGAACCCATGTCGGGGCAGGGGAAGCCTGAAGCTTGGGCCTCCCTGCTTCCACCCTGATCAGATGCAGGTCATGGCTGGATTTGAATCTGTCACTCCTCGGCAGTTTGAAGACTGGGAGGGAAAGGAGAGGAGTTTCAGTATCTGGACTATATCTTCCTGGAGCAACGCTAATCCTCCTGAAGCTGTGAAAGGCTTAGTATAGAAAATAATGGTGGTGGGTATGTGTGGAAATAGGGCCTGTGCCTGGCCTTCCATTAGGAAGGCTCTATAAATAGTTATTGAATGAATGAATGAATACCTAATTAGAAGACCAGCCAATGCTCTTCAGAAACAGGATTCAAGGAAATATAGGGTGGCCCTAAAACTTTCACTTGGGGGATGTAGGCCCTACGTCAGGGGTCACTACTCTGGGAGGGACAGAACAGGAGAGAAATAATCAGATGTGAGCCAAGGTGGTGGGCTTTCCTGCCCCCATGAGATTCAGACAGACATTGCACTCTGGGAGCCCCGCTCTCCCTGTAGCGCTCCCTGCAGGGTGGTGTGTGAGGAGCAGAGTGAGGGAAACAAGGCTAGGGCAGGGCTGCCTGCCCGGAAAGGCATCATTTATCTTCCTCTCCGTCTCTATCATCTCTGCCATCCCACGGCTATTCTTCACAAACCACTTCTGCTATTTTGAAAGTCCCAGTCTTCCCCAGACACCTCTGCCCCACACCATCTAAATTTCACCCCTTTCCACCCTGCCCCAACCCCGAGGGCCCCGGGCTGGCACCTCCAGAGCTCTGTGGTTACCGTCAACTTGGCGGGGGATGAAGCTGCCCTTCCGGACGACAGTTGCGTACAGGTGGGTCTTGGCAGTGTCTTCATTAGCTTTCCCAGTCTTGGTGGGCTGGGAATAGAGTCAGGGAAGAAGACATACAAGAAGAAGCTTGACTAAGAAGCAGACCCTGGCCATGAATCCAGCCCTCTGCAGACAAGCATTGGCATTGCTCCACCGGGGCGCCGAGCTGATAATTAAAGGCTCCCTGTGAGCCCTTCCAAGGAGATCAATATAATAAATCTTTCCTTGTCTATTTGAATATTTCATTGCCCTCCCAAGGACCATGCCTGCCAGCTGTCTTTGTAAAGATGTGATAACTAGTCTTGGACAGAGAGCCAGGAGGCCTGGGTGATGCTCCCAGAACTACAGCTGAAGTACTGAGTCTCCCACGTGAGTCACTAATCTCTCTGGGCTTTGCTTCCTTGCCTCATTCTGAGGTCCTGAGTGTGGGGTTCTCCTTGAGGCATAGGGAACTTTCAGGCCCCTAAGATCATGGTTGAGGAGTCACTTGAAAAGGATGTCAGTATCAGGGCCTGGGGAAGGGAGGCAGGAAGGGAACTAGCCTGAACTAAGCACCTGTTATGTGCTGAGCATAGTAGGTGCTTTATGCACATTATTGTACTTGATCCTCCAAAAGGCCATGTTAGGAGGTATATTATCTTAATTTTGTTGATGAGGAATGGAGGCCCGTGGGGTTAAGCAGCTTCCTATGGATTTATAGCTAGCAAGCAGAAGACCTGAGAGAGGAACCCAACAATCCAACTTTGCATTGTTCTTTACTCTGAACCACTGTAGGGAACTGGAATGCACAATGGAGGAGAGAGAAATGATGCTTCTGCTTTTCTTTGGCCCAGTGCTTGGCACACAGTAGGTACTTAATAAGTACTTGAGCAATGAGAGTGTAAGTTCTCCTTTCCACCAATCAGCTCTGGGGAGGAGGGCAGGTAGGGGAGCTGGCCTGGGATGTTCAGACCATAAAATGAGTGGCCAGAGGCCCACTAGATGGGTTCATTCCAGGGAACACTTTATCTCCTATATTCCCCAGCTCTCTTCAGGCTTTCTCCTGCCAAGGTAGCATGTGGAGGCAGCACTGAGTGAACTGGTTGGGAGATGGAGTCACCTGGACTCACCCTTGACTCTGCACCTGACTTGCTCTGTGATCCAGGATGAGAGGATTCTTCTCTCCTGAGTCTCAGTCCTATGTATGCAAAGTAGAATTCATCTTGAGAATTAGAGATGGTGTGTATACCATATAGCCCAGGACCTGGAACATAGCAGGTACTTTGCAAATACTGTATGGCATTGATTTTTAGATATACTCTTACTCTTTCAACATATATGAAATCAGAATGCATTTTCAGTTGGTGTATTCATTTAATGTGGTAGATATTCTATGCCATTTTGGCTGTTTTATGAAGATCAATTTGGAGAATTCCAAATTTTTATGGATATCATTCCTGTCTATTTGCCAGGAGCTATGTTTCCTGAGCCCCACAAGGTCCTAGACAGGCCACACTGCAGGGTGGGCATGGATGCCCAGAGCCACTCTGAGAGGATAGCTGGGGGCTCCCCACTACCTGTCCCAGGCCAGTGTGGGCCAGCGCCCAGGGCTGACTCACCTTCACCAGCTCAAAGTGGTAGGGGTGGAAGACACGCAAGTACTTGATGGGGATTTGATAGAACAGCAGCTCCTCTTTTTTGTTGTTGTCCACCACCTTAAGGATCACATCTGGAGAGAGAAAAATGGAGCACAGAGTTAGGGTCAGGCTTAGCTGACCACTGTCCCTCCCTCTGAGGTGAGAGACATTGCTGAGAGTAGGGGAGCAGGGGCCACACTGAGGAATCTACATGCAGGCACACATGTGGGACACACACAGGCACACTTCACAAGCACTGCCTGAGCCCCTGCACAGGATAAGGCTCTATGCTAAATGCTGCTAAACCCAAAGATGCCATTCTCATTTAGCTGGTCTAGAAGCTCCCAGCTCAGGGATGGACACATGCAGAACTGAGCTCAGCCCCCACGGCAGAGATATACATGTGCACGCTCAGAGCCACACAAGGAAGCAAGAATAGTGCCCCTTTCCAGGAATAAGGCTCCTTCCCTTGGTCACAAACACTCTCACCTGTTCCCCAGGCAGGGATTATCTCTCACATTTTGCAAAGAGATCTACTCAAGAAATCTTCAATACAACTCTCAGTAAAAGTCTACTCCAACTACATGAAAACTAAACACTAAGAATGATGCACTATTTAGAAAACTCGCTCTAAAGATGCTATATTTTGCCATAAAAATGCATAAACTTCGGATGAAATCCAAGGAGAATACCAATGACCTGAAAATAGTCATGGCAGTACTACTTAGCGAGCACCTGCTGTGTGCCAGGCATGGGGATGGGTGCTCCTGAGCCTAGTCCAACAAATACTCACCCTTAAGTAGGAAGGAATCACCATCTCTGTTTTTTAAATGTGGTCACTGGATCTCAGAGAGGTTGTATAACTGATCAACATCACACAGCTAGTAAAAGGCTGATGGGAGAGGCTGAGTATGGTGACTCTTGAGACATTTTCTATTCTGGAGGTCTATGATTTGAAGAGGAAAAGAAGCTGTGGAGAGAGGAAAGGAGTAGAAGGGTGGATGAAGGAGTGAGAAGGATTGAGGGGGATGGCGGAGGAAAGGAGGTAAAAGAGAGGCCTAGAGAATAATGGGAGAGAGGATTGAGGTGGACAAGTGTACTCTTCTTGTGTAGCCCTCTGGGCCTCTGCCTCTCTTCCCTGAGACAATGACATTTCAGAACCAGGTACGGCTGCCTGCTCTGTGGGCTAGGCAGGCTGGAAGCTCAGTGCTGCTGGCCACTTGGAGCTGGGTGAGTCCTTTGGATTAGGGGGTGGAGGTGGAAGCTGAGGGCTTTACTGATTACTTTTACGCTCTTTCTTCTCCCCAAAGCAACCCAGGACACATAGAGTGGGAAAGACACTTGCCACGTTCCCTCAGAGCTAGCCATATGGGATTCACACTGGAAGGGAAGGGGGCAACTGAGCACCAGAAGGGTTTGAGGTTGCCTTGAAGAAACTAGAGTAGGAGAAACTAAGATGGCGGCATAGATAAACACCAGGAAATTGCTGCCTCCCACAACAATTGAAAAATACATCAAAAAGACAAAACGGACATCATCCAGAACTACAGGAAGGCTGGCTGAGTGTAAATTCTACAACTAGAAGGAAAGAAAAGCACACTGAGAGCCAGAGGAGCTGCGGAAGTAAAGTGCAGAGGTACGGGGGCTCGTGCGCGTGGAAAGGGGCTGGCACCTGAGGACGCGGCTGTCTTTTTGAATCAGGAGGGAGTCACAAGCTCCTGACTGCTCTGAACTCTGGTTCCGGGAAGTCTCTGGGGACCCAGGACTCATACGGGGAGAAACTGGACTGTCTGGCAGTGGGCGAACTTGAGGGCGGCTTTCCCTCAGAGGTGCTTGCAGCAATTACCGGGACACTGAGACACGCGACTCCTTGGGGCAGGGCTGAGGATTTGCCATAGCTGCTTGCTCCGCCCTTTGATTCCTTGAGACCCCGCCCCACCCAGGCTGAGGCAGAGGCTTTTGCATATGAATGCCCCGGCCCTTTGCAACCTGATAATTACCTAACTGCAGCAGGGCCAGACAGACCCAGAACTTCCAAGAGAAGGCCCAAGGCCCCACAGCGGCTTGCATTGCTTCACAGCTGAGTCTCATCAGGGCACCTCCAAACTCCAAAAAAGGAAGGGGAATCTGCAGTTCTCTTCATAGCTCCTGCTGTGTAACCTCAGGCAGAGGCTAAATTAGCACCTCCTTAGATCCAAGAGCCACTGTACCAGTGGTCAGAGGGGGACCATCCAGATCACAACTCCTCAGATCCATAAAGGACACACTCAGGGTGCAGTCTCAGTGAGCACCAAAGCCCCACTGAAGCAAGTCTTGCCCCAGAAGGGTGTCTCCAGCACAGAAGTTCTCCCACTGCAGACACAGCTGATTCTCACTGCCAATTGGCCTGGAGGTCAATTCCTCCCAGTGATCTTACAACAACCAAGGCATAACTACAACAAGACTGTGCACAAAGCCCACAAGGGGGTGCACCAAGAGTGTCCACCTCAGGTAACTGGGGAGGCTGAGCCACTGGGCCCTACAGGACACCTAGCACACAAAGCCACTCTATCAACTCAGGGAAGCAGCCAAAATGCGGAGACAAAGAAACAGGTCACAAATGGTAGAAATGGAGGAAAGCAAACGACTGGACATAGAGTTCAAGGCCACGTTTATAAGGTTTTTCAAGAATTTTATGGAAACCACCGATAAATTTAGTGAGTCCCTCAATAAGTATAGTGAGACCCTGGAGGACATGAAAAAGGACCAACTAGAAATTAAGCATACACTGACTGAAATAAAGAATAATTTACAGAGATCCAACAGCAGACAAGAGGATCCCAAGAATCAAGTCAAAGATTTGAAATACAAAGAAACAAAAAATACCCAACCAAAAAAGAAAAAAGAAAAGAGATTCCAAAAATATGAAGATAGTGTAAGGAACCTCTGGGACAACGTCAGACGTACCAACATCAGAATTATAGGGGTACCAGAAGAAGAGAGAGGGCAAGATATTGAAAACCTATTTGAAGAAATAATGACAGAAAACTTCCCCTACCTGGTGAAAGAAATAGACTTACAAGTCCGGGAAGCGCAGAGAACCCCAAACAAAAGGAATCCAAAGAGGACCACACCAAGACACATCATCATTAAAATGCCAAGAGCAAAAGACAAAGAGAGAATCTTAAAAGCAGCAAGAGAAAGACAGTCAGTTACCTACAAGGGAGTACCCATATGACTGTCAGCTGATTTCTCAACAGAAACCATGCAGGGCAGAAGAGAGTGGCAAGAAATATTCAAAGTGATGAATAGCAAGAACCTGCAACCAAGATTACTTTATCCAGCAAAGCTATCATTCAGAATAGAAGGTCAGATAAAGAGCTTCACAGATAAGAAAAAGCTAAAGGAGTTCATCACCACCAAACCAGCATTATATGAAATGCTGAAAGGTATTCTTTAAGAAGAGGAAGAAGAAAAAGGAACTCTTACCATTTGCCACAGCATGGATGGAACTGGAGAGCAGATAAATACCACATGATCTCACTCATTTGTGGAATATAATGAACAACATAAACTGATGAACAAGGACTGATCCAGAGACGGAGAGGCATTGATTGGTCTGTCGGGCCTTGGAGGGAAGGTAGGGGAGGGTGGGGGTAAGGGGGAAAGATCAACCAAAGGACTTACATGCAAGCATATAAGCCTAACCAATGGACACGGACAATGGGGGGGTGAGGGCATGAGCGGGGGGGTGGGGTGGGTAGAGGGTAACGTGGGGACAAGGACACATATGTAATATCTTAATCAATAAAAAATATATTAAAAAAAAAAGAAACTAGAGTAAAACAGGGAGTTGAAGTCAGCAAATCTGGGCCCTAGTTACCAACAGACAAACTTGCTCTGTGACATTTAGCCAGTCACTTAACCTCTCTGAGCTTCATGTTCCTGCTCTGCAAAATGTTAAAACTTTAAAAAGAAAAAACTCTGTGCCTCTCCTAATCTTGTTATAGGGAGCGGAATGTGTTTTTCAAGCTATAAAATTCTAAGCAAGTGCTCCTCATAGCTGTCACTGCTTTCCTTCTCGTTAACCATCTGTAGCGCTCCACACGCTCACCCAGCCTGAGCAGACTGAGAAGACTCAGCTGGGGGATTGCAGTGTTCCAAGCCAAAGCTACAACAGTAGCTGTGGAGGCTGCAGCCCCGCATGGCCATTACCCATGGGCTCTGAGCCCCCAAATACAGTTGGAATTTTCTGAGGTCAAACAAGGGGTGAGTGCCCTACCTTTCCCCCCAACCCCAATCTCTGTGTGGGCAGCCAGCAGATGAGCTGGGATTGGGGTGAATGGACAGCCATACCTCCCTGTTCCTGTCCCTGTGCTACAAACATGCTTCATCAGCTTCTTCTCTGGGCACTGTGCCCCTCAGCCTCCCACTGTCCTTTGCGAGGCCAGCAAGCTATTTCTACTGCCAGCCTGCTTTGCCCTGACACAGGGTCTGAAACCCCCCCCTTTGCTTTTCATTAACACATCACTGAGTTACCTCCTGCCCTTCCCCCACCTCTTGGCTGGTCCTCCATCTCCCCAACCCTCCCACTGTAGACATCACCACAGCAACCATTTCCAACAAGCATCCAGCTACTTCAATCTGAAAAGAGGTGTCTGTCAATATTCCCTGCCTGCCGGGGCAGGGTCCCCACCTCCTGTCCCTCCTACAGTGAACCCTGCTTCCCTCTCTGCTACACAGATAGGCTTGAGGCCACTCATCACATCCTTTCTTGTGTTACCCCAGCTGTGTAGAACCCAGGGCGGGATCCCAGTCCAGATTCACTTGCCACAGTCACATAGATGCAGGCACACACACACACACACACACACACACACACACACACACACACGCACATGCTGCACACACAGACATGCATGCCTACAGGCACAGTCACAAGCACATTTTTGAACACACACAGTGTTCACACATACACATGAACCAGCATGCAGACATGCACAAAGACAGGTACACACCTGCATTTGTACGAAGTCCTAGGTCAATTTTTTCCTCCTTTCACATTTTCTCATATCATCCCAACAGCCCCACCGATCCCTTTATGGTGGGAAAAGTCCTCTGGCTTGACCCAAGACTAGCCTCTTTCCCTTTGATTTATGTCCCTCTTCAATCTTTTTCTCTCTCCCCATTCACTGTCTTCACAGGGGCTTTCTGCGCTTTGTGGGGTGTGGTGAGGGTGCAAGGAGGAAGGAAAGCCTGTCACCTGAGAGAAGGCCCACCTAAGGGGTGGGAGCCTGAAGTTCTTCTGACCAGATAACACCAGAGAGCAGAGCTCCCACCTGCTCAGGCCCCAGTGGAGAAAGCACAAGTGTGCACACGCATGCGTGCTCACGTGCCTTAAAGTGCCTGCAGTGTTCCCATTTGTCAGGACAGGGGGACTGGAAAGGCTTCTGGGGGGAGGAGTGAGGATTATCGGGCCATTTCTGAGAGCAGACCGCCCCTGGGAAGCACAGGAACACTGCTGTGGACAGCGCTGGGCAGGACCAGGCAGGGTAGGAAGCCGTGTAGGAAAACAGCTAAAACCCTGGACCTACAGTGAGCACCTGGATGCTGAGTCCCTCAGCCCTCCACTCACTGGTTACTTGAGCTTGAGCCAGTTGCTTAAGTCCCCGGAACCTCAGTGTGCCCATCTAGGCAGTGGGGGCAGCATGGTTCCTCTTTGGTGCGACTCCTCTGAGCGAGACTTGGGGTGTGCCAGGAAGCTGTGATGTGCTGTGTCAGTGGGCAATGCAGCAATAACAACCGTGGAAATAACAACAATGGTCATAAAGAAGATAAGCTTCCATCATCTAGAAAATTAATTTATGTAGGACAACTCATTTTTCCAGCAGGCTAGGTAGATGAGGAATGACAGTATTATGATTTTTTTCTTTAAAGTGCTTTTAACTGAACCCAAGGAGGCATTCAGGTGGCTTCCAGCTGAGTTGAGAGGGAGCCTACTACCCCCTCCCACACACACCAGGCCCCCCCAGCCCCCGTCTCACCTTCTTGCACCACATCCTCAGCTTGGATCTCCACTGTGACTGTGTCACCCCAGATGGGGGCTTTGGTAGGCTCTGAGGTCACAGATGTGACTGCCTTGGAGTCCTGGTTCTTTGCTTCCTCAGACGTGGTTTTCCTGGGAGGGGAGGGGCAGGCTGAGTCAGAGGGAGGGCTTCCTGCTTGCTCCTCACCCCTCCTGACTCCACAGTCCATAAATCTGAGCAAGGAGTGGACAGAGCAGGGAGATCTCTCTCCCAGGCAGATACTCATGTCACCTCAGGCCCAGGGGGAGCCAGGTTTGTCTTCTGCTGCTCTGCCTGCTCGGGTGACCACACTGTCTCACTGGCCACCTCTGAGGCTTTCACATGGACGCAGGCACCAGAGCTCAGGGTGGGGTGGGAGTCGGGGAGACACCTTGCCTGCCTGTCTTCCTGCCTCTGCCAGTGCAGGACTTCCCAGCAGGCACTTGTGTACACAGACTCTCGTTATCGTCTTGACATCTTCTCTAGGTTGTGTGGTGGGAGGAGGCCTCTGGGCAGGGTGGCTGCGTGGTACTGCCTGGCTGCCCTTCACTTCCCTAAGCTTCTAGCCCAGCTCCCCCAGCTCTGAAACCTTCCAATGAGCACACGCAGGCCTTCTGCAGCATGCACTGTGTGCTGTGCCCCGGGCTGGGCACCTGGAGCTGGGCATGGGGCAGGGTGGGGTGAAGAGTTTCTGGCCCTCAAGCACTCACAGGTGGTGCAGTGCCAAGCTGTCCAAGGTGGGCTGGGGCTTGGGCCTCTGCATCCAGTGCATCTCACAGGTCTCCGGGATGAGTCCCTGAGATCCAGAGCCATCAAACAGCTCAGCGAGAGAGTTAATACTTGTTCTGCTGAGGAGGTTTTTATGTCGGAGCTGTAATGGTGCAGCAGTCACAGGTAAGGGGTCATTTGGAGAGTCTGTGGCAGGGGGGGGGCCTTACCACACACTTGGGTGCATAAACAGCACCCTGGGGCGGAGAGCAGAGATGGTGTCCTCACCAGTCTTGGCCCCACTCCCAGAAGTTCCCCAAGGGAGTGAGGGGCGTGGGAGTCCATCTGCCCAGGTGTTAGCAGCACCAGCCTGTGGGCCGTCCCAGCCCAGCTTGTTCCTTTCCTCCAGAAAGCACGCTGCCCCGGCCCTCACTGCTCCCTCCATCCTCTGGACTGAGCGACACAGTAGCCTGACTCCTTGCTCTCTCCATGTCACAACCCTACTCCTATGGGTGACCAATCTTGTGGGAGCCCCATCTCCAAGCTCCCCTTCTGCTTTGACTGAGGGGCTGTATGAGTCCAAAACAGGGTTCCTGATTCAGACCATCTGGGTTCCAAATCCCAGCTTAATACCCTACTAGTTGGGTGACTTTGGGCAAGGTATGTAACCTTGCTGTGTCTTCCTTCCTTCATGTGAATGGGGATGATAAATGCAGGGTTGTTGTGGGCATGAAGTGAAATATTATGTGTAAAGCGCCTGCCACATTGTTAAATACCATAAAGTGTTAATAAAAATAATTTTAATTGTCTCTGGCCTGATGTCTCCCCATTGTCTACAAGCGAGGGTCTTTGGCTGAAGTCCTAGAAAGAGTACAAGCTTTTAGCCACACAGAGTTGGGTTTTGAGCCCACGCTCTCTGAGTTGTGCTGCCCTTAAGGGTACTTGGAAGGGCTGGGGAGAAAGTGTGACGCTCCTGTACACAGAAGGCCCAGGGCCTGATGGTCCCTCATTTGCCGTCTAAACAACCTAGGTGTTTCTCAACGGGGACCTGACTGAGGGCCACATGGAGGGGAGTGAGGGAGCGCTGATGGAGGGCTGAGGGGAGCAGGGCTGGGTCTCCCAGAGACCTGGAGCCTTCCTCAGACTCAGGGCTCACCCTGCCAAGGGGGCTGTCGGGCTTGAGAAGAGAAGGCATCACGGCTGGAGGCCCTGAAGCTCAGCCTGCCCCACCCCCGGCACCTCCCTCAGGCAGAGCAGAGGCTCTATGGCCTCTGCTGACTGAAGGGTGCAGCCATAACCCTCCTGCTGCCACTCTGTGCTCCGCTTCTCTCCCCCCGACAGCTGTCCTCAAAGTCAGAGGCCTCGGACTCAAAGCAGCCTCTTACCCACTCTTGTCCGCCTGCTCTGTGAATTGCCTGCAGGATGCTCGCCTCCACTCTTCCGTGGAAGCACTAAGGGAGGGGGTATCCCAGGAAGTCAGCCCTTCTACACCCTAAACACTACTCAAAGCCTCAAAGCTCCTGCACCATGCACAGCTTTTTTGTATCCCCTGGGGCCTCCCAGTGTACTAAGAAGACAGAACCAAGGGTGAGTGAAGGCCTTAAGTCACAAGCAGTGCAGTGACAGATTCAGGTTGGAACTCATGACCATATTGTCAGCCTGTCTTTCACCCTCCTGTTAGCTTTGGCCTCTTGTCCCCCTTCCCTTCTCTACATTAGCTCCTGTGTGTCTGGCAGGAGGAACACCAGGTGGAAAGACAGGAAGGACCGTGAGCAAGGCCAAGGGAGCTGACTTTGGTGCTGACTTCACTCAGGTATAGAAAGAGTTAAGCAAGCGGCTCTCCTCCCTTCCCTCAGACACACACCAGAGAGGTGGGTCAGGGCTAGGTGAGTGGAGATGAAATAACTCTGGAGGGGTGAGGCCCCAGGGGAAGGAGAGAGCTTTTAGCAAGTGGAGGGAGGCTGTCAGGATAATGGCTTTTCCTGGCACAGCTGACTCCTCCAGGTCTTGATGTTATTCTAGAAACTGAAGAGCTAGAGGGGCCGCTGATTCCACACAGAAGTAGAGAAGGGGACCAACTCATTCCCTGCTCCCAGCCCCTATTCTGTGCCTACAGCTGGGCACATGGAAGGCCAAGTTCTAGGACCTTCAGGCCCCTGAGGGAACTAGGTCTCCAGTTCAGTCTCAGAGCCCAGGGGCCTGCCTCTCCAGCACCTGCTTCCACACAGCATCTGCAAGATGATGCCCTCCCTCTCTGTCCCTAGAGCTCTGGCCTGGCCTCTAGCTGGGCCTGGGGGAGCTGCTGTTGGCCGTGCCACTGTCCTGGCGCTCACTTAACCCAGCCATGGTGGGGAGGGTTCAGAGGCACAGTGCAGCAGTCCTGGGTCCCAAGCTGCTGGGAAATGTAAGCCCCCGCACCTGGCTGGGTGCTGGAGGGGTATGTATGTGTCTGACAAACTCTAGCCAGGTGGCCCTGTGGGGGCCAGGCCCAAGCCCAGCTGTCAGTGGGAGGGAAGACGAAGGACTTTGCTGTACTTCTGTGAGGTCATAACTAAGGCAAATGTGTGGTCTGGCTCCCAGGAGCTGCTGCTGTGAGCAGAGGTCAGCGGTGGAAAAGTACAGGACAATGATAGATGGTGCACAGGCTCCGGAGCCACCCTCACTCTCCACTGACCTCTGACCACCCTCCAAGGCACACACCTCAAGGATGGAACCTGTGTGCCACTGTCCCTGCCTACACACACACACACACACACACACACACACACACACACACACACACGCTGCCCCAGAGAGGTTTGTGTGCCACAATGTACCAGATCTCTGACCCTATCCCCATCTGCCAGCCCTCGAGCTGCCTCCCAGGTCTCTAAGGTTACTTCCAGCACCTGCCCAGCCTGTCCTCTTGGTCTTCCACACGCCTCAAAGCCTCAGAGCATGAACAACTGTCAAAGTCTGGCCTCTTCCCGGGAAGGGTTTTGGAAACCCAGGATGCAGGCCACCTGGCTTTTCCTAACTGCCAATCCCAGACACCAAGCTTGGGTCTGTTCTGGCTGCTGGGTTCCTGGCTGGGCAGACCCCTGATTCTTGAAAGACCAGAAGGATGCTCCTAGGGAAGGAGATAGTTAGGCAGACTGAGAAGGATGCATGCCAGGCAGAGCCTTTAGATGGATGGTGGTAAAATGAGAGGTCTTGTGACCTTTTGACCTAGTCCACCATAGCCCTGTTGCTTGCTCACCTGGGGAACTTGGAGGTGGGGATTCAGGTTCAGATTAATATTGCTCCAGCCCTGGTTGGGTGGCTCAGTTGATTGAGCATCATACTGTGCACCACAAGGTCACTAGTTTGATTCATGGTCAGGGCACATGCCTGGGGTTGCAGGTTCAATCCCCTGTCAGGGTATGAGGCAACTGATAGATGTTTCTCTTACACATCAATGTCTCTCTCTCTCTCTCTCTCTCTCTCTCTCTCTCTCTCCTGTCCCCTGTTTCTAAAAAGATCAATAAAAAGATTTTTAAAAAAGATTGCTCCAAGCCATGACCTGTATGTCATGATTAGGCCTCATTCTGCCCTAAGAAGGCAGGGTAATTCCCCTCTACCTATACCCTTCATGCTGGCCTCTGAGTCAGGAAGGCCAGCCTCCTCTATCCTCCAGGCCAAGAAGCAGCCAGACTCCCAGGCCACAGGCCTACCTCGATCCCTGGAAGGCACAGAAAAAAACCAATCCCTGCTCCTTAACCCAATAGGGGCAGGATGTGAGAGTTGTCCTGGGCAGGAACGGTCATCTAAGCAGGGTGGGCTAAGGCTGGATTCTTGTGTTTCTGACTCTTCATCTGCTGGACCTGGAAGGGAATGTTTCCTGGAAGAGGCAGGGCTTGAATAGATGAAGAGGAGGGGGCATGAGCTGGCTCATGGGAAGGTCTAGGGCCTGGGGAGGGGCTGGCTGGCTGATCCAGGTCTGTGGGTTGGGAGCAAGGGGTGAGGTAGTCAGAGAGAAAAGCAAAGCTTGTGGTCCTCTCTGACCTGTTCTCTCTCTCTCCAGCCCCCTTCTCTCCATGCGCAGGTGTAGTGCTCTCTAGCTTTGGCCAAGCTCCCCTGGGATTGCTGGGCAAGAAGATGTGGCCAGAGGCTCCTCAAAGCAGGAGTGGAGATGGAGGCAGGGAGTGTCTGGTCTCCCAATTCACCAGACAATAGCCCATCAACAACACTCACACTCCATGCCTGCCCCTCCCCCAGACCCTAATGCAGTTGGTCTTTGTAGGTTTTGAGTTCTTGGGAAGCTGCTCAAAGGAAAAGAAGGGGTGCCTCTCAGACACATATAGAGGACACATAGCTATGGAGAAGTCACTGGCCCCTGAGAGAAGAGGGAGCAGCGAAGCTGGATGTGGAGGTTGCGTCTGAGTGGGAGGAGGCGGTGATGAGGAGAGGCCTAGAGATCCTAACTGAGCTGAAGCAAGTGGTCTGCACGTAAAAACTGGCCAGTTTTACACAGCCACCTGGGTTTCAGGTTTATCTTTTAAATTTGAGAGAGCTGCCTGCATTCTTCCAAGGCAGAAATCAGCGGGGGTGACTCGGGCTGCTTTTCGAAATAACCTGTGTGCTCTCCAGTTCGCCACAGTTGCTTCCACTCTCTATTGCATCACACACCTGGCTGACTGGAGCCCTGAAGGCACTGACTTTGCCTTCCCAGGCACCATTCCTCTGTGTGTGTAAGGACCACAGATGACAGAAATGGGGAGAGCACAAGCAGGAGGAACTATATTGGAGCCCAAACACCAAATTCCTGCCCAGTGACCTTCCTCACTTTTCAATAGATGCTGGACCATCTAACATCTGACCTTGAAGCCTATGGGGCCAGACAAGGGCAGAGAGAAGCCAGACAAAGCCTGGAGGGAGGATCAAGCCTCCTGGCTACTCATGGTGTCCTGGGAGTCAGGAGGAGCCCTGCCAGCAGCTATGTCCATGCTCAGAAACAGCCTGGGCAGAATGCCATGAGGACACCAGGAAGGCCCCCTGGCCTGCCTCCCTGCCTGAGATCTCCCCACAAGTACTTACTTCTCTTGGTAAGCACTGCTCTCTTGGACTGCTCCTTCAGGATCCTGGCACTTCCCAGGGAGAGCTCATGCCTTTTGGGTCTGAGTGAGTGTTTCTGGCATGAGAAGATCTCAGGGGCTTGGGCAGTGATGATAGGGGGAGAACTGGAAAGAATTCTTATGGCTTCAGTCTGGCTGGGGGTGTCGCAGGCCAACCTTTCCTTAACCACTGATGCCAGCTGTGTTTATAGTTCTGGGATACAGGAATGTTCTCACTGAACAAAAATTCTGAAGCTCTGAGTGTAGAGGGACTGACATTACGGGAAAGTCAGACCCACTGCCAGCTCGGGAACCTGAAGGGGGAATAAGACCCCAGATTCCCAGGCCCTGTGCTGGGCCTTCTCCTTCGCCATGTGCTTCTTCCGACAGGCATCCTGCTGGGAGAGGGAAAGAGCCTGGGACTCTGCCAGAGCAAGTGGCCAGTGGCTAGATGGTCATCTTCATGTGCTCCACTCCCACTGGCAGCCATGTGGCCTCAAGTCCATTCATTGCCTGGGGCCTTGGCCTCCTTGGCTATCACATGGAGCCAAGGCAACCTGCCTCCCAGGGCTATGGCATTAGAGCCAGCGTGTGGAGAACCAGGCTCTGAGTGAGTGCAGCCATGATCACTGCCACTGTCATGATGAATAATGATTAATTTCTTTTGCTGAGCCCAACTCTCTGGCTGCTGAGATAAGTCTGTGAATCATGCCAGGCCTCCATCCACTCCACCCAAATCCCTGTCCTCTGAGGCCCTTTGGCTAAGGCCCATGGCCAGACAGGGGAAAGTGTGAGCAATCCAGATCCTGCGGGGGGGGGGGGGGGGGGCCGTTCTCAGATTTCTCTGGAAATCTGGCTTAGGACCCTGATGCAACAGTCCCCTTCTAAGTGGGCAACTGCTGCATAAGGATCAAGGCAGGGATGAGGTGGAAAGAACTTTTGGATCCTGGAATCCTGGATCCTGGCTTGGTTACCTACTAGTTCTGTGACTTTGGGCAAGTCACAGAAATGCTCTGAGCCTTAGTAACCTCATCTGTAAAGGAGATAGTATTTCACCTAGCTCACAGGACTAAGCAATAATTAAATGATGCAAAACACACACAGACACACTGAGCATGTTTGCCAGGTATATCGTAGGCACTAGATCAGGGGTGGGCAAACTTTTTGACTCGAGGGCCACAATGGGTTCTTAAACTGGACTGGAGGGAGGGCCGGAACAAAAGCATGGATGGAGTGTTTGTGTGAACTAATATAAATTCAAAGTAAACATCATTACATAAAAGGGTACGGTCTTTTTTTTCAATAGTTTTATTCACTTCAAATGGGCCGAATCCGGCCCGCAGGCCGTAGTTTGCCCACGGCTGCACTAGATAAATATAACCCTTTTTAACCTTCCTCCTTCCTCTCTTACCAGGACCTTAGGCAATTGTTCTACACTCAACACCTTCTTCAGTTAGTCACCAGGGTGTGATCAAGGTCAGTCTCAGTCTGGGACCAGGGTCAGGGCTCTCAGGCTCATCCACGAAAACCAATGATCCTTTGAGTATGACTAACTGGCCCTGATCTGTGCCCTGCCCCTCCCACCCGGGCAGTTGCCAAGCATGCCCCATGTGACAGAGGGAGCAGCTCTTCTCATCTCAGTACTGGCTCTGTCCCTGCTCATTTGCTCTGGGCAGTTGGCAGTCAGAGAAGTAGCTACCAACTGTCAACTCAGCCATCCAACCTTCGGCCAATGGTCAGAATCCCAGAGGCTGGCCCCTTTCCCACACCCTGACCTCCTAGGCACCCCACCTGTCAAGGTCACTGCCTTCCTGGCCCCTGCTGTGTTCTGACTGGCAGGTCTCTCTGTGCCAGGATGGGAGGCAGGTTCTCGGCAATGCTCAGGAACCAGGAGCTTGGGCCAGGCCCAGACCAGTTAAGGGAGACCCCAGGCCTGAGCACTGACCCAGCAGACCCGGGTGTGGAATTTGTCTTGGATAGTAGAGTTGTGACTCCTATTCCCAAGAAACTAAGGCTCTTTCCCAGGCCAGAGCACAGCCTGAAGCAGCATGGAGGCCAGCCCTCACATCCTGACCATGGCAAGATTGAAACTCAGAGCAGGGACTAGCCTGAGTTTCACATGGAGTCAGGGGCAGTGGGCCAGACTCTGGGTTTTCCTGATCCCTTTCTGATTTTTCTTCTTTGCCCTGAGGCTTTTTTCTGCTAGGTCTTACATGCCCCGGTGATGCTTCCAAGGATACCCCTCACCTCCAGGATACCCCTCCCCTCCAGGATACCCCTCCCCTCCAGGATACCCCTCACCTCCAGGATACCCCTCCCCTCCAGGATACCCCTCCCCTCCAGGATACCCCTCACCTCCAGGATACCCCTCCCCTCCAGGATACCCCTCACCTCCAGGATACCCCTCCCCTCCAGGATACCCCTCACCTCCAGGATACCCCTCCCCTCCAGGATACCCCTCACCTCCAGGATACCCCTCCCCTCCAGGATACCCCTCACCCCCAGGATACCCCTCCCCTCCAGGATACCCCTCCCCTCCAGGATACCCCTCACCCCCAGGATACCCCTCACCCCCAGGATACCCCTCCCCTCCAGGATACCCCTCACCCCCAGGATACCCCTCCCCTCCAGGATACCCCTCACCCCCAGAATACCCCTCACCCCCAGGATACCCCTCACCCCCAGGATACCCCTCACCTCCGCGTCACTCTTTACCATCAGCATCTCCCCATTTGGCTCTGCCATCTCCACATTCCTTTGAAGCAGGCTCCCAGGTGAGGTATACAGGACTGAGAGGTGAAATAACTTCCCAAAGTCACAGAGAAAGCTAGAAATGGGGCCAGATTCACTCATTCACTTGCTTACTCATTCATTCAATATTTGTTGACAGCTTCCTATGTTCCAGATACTGTGTTGAATAGTAGGGATTGGATGGTGAACAAAACAGACCTGGTGGTTGCTTATGGAACTAGTGGGGCACAATGTGGGAGGCACTGAGGAAGAGTAAGCCAATAATCACATAAAAGCACACAAAACACGAAACTATAATAAGTGGGGAGGATTTAGCCTGGCCTGGGAAGTTTGGGAGGGCTTTCTTGAGGAGATGACGACTAAGCTGAGATCCAATGAGGGGAAGAGGGAAAGGAAGAATGTTCTGAGGGAGGGAGTATGCAAAGGCCTGGAGTGGGAGGAAACAGTGTCTGCTCAGAGAACAGAGAGATGTCTGGAGTGGCTGGAGTAGAGAGTGTGTGTGTGTGTGTGGGCGGGGGGGGGGGGGGGGAGGTCATATTAAGGGGCCAGCAAAGACACATGCATGCTGGGCCTAGAATCCTCTTTATTCTGGGAGCAATGAGAAGTCATTGGAGGGTTCGAAGAATGAGTTCCTTCAGTCGTGTGGTCCCATGGTATCCAATAGCAACCTGCCTTTGAAGGGGGTTTGAAGAGGGGCAAGTACCAAGAGCAGAAGAATAATCTAGCAGCCTAAGGTGGTGGAGCTGATGGAGAGAAGCAGCAAAGTCAAGGTAGGAGAGAAATGACACCGCTGGGTGATGGATTGGATGGGGTGAGAGAATGTGATTTGATACCAGGGTGAGGATGAGATCATGTGGAGAGTATAGAGAAAGAAGAGCAAGTGAGGGTTGAACCCTGGGGCAGGTCAACATTTAGTGCCAGGAAGAAGAGATAAAGGGGTGGTGCACAGAGAGGAAAATATGAGAGGGGGCATTTTGGAAACCAGGAAAATAAAGGGCTTCAAGTAGAATTAGTGGTCATGAGGGGCTAATGCCCCAGAGAGATCACAAAAGATAAGATGACTGTTGGATATAGGGTTAGGCATGACGGTCACTGGTGACTTTAGAGAAAGCTGTTTCAGTGGAGAAGTAGGGTCAGATTGGAAGCAGGCCAATGGCTCAGATGGAAAGAGGCAGAACCTCAAGATGAGCCAAGTGGACCTATTGGCCTGGAAGATGCATCTTATTACTAGACTAGAGGCCTGGTGCACAAATTCGTGCATGGGTAGGGTCCCTCGGGGTGGCTGTGGGGATCGGACCCCAGCTTGTGCCCCCAGGCTTGCAGCCCCAGCTTGTGCCCCCAGCCTCACAGCCCTGCAGCCCTGCCTGGCACCCCACCATGGCCTGGCGCTGCCCCCTCACCTGCTCCACCATCCCACCTGCGGGGTAATCAATCGGGGTGGGAGGGGGGCCACCTGGCTCCCTCAGTGCCTGGGAGCTGGGTGGCTCCCCCCCCACTGGTCACCATCTGCAGGGTGATTGGCAGGGCAATTGGGGCCCCCACTTGCACTCGCCTTAGCTTGGTGCCGCCTGCTCACCTGCTCCACCATCCTGCCACAGTCCTGCTCTTGGGGGCCCATTGGGGCTGGCAGCTCCTCCACTGCCATCCACTGCCAGCACTGCGTTGTGGATGCCCGTCATGTTCTGCACCGCCCCCTGGTGATCAGCGCATGTCATAGCGAGTGGCGAGGGGACAATTTGCATATTAGGCTTTTATTATATAGGACTAGAGGCCTGGTGCATGAAATTCATGCACTGGGGGGTGGGGGGGAGTGTCCCTCAGCCCAGCCTGCACCCTCTCCAATCTGGGACCCCTTGGGGGATGTCTGACTGCAGTTTAGGCCCGATCCCAGCCTAAACAGGCAGTTGGACATCCCTCTCACAATCCAGGACTGCTGGCTCTCAACCACTTGCCTGCCTGCCTGCCTGATTGCCCCTAACCGCTTTTGCCTGCCAGATTGATCACCCCCTAACCACTCCCCTGCCAGCCTGATCAATGCCTAACTGCTCCCCTGCAGGCCCAATTGCCCCCAACTGCCCTCCCCTGCCAGCCTGGTCACCCCAAATTGCCCTCCCTTGCAGGCCTGGTACCCCCCCCCACTCCCCTCCCCTGCTGGCCTGGTTGCCCCTAACTATCCTCCCCTGCAGGCCTGGTCCCCCCCCAATTCCCCTCTCCTGCTGGCCTGGTCCCCCCAACTGCCCTCCCCTGCAGGCCTGGTCACCCCCAACTGCCCTCCCCTGCAGGTCTGGTCCCCTCCAACTGCCCTCCCCTGCAGGCCTGGTCACCCCCAACTGCCCTCCCCTGCAGGCCTGGTCACCCCCAACTGCCCTCCCCTGCAGGTCTGGTCCCCTCCAACTGCCCTCCCCTGCAGGCCTGGTTCCCCCCATCTGCCTTCCCTTGCAGGCCTGGTCTCTCCCAACTGCCCTCCCCTGCAGGCCTGGTCCCCCCCAACTGCCCTCCCCTGCGGGCCTAGACCCTGACAACTGCCCTCCCCTGCTGGCCTAGTCCCTGACAACTGCCCTCCCCTGCCAGCCATCTTGTGGTGGCCATCTTGTGACCACATGGGGGCGGCCAACTTGTGTGAGAGTGTGATGGTCAATTTGCATATTACCTCTTTATTAGATAGGATGGCTCAAGGCTGGAGCCTGCATAGTGGTAAAGAGGCCACATGCCAAACTAGGGAGGTTCCTTCTTAGGACCTGAACCCTCACCAACTCTCGTTTAGTGGGCTAATGAATGAGTAGCTTGGGCCCTGTGCTTCCCAACTCCACCCCCTATCACCATGGGCCTGCCTGCTGGGATGCAGCAAACCCAGAGCGGAGGGCAGAACTGGCAGACACAGGAATCCCGTGTCCCACCTCCAATCTGAGATGAGACAGGTGGGATGGCAGAGAGCGGAAACTAAGCCAGAAGACCAAGCTGAAGGCAGCAGAAAACACAGGCAACAGAAAGATAAGAAAAAATATTTTGAAAGAATATGAAATTATGTTTAATATATATTAATATAGTATTTACTATTAGTCAATATATAAAATATATGTAATATATATTTTAAGCATCAAAATACTCATCATGAGAAAAATAAAAACACTAGTGGACTAAGTAATGCTCATTGCAGGTATGCGTTGTATTGTTTGGAATCAGACATACGGGGATACCATGTTCTTTTCAGGGCTTAGGGCTTCTGGAGCTGGGGGCTCGAACTGAAGCCCTTTTCATGTCCCACCAGCTGGGCCTTCCTTCTCCGAAGCCCTCCCTTTGCTTCATTTGCATCTCATTAGCACCTTGGGCAGGCGTAGCCTAGCCGCCAGGAGGCCTGGAACGCTGCTCCCTGCCCCCTCCCTGGGTGCTGAAGGGTGCAGCGAGGCGCTCCTCCCGCCCCCACACCCCCCACCCGAGCTCCAGCCCAGCACAGCTCCAACTGAGCGTTCCCATGGCAACCGGGTGAAGGCGCAGGTCGTGATGCCTGTGGAGGAGCAGCGGCCGCCCAGCTTCCCCCCTCCCCCCCCGCCCCCTTCCCCCCCCGCCCCCTCCCCCCCCCCCCCCCGCCCCCTGCCGCCGGGCTGGATTGGTGATAGGCAGGGCCTCAATCTCCCTAGATGATGGGCGATAATTGGTTTATGGAAATAGCTGAGCAGAGACCGAAAGCTCGAAAGCTCCCCGCCAAGCCCTCTCTCTGCCACCTGTCCTTCCTCTCCACAGAAGTGGAGCTGGGGGAGGAGAGGGCCTGGGAGCTGGCAGGTGGGGATGGGGCTTTTGAGACAAGCAAGTGTTTCACCTGTTGGTCTCCAGCCCACCGTCATGCCTTCTTTCACTCTATGGGGTGCAGTAGTTGTTGTTATAGTGGCCTGGTGTTTGCTTTAGTTGCTCTTTGGCCTCTTAAGTCTGTGCTCAGGCTTATGCTAGGTGCATTGTCAGAGAAATGTTCCCTGTCCTGGGGAACCCTAGTTTGGGAAACAGAGGAGCAGCACTTTTTTACATAAAGTGCATCTGACTGGTTTGATACTGCTGTGGCCTCCAGAGAAGGGAGAGCTCTACTTTGGCAGCTGCCAGAGTTGAGGAGCCATCTTGAGCGAGGCTTTGAAGGTGGGATCTCAGCAGGTGTTGGGGAGAAGGCTGGGCAGGCACTCTCCAAAAGAAAATGTGCAGAAAAGCCAATAGGCAGGCACTGAATGATGCTGTTACTGGTGGAGGAGGGGAGGTGGAGGGAGGTATAGCAGGAGGCCCCGGTGGCTCTTAGTTTCTACAGAAGGAGCTAAGGCAGTGGTTCTCAACCTTCTGGCCCTTTAAATACAGTTCCTCATGTTGTGACCCAACCATAAAATTATTTTTGTTGCTACTTCATAACTGTAATGTTGCTACTGCTGTGAATCGTAATGTAAATATCTGATATGCAGGATGGTCTTAGGCGACCCCTGAGAACCGCTGGGCTAAGGGATGGCAAACATGGGGGCGGGGGCGGGGGAAGCAGGCAGAGTGCTTTATAATTAAGATTGAGCAGATGTCCAACATCCATATGGAAGGTTGGCTGGATGGAGACTCTGTAGCCCTTTGATGCCATTCTGAGAGAAGTGAGGTCCATGAGCTTGGCAGCGGACATGGCATGGCAGGCCTCGCTCGGATATCAAGCTATGAGAAGTGTGTACCCTGACTGCAGCTAGCTGGAGGGGATATGGCAGTGCATTAAACGACAAGAACTAGAGAAGTCCCCGTGATTGAAATGACCAGAGAGTAGGAGGGCCAAGGAGGAGGATGGTAGGATGGGGCAGCGAGAGTCTGGGAGAGGTAAGGCTCGGGACTTCTCCTTCCTTTGACCACCCTCACCCCTCCCTGAGCCTAGCCCAGGGCTCTGCATCCAGGGGCCTTGCCCCTTAGGTCAGGTGGTGTCCAAGCCCAGCCCAGTGAATTATGGGATCAAGGAGTGGCCTGCTCTTTCTTCCCTAGCCCTGGCAAGCACCTTCCATGCAGCAGGAAGATGCCAGGCCTCACATTTGCAGAGTCACCCAGCCCCTGTGTGATGCACACTTGGCGTTCCCTCTGGGTATCACAGTCCAAGCCCCAAACCTTTGGGTGCTCATATTCTAAATAACCACACTCTGGTTTCTGCTCCAGTGGACACCAGGCCCCGACCCACTCTCAGCAGCTACTTACACTACTACGTAGGGCCACGGCTCAGAGCCATCTTTGCAGGCAGGGAGGTTGGTGGCCCCATGGAGAGTGACCGTGATAGTCTCCTTATTAGAAGGAGACAGGTGGCTGGTGACAGATTCCACAGTCTGGGTGGTGTTTGGGAAGTCTTCTGGGCCCTCGGCGACCTGTGGAGAGAGCCAGGGCTGAGTGGCCTCTTCTTACTGCCTCCTGGTACTCTTGTCCTTTCATATCTCCTCTCCAAGTAGCCATTTCCCTCTATCACTCTCCTATCCAGTCTGTAACTATGGCTCCCAAAGGGGCAGTCGTCTTTGACCCCATTTTCTCCCTACCTCTGCCCCACAGCCCACATCTCTCCCAGTTTCCCTCCTGCCTCTCCCCAGGTCCTGGATCCATCATTTCTTGCAGAATGAGAGAGGCCACCCCACCTTTCAAGTCCAGTCCCACCTCTAAGCCCTGACTTCTGCAGGTACCTGCCTGTCATACTCCTCCTGCTTTTGAGGTCCTAGCAGTTGACCTTCTTCTGTCTCTCCTATAACCCCACCCAGTCCACCTCAGGTCCCCCTGTGCACTGCACTGTACAGTTTACAAAGCTTATCCATGGAGCCACCCAATGCCTTAATGAAGATGAATGATTTGTCTGTCCCAGATGCCTGGTCTATCTTAGCCCAGAGAACCCCGTGGACCAGGAAGGAGGAGAGAGGTGCCTACCCTCCTGTGGCCTCCTGGACTGGTTGCCCCAAGCAACTCATATGCAAGGGTTCAATAACTCAATAGTTTGTGGATTCATGGCCCAAATGATCATGGTGCTGAGAGCTGCTGAGAGGAGACAAAAGCCACAGATTGGGGCAGTCAGGGAAGGCAGCTGGAAGAAGCGGCCTTAAAGGGTTGGGGAATACGTGTGGGTGAAGCAGGGAGGACAAGAGGGAAAGCAGAACAGTGGAGCTGAGGCAGCTGAGTGGGAGGGGGCAGAGCATTCTGAGACCCAGGGCAGGCTCAGTGTGTCTCTGGAGGCTTCAGGGAGTCACAGGATGTGGCAGAGCCGGGCATTTATGGGTAAATAAGAGAGCATTTAAGAATCAAGTGAAACACTGGGGTGGAGAGGGTGTGGACATGGGGCTGATGTGACTTGGGTATCTGGGTCCTCTCCCTGCACTGAACCACTGACGCTCTCCCAGTGCCTGGAACTGACATTGACACAGTTGACCCAGATTAACCTGGCAGGAGGCCACCCCACCCTTCCTCTCTCTTGCTTATTGATTGGCACCAGCTGATGTGAGGGGCCTTCTGTCTGGGAGAGAGGAACAGTGGACCTCTTCAGGTTGGAGATGGGGCACTAGGGGGCCACTGGGAGCTGACCCTCTTATCTGGAAAACTCAGCTTATCAAAGCCTGCATTTCTGGGCAGCCTGGTAAGGTGGGGGAGTCTTCAGAAAGGGGGGGGGGTCTGTGGAGACCATTGAGAACAATGATCTATTACATAGAGGGGAGGCTGAGGGTCTGGTCCTGGGTGGGCTTTGTGCTGTAGCAGCCCCGGCAGGGTGGGTACTCTGGCTCTGTCCTGATACGTGTCAGGAGAGCTGGGTTTAAACCCCAAATCAGTCATTTCTGAGAGCCATTTTCCCCAACTTGACAATGAGGGCTGGAACCAGTCTGCCTGGAACCCACCCGGCTTCCTATGTGATGGCCCAAGTGCCCACACACTGTTTCCACCCTGAGCCTGGGGTCCCAGGTGCAGTGACTCCTGGTTTCTGGAAGCCTCTAGACTAGGGAACAGGAAGAGCTGTTACTGCATTCAGTTCTCACAACGGTGGTGTGGGGTGACCACATACATGAGCCCTGAGGTACTCCAATCTGTCAGCATGTCCTGCCAGCCCTACCTTCAAGCTATGTCTAGAATCGGACCCCTTCTCACGGTCTGCACTTCCAGCACTGAGGCCCAAAGCAATGGATTTCTGTATTTGATTCTTAATAGCTTTCTTGTTCCCCTCTGACTGTCTTCTGCCCTGCCCACCTCACAGAGCAGCCAGAATAAATCTTTACAGATTTCGAACCGACCACATCACTCCTCTGCTCAAATCCTGCAGCAGCTCCTCACTTCACTCGGGGCCTCACAGTACTGTAAGGACCTGGGGGCTCGGGCAGGGGAAACTGACCTCACCGCATCCCGAGGCCCTTGGCCACACTAGCCTCCTGGAGGTCTCTCGCACACACCCAGGTGACTCCTGCCTCACCGCCTTTTCCCTGGCCGTCCCTCCCAGGCATGCTCTTCCCTATATGCCCATCCCTTTGGCTTGCTCCCCTACTTCCTGCAGGTCTGACTTACTTATCCAAAAGGCCTTCCTGGTACAGGCTGGATCCTGGCCTAACACGATGCCTAATTAGGAGGTGAGAATCCCATCCCCAGCCCCCGAAGTGCCAGCCCTACCAAGAGATCTCGCCCCTTCTTCTGACTGAGGCAACTCCCACCTCAGGCCCCAGCAGGCCCCATCACTGTCTGAAGGGTTGTTGAGCTACCTCTCCTCCTCCCCACTATTCCTCTTCCAGGCCAGGATTGGAAGAGAGGGAGGGAGGTCAGCAGAAGGGACCCCTGCCGCATGGAGGGGAGAGGAGTGGGAACAGCCACAGAGCCACCATAGTCTGAGATGCTGCCTATCCAAGGTTCCACCCTCACTGCTACCCCATAGCTCCTCCCCCCCCCCCACACACACACACTCCCCAGCAGGTTTGCTGTTCTGGTTTGGTGGTGTAGAAGCAATATACTAGCTTGGGGGTCCAGAGACCTACATTTTAGCTTGGCTCTGCCCCCAGCTCTCTGCACCACCTCTCTGAGCCTTAATTTTCCCACCTGGTCAATGGGTAAATCTGGAATGGCTTGTAATGCAGTCTTCCCAGTAATTAGCCTAAGGTTCCTGCAATGAGGTCAGGAGAGCCAACTAATATCTCTCCCACTCCCAGATTCCTAAGAGCAGCCTATGACGGTGGTCCCAGCACCCTTGTTGCTGTGGGGGTACAGGGCCTGTCAAAAGTTCCCCATAGCCCCAGAAATGAGGGCCCAGCTGAATGGCAGTTGCCTAAGAGCTCTCACTGACTACCTGGCAACCCCAGAGCCCAGCCAGGCATTTTGCAGACCAGACCTTAAGTTGTGCCCCCTCCCTGTCCTCTCCTTCCTCTGCCTCTGCTGTGGGGAAGTAAAGCTTGCAGGGGTTTGGGAGAGAACTGCTTGTGCTTCACTCTGGGCATGAGGCCAACTACCAGGTGGTGCCTGGTGCTGAGGCCTGCGGGCACATGCCCACTGGGCAGTCTGAGCCCAGGGCCAGGGAGCCCTGAGGCCAGGTGGGAGGCCACGAAGGGTGCTGGTGGGCCAACCTTTCTGCCTTCCCTGCTTCAGGACCAATGTCCTCTCTCTACCCCCATCCTCCCTGGCATACACTGAAGAAATGATCAGGGAAAAGAAAGTGCACGTGCTGAGTTACGTGTCAGGGAGCAAAGTAAACTGGGTAATGATGAACTCTCTCTCAGTCTCAGGTCCCACAGACCCATCATGGGTGTGAGATGAATGAACCCTGGGGAGGGAGTTCACTTCCTGAATATACTTCCTATAGGCTGATGGCAGAGCTGGGTACTGCCATTAGCTTACTCTCCATTGGTTAGCCCCCCAACATGGCTGGGGTGCAGATAGGGTCTTGGTCAGCATACAAAGCAGCCCTCTCAGCTCCTCTATCAGGGCCTGGCATGCAGCTAGCTCAGAAGGTTCTAATGCCAATACCTAGTAAGCCAGGATCGGCCTGCAAGTGTCCCGAGGGACCAGGGGCTGCCTATTGGGGATGTATGTGCTGTGGGGAGGAGACAAGGGTGGGAGTAGGAAGGCTGCACCATCAGTGAAGGAATTCATGGCTGGTTACTTTAGCTTCCAGGGCTGGGGCTTAAATTGGCCCTGATGAGGAGACAGATCCCTCTGTTCCTCCAGATCCTGCCCGCTGCCACCCCTCTGCCCCAGCAATCTGGGCGGCAGGAAGCTCAGTTACACCTCCAGAAGGGCCCTGCATCTGAAAGCCAGGGGCCAGAGGAGGGATCGCTGGCCTGGGAGACATGAGGTCTGACTGCCTCTGATCAGTAATTTGGACAAATTATTAGACTCCAGGAGCCTCAGTTTCTCCAGTTGTATCACAAGGGCTTTGAGTTGAAAGTGGTTCCTCATGTTCCTTCTAGTTGCAGCCTCTAAACTCGCCTGGGAGTCATAGTGGCCACGAAGGCTCTTTCATAGTTGAGGAAGCAGGCACCGGGCCTTGGGACAGAAAGCTCTTGCACTTGCACCAAGGCGCACAGCGGAGCTCAGGGGCAGAGCTGGAATGGGAACGGGGTCTGTCCGCCTGCACTCTCTGCTGTCCCTGCTCTGCGCTGCCAGCCTTCCTATAACCTGCTCTCACTGGGCCACAATGTACCCATACACCTTCAGGCTCATAACCCCAGTAACCAGTACTCATTGGCACTAGCAAGAAGCTGTGGTGTTTGGAGCAGGAGAGCCTTTTTAAAAGATGACACAAAAGTCAGAAATAAAGAGAAGGATTAATAGATTCGGTAACTAAAAAAAAAAATTATACCAACTTCTACAATGGTCCAAATTTCACCATAATACAAAGAAAGGACAAACAGGAGAAAATACTTGCAATTTATATAAATGTATGAATATCCCTAATACACAAAGAACTCTGAAACCTATAAGCATCTCTGCCTTGAGTGGAGGATTCACCAAAGAAGAAATATGAATATGTAATATTATATATGCATTATGAACATCCTTACAGGGGATTCTGTTTCCTAAATCCAGCTCTTCCTCAGGGCATTCTTCCTTCCACCCACATTTCCTGAATCTCCCCTTCCTCCCTCATTCAGCTCAGGTGGGCAGGTGGCAATGAGCTTCAGGAACCAGTTGGCAGCTCAGGGACCCCAGGTCAGGCCAGCCTGGTGCCTGGTGCCTGGTGCCTGGTGCCTAGTGTGTGACTTACCAGAAGGAGGCTTAAAGGGGAGGGTGTGGTCAAAGAGAGGAGCCAGCTGTGGGTACAGGGCACCAGGAACCACAGACATTGAAGTCAAGGGTAACCTACATATATAAAGCCTAATATGCAAATTGTCCCCATGGGAGTTCAACCAGGACACCGATTGCTTGCTATGATGTGTGTTGAACACCAGGGGGTGGCGCAGAACAAAGGAAGGCCTTAGCTGGCAGCCAAAGGCCCTGATCAGCCCTGAGTGCTAGCCAGGCCAAGAAGTCCTACCCATGTGTGAATTTTGTGCACCAGGCCTCTAGTCTATATATATAAAAAACCAGCGACCAGAACACCATAAAGACCAGTTGCTATGATGCCCACTGTGGCCAGCGAACTGGCCCAATTGGGGCCGGGGCCAGCCAGCCAACCCCTCCACAGCCAATCCCCCCCCTGTGGCCCATCCCCCCTGGCTGGCCCCGCCCCTGATTGGACAGCCCTGCCCCTGATCACCCCCTCACCCCAATAGGGGGTGGGGCTGGCCAACCACCTGAAGCTCCTCCCCCCAGCCTGCCCCGCCCCTGATTGTCCCCCCCCCCACTTCCATCAGGGGCAGGGCTGGCTGGCCAACCACCCATGGCCTCTCCCCCAGGCTGCTGGCCTCTGATCAGCTCCCCAACCCTGATCGGCTCACAGCCCCTCCCCCCAGCCAGCCCAACCCTGATCAGGCCCCAGTCAGGGCAGGCCAACTTCCCACCATCTCCTCCTCCTGATAGGCCTGGCCAGACCCCACTTGTGCACGAATTGGTGCACTGGGCCTCTAGTAGAGTATAAACCACATTGGGGCCTGGGCACTCCTAGCTATTTGGTTCATTTGACCTAAGAGTGTAGCTGTGAAGAGGATGTTTCCAAGTTAGCAAATACCTGTGTGCCTTGGCCTTAGTTCTTTCTGTCAACCCTGTTGGTAAGTGACACGTCAAAGGCATGGGCTTAACCTTACCAGTTAGCAGAAGGTAGGGGAGCCCTGACATGGAACTATTTGCCGTTCTTCTCACTGAGATTCTAGTCTAGGCAGGGTCGTGCTGCTCTCTCACAGCTATTTATTAAGCACCTACAATGTATAAGGCACTATTCTGAGTACTGGGGATAGAGCAGTGACAGAAATAGACAAAAATTCCTTCTTTCCAGGAATTGGAGTCCCTGTGACCTGGGGCAGGGGCTGGGCCAGGGCTGGGAGGGTGTGGTAGTGGGGCATGAGCACTGAAAGGGGAGCAGCCTGGGAAACCCCTGACAGAGCTTGAAGGGTGATGGTGAGCCATCTCCTTGGGCTCCCTGAGCCTCTGTGACCCCAGCAACGAGAAGGCAGAAACTCCTTTCCAGATTGTGGAGGGTGAGACAGGCAGTTCAAGCTACATCTCACTCTGGGTCATGGGGAGACAGGCAGAAATCACCAGGTAAGTGTAGTAGGGCTTGATAACACTGAGCACGCCACCTTTCAGATCCACCTGGCCCGAGTATAGGACACCTAATCTGGAAGAGCCACTGAGATCACCTCATTCCCCATTTCACAGCTGCGAAGACTGAGGCAGAGAAGGAAAGTATCTGTTATGATTTGGGAAAAAACACACAAGGGACTTGGAAGAGAAGATGAATTCATGTGGTGCATGGCCCATGCCCCCAGGCCTCACCTTCTCCTTTTCCAGGTCCATCCTCTTGGGGGCAGCAGTGTTTGGTCTTGTTTAACAATCTCAGCGACCAGGATCTGGTGGTGGGGGATCAGGCATCAGTCCTCTCTGGCACCTTAAGAGTCTTTCGGGTGGTGAACAGTGTGGAGCATCAGTGTGGTCTTAGGGTGCTATATATTGGTCCTGAGACCTCAATGGGGAAAGGAAAGAGGGAGTCAAGGTGGTGGGGACAGGAGTATGGAGCTTCCTCAGCAGCCAGACATAGTGTGAGTGGAGATGCTGTGGGGAGTCTGGGGCATGGCCAGCTGGCCAGGGGTCAACAGCTGGGTAACTGGCTCCTGGCACCCCCAGGAAGATAAAGCCAGGGGTGGCCCTCTGTCTGCTCAGACCTGGGAAAGCAGAAAGCTTTTCCACACAGCTTGGTCACCTGGGCAACGCTGTGTGATGTCATAGGGCAAGGCGGAAGTCACACAGAAGTCCAGGTACAGTGGTGGAATCAAGAGCCCTTTTCCCTAATCCTGGAGCTGTGTCCTGCCTGCTCTCTGGGATCCAGTCTTCCTGGCGTGGATACCCCAAGCAGACCTCAGTCCACATTCACCAACCACCCTGAGTGCCCAGCCCCGGCTGGTCACACTGCAGGAGAGGAGAAGCTGCCCCCAAGGAACTTGCAACTTGGTTGGTGAAACAGCTATTTCTTTTAAGAAATCTGCAGCCATCCTGCCTCTTTGGGTGTCCATAGCTTTTCATTTGTTTACTAGTAATAATAAAAAACACAAAGTTCAAGAGAATGGTTTCCACTTGGAGTGTGGGTGGGAAAGCAGGGGAGAGAATTGGGAATAAGTAGATCTGTTGTTGTCATGTCTCTTAGATTGGGTGGTCAGTTAATGGCTGTTCATTATATTATTGAAAATAAATTATAAAGAGGACCATGTATGGGTCAGCAGTGGATCTAGGATATGGACCAAGGTTTATGACTTATCCAATTCTGAGCTCCGTAAGAAATTATTACAAAGATAACCCTTTTTATCTTTGGCACTACCACATGCTTTTCTGTGTGGTGGGATGGCAGAATGAGGATGACTGGCCTTTGGCCTGGAGTGGGTGGGTGGGGTCTGTCCCATGGGGGTGAGGTCTAAACTGGACCTCAAAAGATGATCCAGAATCCTGGGCTGGCAACAGTGAGATTTGTGGGTACTGGGTGAGATTGAGAGGTATCTGGGAGATCCCTGTCGCCTGCCTCCTCCTTCTGTCAGCTGTTTTAGACTCACGTTGAAGGTTCTTCCTATCTTCTTTGGTTTGGAGACCAAGAGTAGGCCCACCCTGGCAGCCAGAGGGAGGAGGCCTCCAGCTTCTGCCTCTACCCCTCTACCCCAGCGAGACAGGCAGGGAGGAAGTGGTTCTTCCCAATTTAGAGACAAAAAAAACTGAGGCCTCACCTTTGTTAGAACAGAAGGACCTGCTGAAGTCACCCAGACATTTGGGGATAGAAGCTGGGAGGCTCACTCCCAGTTTTCCTCCTTCCAGGCCTGCAAAGGGTGATGCCCCTGGCTCCTGGGCAATACTGTCACAATCCAGCATGCACAAAGAGGTCTCCGTGGGTCCTTCGCCAGTCTTCCTAGCGGGCCCCCTTCCTTTCAGTGTTGAAGGCTGCAGCAGCAGGTGGGGACCTGTGCTGCCCCAGCGCCTGCAGGAGCCATTCATGCCCAGCTCAGGGCCAGTGCAGCAGGACCAGGACAGGCAGCAGGGCACTTAGGGAGCATACTTTAAGAAGGCACTGGCTCTCAGGGCTATGCTACCACACCTTAAGTTCTGTTCCCTGGCCATCTTTCCTGCCTCACTGTGGCTCCTGCCATGCCACGCCGCTCTCCCAGCACCTAAGCAGCTTCCCTAGGGCCACCCTTGGGTTCTGGGCTCTCACCCAGCTGCCCTACCTAGCATCTGAGATTTCTGCTATTGCAGCCCCCAGCGTGGCCTTCCTGCCTAAGAAGATAATGCAGGGGCTGGTTCCAGGCCGTCTGGCTCCAGAGCACCAGTGAGCCCTGCACACTCAGCAGTCATGGGAAGGGGGCCTTCCTACCGCCTCACTCACTGGCTGCCCAGCTTTCTGGACCATGGACCCCTCCCTAGGACACTCACTCCTGTGCTATAATAACCTTCCCCTGGAATTGCTTCCTCCTCACCAGTGAGAGGGCTGGCAGTCTGGGGGCTGAGTGTGGCTTTCCCGCTCAACAATACTGGGAACCCAGCTACTCTACCTGCCTCATTCTCCTTCCCCAGGAGTGGAGCTCCGCCTCCCCCAAACAAGGGAAATGAGCCTGCTGCCCAAAAGTCCAGAGGATACTTCTGCTCCCCTGCCCAGGGGCCGGCCCCAAGCTTTGATGACAGGGAGATTCCAGTGTTGAGGGGAAGCAGAGAATGATTGGTCTGGCAGCTAATAGGTAACCCTGCCTCTCCTCCAGCCCCTCCCTCAGGAGAAAGCACTTGGAGCCACATCATTTGGTGGGGCCAGGGGTTAAACACAGCCATTATGCAGCCCACAGCTGAGGGGAGTGCAGCAAGCTGCCTGGATCTGAGGCTGGCTCTTGGGAAGGAGGGGTCCTGCTCCTCTCTGGCTTTGCGCTGGGCTGGGCAGACCTGTGGGGCCTGGCTTCTGGGGAGGCAGCCCTTTGGCCTCATTGCACGAAGCAAGTTACAGGGAAATGTGTCTCCCAGAGCCCACAAACTCTTTTCCCTTAGTCCTGTCCCGTGCCCTATAACAATGACACTGCCCCCCATTATCCCTCCCTCCCCCACTCTTACACACACACACACACACACACACACACACACACACACACACACACCCTTCCCCATTACTTTCTCTCCATTTCTTTTGAGCAGCCGAACTGGGAAAGGGAAGGGATGAACGAGGTAGGAAACAGTGTGATTCTGTAGCAAATGGCAGTTCACAGCTGTGTGGTCTTGGTTCAAAATACTAACCCTCTCTGAGCTTTGGTTCCCTTCCAGCGGTCGGCAAACTCATTAGTCAACAGAGCCAAATATCAACAGTACAACGATTAAAATTTCTTTTGAGAGCCAAATTTTTTAAACTTAAACTATATAGGTAGGTACATTGTTATTACTTAATTAGGGTACTCCTAAGGCTTAGGAAGAGCCACACTCAAGGGGCCAAAGAGCCACAAGTGGCTCGCGAGTCGCAGTTTGCCGACCACGGCATACAGTTGGGAAATGAGTGCTGCTCTGAGGACTGAATGAGAAAAGGTAGGCAAAGCACTTAGCACTGACATTCAGCTGAGTGCTCCAAAAATGCTTGCTTTGTCCTGCTAAGCAACCTTGGACTTGGCAGGTTCTCCTCAGCAGAAATGGGCCAAACAACATCTGCAGAGTCCGTCTGTACATCTTCACCCAGCTCAGCCACACCAGGTATGCCAGCTCCTCTCTGCCTCTTCTCTAGACCCACTCTGTTCGGGCTTCCAGGCTCATTCCCACAGCCACACCTTTCTCCACTTAGCTGCCTTGCCATGAGTGTCTTCTTTCCTACCTACATCCCATTTGTCCTTAGGATCCAGCTCCAGACACCTCATCCAGAAGCCTTCCTGACCCGCTTATCTCCTGCACTGGGCAATCCTCTTCTTCCATGGTGGCACCAGCCTGTCCTATGCCACTGAGCTCATTCCGAATAAGTGACAAGCCTGAGGCAGGGGGCGGGACCTGGCCAAGTCCTTGCCCCTCTCCTGATTTTTGACAGTTGTCTGAGGCAGTTGTCTTGGGGGGCCTCTATGCTCCCAATGCCATTTCCCCTCAGCCCCAGTGTATACAGCAGGTATCACTTGTGAGCTAAAGGATGGCAGACTCCAGGAAAGTCCCAAATCGGATGACCACAGTGAGTACACAGTCTGCTTGGTCAGGACCTTTGGAGCTGTTTTGACCTCACATCAGCTACGAGGCTCCACCTGGAAGTTTCTAGAGAGATCTGGGGAGCTGGCTTTGTCTTTGCTTCAATTATGGTTCTCACTGGGCCCCCCCAGTTCATACCCTACTCCTTAAGGCTAGTCTGAGTTTGAGCTGGAGTCACTGTTGACAGAGCTCTCCTTGGGGCTCTGGGGGGCACCCTATCATTGTGGTTCTGCCCCTCCCACCTGTCTTCCTTCCTGTCCTGAGTCCCTTCCACGCCAAAACAGCAGCCAAGGACTGCCTGTCTGCTTCCCCTGAGTGAGTTCAAATTGGAAAGCAGTGAGTGTGACTGCAAATTACAGCGGTCTCCTCTCCTCTCACCTGGGGCTGGGTGTCTCCCATTTGTACTATATCAGACCATTCTCCCTCTTTTCCACCCTGCTCTGGGCCCCTGGAGGCTGACATCAGTGGGTTCTGGTTGGGCTGGGTTTAAGGGAGGGCACACAGGGATCTAGGAGGCTCCCTTCTAGCTGGTTCTTAAGGTTGGCTGGTCCATCTATGACCCAAGGCTAGCCTGCCTGGCAGGCAGCACTCTCCATGCAGCGCCCCCTCAGCTTGTGGTCACTGTTTCTCCTCATGCCTATCCATGCTTAGGGGTAATGAAGGTTTCTCTCATAGCCCCCAGGGTACTGCAGTCTTCCTCTTGTTTTTCCTAAACCTCATGCACACAGTCAGCTTTGCAAAGCTTCCCTCTATTAAGCTTCCTTCAAACGACCAAATTGGAATGCCTCCCTTTTCCTACCAGGCCCCTGACTGCTGCACCTGCTGCATGAGCCACTCTCTGCGGCCTGAGATGTCACTTGATGTCCTGGTAGACCACCATCATCATTGCTACCAGCACCTTCACACCTCACTAGCACTCAGTGATCACTTACCATGTGCCAAGCTCTGCACCCACAGTTTTACCTGGAGTCTCATTTAATTCTCACCTTCCTGCTCCCCAGGAGTTACAGTTGTTTCTTATGAAGGGACTTGCCCAAGCTTTGAAGCAGCAGAGTTGGGATTTGAATCCAGGTCTCCTGGCTCCAGAGCCTGTGATCACCACCACCAAAGCTACCTGCCTTTTTCTTTAATTCCAGGGGAAGGGGTCACATCTCTCCTTCTTCACTCCTGAAACTGGGGCAACATGGAAAAGGTCAAGTGCAGAGATGAAGACCCCTGGCCTTTTGAATGAGGCTCTGTGACAGTGCAGCCCTCAGACACTAGTGTCAATGGAGAGGGAAGTGGAGCACCTGGAGGTGCAGCTGGCACTACTGGGCTAGGCCCCTTTAAGCCAGGGCAGAAGCCAGGGTGTCTAGAAGTCATTCTATTCTGAACAAATGGGTGGTGAGTTGTTTGGTGGAGTAACGGTGCCCTGGAGCTATGACTGAGATTCCAGAATGGGAGCTTGCTTCCAGTTGCACTAAGCCCCTTGGATGCAAGCTGCCTGCAGGCTGACTGGACAAGGCGAGGTCCTGGAGGCACTTGAGGGTGGGGGACTGCCCCTCTGCCCCTCCTTTGGTCCCTTATTGTGCAGAGGTAATCTGATCAGGTCCTGGGCTACATGCATGTGCCTTTATGTTTTGTCATTTGTACTTGATAGTCCTGACCATGTGCCTGCACCTAGTTCTTGTGGTTCCCTGGGAATGATCAGTCTGGCACAGCACCACTATGTTAACAAAAATGTATGACCCCTTGAAATCTGCCAGGCTGGGCTTTAACCCTCACTCTGCCAGGCCTCTCAGAGAGTATCTGGGCAAGTCCCTTGACCCCTTGGGCCTCAATTCCTCATCTGCAAAGCAGCAGGGCTAATCCTACCTGGCAGGGGCATGGGGATCAAGTGAGAGAATAGGTACTTGACACGAGGCAGGCGGCACTGAAATGAGCTCCCCTCCTTTATGCCACTCTGGAGCCCCTATGGCCCAGCCTTGCTATGGGAAACTTGGGGTGACTATTAATGGACACAATCTTCTCCTTTTTGGCTAACAGCATGCCCATTTATTTGCTCGGCAGGTACATTCATGTTGGAGGAGTCCTCTCAGCATTAGGTAACCAGAGTTCTTGTTTGCAGCAGCCCAGGTCCCATTGTTATGTCAGGAATCACTTTGCTAAAGATACAATATGACTTTTGAGAGTTTTTTTTTTTGCAAAATTGATAACATTAACAAGGGACTGGCTAAAAGGGTAAGTAATGAAACCCACCTCCTCTTTCCTCCGTGGGGGACAGTGGTGGCGGTAGAAGCAGCACTCTTCCTCCACTCAGGGCAGAGAGGTTTGGGTGGACAGTAGGCTCAACCAGTTCCCTCACCTCCACTATTCAAACCCACAAAATCTGACCATGTCACTCCCCAGCCTCAGTAAACACGATGATAGACCCCCTGCTTTCAGGAGACTCCTGTAGGCGTCATGATCTGCTCACACAGTCCCTGCAGCCTTTTCGCAGCCAATCCCTGCCTCACACCCACTCACCAGCCATGCTCCATGCCTGTGGTCCCTTGGATGGCTCTGGCCTCTGGCCTTCACATATGTTCCATCTGCCTGGACCGTTCTTTCTCTGCCAGGCTGATTAACCCATATTGTTTCTTCAAGACACAACTGGAGCAAATGACAAATCTCCCCTGAAACCTTCTCCCACTGTCCCACCCCACCCAGGGGCATCGGGTCCAGCCCCTGCACTTCCCCTAACCATGGCTCATGACTAATCACTGACTTTTGTGGGAGAGAAAAGTTTGTCTGTCTCTTCCAGGGAGGGCTGTTGACTGGCACAGAGTCTGTGCCATGTCGGTGCTCATTGAGTGAGTGAGGTATGATACTCCCATCAGATGCCTTTCTCCTTGCTAGCTCCCCAGATGTCCCACTTCAGCCAGGGACAGTGATGCCTGCTCCCTGAATAACCTTCCCTCCTCCAGAGTCTTCTCCCCACTTCTAAAGCATCACTAGTTGGTGTGTGCACTACCTGATAGCAGCTATCAATGATCAAGCACTTGTTATGTGCCAGGTACTGCCATATGCATTTTACATGTTAACGCAGTTCACAATCACATATGAGGTAGGTACTATTGTAGTCCCCATTTTACAAATGAGAAAGGAAAGGCACGACCAGGAGCAGAGGAGTCAAGCTTTGGACCCAGGCCATCCGGCTGCAGAGCCGGCCTTTATCATCTCAGCCCTCTCCTTTACTGAGGGCTCTGGTGGGGAGTTCAGGGGAGGGGGAGACAGCCCAGAGTACCCCACCCCCCAGACAGGGCCTCAGGGCTGGCTGTGCAGCTGGAAGGAGCCAGCAGGTCCCAGGAGCTCCAGTTACAGGAAACTGCTCATTCAGGCTAGATCCCCATCCCCTCCCTCAGACTCCTTGCTCAGCTAAACCCCTCGCCCACACTGCCTGTCCTTGTCTCTATCAGAGAGAGAGCAGAGCCCCTGGCCCTAATCTTATTTGAGGCCATGAAATCGCATTTGCAGCATATTAATGCAACACTGAGCTGGCCTGGTCCTGACTGTCTCCTGGAGGAGAGGAGCCTGAAAAGCAATCTCTTGGGAAGGTGGCTCCCAGAACACCTGCTGACAAAAAGCAATTATGCTTTCAGAGGAAGATTAAAATAATATCCACCCCTCCCTCCATGCCCACCCCGAGGACCTCAGCTCTCCTGGCCCCCCTCCCCATCTGTGATTCAAGAGTCAGGCTTCCTGCTGGGGTGAGTGTTGCGGGCAGGCTCAGCCCTCTCTCTCCCAGGTATGCCCCATGGCCGACCCCCCAGCTGTCTCCATACTCACCGCCCTTTACCTCCCCTGAATACTACACTCTCTCAAGCCTCTGGGCCTTTGCCTAAGCTGTTACGTCTGCCTAGAATGCAGGCTTCCAAACCTTGTCTATCTGACAAACTGCTATCCATCCGGCATAATGACCATAGCTAACATTTTGTGAGCGTTAGTATAGTCTTTAAATGTACTACACATTCAATTCAATAATCCTATCAGGGCGGTCTTGTCACCATCCCCATTTTATAGATGAAGAAAGGAGGCACAGTGAGGTTAAATTCCTGATCCAGGAGGTGACAGAGCAGGAGTGTCACCCTTTCACCCAGGGCAGGCCCAGTTGCTTCCCCTCCTACATCCAATGACTGCAATGGTCTCACTGTGCTGTCAGTCTGCCTGAGAACTCTGAGGCCAGGCCTGGCAGAGTCTGGGCTTAACAAACACTTCTTGTGCAGAAATCAATACACCCCCCCTGCAGAGTTAAGTATGGGCGTGGATGTGTGTCCTATTCCTCCTCCAGGCTGGCTGTATTCTGAAAGTCAGGGCTCCTGAACTACAGTCAGTCTAGCACAGTGGTCGGCAAACTGCAGCTCGCGAGCCACATGTGGCTCTTTGGCCCCTTGAGTGTGGCTCTTCCACAAAATACCACGTGCGGGCACGCACGTACAGTGCGATTGAAACTTCGTGGCCCATGCGCAGAAGTTGATTTTCGGCCTGGGCGAGTCTATTTTGAAGAAGTGGCGTTAGAAGAAGTGGGGGGTGTCGGTCGGTCGGGCGACCAGAGACCGGCGCAGGCTGGAGCGGGATATGCAGTGCGGGGGAGGCGCTCACGATTCATGCCCGAGTTGAGTGAGCCAGTCAGTCAGCAGTCTCATTGTGCAGTGGTCAGTGCTAGTCGCGTCCGCAAATCACGCGCGGGTGACAAAAGTACCTACTCGAAGCATAAAGTTACCTGTATTTTTCCAACCAGCTGCAAATCCTACAGGTATTTTTGTCATCAATTTAAGAATTGTAATTCTTTTGTGTTGGTGGCTTTATTATTATAAAATGAAACATTTTTTTAGGTGCCCTGTTTGACATGGCTACAAAGAAGAAGCAAAGAAAAACGGAAGACGAAAACCGTGAATTTAAAGTTGAATTTAAAGTGAATGTGCCTACCTATATAGTTTAAGTTTAAAAAATTTGGCTCTCAAAAGAAATTTCAATTGTTGTACTGTTGATATTTGGCTTTGTTGACTAATGAGTTTGCCGACCACTGGTCTAGCATGTTATTTAATCCTCACAACCATGCTGCAAAGTAGACATCATTATCCTTATCTTCTAGAGGAGAAAACAGAGGGCCAGAGAAGAGAAGTGACTTGCTCAAGAACACCTGATATGGCCCTAACCAGTTTGGCTCAGTGGATAGAGTGTTGGCCTGCGGACCGAAGGGTCCCAGGTTTGAGTCTGGTCAAGGGCACATGCCTGGGTTGCGGGCTCGGTCCAACGTGCAGGAGACAGCCAATTCCCTCTCATCATTGATGTTTCTATCTCTCTCTCTTCCTCTCTGAAATCAATAAAAATGAAAAATTTTTTAAAAAAGAAATGAAATGAGATTTCTTTAAAACAACAACAACAAAAACACTTGGCATGAGCCAGCGCAGGGATCTGAATCCACGTTTATTTACTGAACCTTCTTGGCTGTAACTGACTCTTACTCCTCAGGGTGGGCTAGGGCTTAATTCTGGGACTATTTATGCAACTTTTTTTTCTCAGTGTCATCAGCCAACTCCAGTGGGCCACCGGGGTTGCCTGGGAAGTCTGAGCCATTGACAGCCCAAACTCCATCCTCAGTCCTGCTTCCAAACCCCAGGACAATGAGCACTCGTTGTTAGTGTTGGCTTAACATTGAGTGACCTGTCTTGGCTGGACTTGGTGTAATATGGGGCCATGAGGCAGAAATCTGTTTCCCCAACTGCTTCCCTCAATCCTGTCTCATTGCCCAGAAAGCCATTAAAACACGAATCTCCCTGGGAAAGACTGCTGCAAGCGATTACACCTGTGCTGACTAACCTCATCGGAAAAAACACACAATATATGATGGAGACCTCAATTCCAGCCTGGCTTTGCGATTGATTCAAGGGGAAGCTGTTCACCTCCTCTAGGGGCTTATTTCCTGCTTCAGAAAATGGACATCAGCCAGGCTTCCCTAACCACCCACCTGCCAAAAGCCATATGATGCTCCAATGGGCTCTGCAGGTTTCCCCTTGCCAGCCTGGCTCAGAGCAGTTTGGGCAAATAGGGGATGGTAGAGGGCTCAGAGCTGCGGAGCTGGCACCTACTCTCCATCCCCTTGGCATCCCCTGCAACTCTCCATCCCACAGACGGTCTCTCTACATGTCATTCTTTCTCCCTGATGCTGTCCCCTCACACATCTCCCAATTCTTGCTTCCATACCATTGTCACACTGTCCTCTCCACCTGAAAACCTCTCTTCTGGAACCCTACTGATTCTTTGAGGCAGGGATCAGATGTCCCCTGACAAATGTGAGGTGGGTTTTAATGAACTGAGCAATTCCCAGCCTCTTGCTTAGCTGAGCCTCTCAACCTGCTTGTCAGCAGACACTCTCTGCACATTATACAGACAGGAACTTGAGGCCCAGGGCGGTAAGCGATTTGCTCCAAGTCATACAGCTTGTATGCAACTGTGAAATGGTACCCTAAACCAGGGCCTTTTTTTATTTTTATTTTTTATTATTAAATCTTTATTGTTCAGATTATTACAGTTGTTCCTCTTTCCCCCCCCATAGCACCCCTTTCACCCAGTTCCCACCCCACCCTCTGCCCTTACCCCCCGCCCCACTGTTCTCATCCATAGGTGCATGATTTTTGTCCAGTCTCTTCCCGCACCCCCCACCCCTTCCCCCCGAGAATTGTCAGTCCACTCCCTTTCTATGCCCCTGATTCTATTATAATCACCAGTTTATTCTGTTCATCAGATTATTTATTCACTTGATTTTTAGATTCACTTGTTGATAGATATGTATTTGTTGTTCATAATTTTTTATCTTTACCTTTTTCTTCTTCCTCTTCTTAAAGGATACCTTTCAGCATTTCATATAATACTGGTTTGGTGGTGATGAACTCCTTTAGCTTTTTCTTATCTGTGAAGCTCTTTATCTGACCTTCAATTCTGAATGATAGCTTTGCTGGGTAAAGTAATCTAGGTTGTAGGTTCTTGCTATTCATCACTTTGAATATTTCTTGCCACTCCCTTCTGGCCTGCATAGTTTCTGTTCAGGAATCAGCTGATAATCCTATGAGTACTCCCTTGTAGGTAACTAATTGTTTTTCTCTTGCAGCTTTTAAGATTCTCACTTTGTCTTTTGCTCTTGGCATTTTAATTATGATGGGTCTTGGTGTGGTCCTCTTTGGATTCCTTTTGTTTGGGGTTCTCTGCGCTTCCTGGACTTATAAGTCTATTTCTTTCACCAGGTAGGGGAAGTTTTCTGTCATTATTTCTTCAAATAGGTTTTCAATATCTTGCTCTCTCTCTTCTTCTGGCACCCCTATAATTCGGATGTTGGTACGCTTGAAGCTGTCCCAGAGGCTCCTTACACTAGCTTCATATTTTTGGATTCTTTTTTCTTTTTGCTTTTCTGGTTGGGTGTTTTTTGCTTCTTCGTATTTCAAATCTTTCACTTGATTCTTGGGATCCTCTCATCTGCTGTTGGATCTCTGTATATTATTCTTTATTTTAGTCAGTGTGTGCTTAATTTCTAGTTGGTCCTTTTTCATATCCTCAAGGGTCTCACTGGATTTATCAAGGGTCTCACTGAATTTATCTGCAGTTTCTAGAAAATTCTTGAAAAACCTTATAACTGTGGTTTTGAACTCTATATCCAATAGTTTGCTTTCCTCCATTTCTGTCATTTGTGACCTGTTTCTTTGTGTCCACATTTTGGCTGCTTCCCTGTGTCAATAGAGTGGCTTTCTGTGCTAGGTGTCCTATAGGGCCCAGTGGCTCAGCCTTCCCAATTACCTGAGGTGAACACTCTTGGTGCACCCCCTTTGTGGGCTTTGTGCACAGTCTTGTTGTAGTTAAGCCTTGATTGTTGTTGGTATCACTGGGAGGAATTGACCTCCAGGCCAATTAGCTGTGAGAATCAGCTGTGTCTACGGTGGGAGAACATCTGTGCTGGAGACACCCTTCTGGGGCAAGACTTGCTTCAGTGGGGCTTTTGATGCTCACTGAGTTTGCCCCCTGAGTGTGTCCCTTATGGATCTGAGGAGTTGTAATCTGGATGGTCCCACTCTGACCACTGGGTACACTGGCTCTTGGATCTCTAAGGAGGTGCTAATTTAGCCTCTGCCTGAGGCTACCCAGCAGGAGCTACGGAGAGATCTGCAGATTCCTCTTCTTTGTTTGGGGTTCAGAGGTGCCCAGATGAGGCCCAGCTGTGAAGCAGTGCAAGCTGCTGTGGGGCCTTGGGTCTTCTTTTGGATGTTCTGGGTCTGTCTGACCCAGCTGCAATTTGTTAGGTAATTTTAGATTGCAAAGGGCCAGGCCATTCATATGCAAAAGCCTCTGCACACAGCTTGGGTGGGGCGGGGTCTCAGGGAGTCAATAGGGCGGAGCAAACAGCTATGGTTGATCCTCAGTCCTACCCTAAGAGGCTCCGGGTCTCAGTGCCCCATGGTAATCGCTGCAAGCACCTCTGAGAGAAAGCCGCCCTCGAGTTCTGCCCGATGCCAGACAGTCCAGTTTCTCCCCATATGAGTCTAGGTCCCCAGAGACTCGCCTGGAACTGGAGTTCAGAGTAGTCGGGACTTGAGTCTCCCTCCCGATTGAAAAAGACAACCGTGTCCTCAGTTGCCAGCCCTTTCCCCTGCGCCTCCGTACCTCTGCACTTTACTTCCGCACCTCCTCTGAGTCTCAGTGTGCTTTTCTCTTTCCTTCTAGTTGTAGAATTTCCACTCAGCCAGCCTTCCTGTGGTTCTGGATGATGTCCGTTTTGTCTTTTAGTTGTATTTTTGAAGTGGTTGTGTGAGGCAGCAATTTCAGGTGTTTACCTATGCAGCCATCTTGGTTTATCCTAAACCAGGATCTTTTGAACTGGGTTTATTTTTGGTTTTTTTTTCTACAGCCAACTGAGTCCTTGATGACCACCCAGCCTATCTTGTCTCCCCAGCCCTCATAGTCAGCTTGAAAAGTAATTGTCTTCTAACTCCTCCTACTTCCTCTCCCAACCCAACCTGGCAGCCTCATAAATGCTGGGAGATACAGCTACCTGGTTTAGTGCTGAGAGAGTGGATGGATGGATGGATGGATGGATGACCACCCTGAGCTGATGGAGGATGGACCTTGGGACCCCAGGACAGGATGTCTGATCCAGATGGAGGGATACCCCCACTTATCCTCCATCTGTCCTGAGCCCAGGCACTCTGCAGAAGCAGTCCAGGATCCAGGATTGGGTGTTTGAGCTGACTTCTAACAGGCCAACCCTGCATTAGGGCCAGGGCGGGTGCTGGGCACTGTCAGCCTTCCTTCCCTGCTGCCTATTCCATCTGCTCTTAGAGTTTTATTAAAGATCAATGATTAAAGATAGATTTTGCTTGGGTTTTAATTTCACCTCATATATCACACATGCCAAGTCCCCAAAGCCTCTTCTAGTAGAAGCTGCACTTGGGGGTTTATACAGGAATGAAGCCAGGAGGCCAGGATGGTCCTAAGGAGTGGGGACCTGTTTGTGGGAGGGTGTATGCCCCATGTGTATCCATCAGTGAGTCTATCTTTGTGATGGGTGCTCTCGCATGTGCAGGATGTGGTGAGTATGTGTATAACAACACGTTTGCATCCTGTGTGTCTGCGCATCTATGTTTTGGAGTGTCTGTTGGGCTACATCTGCCTTCCAGGGTTATAAATGAGGAAGAAGAGAGGGAGATGACCTAAAAGGCTATGAAAACTGGACCTTTCTGCCTCTTCTCCCTCCTTTCATTCCCTTGGAGTCCATCAGGTGCTCTTTGGTGCTGGGCCTGGCTGGCTAGGAGGACGGCAGATACAGGCATCCCCCTCTTCCCCATCTCCCTCACCACACACATCACACATCCACACTCACAGGGCCTCTGAGAATCCTGAGTAGGGTGGGGAAGGCAGCCCAGGAGGAGCAGCAGGGCCATCTGTGTGCTCAGTTATAACAATCTGCTAACAGAGCCTCTTCCCAGACTAGCATCCAGGCTGGGCCAGTCTTCCCGAGCCCCCCAAACTGCCTCCCACCCCCAGCACCAGAGACAATGGGCCCTGAGAGGCCAGCTAAGCAATAAGGACCAACATATTTTCTAGATGCAGAAACTGAAGCACAGACCCATCTGCTTTGCCCAGTGTAGACATCCCAACTCATTACTAGAGTGGCAAGCATTATGAAACATCTCCTGAAGGGCAGGGCTACTCTAAAGGGGCTCATCTCACCCTCCTGGCAATAGAGGACACGGGGACGCCCCCTCCCCACCCCCCGCCCAACAGTGGGAAATGGAGGCTGAGGAACGTTACCTAACCTGCACCAGATCACACAGCTACTAAGTGCCAGAGACTGATCTGAACCCAGATCTACCTGACTTCAATGCACCTGCCTCTCCTTGTAAGCTGGCTAGACCCCAAAGCTCTCCTATCCTCCACCAGGCACAGACCCTAAAATGACTCCAAAGGCATATATGTAGATTGGAAATCAGGCAGGATGGGGTGAAAGAATAGGCTTGGGCAAGGACAGAACTAGGGGACCCCACACGTACATATATTCAGGTCTTATCCACTATGCCTAGGGACTCAGTCTGAGGTCTCCTTCAGAGGCCCGAGGGGGCAGAAAGCCTTTCAGTGCCTCCGAGGAGGAAGAGGGGGACAGCAGGAGGCCTGCAGGGTCATTGTGATGCATTTACGGATGGCTTTTCTCTTCCTGAGGGGGCTGGCCTTGTCCCTCGCTAGCGGGCCCTGCCTCTCCAGCCAGCCTCAGCCCTCCTCCATGATGACAGGTCTGCACCCCTTCCTGAGTGGGTGACAGTGCCTTTGTTCCCCTGAAATAAAAGAAAATCGAGCTTCAAAGAGAAGCCTCAGGTAGCTTTTAACAAGGCTCAGCTGCCTGGGGCAGAGTGTGTTCAAGCTGCAGGCAGTTGTCACAGGAGCAGAAGGGGGAGCCACCCACAGTACCACTCCTGCCCCCCTTTGCCCCCATGATTGAGTTTACTCAAAGAAAGGGCTCTTCCAAATAGCAGCAAAGGAGAAAAATCAATGAAAATTGATAGAAAAATGTAAAGCAGCTGTCCACCCGCTGTGGTGTGTGTCAGTGTGTGTGTGTGTGTGTGTGTGTGTGTGTGTGTGTGTGTGTGTATGTGTTGTTTTGCACAGCAAAAGCATGCCGTCTGGACCCAGGCTAACCTGCCTGGGCTGGAGGCCAAGAGGGTTGGGGTGAGGGAAAGGGGGGGCGGAGGGGGGAGGGAGGGAAGGAGGAGGGAGGAGCTGGGAGTTGCTCCCGCACGTGCTACCAGAGGGGCACTGGTGGCTGGGGGAGGGGCGGCAGCCGACATTTTCATTCAGTTAGGAGAGAGATTAATATATTCAATCTGCTCAGTAATTGAGGGAACAATTGGAGTGTTTTTCTAAAGCCCATAAAACTGCCTCATTGGCAAGGAGGTGCTGACCCATTCATAGTCTCTGCTGCGTTTGATGAAGCACAGCGAAAGGGGAGGGGGGGGTGTACACTGGGGCCCCAAAGCAGAGAGACTGGTGGTGCATCAGCCTGGGAGGGGGCTAGCAGACCTTGTCTAACCTGTCCCACCTCTCACCACTTTGCTGGTAGCAGTCCGAGCACCGCCTTCTGCAGCCTTTTACCCTCCCTCCCTCTACCTGGGACATGGGCTGGGCATCCCCTCCACAGGAGAGGAGGGGAGCTGCAGAAGAGGATGCGACACAAAACTGGAAGCAAATACCCACAAAAAAGGTCAGGCACTGAGGTGAAGGGGCCTGAGCAAGGAGGTGCCCAGCTCCCCACCACCACCGGAGTGAACTGGGAAGTCGAGTTAACGAAATCCACATTATATGCCTTTCCCTGCTTGCACCAGTCTAGTCTCCAGGGCAATAGAAATTGTGTATGCAATAGGAAACAAGGAAAGGCATAATGAATTTAAAAGCCCAGGTGAGAAGGGTGAGGAGGGCGACCTGGAATGGGTTGGCCCCAAGGAAGCAGGATGCCTGGGACTGGGAGAGTGCAGACCCGGGGCTCCAGCCAGAATTGGGGCAAGAGAGAATCTGAGAGAAGGGTGGAAGAGGGAGTGGGGGATGAGGGAACAAAGGGAGAGAGCCTCAGACACGGAGGTGTAGGGACAGGGCAGAGGGACGCTAGGCAAGCCACTGACGGCTCCGTTCTCCTCCACCTCTCCGTCGGGAAAGTCCCCAGCCTGTTGGTGCCAGAGCCACGTTTGGAATCCACAGGCTTAGAGTCCGGTGCTCAGCGTTCGGTGATTGCTTTATAAGCTTTTCTTCTCTTTTTCTCCACACACCCCCTCCAGGGGGAAAAAGGGCGTTTTAAATGGAAAGAATAAAAAAGACCCTTGAAAGCGCCATTTAAAAGGCTCCTGGGGAACATAATCATTTCAGTGAAACAAAAGTGTGATTGTTTGGAAGTGGTAAATGCCAGAGGGAATGGGGGAGGAGCTCACCACACTCCTTTCTCCCCCTCCTCCCCCTCCTCCCCCTCCTCCTGCTCCTCTCTGAGTGGGAGGGAGCTCCGCCCAGTGAAAGAGCCTCCAAGATGCAAACCCCAGAGTTAAAGCAAGGAATTTTAAGTCCATGTTTCCAGAAATTCCATCACTGCGAATTTCCAGCACAAGGATTCCCTTTGAAGCAGCTCTGCTTGTGGGAGGTTGTCCTTAAACTTTCAGGATATCTTAGAGAGGCGAGTGAGGTGCCAGGAGGAATGTGGCCCTGGGACCCTGCAGCTCTGCCCAAGGTTATTGTGGCCCAATTTCCCAGGCTGCCTCATTCACTCTTAAAAGAGTCCTCAGGGACAGGCCACCCTCCTTCTGGGAAGGAGAGCCTCGGGGTGCTGGGGTGGGTCAGCCACGTGTTTAAAACCTGCCAAGAGGTGAAGGAGGCAGCGTCAGGGAACTGGATTAATCTGGGGGCGCTCTGCCCCCTGTGCAGCTGGCAGCAAACCTGGAGCTGATGCTGATTCCCTCCTTTGCAGGGTAAGCTTCCCCCTTCAGCTCCTCCCTGCATGCCCAGTACCCTCCGTGGGTCTGGGATGACCTCCCAACACACACACACACACACACACACACACACACACGGAAACTTGGAGACTGGAGATGGGTAGGTGTTCACTGTCCATATAATGTTAGCTCGGATGAATTGATTGTACCAGTGGAATCGCCAGGATTTAGAGAATGCTGTGACCAGCATTGGTGTGGCCATTTAGGCCTATGTAACCTGTGGGCCATGGCTCAAAAGCAAAGTAATTGATTCAGGTTCTAAGCCAGTCACTGAAACTCACACTGAACCCTGCCTCCTGCTTCCTACTCATTTTGGATCATTGCATTCCTAATCCCCATGTCCTCAGCCCCCCTGCTCCACTCTCATCCCATCCCCCATTCCATTACCACCGGCGGTTCTGGTTTTTAAAAATGACGCAAGTTGAAGAACTTGTGAACTTTCGATAAAGTTCTACACCAAATAGATTCACTAGTTGAAATACCTGATAACAGACAGAACAGGGTACTTTGGAAGGGACAAGTATCAGTGCAGAGACAGCGTCCTGGAGGAGGTGGCCTTGAGCCTGTCATTTGCATCTGGAACCCAGAAGTCTGCCCCTGGCCTTGAATTAAATATGGCTGAAGTTGGCTCCTCTCCTCAACAACCCCCCTTTCAGCTCCCTTTCTCCTCCTCTTTATTTTTATTTTATTTTTCCAATTGATTGATTTTGGAGAGGCGGGGGGGGGGGGGGGAGAGAGAGACAGATTTGTTGTTCCACCTATTTATGCATTACTTGGTTGATTCTGACACTTTAAGAGGGAGGGGGATCAAATCTGCAACCTTGGTGTATTGGGACGATGATGCTCTAATCAACTGATCTACCCAGCCAGGGCCTCTTTCCTCATGAGCTGAGAGCTACTAGTAAAGAGGTCTAGGCTAAGTCCTTTCCTCCTGGGCCTCTTTTTCCCATCTACAAAGAGGGGAGGGTGGTTTTAAGGGTCCTTGTGGTTCCAGGCCACATCTACTTTCCCAGAGAGCTGGCCACATGCCAGGGCAACCTGTGGCCCCATACCTCACTGAGAGCCCTGCCTTGGTCTTGCTGCTGTCCTTCCAGCTGTGTCTTTGAGTCTCCAAGTGGAGACCCCAGGGAAGTGCCCACCTTCTTCAGGGGGAACGGCTGAGCTGAAAGCAGCATCTCCTCTATTCTCTGAAGGCCCCTTCCCATCGTCTGTCAGAGTTGTGATTGCTGACACCTCCTCCCTTCGCCCCTCTCCTGCCCAGGAGGGAAGCGATTTTCCTCTCCTTTAAAGCCATTTTCTTGTCTTGCTAGCAGCAGACATCTGACACTTTAAGAGGGAGAATGGCAGGGAGATGATGGCATTAAATGACAGAAATGAGAGCTGCCAAGTTGGCTCAGCCATCTCTCAGCCCCCTTCCCCAAAGCAGTCCCCCCCCCCACACACACACGCATTCAGAACTGCAGCCTGCAAAGCACTGTCCATGAGGCTCTGGCTTCCGGTGGCCAGGCATGCTTCTCTCTGAGCTCTGCATATCTAGTCCTGTGACAAACGTGGACAAGACCTGAAGTCAGAGCGCTTGTAGTCTGAGGAAACAGAATAGCATACAGGACCAGGGTGACATGTGGGCAAGAGAAGCTGGGCCCTGGGCCTTGACCTGTCCTTCCGGTTCTCCTGGTGCATGTTGCCAGCCACTCTGTCTAAACCACAGTTCAGACCCGTCTTTCCCCGCTGACCCCTGAACTGAATGGCCACCTTGCTCTCCTGCCACTGTCTCCCCCCAACCGTCCCTCTCCCAGCTCAGCTCAGCACACCGCCCTGGGCTTCCCTTCAGCCCCAGATCAGTGCACTGCTGGGAGACAGGTACCGAAGGAGAGCCGGCCATCTTTCCCTGTAAACTTTCGGTTTCAACTTCAGCTCTTTCTCCTGCTGCCAGTCAAAACCTTTCCTTCTCCTCAGCCAGCTTATTCTGGTCCCTCCTCTTAGAATACTCTCCCAAAGCCCAGAATTGCCATCCCTAAGTGGAGTCTGGCAGAGTCAGCACTTAACAAATATTTGATGGATGAATGGATAAGTGAGTGAGTGAACAAATGAATGAAAGATGCATCTCAAAATAAATCTCTTTCCTAATCTTCAAAATCAGACACATCCCCCCGGCGCCCCAAAGCTCCCCAGCATGTTCTTTCTAGGACCACACGATGTCCATACTATGTCCGACTGTCTTCAGGCCAGCATCACTTCCATCATCATCATTCTCATCATTAACCAATACATCATCATCATCATCATCATCATCATCATCATCATCATTTACAATACACTTCATTGATCAGCTATTGAGTACCAGGTACTCTACATGACTCTGTGAGGTTGATTTAATTATTCCCATTTTACAGATGTAGAATCTGAGGCTGGGAGAATCTCAGAAGCAGAGCTGAACTTAGAGATTCTATCTACACTTTCCCCTACTAAACCTGTTTTGTGACTGGCTCAAGGATTTATTCTATTAGAAACTTCTGTACCTTAAAATTGTAGAAGTACAGTTCTGAAGAGAACAGCATAGATTTCATTCAAAAGATTTATTTGAAGTCATCTTGACTGGAATGCATCATTTTTATAAAGTAAAAGATAACCAGTCTGAAGATGGTATTGGCCAGCTCAGCTAAAGGCTCCAGTGTATGTGGTAGTTTCCTCTGCAGTGATTACAATTCAGTTTAAGGTCTCCCAAGGAGAAGCCAAGGCAAAGAGAGTTTAGAAGATCAAGTTCTTGCCACCTGACTTGCAGATGAAGATCCCTTCCCCTCTTTGGATGTCACTAGCCCCATCTGTGTGATGGGTGGGAGTCTGGTAGACGTCGTCCCACAGCTCTCATGGTCTGAAACTCTGTGATTCATATTGGTGAAGGTGGGTGGCAGAGGCTGCCTGGAAACCTTTACCTCAACAGCTGGGGCTGACCAATGAGCCTGGGGCCAGAGGCCGTGGGTTTCCTCAGCCAGGCCTAAGGTCTTAGAGGTTCAGTAGAAGCAGCTTTCTTTCCTGGCATGTTTGAGTAGTCCTCAGAGATGTGTTTTTTTCTAATTTATTGATTGATTTGAGAGAGAGAGACAATTATTGTTCCACTTATTTATGTATTCATTGATTGATTCTTTGTATGTGCCCTGACTGGGAATCAAACGTGCTACCTTGGGGTGTCTGGACAATGCTCTAACCAATTGAGCTACCCAGCCAAGGCCCTCAGAGATGTTATAAGGTGAGAGTCAGTCCCTTGTACCCTAGGTCCAAACTCTTTGCACTGCACCCAGCCTCATGTCCCTGCAAGCAGGTCCCATGCACACACTGTTCTTACCACAACACTTCACTCTTCCTTGCTTCTTTCCCTCCCTCCAACCTTCTACAAAGGACCTGTGGCGACTGGGTTGGCCTTAGATTGGTTCGAGGGCCCTCCACTTCTGACCCCCACCCCTCCCATTTCTGCCCCCCTTCCCATACTCAGCCTCTGGGGCAGGCTCATTCCTGTGTGTGTGTATGGTTACTTAAAAAAAACTGTGGTAAAGTACATATAACACAAAATTTACCATCTTAACTATTTTTGAGTGTGCAGTTCGGTAGTGTTAAGTATATTTACATTGTTGTGCAACCAAGTTCCAGAACTTTTTTCATCTTGTACACTAAAACTCTATACCTATTAAAATCCCCATTTTCCCTCCCCCAGCCTCTGGCAACCAGTATTCTGTTGTCTCTGTCTATGAATGTGACTACTCTAGGCATCTTATAGAAGCGGAATCCCACAGCATTTGTCCCTCTGTGACTGGCTTACTTCACTTAGCATCATGTTCTGGGGATGGATCACTCTTGCCCCAAGCCAGCTCTGCCCTGTCTCCCCTCCCCACCTTTGTAAGTGCTTTGTCCTCTACCCAAGCTGCAGACCCACCTGATGTTACCCTACTCATTCTCCAGACAGCCAAAGCCTACTTCTTTGGAACCTGGTTAGTGACTCCCTTCTCTGCCACACTGCACCTTCTCCTGTTTCAAATGATGACTTGCCCACACTGGACTGACAATTCTTCAGGGGCCATGTCTGCGTGCCCAGCACAGGGCAGGGCACAGAGTAGGTGCTGGGTGGACCATTAAAGCATTCATTATACAATGAATGAATGAACAAAGGAATGGAAGGATAAGTGAATTAATGGATAAACTTGACCCAGCTTCTGCTTGTGCATAAAAGAATAAGAAATGGTTCTTTTTGGCTGTTTTCATCCTGATTCCACATGAGAAATGAAGACCATTTAGGGCTTTTGACCCATATTTGGATTCAGAGATGCATCCTGGTGTCCAGGAGGTTGGGCCTAGGGATAAGCGGCAAACCAGAGTCGGTAGCTTCTAATGCTCAGGCTTCTCCTGGCCTGGTCTCAGTCCCACATGGAAACCGCAATGAATTTTAGCAGGTCGGGGCTGGATAGCATTCCCATTTTACAGACAGAAAAACTGAGCTCAGAATAGCAGAGCAGGACCAGATCCCTACTCCCTTCCCAGGATTCCTGCCACTCCCAGCTGCCTCCCTGGTTCAGCCTTCTGTGATTTTCAAAAGGTTTAAACTCCAGGCAGAAGCCTGGCTCCCACAGAAAGAGTCAAGATGGGGTGGGGTGTGGGGTGAGCAGAGGAGGCAACTGCTGCTTTTCAAAAGGCTTTCCTTCTGCAGCCTAGAATAAGAGGCCTTAAGGGCCCTCCAGTCTTCTTCCTTCCCAGGAAGAATGGCTGCTCAGAGGCTGCTGGCTTTGTCTGGAAAAGCCTGGGCCTGTGATAAGCACCCCCCCCTTTCAATTTCTAATAATCACTCCTTTTAGCCCCCTCCCCCCACTGTCAGCCCCCCTGGCTCCTGTGGGTCCTCAGATCCCTATCCTAAGGACCCACCTTCAACTCCTCTCACTCCACCCCACTCCCAGCCTCTGCTCAGAACTGAATCCTAGATTTTGTGAGTTTACTGGACCCTCCCAAGAGTGGGGGCTGGGATTATTATCCCTTCTACAGATGGGGAAACAGAGGCACAGAGAAATCAGGTGTGAGTGAAGGGATGGGTCTGCACCTCAGGCCTCTGGATTCAAGGCCAGTGTGATCATGTGATCATCACTACTCCACACTGAGACGTCAGTACTCAACCTCTCCAGCAGCCTCCCCTCCCCCACAGCGTAATCGTCTCAGGCCACACCCCACACCCTCAAAGTCCACAGTGCCAGAGGCTCATGGAGGGGTAGAATCACAGACTCAGACTGGTAAAGTGAGGTATGGCCGTCAGCCTCTCTCCATTGCACAGATGTGAAAACTGAGGCCCAGAGCAGAAAAGGGCCTTGTGTGGACACTCAGCTAGTAAGTGGTAAAGGCAAAATTAGAAACCTAATCTCTTCCCTCCACTGACTATGGTGGTTAGGGTCAGGGCCTGGTTACCTTGGAATTCTGCCCTCTGAATGGTAACTCTGACCCTGTCCCCTCAGGTTGCATACCCTTCCCCTCCCCTGTTCCAGGCTCCAGCACAGAGCACTATCAGGAGACTCTTGGGTCATTCCTGAAGCCCTCTAGCTCTGGCCTTCAGCTGACCACGAGCTGGGCTGCACCCATGGTCCCTGGGCTCACCCTGTCAGCTGCCTCTGCCAGCTTTGGCTGGGAGGGATAAAGTTCCTGGGGTGGCAAAAGGAAGAGGGTGCTAGCCTCTCTGGCAGCATTGATAGCACTGACCTTTGCCTTGCAAGTGCCCATTTACCCTGCAGCTCCACTGGCTCCAAGGACCCAAACTCCTGTTTGGGGGCCCTGCAGAATCTGGGGGTCCTGAGATCAGTCTACAGCATCGGAGACATATAGAGCAGGTAAAGGGGTGGGGGCAGGAGCGGGCAGGGGCAGCACCAAGTGAGCACATAACACAGCCTAAGAAAAGGCACTGCTTAAAACCTTTAGGAGGAGAGGCCAACTGCACAGAGAGGAAGATCAATAGAGAGAAAGGCAGAGACAGAGAGTTAGAAGGAGAGACTGAAAGATAGGGGACAAGCCAACTGAATCAGAGGAGGATGGGAGAGAGAGACAATAATAGGGATGGAAAGAGAGACCGGAATGGGACAGACAGGAAGACAGAAGGACAGAGAGAGAGAAAGAAGCCAAATAGGAGATACTGACAGAGAAACCCACCAGTGGGCACCAGAGGGCAGAAGTTCTGCTGTAATCTCACCAAACAGAATGCTGAGAGGTGTCTCACAGCCTGCCACTTAACCAACTCTGGAGGCCTTTGCCCACCCCCACAGACTGGGCTCCCAGCTACAGAAGGGAGCAGCTTCCAAGCTCTGGGAAGGGAGTTTCTTTCCTTTTCTTATTTTAAAATTAATAATTCTGTATTGTTGAAAGTATTACATATATCCCCCCTTTTCCACCATTGACCCCCTCTAGCCACCCCCCCTTACACCCCTCCCTGCCCCGCCCCAGGCCTTCAGCCTATTGTCTGTGTCCATGGGACATGCATATATGCATACAAGGTCTTTGGTTGATTACTTCGCACCCACCCTCCCCCGCCTTCCCTCCGAGATTCCACAGTCTGTCCCATGCTTCCATGTCTCTGGATCCACTCCGTTCATCAGTTTATTTTGTTACTTAGATTCCACATATGAGTGAAATCATGTGATACTTCTCTTTCTCTGACTGACTTATTTCACTTAGCATAATACTCTCTAGGTCCCTCCATGCTGTCTCAAAGGATAAGAGATTCTTCTTTTGAACTGTTGCATAGTATCCATGGTATAAATGTACCACAGCTTTTTTATCCACTCATCTATTGATGGACACTTGGGTTGTTTCCAGATCTTAGCTATTGTAAATTGTGCTGCTATGAACATAGGGTGCATACATTTTTTCCAATTGATGCTTTGGGTTTCTTAGAATATATTCCTAGAAGTGGGATCACTGGCTCAAATTGCAGTTCCATATTTAATCTTTTGAGGACATTCCATACTGTTTTCCATAATGGTTGCACTAGTCTGTATTCCCACCAACAGTGTACTAGGGTTCCCTTTTCTCCACATCCTCACCAGCACTTGTCATTTGCTGATTAGTTTATGGTAACTATTCTGACAGGGTGAGATGATACCTCATTGTCATTTTAATTTGTGTCTCTCTGATGATCAGTAACTTTGAACATTTTTTTAAAACATATTTTTTAATTGATTTCCAAGAGAAAAGGAGAGGGAGGGAGAGAGATAGAAACATCAATGATGAGAGAGAATCATTGATCAGCTGCCTCATGCATGGCCCCTATTGGGGATTGAGTCCACAACCCAGGCATATACCCTTGACTGGAATTGAACCTGGGATCCTTCAGTCCATAGGCCGATGCTCTATCAATTGAGCAAAACCAGCTAGGGCTGAATATTTTTTCACTAGAGGCCTGGTGCACAAAATTCATGCACTGGAGGGGGGTCCCTCAGCCCAGCCTGTGCCCTCTTGCAGTCCGGGACCCCTTGGGGGATATCTGACTGCCAACTTAGGCCCAGGGCTGCCTGCTAGCTTAGGTCTGATCACCCCAGGCCTAAGTCAGAAGTCAGACATCCCTCTTGCAGTCCTGGACTCTCGCAGTCTGGGACTCCTCGCTCCTTAACACCCGCCTGAAGTGGAGGCAGGAGAGGCTCCTGCCACCACCGCTGTACTCGCCAGCCATAAGCCCAGCTTCTGGCTGAGCAGCACTCTCCCTGTGGGAGCGCACTGACCACCAGGGGGATGCTCCTTCATTGAGCATCTGCTCCCTGGTGGTCATTGCATGTCATAGCAACCGGTTGTTCCACCTGTCATTCTGAAGTTCAGTTGATTTGCATATTAGGGTTTTATTATATAGGATATGTCTCTTGGCCATCTGTATGTTCTCTTTGGAGAAGGGTCATTTAGGTCCTTTGCCCATTTTTTAATTGGATTGTTTGTCTTCCTCTTGTTAAGTTGTATGAGTTCCTTATATATTTTAGATATTAACCCTTTCTTAGATGTATTATTGCTAATATGTTCTCCCATACAGTGGGTTTGCTCTCATTTTGTTGATGGTTTCTTTTGCTGTGCAGAAGCTTTTTATTTTGATGTAGTCCCATTTGTTTATTTTCTCCTTAGTTTCCTTTGCCTTAGGAGATGTATCTGTAAATATTTTGCTACGAGAGATGTTTGAGATTTTGCTGCCTATGATTTCTTCTAGGATTTTTATGGTTTCACAACTTACATTTAGGTCTTTTATTGATTTTGAGTTTATTCTTGTGTATGGTGTAAGTTGGTGCTCTAGTTTCATTCTTTTTGCATTACCTGTCCAATTTTCCCAACACCATTTATTGAAGAGACTCTCTTGACTCCATTGTATGCTCTTGTCTCCTTTGCCAAATATTAATTGGGCAAAACGGCTTGAATCAATTTCTGGGTTCTCTGTTCTGTTTCATTGATCTATATGCCTGTTCTTGTGCCAGTACCAGGCTGTTTTGATTACAGGGGCATGTAGTATAACTTGAGATCTGGTATTGTGATTCCTCCAACTTAGTTTTTCTTTCTCAAGATTGCTGCAGTTATTTGAGGTCTTTTTTGATTCCATATAAATTTTTGGAGGATTTGTTCTAGCTGTGTGAAATATGCCATTGGTATTTTAATAGGGATTGCATTGAATCTGTAGATTGTCTTGGGTAGGATGGACATTTTAATGATGTTGAGTCTACCAATCCATGAGCACGGTATATTCTTCCACTTGTTTATATCTTCCCTGATCTCTTTTTTCAACGTCCTGTAGTTTTCTGAGCACAGGTCTTTTGCTTCCTTGGTTAAGTTTATTCCAAAATATCTTAATTTTTTTGTTGCAATGGTAAATGGGATTGTTCGTTTAGTTTCTCTTTCTGAGAATTCATTCTTGGTGTATAAAAAAAGCCATCAATTTTTGGGTGTTGATTTTGTATCCCGCTACATTGCCAAATTCATTTAAATTAAATCTAGTAGTTTTTTTTGGTAGAGTCTTTGGGGTTTACTATGTACAATATCATGTTATCTGTGAATAATGACAGTTTTACTTCCTCCTTTCCAACTTGAACAGCTTTTATTTCTTCTTCTTGTCTGATTACTGTGGCTTGTCTGATTACTATGTTGAATAAGAGTGGTGAAAGCAGGCATCCATGTCTTGATCCTGTTCTTAGGGGAAATGGTTTTAGTTTTTGCCCATTGAGTATGATGTTGGCTGTAGGCTTGTCATATATGGCTTTTATTAGGTTGAGATATGCTCCCTCTATTCCCACTTTGCTGAGAGATTTTATTAAATATTAGAGGCCCAATGCATGAAAATTAGTGCAAGAATAGGCCTTTGTCCCCCAGCTGACGGCACCGGCTTCCCTCTGGCACCCGGGATCTGGGTGGCTTCCCTCCAGCTGCCGGCCGGCACCCGGGACCCAGGACCTGGGATCAGGGACCCAGGTGGCTTCTCTCCAGCTTGGCTTTGTTGGAAGGACATCCAGTCTAATTAGCATATTACACTTTTATTATTATAGATGGGTGTTGGATTTTTCGAATGCTTTTTCTGCATTGATTAATATGATCATGTGACTTTTATCTCTCATTTTGCTTATGTGATGTATCACATTTATTGATTTTCAAATGTTGTACCATCCTTGCATCCTTGGAATAAATCCCACTTGGTCGTGATGTATGATCTTTCCAATATATTGCTGGATCTGATTTGCTTATATTCTGTTGAGGATTTTAGCATCTATATTCATCAGGGAAATTGGCCTGTAATTCTCTTTCTTTGTAGTGTCTTTATCTGATTTTAGAATTAGGATAATGCTGGCCTCATAAAAAAAAGTTTGGAATTGTTCCTTCCTCTTGGATTTTTAAAAATAGTTTAAGGAGTATAGGTGTTAGTTCTTTGAATGTTTCATAAACTCCCCTGTAAAATCTTCTGGATCTGGGCTTTTTTTTTTTTGCTGGTTATTCAGGTTTTCTGATTCCTCCTGATTCAGTTTTTGGAGATTATATTTTTCTAGGAATTTGTCTATTTCATCCACATTGTCCAGTTTGTTGGCATATAGTTGTTCCTAGCATTTTCTTACAATCCTTTGTATTTCTGTGGTGTTAGTGGTTACTTCTCCACTTTCATTTCTGATTTTATTTATTTGGGTCCTCTCTCTTTGTTTCTTGATGAATCTGACTAAACATTCATCAATTTTGTTTATCCTTTCAAAGAATCGGCTCTTGGTTTCATTGATTTTTTGTATTTTTTTTAAGCCTCTATTATTTCTTTCTTTTCTAATCTTTATTATTTTATTTCTTCTACTAACTCTGGGATTTTCTTGTTGTTCTCTTTCCAGTTTTTTAAGTTGTAGGGATATATAGTTTATTGTTGATTTTTCTTGTTTCTTGAGGTATGCCTGTAGTGCTATGAACTTCCCTCTCAGGACTGCTTTTGCTGTATCCCAGAGATTTTGGGTTGTTTTGTGTTCATTTTCATTTGTTTCCAGGAAGGTTTTGATTTCTTTCTTGATCTTATTGATTACCAATTCATTGCTTAATAACATGCTATTTAGCCTCCATGTGTTTGAATGTTTTTGGGTGTTTTTACTGTAGTTGATTTCTAATTTCATCCCACTGTAATTTGAGAAGATGCTTGATATGATTTCAATCTTCTTGAACTTGTAGAGACTTGTTTTGTGTCCTAACATGTGGTCTGTCTTTGTGAATGATCCATGTGCACTTGAGAAGAATGTATATTCTGTTGCTTTGGGGTACATTGTTCTAAAATGTCAATTAAATCCATCTGATCCAGTGTGTCCTTTAGAGTCACTATTTCTTTGTTAAGTTTTTGTCTGAAAAATCTATCCAGTGAAGTCAGCAGGGTGTTAGCGTCCCCTATTATGGTTGTCTTGTTGATCTCTCCCTTAAAGTCCTCTAGAAGTTTTTTTATATATTTAGTTCTCCTATATTGGGTGCATATATGTTTACCAGGGTTATATTCTCTTGTTGGATCGATCTCATTAGTATTATGTAGTGACCTTTGTTGTCTCTTGTGATGGCCTTCATTTTGAAGTCTATTTTGTTGGATATGAGTATTGCTACTCGAGCTTTTTATTTTTTTTTCCATTTGTATGAAAATTTTTCTTCAATCCCTACATTCTCATCTCTGTGTGTCTTTTGTTCTGAGATCAGACTCTTGTAGACAGCATATATTTGGGCCATGTTTTGTATCTATTCAGCTTCACTATGCCCTTTGATTGGAGTACCTAATCCATTTATATTTAGGGTTATTATTGATAGGTACTTATTTATTACCATTTTAATTCTGTATGCCTATGTTTTGCTCTTTGGTTTTTTCTTCTCATTACAGCAGACCCTTTAGCATTTATTTTTCTTTCTTTTCTTCAATTTTTTTATTTCAAGAAAAATTTAAATATAATAATGTTACATGCAATAAACATTAATATATCAAGAATAAAAGGATCTTAAGTATAATAATATTACCAAAACTATACTAACATAGTATGATAACACAAAAGTTGTAGGAAATATTAAAATCTGTAAATAACAGGATTACTTCTATTATATTCTAGTATATATTTTTCCCCTCTGGCTCAATTTTTGTTCATGAGTTTATGTTATTCATTATATTCCCAAAATGAGTAAGATCATATAATATTTATCTTTCTCCAATTGGGTTATTTCACTTAGCATGATGCTTTTAGAGTCTATTTTGTTGGATATGAGTATTGTCACTTCAGTTTTTTTTCTTTTCTATTTGTGTAGAAATTTTTTTCCATCTCTTCACTTTCATCCTGTGTGTGTCTTTTGTTTTGAGGTGGGTCCTTGTAGACAGCATATAGTTGGGTCATGTTTTTGTATCCATTCGGCTACCCAAACCTTTTGATTGGAGCATCTAATCCATTTACATTTAGGGTTATTATTGAGAGGTACTTATTTTTAGGTCATTTTAATTCTGTATGGCTAGGTTTCTCTCTCTGTTTCTTCTTCTCAGCAATCCCATTAGCATTTCTTGTAATGCTGGCTTGGTCATGATGGTGATGAACTCCTTTAGCCTTTTTTGGTCTGGAAAGTTCTTTATTTGACCTTCTATTTTGAATGATAGCCTTGCTGAATATAGTAATCTTGGTCTCAGATCCTTGCTTTCCATTACCTTAAGCATTTCATGCCATTCCCTTCTGGCCTGTAGAGTGTCTGATGAGAAGTCAGGTGTCAGCCTTATGGGAACTCCTTTGTAGGTAATGGTGTTGTTTTCTCTTGCTGCCTTTAAGATTCTCTCTTTGTCTTTAATTTTTGTCATTTTAATTATGATGTGTCTGGGTGTGGGTCTGTTTGGGTTCTTCTTGTTTGGGGTTCTCTGTGCCTCCTGAACTTGTGTGACTTTTTCCTTTACCAGGTTAGGGAAGTTTTCTACCATTATTTCTTCAAACACCTTCTCTATTCCTTTCTCCTTTCTGCCTCTTCTGACACACCTACGATTCTAATATTGTTACGTTTCACATTGTCCCATAGCTCCCTTAAGCTGTCCTCCTGTTTTTTAATTGTTTTTTCTTTTTGGTTCTCTAATTGAGTGATATTTTCAACTGTCTTCTAATTCACTGATTCAATCCTCAGCTTCCCCTAATCTGCTGTGTATTCCTTCCAGTGTCTTCTTTGTGTTATGTCATTCTTTATCTCAGACTGTTCTTTTTTTATGGCTACTATATCTTTTTTCATACTGTTGAGCATCTTTAACATCATTACTCTGAACTCTGTTTCAGATAAATTTCTTCTTTCATTTGAGGGTTGTTTCTTTGTTTCCTCATTTTGGTTGTCTGTTTGGGTTTGTGACTATGTTTTAGGTCAGGGGTCCTCAAACTACGGCCTGTGGGCCACATGCAAATATAAATATTGTATTTGTTCCCGTTTTGTTTTTTTACTTCAAAATAAGATATGTGCAGTGTGCATAGGAATTTGTTCATAGTTTTTTTTAAAACTATAGTCCGGCCCTCCAACGGTCTGAGGGACAGTGAACTGGCCCCCTGTTTAAAAAGTTTGAGGACCCCTGTTTTAGGTAGATCCTCTATACCACTCAATCTCTAGTGCAGGACAGTGTTAAAGGCTGTTTCTGACTAATTGGATCAGGCAAAGACTCAAAGTCTCCAGAGACTGACTCTGTCTACAGTCTAATAGGATTCTGATCTGAATTGCCCACAGGCAATCATCCTCAGGTGTGTCGAGAATGTTTTCAACAGGGTGGGGCAGTTGCTTCTACCTGGGGGTCAATAATTTCTTTTAATCTCTTAAGTGGCCTCAGGGCAAGGTGTTTTCCAATAGGGTTGTGTCGACTGTCTTCCCCCACTCCTCTACCCCCAGGCAAGGCAGATATCTATGTGGAAAAGATGTCCTCCACTGAGTGAGGGAATGACTCAGTTCAGGAAACTTGGGGTATCTGCCTTCTGAGTTCTATCCCCCGAGTCCACAGTCCTGGGTTCTGCTCTCATAGCTCCAGTCCACTTCACCCTCCCTCTGCCAGGGCACAAGGTGGGTGGCTCCAAAAGGAATTTTTGTGTGTTGGCCCTTTAAGAGGGTGCCTGAACTTTCAGCTGCCACTCCCTGGCAGACAGTTTCCCACTGCTTTTCACAGCTAGATGTTATGTGGGTACCCTCCTCAGTTTGGTGCTCTCTGCTGGGGAGCCAGCTTCAGGATTAGACCCAAGAGTTCTCAGTGGCAGGCCCCACAGCTGAGATATCTCTCCAGGACTTCACTTGCCATCTGTGGGTATCTGGCCAGCCCTTATGCACCTCCACACCTCCTACCAGTCTCTATGTGGTCACTACCTTCAGTCCTATGGTATCAGGGTTCTCTCCTGTGAGTTTTCCATTGATTATTCAGGAAGCCTTTCCATATTTCAGTTGTAATTCCAGCTTGTTCCTGGGAGCATGTCCGTGCAGCGTCCTCCTACTCTGCCACCATTTTTTTCCTAAAATCTAGCATTTCTTTTAATGCTGGCTTGGTGGTGATGTACTCCTTAGCCTTTTTTTTTTTTTTGTCCAGAAGCTCTTTATTTGACCTGCTATTTTGAATTATATCCTTACTAGATATAGTAATCTGGTTTCAGATCCTTGTTTTCCATTACCTTGTGTACTTCATGCCATTTCCTTCTGGCCTGTAGAGTTTCTAATGAGAAATCAGGTGTCAGTCTTATGGGAATTCCTTTGTAGGTAACAGTTTTATTTTCTCTTGCTGCCTTTAAGATTCTCTCTTTGTCTTTAATTTTTGGCATTTTAATTTTGATGTGTCTGAGCATGGGCTTGTTTGTGTTCTTCTTGCTTGGGGTGCTCCTGAACTTATGTGACTTTTCCTTTACCAGGTTAAGAAATTTTTCTGCCATTATTTCTTCAAATAGGTTCTCTATCCCTTTCACCCTTTCTGCCGCCTCTGGCACATTTGCTATTCTAATATTGGTACATTTCACATTGTCCCACAGCTCTTTTAAGCTATTCTGGTTTTTTTTGGTTTTTTCTTTAGGTTCTCTGATTGAATGATTTTTTCAACCCTGTCTTCTAATTCACTGATTCAATCCTCAATTCCTCTAATCTGTGGTATATTCCTTCCAATGTGTTCTTTATTTGTGCTATGTCATTCTTTATTTCTGTTTTCATAATTACTATATCTTTTCTCATTCTGTTGAGCATCTTTACCATTATTACTCTGAACTCTGTTCCAGATAAATTTCTTTTCTCTGCTTCATTTATGTCTTCTTCTGGAGCATTCGCTAGTTCTTTCATTTTGGGGTTGTTTCTTTGTCACCTCATTTTGGTTGCCTGTTTGGGTTTGTGACTATGTATTAGGTAGATCCTCTACGTCTCTCAATCTCTAGTACAGGACAGTGTTAAACACTGTTTCTGACTAATTAGATCAGGCAAAGACTCAAAGCCTCCAGAGACCACCTCTGCCTACAGACTGATAGGAGTCCCCTTGAATTGTCCCCAGGCAATCATCCTCAGAAGTGGCAAAAGTTTTTTTTTCTCTGCAGTGTGGGGCAGTTGCTTCTGCCTGGAGGCTAATTGTTATTTTTAGTCTCTTAAGTGGCCTCAGGGCAAGGTGTTTTCCAGTAGGGTGGGTCAATTGTCTCTCCCCCCACCCTCCAGGCAAGACAAATGTCTGTGTGGGAAAGATGTCTTCCACTGTGTGAGGGAATGACTCAGCACAGGAAACCAGGGGTTTCTGCCTTCTGAGCTCTAACCACCAAGTACTCAATCCTGGTTTCTGCTCACACATCTCCAGTTCACTCTGCCATTCCTCTGTTGGAGCATAAGTTGAGTGGCTCCACAAGGAATTTTGTGCATAGGCTCTTTAAGAGGATGCCCGATTTCAGCTGTCTCTCCCTGGCAGACAACAACCCTGCTGCTTTTCACAGCCAGATGTTATGTGGGTATCCTTCTCAGTTCTGGTGCTCTTTGCTGGGGGGCCCAGCTTGGGGATAAGATCCCAGAATTCTCATTGGCAACCCACCACAGCTAAGATATCTCTCTTGAATTTCAGTTGCTGTCTGGGGGTGCCTGGCCAGCCAATCTATATGCAGTCTCCACTTTAGGTCCTTGGGTATCAGGATTCTCTCCAGTGAGTCTTCTGTAGATTATTCAGGAAGTTTTCCTGTATTTTATTTGTAATTCCAGCTTGTTCTTGGGAGCATGTTCGTGCAGCATCCATTCACTCTGTTGCCATTTTTTTTAATATATTTTATTGATTTTTTTACAGAGAGGAAGGGAGAGGGATAGAGAGCTAGAAATATCGATGAGAGAGAAACATCGACCAGCTGCCTCCTGCACACTCCCCACTGGGGATGTGCCCGCAACCAAGGTACATGCCCTTAACTGGAATCGAACCTGGGACCTTCCGGTCCGCAGGCCGACGCTCCATCCACTGAGCCAAACCAGTCAGGGCCACTCTGTTGCCATTTTTAATCTGTTACTTTTTTGGGGAAGGGAGGTTTCTAGAGAAAGAGCTCTGTGGGTGGGGCAGTGATGGTGGTGGGGATCTTGGGCAAAACATCAGTTGCTATCCCTGAAATATCATGTGACCTCTCTGGGCCTCAATTTCCTCTGTGTCTGATGATGAGTATGGATAGAGTAGCGGTCCCTGAGGTCTCCTCTGGTCCTAAGATCTGGTCTTAGCTCAAACTCTGTCTTTGTAACTAACTTACTGCTCTATCCTATTTAACTCACAACCTCCACCTCTTTGGCCAACGGGGCTGCTTGAGATTCAGCATCACAATTGCATGTCAACTAGCTGGAAGGAGGAAGAAGGGAAAGAAAATACCTCTCTTTTAAAGAACACCTCTGTTAGAAGTTATTCTAAACACTTCTTTCTCCATCTCATTGGCCAATACTTAGTCACAGAACTACATCTAGCTTTGAGGAAAGCTGTGGATGGAATCAATTTCATACAAGTCAGTGATGCCTTTACAACAGGCTTCAACAGTTTCATGATGTCTTTCGATTATTACATAGCTAGCTTTTAAATAAACATTTCAAACAAGTGATATCCTCTTCATTTTCCCAAACTTATTCCTTCCCTGGTGTGACCACTATGAACAATTTTCTGTGTGTCTGCCAGATTAATTTTTTATGTGTTTACCCCCTCTATCACACCCACACTTGTATACCTAGCTTAGAAGAACATAAAATGGGATTTCGATTTACATATTGTTTAGCAACTTGCATTCTTGGTTATTGCTACTTAGCATTATGTCTTGGAGGTTCTACCAAGTCAGTCCATAAGGAAATATTGCCTCCTTCTTTGTGTCAGCTGAGTATACCTACTGTATTAACATAGCAAAGCTTACTGATGTATACTGGGCTTAGTTACAAACAGTCTTGAGCATTTTCTCTGCATATATATGCAGGTGTTCCTAGAGGATAGATTCCTAAAAGTGGGCCAAAGTTTAATTCTCTCTTTGTATTGTGGGTTAACCCTTTTTGTGTAAATACCCTCTCCCTGGGGAAGACAGTTGGCCAGGTCAGAGCCAATGGATCCCTTTCAGCTTGGCTTGGGCTCGTCTCCCATCCCTCCTTCTACTGAGCAGGCACAGCCCTGGCACCACCTTCATTGCTGTGCCCGCTATCCTGGGTTCTTCACCACCATTGGAAGCCAATCTCACGTCTTAAACTTTGGGATCATTGGGTCCCACTCTTTCTCCTTCCAGGAGGATAAAGATGCCTCAGGTGTCCTTCTCCTCGGAATTTAGGGTCCCCATGTTTACCCCTTCCCATCCCTCCCACCCGCCCAGCACCACATTTTAGCACCTTATGAGCCCTTTTCCCTTCTCCAATCTTGTTTATACCCCTCTAGGAAGGGGAGGGGAGGGGGAGAGCATGGTGTGCCTAAGCCCATCCCAGGCTCAGTGATGGGGATCAGGGGACTGTCCCTGCAGCTTTGGGGGAGTGTGGTTGGGAGGACAGTTACCCCAGAACTTCAGCCTTCCTCTGGGCACGGACTGGGCTATGAGGGGTTGAAGAGAAAGCTCTCTGAGTGTGCCTTTTGGTCCTCCTGAAATGGATCATACCTAAAATTTGAGCCCCAAAGCTCCATGAAAGTGTGACGAACTCCCCCATCCTGTTCAGGGCTCTCAGCCCAGCTGGGCAGCTAAGGGGCGGTTTGGGATATTAAAAGCTTAGCTGGTGGTTCCCCTAGGCAGTGGTTGGTAAACTGCGGCTCACGAGCCACATGCGGCTCTTTGGCCCCTTGAGTGTGGCTCTTCCACAAAATACCACGTGCAGGCATGCACGTACAGTGTGATTGAAACTTCGTGGCCCATGTGCAGAAGTCGGTATTTTCTGGAAGAGCCACACTCAAGGGGCAAAAGAGCCGCATGTGGCTTGAGAGCTGCAGTTTGCCGACCACTGCCCTAGGGCTTGATGCAATTCTTCGGGCAATACCCTTCCCCCTCTACCCCTCCCCCGATGTGATGGATGGTAACAAATGAGAGTAGGTAGGGGGTTCCTGAGCCCATCCACAACCACAGCTGGGGAACTCAGCCATCAAAGTCCTGTGCAGACTTCTCCACCGAGGTGACTCTGAGGGCCAAGGAGATCAAGTTTCCGGCAAATGGTTTGGGAGTAGAGAGGCTTCTCTGGAGACAATCTGTCCTGTGTGTGGTGTGGGGCCGCAGACCTGCTGTGAGCCTGCGCTGGAGAGGTGGGGGTGGGGTGGGTTTCTTTGATTCTGGAATTACAGGCAGAAGGAGGGGCTCGGGCCAGAGCTGGTGGGCTGGTGGGAGTTGCTTTTCTGGGAGGAGGAAATCAAGCACTTTTAAAAGCAGGTGCTGGGGACGCTGCTCAGGGCCAAGTGCTGAGACTGCACACCCAGCCAGCCCTCTGGGATTCCAGCCAGAGCTGGTGCTGGCACTCAGAGGAGGCTCCAGTTGTTGGGGAGCACACTGTCTGCCTGAGGGACAGGACTCCCCAGAGTGATCAATAAGAAGAGGCACAGAAGGGAGAGGTGGAGAGAGCACCTAGCGGAGGTGGGTCAGGTAGGACTGAAACTGGTGGGGGAGCAGGGAGAAGGCACAGTTGGGGAGCAGCACGTGCAAAGGCTTGGAGGTTGGGCGGGGGCAGGAATTCTAGGGTTGATCAATTCTGAGGAATGAGGTTGAGGACTTGGAGGATTTGAGAGACACTGGAAAGCTAATATGAGCTTCAAAAAACAGGGAGACATCAGAAGAGTCATGTCTGAGTGGTGTGGACGAAAAGGGGCCACACGCTAACCTGACTAACTCAGGAAAGGCCTGCGTGGCAGCCTTGCAAACTCAAGAGACATAAAGTAACCACAAATGATGGTCTGAAATTAAAACCCTTAATTTAAAAAAGCAGTTTGGCCCTAGCCAGTTTGGCTTAGTGGATAGAGCGTCAGCCTTCAGACTGAAGGGTTCCAGGATGGATTCCAGTCAAGGGCACATGCCAGGTTTCAGGCTCGATCTCCAGTAGGGGGCGTGCAGGAGGCAGCCAATCAAAGATTCTCATCATTAATGTTCCTATCTCTCTCTCCCTCTTCCTTCTTCTCTGAAATCAATAAAAATATATTTTAAAAAGAAGGGGAAAAAAAAGCAGTTTATAGTGGGTAGTCATGTCCTAGGCCAGGATCTCCCATGACAAAGATCAACATCGATCTTTACTGAGCCTATTGTCTTTTTGCCTCTAAGATAATGTACCTGTGGAAGTCAGGGTAACATAACTTCCCTTTTTTCCGGACCCCTCAGGGCACAACAAATGCCCCCCCCCACACCCCAAACCACAAATTCCCTCATTGTAATTATTATTGTGTTAATTGTGGACTGTTAACTATCCTGTACTGACCTATGTAAAAGAAGCATGTGTCCATCATTTCACTTTTTATCCAATCCCAGAGGTTTCCCTGCTTTGCTTTCTCCCACCTCCCTAATCTATCACCAGTGGATTTCATATAACCCACTTACGTCTCCTCCTTCGCTGGAAATTTATAAAACTAAGTGATGTTAATGTAAAAACATTCAAACCTGTAAAGAATTTTTTGTGAGTTTATTTGAGCCAAACTGTCGACAATTGCTAGGAAGCAGTATCTCAACAGATTGGGATAATGCTCTGAGAATGGCAGTTTTTTTCATCTATTTTTATACTTTGCAATCAAAGAAGGGGACGTAGGCGGGTTACATGAAGTCTATGGGTGATAGATTAGAGAGGTGGGAGAAAGCAAAGGGGGGACCTCTGTGATGGGTAAAAAGTAAAATGATAGACACATACTTAGGTGGGTACAGGATAGTTAACAGTCAACAATTAACACGATAACAATAACAATGAAGGAATTTGTGGTATCTGTCCTGGCGCCCAGCATATTAGGTTGTGCCCTAAGGAATCCAGAAAAAGGGAAGTTACAAGTTACCCAGACATTTCAAGGGTATGTTATCATAGATGCAAAAAGACAAATAGGCTCAGTTAAGGTAAAGGTTGACCTTGACAGTGAATATACCGGCCTAGGACATAACTACCCACTGTAACTGCTTTTAGTTAAAGTTTAATTTCAGACTATTCTCTGTGATTACTTTAGGCCTCTGAGTTTGCAAGACTGCCATACAGGCCTGCCATGAGCTTGTCAGATTTACTATTTGGCCCCTTTTCCATTCACACTTCCCATTTTGATGACCAACCTTTAGTTAGATCAGGGATCCTCAAACTTTTTAAACGGGGCCAGTTCACTGTCCCTCAGACGGTTGGAGGGCCGGACTATAGTTTAAAAAAAAACTATGAACAAATTCCTATGCACACTGCACATATCTTACTTTGAAGTAAAAAAACAAAACGGGCACAAATACAATATTTGTATTTGCATGTGGCCCGCGGGCCGTAGTTTGAGGACCCCTGAGTTAGATAATGGGGTCCCATGGTGCTAGGAAGACTCCTTTCTAGGAAGACTCCAGCTAAGCTTTTGTCTTGCTGAACAATGGACCATGGGGGTGAAAATCAAGGCAGAATTTTCTTTTCTCAAACGTGAAAAGCAGGTACATGGAAGGCAATCAGGCCTTCATTAAGAAAAACACTGGGCCATTTTAACCTACAGCTATCACGATCCAAGTTTTGTTGTCTGTCCCAACTTTCTATATTTGTCATCTAGTATAACATTTACTTATAGCTTGAAAGCACACTACACACCTCTTCAGTCTTCATAATCTGACTATTTACTATGGCCCATCTTTTTTCCATTGGAAGCACGTAAGTGCGGTTCATTATTAATCTGATTCCCACTAGTTGTGCAATTGGAAGCTGTAAACTTAAGTTTTAATCAGGGGCCAGGGTATAAGAACACAATGCTGCAAACTGCAATTGTCATCTAAAATTTCCAGAGGCCACCAGGATGATAAAAGTTTATAAGTAAATGTCCTGTGCCTCAGCAGCAGTTATTAGAGGGCCATGTTTTTACAGCCATTTCAGCTTCTTTCTGAATTGATATAGTTAGTAGTCCTTGCTCAGTAAGGGGGTAAGTACATTGCCATGATTTGGTTCTGGCCTTTATACATTAAGATTCCTTTCTCAATATTCCTTTTCCACCCTTTCTACAACTTCCCTTGTTCTTAGTTTGTCTCTTTCTACTCATTCAGAAATAACCAGCTTATTAGGACAAACTACTTCCTTTTAACTTCTCTTAAAAACACACCCCTTTCCTTCTTTTTGCAATAGCATGTCTTCTAAATTTCAAGAGAAACCATAAAAAGAGCATTACTAATAATATAAAAGTTATCTTGTGCACCTTCAGCAATTATTAACAGTTGGACTATATACACAAGGTTTGAGAAAAGCCTAAAGAACAAGTGTAGCTATTATGATAATTAATATTAGCAGACAGGTAAAGACAATTAAACTAATAAAGTTCACCATCAATTTGTAGGTATACAGGCCTTGTCAATGCCTTGGGATAGCTGTCTATCTCTGGTGTCCATAGCTTCTCATCCTTGAGAATTCTTTAATCCCTGCTGTAGGTGGAGGCAAGTGTCAGAGATGGGTAGATGTCCATTTGAAGTTACGCACCTGATAGAGGTTCCTTCCAACACTGTTGGAGAGAGTGTTTAATTAATGTCTTTTCCAGTGTACAAAAGTCTCCTGGTTATAAAGTCTTTGAAGTCTTTGTCTCATGGAGTGCACTTGTGAAATGAATGTCACTAATTTATCAGTCATCGGCTGGTTAATAAGTCCTTCATAATAATGCAGAATTTCTCCTTTTAGTAAGGTTGGTTCATATGTCCCTTCATCCAGATTCATAGGACACCTGGTGACTATTTCCTAAGGAGAAAGGCTATGTTTACAAAAAGAAGTAGATTTCAGGTTGAAGAGCAGTACAGGGAGAGATTTTGGCCAAGGGAAACTAAAAGCTTCTGAAAATTTACCTAGTTGAGTTTTAATTGTAGTATTTGTATGTTCCACACAATGAAAATACTGTAGAATAGGCCAAATATTACAAATGGATTGCCCAGTAAAACGAGTCCCTCAGTCACTAACTCAGGAGGGAATTCCCCAATTGAGAATTAATTTTTTCCAATAATAATTTACCTACCATTATGGCCATTGCTCTCCTGCAAGGGAATGCCTTAACCCAGTGGTTGGCAAACTCATTAGTCAACAGAGCCAAATATCAACAGTACAATGATTGAAATTTCTTTTGAGAGCCAAATTTTTTAAACTTAAACTATATAGGTAGGTACATTGTTATTAACTTAATTAGGGTACTCTTAAGCTGGCCTTTGCTAAAAAACGTTCTCAATCTCCCTTCCAACTCTCCCATCCACACTCCTCTTGTATACTTGTTTTGGATAGACGAGTGTGGATGGAAAGTTGGAAGGGGTCGACCTCAGTGAACGTACCTCAAAACAATGTATCTCCGCTGCGCTGCGTATCCTGCGGCCCGCCTGTGCCGTGTCTCCCGTCGCCCGCCCGACCCGACTGACACCCTCCACTTCTTCTAACGCCACTTCTTCAAAATAGACTCGCCCAGGCCGAAAACCAACTTCTGCACATGGGCCATAAAGTTTCAATCGCACTGTACGTGCGCGCCCGCACGTGGTATTTTGTGGAAGAGCTACACTCAAGGGGCCAAAGAGCTGCATGTATCTCATGAGCCGCGGTTTGCTGACCACTGCCTTAACCCACTCAAATCATAACTAACATATTTATATGTTTGTGGTGGTGGCATTAGGATAAGATCCAATTACTATACCTCAAATGGATCTACAGGAAGTGAAAAATGTCCTTGAGACTTGTGTTATCTTTTGGACAGATAGAACATCTACTATACACTTTAAGAGCTAGCAGTAATATTGTTTATTTCATGAAATCATATTTTTAGCTTATGTACATGTTTAAAGTATAGGTAATTAAACCCCTATAGGTAAGATTGGCTTCTGATTGGGTAGAAGTCATATCTGTTTGTCTGGGACAAATGTTCCCCATTTTTGTTGCCATATCCTCTTTGTTTTCTGCAGCTGTCCATTGGCACTATCTATTTATTGATTTAATAGAAAACAAGGAGTATTCCTGGGTCTGGATAATTTGGCTGTTTAATGTTGCCTATCTAGCTGCAGCATCAGCTAAATAATTTCCTTTTGCTTCCATGGTGGTGGCTTTAGAATGTCCTGGAATTTTGCCAATTGCCAATTGTTTCACTTTTTGTGTGAGATCTAATAACTCTGCAATCTATTTTCCATCACTTATGGGCTTCCCTGAGAAAATTAAGAAGTCTCATGGCTTCTATCATATTCTAAAGTTGTGACCTATACCAAAGGCATAGCTACGATCAATGTAGATATTGGCTATTTGATCTTTGGCCACTTGACAAACCCGATTTAGAACAATTCAGCTTGCTGGGCAGATTTTTTTTTTTTTTTTGTAGGTAGATAAGATGCCGGAAGCCGGTCCATCCTTACTGCTTGACACAGTTGCTGCAGGGAAGAAACATCTGCACAGCATATGTTTCAAGGGACCTGGAGTATATGGCATACTGTTCTTAATATGTTTGCTCCCCTTCTTAGCGCTATTTGTTTTAACCCAGGTCACCTCTCTGAGAAAGGTTGTTTCCCCAGGTGGGGATTTTTCCCTGGAGTTAGGGATTAACAGGACTAAGTGCCAGGCGGGTAATTAATCACTTTAACTACGAACAATCACGATTAAGCTACATAATCTTTACTTAGGATAATCTCCTTCAGTTACTTCCTTGTAGTTTAACAGAACAATAGAGTAGTGACCTTAGAATGGAGATAACAAATGCTCTAACCTTTGGAATAGAATGGATAGGATTAAAATCAACTGGTATAAATACAGATGTAATAGGAGAATAAAGAGAGAACCTCACTATGCTGATCAACTGAACGCTGCCTCTGTGTCCTTCATTCTTCGCCGACTCCATCCACACCTTTGGGAACCCCTGGACCTGCTGGGGCTGGACCCTAACAATAAGAACTTTCAATTATGTCCACCACAGAAGTTATTGCATATCTAGCTAGGTAACATCTCTGTTTATCTTTCAAAGATCCATTTGTAAACCAAATTAAGTCAGCATTATCAATAGGAGTTTCCTGTAAATTATTCCTAGGAACAAGCAAAACACAATTGTGGATGTCTTCATCCTGCAAAGAAAGTAGGAAAATTGCTGGGCTAAGACTGTTACATCAAGTTCAAGTAATATTAGGTGCAAGAGCCAGTTGACTGACAGAGTGTTGAATGTGATGAAAATTCACAGGAGATTCAATGAATGAGGAACATAAACAAAGGATAGCCCATAACTATATTTTCTGTTTGTTTGCATAACATGTCTAGCAGAGATGGCTGTCATGCAGGAAAGGGATTTGTGGCTACTGAGTCCAGTTGCTGATAATAATAGTCTGTAGGTTTATGATGATCTCTGTTTTTGAGTTGAACTTCTAAAAGTATTTTCTTTATTTTCATGTATAAAAAGTTAGAAAGTTTATAATTAAGGTGTCTCCATGGGGAACTTTAGGTAACTCTTTAGAGATTTTATAGCTCTTCTGGTTTCCACTGAATTGGATCAAGTCAACTTGACTTTAATAAAACATATGGAAGCTGGGCCATTAATGAAAAAGTTGGAACCCGATTGTGATAATATGCAGTCAAACCCAGGAATCCTCTAACCTGCTCTTTTGTGTTTTTTGTGTGCATTATTGTTGTTTGTTTTAATTTTTTTTATTTTAAATCTTAGTGTAGAGTATTACAGATGTTCACCCTTCCCTCCCTTCTTAGTCCCCCTCCACCTGGTTTCTGCCCCACCCCAGGCCTTCACCACTATGTCTGTGTCCATAGGTAAGATCTTTGGTTAATCTATTCCTGCCCCCTCTCCCCCTTTCCCTCTGAGATTCGTCAGTCTGTTCCATGTTTCCATGCCTCTGGTTCTATTTTATTCACTAGTTTATTTTTTTCATTAGATTTCTTTTTCATTTATTTTGATTTTTAGATACAATTGTTGATAGATATGTATTTATTACCATTTTATTGTTCATATTTTTATCTATTTTATTTCTTTTTCTTCTTCTTTCTTTTCTTAAAGAATACCCTTCAACATTTCATGTAACACTGGTTTGGTGGTGATGAACTCCTTTAGTTTTTTCTTGTCTTGGAAGCTCTTTATCTGACCCTCAAGTCTACATGAGAACTTTGCTGGGTAGAGTAATCTTGGTTGTAGGTTCTTGCTATTCATCACTTTGAATATTTCCTGCCACTCCCTTCTGGCCTCTAAAATTTCTGTTGACACATCAGCTGACAGTCATATGGGCGCTCCCTTGTAGGTAACTAACTTCTTTTCTCTTGCTGCTTTTAAGATTTGTTCTTTATCTTTAACATTTGGCATTTTAATTATGATGTATCTTGGTGTGGGTCTCTTTGGGTTTCTCTTATTTGGGACTCTCTGTGCTTCCTGGACTTGTAAGCCTATTTCTTTCACCAGGTAGGGGAATTTTTCTGTCATTATTTCTTCAAATCGTTTTTCAACATCTTGCTCTCTCTCTTCTCCTTCTGGCACCCCCATGATGTTGGTATGCTTGAAGTTGTCCCAGAGGCTCCTTACACTATCTTCATATTTTTGGATTCTTTTTTCTTTTTGCTCTTCTGATCGGGTGTCTTTTGCTTCCTGATATTCCAAATCGTTGATTTGATTGTCAAACTCCTCTACTGTTGAATCCCTGTAAATATTCTTTATTTCAGTTAGTGTATGCTTAATTTCTGACTGATCCTTTTCCATGTCTTTGACATTCTCACTAAGTCACTTGAAGTCTCATGAAGTAACCTTATAAGCATGGTTTTGAACTCTGCATCCAGTAGTTTGCTTGCTTCAGTTTCTTTCATGTGTGACATGTTTCTTTGTTTCCACATTTTGGCTGCTTCCCTGTGTTTGTTTCTATGTGTAGCTAGAGCTGCTATGTCTCCTGGAATTCGTAGTGTGGCCTTGTGTAGCAGGCATTCTGTTGGACCCAGTGGCTCAGCCTCCCCGGTCACCTAAGCTGGAAACTCAAGGTGCAGCCCTTTGTGGGCTGTGTGCACAGTCTTGTTGGAGTTGAGCCTTGATTGCTGTTGGTGTCACTGGTAGGAACTGACCTCCATGCCAATTGGCTGTGAGGACCAGCTGCAACAACAGTGGGAGAGCTGCTGTGCAGGAAACACCCTTATGGAGTAGAACCACAGTGGGGCTTTGGTGCTCACTGAGTCTGCCTTTTGAGTGTGTCACTTGTGGATGTGTAGAAGCTGTTCACTGGGTGTACTGGCTCTAGGGCCTCCAGGGAAGTGCAAAGTCAGCCATTGCCTGAGGCCACCTGGCAGGAGCTATATAGGGGTCTGCAGATAGCTGCTGTTTGTATTGGGCTTGGAGGTGCGACCCAACTGTGAAACAAGGCAGACTGGTGCTAATTCTGGGTCTTGGGCCTTTTAGTGATAGGTCTGGGGCATGCTGACACCAGCTGCAGCTTGTTTGAGAGATTTTAGCAAGTCTGAAGCCTGATACAGGACAGGCCATTTGTATGGAAAAGCTGCTGCAAACAGTTTGGGTGGGGCTGCAAATTGGATGGGGCAGGGTCTCAGGGAATCACCAGGTGGAGCAAACAGTTTTGGCCATGCTGATGAAAACTCAGATATGGCTGCCAGTCAGCCCTGCTACAGGGGAGGTCCCAGAACAGGAACAATGACCTCTGGGAGAAAGCTGCCTTTGCCTCCCAAGTTCCTGCCCTGATGCCAGATAATGCAGTTTCTCCCCATATGTGTCTGGGTCTTCCAAAGCTGCCTGGCACTGGAGCTCAGAGGAAGCAAGTCTGAGTAAGTTCATGTGTTGGCTCTTTAAAAGGAACACCTGGGTCTCCAGCAACCTCTTTCTCATTGAGCCACAATCCCTACTGGTTTATACAGCCTGAAGTTATAGTGAATTCTCTTTCCAGCTGTGGAGCCATAGGCTTGGGGTCTGGTGTGGGGCTGGGACCCCTTACTTCTCTTGGACAGCCTCTGCAGAGACAATTCCCCTCCTGATTAAAAAAATGGGACATGTTGGTGTTGGACCAGCCTGTTCCAAACCTCAGTACCTCCTACCATCTTAGTGTGCTTTTTTCTTTACTTCTCTAGTTGTAGGACTTCCATTCATCCAGCTTTGAGGCAGTTCTGAATGATGGTTGTTCTGTATTTTAGTTATAATTTTGATGTGGTTGTGGGAGGTGGTGAGTACAAGCGTTTACCTATGCCACCGTCTTGGTTTTCTACACTCTTGTTTTTGGAAGAGTAAAACATAGGATTCCTCTGAAGTTTTCAGCGTTAATTAGTAGTCCATTTTTAGGTATACTAGTAAGATGGCCAAAGTATTTTATTTGAGGTTAGAAAAATTGAAACTTATCCTTTAGACTTTATGTTCTTTTATAGCTAGCTATTATAACAGATAAGTTGTATACTTTTGGAAGTCAAGTAATGTCCTAGAGTATAAAATTATATCATCTACCTATTGGATTAAAGTGTAATCTCTGGAAAATTTAATACCATTCAAATTAGCTTTTAGTATCTAAGACAATAGGTAGAACTCTCCATATATCCCTTAGGCATTACTCTCTAAGTATACCTGTGACCTTCCCAGGTGAAAGTAAAAAGGTATTTCTCTCACAGGGTGTCTGGAAATAGCTATTAAATTAAATTAATTAATTAATTAATTAATTTATTATTTTTAAAATCCTCACCCAAGGATATGTATTTCATTGAGTCTAGAGAGAGAAAGGAAGTGAATGGGTGGGGGGGGATCCACATTGATGTGAAAGAGAAACATCAATTGGTGGCTTCTGTTACATGCCCCAACTGGGGATCGAACCTGCAACCTAGGTATGTGCTCTGACAAGGAATCAAACCCACAACCCTTTGGTGCATTGGATAATGCTCTAACCAACTGAACCACACTGGCCAGGGATAGCTATTTTACTTATAGCTATGAATTGTGTACAAATCTCCATTCTTTCCCATTGAGTTTCTTTACTGGATGGGTAGAATTACAGGGGCTTGTACATGGAATTATAAGCCCCCTTTTAAACATAATCTTGTATAATGGGCTCAATTCTAGCTCATGCATATAGGATATTGGTGACTAGAAAAGGCCTGAATTTGCATTGGAAAATCCTGTAACAAATGTTCAGTCAGTTTTAAGATTAGTTCCCTCTTGCGGAAGTTCCTTTAAAATTATTATTTTTCTAAATTGGTGCAATATGTGATTTACTTACTTTTTTTAAAAAAAATATATTTTATTGATTTTTTACAGAGAGGAAGGGAGAGAGATAGAGAGTTAGAAACATCGATCAGCTGCCTCCTGCACATCTCCCACTGCGGATATGCCCGCAACCCAGGTATATGCCCTTGACCGGAATCGAACCTGGGACCTTTCAGTCTCAGGCCGACGCTCTATCCACTGAACCAAACCGGTTTCGGCTGATTTACTTACTTCTAACTACATTTCACCCTTCTGGGTAAAGGATATGTGAGCATCCTTAGGTTTCAAGAAAATCTCACCCTATCAGGTGAATTGGGGCAGATTTGATTAGCAAAAATAAATATTTTACAGCCTTATCACTTCTTAGTTAGAAAGGGACAGGTTCTAATTTATTTTTATTTATTTTTTTTTAAATTAAATCTTTATTGTTCAGATTATTACATTTGTTCCTCTTTCCCCCCCCCCCGCATAACTCCCCTCCTCCCAGTTCCCGCCCCACCCTCCGCCCTCACTCCCCACCCACTGTCCTCATCCATAGGTGCACGATTTTTGTCCAGTCTCTTCCCACATCTCCCACACCCCTTTCCCCCCCAAGCACAGTCAGTCCATTCCCTTTCTATGTCCCTGATTCTATTATAATCAATAGTTCATTCTGTTCATCAGATTATTTATTCACTTGATTCTTAGATTCACTTGTTGATAGATGCATATTTGTTGTTCATAATTTGTATCTTTACCTTTTTCTTCCTCTTCCTCTTCTTAAAGGATACCTTTCAGCATTTCATATACTCCTGGTTTGGTGGTGATGAACTCCTTTAGCTTTTCCTTATCTGTGAAGCTCTTTATCTGACCTTCAATTCTGAATGATAGCTTTGCTGGATAAAGTAATCTTGGTTGTAGGTTCTTGGTATTCATCACTTTGAATATTTCTTGCCACTCCCTTCTGGCCTGCAAAGTTTCTGTTGAGAAATCAGCTGACAGTCGTATGGGTATTCCCTTGTAGGTAACTGAGTTTCTTTCTCTTGCTGTTTTTAAGATTCTCTCTTTATCTTTTGCTCTTGGCATTTTAATTATGATGTGTCTTGGTGTGGTCCTCTTTGGATTCCTTTTGTTTGGGGTTCTCCGCGCTTCTTGGACTTGTAAGTCCATTTCTTTCACCAGGTGGGGGAAGTTTTCTGTCATTATTTCTTCAAATAGGTTTTCAATATCTTGCTCTCTCTCATCTTCTGGCACCCCTATAATTCTGATGTTGGTACGCTTGAAGCTGTCCCAGAGGCTCCTTACACTATCCTCGCATTTTTGGATTCTTTTTTCATTTTGCTTTTCCGGTTGGATGTTTTTTGCTTCCTCGCATTTCAAATCATTGACTTGATTCTTGCGCTCCTCTGGTCTGCTGTCAGGAGTCTGTATAATATTCGTTATTTCAGTCCGTGTGTGCTTAATTTCTAGTTGGTTCCCCAATATAAGATCGAGGGTCTTATTAGTTTTCTTGTAGATCTCATTAAGTTTATCGGCGGCTTCTAAACAGTTCTTGAGAGACCTTAAAAGTGTGGTTCTGAACTCTATTTCTTCCATTGACAATTTTGTCCTGTTTCTTTGTCTCCGCATTTTGTTATGCTTCCTTGGTGCACCCCCTAGTGGTCTTTGTTCGCAGTCTTATAGATAAATCTTGATTGTTGTAGCTAATTCCAGGGAGGGTTTGACCTCCAGGCCAAGTGGCTATGAGAATCAGCTGTGTCAGCAGTGAGAGAACTTCTGTCCTCTAGGGAGGTGCTAATCTAGCCTTTGCCTGAGGCTATCCGGCAAATGCCTCTGTGCAGGGCTTGGGCAGGGCGGGTCGCACAGGATCAACAGGGTGGGCCGGAGAGAGCAGTTATGGTGGCTCTCAGTCCTGTCCCCAGGGGCTCTGCCTCTCTGAGTCCCAGCACCCGCTGCAAAGCTCGGAGAGAAAGCTGCCCTCGCTCTGACCGAAGCCAGACAGTCCCGCTTCTCCCGTTTGAGTCTGGGTCCCTAAAGACTCGCCCGGATCTGGTGCTCAGAGTCTGCGACTCCCTCCCGATTGAAAACAACAACCGCGCCCTCCGCCGCCAGCCTGCTCCGCGCACTCCGCACCTCAGAATTTGACTTCAGCACTGCGCCTCCTCTGAGTGTCCGTATGCGTTTCTCTTTCCTCCTAGTTGTAGGACTTCCACTCAGCCAGCGTTCCTGTGGTTCTGGGTGATGTCCCTTCCGTTTTTTGGTTTCACTTTTGAAGTAGTTGTTCAAAGCAGCAAACACCGGCGTTAACCTATGCCGCCATCTTGGTTCTCCCGAAGAGCACTCGACAGGTTCTAATTTAAAAACAGTCATTTGGTGCCTTTTCTGGTGTGGGTCAGTTGGTTAAGCATTGTCCCATGCACCAAATGGTTGCTGGTTCAATTCTGGATCAGGGCACATTCCTATGTTGTGGGTTTGATCCCCAGTAGGGGGTGTGTAGGAGACAGCCAATTGATGCCTTACACTCACGTCAATGTTTATTTCCCTCTCTATCCCTCTCTCTCTAAAAACAATTAAATAAATCCATAAAAACAATGATTAGAGGAGATGCTGCCCAGGGCGGCAGATGGAGGGAAAGCACTGCAGCTGAAGCCACCTCACCTGTGGGGACACAGATACCGGGAGCAGTTGACGTGAGAGAATTCTTCTGACTTGAGATCTATAACAAGAAGATGGTGGTAGAGTAGGTGAATCCTTATTGCACTGCCTCCCAGACCAAACTGGAAATAAAATTAAATTGGAGAACATTCACCTTGAGTTACCAATGCAAGACTAGCTGAAGAAGTGACTTTTAACAAGGAAGGGCAAAACCCACCTCAGGGTTGAGCCTCACAACCAGCAGCCTGAGGGGAGATCCCACTCACTAATAGGACAACAACAATTTAGACTCAATTACAACAAGAGAGTCCAACTAACCCACACAAAGGACATTCCTAGAGCATCCAGCTCAGGAGATCAAAGAGACTGTACCATTGGGTCCCACAGGATGCTCACTACATAAGTCCACCCCATGGAGACTGGGAGGCATAGCAGTTCCATCTAATACATAGAAACAAACACAAAGAGATAGCTAAAATGGGGATACAAAGAAACAAGCCCCAAATGAAAGAGAAGGGGGAATCTCCAGAAAAAGACCTAAATGAAATGGAGGAAAGCAATTTATCAGATATAGAGTTCAAAGTAATGATTATAAAGATGCTCATAATGAAAATCACAAGCTACTTAGTGGGAACTACAACAGTGTGAAAAAAGAAACAGAGACCACGAACAAGAACCAGTTGGAAATGAAGATACCATACCTGACATCAAGAATACACTGGAAGGAATTAAAAGTAGATCAAATGAAGCAAAGGATCAAATCAGTGATTTGGAAGACAGGGTAAGGAAAAACCACCCAATTAGAACAGCAAAAATGAAAAAGAATTAAAAAACAGGAGGATAGTTTAAGGGAGCTTTGGTACGACATAAAATGTAAAAACATCTGCATCATGGAGTTACAAGAAGGGGAAGAAAAGAGCAAGGCAGAGAGAACCTGTTTAAAGATATAATGACAGAAAACTTCCCTAATTTGGTGAAGGAAAAAGTCACACAAGTTCAGGAAGTACAGAAAGTCCCAATCAAGATGAACTCAAAGAGACTCACACCAAGACACATCATAATTAAAATGACAAACATTAAAGACAAAGCAGAAATCTTAAGGTAGCAAGAGAGAGACAGTTACATACAAAGGAGCTCCCATTAGACTATCAGCTGATTTCTCAACAAAAACACTTCAGGCCAGAAGGGATTGGCATGAAGCATTCAAAGTAATGAAAAACAAGGACCTGAATCCAAGATTACTCTGTCCAGCCAGGCTATCATTTAAAATTGAAGGTGAAATAAAGAGCTTCCCTGGCAAAAAAACAACAGCAAAAAAGAAACAAGCAAGCAAACAAAAAACAAAACAAAACAAAAACTAACAGAGCACATTACCACCAAACCAGCATTGCAAGAAATGTTATAGGAACTGCTATAAAAGAGGAAGAAATCAAGAGAGAAAGGAACATAAGCATAAAGAAAAATGGCAATAAATCAGTACCTATCAATAACAACTTAAATATAAATAGATTAAATGCTCCAATCTAAAGCCATAATGTAGCTGAATGGATAAGAAAACATGACCCAGAGAAAAAATATGGCGGCTGGCAGGACAGAGGTGAGGGATAGGAAGTGAGTGAGTGAGGGGTGAAAGGAGAGTGTATGGATTGTGTGTGGTGTGTGTGTGAGTGAGTGAGGGACAGTTAAATCTGGCAGAAGCAGGAGAGGCTGGCAGACCAGGCTCTCTGGGACAGGGAGAGACTACCACTGCTGCAGACACTCCCCAGTCTGCCGGACTCTGGCACAGAGCCCATGCCATCTTAAAGGGGAGAGTGGCCTCTTCTAGGAACTCATCAGCACCACCACCCAGACAGGCCTTGGACACTGCCTGCGACCCGGCAGCCACTCCAGCCAAAATCCTGCTGCCTCATCCGCAGACTCGCAGACCCTGGGATCTCCACCTCCAAAGGAGCACCGCGCTCGCAGCAGTAAGTGCAGCCTCCCCCTCCTCAGTGGCAGACCTCTGCATTCACGCACCTCCAGTGAGCAGGTCTCCAAGGCACACCACTCCATAGACTTCTCTTAGGAGTCACTGTGAGCCCCAACTGGGTGTGATTTTGTACAGACACAGGTGCACTGCCCCCCAGTAGAAATTCTGAATTCCTTCTGCCTGAATAACTACCCACACACACGCAGCTGCACAATTTCAGTGCCAGGGCCCTTCAGCGCCAGGGCCCCTCAGAGTGCATCTGAGCTCAGCACCAGCAAACTGCACTGCCACAGTTGCTCACTCCCCCTAAGCCCATCTATCCACAGGGCACTTTGGGAAGCTGCAGTGAGCCTCTGCTGGGTCCAATCATGGACAAATAGGGACGCACTCCCCTGGGCAGTAGAAATTCTGAATTCACCCATCCTGGATACCTGTCCAAAGACACCTCGATTAAGCATTCTAGGGCCCTTCAGAGTGCTTCAGTGCGCCTGAGCTAGCAAACTCACTGCGGGTGCTCTTGTGTGCCACCACTGGGAATGTGCGCCTATCCACCATAGGTGCATCAACAAAAACTGAGATTCCCCACCCACAGCTACAGAACTCTGGACACTACAGTTGCATGCTTTTCCAGTGTGCAGGTCTCCCAAGACCACTGCTCCACAGGCAGCCCTGGGGCGCCACTGTGAGCCCCGCTGGACACACACTTAAACAAACAGGAGTGCACTGCTGGGCTGTAGAAACGCTGAATTCCCTCTTCTGGGATACCTGCCCACAGACGCTGCAATACAGTGGCTTCAGTGCCAGGGCCCTTCAGAGTGTGTCAGTACACCCTGCTGGCAAACACACTACAGGTGTCCCTGTGAACTGATGCTGGGTTCGCGTGTATCCAACCACGGAGGCAGCAGCAAAAGCTGAGTGTGCCCACCCCACAACTATAGAACTCTGGACACCACAGTCACGCCTTTCCAGAACGCAGGCCTCCGGAGCCCCACCACCCCAACAGATGGTTCCTGGGTACCATTGTGAGTCTCCACTGGGCATGCGTGATTTCAACCAAGGGCACAAGACAGCAAAAATTGAGACACCCCTCCATGGCTGCTGACTTCTACACACCTCAGTTGTGCCTTTCCAGCTCGTAGGCCTACATCAAGAGAACCCAAATAGCTCAAGTAAGGAGCTACACTAGACTACCAAGCCCAGGAGACCCGAGAGGTCACACCAGTAGCACCATACCCAAAAGAAACTGGGTAGCAAAGCAATCGGATCTACAATTAAAACATTACAGCAAAACATGGGAAGACAAAAAAGCAATGCACAAAGGAAAGAAAAAGAGGATCATCAGAAAGGGAGTTAAATGAAATTGAGGCTACTAACTTATCAGAGAAAGAATTCAGAGTAATGGTTATAAGAATGCTCAAATGGCTGGATGACAAATACACACAACTCAATGAGAATTATAAGGAGCTGAATGAGAATGTCACCAACAGGAAAAGGAACCAAGAGGAAATGAAGAACGACATAGGTGCAATAAAGAACACAATGGAAGGCTTAAACAGCAGACTAGAAGAGGCTGAGTACCGCATCAGTGAATTAGAAGACAAGGTAGGAAAAAACACACAAACGCAGGAGCAACTGGAAAAAAAAACTTCAAAGCAAGAGGAGAGACTAAGGGAGCTTTGGGACAACGCAAAACAAAACAACATTCGCTTAATAGGGGTACCAGAAGGAGAGGAGGAGAAGCAAAGAATAGGAAACCTGTTTGAAGAAATAATGACAGAAAACTTCCCTGATATTGGCAAGAAAAAAAACTACACAAGTCCAAGAAGCACACAGAATGCCAAACAAGATGAACCCCAAAGGACCAACACCAAGACACATCATAATTAAATTGGCAAACACCAACGACAAAGTAAGAATATTAAAGGCTGCCAGAGAGAGATAGAAAGTTATCTACAAGGGATCTCCTATCAGAATATCAGCTGACGTCTCAACAGAAACACACCAGGCAAGAAGGGAATGGAATGAAATATACAAAGTGATGCAAAGCAAGAGAATGAATCCAAGAATACTATACCCAGCAAGGTTATCATTCAAAATTGAAGGTGGAATTAGGAGCTTCACAGACAAAAAAGGGCTAAGAGAGTTTATTACCACCAAGCCAGCAATGCAAGAAATGCTAAAGGGACTGCTGTAAAAAGAAGAAACAGAAAGACAAGAAGAAACACAAACATTAAGAATAAAAATGACCACAAACAAGTACTTTTCAATAATAACATTAAATGTAAATAGATTAAATGCTCCAATCAAAAGACGCATGGTAACTGAATGAATCAAAAACCATGACCCATATATTTGTTGTCTGCAAGAGACCCACCTCAGAACAAAGGATTCACACAGACTGAGAGTGAAGGAATAGAAAAAATTTTTCTCAGGCAAATGGAAATGAGAAAAAAGCTGGGGTTGCGATACTTATATCTGACAAAATAGACCTCAAAATAAAGGCCATAACAAGAGATAAGGAAGGCCACTACAAATACTAAAGGGAGCAATTCAACAAGAAGATATAACTCTGGTAATCATATATGCACCCAATACAGGAACACCCAAATACATAAAACAACTTCTGGAAGATATCAAGGGAGAGATCGATAGCAATACAGTCATAGTAGGGGACTTTAATACCCCACTGACACCACTGGATAAATCCTCTAAACAAAAAACCAGCAAAGAAACAGCAATCCTAAATGACTCACTAGATCAGATGGACTTAATTGACATCTTCAGAAAATTTCACCCCAAAGCTACAGAATATACATCCTTCTCTAGTGCATATGGGACATTTTCAAAGCTAGACCATATATTAGGACACAGGCAAAGTCTCTTCAAATTCAAGAGAATAGAAATCATAACAAGCATCTTCTCAGATCACAATGGCATAAAACTAGAAATCAACTACAATAAAAACATTGAAAAAAAATCAAACACTTGGAGGCTAGATAGCATGCTATTAAACAATGACTGGGTTACCAGAGAGATCAAAAAAGAAATAAAAAGCATCCTGGAAACAAATGACAATGAAAACACAACAATCCAAAATCTATGGGACACAATGAAAGCAGTCCTGAGAGGGAAGTTCATAGCCCTACAGGCCTATGTCAAAAAACAAGAAAAACTGGTAATAAATGATCCAACCACACAACTCAAAGAGTTAGAAAGAGAGCAACAAGAAAAGCCCACAGTATCCAGAAGGAAGGAAATAATAAAGATCAGAGCAGAAATAAATGACATAGAGACCAAAAAATAAAAATAAATAAATAAATAAATGAAACCAAGACCTGGTTCTTTGAAAGGATTAACAAGATTGATGAACCTCTTGCCAGGCTCACCAAGAAACAAAGAGAAAGGACCCAAATAAACAAAATCATAAATGAAAGAGGCGAAGTAACAACTGACCCTATAGATATACAAAGGATTGTCAAAAAATACTACAAACAACTCTAGTCCAACAAACTGGACAACCTCAATGAAATGGACACATTCCTAGAAAAATACAAGCTTCTAAAACTCAATCAGGAAGAATCAAAAAATCTGAATAGGCCAATAACTACTGATGAAACTGAAACAGTAATTAAAAAGCTTCCAGCAAACAAAAGACCTGGACCAGATGGCTTCACAGGGGAGTTTTACTGAACATTCAAAGAACTAAAGCCAATCCTTCTCAGACTATTCCAAAAAATCCAAGAGGAAGGCACACTTCCAAGCTCTTTCTATGAAGCCAGCATTACCCTAATCCCAAAACCAGATAAAGACACCACAAAGAAAGAGAATTACAGGCCAATATCCCTGATGAACATAGATGCTAAAATCCTCAACAAAATTCTAGCAAACCGGATCCAGCATTACATTAGAAAGATCATACACCATGACCAAGTGGGATTTATTCCAGGAATGCAAGGCTGATACAATATCCACAAATCAATAAACGTGATACATCACATAAACAAATTGAGAGACAAAAATCACATAATCGTATCGATTGATGAAGAAAAGGCATTTGACAAAGTCCAACACCTTTTTCTGATAAAAATGCTCAGCAAAGTGGAAATAGAGGGATCATATCTCAACATAATAAAAGCTTTATATGACAAACCTACAGCCATCATCATACTCAATGGACAAAAACTAAAACCATTTCCCTTGAGAACAGGAACAAGACAGGGATGCCCACTTTCACCACTCCTGTTCAACATAGTACTGGAAGTGCTAGCCAAAGCAATCAGACAAGGAGAAGAAATAAAAGGCATCCAAATTGGAAAAGAAGAAGTAAACTTGTCATTATTCACAGATGACATGATACTGTAATTAGAAAACCCTAAAGACTCCATCAAAAAATTATTAGACCTAATAAATGAATTTGGCAATGTAGCAGGATACAAAATTAACGTCAAGAAATCTATGGCATTTTTATACACTAATAGTGAACTTACAGAAAGAGAAATTTAAAAAACAATCCCATTTACCATTGTACCAAAAAAATTAAGATACCTAGGAATAAACTTAACTAAGGAGGTAAAAGACCTCTACCCAGAAACTACAGGACATTGAAAAAAGAGATAGAGGAAGACATAAACAGATGGAAGAACATACCATGTTCATGGATTGGTAGAATCAACATCATCAAAATGTCCATACTACCCAAAGCAATCTATAGATCCAATGCACTCCCCATTAATATACCAACAGCATATTTCACAGATCTAGAAGGAACTCTCCAAAAATTCATCTGGAATAAAAAAGAAACCCCGAATAGCTGCTGCGATCCTGAGAAAGAAGAACAAAGTAGGTGGGATCTCAATACCAGATATCAAGCTATATTACAAAGCCACTGTTCTCAAAACTGCCTGGTACTGGCACAAGAACAGACATATAGACCAATGGAATAGAATAGAGAACCCAGAAATTGACCCAAACCACTATGCTCAATTCATATTTGACAAAGGAGGCAAGAATGTACAATGGAGTCAAGACAGTCTCTTCAATAAATGGTGCTGGGAAATTTGGTCAGACACATGCAAAAAAATGAAACTAGACCACCAACTTACACCATACACAAAAATAAACTCAAAATGGATAAAGGACTTAAATGTAAGACGGCAAACCATAAAAATATTAGAGGAATCCACAGGTAGCAAAATCTCAGATAAATGCCCAAGGAATTTCTTCACTGACACAGCTCCTAGGGCAATGGAAACTAAAGGGAAAATAAACAAATGGGACTATATCAAAATAAAAAGCTTCTGCACTGCAAAAGAAACCATCAACAAAACAACAAGAAAATCCACTGCATGGGAGAACATATTTGCCAATGATATCTCTGATAAAGGTTTAATCTCCAACATTTACAGGGAACTCATACAACTTAACAAAAGGAAGATAAACAACCCAATCAAGAAATGGGCAACGGACCTAAATAGACACTTTTTGAAAAAGGACATACATAAGGCTGAGAGACATATGAAAACATACTCCAAGTCACTAATCATCTGAGAGATGCAAATCAAAATGACAATGAGGTACCACCTCACACCTGTCAGAATGGCTATCATCAACAAATCAACAAATGACAAATGCTGGCAAGGATGCGGAGAAAAAAGAACCCTCGTTCACTGCTGGTGGGAATGCAGACTGGTGCAGCCACTGCAGAGAACAGTATGGAGTTTCCTCAAAAAACTAAAAGTGGAACTTCCATTTTACCCAGTGATCCCACTTCTAGGAATACATCCCAAGAAACCAGAAACACCAATCAGAAAGGATATATGCATCCCTATGTTCATAGCAGCACAATTTACAATAGCTAAGATTTGGAATCAGCCTAAGTGCCCATCAGCAGATGAGTAGATTAAAAAACTTTGGCACATCTACACAATGGAATACTATGCTGCTATAAAAAGGAAGGAACTCCTACCATTTGCAACAGCATGGATGGAGCTGGAGAGCATTATGCAAAGTGAAATAAGTCAGTCAGAGAAAGATAAGTATCACATGCTCTCACTCATTTGTGGAATATAATGAACAACATAAACCGATGAACAAAAACAGATGTAGAGACAGAGAAGCATCGATCAGATGCTCAAAACTCAGAGGGAAGATAGGGGAGGGTGGGGGTGAGGGGGAGAGATCAACCAAAGGACTTTTATACATGCATATAAGCATAAGGGATGGATGTGGACAACAGGGGGTGAAGGTGAGGGTAGGACTGGGGGGATGAGGGGACATTGTGGGGATAAGAACACATTTGTAATATCTTAATAAAGGGGGGGGGGGGAAGAAAACATGACCCATATATATACTGTCTATAAGAGATTTGCATCAGAACAAAAGATTCACACACTAAAAGTGAAGGAATGGAAAAAATATTCCATGCAAATGGAAACAAAACAAAAAAGACTAGAGTAGCAATATTCATATCTGACAAAATAGGCTTCAAAACAAAGAGCATAAAAGAGATAAAGAAGTTCACTGCATAATACTAAAGGGATTCACCCAATAAGAATATATAGCCCTTGTAAACATATATGTGCCCGACATAGGAGCACCTAAATATATAAAAAAAAACTCTTGGTGGACTTTAGGGGAGAGATCAACAACAATACAGTCATAGTAGAAGACTTTAACACCACATTGACACCACTGGGTAGTTCAGACAAAAACCAACAAGGAAACTGACCTTAAATAACACACTAGATCAGATGGATCTAAATGATATTTACAGAACATTTCATGCCAAAGCTGTAGATTATACATTCTTCTCAAATGCACATGGAATATTCTCAAAATAGACCACATATTAGGACACAAAATTAGTCTTATCAAATTTAAAAAGATTGAAATCATATCAAGCATTTTCTCAGCTCACAATGGCATGAAACTAGAAATCAACTATAATAAAAAACCTCAAAAATATTCAATTACATGGAGGCTAAATAGTATGTCCTTAAACAATGAATGGGTTATTAATGAGATCAAAGAAGCAATATAAAACTTCTTGGAAACATGCTGAGAACCAAGATCAACAGTAATTAATATAAATGCGAGAAGTGCTGTCAGAAGGCTGAATTTGGGCTCTTTGATATTCACAGGGTGAATATTTGCATTTTATTACCTACTGCTGACTCAATGGTCTAAAGCAAACTCCCCCAACCTGATAATCTTACTGTTTACTAAACATTACCATTGATATGTCTGTTTGCATTCCTAAAAGTCAATTGTGTATTATCCTATCTAATAAAAGAGAAAAATGGTAATTGGCGTACGACGATACCCTTTTCATTGGCTAATCAAGGCTATATGCAAATTAACTGCCAACTATGATTGGCAGTTAACTGCCAACTATGATTGGCAGTTAACTGCCAACAAGATGGCGGCTAATTTGCATATGTAGGCACAATGCGGGGAGGCGAAAGGGAAAGCAGGAAGAAGGCCCCTGCCACTGAGAGTGATCGGAAACCCAGGGGGGAGCTAAGAGCTGGGGGGCAGGGCAAAGGCGGCCTTTACCCTGCCCCCCAGCCATGATAGGAGAATCAGGCGCCTTTGCCGCCCTGGCCAGTGATAGCAGGAAGTAGGGGTGGAGCCAGCGATGGGAGCTGGGCACGGTCGAAGCTGGCAGTCCCGGGAGCTAGGGGTCCCTTGCCTGGGCCTAAAGCGGAGCCCACGATCGCGGGGCCGCTGCAGCTGCGGGTCCCCGCTGCCCGGGCCGGACGCTTAGGCCAGAGGCGTTAGGCCTGGGCAGGGGCGGAGCCTGCAACCGCGGGGAGCTGGGGGTCCCCTGCCCAGGCCTGACACCTCTGCCGGAGGCCTCAGGCCTGGTCAAGGGGCTGATCCGGTGATTGGTGATCGGAGTGTGATGAGGGTCAACTCCTCTGGCCGAGGCCTCAGGCCTGGGTGGGGGCCAGAGCCAGTGATCGGGGGGAGATGGGGGTCCCCTGTCCAAGCCTGACAACTCTGGCGGAGGCGTCAGGCCTGGGCAAGGGGCCGATCAGGCGATCATCGGAGGGTGATGGGGGTCTACGCCTCTGGCCGAGGCATGAGGCCTGGGCAAGGGGCCGATCCTGCAATTGGAGGGTGATGGGGGTCAACGCCTGAGGGCTCCCAGTATGTGAGAGGGGGCAGGCTGGGCTGAGGGACACTCCCCCCCACACACACACCCAGTGCACGAATTTCGTACACCGGGCCCCTAGTAGTAAATAAAAGCAGACTGGAACAGAGAATCAGTGGAACTTGACTACTACAGTGAAGCTTTCCCTGGCTCCCCCATCATTTCAAAATTATATTTCTTGTCTTGTGTTTTAATTTGCGCATCAGCTCTTTCTGCAAGCCTTTGAACCTGAAAGCCACACTGACTGTGGCTTTTCACAGAAATAGATGAAAATGAACACACAACTCAAAATCTATGGGACATAGTGAAAGCAGTCCTCAGAGGTAAGTTCATAGCATTACAGGCCTACCTCAAGAAACAAGAAAAAGTTTAAATAAACAATCTAACCCTACAACTAAAATAATTAGAAAAAACAACAAGAAAATCCCAGAGTGAGTAGAAGGAAGGAAATAATGAAGATCAGTGCAGAAAAAAATCACATAGAGACTTAAAAAACAATACAAAAGACCAATGAAACCAAGAACCGGTTCTTTGTAAAAGTAAACAAGATTGATGAACATTTAGGCAGACTTATCAAGAAACAAAGAGAGAGAATCCAAATAAGTCAGAAATGAAAGAGGAGAAGTAACAACTGACATCACAGAAATACAAAGGATTGTATGAGAATACTATGAACAACTATATGCTAACAAGCTGGACAACCTGGTAAAATGGATAAATTCCTACAAAATTACAGTCTTCCAAAACTCAATTAGAAAGAATCAGAAAACCTGAATAGGTTGATAACATCTAATTAAATTGAAGTATTAATCAATTAAGCAAACAAAAGTCTTGGATCAGATGACTTCACTGGTGTATTCTATCAAAAATTTAAAGAAGCACTAACACCTATTCTCCTCAAACTATTCCAAAAAATTCAAGAGAAAGGAAGCATTTCAAGCTCTTTCTATGAGGCCAGCATTATCCTAGTTCCAAAACCAGATACAGACACTAAAGAGAAAGAAAATTACAGGCCAATATTCCTGATGAACATAGATGCTAAAATCCTCAACAAAATATTAACAAATCGAATCCACAGTATATTAGAAAAATCATACACCATGACCAAATGGGATTTAGCCTTGGGATGCAAGGCTGGTACAATATCCAGAAATCAATAAACATGATGCATCACATAAACAAAATGAAGGATAAAAACTACATGATCATATCAATAGATGCAGAAAAGGCATTCGAAAAAATCCAGCAATAATTTGTGATAATAATTCTCAACAAGGTGGGAATAGAGGGATCATACCTCAACATAATAAAGGCTATATATGACATTCAGTCAACATCATATTCAATGGACAAAACTGAAAACATTTCCCTTAAGATCAAGGACAAGAGAGGAATGTCCTCTTTCACCACTCTTAATCAACACTAGTGGCCCGGTGCACAAAATTTGTGCACATTAAAAGGGGATTAATTAGAGGAAATATTTTAATATTCCTATTTGCCCTTTCTCTACAATAGAAGTGTCGGAGATGAATGAAAATTAGTAAAATGTATATGAAAATCTTCCTCCTGTCAGAGTCTGGGGCGCACCATGGGACCCAGAGTCAAGTCCCTGCCCACCCATGTGGGCCTCAAAATTGTGCGAAATCCAGACCCGGCCACCCCCACCCCCCACCCAATTGGGCTAGATCCAGACCTGGCCGGTCCCACCCTTGTCAAGCCCTGCTGGGTGGGGGTTGCAGCCTCAGGTACCCTGGCCCAGTACTGGGGTGGGGTGTGTGGCTTGAGGTCCCCCAGTCTGGGTCAAGGTTGGGGTGCACCTTGAGGTCCCCTGTCAAGCCCTGCCAGGTGGGGAATGTGACCTGAGATCCCCTGTCAAGCCCTGCCGGGCGGAGGGCATGGCCTGATGTCCCCTGTCAAACTCCGCTGGATGGGGGCTGCTCCTTGAGGTCCCCTGTCTAGCCCTGCTGGGTGGGGGGCACAGCCTGACGTTCCCCGGCCCAGCACTGGTGTAGGGGGATGTACCTTGAGGTCCCCTGTCAAGCCCCACCTGGCAGGAGGTGTGGTCTGAGGTTCCCTGTCAAGCCCCGCCAGGCGGGTGTGCAGTCTCAGGTCCCCTGGCCCGGTGCTGGGGCGGGGAGTGTGGCCTGAGGTTCCCTGTCAAGTCCTGCTGGTGCTGGGGCAGGGGGAGCAGCCTGAGGTCCCCTGGCTCAGCACCAGGGTGGGGGGCGCACCTTGAGGTTCCCTGTCAAGCCCTGGCAGGTGGGGGGGCATGGCCTGAGATCCCCATTAAGCCTGCTGGGTGGGGAGCACAGACTGAGGTCCCCTGGCTTGGCACCGTGGCGAGGGGCATGGCCTGAGGTCCCTCATCAAGCCCTGCTGGGTGGGGGTCATGGTCTGAGGTCTCCTGACCTGGCACCAGGGTGGGGGACACAGCCTGAGGTCCCCTGTCAAGCCCCATGGGGGTGGGGGGCTCAGTCTCAGGTCCCTGCTGATTGGTAGTTAAGGCTCATTACAGGAACTTGACCTCCACTGTGGGTGAAGCCATCTTGTGTTAGGGAAACCCCTGCCTGCACTGTGGGCGCCTCCATCTTTGTGGCACAGTGATGGTCAATTTGCATATTACCTCTTTATTATAGTAGGATAGTACTGGAAGCCTGGCCACAGCAATCAGACAAGAAGAAATCAAAGGCATCTAAATTGAAAAAGAGGAAGTAAACTGTCATTATTCACATATAACATAATATTGTACATAGAAAACCCTAAAGACTCCACCAAAAGAGTGAATTTGGCAAATTATCAGGTACAAAATTAACATCCAAAAATTGATGGCATTTTTATATACCAATAATTAACTCTCAGAAAGAGAAGCATAAAAACAATCCCATTTACCATTGCAACAAAACAATTAAGCTACTTAGGAATAAAATTAACCAAGGAGGTAAAGATTTGTACTTGGAAAACTATAGGACATTGAAAATGAAAATGAAAATAGAGGAAAATACAAACAAGTGATAGCATATACCATATTCATGAATTGGAAGAATTAACATCATTAAAATGTCCATACTGCCCAAAGCAATCTACAGATCTAATGCAATCCCTATTAAAATACCAATGGCATATTTAACAGTTCTAATACAAATATTCCAAAAATTTATATGGAACAATAAAAGACCCGAATAGTCTCAGTAATCTTGAGAAAGAAGAACAAAGTTGGAGAGATCACAGTACTGGATATCAAATTACACAACAAATCCATCGTAATCAAAACAGCCTGTTACAGGCACAAAAACAGGCATATAGATCCATGGAACAAAACAGAGACCCCAGAAATTGACCCACATCAATATGGTCAAATAATATTTGACAAAGAGGGCAAGAATACAATGGAGGAAATATATTCTATTCAATAAATGGTGTTGGGAAAATTGCACAGGTACATGCAAAAACCAGAAATCAGACCACCAACTTACACCATACACAAGAATAAATTCGAAAGGGATAAAAGGTTTACATGTAAGTCACAAAACCATAAAAATCCCAGAAGAAAATCTCAGGCATCTCACATAACAGTATTTTCACCAATACACACCCTAGGGCAAGAGAAACAAAGAAAAGAACACACAGAAATGGAATTCCATCAAACTAAAAACTGTGGCATAGCAAAAGAAACCACCAAAAAAATAAAATAAAATAAAATGAAATGAAAGGGAACCCACTTATGGAAGAACATATTCACCAATGATAATCTGATGAGGGGCTAATTTCCAAAGTATACCAAGTACTCTCATACAACTCAACACCTGGGAGACAAACAATTCAATTTTAAAATGGGCAAAGGACCTGAATAGACACTTCTCCAAAGAGGACATGCAGATGCCCAATAGACATGAAAATATACTCAATGTCACTAATCATCAGAGAGAGCAAATTGAAACCACAATGAGATATCACCTCACACCTGCCAGAATGCCTACCACTCATAAATAAACAGCAAATGCTGGCAAGAATGTGGGGAAAAGGAAACCCTGGTACAATGTTGGTGGGAATGCAGACTGGTGCAGTCACATTTGTAAAAAGTATGGAGTTTCCTCAAAAAATTAAAAATGGAACTGCCTTTTGACCCAGAAATCCCACTTCTGGAAATATATCCTAAGAATTCGAAACACCAATAAAAAATATTTGCACTCCTATGTTTATAGCAGCATTATTTACAATAGCTAAGATCTGGAAACAGCTCAAGTTCCCATCAGTAGATGAGTGGATAAATAAAGATGTACATTTACACCATAGAATACTATGCAGGTGTAAAAAAGAAGGAGCTCTTACCCTTTAAGACAACATGGATGGACCTGGACAGCATCCTTCTAATTGAAACAAAGCAGTTAGAGAAAGACAAATATCACATGGTCTCACTTATATGTAGAATCTAATGAATAAAATATAGTAACAAAAAAAAATATGTCCCGAGACCTGGATGCATAGAACAGAATGACAGATCTCAGAGTGGATGAGGGTGGAGGGGATGGGAAGAGATGAACCAAAGAACATATTTGCATATAGACATAGCCCATGGACACAGGCAATAGTGTGGAGAAGGCCTGAGGTGAGGCAGGGGCTGGGTGGAGTGGGGCAAAGGAGGGGAAATTGGGAGACATCTGTAATACCGACAACAACAAATTTTAAAAAAACAAACACTGAAAAAGTCATTGGTTGATTAGATATCCCTACTATTTTCACAGAAACTTTACTCCAAGGGAGATGGCAACTTAGTTGGGTGTGGTTAAGAATAGATAAAGTAGCCCCAATATCTACAAGGGCCTTAGTAATGTCCCCTTTTTATGGTAATTTAATTTCTCCTAAGCTATTAGTAAGGAGAAGGGAAAACACCCTCTTATAGCAGGGGTGGGCAAACTTTTTGACTCAAGGGCCACAATGGGTTCTTAAACTGGACCGGAGGGCCGGAACAAAAGCATGGATGGAGTGTTTGTGTGAACTAATACATGTTAACACTGCTGCTGGTGAAGGAGCGGAGGGGAGAGCAAGAGAACCCTCCGCTCTTTCGGCTCCGCGGGCCGGATAGAACAGCCGAGGGCCGTAGTTTGCCCACTGCTGCTCTTATAGTCATCGGAGGAACCTTATGTTTCTTTCAGTTTCTTTTCTCTTTCTAAATCCCATTTCAGATTTTTATAACTCTTGTTAAGGTGACCTGGCTCTCTACAATAAAATTAGACTCTTCTACAGGAGTTTCTCAGCAAACGCTATTTAGTAATTCTGTTGCTTTTTCTCCCAGAAACCAGTAGGTATATTAATTGGAAAGATCAGATTAGCCAGGATCACATGTTTAACAGTTAAATCCAATTCCTATGTGAACCCATCAGGGTCCTAGAGAAAAATGGTGAAATCTTTAGGTAGATTTCTTAATTTTGTTCTCATCCAAGGGACTTATAGAATTGCTGGTTTCCCTTTGCCTGAGAGCAGCTTTTCTCCAAAGAGAGCTGCTAGAATTCCTTGATTGTCCTTGTTTGAATTCTTATTCTCCTTTTCCCCTAGGTCAGTAGAGAGTGGTAGTGGAGGAGATATAGAGAAAATAGAAGGGGAAGGAAGAAAGGAGGAGGCGGGGTTAAGCCTGGACAAGGAAGCTCAGAGAGCAAAGGATATAGTGGAGCTGTAGAGGGTGTGTTGGCATTTATTAACTTCAGAAGCCTTTTGTTGTTAATCCTCACTTGAGAATATTTTTTCCATTGCCTTTTTAGAGAGAGTGGAAGGGAGGGAGGAGAGAGCCAGAGAGAGACATGAATGTGAGAGAGACACATGGATTGATTGCCTCCCACATACTCTCTGATGGAGGCTTGGTGCCAGGGAATAGAACCTGCAACCCAGGAATGTGCCCTTGGCCAGGAATTGAGCCCTGGAACCTTTGGTGCATGGGCCAACGCTCTAATCACTGAGCAACACTGGCCAGGACCATAAGCCTTCTTTAGTGCAAAGACAGTATGTTCAGAGACAGGAATTTATCTGTACCCCTCTTAAAAGCTTCTAATTTTTAAATCAACATATATTTCCCATTTTTTCAATTTTATGAATATATGTATGTATGTATGTATGTATTTATTTATTTTCTGGGGCTGAACAGCAGACCCTGAGCAACAGATGAATGGATTACTCTGACAGAGGTTTTTGTGAAAGAGAGGCTAAGGGACTGCTTGGCTATAGGAACAAACAGCCCTGTTCACCTGCTTCCTTAGGCTTTTATTGTAACAGCTTGAACTAAAATTAACTAAGCTAAGCATCCTTGAGAAAACACATGCATCTGTGGTGTCCTTTAAGCAATGACATTTTGTAGTCTAAATATAAAGATTCTAGTAAAACACCCGGGGGCTCAGACTTGTTTGGAAAAGTCAAGGCAAGGGCAGGTACCTTCAACCAACTCCCTTCCTATGCTTCACCACGTTTATTTATTTGAGCGAGAGGAGGAGGGGGGCGGGGGAGAAACATTTATGCAAGAGAAAACATTGATCAGCTGCCTCCCAAACTCTCCCTGACTTGGGATCGATCCAGCAACCTAGGTATATACCCTGAGCAGAAATCAAACCCACAACTTTCTGGTGCTCCAACCAACTGAGCCACCTGGCCAGGGCCATTCAGTTTAATTTTAAAGCTGGCATTCTCTAATTTTACATGAAAAAATTAATTTAGGTGCTCCTCCTCCCAAATTTCATTTTGACCATCTTATATTGATAGCATTTCTAGTTAAATCTTTGTATTTCTGTAAGTACTTGCAAGTAAAGGCTTCCTATTTATCGTGTTACTGCAGGAGTACTAATGGAGGCTGGGAGTTTCTGGCCCTGGAGGCATCATTGCCCATGTTAATTCTAGTTTTCTTTGTTTATCTGCAGAGTCTGAACAAATTTTTAAGGATATTGTGTGGTGGTTTGACGTGTGTTGCTTCTGGGTTGACTCCAAGGGGCTGTCAGCACCCAAGTTGCATTCAACCCTCTTATGTGTCTTGGTTTCTCTCCCCAGCTGTGTAGTACAGTCATGAGGACTCCAAGCATTAGGTAATCAACCTTTATGTGCCTTTATGTGTGCGTCCCCAGATGAGTCATTTGACTAATTACCGTTGAGGTGGAATTCCCTGTGGGGCTCCTGCACATCATGGGGAAATGCCCCTGACACACCTCCACAAAGATTCATAGTCATCTAAGAATACCCATAATGGAGGGAGGAAGTGCCCCTTATTTTTGGAGCCAAACAAGTTCAACCTCTCATTTATGTGGTAAAAGGTTTTTGTTCAGACTCTCAGAAAGCAATTCCAATTGGAAAGCCAAAGTTAAAAACCAGCCACCCATTTTTCCTCCTGTCCTGCCTTAGCCTGGGTTTTTTCGACCCTTAACCTTTATTTCTACCTTGAGGATTTAAAAAAATGGCTCAAATAAAAGCAGGACCTCTTACCTTAAATTCCAAGTGAAACTCACCCAAGTTCATCCGAAGCAAAACAAGGATCTGGTGGGCAACAATGGGCCCCTGCTGGTACAAAGCATAGGTCCAAGTCTTCAGGTGGTCCTGGGTGGGAATCCTACTGACTGTGCCAAGTAAATGTCAATGTAAGAATCCAGACCTGTAAGAATTTTTATGAGTTTAGTTGAGCCAAACTAACAATTGTCGGGAAGCAAAATCTCAACGGCTTGAGAAAATGCTCTGGAAAACAGCAGTTTTACTGCTTATTTTATACATTAGAATCAAAGGGAAAGACATAAATAAGGAAGTTACAAGAAATCCAATATGATAGATTAGGGAGGAGAGAGCAAACAAAGTGGAGAAACCTCTGGGATTGGATAAAAAGTAAAATGAATAGACACATAATTCTTTTACAAGGTGCGTATAGGATAGTTAGCAGTCAACAATTAACATGATAACAATAACAATGAGGGGATCCTGGTCTTTGCTCAGGTGCAGTGGTTGGGTTTTGAGGGGTCTGGAAAAAAGAAATTACTTTGATATTCCAAAGATACGTTATTGTAGATGCAAAAAGGCAACATCAGACAGGCTTAGTTAAGATAAAGATTGACCTTTGTTAGGGAAAAATACTGGCCTGGGACATAACTACCTGTCATGACCTGCTTTTAGTTAGAAAGTTTTAATTTCAGACCATTGTATGTGGTTACTCTGAGTTTGTAAGGCCGCCATACAGGCCTCCCTGAATTGGTCAGGTTAGTATGTGGCCCCTTTTTCATCCATAGTGTCCTAAGTGAGGAAGGAGGGCAGTTTGAAGCCAACATGTCAAAGCCAGACTATGGTGGCACCACCCAAGGGAGAATCCATGGCTCTTATAGCTGGGGGAATTGTCATGGCCTTTGGGGCAATCCTCTGAAGGCAGAAAATCTTCTGTACCATCTCTTCTTCTTTTTAAAAAATATAATTTATTGATCTCAGAGAGGAAGGTAGAGGGAGAGAAAGCTAGAAACATCAATGATGAGAGAGAATCATTGATTGGCCGCCTCCTGCAAACCCCCTACTGGAATCGAACCTGGGCATGTGTCCTTGACTGGAATCGAACCCGGGACCCTTCAGTCTGCAGGCTGATGCTCTATCCACTGAGCAAAAACAGCTAGGGCTTACCATTTCTTCTGTATTGCCCCCACCATGGGGGGCTCACTACCCTGTGAAAGTAGGAAAGCTACCTTTGTCCTGAGCAGAAGTACGTCTCCCCACGCTCCCTCCTCTGAGTCAGTTCTGGCATAGTCCTCTGGGAGGGGAAAGACATGCCGCTCCCCTCTTCTTCCTCCTCACCAGTGTCCACACTCATACCTTATGCTCTGATGACACTGTTGGTGAGGGTGCAGGAGGGTTCCAGAAAGGGCATGTCACATGATACTTCTGACGCTTCTATGAAACAAGGGAGGTAGGGAGTAGGGAGCTGGCCACACTCTCATCACATGAGCTTAGCAGCCAACAATACTGCCTTACAGGCACAGAATGGGATCAGGCTGGATCTGGGGCGGGTTAGGCACCTGTGTGTGCTGGGGGCAGTTCCATACATGTGTATGAGTGCACTGTGTGGATGTGGGCAGACCCTGAGCTCTCTGGCCTGCATGGGGTTGATCCCACCTTGGCGCCTTATCTCTGGGCTCACAGGGGGGCAAAGCTGCACAAGCAGGCACATGGGCTGTCCCTCCACTCCTGGACCAAAGCACTCCTTGGGGATCTCTGTGCTGTAGAGATGGAGGTGTTGATGAGGGCCTGAGGCTTTACGAAGGTTTGGGTGGTGTAGAACTTTTGTAAGACTCGGGGCTTTAAGGGTTAGGCTGGGAGAGTCTCTTGGTTTCTACAACTGCTCATCATGGTTTTGACCATCTTGCCCCAACCCGTGCTTGATTTGCTAGACTTTGCGGGTGCTTGGGATATGACCAAGGTTCTGAGGTGTTTTAGATGTTCTGGTGTGTTTGTGAAGTTCTGGGGATTCATGGGGTGATATTGGTGTTCTGGGGTTCTTGCAATGTTACTAAAATTCTGGGGATATTGCTGAGATTCTGAGGTCCTCTGGGGAATTCGGGGGTCCTTGGGGGTGTTTCTGAGTTCTGGGGCTCCTCCTGGACTTCCCATTCATTCTGGCTCACTCCTTTTAAGTTTAGCATTTTGCCCTTTGAGAATTCTGATAACCACAGGCTGAGGAAGGCACACACGTGGGCCTCTGTTTCTAGATGCAAAAATTCCTCAGATGTAATCAAGTTGAACAAAAACATGGAGACAAAGGAAACTCTGTCCCAAGGCCTCCATGGGCCAGCTCCAGCCTGAGGGGCATGGCAGCTCTGTGCTAGGCCCAGATGGCACATGGTCGTTGTCTGCTTAGAGCCTGGGAGGTTTTGGGGACCCCTTCCCACAGTGAACAGGGTTTAGCCACCCCAATCTGTGCCCAGCTGGGAGTCCAGCTTGGCCTGGGCTGATCCTTGGATATAGTATCAGCCTCATCTGAATGGGCCACAGCTGGGTAATCCTGACTGCTGCCCTGCTCTCTCCCATTCTCAGCTCTCTTAAGACAAACTTCATTCCAGCTACCATTGCTGACTTTATCTGATCTTAGGGCCTTGTTCCAGGCCCCCTCAGGAAGCCTCCAAGACTGCCCAAGCCATCTCTTCACTCCACGTCCTGCCTCCTCCTCTCTGAGCTTCTGCAGTCTGTATCCCAAGTGCCTCCTCTCTCTGGCCCCTCCTCTCCTGGTGTCAGGTGCCGGTCTCCTACTCTTTCGGGTGTGAGTCCCACTGTAAAGCCATGTCCAGATGGCAGGCCCTGGACTCTGCCTCGTGGGTCTGCCTACTGAATTTGGATGGGAGCCTTTAGGATATTAAGCCCTGTCCCCTCTGAGCCAGGCCCCAAACCCAGGTAGGGAATTTCCCACTGACATAGAAATCCTGCTCTTGCCTCTTGGATCTACTCCTTCCTTTTCCCAGTCCAGCCCTGAGGTGACCTCTGCATTGCTCCACTGAAGAGGGAGGGGATATCCTGGGCACCGGACTATCCCTGGGGAGGGGGTGATACCACGGGAAGTCCCTTTGGGGGCACTGCATCAAATAAAGTTCAAGGTTAGCTCTGAATCAGCAGATGCTGACATCTCTATGGTCTGAGGAGGGGTGGTCAGAGCCTTCATCCTGGAAGAGGGACCATTTAGGAAGGAGAGGGAGGAGTCAAGGCCAACAGAGCACTAGGTCCGCATCTGGAAGGCCTCGTGGGTCTGCCTACTGAATTTGGATGGGAGCCTTTAGGATATTAAGCCCTGTCCCCTCTGAGCCTTCTTCACACATGCTATTCCCTCTATTGGGAATACACATCCTAACCCTCCATCTAACCCTCCACTATCTGCTTCACTCAAAGATTACTTCCTTCAGGACTACTCCCTCCCCCTTGGACCAAATTTAGTTTCCCATGGGACGTGTCAGGGCATTCTGCCTTCCCTTTATGACCCTCAGACACTTGAGGTCATTTTTCTACTCATCTGTGTCCCCTGAACTATAAACATTCACATCCCAGGGCCCAGGACAGTGCTGGCACTTAGTAGGTGTTCAATGAATTTATGTTGAAAGACTAAATGGATAAATGTCTTTTTACAAAAGCTTGTTGAACAAATGCCTAAGCTGGGTAGGGCCAGGGCCCAGGCCCCTGTGGGGTACTGGAAGGACACAGACCCTCAAAGATTCAGGGGTCCTGACCCCCCACTCAGGGGTAGGGGCCTGAGAACTAACTGCTCTCTGCATCTTGCCCCCCACCCCCACTCCTACCCCTGCTAGAACAAGGAGTGGGAAAGGAGCAGACAGGGATGGGGGGCAGCTTCTCAGGGGAGACAGGATGGAGAGATATCCCCAGCATCTGCCCAGACCCTGTCTTCCTCACCCTCACTCCACATCCTGGAAGGGGCAGGAGGCAGGCAGATGGGGTTCTTCTTGCTGCCCGTGGGTCTGGTTCCTGTTGAAAGGACTAATTTCTGCCTTGTGGGGTGAGTTATCTCCCTTTGAAATCAAGTGGAAAAAGAAAGTCTTACCAATGAGACACATGTTGCGTCCTTCATGGAAACCAGGGAGGAGGAATGCACAGGCTCCCTCCAGCCTCCGTCCTGCCAGCCCCACCTGTCTCCTTGGGTTGCTAAAATGCCAGGTTGCCAGACTGGACTTGAGTGAGCATGGAGTGCTGCAGATATGGTGGGCAAAGGTGTGGGAGCTTTGGGGCAGGCATGAAGGCAGGTACTTGTGTTTGAAGTCCGGGGCAGGTTCCTCCTGGCCACACCCCCTGGGCTGGGACCTGTGGAGATCAGCGCTATCCCCCTCCCAGGTGTCTTTGTCAGGATCATGAAAATGGGGGTGGGGGGAGATTGGGCTGGACCTCCAAGAGAAGGAGGGGCCAGGAATTCAGCAGGGAGGGTCCAGCAGACTTGCTGAGCCCGCCCAGCAGCCCGCCCACCCTTTCATCTCTGCAGCTCCTTCCTCCCTGGCCCTTCCTTGAGAGTGTGTCTGTGGGTCGGTCTGGTGGGTTTGAGGAGGGGGAAGGAAGAGAGGGTCTTGATTGGACACAATTTCTTTGAAAATGGTCCTTTGAACAAAGGCCTGCTGGTGGTCAGACAGACAGACAAGAGCTCCAGGACCCCAAGGGAGCACTACTCTCAAGGGCTAGCACCCTGCAGCACCAGGCAAATTTGGGCGGGAGGTAACAAGAAAGGACAAGAGAAGCCCTTCCCCTCCTCCCGTGCCAGCCTCCCAGGCCCACATTCCCAGAGCTAAAAGCAAGAAAGTAACCTTGAGGATTAAAGAGAAACACTTCTTTGTTTGGGTTTCTTTCTCTTTATTTTTTTTTTTTCTAAGCCTCTTTTCACATCTGTAGACTTTTCCCCCCCTCTTGTCTCGGGGTCAGAGGAGAAGAGCCAGAGAATGTCCAGCGCAGCAGGGAACCAGACCTCCTCTGGGGCCACAGAGGACTATTCCTATGGCAGTTGGTACATCGATGAGCCCCAGGACAGCCAGGAGCTGCAGCCTGAAGGGTAAGTGGGGCCCCTGGCTCTGGCCAGTGGGCTGTGTGGCAGAGACACGGATGGGAAACAGGGAAGACTGTGCAAGGGCTGCTGAGAGGGGCCCTGCCATTCATCTGCTGTGTGACCCACGGCAAAGTGCAGCCTCTCTGGGCTGGAGTCTCCTCATCAGTTACATGAGAACCACGGCCCTTGTCGATGTGTTAAGATACTTGAGGTGGGGAACTGGCCAGACTAGTCACCAAAAAAACACCTGTGTGGTGTGTTTAAAGTTGACTGATTCCTGGGCCCCATCCTTAAAATGGGTGGCATGGCTGTAGCCAGGATGGAGAGTGCTGGGTGAGTGGTTGAGGGAAGGTGGGCCGGCCTTAAAGGGTTTACTGGGCCCTGTGGTGACCATCTGGGGTGTGGTGTTAGCAAATGTCAGATTCTCTGGGCAGGCTGGGGGAGGGAGAGGCAGAGAACCAAGGAAGAAAGTGGGGGAGGGGAAACAGGCCACGCCTACTTTCTTTGGCTGGCCTCAGAATCTGTGAGGTTGAGGAGGTCCTGTTCCTTTTAGCAGGAGTGCTGGGGTCAGCCAGGGGAGGGAGGCTGCCTCAACACAGCCTAGTGTCCCCTGAGGAGGCAGGCCACAGCTGCCTTTTCCCAGACCATTTCTACATTTGTTTAGTCTGGGCACCCTGGTGGGGGATCTGGGCCTCCCTGTGCCCCCACATGCTGTGCCCCCACATGCTGTGCCCCCACATGAGAGCCCCAGAGCCCAGTGGTCCCCTCATTGTTCCATCCCTGGCCCCATCCCCCACCTCCCTGCTCTGAGGGTTGGGGGAACTGGAAAGGTGAGGCTGGGGGGTTGCCTTGCCAGATGTGTGCACATCTGTTTTTCATCAACAAGAAACTGGAGAAGGAGAAATGTTCCTAAGCCTTCTCAGGGGCTGGGCCGTGGCCTGGCCAGCCCTGGGTCACCTGGCAGGAGCGGAGCTCCACCCAGGCCTGGAGGAAGGAGCTGTTTGTGGGACCCTGGGCTCTGCCCACAGGGAAAGCAGCCCTGCTGTCAGCAAGGGTGTGTCCCTCCTCTCCTTCTCTGGCTGACCTTGCTGCACGTGTATGGAGTGGGAGGAGAGGCAGAATGGGGAGGGGCCCAGGATCCCCAAGAGGACACAGACCCTGACCTGGGTTAAGGCCCTAATGTGAAGCCGTAACCTTAGGTGCCTCCTGGTCTGGTCATTGGCTGGGGCGCGCACCTGGGGCAGCTCTGTGGCTGGGTATTTAGGTATGGCCCTAGAAGACAGTTGGTGTGTGGCAGGGGCTGAGCAGTGGAGAGTACTGCTTCTATCTAATATGGGTGGCATCTAGAATGCAGGGCTCCCTTCTCCGACTGCAGGGAAGAATGAAGAAGTTTGTTTGAACCTACTCACTTAGCCAAACCAAGTCAAGCTGCCTGCCTCCCCTCCCCACCCCCTCAAAGTGGGAGCGGGAAGCAGGTAGCCCAGGGGAATCCCAAGGAAGTGAACTTGGGCTCACCTCGCTACCCTGTGTGAGTCAGACATCCCAGGGGGATGGGGCACCAAAGCTTTGAGGAGCTCTGACAGTGGTTCCCCTCTGTGCCTCCGTGTGCCCCAGCAGGCTTGGGAGTTGGGTTGGTAGGCTCTGGTGACTGTGGCTGGGATGGACTCAATCTCCTATTCACACTTATCCATGTGCCCCTACGGGGTCAGGGCAGGGGTGGTGAGTCTGATGGGGACGGGATGTGTCACTGGGTGTCCCATGGGCAAGGGATTGATCCGCATAAGCTGAGCTGGCCTTTTCCACCGCAGAGGTCCCTCTGGCCAGTCATGTGCCCAGCTTGACGTGTGCCTGCATGCTACCACCCATCATCAATACTGCATCCCAGCCAGAGCCTGGGGACACAAATATGCCTGTGGCAGCTGCCAAGAATGTCATTCACCTCCCCACAGCTTCAAAGGGCTGCCTGGAAGGCGGAGTCAGAGGCTTTCCTCATGGACTTCCTACGGGAGGGCTGAGGCCATGCCAGGGTCATCTGCAGGCCCTTCTGCTGTGAGTGGGGGAAGTCAGGAAGCAGGGCTCCAGGTCTCTTGGGACCGCACAGCCCCAGACCTCCCCCCAGGCAGTCAGCCTTTCCCACTCACCCACAGAGATGTGTTCTGTCCTCCCCTCTGGATGGGGCCCCTTGAAGCTCCCACTCAGAGTTGAATTCTAGAAACAGTTGTCTGGTTCTTTCTCTGTCTCCGCGTCCTCACCACACTGCAGTTGGCCTCTGTCCCTCAGTGTTCAGGCCAAGCCTCAGCTCCGTGGGCCTCATTTGACCCAGGTGCTCACCAGTCATTCCAGAAGCCTGCCTTCCCTCTGCTTCTCCACAGCAAGGCATGCACATTCCTTCTCCTAAATGCCGCTGAGATACAGCCTGCCATTTCCACCCCCAGCGACTATCTATGCAGAACCATTTGCAAATGCTGATATGCGACTGTTTCTGATGTACAGAAATGGCAATTTCATATGGTTCACCTTAACTTCTCACCTCCCAGTCAGAGGCAGGTGCCAGAGCCAGGTTATCTCAATTTGAATCCTGACTCTGCCACTTGACTAGCTGTGTGCTTTGGGCAATACACTTAGCCTCTCTGAGACTAGGCCCTCTTGTCTACACAAGAGGGATACCAATAGCATATACCTCTTAGGTAATAACTGAGTTAATCCATGAAACAAACAGTGCCTGGCACTTAGTCAATGCTTAGTAAGTACTAACTACTGTTATTTATATTCAAGTCTAGCAACAGAAATTTCCTAAAATTGTCCTGGCTGAATGGCTATCTTAGCTTAAGCATCATCTGTACACCAAAGTGTTGTGAGTTCGATTTCCAGTCAGGACACATACCTAGGTTGTGAGTTCAATCCCCAGTCGGGACACATACGGGAGGCAATCGATCAATGTTTCTCTCACATCGATGTTTCTCTTTCGCTCTCTCCCTTCTTCTCTCTAAAATCAAGAAAAAACACAACAACAAAACACACACATATTCTCAGGTGAGAATTTAAAAAAGAAAGAAATTTCCTAAAATCCTGAACACTGTCCTAACTGTCTTTCAAACTTAAAGCAAACACCACTGCCGCTGACACCTGTCCCAAGGTTCTCTCCCTCCTCTGCATCCTGTAGCATCTGCTTGTGTGTCTTCCAGGATCAAGCTCCCCACCCTCCCTGAGGTGGTGTTCCTTGTGTCTGTGCCATTCTGTCTGTCCCACAGCACAAAACACCGGCCCATGAGCCACTGGCCAAATTTCTGTTGCTCAGACCTCAGTCATTTGAGGGTCCGTGAGCCTAAGCCAAACTGAGCTAAGGGGTAGATGGAAGGTCCAGATGATACAAAAAGGGCCAGGGGTTCCCCAAGATAGGGCCTGGAGAGGATCCATGTGGGGGGCTTTAGGTTTGGGGTAAGTGGGAAAATGGCCACGCTGCTCCAGGGACAGTTTGCTGAGCCCCTGCCTTGGCTAGCGGGGGGACAGGTTTGAGCAGGACCTAGTCAGATGCGGAGGTGCACACTGAGGGCCTACAGGGGTGGCTATGATCTCCTGGGCTGAGAGAGGCCATTTCTCACCCGAAGCCCCACCCCATATGCTGGAGTAAGGGCCTCAGAGTTAGAAGTAGGGAGTGTAAGGCCTGAGCTCAGACAGTGGGAACCTGATTCCCTACATGGCACCTGCCCTACCCATGAGTACAGTTCTGTTTTGGAAAGATGCCAGCTCTGCCCTGGCCAAGAAGTTGCACAAAACAGACTTATTCTGTCCCTCCACCCCAAGGACAAGCCCAGCAACCAGGTTCTTTCCTGCTTCTCACCCTCTGGGATTTTCTGAGAGAAAGCAAGCTCTGGGAAGACTAGGCTGTTCCCGAGGAGTCACAGGGCTCTGAGCGCACCTGCAGACAAGACCTTGGGAGTCTTCCTTCTCACACAGCAAGAGGGTGCCCAGGTGGTTGGATGAGCCTCCTGGGCAGGGAGGGCCCACTGCAGCACCTTGTAGGCCTTGCCCTCACAGGCATCCTCCCAGACTCTAGCTGGGCGAACTCAGGAGTCTCCTCCTCCCCAGAGACCAGTCCCGTCTGCTCTGCCAAGTCCAGGGCCAGCTCTGACCTCAGGAATCCTACCCTTTCTTTGCCATGATCCAGCTGAGGAAGCAGAAGCCTTTCCTGTGCCCAATGATCTCTTTATCTCCACCATGGACCCACCTGTGTACGCAGCGATGGCCAGAGTAGGCCCTCTGCCAGGCCGTGGAAGCCTTTGTGGTTATTAGAAACAGACCCCATTTAGACAAATGCAACTCAGCAGGCGCCGTGCTTGAGAGCAGTGCGGCCTGGATTTCAGACCACACTCATTCCCTTGGCTGGGCATCCTTGTGCAGTGTGCAAACTGCTCAGCTGTACATGGAAGCCCTTAATGAAAGGGAAACAGGAAGAGATATAAGTCCTGAAAGACTAAGGAAGATCATTCCAGTCAGACACAGACCAAACTCAGATACCAGTGAATGGAGGGCAAATTGTAGGACCAAATACGTGATTGTTTGACATAGGCAGTATGCTCAGTCACAGTTCTGAGAAGAGGTCTGTGATGGCTGGAGCAATCAGGGAGGCTTCCTGGAGGAGGGGGGGGGGATCAAGTGGGCCTTGAAGGATAGGAAGGATCTGGGTGAGAAAGAAGAGAGGTTCAGCCCAGCTGACCCAATCTGTTTCTTCCGAGTCTTCTCCTGGGAGCCCCCTGTCTCCTCTAGCCCTGGAATCTCAGAGCTTGGCACAGGGCTGGCATACCATAGGAGCATGAGAGGCCTGGAATGACCCGAGAAGGCGGAACTGGGTAGGCTTGTGTAAGAGAGATCAAAGGGTTGAAGGAGATGGAACCCCAGTGTAGACAACCTGGAACCCCAGACCTGGTGGCCTACCTGGGGAGTCCCTACTCAGGCATGACCAGCCTTCACTTGATCTGCAGGATAGTGCCGTCTTGCCACCCCAGTGTGCCGCCTGGCCTCCTCCATACCAGCTTGGCCGTGCTGTCGGTGAGTCTAACCTAAGTCCAAACTGGCTTGCAACCTGCTGCCAGCCTGGGCAACGTGACTGGTGTTCCCAGCTGGGGCTGATGAAGGGAGCACCTGGGAGCCCAAAGTGTGGGAGGGGGCTCTCGCAGAGTTGGAGCCCAAACCAGGATGCAGGCCAAGTCCAACCTCCCAGACTTTTGTCACCTCTTGGCCAGTCCCCAAGATGCCACATGAGTATGCACAGGGGAATGGGGGGGGGGGTCCCCGGGTAGTGAGGCCACGTCCCCAGACTCAGCCCATCAGGGAAGGCCTGGGCACCCCACACCCTCCACTGTGCTCTCCTTTAGGTGGTTGTGTTGCTGCTGCTGGCCCTGCTGGTGAGGTGCCGGCAGCTCTGGCCCCATGGCGGACACAGCAGGTCCGGGCTGCCCAGGTTGGTGCCGTGGCCTGGGCACCCCCATTTAGGGGGCCCAGCTTGGGGGGCGATTTTTAGGTACCAGCTCTGGCCTCGGGACACTCCCTCTTCTCTCAGCCTGGGGCACTCCCCATCCCCACCCAGATCTTCAGGTTTAGTCGGGATGATCAGAGGGAGGGGGAGGGACCCACTCAGGTTCACCTGCTCCTGTTCCAATCCCCGAGGAACTGGAACCCAACAGGGCCCGGCTCTCGGACACAGTTTGTCAGGCGATTCATGGTCTGGACAGGCCATGATCACTTCACACCATCATGACCCTCGTTTCCCCTGAGGGTTTCATCTGGATCCTGATGGTAACGGCAGATTTCTGCGGGACTTTCTCCCCCTGACTCTTCATCCTGCAACCCCAAAGCCCGGACAGTGATGACCCCCAGGAAATGACCCTGAGGAGATGACCCTGATCACACTTATGTGGGAGATACCAAAGGGTTGGGGGAGGTGGTGGGTGGAGCCCCAATGTAGGCAACCTTGCACCTCAGGCTGGGGCTGCACGCCAAGGTGGGTCCTACATGCTGACTTTGTGGGGGAACTGGGGTTTCTACTCTGACTAGGGGAGGGTTTGGGGGAGAGTGAAGCAGGATGGAGGTGTCAGGGCATGAGGGCAAGATAGACCATAGAAGCAGAGGGTCTTTGTGGCCTGACCTGAGCCAGGGAGGTGATGCCTAGGACAGCTGTGTCCTCTGTCTGCCCTCTGCCCCAGGGTCACACTCAGGCCAGGGCGTTGACATTGTGCAAGGATGTTGTGACTCTTGGAGCTCTCTGAAAGTCTGCCAGCCCTGACAGAGCAATTAGTGTGGAGGCAGCTGTTTCCTGGAGCTGCCAGGGGGGTGGAGGGAGCTGTGCTCAGGCTTGTTAGTGTGTGTGTGTGTGTGTGTGTGTGTGTGTGTGTGGTGTTGTTGTTGTTGTTGTTGTTGTTAGGCTTGTTCCTGTGTGTGTTGTTGTTATTGTGTTGGGGGGATGTTCCCAAGTCACTTTGCCACAGGGCCCAGAACTTGATACATAGAAGGCACTCCACAAATGTTTGTGGAATGAATGGATGAAGGGCCTCCAATTCCCTATCTGGAAAGTGGGCTGGAAAGTGGGACTGGCTCTACTTCCCCAGTTTGTGGGACATGGCATGAGGTATTGGGGTACTGGGCCTGAACAACTCCCTCATGTCCTGTCCCTGCCCCTGCCCCAGCCCTATGGACTTCCTGACTATGGACGGGCCCTGGACCGTGCCCGCTGCTGTCTTTATGGTCCTCTTCAGCTCCCTGTGTCTGCTGCCCTCGGCTGAGGCCCCGCTGCCCTTCCTCACCCTGAGTTCACCATCCAGCCGAGGTACCCAGTGGTGTGGGCCTAGATTGATGGGATGGGGTTGGGGTGGGAATCCGGAATATCGGAGCAGGGCTCTTCTACAGTGAACCCAGTTGCTCCCCATTCTGTTCATAAGCCACTGCCAAGAATACACTGTCCCCTTACTTCGCCCACTGTCCCTCCACAATGCCTGAAGCTTCCCTTTGTTGGTCCCAGACACTGGGTCAATACTGTCCTATTTGCTTCCTCTATTCTTGTGCAAACCCCACCTCCAGGATGTAGGGAACTCTCTTGTTCATGGGCACAGGCTGAGTCCCCCAGACTCAGGTCCCCCCCACCCCCCAGTGAGAATGAAGGAGGGCGGGGAGTGGCCCAGGAAGGGGTCCAGGAGAATTGAGCTGAGCTCAAGAAGGTGATGGTAACAAGGACAGCTGCCATGGAGAGGCATGGGGCATGACCTCTTTAGATCATCCAGTTTTCACAATGACTCCACAAAGTGTGGACATTAGCCCCACTCTATAGTGAAGGATGCTGAGGGTCAGAGAAGGAGATAATAATAAAGTAGTAGCTTGTATATTTAGTACTAACTTAGATACCATGCTGAGCACTGTATGTAGACCTTCTTATTTTGTCGTTACTAATTTAGTACTATTACTTCCATTTTACAGATGGGAAAACTGAGGCTCCAAGAGGTAACTGGCTCAAGATCAGAGAGCTGATACTAGTCAGCCTGGATTTGAACACCAGGCACTTGCCTACCTGAGGGACTTGGAAGATGGAGACCTGAGAGAGGTCTGGGTGGACTGGATTCAGTCCACACCTGCCCCTCTATAGATATTTCTTTCTGCCCTTCTTGCCTCCCAGGACCTTGGAAGATGCTGGCTCTGCTCTATTACCCTGCCTTCTACTACTCCTTGGCCGCCTGTGCCACGGTCAGGCATGCAGCCGCCCACCTGCTCGGCAGTGTGCTGTCCTGGGCTCACTTTGGTGTCCAGGTCTGGCAGAAGGCAGAGTGTCCCCAGGAGCCCAAGGTAACCACTGATTCATGAGGGCCTGGGGCAGAGGACATGGAGGAGCTGCTTATACCAGCATGGCTCCTTTCATCTCTATTTGTATGCTGGGCTTTCCTGCCACCTTCCACTGTACATGGGATTCCACTCCTTAAAACACATGTCATTCCACACAGCCCCTCTATGGGACAAGGTAGCTGGGCCAGCCGGCAAGGGCTTCTAGTCTGGAGGCAGTAGGGAGGAGATAGGGGCAGAGGGGATGGAAAAGGAAGCCTGAAATCCCCCCATTGTTGATCCCCTGGCCTTCTGTTGGCCAGGCTGGAGGGGAAATGAAGACAGATGGAGGGTGGCAAGCACTGAGTAGGGGATGGTCTCAGAGAATTCCAAAACCTTACCTGGTTCACTGGCCATTGGCTAGGGATGTGAAGCTGCCCCGTCTAGAGCCCAAAGGGTGGAGATGTAGGCTTAGGAGTCGGACAACCCAAGTTTGAATCCAGCTTCATTCATTCATTCACTCATCCATTCATTTATTCAACAAACATATTCGAAGCAGAAAGTCCATACCAGGGACATTTCTAGACACTGGAATACAGCTGTGAACAAGGCAGACGAGGTTCTTGGCATCCCAAGAGCTGCTATTTCAGAAGGGGAGATGTAAACAAACAAATGTACAGAATGATTCCACATGGTACTAAGTGCTTTGAGGAAACCATGTCAATTTCCTGAGACTCAGTTTCCACCCTGTAAATGGAGTTGATATTATCAATCCCTCAGGGTAGAGGTGAAGATTAGTTGGTTCCTCTGAGAGCAGGGACTTGATTGATTTTTTTCACCACCCAGAACCTGGTATATACTAAGCTCACAATAAAAAGGATTGACTAACAAATAAGTGAGTGAATATATGAGAAGTCCAGCTCTGAGACTTCAGGGACAAATACCTCAAAGCCAGGAGGTAGGGCATGTACTTCCCTGATGACCATGTGGCAAACTGTGCATAGACAAAATTAGGCCTTTGTCTAATTTTCAGGGGCCTGTGTCCAAAGTGTCAGGAACATAGGAACACAGAAAGTGGGTATACCTGTTTCAGGCTCCATTGCAGCTCCCTGGGTGAGGAGGAGGGGGTTATATAACCTCCTCTTTTCGGTTCCTCTAAGGGCCATGGGAGTCCAAGAGCCTGGGGGAGGGGCAGGCATCTTGCAGGGCTTGAGAAGGTGAAGTGGGAGTGACTGTCCTAAGTGCCCTGGTTGGGGTGGGTGATGGTGGTAGAACCAGAGCCTTTCCATGGTGCCCAGACCACCCTCAGAGTCCTGGGTGAGGTTGGAAGGGAAATGGACCCTGGCCTTCAGTTGGGCAGGAAGGCAGAAGGTAGGTGTGTCTGGTGTCTGTCTGTCCATACAGATCTACAAGTACTACTCCCTGCTGGCTTCCATGCCTCTCCTTTTGGGCCTTGGATTCCTGAGCCTTTGGTACCCGGTGCAGCTTGTGAGAAGCTTCAGCCATAGGACAGGAGCGGGCTTGGAGGTAAAGGGGCTGGGCTGGGCTCCCCCTGTCTGTTGGTCCCCTATATGTGGTGATACTTGGTGGAGGACCCAGCATAGGCCTCAGAAAAGGTTTTCCAAGTTGCCGAGTAACTGGTTAGTCCTCCCTCCTAAGGCAAAGGCTAGGCCAGGCCCTGGGATGGCACACAAGATGCCTGGGGCACTGAGCTATGTGCACAGCAGGTACTCAACAAAGGAGAACTGCATCACTTCTCAGCCTTTTGGCTAAGATCAAGTGTAGTATCTGTTCTTATCCATTAACAAAGGAGAACTGGGCCAGAGCAGTAAGTCATAGCTCTGATCCTGAACCACTGGGATCAAACTGGAGACATGAGACAAGTCAGGAGCCTTGTCTCTGTGAGGAGCTCTGCAGAGACTGCCACGATCCAGGAAGCACTCAGGGCAGAACTGTGGAATGAATCAACGCTCAGTCAGCTAATGTCAGATAAGGCAGGGGAGAGGGGGGGGGGGCGGTTGGGAGGGGGATGGCAGCGGGGAGTGCTTCCTGGAGGAGGTAGACTTGAGCAGCGGCCTGAAGGACAGGCAGGATCTGGAATGGGGAGAGAATAAGGAGAAAGTGCTGCGGGCACAGGAGAGAGCATGAATAAAGGGGCAGAGATGGGTTTCCTCAGTATTGTTCATGCCTGATTGGCAACACCCAGCAGGTCTTAGTACACAATAAACACTCAGCAAATATTTCTGAAGTTTGGGGTAGATGGATGGGCACATTGTGTCAAGAGATATGATAATCTTATTAAGAAGACTTCTGAGCACCTACCAAGTGCCAGGCCCGGGGCTGGGTGCTGTGGATGCGAAGCTGACTGGCCGCGTCTGACCCCAGGAGCTCCCAGGGAGCGGGGGAGCTGGATGCAGCAGCCCCTGTCACAGCAAGGTGAAAGGAACAACAGGGGCTCATCCAAGTGCATGGAAGCGCGGGTGGAGAGGGCCAGGTACTCTTCCTGGTGAAAGAGGAGGAAGAGGAAATTGCTCCACAGAGGCCCTTGAGAAAGTCTGAGGACACAGAGGAAAAAGTCTGGTTACTTTTCAGGGGGGGGAAGGCTTGAAGGATGGCATCCAGGTCAGAGCAGGGAGGTGGTGGTGCCATTGCTGACATATGGAGCACTGGATGAGAGCAGGAGTGCAGGGGACCATGCACAGGTGTGTCAGTTTGCATTTTGAAGGTCTGATGAGCAGCTGAACCATGGCCTGGAGCTCAGGAGCGGGCCTGGGACTGAAGCTCAAGAAGGAGCGAGGTCCTTGAGGAGGAATGGGGGGTGAGGGGAGAAGAGGCCAGAGTGGGCTCAGGTCCTACAGGGGCCGCCCTGGGTCCCCATGGGCTCTCCTGACTGGGTTTAGCTTTCATAGAGCAACAGCAGTGTCACTACTTCCTCCTTATCCTCTAGGGAAGCCTGTTGTCCCCTCATTCTTACAGCTGGCTCAGAAGAGGGGAGCAGCTCCCCAGGATACACGTGCACCAGGCTCTGCCTTGCTGAATCTGTCCCCCTCCTCTTCCAGGCATCTTCTCTGCCTTGACTCTCCCCCTATTGCATGTGTTTCCTCTTGAGAAGTCTTGGGAGAAATAAAATCCTCTTTGGCCCTTAGTCAAAAAGGTTTAGGCCTCAAAGGACACAGCCAAGCTTTGAGCTGACTCACACCTGTCCTGGATCCTGGAGTTGCTATGGCAACAGGTGACAATGGCCTATATTCTCCTAATAATGGGGGCAGGGATTCACCCCCTGTTCCCATTGGTCTCTGCCACTTGGAAGTCAGCTTAAGGCCTGGAATGTGGCTTAGACAAATCCTGTTACCCTGTGCTCTCCCTTGAGTAGAAGGAGAGGCCTGGGCATCTGACCTGGAACGGCCCCATCCTGCGTCCTGGTCAGGGATGTGCCCTTGGAACATAGGCTCTCTTTGCCCCAGTCTCAGCAGAGGTCTGAGGGCCAAGAGGGAAACAATGATGAGATGTGACTGAGTAAAGCAGGAGAGGGTTGGAGCTAGACCTTAGGAAGAACTTCCCAGCATTGAGTGTTCTTAGATAGGAGACCGATTAATCTTGTATTTATGGAGGAGGAAGGGGCAGTGTTGGAGGATATGGGCCTCATCCCAAAGGTTGGCCCTTCTCTGCACTCCACCACAACCAAGAGGTTTTTATGGAGCACCTACTGGGTGCCCACTGTGGTACCTTAAGCCAGGGTCCCAGAGATGGTTCAAGGCAGGTTTCTTCTGTCTGTCCCCCCAGAGGCTGCAAAGCAGCTACCCTGAGGAATATCTGAGGACCCTCCTTTGCCCGAAGAAGCTGAGAAGCAGGTGAGGCTCTAGGCACACCCTCTGGGCCAGTGGGCAGGGCTGGCCAGGCAGGCTTGTTTGGGAGGCTGGCAACGGGCAGGCTTGTGGGGCAGAGATGAGGAATTGACAAAACTCTGGGTCTCGGGGCAGGGGCTTCCCCTGAGTCCCCTCCACTTCCTGGGTCTTTCTGCAGCTCCCACACCTCCAAGCATGGCTTCCTGTCCCAGGCCTGGATCTGCTTCAGACACTACATCTACACTCCACAGCGAGGTATGGAGTGGGGAGCTGAGGTCCAGAGTGACGGGTGACCTCCCCCTTCCCATGCACAAAGCAGCTACAGTGGCAGGTCAGCTCCTGCTACCCTCAGAACTCTGTCATCAGGAAGAACAGCCCCAAGCCCCTGGCCTGACTTGGCCTTGGTGGTCCAGGGTCCTATAAGCCCTGGCCCTTTTCCTGGGCCTCCGGGGAGGTGTGGGAGCTCCTGGGCCTGGGTGGTGCTAGGCTCACCATGCCCTTCTTTTTGGGAACTGCAGGATTCCGACTCCCACTGACGCTTGTGCTTTCAGCCACCCTGACAGGGACGGCCATTTACCAGGTATGTCCTGCCTCTGCAGTGCCATTTGCCTCCGGACTCCCAAGTCTGGATGGCTCAGGCCCAGCTCAGCTCTCCAAAAGCGTGGCCCACAATCCTGCCCAACTGCTTCTGATGTCTTGGGAACACTGGCCGACCCAGAGGGAGAAGGCGTTAGCTCTTGTTGGACTCACACAGAGTCAGAGCATGAGTTTTGGAGTCACATGAACAAGGGTTTACATCCTAGCTTCATTATTTACCTCCTGTGTGACTTGCATAAGTTAGTCAACCTCCTTAAACCCATTGGCTCAGCTAAAAGTGGAAGAAATTACCTTCATCTTTGGGAATTTGAGAAGATTTAGTGAAATAACATGTGTTTGATAAATCCCCACTACCACCACCACCACCCCTTACAAACCAACCAATCAACCCAAATCTCAAGAGGTGGGTATGATTTTTCTCTATCTTACAGGGGAGAAATGGAGGCTCAGAGAGGTGAATTTGACTTGGCCAAGTTCCTACAGCTAGTATCTCAGGGCAGCCAATGTCTGAATCCAAGCCTGTCCAGCTCCAATGCCTTCTCCAATGTAGAAAAGTTGGAAATTTTGTATTCTGAAATTTAAGATAGATAACTGATATAGACTGACAGACAGGCGTAGATGTACAGTTGTGCCGCCCGAAAGCACACCTCTGGCCTATTAGCTAAGATTGGATCTGTTTGTAACATGCTGACCACAGGCATGAGGACACTGTTCTTGGGGGCAGATCAGAACACTGATGGGTGCCAGGAATGATGCAGCCAGTGTGCTCCCTAGAGTCTTCCCTGTGACTCAGAAAACACTTTTCCTGGAATGGGAGTGCCTGGTTCGGCACAGCCAGACCCTGGTGCTCTCATTCTGGGGTTCTTCCAGGTGGCCCTGCTGCTGCTGGTGGGTGTGGTACCCACCATCCAGAAAGTGAGGGCGGGGATCACCACGGACGTCTCCTACCTGCTGGCCGGTTTTGGGATTGTGCTCTCAGAGGACAGGCAGGAGGTGGTGGAGCTGGTGAAGTACCACCTGTGGGCTCTGGAAGGTGAGGTCCCCGGGGGAAGAGGGTCCCTGAGGGCCTGCGGGGGGGGGGGGGTGGTGGCGGGGGGAGAATGTGACCTGGGTGGGATAGTGGGATATCGGAGCTGCTCGCCCTTTGACACATTCCTTCCCTTCTTTGGGTCTCAATAATGTCATCTCCAAATTGGGGGGGTTGGAGCTTGGGGCTTCCGGTCCCAAGACTCTGAGACCTGAAGGGGTCATCTCAGTAGCCCCTCGTCAGCTTGTGTGGTGTCTCCCAGCCTCACCCACAGTGGCTTTGCCCAGCTCTGCGGGCTGGAGATGGGGAAGGCCATGGAGTGTGAGCTGAGGTGACAGCTTGGGGCCTTTGCTGAGGCTGGGGAGGAAGAGAGGAGGTGGAGCTGTGGGGATGGAAGGAGCACCAAAATTTTGAGCTCATTCTCATGGTGGGTGGGATTGGGTTCAGCGGATGCTTTTTCTCTCCCAATCCCTGTCCTCGGGCCATATCCTTCCTCCCTCCCTTGACAATGAGACCCAGGCTGGGGAACCATACCAGCCTTCCCTTCTGGGGCTAGAAGTTTCCTTCATCTCTTAGCTCTGTTACTCACCTCCCCCACCTTCCAGGCCCTCCCAATAGCCCTGTGGAGGAGACTGAGAAGTGTCCCCACTTAACAATGGGAAAGGGCTCACCTCAGGTGGTACCTCAGGCAGAAAAGAACTCAGCCTTCTGATGCCCCTGCTGGGACTCTCTCCACCACTGTGAGACCAAAGCCTGGTGGTCAGGAGTCATGGGTCCTGCACTCTCTGCTGACTTTGGAGTCCCTGGCTTCTGAGGAGTAACATGTGATGTTTGGAGCTTAGGCTGCCACCGTTCCTGACCATCAGTATCCTCATCCGCAGATCAGGCATGCTGAGAGCAGGGAGGGGCTGAGAGCGGGGAGGGGGAGGGGATGGGGAAGGGCAGGGGTGTGTACGGTACTGCTTCCTTTCCTGACGCCAGCCTCACCACCTTCCTGAGCGATTCTCCTCCCATACCAGAGGCTGCCCTGGATTGCAGCTGAGGCCCACAAGCTGGACAGGTGACAAGTTCTGGTGGGCTGAAATGACATCTCCAGGGAGATTTTCCAACTTGGCTACAACTGGGGCCACAGGCAGGAGTAGACATGACTCACATCAGTCCACATCCAAGCACAGACCTCACAACAGCCCTGTTAGGTTAACATCATTGACGCCATAGCTCAGAATAGGGAATCAAGGATCAGAGGCAGGAAGTGACATGCCCAGGACAATGGATTCTGCTTCCACTCAATAGGCCTGGCGTTTATAATCACATGCTGTGGTTTCCACACCCAAAGGTTCCCATTTTGAATCTTCTCAGATGCAGGGTCAAACGGCAGTCTTTGCTCTCCTAGTTTGAAGATGAGGAAAACCGAAGCCTAGGGGCCTTAGACATATGTCCAAAGCAGTCAGCAAGCCAGAGTGGAATTGAGATTAGATCTGGCTTTGGGACCCTTTGGCGTGTTCTTAGCCTAAGGAGCTAATATGCCATCTGAGCGCTGAGGGCCTGTTTTAGGGCTGCCACCTGGTTAGTAAACCTGGCATTGGTCACAGAAAGTTCACTCTGAGCCAGGCGGACGAGATCAGAATTTCTGCACTGTCACTTACTAGCTGTGTGACCTTGGGCAAGGCACTTCTCTGGACTTCAAATTCCCTGTCTGCAAAACGGTGCTGCAGCAACAAAGGCAGCCTTGTCCTTGAGGCCCTAGATCTGGCGGGGAAGACTTGGATCCACCAAACAGGTCCCAGAAGGGAACAGCCGCAGTGTCCCAGAGCAGGCCAAGTGCAGGAAGACCTTATGGGCATCAGGATAGGAGGCACCCAAGTTTGGAACAATCGAAAAGATGTAGAGCAGGCGGTAGATGGAGATCAAAGGCTGGGCCTGGGGCCCCGGGATGGCTCAGCAGGCAGGCTCCTTACCTCCTGGCAGAAATAGTCTGAATGCATCTTTGCTGGTGCAGAACTGGCTCCTGAAGGGCAGATGCATGCTCAGAGCTTTCTCCCAGCTTCACTTCAGAGAAGTACCACCTCCTGCCCCTGGAGGAGTGAGCCCAGGACAGGCAGGGAGACTCTGGTTTCTGGAGCAGTTTCCCCAAGAATCGACTGGTAACTTTTTTTTTTTTTTAATATATTTTATTGATTTTTTACAGAGAGGAAGGGAGAGAGATAGAGAGTTAGAAACATCGATGAGAGAGAAACATCGATCAGCTGCCTCCTGCACATCTCCTCCTGGGGATGTGCCCGCAACCCAGGTACATGCCCTTGACTGGAATCGAACCTGGGACCTTTCAGTCCGCAGGCCGACGCTCTATCCACTGAGCCAAACCGGTTTTGGCATCGACTGGTAACTTTAAAAACCCCAAGGCTCAAGCTCCAGGCCTGACTTCAGAAACCCTGGTGACTCTGATGTGAGCCTACAGTTTGTTTGAGAACCACTGTAGCAGGCACTCTATACATGTCAATTGGTTGATTGATTTCACTCAATTGCTTATTGAAATAAACCTTTAAGGCTCTATCTTCTGAAAGCCCCCATTACAGTGGTTCTCAATGCTGACTGCATGCCAGAACTGCCAGGGTTGTTTTTACAAAAGCTAAGGCCTGGGTCCCACCCCCAGAACTTCTGATTTAATTGGCTGGGGGTGTAGCCTGGGCCATGGGGCTTTTAATATCTCCAGGTGATCCGAGCATGCTGCCAGTGCCCTTCTCCAGCACCTGTAGTTAATGTAGAACCAGTGCTTGCCTTTTTCACGTGCATTTGCACTCCCTGCCCCTCAGCCACCAGCCCTGCTCTCGTGGAACAGGAAACCAGGAACACTTCCCAGGGCTGACTGAGGAGAGCAGGGTGCAGGTACTCTGGCTCTTTCTGGGTCTGCTTGGGAATGGTTACACTTCTGGCTCCACCACTTCCTACAGTGTGGCTGATAGGGCAGACTGCTCAGAGTCTCGGCCTCTTTCTTGGTTCCATGTTTTCACGTGCTCCTCCTGTAGGGCTGCTTTGAGGGTGCAGGGCAAGGCTGGGTGTGGATGTAAGGTGAAAGGGGTGCAGCCTCCATCCTCACTCTGCTTCATTACCAGGCTCCTCACAACCAGGCATTCTCCCCCAGCTGCTGGCGAGACAGCAAACTCATGATCTGTGCTCATGGCTGGGGTGGCCAGGGGGATGGGGTAGAGATGGGTAGCAGTGGTCACCTCCCCTCATTCTGATGAACTCAGGCCACACTGAAGTGCATGTGCATCCTCGTGCCTGGAACAAAGGCCATTGATGCAGGCCTAGATGGGGTTTCATGCTCACATCGTGCTGTGAGATGGGCAGCACAGCAGTGTGCCCGGCATTAGCAAGCTAGGCTGGGAGATGAAATGACACCTGGAGGCCACACGATCAGGGAGCAGTGGAGCTGGAGGCAGATGCCAGGTTGAATGCATCTCTCACTGGAAGTCACACAGCAATGAACGAAGCAAGACCCGGGTGAGGATCAAGTCTACAACCTCAGAGGGGGCCTCTCCTCATCTTGGCCACTCTGTCACCTGGCACCATAGGCCAGCCGGGCTGTCAGCTTCCACTGGGTCTGAGAACAGGGAATGTGGCAAGAGGCTTCTGCTCACAGTGGGGGGGTGGCAGGGTAACTCCCCCCAGGCACACCCTGGTAGCAGTTTGGAGGCTGCCAGGAGAGCCTCCAGGCATGGCCTCCCACTTTGCTTCTTCTTCACCCTCCAGTTTGCTACATCTCAGCCTTGGTCCTGTCCTGCTCACTCACCTTCCTCATGCTGACCCGCTCACTGGTGACACACAGGTCAGTGGCTGGCTCTAACCCTCATTGTGGAAGCAGGGAGGAGGTCAGTGTCAATGGGCTTGTAGGACCCCTGACTCAGAAGGGCTGTGGGGAAAGCCCTGGGGCTAGAGGGAGGGAGGGTCTCTGCAGGCCCAGGTTGCCACTGAGTCAGCTGCCCTGTGTTGGGCAGAGAAGCTGGGCGGTTCAATCTGAGTGGGTAACCATCTGTGAATGATTCTAGGTCATGACTGAGAGGGGCTGAAGTGTGAGTTTGCCCATACTGAGAGGGGCCACCCGGGTGGGCTGGATTTGATAGGAGGCACCTGGGAATGGGAGAGGACGAAGGAGCTGAGGGCGGAAGGGTGCCACGGGCAGGAGAACTGCATGACAAGGGCACAGAGGCTGGGTGAGCCTGATGCTTGTGAGTGTGGGTGAGGGGGTGGTCTGACCGGCACTGGAGAGATTGTTACGGGACATTGAATGTCAGGCTGCCCACCTTGCCCGTTCATGTAAATGATAAGCACTGAGGAAATGTGAGCAGAGAGAGAGAGGAGGTTCTAGTTGGGAGGGAGGGGTGGTCCATGTCAGAGAACTGGTTCCTATGACCTGCACATTCATCGGGCCTCAGAGGTTGTCCCACAGGGATCTTTCCTCACGGGTAGCCCTACTGAGGCTGGCATTCCAGGCCCTCAAGCCTCTGCATTGCATTATGTTCAGCACATTCCTGCTTGAGTGCCAATATGGCTGTCTCAGGAGGTAATGAGATCCATGTCACTGGAGGTATGCAAGCAGGGTTTCATGGCCATAGATGAGGAACCTTGCCCCCCACTCTGGTGGCCGAGCTGTGAGTCACTTTCCATCTCTTCTGTTGTTTCTCACTTTTCTGACTTGGCTCACATTGAACCTTCGGCCTGAATTTGTTTCCCTAGATCCCCACCTCACCAGCTTACTCTTACTCTTATTTATCCTTTAAGACTCTTTAGTCAGACCTTGCCTCCTCTGGGAAGCCCTCCCTGACCTCCCATGGCTGGCTTAGTAGCCTCCACTGGGTTCCCACAGCCCTGAGCTTCCCTGCCTTTGGGTTGTAATTAGACTGAGAGTTCAGCCAGTGGCTAGCCTAGAGGAAGAATTTAGGGAGTATATGTGCTCCTGAGATCCCTGCCTTCTCACCCTCATCCCAGGGCCAATCTGCAAGCGCTACACCGAGGGGCTGCCCTGGACCTTGGCCCCCCGCCTCAGAGCCCTCACCCCTCTCGCCAGGCCATATTCTGTTGGATGAACTTCAGCGCTTACCAGACTGCTTTTTCCTGCCTTGGTGAGCCCCTCAGCCCACCCTGCTGGGCCTTGACTGGCCCCAGACACTGACCCCAGTGAGTGAGGGGAGAGTGGTCAGCAGTTCCTGACTGTCTGCCTGTGATGGGATAAGTTCTGGGATAAGAGTGAAAAGAGGGACCCGCCTGGCCTTCCCTGCACTCAGGAAGCTCACTCAGGTGGGGCTAGGGGACACAGGAGCCCTTGGGGAAAGGATGCCCCTAATATGAGTATGGTCCCAGGGTGCCACCAGCTGTTTACACAGGGGGTAGACCCAGGCTGGAAGGTGGGAAGCTTAAGGAGGCACATTCCTGCTTGTGTGAGAAAGGGCTATGACATGATGGGCTGTCTCAGGAGGCAATGAGATCCATGTCACTGGGGCTACGCAGGCAGGATTCTATGGCCATAGATGGGGATTGCAAAGGGGGTCTGTTCTTGAGGGAGTTGGACTAGATTAACTCCCAGGGCGCTCCCAGCTCCTAACTTTCTGGTTCTCCCCAGGGCACTGTGGTGAATAAAGCCTCTGACGTTCAGGGAAGATGGGTCAGTGTTGTGAGAGCCAGGGCAGCTTTCTCTCCCTGCTGGTTCCTTCAGTTCTCACCCTGCACTCCAGAAGGAGGGCAGAAGGATGACCAAGGAGTAGATTTGATCATCTCAGTGGACTTTGTACCTCCAAGCCCTCTTGTACACATGTCCCCACATGAACCATTAGCAGTTGTTTCATTAGACAACTGTGGGGCACCTACTGTGTTCCGGACTCTGGCCAGTAAGAGCGCAAGCATTACTCTAAAATGTAGTCCGCTCCCCAAGGACTCAGCGGCAATGGAGGGAAAATAACATTGACAAAGCACCTACTGGTTTTCAAAGGGTTGCACAGACATAATCTCATTGGGTCCTCACAACAGCCCTGTGTGGTAGGGGCCACTCTCCCCATTTTACAGAGGGAGAAACCAAAGCTCAGAAATGTAAACTGACTTGCTCAAGGTGGCACAGCGAGGCATCAGAGCAGGGATCTGAAATCAGGTCTGCCCAATTCCAAGGTCTATGGGCTCCTGGGAGTGCCAGGCGTGGTCTGGATCCTGCAGAGGCTGATGTCTGTCCCCTCCTCATCCTGGCAGGGCTCCTGACACAGCAGATCATCTTCTTCCTGGGGACCGTAGCCCTGGCCTTCCTGGTGTTTATGCCCGTGCTCCATGGCAGTAACCTTCTGCTCCTCCAATCACTGGGGTCCTTGTGGTAAGAGAGGCAAAGGGCTGAGGGCTCTAGGACCCCTTCCCAGAGGGCCACTAACAGTGACACCTCCTACTCCGCCTGCAGGCCTTTCTGGCTGACCTTGGCCCTGGCTGTAACTCTGCAGAACATGGCAGCCCACTGGGTCTTTCTGAAGACTCACCATGGATGGCCAGAGCTGACCAACCGGTAAGGCAGCTCCTGGGTTTGTGGCTCTTTCAGGTCCTCAGCCTCTTCTCCTTCGTGTCTTTAGCTGTGTCCTTCCTCCTCCACTGCCATCTCTCCCTTCTCTGTCAGGGAGCCCAGTGGGTAGTAAACAGAGATTGCCTTACCCACAGAGAATGGGGCAGTGGCCAAGCCTACTCCACATACATCTGTCACAGGGCCAGCATCACCCCATAACCTTTCCTGCTTCGAGATCAACAGTGCTCTCCCCTGTGTCCTCCATGCCCTCCACACCATGTGCCTCCCTCGTTGCAGGAAGGAGATTAACAGAAACATTAATTCCTTGTTAGATGGTGAGGCTGTGGGCGGACCTTGGCCTCAAGGGAGATTCAGAGTCAGTGGACAAGGGAACCAGAGAAGGGAGGTGGGAGACACTGGGGTCATGGAAAGATCCAGGTGGAACTGAACTTAAACCCTAACTCTGACACTGACTAGCTAGGCAGCTTTAGCTAAGTCACCCAATTTCTCTGGGCCTCAGTTTCCCTTCTATAGGAGGGAGTACATGGCCTGTCTCCCAGAGTGGTGAGGAGGGCCAGCTGGGTTGAGAGTTGGCCCAGCACAGGATGGAGTGCCTACAAAGTATACTCAATAAATAGCAGGTACTCAATAAGTACACATCAGCTGTGGTCATCAGCTGAGGAAGGGGCTGGGGGTGTGGGGGCCTGACTTAGCCTTGCTTCTCCCTCACCCTAGCTGCGCACTCTATGCAGCCACCTTCCTTCTCTTCCCCATCAACGTGCTGGTGGGCGTCATGGTGGCCATCTGGCGAGTAGTCCTCTCTGCCCTCTACAATGCTGTCCATCTTGGTCAGATGGACCTCAGCCTGCTGCCACCTAGAGCTGCCACTCTTGACCCTGGTAAGGTCACAGGGCAGGGCCAGGGTGGGGGTTGCTCAGGCTGCCCAAGCTGTAAGGGAGGGTTTGCCCTGATGTCCTGACCTGGTTTATGTTCAAATCTGTTCTCTGAGGATGTCTGGGACTGCCACATCGGTGTGTGCAGTGGGCCCACGTGCAGTGCATGTGCCATGTGCTCAGGTGTGTCTATGTGCTTTCATGCAGAGTGTGCAGGGTGTGTGTGTGTGTAGGTGTGTGTGTTAGGGACTGTCTGGGCCCTTCTGTCTGAGCGCCACCATCCCCCGCCCACCCCAGGCTATCGCACATACTGCAACTTCTTGAAGATTGAAGTCAACCAGTCACATCCAGCCATGATAGCCTTCTGTACCCTGCTCCTGCGAACACAGAAGCCCCAGCCCCATCCGGCCCCCCAGGATGGCCTCAGACTCGGAATGGAAGAAGAAGGTGCACCTTCCCTTTGGGGTTGGGAGAGTTGAGCCCACCCACAGCTTCTCCCAGGAAGGCGGGATACACCCCTCCCCAACATGTACCACTGAGCAGGAAAATGCTCACTTTCTGTTCCTGAGCTGCCTGTGGGAGAGAGGAAGTGAGAATTTTCCTGGTCCATTTTGGTAATTTTTTCCACCATGTACATGCATGTGCACCCATGCACATCCTTTCTCACTCTGCATGCTCGCACATCCTCTCACAGAGAAGGAGATGGCCACCTTGCCAAGGAGCTCCGTCTTCCCCCACCATGGGCCACCCTCCACCTCTCCCTCTCAGGCAGTCTGTCCTCCCCCCTCCTCCCGTACTGTCTGGGAAGTGTGTAGTAGGGAGGGGGACACTAAGCTGGAACTCTAGTCTCACCAGCCTCCTCCACTCACCCAGGGGATTTTCAGACTGTGTTCAGGACTGGGTGCAGGGGGCTTGACTGGGTTTGCTGCGTGACTCACAGAAGGTCTCCCCTTCTCAGGGATGCAGCTGCTGCAGATCAATGACCCTGTGGCCAAGGGAACAGGGCCCAGAGCCCGCCAAGGCAGGGCTCGCTGGGGTCTGACCTACACGCTGCTGCACAACCCAGCCCTACAGACCTTCCGGAAGAGGGCCCTGTCAGGTGCCCGGGCCAATGGCACCCAGCCCTGAGGGGGGGAATGCCAAGGCATGTGTCCCCATCTGTGCTCTTCCCCTCTTCTCAGCCCATCCCTTCCCTGGTTCTCCCAGCATTGCCCCAGCCATGGTAGGCTCTCTGCTTAGCACTAGCTCTGCCAGCAGGTCCCAGGATCAGGATCCCAGTGACCAGCCCCCGAGGCTGGAGGTCACTGTGGTTGAGTGGAGGTTGTCTACATTGTGAGCCTTGAGAGAGGGCTCTCTTCTGCTCCCTTGGCCTTGGGAAGCTAAGGCCTCTGAAGAAAGCAATCAATGGTTTAGGCCCTTGGTCCAGGAGCCAATGGAGCCAGAAAAGCTACATCCAGGTCTCTCCCCTCGCTGGCCCTGCTGCAGCCTCCAGGGCCTCACTGAAGCCTTCTGCTGACCTGGATTGGTGATTCTAGCTGGGACAGCCTCGCTCCAGCAGCCCAGGAGAAAGCGAGTGGGATCCTACTGGCAACAAAGTCAGAGCTCGCACAAGGCCCCACACGAAGCTGCCCACACTTGAGAGCTGATATTTTTGTAGTTGGTATGCCTTTAGATATTATAAAAGAGGTCAGTGTGCTCCCTGCAATAACCTTGTCCTTGAGAAATAGTTCTCCGTCGGGGTGGGTCACGTGGGGAAAATGCCCACACGGTTTTATGGGGCTTGGGTGGGGATGGGTATTCTGGTCACATGCTGGGCTGGGCCCCCTGGGTTGGGGCAGAGAAGACCCTCCCACTAGCCGCATCCCTTTGGGTGGTGGAGAGATTAGGAACCCTGTGATGCCGCCCTTGAGCCATGGGGGCATTGGCTTTAGAAAGGACTTATTCAGGGTCCTCAAGAATGAGCAGGACTTGGGGCGCAGAAGAGATTTAAGGAAGATGGGGACAATGTGAATTAAGGTGTGGAGGTGGGGGTGTGCAGTGAGGGAGCTGCCCTGATGGTGGAAGATCAGGGATGCAGAGGGGAAGGGCAGTGGGCGGTCGGGAAGTGGCCCTTTCCCTGCTGGAGACTGGTGGAGGTCGGGAGCTGTGTAGGTGAGGGTGTGGGTCCATTGTGGGCTGGGGCTACAGAGGGTGAGGGAAATGTGGCCACTCCAGAGATCAGTATCAGTGGGGCCTAAAAAAATGTCTGCACATTAGTGGAGGCCAACTCCTCCTCCACGTTCCTACACCCCAATACAGCCCCAAACACACATGAAACCAGGGGCAGGACCAGGGAGCTGGGACCCACCTTCAAGGCTGCTTGTGAGGAGGGCAAAGAAGGCAGGCTCTGACCCCACTGCAGCCGTGAAAAATGTCTTCCTGGCCCTGTGTCCGTGACTGACAGGATCACAGGGAGGAGAGGGCAGACTGGGTCTCAGCCCTTAACAAGGAACCAGTCACAACAGAGTGTGATCAGGCTGGGACACTGGACGCCCAGTGCTGTGGGAGCCAGAGGAGGGGGCATATTGTGCACTGGGAAGCAGGGGCAGGGCATCCAGGAAGGCTTTCTGGAGGATGTGGTGCCTAAGCCGTCTCAAAGGCTGACTTAGCCAAGTAAGGAAGAGGGGAATGGTGTCCAGACCAAGGGAACAGCATGAATAAAGGTGCAGAGGAAGACTCATCACAGAACATTTAGAGAACAAGTCATTAGTTCTAAGGGAGGCCAGGAGTGGAGGGGGGACCTGGGAGAGCCAGTCAGAGTGGCCATGAATACTTGGCTGGGGAACTCAGAGCTTCATCCCAAGGCAGTGGGCGCCATGGGTGACTTTAAAGCAGGAGAGCAGCCAGTTCATTTGGAGCACAGCTGTTCCCCAGTCACCCCTGACTCAGGTCGTGGGCCCACGTCCTAGTCCAAAAAGCCAGGCCTGATCAACTGTGAATGGAGCCAGAGACATCAGAGGTCCAAGTCAGGTTAGGGTTATCAAGCCTTAGCGAACCAGAGTCAACTGGACTCTTAAGCACTAACATGTCCTACCTCATCTTTTTTTTTTTAAATTGTACTCATTCATTTCTTTTATTCAGAAATATGGCTTTTTAATTTTCACCTGAGGATATGTTTTTATTGATTTTTTTTAGAGAGAGAGGATGGGGGAGAGAAAGAGAGAGAGGGAGAGAGGAACACTGATTGGTTGCCTTTCCCTGTATAGGACAATACTCCAACCAACTGAGACAGGGCCTGTCTTTTTTTTCCCTAAGGAAACTAAAGTCCAGAGATGGGTAGTGACTTATTTAAGGTGGCACAGCACAGGGGCTCAGCTTTTTCTTGCTGTTTTTTCCACCAGATACGCAGTCCTTGACATGTGCTGCTGGTGTCATCTGTTCAGTGGGAGCTGCAAGTGAAGAGGGGGTGGAGAAGTGCCCAATGCAGACCAGGAGGAGGGGAGAGGGAGGCTGGCCAGCCTCCAAGGCTCATAGCTGCTACCCCAGGCTCCTTGGTCTCCCTGCAAAGGGCTGGGCAAAGGTGGCAGAGTCTCTCCCATGGGGTCGTCCTATGTGTAGCACCCTTCAATTTGGAAAGGGATGGGGATGGAAGCAGAGGGGAGATACATCTGACCCAGCACAGAGACAGGGTTCTTATAGTCCCCAGGTCCTGACCCCATCTACCTGCCCCCCATTCTAAGAGATCTGCAGGCTGTCGCCAGGCCCTCATCCTACCTGCCCCCTCCCCCAAGACAGTTACTGGTCCATCTGTTCTGTGGGGGAAAGACTCCTACGAAAGGACTTTCCTCCAGAAATGCCATTTCCTCTTCCTGAAAAGGTGGGAGGAAGGACATCCATTTCCTTTGGCTTCTCCCTCAGATCTGTTCTCCTCAGTCTCCTGGGTCCTTTTTCTTCCCTCCGCCCTCTCTCCTCTATGTCCTATGTCCCCCATCCCCTCCCTTCTCTCACTCCTCCATCTTGCATAGCCTGTCCCCCTTCCATCTACACTCCCTGATATCTCTTCCATGGACTGGACCAGGAAGAGGACCACAATCCAGGCTCTTTCTCCGCCTCTACAATGCCTCCTCACACCCTTACTGCATACAGCACCACTCAGGGTCCCAGGGAAGCCTCAGCAGCTAGTGTCCCCATTTGTCTCATGGGCTAATTTGGGGGGAGGGACATCTGCAACTCAGCTCAGCTGGGGACCCAGCCTCTCACCCACCACTGGGCCACCCATGCTACCGCCTGCCGCGTAGTCAGTGTGTGTCTCACAGACCCGTCCCATGTGGACAGGCCGGCTGGCCATCCTGACTCTCCAGCTGCTGATCCTACCTCTGACAGGGACTTCTAGATCAGATGAAACTCCAGGCAGACACAGGGAGCATCAGAAATGCTATTTATTCCTCCGCTGTCCCCAGGCTGACTGGCCGCCTCAGAGGGCTAGGCTACAGATGCACACTTGGAGAGAGAGGCAGAGCAGGTGTCCAGGGTGGCAGGGCAGAGGCTAAAGGAGGAAGGGTGAGAAGAGGAAGGCCCCGGACCCTCCAGTCCTGCCTGAGACAGGGACAGAGAACTTGGAGCCCCAAGTCATTAGGGAACGCCCCAGGGCAGCAGGAGCTCAGGCAGGTCACTGAGAGTCTCAAAGCCACACCATCCTCTGCCCCTATATCCCATTTCTTTTTCCTGTGCTCTGTCTACTTCAGGCGATTTCCCTGCCAAGGCCTAAGCCCCCAGCCTTCACCAGCTGGTCAGTCCCAGTCCCTGGATTCCATCAGCGAGGCCTTGCCCAGTTGTAGGGTAGTACCCTGTTGGCAGGCTGCCTACACAGGGGGGCATGGGCCATGTGGTTAGCAGCAAGGAATACCGAAGACCCATGAGTTATGGGATCCAATTCTGACCTGGTCACTAGCATTGAGCGAGCCTAGAGGTGGATGTGGCGAGTGTCCCGGGAGAGAATAGAAGGGGAGGTAGGAAGATGTGATATCCCTCATGCAGGTCTTGGGAGCTGCCCGCCCCAGACGCCTGCCTGGACATCCACGGAGTCAGGGGGGAGTCGAGGGGGCTGCTGCAGCTCAGCGGGGTGGGGGCGGAGCTAGAAGGAAGGGAGGAGGAGGAGGAGGAGGAGGCTCTGGCCCAGCAGAAGCAGGCCTGGAGGCTGCTGCCCAGAGACCCCGCCCCCTGCTTCTGCAGCCTCCCGGCCTCCAGCGCGGCTGAGGTAAATGATGACCACGTTGTCCTCAGGACCTGACGGCTGCACCTCGTTGTCAACCGTATAGCAGCCCTTACCCGCCGCAGCTTTGCCCTGGAACCTGCGCCGCAGCACATCCTCGCCGGGAGTAGCTAGTGCCACGTTCACCGAGCTCTCCGCACTGCCCAGCTCATTGGTGGCCAGGCAGCTGTAGGTGCCTTCCTCCGGCTTGCCAAAGTCAGGGATGAACAGGCTGCCATTGGCAAAGGCCTGGAAACGTGGCTGGCTGCTGGCTGCCAGGGCATGCCCATCAGCACCCACGTTGGGGCTGGTGATCTCCACCGTGCCACCAGGCGTCTGGATGTGCCAGTGAAGCTGCGGGGCCGGCTGCCCCTCCACAGCACAATAGAGCGCCAGCATGAAGCCAGGTCGCAGCTCGGCACCATCCTGGCTGGGCTGGTAGGTGAGTTGCACCAAGGGTGCTGAACAAGGCAGTGGCAGCAGGTGGGTCAGCGGTGTGCCCTTCAGCACATCGGGTGAAGTGCAGGTGATGTTGTCCTGCTCTGGGATGGATACGGCTGTGGTGAGGGCCCATGTCTTGAACCACATGATGCCGCAGGTACACTGGAAAGGGTTGTTATTGATCTGCAGGTGGGACAGCACGGTGAGCGGTGCAAAGGTGCCCTCAGCCAGTGTGTGCAAGCGGTTGTGATTGAGCTGCAGCGAGCTCAGGGCATGAAGACTGCGGAAGGCATCTCGGGGGATGAAGGTCAGCTCATTGCTGTTCATCTTAAGTAACTGGAGGGCGCTGAGGTTGTGCAGGTTGCTCCAGGCAAAGTCAGAGATGAGGTTGTGGCTGAGGTCCAGGCTCTTGAGATGGCCCAGTGAGGTCAGAGCGCCAGCAGCCACTGTGCGAATCTCGTTGTGTGCCAGCCACAGAGACCGCAGCAGGGGCACCTCCCTGAAGGCACCCTCTGGCAACCTGGGCAGGCGGTTGACTGACAGGCTCAATGTGGTCACGTTGGCTGGGAAGCCAGGTGGCACAGCCTCCAGGTCGCGGTAGGCACAGTCGGCGATCCGGAAGCCGTACTTCTCCCCACAGTCGCAGGGCTCAGGACAGGCCTGCCCCAGGCCCAGGAGGACCGCCCAGCACAGCAGACACAGCTCCTGCATCCTACCTCCTGCCGGGGAGAACATGACACTGAGGCGACTCCAAGGACCCATGGAAGGCAGTCGTGCCAGCGCAGAGCTCAACCCAGAGCTCTTCCCCATCAGAAGGCCCTGCCCCACATAAGCCAGCTAAGACCCAACACCACTTAGCCCAGCACCCTTATTTTACAGAACGGTCAACCAAGGCCCAAGGAGGGGCCAGGACTTGCTCGAGGTCATGCAGCCAGGAGAGGTGACAACAGGATAGAAGAGAACCCTAGCTCCTCCTCTGAGTGGAGAGCTCTCCCTGCCTTGGCCAGTTCCTAGCTGACTTCCTGGCTTGAAATGTGTTTTCCAGTCCACCCCTCCCCCAACACTCTGCAGACCCTCCCTCCTGCCGCCGGTTCGGCATCCTGGCCACAGCCCCGTCCCCCGGAGCCCCCCAAGAGGTACGCTTTGCCCTAGCCCAGACAAGGCCCCTGTGCAGTGCACACCACCCCTGTCCACCCAGCCCCCTCTTGCTCCTACTGGCCTTGATCACAGTGGACACCAGACCCTTTCTACAGAATCACCCCCAGGGCCTGTTCTGTTAAGTCTATGCCAGCCAGCTGCCTAACTAAACCCTGCCGGGACCTCTCGGCTGGCCTGGGCAAGGCCAGAGGCTCCGCCCAAATGCTGCTCGGATTTCCGGGGCTGTGGTTGTAGGAGGGGTAGATGTCCCCGGACAGGTCCAAAGCACCCTAAACCACAGGGAAATGACCAGGGAACCCCTGGGCCCAGCAGCCCCCCTTCTCCTGCTGCCCTTGGAGCCCTCCTCCCACTGGCTTACCTTCAAATACTCTTTCTTGATCAAGGAGTGTCTCTCAAGATGGAACCAGAAAGCAACAAAGGCCAGAGTTAGCCAGGACAGTCTTCAGGGCCAAGGGCGCACAAGGGAAGAGGGGGCTGCTGGAGGAAGGGGCAGCCTGGTCCCTGCACCCAGAGTCCGGGACCAGCTGCTGAGAGGAGGCTGCAGGAAGGGAGTCCAGGCAGCTTGCACACTCCCTTCCTCCAGCAAAACAACTGCTTCTCTGCAGCAGCAAGGACCTGTGTTTCATAAGTGACACCAGAAACTTGAGGGGGAAGATGCCAAATTTTTTTGGCTTTTCTTTTTTTTTCTTTCTCTCTCACTTTTAGCAGCTTCAACTTCCTTAAAGGCACACACTAGCTGGACAGGACCCAAGAAAAGATGGGACAGAAGGGTTTTTATGGTGGGAAGGGTAAGAAACTGAATCTCAAGGAAAGTAAGAGACTTCTAATCTCACTTTAAACAAGAAAAAATGGGAGGCCGTTTTCTAAGCTGGGCCCGTATGAGTGGTTATGTGTGTATTTATATGTGCATGTACATGTGGGTGTGACAGCTCAGTGTGGGAATGAGTTTGTATGTGTGTTTGTGTGGGTGTGGGTGTGAGACTGTGTGTGAATTTGTGTGTGTTTGGGAATGTTTGAGTGTATTTGTGTTTGAGTAGGTGTGAGACTGTCTTTGTGTGTTTTGGACTGTGTGTGTGTGTGTGTTTGTGCATGTATTTGGGCATGCGTGCGTGTGTGCGTGTGTGTGTGTTAGGAGTGAGTAGGAATCTCTGCATCCGTGTGCCTGTTTGGGTGAAGGGTGTGTCTCAATGAAAAGCTGAAAGCCCCAAATGTATGAAACACTCACCGGGCTTCAAGGCTTCAGTGAGAACCAAAATCAACCTGTTTTTGTAAGAGAACACATCCTTTTCCCCTGTGTCAGGCCTGCCTGCTGGCTCTGCAGTTGGGCTGCCCTAAACACAGGCTGCTGTCCAGGGAGGTCCCCAGCCTCAGCCCCAGCTCCCCATCGCACAGGGTGGGTGGGGCCAGGGAGGCAGACAGGGAAGTGACTTTATGTGTTTACCTATGTGTAAACACCCTTCTAAGCTTCTGTCTCCTTTGCTGGGACTATGAGATGACACCCAGGTTCACAGAGGTGGTTTCATCACCCAGGACTGCCCACCTGGCAGGCAGAGGTGAGGCTGAGGAACTTCACACTTTCTGGAATATTCTCTGTAGCCTCCTTGGTGCTTGGAATCCCTGAGCTCCACTGCCCAACACTACCTGTAAGAAAGGGGCATATGCCTTCAGGGTGAGGATATATGACCCTTTTTCTCCAAACAGGATGCCCAAGGGAAGAGGGAATGAGGATAAGAAAAAGGCCCCAAACCAGACAGCTGGAAGAAAGTTAGAAACATGAGGGAGCCCCTGAAAACTTTCTCGATGGGATAGTTTTGCTTTCCACAGCACAAGTCTACTCATGTCCCTCCTCCTCATCCTCCCCGTTTCCTTTCCTTCTGTCTGTATACCTGGCTGAATTCTCTTTATGCCTCAACTTACCCTCTTGGCAGGGCCAAGGACAAACAGGTATCATCTTTGGCTGAAAGTATCCCCAGAGAGCCCCATCACAGCTCATCACATCCTCATTCCCTTGCCACAAAGCAAGGCTACAGAAGTTCTGGGAAGCAGTGTGCTGCCTGAAAAACACCCTGGTCTGATGCTGAAGATATTCTTATAGTCTAATGGAGCTCCCCCCACTGCAGGTGAAGCCCTGTCTGGCATCATCGCTATTGTGCTAGAGAATTTTGGGAAAGTCCTAAATTTGGTGGGTCAACCAGAAGCTGGAAACACACTTCCAGAGTTCAGCACATTAGCGACTTCTGTGCCAGTCAGGGAGGGCTTCCTGGCAGAGGGGCTTCACTGTGCTTCTGCACAGCCCATACACCACCTCACTCATGCAAGGGCCATGCCCCCTCCCAGGGGCTCTGAGGAGCTCACAGTCTCACTCCACCCCCTCCTCTAAAGCACACCAGGGCTTCAGAATGCAAGGTCTTCCCCAGACCTCAGCCCCTTCTGCTGCAGCTGGTTCCTTCTAGCATTTCAGGCTTCCATTACACATCACCTCCTCAGAGCATCCCTTCTGATACCACCAAGGCTAAAGTAGGTCCCCTCTTAATTACCTCCCTGTTTTTTTCTTCAGAGCTCTTACTATCATCTTTTTTTTACAGCTTTTGTTTTCCCTGGACTTACTACTTGTCTTTTTCTTGAAGGGTGTGTGTGGTGAGGTGGTGGTGGGGGCTTAGCTTAATTTATTTTTTTAAAATACCTATCACTAATTCAATCTAGGCAGGGGCCTCCTTGGGTGAATCTCCTCTGGTCATAGGTAAACACATAAAGTCCTCTGTCAAGGGAAAAACTTCTCTTCTATTGCCTTCTGGAAGAACTCTCTCGCTGAGCCTCTGACCCGCTCAGTTCGGTTTCTTTAGAGGCCTATGTCCGGAAGCTCGCAGGGATGGCCTCCTCCATTACTCAGGCTCCCTGTCACCTCCTGGATTAGATTTCTTGCTTCCTGGATCCCACCTCATCCCGCCTTAGTTTATTCATCTGTTCAACAGTCAAACAAAGGTGTACTGGCCACCATAATGAAAGGTATCTTCTTCAGACCAAAAGATTAAGTTGGCAACTCCATCCTTTATAATAAAAGCCCCATCAGGGCGAGCTGGCCAGACCCCAACCGTGAACGAATTCATGCACCAGGCCTTTAGTGTTACAATAATGAAATACCACCATACGTCTATCAGAGTGACTGAAAAAAGAAGTCTTTTTAAAACTGAAATTATCAAGGATCCAGAGGAACTCCTACATTGCTGGGGGAATGCAACATGGTGTAGCTGCACTGGAAAACAAGTAGGGAGTTTCACAAAGTGAAACATGCATTTATCATGCAACCTATCAATTTCATTCTTGGGTAGTTACTGAAGAAAATAAAACATGTGTTCATACAAAAACCTATATCTACACATTTATAATATCACTAGAGGTCTGGTGCACGAATTCGTGCATGGGTGGAGTCCTTCGGGGTGGCCTGTGGAGATCGGGCCCCAGCTTGCAGCCCCAGCTCATGCCCCCAGCCTTGCAGACCCGGAGCCCTGCCTGGCACCCCTCCTTGGCCTGGTGCCGCCCCCTCATTTGCTCCACTATCCTGCCCTCAGGGTGATCAATCAGGGCTGGGCCCCCTGCCCAGCTCCCTCAGTGCCTGGGGGCCAGGCAGCAGCCCCTCCCTTTGCCACTGCCAGTGGTTGCTATCTGTGGGACAATCGGCGGGGCAATTAGGCCCCTGCTTGTACCACCTAGGCCTGGTGCCACCTGTTCACCTGCTCCACTGTCCTGCTCTCATTGGGGCCCATAGGGGCTGGCAGAGCCTCCACTGCTGCCTGCTGCCAGCACTGTGTTGCTGATGTCCACCATGTTCCATGCCACTCCCTGGTGGTCAGAGCATGTCATAGTGAGCAGTTGAACTCCCAGTCTCGTGGTCGAATGACAGCCGGCAAGGACAATTTGCATATTAGGCTTTTATTATATAGGACTAGAGGCCTGGTGCACAAAAATTTGTGCACTCGGGGGTAGGGGGGGTCCCTCAGCCCGGCCTGTGCCCTCTCGCAGTCTGGGACCCCTCGGGAGATAATGACCTTCTGGCTTAGGCCTGCTCCCGGGTGGCAGAGGGCAGGCCCAATCCCTAGGTGCAGCCCCTGGTCGGGCTCAGAGCAGGGCCAACTGGGGAGTTGGGGCACCGCCCCCTGTCATACACAGAGCAGGGTGGATTGGGACATTGCGATGCCACTCTCATTCACGCTCAGGGTAGGGCCGATTGGGGGGTTGGGGCACCAACCCCTGTCACACTCAAGGCAGGGTCGATGGGGAGGTTGCGGCGCCACCCCTTGTCACCCACAGAGCAGGGCCAATCAGGGGGTTGGGGCGCTGCCCCCTGTCACTCACAGAGCAGGGCCCATCAGGGGGTTTGGGGCTCTGTACCCTGTCACGCACAGAGCAGGGCCAATCAGGGGGTTGGGGAGCTCCCCCCTATCACACACAGAGCAGGGCAGTTCAGGGGGTTGGGGCACCACCACTGTCACACTCAGGGCAGGGCCGATGGGGAAGTTATGGCTCTACCCCATCACAGAGCAGGGCCCGTGGAGGGGGGGTTGGGGCGCTGCCCTCTATCACCCACAGAGCAGGGCTGATCAGGGGGTTGGGACGCCGCACTCTGTCACACACAGAGCCGCAGGGCGATCAGGGGGTTGGGGAGCTCCCTCCTATCAGGCACAGAGCAGGGCTGATCAGGGGGTTGGGGCGCCTTCCCCTTTCACGAACAGAGCAGGGTGGATAGGGAGGTTGTGGCCCCGCCCCCTGTCACACACAGAGCCGCAGGGCAATCAGGGGGTTGGGCGCTGCCCCCTGTCACACTGATCCCGGTGCCGGGAGGCCTCTCAGCTCCGCTGATCCTGGTGCTGGGAGGCATATTACCCTTTTACTATATAGGATAGAGGCCTGGTGCATGGCTGGGGGCCAGTTGGTTTGCCCTGAAGGGTGTCCTGGATCAGGGTGGGGGTCCCCACTGGGGTGCCTGGCCAGCCTGGGTGAGGGGATGATGGCTGTTTGTAGCTGGTCACACACCCTTCAGGGTGGGGGTCCCCACTGGGGTGCCTGGCCAGTCTGGGTGAGGGGCTGAGGGCTGTTTTCAGGCTGGCAGGTGACTGAAGCTCCCAACTGCTCCTTTTTTCTTTTCTTTTTTTATTCTGGGCCAGCTTTAGCTCTGGCTCCAGCTCTGAGGCCTCTGCTGCTGAAAGCAGGTATCTGGTTTGTTTGGGTTCTATTATCGAAACACTGTATCAACTCCAGCTCTGAGATCCTGGCGCGCTGAAAGCAGGTTTCTGGGGTTTTGTTTAGCTTCTATATTTGTAAGAATGTTTCAAACTGCAAGTTCAGAGGCCGGCAAGGCAGGCGGGGAACATTGGAGTCCTCCGTCACTGAAGCAAGCAAGACTCATGTTAGTTTCAAGCTGCCTGGCTGCCGGCCGCCATCTTGGCTGGCAGTTAATTTGCATATCTTGCTGATTAGCCAATGGGAAGGGTAGCGGACGTATGCTAATTACCATCTTTCTCTTTTATTAGATAGGATTATATAGGATTATTCAAAATCACTCATAACTAGAAACAACATAAATGTCCATCCAGCTAGTGAGCGAATGGATTTAAAAAAAAACAAAACAGTGCTATATCCATACTGTGGAACTTGGCAAAAAAAGAGAACTGAACTACTGAGACACACAACATGCATGAATCTCAAAAGCATTATGCTGAGTGACAGGTAAGGTAATCTACTTTTTAGAAAGATAACCTAAAACAGCCATGCCATGCCCCGTAAATCCACACTAATCAATATATATAAAAGCCTAAGCGACTGCTTTACCATTCCACCATTAGCTATGACATACACTGACCACCAGGGGCAGACTCTCAAGGCACAAGCATGGAAACATGGAACAGACTGATTAACCTCAGAGGGAAGGTGGGAGGGGGAGGGTGGGAAGAGATTAACCAAAGATCTTATATGCATACTAGAGGCCTGGTGCACGGATTTGTGCACCAGTGGGGTCCCTCCCCCTGGCCTGCGGGGATCGGGTTGAATCTGTGCACCGGGCCTCCGACATCCCCCGAGGGGTCCCGGATTACAAAAGGGCACAGGCCAGGCTGAGTGACCCCACCGGTGCATGAATCTGTGCACTGGGCCTCTAGTATAAATAAGTAATTATACCCATATATACATGCTATTACTTTTAAATATATATATTTTAATGATTTCAGAGATGAAGGGAGAGGGAGATAGAAACATCAATGATGAGAGAGAATCATCAATTGGCTGCCTCTGCATGTCCCCTACTGGGGACTGAGCCAGAAACCTGGGTATGTGCCCTGACTGGGAATCAAACCTTGACCTCCTGGTTCATGGGTCAACACTCATTCACTGAGCCACACCAGCCAGTCCACATAATTACTTTTAAAATATTATTGCACAAATATGAAAAATAAGTGTTTATATGAAATTGTATATTATTCTGTACTATTTACTTTCTGTTACATAAATTCCATTATTTAAACTAAACAACATTTAACAGTGGAAATTAGTACTAATGGTAGGACTAATAAAAAATATCTACACTAATAAAAGAGAAATATGTAAATTGACCATCACCTCACAACACCCACCAGCCAATCAGGAGTGAGCATGCGAATTAGCGGGAAAAGATGGTGGCAGCCACAGAGCCAGCTGGAGTGGGCAGGAGGCTTGGGTTGCCCCCGGCAACAGAGGAAGCCAAGCTTCCCACCTGCCCTCGCTGGCCGCTGAAGGAAGGGCCTGTGGGCGGCGGTCACAGAGCTAGCCTGAGCGCAGGAGGCTTGGGTCAACCGGGCCGGCCACTGAGGGGAGGGCCTGCAAACAGCTCTCAGCCCCTCACCCAAGCTGGCCACGCCCCCCAGTGGGGACCCCCACCCTGAAGGGGGTGTGGCCAGCCTGAAAACAACCCTCAGCCCCTCACCCAGGCTGGCCACAACCTCCCCCCCCCAAGCAGGGACCCTCATCCCATGGGGGTGTGGCTGGCCTGCAAACTGCCCCAGCCCCTTGCCCAAGCCAGCACCATCCTCAGTGAGGACCCCCACTCCAATGGGGCATGGCCGGCCTGCAAACCACCACAGGCCCCTTGCCCAGGCCAGCTGGTCCCCCAAAGGAACCCCCACCCTGATCCAGGACACCCTTCAGGGAAAACCAGCTGGCCCCCACCCATGCACCAAGTCTCTAGCTATACTAAAGAAGGGTAATATGCTAATTAGACTAGGAGATCTTCCAGGAGACCTTCTGGACATTCTTCTGGACAAAGCCATGGTGGCAGGGCAGAGGTAGAAGTGGTTAGGGGCCAAGAGGGGAGGGCAGTTGTGGGTGATCAGGTTAGCGGGGGGGACAGTTGGGGGCGAGCAGGCCAGCAGGCAGAGTGGTTAGGGGCAATTAGCCAGGCAGGCAGGTGAGTGGTTAGGAGCCAGCAGTCCTGGAATGCGAGAGGGATATCCCAGATTGGAGAGGGTGCAGGCCGGGCTGAGGGACAACCCCTCCCCCATGCACGAATTTTGTGCATCGGGCCACTAGTACTATGTATAAGAAAAATATAACAATATTTTAATACTCTTTCTATCCTTCAATATGGCAATTTATTTGAACTTTTTTAGCTCTATTGGATATTTAAATCCCATAGATTAATTATTGTATACTCTCAAGATACATAAATGTAAGACTTCTAAAATGAAAAATATAAACATAATAGTATTCATTGAACAGATATAACCTATATTTAACAAAAAAGATGGCATGTTTCCTTCTGTCCCTTGTTGCATAGAGTATTTTTACTCTTCCAGCTTCCTTTCCCAATAAGACTTCTCCTGACTGCCTGCAGCCTTTAGAACATCCTTCTTTTCTTTGCTGGTAAAACTGAGTAGAGACCAATGTAAAATTTAGTTTGACTTTCAGCTCTGCTCTTTTCAGGCCCCCATTACACGGTTCCTAGAGTCAGTTCGATGTGATGGCAGTGCACTAAATACCCTCTCAGCAAAAGTGTTTGAGCATGAAACACTTTGGTTTTCACTTACTAACATCAGCAGATTTTTAGACCTACGGAAATTAATTTCCACCTCTCCAAAAATGTCCATTCTCTCTATCCAAAGCCTTGTTTCCATAGGCCAGCTGTTTGAAGTCAGGTTCTTTGCATCCATAAATTCATCACAGAAGCTCTCCATGTCTAAATGTCCATAAGTTAAAAACATTTCAAAGTGCACCAAAAGTCATCATACATTTAACCTCTTTTCTCAAGAAAAATGATTTTGAAGCACAGAGGTCATCTGAACTTGTGAAATTAAAGTTGGAGTTCAAATAAGTTTCCATTTTAGTAACAAAATTCATAAAGTCCTTTTAACTTGATTCTCTTTAACTGGGGATAACTTTTGTTTCCAAAGCAGTCTTATTTCCAGTAAATTAGTCATTTTCCGCTGGGTGACTTTTCGCACAGCCCATATACCTAATGGAACTAGTCGGGTGCACAGAGTTTACCTTTTCCTATGGTCTCTTCAAAGATCATTAAAAAGTTTGGGGGAAACAGTATAAAATTTTCCATTTTGCAGTAACCCCTTTCTCCCTTCTCATTCCCAATATACTTCCAAATTCAGAAAGTTTTCACACTTTGAAAATATCATTTTACAACAGGCCAATGCATTCACATCTTTTATACAAGACATGTGTAGACTGTGTCTAATGAGGCTACCTCCTTCCACGCCTATCAATCAATAAAAAACTCATTAACTGCTTCTGCATGCTTTGAGAAAACGGAAAAGTGACCCAAAATTTCATTAAGAACGTTTCAACAGCACCGGTAAATCTCACCTCTTTTTAATAGTGTTATGTAACAGGTGTGCAGGACAGTTAGCAGATAAGACTTTAAAAATTTTTCTTTGATAAGAAGTTCATAGACTGAATGGAATTTTCCAAAATTTACATTTTCACCATTTGCCAAATATGCAGATAGATGAGCAAAGACTAGTTTGCATTTGGACAAGATATTAACAATCTTTTGCTTTATATGTTCTTCAATTTCATGGAGATCTTCATAGGAATAAGGACAACAATTTGCAACTCCATCTTTCAAATCAAAATACCTGAGTTGGGGAGAACAGGTTTTCATTGCCATGTTCAACCCTGCTTGATACACTGCAGGATTTATGCCTGCTGGAATAGCGGCCCGGGTTCGCGCTGCACTGTATAGGATTCCACATCTGCTAGCAAAATGTCTCCCATTTCTTTCTCAGCAGAACATTTTACAGTAGTTGAAACCTCTGAATCAGGACACATAACTTTACTTAGTTTCATAAAGCAATCAAAGAAACAATATAATAACAAATGTATTTGTGTGATATGCCCAGGCTAATTCAGTGGCTGCTATGTTCAACTCATCATTAGTTTCTTTTTGGAGGATAAAAAACTCTGATTGATTTAGAAATACCTGTCTCATTCTGGACCTGTGAGATTTAGCCTCCATATGTGATGAACAAGATCCCTCCCTCCCCAGAGAGGTTGCTGCTCACAGCCCAGCATGCTCCCCGCCCAGCATGCTCCCCCCACACTGTGAGAACTGAAGCACAGCTCATGGAACAAACTAAGAGTGTGTCACCTCCCCAAACAGAGATGGTTTTCAGGGCGACTTTTCTGACTGATGCACAGCTTATCATCTGTGTAGATGAAAAGGCAGGAGGTGATGCTATAATCATCACTGCTGCTTGTCAGCCTTACACGTGACTGAGAGAAGTGCGGGCATATTTGGTAATGTGAGTGATGGGAGGATTTCGTTAACATGATATCCTCAATTCCCTGTGTTGAGGGGGTCAGGAATATGAGCAGGTTCAGCTCCTGGGGTGTAGCCTGCGTTCCCAGATCAGGGAGCAAGTTGGGTGCACAGATAGGATATGACTCTGCTCCATTCAGCCCCCTGGGAGCAGAAGGTGCTCTGTTAGATTGGGACGTACTAAGGAGAGGTCAGCTGGTTGGAAAGATTCCTGGGAAATATAGAGGGCTAGACCACCTGACCACAGGTTAGCTACAGGTTCGGCCAGTGGGAGGAGAAAAGTGAACCTCTGCCCACACATGAGCACCAGATAGCACCCACCAAGTCGGGGGAAATGTCTCTTACTGTTGGATGATTACATTTTTCTAGCTTGTGGCCATACCAGATAGCCCAGAGAAGGAATAACCATCTAAAAATAATTGTTAAGTAAAAGGAATAAAGAGAAAAACCTATCAATATTAAAATCAAACCATAAAAATGCTTAATGATGAGTGTTTGTAAAACTCTCCAGGGAAAAGCCAGTGATTGGGATGTTCAGTGACTGGGGACATTCATGTGTGCTCAAATTGCTTTTGACGAGTCAATTTTTTGCCACAGTGGGATGCTAATTCTGTTGGACAATGTCGTTTTCTATGCCTCCAGGAAGTCATAGACTCCAGGAAGCTGGCAGAAATGTGGGGACAGATATAGGATCCAGAAATAGTCCAGAGCCAGTCAAGAGTGATGAAAAGATAAATGAGCCCAGCCAAGCCGCCAGGGGGTGGGACTTGCCTTAGCAGCAGCTTGGGGAAGGTGAACAGATTTTAGTTGACCTGCTTTGTCAAGAGCAGCTGACTAACAGACCTACATCCTCCCTTAGTCACAGGTGGGCCAGGCCACTGCGGAGACATGTGTACACATCCAGCTGCAAGAAGTTGGAGAAGGTGAACATGAAGAAAGCAAGGCAAGGGCTGCCAGAAAACTAAAAAAAACCTGGAAATAATTTTTTCATCTCCAACCAGCTGTTTTAACTTCATGTGAGACCATATTAACCATGTCAAGTCCATTACTGTTGCCCAGTCACTGACTCCACCAGGAGTGAGGACATTCAGAGATCTGCTTCTACGTGGTGTAGCTCTCTCTGAAAAGTAACATTAAGCTCTGGCTGGGTAGCTCAGTTGGTTAGAGCACCGTTCTGATACACCAAGGTTGCACCAAGGCTGTGTGTTCAATCCCCAGTCAGGGCACATACAAGAAGCAACCAATGAATGCATACATGAGTGGAACAACACATTGATGTTTCTTTCTCGCTCCGTAAAATCAGTAAACTAATGTTTTAAAAAAGAAAAGTTACTTAAAATTTCCCACTCTGTGACTACACATATTTCCAAGGATGAAGGATGTATTTCTAGAATTTCTGGTAGCTACAGCGGTGAGCAGGGAAAACCTCATTTCTAAGGCAGGCTTCCTTCTCTGTTTCCTGAGTTGAGCAACTGTTACTTCATTCATTCATCTACCCATCCATTCATCCATCCATCATCTAACCATCCAGAAAACACATATTCAGTAGCACCTGTGCTTCAATTGAAGTCTAAGCACTAGGAAAGAGCAGCGAGTCAGGTACCACTTACTCCTCCTGCTGCAGGAGTACACTTTCAGGTTGCTGATGTTATCCAAGTTTTTATTCCCAGCAAACAATGTCTATAACTTATCAAACAAACACAAATCCAGACTCAGGGAGAAACTTTAATTAGAAAGAAAGACTACTGCAATAGGGAGAACACACCCACTTCAGAGATCTGTGAGTGTGTTAATGTCAAATAGAAAATGTTCTTTTGTCCGGCCAGTGTGGCTCAGTGATTGAGCCTTGACCTATGAACCAGGAGGTCACAGTTGGATTTGAGGTTAGTGCACATGCCCAGGTTGCGGGCTTGATCCCCAGTGTAGGGCATGCAGGAGGCAGCCGATCAGTGATTTTCATCACTGATGTTTCTCTCTCTCCTTCTCCCTTCCTCTCTGATATCAATAAAAAAAATTTTTTTTTTTTTAAGAAAAGGCTCTTTTTCATAGGGTAGAGGTAAGGAGAGCAGCAGACATAGGCAGTGTCTTTGGAGGGGAAGCTGAACAAGCAAGGCAAAATACCAGTGAGGTCTGATAGGAAGGTGTCGTTATGATCAGCTAGTTCTCAGGAGAGGCTGAGCAGGGGGACGTGTGCCACCTTTTTGTGCTTGCTCAAACTTGGGAGAAAGCTGAGTTCAGGGACCTGTAGGAGAAGGTAACTCCTGATTAAGTGTGGTCAAGGCAAAGCAGAGGGTTAGCCATGGGCAACTGTGGACTCTTGGCAGTTGCCAGCCCCTATCTCCCCTCAGGAGCAGGGGGAGTTGAAGAAGCCCTGAGGGGCGACTGGGGCTGGCAGCCACTACTCACACCCACTGATGGCACCCAGAGATTGGGGCGGCACTGGGCGCCTGCATTGGGTATGAACAGTGGCTCCAGTGCCAGCAGCGGGTGTGAGCGGGACTGGTGTCGGCAGCAGGTACAAGTGCCAGGCGGGACCGTGGCATGCTGGAGCAAAGAATTTTCAGTAACCACCAGAGGCTTATCCCAATGACAGGGACTGGCACCCTGCCTTGGTCTGGCCCCCCGCCCCCCCCCCGCCCCCCACCATCCTGCCGAGGCCGACGCCCACCATGTTCCGCCTGCGCTCTCTGGTGGTCATCACACATCATAGTGACCGGTTATTTGGTTGTTCCACCGTTTGGTCTATTTATATATTAGCCTTTTATTATATAGGATGTATTATATAAGTCTCCTTCCTCCCCACCCCCCCATTGACCTCTCCCCAGCTTTCCCCAACCCCCAGCACATGCCCTCACCCCCACCCCCAGCTGTGTCCATTGGTTATGCTCATATGCATGCATACAAGTCCTTTGGTTGATCTCTTACCCCCTCACCCTCCACCTTCCCTCATAGGTTGGACCAGGGGTCCTCAAACTTTTTAAACAGCGGGCCAGTTCACTGTACCTCAGACAGCTGGAAGGCCGGACTATAGTTTTAAAAAAAAAAACTATGAACAAATTTCTATGCACACTGCACATATCTTATTTTGAAGTAAAAAAACAAAACGGGAACAAATACAATATTTGTATTTGCATGTGGCCTGTGGGCCGTAGTTTGAGGACCCCTGGGTTGGACAGTGTGTTCGATGCTTCTATGACTCTGGTTCTATTTTTGTTCATCAGTTTATGTTGTTCATTATATTTCACAAATGAGTGAGTTCATGTGATATTTATCTTTCTCTGACTGGCTTATTTCACTTAGCATAATGCTCTCCAGTTCCATACATGCTGTTGCAAATGGTAAGAATTCCTTCTTTTTTACAGCAGCACAGTATTCCATTGTGTAGATGTACCACAGTTTTCTAATCCACTCATTTGCTGATGGGTACTTAGGCTGTTCCCAAATCGTAACTACTGTAGATTGTGCTGCTATGATCAATGGGGTGCATATATCCTTTCTGATTGGTGTTTCTGATTTCTTGGGATATATTCCTAGAAGTGGGATTACTGGGTCAAATTTTTAATTTTTTGAGGAAACTCCATACTGTTTTTCACAGTGGTTGCACCAGTCTGCATTGCCACCAGCAGTGCAAGAGGGTTCCTTTTTCTCATCAGCACTTGTCATTTGTTGGTTTGTTGATGATAGCCATTCTGACAGGTGTGAGATGGTATCTCACTGTTGTTTTGATTTGCATCTCTCGGATGATTAGTGACTTTGAGCATGTTTTCATATGTCTCTTGGCCATCTGTATGTCCTCTTTTGAAAAGTATCTATTTAGGTCCTTTGCCCATTTTTTGATTGGATTTTTTATCTTCCTTTTGTTAAGGTGTATTAGTTCCCTGTAAATTTTAGAGATTAAATCCTTATCAGAGACAACATTGGCAAATAAGTTCTCCCATGCAATGGACTTTCTTGTTGTTTTGTTGATGGTTTCTTTTGCTGTGCAGAAGTTTTTGATGTAGTCCCACTTGTTTATATTCTCCTTAGTTTCCATTGCCCTAGGAGCTGTATTGGTAAAGATATTGCTACAACATCTCCTTTCATTTCTAATTCTATTTGGGTCCTCTCTCTTTTTTCAACCTTGTTTATCTTTTCAAAGGACCAACAGATCTTGGTTTCATTGATTTGTTATATTGGTGTTTTTAAGATTCTATTTTGTTTATTTCCACTCTGATATTTATTATTTCTTTTCCTCTACTCCCTTTGGGCTTTGTTTGTTGTTGTTTTTTCCCCAATTCCTTTAGGTGTAAGATTAGATTGTTTATTTGACATTTTTTCTTGCTTCTTCAGGTAGGCTTGTCTTACTATGAATTTACCTCCTAAGACTGCTTTGGCTATGTCTCAGAGATTTGGGATAATTGTGTTTTCATTTGTATTTGTCTCCAGGTATCTCTTGATTTTTTCATTAGTCTCTTTGTAAACCCATTAATTGTTTAGTATCATGTTTTTTAGCCTCCATGGGTTAGTGTGCTTTTTAGTTTTCATTATGTAATTGATTTCTAGTTTCATACCATTGTGTTCAGAGAAGATGCTTGATATAATTTTAGTCTTCTTGTTTTGTGGCCTAACGTGTTGTTTATCCTGAGAAATGCTCCACATAAACTTGAAAAGAATGTATATTCTGCTTTTGGGGGCTGGAATATCCTAAAAATATCAATTAAATTTATCTGGTCTAGATGGAAGATGGTGGCATAGGTGAATGCAACACTCATCCTTCCACAACCACATCAAAATTATAACTAAACCACAGAATAACCATCATTTGAACCACCTGAAATCTGGCTGAATGGAAGTCCTACAACTAGAGAATTAAAGAAGAAGCTATACTAAGACTGGTAGAAGGGACAGAGGCACAGAACAGGCTGGTCTGACACCCACATGCAGTATTTTTTTAATCAGGAAGGATATCTCAACTGTGGTGCTCCCTCTCTCCTCATAAGGAGCAAGGGGTTCCAGGCCCATACCAGATCCCTAAGCCCAGGGTTCCAGTGCTGGGAAAAGAAGTCCACAGATTTTCAATCTGTAAAAACCAGCGGGAATTGTGGCTGAGTGATAAGGAGGCTACTGGAGGCCCAGGCAGTTCTGTTTAAAGGGCTGTTGCAGGGACTTACTCAGATTCATTCCCTCTGAGCTCCAGCATTGGGGCAGCAGCCTGAAAGGATCCAGGGACATAAGGGAGGAACTAAATTGTCTGGCATCAGGGCAAGAACTGGGAGCAGCTTTCTATCAGACAAAAAGTTGACAGAGGTCTTTGTTCCTTTACTGAGACCTCCCTGCCACAGTGCTGACAGGCAGTCACCATATGTGAGTCCCCATCAACCTGGCTCACACTGTTCAGCCTCACCCTGGTGACTCCCTGAGACCCTACCCCATTCAATCTGCAGCCTAACCCAAGCTGTTTACTTTCAGTCTGTCTTTCAATCTGAAGTGGATCTCAGGTAGACAGCATATGAATGAGTCTTGTTTTCTTATCCATTCAGCCACCCTACATCTTTTGATTGGAGCATTTAATCCATTTGCATTTAAAGTGATTATTGAGAGGTATGTAGTTATTGTCACTTTATTATTCACTAGAGGCCCGATGCACAATATTTGTGCACAGGTAGGGTTTCTATGCCTGGCCAGAGATCAGGGCCAATCTCTGGGGCAACCAGCAGACTGATGGGCGGGGGGGGGGGGGGGGGGGGGGAGAAGCCCACTGGCACCTGCCTTGGCCAGCCTGGTGCCACCCACTCACCGGCCCCACCCCCTGCCGCTGCCACCAGTTGCCTCCCTCTGCAGGGCAACTGGTGGGGCAATCGGGGGGCCCCCACCTAGAATCCACCCTGGCTGGCCTGGGGCCTGCAGGCTGGGGGCAGTTCCTGCATTAAGCATCTGTCCCCTGGTGGTCAGTGTGTGTCATAGCAACCTGTCGTTTCACCAGTCATTCCGCTGTTTGGTCGATTTGCATATTAGGCTTTTATTATATAGGACTAGAGGCCCGGTGCACAAAAATTTGTGCACTCGGGTGCGTCCCTCAGCCCACCCTGTGCCCTCTCGCAATCTGGGGCCCCTTGGGGGCCCCTTCCCCTGGCTGCTGGCACCAGTTTTCCTCCGGTGCCCGGAACCCAGGCCTTCGCTCTTTGCTGGGAGGGGCCCACACGGTGGGCGAGGGGCTTAGCTCTTTAAAAAATACTTCTGAATGTTTGGTAAATAACCCTGTAGGAATCTACTTTCTGAAACATGCTGGTTGTTAAGGGCTGATTTGGGTAATCAACAAAATGTATGTTAAAATCCTAATCCCCAGAACCTCAGAATGTACCTGTATATGGAGATAAGATCTTTAAAGAGGGGATTACATTAAATTGTGGCAGTTCCAGTGGGACCCTTAGCCCATCTCACTGAAGTCCTTATAAGAAGAGGAATGTTGGGGTCCAGCCCCAGCAGGTCCAGGGGTTCCCAAAGAAGGAATGACACAGAGGCAGCATTCAGGTTATCATTATAGCCAGGTTCTCTTTTTATTGTCCTGTTACATCTATATTTATACTATTTGATCCTATAAACATGCCTCTATAAGCTTTTTTTTTTTTTTTTTTGCATCGGGTCCGTTTATTGGGGGGTCAGTCAAAGGGGGAGCTGGCTAGGGTGGGGTAGGGCAGCAGCTTGTCTGGCCCCCGAGAAACCCAACTTAAGTCCAGAGCCTCGAGGGCTTAGAAGCCAAAGTCTTCCTCCACCTTTATCTGCACGGGGGCCAGCTCCGGAGTCAGCGGGACTCCTGCCCAGTGCCCTTCCTATGGCACTCGCCGCCTCTTCCAACTGCTGGGCCCCTCACCAGGGGCCCGGCTGCTGGCTTCTGTGGGCGCTGGCGTCCTCCTGGGCGGGGACAGCCCCTCTTTCTCTGGAGGCTCGTTCTCAGCATTGCCTGGGTTGGGGGCGTCTCTGCCCTGGCTGCCCTCGTCCTCCAGTAAGATGGTGAACTGGCTGGCCCGGTAGTTGTCACCGTAGGAGTCCAGCACCTTCATGAGGAACCTCCGCTCCTGCTGGAGTCTCCATGTTATCCTCTATATCTGATGGAGCCTGTTCAGGACCCCCTCCTTCGCCTGCTCGATCTCCCTGCAGCGCCGATCCAGCGCCTGGTACTTCCTGCGATTGAGTTCCCATTGGCGCCGCCCTTGCTGGCCTCAGGCTGCCTCCTCCTCTTCATCTCGCTCCTGGAGGCTGGAGCTGCCCAGACCCCCAGACACCAACTCCACTTCGGTCTCAAGCTAGCTCTCCAGGATGTGACCACCTTTCAGCAGAGGCAGCGCCAGCTCCCAGCCGGGAGGTGCTGAGATCTCCTCAAAGCCCACGGCTGCCATGGACCCCTCTCTCTGCTCCGGCTCCATTTCTCCCTGGCTCCCGACACAGAACTTCCAACCTTGCAAGCCTCTAGTTTAAAGTGGCTTGCAAAACTACAGCCCATCCGATTTCACAGCCAGGCACCCAGGCCCTGGCCGCTAAGCCTCCTGGGAGTTGTAGTTCTCTATTTCCGGCTTGCCTCCCTCGCCCCACCCCCACCCCAGTCCCAACTGAAAGGCCCTGCTGGCTGGTCTAACCCTGTGGCCAGGCATCTGAGTCACCTCGGGTCTTTATTCCTGTCCCGACACCACGCCATCTGACCATGGAGACTCTCCTCTTGCGAGGCCCCTGGGTCTCCTTCTGGGTCTCCTTAGCCCAGGTACCGGATTGCGTGCCCCAGCGGCAAAAACAGCCCCGGCGCCTGGGTCTCCTTCTGGGTCTCCTCAGCCCAGGCACTGGATTGCGTACCACAGCTGCAACTCAGCCCAGGGCCCTGGGTCTCCTTCTGGGGCCTGGCTGCTTCGCCCCCGGGGGACCGGATCACGTGCCCCAGCGGCAACGCAGCCCCAGCGCCTGGGTCACCTTCTGGGTCTCCTTCTGGGGCCTGGCTGCGTCGCCCCTGGGGTCCAGATGGTGTCCCCAGGCAGCTATGCAGCCTGGCCTCTGGCCCCGCCTCTGGGTGTTCTCCCATCACTGGTGATCAGTGATCTGAGAAGCCAGGCAGACATCCACCTCTTCCCTGCCCCACCCAGCTTCTCCCATTACTGGCCCAGGGCCGGCAAAGGCGGCCAGGTTCTCTTATCACAGAAGCCGGCAAAGGAGGCCTGGCTTCTCCGAGCAAAGGCAGCTCGGTTCTCTGGCTCTTGGCTGCCGCCTGGGTTTCCGATTGCAGTCAGCGGCAGGCAGCTTCTTCCCTCCTTCCCCTTTCGCCTCCCAGCATTGCGCCTATGTTGGCAGTTAACTGCCAATCTTAGTTGGCAGTTAATTTGCATATAGCCCTGATTAGCCAATGAAAAGGGTATCGTCGTACGCCAATTACCATTTTTCTCTTTTATTAGATAGGATATTTATGTTATGTTTCACCCTTCTTCTTACTGCAGTCCCTTGAACATTTCTTGTAACACTGGTTTGGTGGTGAACTCCTTTAGCTTTCTCTTGTCTGGGAAACTCTTAATTTGTCCTTCAGTTCCAAATGATAGCTTTGTTGGGTACGTAATCTTGGTTGTAGGTCCTTGCTTTTCATCACTTTGAATATTTCAAGCCAATCCCATCAGGCCTGCATAGTTTCTGATGAGAAATCAGTGGACAGTCTTATGGGGGTTCCTTGTAGGTAACTAACTGCCTTTCTCTCACTGCTTTTAAGATTATCTCTTTGGCTTGCTCCCAGCTACGGCTCCACTATGGCTCCGAAAGGCAGCTCCAAGTAGAAGTCCGAGGAGGACCTGCTCCTTCAGGATTTCAGTTGCAACTTCTCAGCCAAGTCCTCTGCACTCTTCTTTGGGAACACCTTCATTGTGTCTGCCATCCCCATCTGGTTATACTGGCAGATATGGCATATGGATCTTATTCAGGCTGCTGTTCTATTCAGTGTGATGACACTTGTAAGCACTTATTTGGTAGCCTTTGCCTACAGAAAATGTGAAATTTGTACTCAAGCACAAAGTAGCACAGAAGAGGGAAGATGCTGTTTCCAAAGAAGTGACTCGAAAACTTTCTGAAGCTGATAATAGAAAGATGTCTCAGAAGGAAAAAAATCAAAGAATCTTGTGGAAGAAGAATGAAGTTGCTGATTATGAAGCTACAACATTTTCCATCTTCTATAACAACACTCTATTCCTGGTCTTGGTCATTGTTGCATCCTTCTTTATATTGAAGAACTTCAACCCCACAGTGAACTATATTCTGTCCATAAGTGCTTCATCAGGTCTCCTCGCCTTCCTGTCTACTGGCTCCAAATAGACCATGTCAGCTTCACCCTTGGCTTTGTATCTATGGGTGGTCTTTGGTATATGGAAAAGTAGCTGGGTGGTCGGGGTGGGAGACACATAAGATGTTTTTATAGTCTGGAGCTTGAGGGTTTGAAAGACCCAACAAAATGTAATTCAATATTTGTTTAATGCTCTTTTTTTGACAAACTGTCGAAATTACATGAATTGAAAGGGAAACTCAGAGTACCAGGACATTTATTAAAAAGGCAAATGTGTCTGGCAATGTGCTATAATCACAAGAGGAGAAAATAACTTGTTTCCTTGATTGTCAGAGATCACAGTAACCTGGACTGAACTGTAAGTATTTGCTATAGTAGCAAGAAGTTAATAGCTGGTTCTGTGTGTTCCAAGTACAATATTACAACTTTTTGGGAACCATAAATACCAGAGTGAATCCTCTTTTCTCCCCTTACCTCTGCCTGGGGGGTGGGATTGAACTGCATGTTTACAAATCTCTGAATTTGTGATTTGAAATAACTCAATTAAAGTTAAAAACATGGTTTCTCCAATTTGGGGAAAAGAAACTTAAAAAGAAAAGATTATCTCTTTGTCCTTAACCCTTAGCATTTTAATTATGATGTGTCTTAGTGTAGACCTCTTTGGGTTCACCTCTTTAGAGACTCTGCACTTCCCTGACTTGTGTGTCTATTTCCTTTGCCAGGTTAGGGAAGTTTTCCATCGTTATTTTTTCAAATAGGTTTTTCAATCCTTTGCTGTCTCTCTTCTCCTTCTGGTACCACTATATTCTGAATGTTGGTAAGCTTGAAGTTGTCTCAGAGTACTGCAGTCTTTTTGCAGCAAGGGTTCAGGAATCTGGAGAAGGGACTGTGACATAAATGGATACTAGAAAAGAAATATAAATTTGGAAGGCATTTTTGGGGAGCCAGGAGGAAACTAGCTCTCTGGTGGAGTGGCTTTCTGAATGTCTGGACCCACGGCTTTTTATTCACACATTTTGCCCTTTAGCAAAGCAGATATACATATCAAAGGTAAGGTTTGGTAAACAATAAAGGATTATCATGTTAGGGGAATTGCCCTCAGCTGTTTGGCAGCAGGTAATAATATGCAGATCTTCAGCCCTGCTGAAGATGTCCATCAGCCTTCTGACAAACTTTTTTCATTTATTATGCTAACTACTGTTCTTAGCCTCCAGCATCAGAGGTCCCTTAAACTATCCTCCTTTTTAAAAATTATTTTTTCTTTTTGGCGTTCTGATTGGGTGTTTTCAGCTACCTTATATTTGAAATTGCTGTTGAATCATCTGCTTCATGTAATCTCCTGATGATTCCTTCTAGTGTAGACTTCTTTTAGGTTATTGCATTCTTCATTTCTGACTGTGTTATGTTTCCTATGTCCTTTTTACTGTTTTCTCTCTCTTTGCTAAAGTTCTCACTGAATTGACCTTTTTCCCCCTAAGTTTATCAAGCATCCTTATAACCAGTGTTTTGAACTCTGTATCTGATAGGTTGCTTACCTCCATTTCATTTAGTTATATTTCTGGATTTTTCTCTTGTTCTTTGTTTTGATATATGTTTCTTTTTCTTATGATTTTGGCTGCCTCTCTGTGTTTGTTTCTGTGTATTAAGTAGATGTGCTACATTTCCCAGTCTTGGCAAGGTAGCCTTAGGTAGTAGGTGTCCTATAGGGCCCCATGGTGCAGTCTCCCTGGTCACCTGAGCTGGGTGCTCCAGGAATATCCCTTTTGTGGTTTGTATATGTCCTTCTGTTTTAGTTGAGTCTTAATTGCTCTTTCCATACTAGTGTGTGGGGTAGGTCCTCAAAGAGGGGATGACTGCATGGAGTAGAATTCACCCACCCCAGCAGGGCTCTGGTGCCTGCCAAGATCAACCTTGGATATGTTGTTTGTGGAACTAATCAGATGATGCTTTGTTGTGGTCTGAAGAAGGCCACCAGGTGTGTTAGTTCTTGGGCCATTGGGAGGGGCCCTGGTGCAGACTGATGTCATCCACTGCCTATGCCCATCGTGGGGCCATCTCTTAGGAGCTACAAAGCCATCTGCTGTTGGTAGCTGCCTGTGCTAGGCCTCGAGGTGCTTGTGAGAGGATACACTGTGACCAGAGACTGGCTGTCACCCACACTGGGCCTAAGGCTGCTTAGCAAGAGGTACAAGGTACACCAAGGCCAGCCACTGTGTGCCTGGGGCCAGCAGAACTTAAAGAGTTTTTTGTTTTTGTTCATTCTCACCAAGGATATTTTTTCCATTGATTTTTTTAGAGAAGAGTGAAAGGCAGGGAGGAAGGGGGAGAGAGAGATAAAGATAGATAGATGATAGACGATAGATAGATAGATAGATAGATAGATAGATAGATAGATAGATATGTAGATAAACATCAATGTGAGAGAGACACATCTATTTTTTGCCTCCTGCACATGCTCTGCCCAGGGCCGGGGATTGAACCTACAACCCAGGTACATGTCGTTGACTGGAAATCTAACCTATGACCCTTCGGTGTGCAAGCCAACACTCTAGCCACTGAACCACTGGCCAAGGCAAGGAGAGTTTTTAAGAAAGTTTGTGGCATAGGCAATGGCTGGCCTGCGTGTCACAGACACTGAAATAGCCAATGGCAGGGCATGAGTTGGGTGCCTGTGTCTCAGGGAGTCACCAGGATGAGGTGAGTGGTATTCACTAGGTTAATGCAAATTCAGATTTGGCACCGGTCTGCTGGGTGTGTGGGTGGAGGGCTGAACACATGAACAATGATGTTCCACATCCTGAAGCCACACAATTCAGCTTCTCTTCATATGTCTCTTGTGCCTTTAAAGCTGCTTTTCCTTTGCTGGAACTTAGGGTGAGTGTTTGTAAGTCTGCGTGGGCCTTTTAAGAGGATTTCTAACCCACCAGCAGCCCTCTGTCTCACCTAGATAGAATCCCTGCTGAATTTCAAAGCTACCTGTTATGGTGACTCTTCTTCCCAAACTGGAGCCCTGGGCTGGAGAGTCCACTGTGGGGCTGGGAACCCTCTGTCCCCAGAGGGGAGCCTCTGTAGCTGAGACATCCCTCCCAATTCTCAACTGCCACATGTGGGTGTGGGGGGAAACCTTTTCGTTTCTCCGCTCCTACCAGTCTCAACGTGGCTTCTTTTTATCCTTAGTTATAGTGTTACAGGATTCCAGGGCAGGAGGAATAGGGAAACTGAGACAGGAAAGTTAAAAAAAGACCAAACAGTGTGGGCAATTTGCAGCCAGCTTGTAAATAACAAGCCATTATCTTCCACAACCAAGGACACTTGGCCCAGGCCGGGTAGGAGCCTGCAACCAAGATACGTGCCCTTGACCTGCATTGACCCCAGAATCTGTTGGTCTGCAGGCCAATGGTCTATTGCTCTCTCCACTGACCCAAACTGCCTAGGGCTGCCATTTATTTCTGCTCTCATATTTATTATGTCCTTCCTTCTACTTACTCTTGGCTTTTCGTTTTGTTCTCTTTGTAAGTCTATAAGTTGTAGGGTTACACAGCCTATTAGAAGTTTTTCTTGTTTTTTGAGGTAGGCCTGTAATGTTATGAACTTCCCTCTCAGGACTGCTTTCACTGTGTTTTGTGTTCATTTTCCTTTGTTTCCAGGAAGTTTTTCATTTCTTCCTTGATCTCTTTGGTAACCCATTCATCTATCTATATAAAAGCCTAAGCTAAATGACCAGTTGACCAGTTGCTATGATGTGCACTGACCACCAGGGGGAGCTCAATGTAGGAGCCACCCCTTGGTGGTCAGTGCACTCCCATAGCCAACCTCCCACAGCCAGCCAATCTTCCCCTGTCCCTCCCCCCGTCCCTCCTACCCCATCCGTCAGGCCCTGGCTGGCAGCTGGCAGGCCCCGGCCAGCCCAGTCCTGATTGGGACTGGGTGAGATGGCCCCGATAGGCCCTGATCACCGGCTGGACCTAGGGACCCCCACCCATGCATGAATTTTGTGCACCAGGCTTTTAGTTGTTTAATAACATGCTATTTAGCCTCCATGTGTTTGAATGTTTTTGAGTGTTTTTATTGTAGTTGATTTCTAATTTCATGCCATTGTGATCTGAGAAGATGCTTGATATGATTTCAATCTTCTTGAACTTGTAGAGAATTTGTATCCTAACATGTGATCTATCTTTGAAAATGTCCCATGTGCACTTAAGAAGAATGTATATTCCATAGTTTTGGGGTGAAATGTTCTGAAAATGTCAATTAATTCCATCTGATCTAGTGTGTAATTTAGGATCACTGTTTCCTTGTTAATTTTTTGTCTAGAAGATATCTCCAGTGATGTCAGTGGGGTGTTAAAGTCCCCTATTATGATTGTATTGCTGTCAATCTCTCCCTTAAAATCCTCCAGACATTTTTTTATATATATATATATTTGTATGGTCCTGTATTGGGTGCATATATATTTACCAGAGTTATATCCTCTGGTTGTATTAATCCCTTTAGTATTATGAAGTGACCTTCATTGTCTCCTGTTATGGCCTTCATTTTGAAGTCTATTTTGTCAGATATGAGTATTGCCACCCCAACTTTCTTTTCATTTTACTTTGTCTGGAAAATTTTTTGCCATCCCTTCACTATCATTCTATGTGAGTGTTTTGTTCTGAGGTGGGTCTCTTGTAGATAATATATATATATATATATATATATATATATATATATATATATATACACACACACACACACACACACACACACACACACACACACACGAGGCCCGATGCATGAAATTCGTGTAAGGAGCTCAGCCTTCGCAGCCCCGGCTTCATCCAGAAGGTTGTCCGGAAAGTCATTCGGCTGTCGGATCTAATTAGCATATTACACTTTTATTATTACAGATTGGAGCATTTAAGCCATTTACATTTAAGGTTATTATTAATAGGTACTTATTTGTTGCCATCCTATTCTTTATGTCTTTATTCTTCTCTTTCTCTCTATTTCTTCTTCTTACAACAGTACTTTCAGTATTTCTTGCAGTGGAGGTTTGGTGGTAATAAACTCTTTTAGCCTTTTTGGTCTATGAAGTTCTTTATTTCACCTTCAATTTTGAACGATGGTCCTGCTGGATGGAGTAGTCTTGGGTTCAGTTTCTTGATTTTCATTATTTTGTATACTTCATGCTACTCCCTTCTGGCCTGAAGTGTTTCTATTGAGAAATCAGCTGACAGTCTAATGGGAACTCTCTTGAAGCCTTCAAGATTCTTTCTTTGTCTTTAATGTTTTCCAGTTTAATAATTATGAGCCTAGGTGTGGGTCTTGTGAGGTTCATCTTGATTGGGACTCTCTGTGTTTCCTGAACTTGAGTCCCTTTTCCTTCACCAGGTTAGGGAAATTTTTATGCCACTATTTTTTTCAAACAGGTTTTCTATTCCTTTCTCAGATTTTTCTTCTTCTACTACCTATATGATGTGAATGTTGTTACATTCCATGTTGTCCCAAAACTCCCTTATACTTCCTTCTGCTTTTTAATTTTTTTTTTTTTTTTTACATTTGCTGCTCTGAATGGGTGTTTTTCTATCTTGTTTTCTAATTTGCTGATTCAGTCTCAGCTTCTTCTAATCTACTGTTGAATCCTTTCAGGATGTTCTTTATTTCAGTTATTTCATATCTCATTTCCAATTTAATCTTATTTTTTGTTTTAAGCTCTCTTTTCATGCTGATGTAGCTCTCATTAAGTCCCTTATAATGCCCATTAAGTTGCAAGTAGTTCTCACTGAATTGTTTGTGGGCCCTTATTGCCATTATTCTGAATTCTTATCTGACAAATTGCTTGCCTCCATTTCATTTAGTTCCTTTTCTTGCACGTCCTCCTTCCTCTTTCATTTGCATTGTTTCTTAGTCTCCCCATTTTTGTTGTCCCTTTGTATTTGTTTCTATGTATTAGATCAAACTGCTATGCCTCCCAGACTTTGTGAGGTGGTCTTATGTAGTAGGTGTTTTGTGGGACCTAATGGTGCAGTCTCTTAGATCTGAGCTGGGTGCTCTAGGAAAGCCCTTTACTTGAGTTATTTTGGTTCTTCTGTTGTAGTTGGGTTTTGAATTTTATTGTCTTGTTCATGGATGGAGTCTCCTCTCAGGCTGGTTGACTACGTGGCTCACCCCTGAGCATGTCATGTGAGCTGTTGTGTAGGTGCTGACCAAACAGAACAAAGTACAACACAACAAAACACAAAATGAAATAAACAAAACAAAACATACACAAAACCCTTACAGTACCGGCAAAAGCAACCACCAGTGAAGAACAAATTAGGAAAGATAAAAGAGAACAAGAGTGATAGAAAAAAAAAAAAGAAAGAAAAAACATGAGGAGAAAAGAAAACAAACAAAAAAGCACAAATAAATAACAAGAAAAAGGCAGGGAGAAGGAATATGTAGATGCAGAACTGAAATAAAGAAAATAAGAAGAACTTAATTAGCATGGCTCAGTGATTGAGCATTGACCTATGAGCCAGGATGTCACAGTTTGATTCCTGGTTGGGGCACATGCCTGTGTTGCAGGCTCAATCCCCAGTGTGAGGCATGCTGAAAGAGAGCCAATCAATAATTCTCTCTCAGCATTGATGTTTCTGTCTCTCTCCCTCTCCTTTCCTCTCTGAAATCAATAAAAAAATATATTTTAAAGTAAATAAGAATAAATAATTAGGGGAGGAAAAATGGTTTAAAATAAAGTGGGAAGAAGAGAAAAGAAAATAATCTAAAAATGAAAATAGAGGAGAAAGCAGATAGACCTAAAATAAGAAAAGGAAAAAAAATGAGAAAGCAGGAGAAAAGAAAAAAGAGAAAGAAAAGAGGGGAAGCCCTAGCTGGCTTGGCTAAGTGGATAGAGTATCAGCCTGTGGACTGAAGGGTCCCAGGTACGATTCCAGCCAAGGGCATATGCCTGGGTTGCAGGCTCCATCCCCAGTAGGGGGTGTGCAAGAGGCAGCCAATCAATGATTCTCTCTCATCATTGATGTTTCTATCTCTCTCTGCTTCTCCCTTCATCTCTGAAATCAATAAACAAATATATTTTTTTTCTTTTTTTTTTTAAAATATATTTTATTGATTTTTTACAGAGAGGAAGGGAGAGGGTTAGAGAGTTAGAAACATTGACCAGCTGCCTCCTGCACGCCTCCTACTGGGGATGTGCCTGCAGCCAAGGTACGTGCCCTTGACTGGAATTGAACCTGGGACCCTTGAGTCCACAGGCCGACGCTCTATCCACTGAGCCAAACCAGTCAGGGCAACAAATATATTTTAAAAAAAGAAAAGAAAAGAGGGGAAAACATCTAGTAGTGAATAAAAGAATAAAGGAAAAAATTGAGTAGGAAAAAGGGAGAGAAAAATTATATATATATGAACAAAACAACAGAGCCTAGACTAATAATGAATCAATAAAGCAGATAGATAAGACAAATTTAAAAAGAGAAAAAAGAAAGGAAAGAGAAAAAATAAAAGAGAAAAGAAGTGAAAAGGGGGAAGAATGAAAAGAAAAGAAACAACAATAGAATTAAAAAAGAAAGGAAATGTGGTCAGTGTGTTTCCTTGTCACAGAGCTACTACTCTGTGACTGGCCCAAAATATTACTCTGCCCTTGGCTGGACAGAGATCCTTATATGGAGACCAGTGGGGTCGGCTTGAAACCTGAAGTTTTTATCAACTCTTCTGTGCGTGCAGGGAAGTACCAGTCTGGTTCCCAGGATAGTGGGATAGACGGCCCCTCCCCCAATCCAGTCACTGGCACTCCTGAGACTGTTCAAACCCATAGGCTTTGCCTCTGCTTTTGTTTCTTCTGAAAACGTCAAAATGAAGGGTGTGGCAGGCAGGGCTCCTGAAGATGGAACAGGCTGTATCACTTAGGGAATTTTTTTTTTCCTTTTCCTGCCCTGGGGCTACTGGGAGTGGCTAGTTCCTCTCAAGAAAAATGGCCATTTAGGTTTGGGGGCCTATGACCAAATACTCCTGGTGGCTGCTTTTCCACATCTCTCTACAATGCTTCCCACCCCAGCCTCTCCTTAGGCACCTCAAGTCCACATCTCCTCCCTGCACCAAAGCCTCAGGTGAGTAGCTGAAAATGAAAACTCCTGTGTTTTGGGTTTAAAGAAAAACAAAGAAACAAAACTTGGCTTTCTCTCTGACCTGCTGTGGTATACCAGTTCCAGACTCTGTGGCGGCCGGCCACCTTTCATGGCTGGAAGTTACATGGGCTGCCGGTCTCGTCTCGGCTCTGGTGCTCTAGGCTGTGGAGCCCAGCCTGGGTTCTAGGCCTCAGGCCACTATCTTCTGAAGGAGCAGACCCTCCCTTAGTGATCCCTCCTCACTCTTGGCCTCCACCCCTGGAAGCTGGGTCAGCTCCTCACTTGACCTCACCCTTCCTACCTGTCTCCAGGTGTTTTCTGTCCTTCCTTGATATAAGTCTCCTCTTCAGTTGGATCTCAGCTGGTAATTCCAGGTGTATGTTCCCCACTTGAGTTTTATTTCCAGTTTGGCTGCCGTTTTTTTCTCTGTCCAACAAATTATTTTTCTCTCTTTAAGTGGGAATCACATGAAATAGAATTTAGCAGGATCCCTGCATCTGTGGGACACAAAATTGTAATAGTATCAAATGCCAAGTCTACTTGTGTGAAGTCCCATGTTTTATGAATCTTGACTGGAAATGATAGAAAAGTAATTTTGATTAAACATGCTAAAGTAAAGACTGAATTACCTTTGTATTCTCTCAATGAAAAATATAAAATGTTACCAAATCATTACCATTAAAAAGAAGCTCTAGTGGCTTGCTAATGTATTAATTTGGCTCCTGTGTTTCCCAGAATTCTCTTTCTTATGTGTCTATTTATGGTGACCACAAGAGACGTTTTTTGTTGTCATTGCTGTTGTCTTTGTTAATCCTCACCCAAGGATATTTTTTCCATTGATTTTTAGAAAGAGTGGAAGGGAGGAGGAGAGACAGAGAGAGAGAAACATCGATGTAAGAGAGATACATCAATTAGTTTCCTCCCACATACACCCTGACTGGGGCTGGGGATCAAGCCTACCGCCTAGGTACGTGCCCTTGATCAAAATCGAACCCGAGATCCTTCACTCTGAGGGCCGACACTAAGGATTTAGCAAACTGGCCAGGGCTCAAGAGATGTTTTCGAGGGAGATCTTCAGGGCAGGGGGGAAGCAGCAGCCATTTTATAGCTTACACATGGTGCTGCCTCCTGCTGGCTCACCTCCTCAGTGTGGGGCAGCAGCAGGGCCTGCAATTGCTCCACCTCCCCAGGATCCTCCTTCAGCTTCTCTAACTCCTGAGCAGGTATGTGTCCTTAGCTGTACGAGGTAGGGCACCAGTTTTCCTGCAGGGCATCCACATCATCAGGGGTGGAGACAGTTCCAATCTGTCCGTGTGGGTCTCAGCTCAGGCTTTTGTGTTCCAGCTGGTCCTTCCTCTCCCCCATTTTACATTCATCTTCCTTTCCACCCCGCCTGTCCTCTTGACTTCAAGCTCCAGCTGCAGATGTCAAGTCAACAGCCTTATAAAGCATGCTTAACCAGTTTCCACCATGTGTAAGAGCAAAGCCCTGTAACAAATCCATAGATGACAGATAGATGGATAGATAGATAGATAGATAGATAGATAGACAGAAAATTTTCCTTCTGGTGGGATGTGCTTCTGATTGAATCTCAACTAATACAGAAATCATCAAAGATACAACTAAACTTTCAGGAGGAAATTATTATAGAGTTGTGTCACAGTTTAATGATAGACTGATCTCCTGGATTTGTGATGTTTATGGTATCTGTAACATTTTAAACATTGCAATTTGTTGTGATTTCTTTTCTCATTCTAAGTAAGTGTGTGCTATCACTTGTAATTTGGACAATTACTACATTTTAGGCCCTACAAAACCAAGATCCTCTCCTGCTTCTCTAGAGAATATGCTCCATCAAAAAGAGAGGATACCTGACTGGGTGGCTGGGTCACTGTCTTGTAAACCAAAAAAGAGGGGATAAAGCGCCCTGGCCGGTATGCTCAGTGGTTAGATAATTGGCCAATGAACCCAAGCATCTCAGGTTTGATTCCTGGGCAAGGGATCAAACCTCAGTTGCAGGTTCCCTGGTCTCGGTAGGGGCACATTAGGGAGGCAACCAATCATTGTGTCTCTCTCACTTGGATGTTTCTCTCTCTCTGCCCACCTCCTCCCTCCCTGTCACTTCCTCTAAAAATCAATGAAAAACATATCCTCAGGAGAAGATTAAAAAAAAAAAAAGAATAGGGGATAAAGCAAGAAGCAGAAAGACAGAAATCCAGGAAACAGTAGGTTCAACATGGGACAGGGCAAAGGTAATTTGCAGGATGATGATACATAGAAGTGCCAGGTTGGCAATAATGTATCAGAGCTAGTGAATAGCCAGCCAGGTGGGAACAGAAAGATAGAGAACTTCAGGGGAGTATCTCCAAGAAACTGATCAAACATCTCATTTAAAAAAATATATTGAGCACTGGCTGGTGTTGCTCAGTGGTTAGAGAGCTGGCCCCCTGGGTTGCAGGTTTGATCCCTGCCCCAGTTGGGGTGGTGCAGGAGGCAGCCCATTGATGTATTTCTCTCACATCTCTCTCTCTCCTTCTCTCTCCCTCTCTCTCTCTCCCTCCCTCCCTCCCATTCTCTCTAAAAATAAAAATATATATATATTCTTGTATGAGGATTAACAAATATATCCTATATAATAAAGAGGTAATATGCAAAGTAACCCTCACAAGATGGCTGCCTACAACCGGGCTGGCAGGGGGGTTAGTGAGGGATGACCAAATGACTGAACAAGCAGGCTGCATGGGGTGACCAGGCTGGCGGAGGGGCCATCAGGGGTGATCAGGTCAGCAGGGGGGGGGGCAGTTAGGAGTGACCAGGCTGGCAGGGAGGAGGCAGTTGGGGGCGACCAGGCAAGCAGGGGGAGCAGTTAGGGGCTATCAGGCCGGCACGCAGAGGCAGTGAGGGGTGATCAGGCTGGGGGGGGGCATTAGGGGTGACCAGGCCATCAGGGAGGTCAGTTGGGGGTGACCAGGCCTGCAGGGGAGGGAGGGCAATTGGAGGGGGACCAGGCCTGCAGGGGAGGGAGGGCAGTTGGGGGCAACTGGGCTGGCAGAGGAGCAGTTAAGCGTCGATCAGGCTGGTGAGGGAGTGGTTAGGGGGTGATCAGGCTGGCAGGCAGAAGCACTTAGGGGCAATCAGGCAGGCAGGCGAGCAGTTGGGAGCCAGCGGTCCAGGATTGTGAGAGGGATGTCCAACTGCCGGTTTAGGCCCGATTCCTGTGGGATCTGGCCTAAACCGACAGTCAGACATCCCCTGAAGGGTCCCAGATTGGAGAGGGTGCAGGCTGGGCTGAGGGACACCCTCCCCGGTGCATAAATTTCATGCACTGGGCCTCTAGTTTTATATATATATATATATATATATATATATATATATATATATACACACACACACACACACACACACACACACACACACACACACACACATAATGAGTGGCCAGATTATTATGACCACCTGACGTTTGTAGGTAAATTAGCTATAATTTCGCGCTGAAGTTGCTAGAGGGCCAGCCCATTATAAATAGGGAAGCAGGTTGTTTACCACAACAGTAGAAGTGATTTTTTTTCTGAAGATATGGGTAAACAACGCGATTTAACAGCCTTTGAACATGGGATATATTTGAACGTGAGTGGCCAGATTATTATGACCACCCCATCAGTACTTCATTGGGCCACCTTTTGCCTTCAATACTGCGGCGATTCTTCTTGGCATTGACTCCACAAGATGTTGAAAGGTGATGTGAGGAATCTGACACCATGCCTGATGAATAGCACTGTCCAGTTCTGTGAGATTTGATGGTTGTGGAACCAACTGCCTGATGGCTCTTTTAACTTCGTCCCACAAATGCTCAGTTGAATTGAGATCTGGTGATTGTGGGGGCCACCTAAACAAGGTAAAGTCTCCCTCATGTTCTTGAAAGCACTCCTGCACAATATGAGCACTGTGGCATGGCGCATTGTCTTGTTGGAAGAAGCCATCTCCATTGGGATACGCCATCAACATGATAGGATGAACTTGATCAGCAATGATACTTAGGTATGTTGTGCTATTCAGACGTTGTTCCACAAGAATTAAAGGGCCCAAATCATGCCAGGAAAACATGCCCCAAACCATAACACTGCCCCCACAGGCTTGAAGGGTTGTACTCATGCATGTGGGGTGCATGCTTTCTTGCTGTTTCCGCCAAAATCTCACTCTGCCATCTGCATGATGCAACTGGAAACGTGATTCATCGGACCACATGACTTTTTTCCAAAGCTCGACTGTCCAATCCTTGTGTTTCTGTGCAAATTGGAGACATTTTATCTTGGTAACTGCAGACAGAAAATGTGTTCAAACAGGCCTTCAGCTTCCATATACCATACGATGCAGTGTATGGCTAATTTGCCTACAAACATCAGGTGGTCATAATAATCTGGCCACTCATATAATAATATATATACCACGTTCAAAGGCTGTTAAATCGCGTAGTTTACCCATATCTTCAGAAAAAAATCACTTCTACTGTCATGGTAAACAACCTGCTCCCCTATTTATAATGGTCTGGCCCTCAAGCAACTTCAGCGCAAAATTATAGCTAATTTGCTTACAAACATCAGGTGGTCATAATAATCTGGCCACTCAGTATATATATATATATATATATATATATATATATATATATATATATTCACTTTTATTCTCCTTATTCCATGTGGACTTAAACTTAATTATTAAGCTTACATTCATATGTCCAAAGCACACACAATTAGCACAATTCAACCAAAGGATGACACAAAGTCTTTCCAACTAATTTAACCCAACAAAGTTGGTTTTATTTTCTACCCATCATGGGTGTTTGGATGACTTAAAAAAAAAAATCTATATCAAGTCTCTCTAGTATTACTGGCCATATTTTGAACTAAATGCAAGACATTGTATTATTCTGCCAGAAGCTAATTCCAGCATGTCATAAATGCAAGAAGTCTCATCAAAATGTTGATGGAACCTTGAGGATTACCTGCTGGAAATGACTAAGGGCATTTCCCCACACCTAAAGATTTCCATAGATCAGTGGTCGGCAAACTCATTAGTCAACAGAGCCAAATTCTTTTGAGAGCCAAATTTTTTAAACTTAAACTATATAGGTAGGTTCATTGTTATTAACTTAATTAGGGTACTCTTAAACTAGCCTTTGCTAAAAACAACCTCAATCTGATTGAGGTACATTCGCTGAGGTCGACCCTTCCCAACTCTCCCATCCACACTCCTCTTGTATACTTGTTTCAGATAGACGAGTGTGGATGGGAGAGTTGGAAGGGGTCAATCTCAGCGAACATACCTCAAAACAATGTACCTCCCCCGTGAGGCGTATCCCGCGGCCTGCCTGCACTGCATCTCCTGTCCCGGATCAACCAACACCCCCCACTTCTAATGCCACTTCTTCAAAATAGACTCGCCCAGGCCAAAAACTGACTTCTGCGCATGGGCCACGAAGTTTCAATCGCACTGTACGTGCGTGCCCACATGTGGTATTTTGTGGAAGAGCCACACTCGAGGGGCCAAAGAGTCGCATGTGGCTCGGGAGCCTCGGTTTGCCGGCCACTGGCATAGATGATTGTTTGCTGCCAGACATCTGAGGGCATTTTAATCTACATGTTATTGCCTCCTACTGGCCAAACCAGCCGTGGGCAAACTACGGCCTGGCCTGCGGACCTCAAGCCTGTTTGAAATGAATAAAACTAAAAAAAAAAGAAGACCGTACCCTTTTATGTAATGATGTTTACTTTGAATTTATATTAGTTCGCACAAACACTCCATCCATGCTTTTGTTCCGGCCCTCCGGTCCAGTTTAAGAACCCATTGTGGTTTCCCCACCCCTGGACCAAGCACCTGAACAGCCATAGGCAGTTCCCCCAATCTGACAATGGATTCTGTATACTAAACCTTGCCTTTGATATGTATCTCAACCTTGCTTTAGGACAGTTTGTGTTTATTAATTGTCAGTGGTTCTCAACCTTCCTAATGCCTCAACCCTTTAATACAGTTCCTCATGTTGTGGTGACTCCCAATTTCATTGTTACAAATTGAACATAATTAAAGCATAGTGATTAATCACAAAACAATATGTAATTATATATGTGTTTTCTGATGGTCTTAGGCGACCCCTGTGAAAGGGTCGTTCCACCCCCAAAGGGGTTGCGACCCACAGGTTGAGAACCGCTGTATTAATAAAAAGCAAGGATTCCAGAGAGACAGGAGGACTTGGTTTCTTTAGCTAAGTCTCCTCTGGCTCCCCAAAATGCGTTCCAAAATTATGTTTCGTCTCTAGACTCTAATAATTTACTGCAGCCCCTTCTCCAGATACCTGAACCCTTCTAGCTGGGATGCTGGACAAGACTCCCAGCATTATTCAATCTTTTTTATATGCCAGTCACAGCAGACCTTTCATTTTCAATATAATGTTATTTCTATTAAGTCCTAATGCAAAATCTTGTCATTGAACATATTGGTGTGGATGGGTGTGTTGCAAATGCAGTTAATTGGCATAGTACAGCTGAAATGGCTCTGCTTGCTCCATCCCCAGTTTTCCCGCAGAATTGCTCTTGTCAGATATCTTTATGCTGGAGATTTACAAGGTAAAGGTACTATTTGTTAGGTCAGACTTGGCAACTTATGGCCTCTACATGAGGCCTAGATCCCTGTGCCTGAACTTGGCTTTTTCAGTGAAGAACACACCTCATTTCTGAAAGGGAAAGGCCCTCCAGTTTCGCTTGCTCAGGGTTCATGCAGTCGTGGTTTTTTCTCTGCTGATGGTGCCTCTGGTTGTGCAGACTACAGGTCCCCCTTCCCCTGTGGAGAGCCTCATAACTGAGGCTCTGATGTTAAGTCTGAGGTGAGGCAGTCACCTCCTTTCCTTTACCTGCCGAAATGCATGGCCCTCAGACTGAGGTTACCATCACCACGAGGGAGTAACAGTCCAAACACTTACTCATTCAAGTAACCTTAGAGATGTTAGCTTTAGCTGTGGTTGTTATTCGGAGGTCATGGGAGGAGAGTTGCATTCCAGGCACCAGATTAGGAAGCAGAGGACCCCACACAGCTGCTTCTTCCTCAGTGAAGCAGTACCTCCCTTTGTCCTTTTATATTAATGGGCGTTCTCAAATGATCTTGGATGGTCTTTATTCCTGCTGATCTTTTAGGAGACACTGGAGTGGGAGGCACTCCTTTCAAGTCACCTTTCTGCAGGCAGGTTTCCAATATGATTCAAGGCCACTTCCTAGGCAGGGTATCTGGTTTCTACAGCTCAGAGAATGACTGCCCCTGATAAATTGCTCTGAGTTCCAAGGCTGTTGCTGTCTTATTGCATTCTCTATTTTCCAATTACCCCCTCCCCCCATATACACACACATACTCTTCAACCCATTAGACTCCATTCCCATGTTGCATCCAAATCAGTTTTCTGACAAAACACATTGGAGAAAGCTAAGCCAGCACAGCACCTGATGCACTAGATGCTCAAAAAATGTCTGTGAATGAAAAGCTTGGGAGCTCTGGAATGAGGGATGGAGGTGGGGATTACACCTCCAAACCTCTGCAGGTTCTCACAGAGCACATGCCAGTGACAGAGTCAGGCTTAGGGGTTACTTGAGGAAGAGACACACGTTACACTGCTCAACAACTGGCTCCTTGAAGGGAGGGCATGAACAGTGAGCTCCCAACTCTGTGAGTACAACAGCCTAAGGGGGATAATGTAGAAAAAGAATGAACCCCAAGTGGGTAAATAGATTAGCAAGTGTTCAGGGTCCCTTTCTGTTACAGAATTTACCAGATGACTGGAAAATATACACATAGGACTACTTGGAGATACAGGGAAAAAACCATTTATTTCCAGATGTACTAGTACCATGACTCAGGGAAGCCTGTTTCCAAATCCTGAGCAAACCAATATGGAGGAAGCTTTCTCTTTATACTCTTTGGCCTCTTTGTTCCCCAAGTAAGGATCAGACTTCCAGATCTTTCGAGGACTTTGCAAAAAGCCCCGTGTGTTGGCATGGGGGACCTAAAGGCCTGGCCTGGCACCAGCGCTGATAACCCCCTCTGGGGGTTGTGTATGGTTCATGGTTTATGGCCCTGTAAAATGTGAGTATTTAGGTAAATAGGTCTTGCAAGACCAGACAATTAAGGAAGGGGCAGCGACTCGACCATAGGCTAACCAGAATGTGCACTGGGGACACTGATTAACTAGGTACAGAGTCAGGCTGCTAACCTCCCCCCCCCCCCCCCGTCTTATTTTCCTCATCATTTCAACCCTTGGATTTTATGAAATTCTTGAGGGAGGAAAAAAGGAGAGGCAGAAAGAAAAAGAGACCAAAGAAGAGAGAGGGGAAGGAAATGAAAGAATACAATTTAAAAGGAGACAAGAAGGAAGGCCAGAGGCTGGGGACCATTTTGTGCCAAACGTTGAGACAGAAATGGGAGAGTTCTGAGAGGACGGGTATCTCAATGGGCAGTCAGTGGAGGGTCATGGCACCCACCCATTCCTGTCTTCTGGGCAAAGCCTTTGGGCCTGACCTTGCTCAGGGAGCATGAGGCCTCGATGAGCAGTGTGTGTTCATCCTTAGGAAGCTTGGCCCAAAACAAAGAAGTGACAGGCCCCTCAGCATCTCTGCACATTTCCCTGGGGGGTACTCAGAATCCTAGGGGGGGCAGGAAGGATCCCTTCTTCCCTCCCCCCATTCCCTTGGACAGACGATTGGGTGGGACCAAAACAATAAGCACCCGGGGCTTGTGCCCAAATAAAATCGTGTGGGTGGATTCCTAAACCAATCATATGAACTGGGCCAGTCCCTGTCCCAGCTCAAAGGCAGCATTTTCAGATGGAATAAACCAGTCCTTTCCTAAAAGATTATATTCCTGAGCTGTGTCCCTGACAGGGGGTAGGCTCCAGAGGCAAGGCTTGGGCTGTGGCTCTCAGAAGGGAATTTTCCCCTAGGAAAGCTTTGCTGGTCGGCGCAGGGGATCTGGGCCCAGTCCTAGGGAGTGTCAGTCACCACCTCTGCCAGGACGCAGGCTTGGATAGCTGCTGGGTGTCTGGACCTGGGCCTGGTCCCCAGCCTGGCCTGGTCCTATTAGGAAGACCTAGCACCCACAGAGGGAGTAGGATGGAAGCTTCATTTGCTCCCCTCATTTCTATTCTTTTCCTCTTCCATCTCTGTTCCTGGCCACTCCCTGTCCTACAGGGAGATTTAGCTGAAACACACAGCCAGTCAAACCACAGCACTTTAGGCTGATCTTGATCCAGAGCACAGCACCCACTGTGGACCCCTCTGTCTCTCCTGTGCCCCACCCAAGAAGCCCCGTTTCAGAGTCTATTAAATCAGTGTGCTTTCAACCTGATTCCACCTTAGCCCACCTGGCAGCCTCGCACACCCTTACAGTTGTCCATGAACCATTCACTAAGCACTCCCCTCCCCTCCCCCCCAACACTCCTGCACAGGCACTAGGCTCCTGGGCTAAAGGTACCAACTTGTTCTGTGGAATCAACTTGCCAGGTTGCCCCTTCTCTGCTCTCTATCATTTGCCTGCTCTGTAGCTAGTTATTTGTGACTTCTTTTGTGCAAGCCACAGAAGTCTTTCCTGTGAATCTCTCCACTGGCTTTTCAGAGACTTTAAGAGGCTAGTGTTGAGACAGAAACTAGGCAGTTCTCTCTCTCTCTCTCTCTCTCTCTCTCTCTCTCTCTCTCACACACACACACACACACAGCCACACCCCATGACAGTGACAGGATCAACCCAAGGAGAATTGTGCAGACACACATCTACGCACACACCCCAGGCAGTGGTTCTCAACCTTCTGGCCCTTTAAATACAGTTCCTCATGTTGTGACCCAACCATAAAATTATTTTCGTTGCTACTTCATAACTGTAATGTTGCTACTGTTATGAATCGTAATGTAAATATCTGATATGCAGGATGGTCTTAGGCGACCCCTGTGAAAGGGTCGTTCGACCGCCAAAGGGGCCGCGACCCACAGGTTGAGAACCGCTGCCCCAGACTTTCTTATGTTCAATCTGCAGAGACACCCCCCCCACCCCCACCCCCGTCCTTGCGAGCCCATCTCACTCACTCCGCCTTCCCCCAGCTCCCCCGTCCCCCACACACTGGAGGCACAGGGAGCAGGCGCCGGCTGTAAACACTGACAAAATCGCGGGACAAACAAACACGCGATTTCACAAAGGATCCCAACGGGAGGGGCCTCCGGGCGCCTTCCCTCTGCGGTTTCCTCGGGCACCCTCCCCCAGGCTTCCTCCCTCGGTCCGCTGACAAAGAGTCACCGAGCCCAGTTCAAATCGATTGTTTTATTGACTGTGTACACACAGACACGCCTCTAGAAAAGGGCGCGCCCCGGGGGTACTCCGCCCTGGGCCGCACTTGTGCTACATTTCGCGGACCCGGCTGGTCCGGACGCCCGAAACCCCCACCCCTACCCCACTCTTTCCTTCAAGAACTAAAAAGGAGCCCAGCTAGAGTCGCCGCAACGCTTCTGCCCTCTCCTCTCCTCTCCTTCCCTCCCTCCCTCCCTGCCCACCTGCCTGCCCGCCCGCCCCCTACACTGCACGGTCACACTTTACAGGACACAGACTTCTACGGAGCGCGCTCTTCTAGGACTACGCGCCAGGCAAATACTATAGTCGTGGAGGGGGGGCGGGGCGGGGAGGACCGAGGGTCCTGCTGCGGGTCACCCCAGGCTTTGCGGGAACCGGGGCGGACGCCCTCACGGGGGACCAGGCCCGGGAGGCCAGTTACTTCCTATGGGCCCTGCGCTTCTTGAGCTGAGTCTGGGCCCCGAGCACCAGCGGAAGCGAAGTTGTCCAGTGCACTGATCTCTGGAAAACCCAACTCATCCACAACGAAATTGGCTCGGGACCAAGCCCGTACCCTCGGTGGAAAACAGGCTCGCGGTTCCGAGGCGCTTTAAGTTAGGTGAGAGGGCGCGGGGGTGGGGAGAAACGGTCCCTCGCCCCACAGCACGCACGCACGCGCGCTCGCGCGCACACACACGCAGACACACACACACACACACACACAGACAATTTCCCAGAGGCTGGGAAAAGTGTTAGCACCGGACCGGAGTGTTGCTGTCTTTGAAAACAATCAGAATATGAAAATCCGAACGCGAAGCCGAAAGGCGCCCCAGGCACCAGGCTCGGCTCCAGCTGGTCAGAAGCAGAGGGGTGCGGGGGAGCAGAAGGGTTTCGTTCCCAGTCGCAAGGGGGCTTTGAAACTAAAAACTAGGGAGTTGTCACCGAACCCTGGCTTCTAGGATATGCACCCCGGAAAGGGCAGGGTAGGGGTGAGGTGGAACCTCAGGGCGCTCCACACTAGGGACGTCCGTTGGGAGCACCGGGCCAAACCTGGCGCCATAGTGTTAACTTTCAGTTGTTTCCAGCGCCTTCTTCCATTTACTCTGGCTGCACGGCTCACAGTGGGCGTGCTGCGGGGCAGATTTCCAAGATAGTGGCGCAGGAGTGGAGAGACCTGGATTTCGCCTCACGGTCAGCGATGGTGTCTTATACGAGGAGAGAGGAGCAGAAAACTGTGCTTGCCAGAGGGAATTCAGCCCGCAAGGTCAATGACGATCGTGGGTGGGTGGGGAGTAAGATTGGGGTGGTGGTGGTGGTGAAAGGGCAGAGGAAGAGTGTGTGTGTGTGTGTGTGTGTGTGTGTGTGTGTGTGTGTGTGTTGGGAGGGCAGGGCGGGCAGGAGTTCAGCCCGCCGTCTGCCTGTAGTTGCCGTTAATCTCCTGGGCAATGTTGACCGCCTCGGCACCCAGGGGCAGCCGGTCACTGTACTCGGAGCCCACCTCGAACTCCTCTTGGTTGGCCTTGGACTGGGACTCCACCAGCGAGCAGGCGGCCAGGCTCTCCTCCCTCTGCAAGTCCCCACCCGAGTCCCCCTCCTCCGCCTCTTCGTCAAGGCCCTCCCCGGGAGCCTCCTCTGGCTCCTCACAGCCTGCTTCGCCGCCTGGTGGGTAGCTTTTCTCGGACTCAAGGTAGGAGACACGCGGGTCAAAGTCGGCGGCGATGCGCTTCTCCATGGGGTCGGGAACCTGCGGCCGCAGGATCAGACGATAGGGCTTCCCTGGGTGTTTGGCCAGCAGATGGCAGCAGGCGGCGCCCAGCAAGGGCACAGTGGCCAACACCAGAAGGAACACGCTTACCACCACGATAACCAGCAGGGAGGGCAACTCCTTCTTGGTAGCGAACACCACTTGCACGTGGCAGGCCTCGCCTGCCTGCGCCAGGCACACGGAGTAGTTGGTGCCAGGCCGCAGGCCGCGGAACCAGTAGGCGTTGACGCCCTCCTCCACCTGAGACCACTGAACTGCTGCACCGCCCCCCGCCGGGCACAGATAGAGCCGGCGCAGGGGTCGCTGCCCAAGCCGCCCAACTCCCGCATCCCCACCAGGCCTAGGGCCCCAGCGCGCCGCCAGCGGCGTCAGCTGCACCCGAGCCTCGCGCTCCGCCACGTCCAGCGCGATGACACCCAGCTCAAAGACGTGCGGCTTAAGGTCGGCGCTCTGGTTGAACGCGTGATTGGACACGTACCGTGAGGGGTCCCCGTGGCCACAGCGCTGCTCCACCACCGGGTCCGCAGAGACCTGGTCTTCCACCTCCTCTCCCTCCCTTGCCTCCTCCTCCGGCCCCGCCTCAGTCTCCCCAAGGATGCTACCCCGGGCTGGGCCTTGGCCTTTGATTTTGCCCTCGGGCTTGGAGGGTAGGACGCTGTTGCCCCGGCCTTTAGCTGTGGCCTTGCGCTCAGAGGTTGGGGCCTGCACATCCGGGTCCCCACCGGCGCTAGGAGCGTGCTTTGGGGGCCCAGCTGCCGACACCACCACGCGTACCGACGTGGAGTTGGCGCCCAGCTCGTTGTGGGCACGGCATGTGTAGATGCCTGCCTCCTTGGCACTCAGGAGGGGCACCAACAGGGAGCCGTTTGTGAGTGCCAGGAAGCGTGGGGTTGCTGGAGGCGCGGGCCAAGCTGGTGCCGGAGACGGAGTTGGAGCCTCCGTCTGCATTGGCCCCTCCCCATCTCCTCCCTCCTCCCCGTCTTCTACCCGGTCCCCGACCCCGTAGTCCTCCCAGCTCGTGACCGGCGGCTCTAAGACTACGGTGCCACCCGGGATCTGAAGTTGCCATTGCAGGCGGGGCGTGGGGTGTCCTTCGGCGACGCAGTGTAGCATGAGAGCCATGCCAGCACGCAAGGGGCTGCCGGACGCCTCGATAGGCTGGTCGGCACTCAGACGCACACTGGGTGGTGCACAGGACAGGACGGGCAATCGGTGCACAGGAACGCCCTGCAGCGCGGTTGGCGTGGCGCACGCAATGGAATCAATCTCAGGTAGCGAGACTCGAGTGCTCTCGGCCCAGGCCTGCAGCCACACAAGGCTGCAACCGCAATGGAAAGGGTTGTGATAGAGCTGCAGATGTGACAGTGCGCTTAACGCGTCGAAGGTGCCCGGAGCCAGCGTACGCAGCCGGTTGTTGTTGATGCGCAGGGAGCGCAAGTCAGGCAGCGCACCGAGTGCGTCCCGAGGAAGCGAGCCCAAGCGGTTATGGTTCATTTTGAGCAGCTGCAGCGCGCTCAGGTTACGCAGGTCGCTCCAGGGAAAGCTGGATATAAGGTTGTGGCTCAGGTCGAGGTTCTTGAGCTGGCTGAGCACGGCCAGCGCGCCCGGCTCCACAGTGCGCACCTCATTGTGCGCCAGCCACAGCGACGTGACCTGCGTGACGTTGGCAAAGGCACCGCGCCGAAGCACGGTGATCTTGTTGGCCGACAGACTAAGCGTGGTCACGTTGGCCGGCAATCCTTCAGGCACCTCGTGAAGCTCCTTGTAGGCGCAGTCAGCGAACTGGTGCGAGTATTTGTCCACGCAAGCGCACGGCTCCGGGCACGCTCCCGCCACTCCTAGCAGCGCCCACACTAGCCATACTGCTCCAAAGGGCAACACTGCGGATCCTGCAGGTGGAAGCGGGGGAAGAGGGGAGAAGGTGACTCCTGAGCCCCAGCTCCCTTCTCCTATCAAGCTCTGCCTCACAGAAGCAGCCTAGAGTAGCTCCCCGCCCCCCAAACTCCTTTATGCCCAGGGGCGTTTCTTGGGCATGGGTGGAGCTCAATAAAAGCCTCAGGATTCAATGCTTGCTCCCTCTCGGAGCCCCGACTTCCTTTTCCAGCGGCCTTCTACCTGGCTCTATTTTCTCTGTCTACCCCTAACCCTAGTCCCTCTGTACAGGCTCGGCTGGTCGCCTTGGGCTCTGCACTGAATTTCGAAGCTTTTGTTTAATCCCCTGAAAGGGATACACAGAAAGGGTATTTTTGTCTGTGACCGGTGTCCTCCCTCGTACTCTTTGTCCCATGTACAGCACTTGCACACACGCCCATACAGGCGAACCACAATACAAACACGCTGGGGCACTACCATCAAACCACCAACTTCTGCAGGGATTTAGAGGTACACAACACATTTTGTAGACACACTGTAAACAGAGGCACTCAGACATTAACACAATATACACTTGAGACCTCATTGTTCTCTCAGCCCAACCTAGCATTTGTATAGCGTTCTCCGCAACGGTGCAAAAACGCTTTCCTATTCATTGTAGGAATTAAATAGGACACACGGACACAAGCCCTCATGCAAACCTACCCCCACACAGGGACACAAGGGTGCACCGGCGCTTGCATACAACCCTCCACTGAGACCAAAATCCCAGTGGATCAGCAATGTGGAGAACTTGTAAGGAAGCCTGCTGGCAGGCCCCTCAGCTGCTGCGACCTAAGCTGCCTGACCTAAGCTGCCTGCTCTGGGTTGCTCCGTCAGGGGAGAACTGGGGGTGCCCAGTCAGCCTTCCATCTGAGGAAGGAGGTCCTCCTGTATGCATGGATCAGGAGCATTGTAGGAACATTACTAACCCTCCTGTGCCCCTACAGCCGAGCCCAGGCAGCTCCAAGGGAGCAGAGGGGTCCCTAGCCCATGGGTCCTGGGGACTGCCACACACATTTTTGGTCACACACATTTTCAAAGGCACACACCTTCACCCAGGACACTAGCTAAGTAGGAGAAGGTTCAAGATTCTGCTCCTTTTCTGCAGCTCTAGAATGCCCCAGAGCCCCCTCTCCAATAAAACCTTCTTATCCTCAGCCACACACATGCACTTACACACAGACCGCCATTCCTGCCTAGGGCTCCAGGCAGGTTTGCAGAGACGCCCTGTCTTTGGGAACCCTTGCCCCTCACTCCACCTTTGCTCCCAGGGGAAAGCTCCTCCCCCTCTCTCCCTTGTCTCACTGGGTACAGCAAGTTAGGCCGGGTCTACCCCCACCTGGAGGGAGGTTGTGGGGCAGTCTGAGGCTTACCCGCCATTTGTTGTCTCCCCAAGCACTGCCTGGGGCTTCAACCCCTTCTCCAGACTTGACTTCTCAGAGACGACAGCCCAAGGGCGCTTCCCGCATCTGTTGCTGCGACTGTGGGGAAGACGGAAGAGGGACGGGTAAGTTTGGGGTCTCCCCTGGCCCTGCAGCCCCACCTCAGTTTTTCAGTTCGTGTCCGTTCCCTCCACCTCTCCCTGGCTGCAGATTGAAGAGTCCTTCTGCGCGCTCCCGGCTTGGTGGGGACGCGCACAGCCTCTCCCACCTCCAGCATTCTCTACGTTTGTTAACGCCACAGAGGCTCTTCCCTGGCAGAGACACTTTTGGCCCCCACACCCACAGCCCTCGGCTGGGCCCTTTCCAGTCCACCGCACCCCATCATGTCCCCCCCCACACTTACACATCTGCAGACATTACCGCTAGTCCTTATCACATCGCCCTCCCCCCCCCACACACATTAGCACAGACCCTCATTCCCTCGTGTTATAATTATCTATCATGTAGTAATCGCGTCGATGTGTTGAGCTCTCACTACGGCCACACACATTTTCAAAGGCACACACCTTCACCCAAGACACTCACCATTTCCCCATCTCGCACACACACACATTCATGCGTACTCACCCGAACAGCGGGGCCGCCAGGGCCCGTGAGCTTCGCCGCTAATTGAATCCGAGCCGCTTACACACCCCGCAATACGTGAGACAAACCATCCTGGAGGAATTTGGGGGAAGGCAAGGAGCACAACGAAAGAGGGTCGTGTTCTGCATTTAAACTCTTTTTGCAAATGTAGGTAGGGAGGCAGACAGACCTCGAGTGGGATGGGCCGGGCTTGCGTGTACCCTTCCTTCCCATACCCCACCACCATCCCCACCCCCGCTAGCCGCCTCCTCCCTGAAGCCACATTCAACACGATGCATAATTGATAGTGTTAGCAGAGCATCTCACCCTCCCTACCATTTTTGCTAGGATCTGGGCGATTCAAGCCTAGGTCTCTCTCCCCCGTCCCCAGCCCCGCCCCTCCCCGGCCCCGCCCGTCCAACCCGGCTACTCGAACGCCTGGCCCTGCAGTGCGTACTGGGGAAGCAAAGCCTCCTCCCCACATCCCCCCCCCGCCCACCCCCGCAGTCCACAGCCTACCCTGCCCAGCCTTTCAAGCCGACCCTACGTTTGGTCTTTTGTGGCTACACTAGCGCTGAAACCCACTGCCCAGCTCTCAGGCTTGTGCGCGCCGCCAAGAGGGGCCAGACGGGGCGCGTGGGTGTCAGACTCCGCTCCCAGGAAGCTTGCCTGAGCGCATCCAACGCCTCACCCTCAGGTCTTGACAGCTAGAGGCGAAGGGTGCGTGGGGCAGCAGCACCAAAAGGGATGGCTACAAAACGTCTGCTCTTCTTGAGCACAGTGGACTGGGAATACCGGTATCTTGATATCTTCTTCACAGCCTCACTAGCAAACACTCCGCCAACCCCACCCAGGGTTTCCACAGTCTGTACCGCTCTCCACCTTCCAGTGTCTCACACAACAGCCAGCCTCGACATACAATACTCGCTGTTTCCGACTCTCACTCGTTGTCTCTGGCTAAACCCCGACATTTATTTTAGCGACCAGGAAGCAGAGGCGCGGAGGTAACAGGAATTTGGCTAAAAATTGATTCTTGCCCCCCTGCACTGCCCACTACGACCCTGGAGACAGCGTTGCTGGCCCGAATTAGAAAATGGGTACAGGCTCCCGGACACACACAAAGCTCTCGAGCTCCCCAGTCCTTTCGTGGACACTGAGCTTTCGGGTCGTCCTCGGCCCCCAGTCCTCACCCCGGGCTGGGGGGCGGGTGGTCTCTGGCGGTGGGTGTTAGGGCCCTCTGAGAAGCTCAATTTTCAGATTTAAATATGGGGCATTTTAATGAGCTAGGAAGTGGGGGAGAGAGCCGAGCGGTGAGTGCTGCATCTAAAGAGATCACCGGATCCGGGATCCGAGGATCCTTTGTAAATTAAATATGGACCCACTGGCGCACCCACACTCCGCGTTCCTCCCTTTCTCCACCTCCTACAGCCGCTACAGGAGGCCAAGCGGGCTGGGACCAGCGCTTTCGCTCAGCCCAGACTCAGAGCCAGAACTTCATTCCTCCTACTACTGTAGTCCCCACAGCCGACCCAGAGGGGGGTGTTGAAGGGGTGAGAGCCCCTCGAGCCAGTGGTGGGATGTGGGGAAGGGTCCATAGTTCGGAAGTGCGCCCCTGCGGTTTGGGCCTGGCTGGGTTGGGGAGTGGCGCAGCCGGCGGACCTGGGCAAAGTCTCTTTGTCTGCGGAGTAAGGGGGTCTCCCTAGGAGTGTTGTCTGCGTCTTGGGAGCCCTGAAGAGGCGATTCAAAAACCCTTGGCCCGGGAAGAGGGGTCTGGGGGAGGCAGAGCCCAGCTTCGAAAATGGAGAGTCAGGTCGGGATGGCGAGTTCTGGAGCCTTTCCTGGGTGGGGGCGGGGCGCCTGGCGCGGAGGTAGGGATCCAGGCTCCGCGTGTACACGCCTGGCTTGTGGACCCCCCCACGCAGTTTTCTCCTCTCTCCTAGTTCTTTTTGCGAGGAGGTGGACGCAGAGGCGGGAGAGCAGGGGACATCTTGGAAGGGTTGAGGGACTGTAAGACAGAGGCTGGGGAGTGGAAGTGAGAATGGTTTCGCTTACTCTCCGCAGAGTGTTTCCCTGGACCGCAGGGACTCGTCCCGCCAGCGACCCGGAACCTTCGGGACCCGCGGGCCAAGAAAAAACCTTTCCCTTGCTTTCCTGCCGGGGCTGCAGAAGCCGGGCGAATTCAGCAGGAGGTAGGGCTCCAGGCGCCAGGACCGCGGCTAGGGGCGCAGTGGCCACCCAGAGAGGGCGCGGGCTCCCACGGGCTCCTGTGGTTCCCGCCCATTCTCCAGCGAGCGCTTTTGTTCCCTGAGCGTGCCCTCGGGATAGACAACCCTTACCCCAGCCATCGACGACGGAGAGCCCAGTGCCTGACCCGGCAGCCTGAAGCCCGAGTTGCTCCTGGCAAGGTCCGCCAATAACTGGGGTAGGAGCCACGACTCCGGGTTCAGCCTCCGAGCTCAGCTAGAAGATTGAGCGCTGGTCGTCTAGCGCCGCCAGGCGCGCAGTAGCAGTCTAATGACTACAATGTTAATGGTACAGTTACGGAGGGGCTGGAGAATCGGAACTAAGATACCCCCCCCCACCGCTGCCCACGTCTTTGATCGTTAAAGAAACAGGCCCCTAATCAGGTGGGTGGAAGTAGGTGTGAGGAGAAGAAAGAGATAAGGTTTCAAGGACTCAGCGCGGGGTCCCCCAAATGCAGAATCTGTAGAATCCGGGCTGAGGATTTTTGGCGAAGTTGGAGTATGGATCCTAGACAGACCCAGAGCCGACAGCTGGAGCTCCGGGCAGTTTTTTGCAGAACTATCTCTAACTTCGACGTTGCGGACCCTGACCGTCCCAAGGGCGTGGGTCGAAATCCAGTAGATCCTGGCATGGGCTTCTCTGGCTCACTTCAATTAAGGTGTCTGACCGAGGCCTGGTTCGCGCCCGCCCCCTGCTGGACACTGATTGCCGGGTGCCGAGGACGGGACGGGGGAGGTGGAGGCGGAGGTGGGGGGGGGAGATGGGGGGGGGTGGGGAGATGGGGGGGGTGGGGGGGTGGGGGGGTGGGGAGCCGGTCCAGAAGGGCTTCTGCTGAAACCCCCGCGCCAAGGCCTACGCGGCCCTTCGCGGGGCAATGCTCCGAAGTGGGGGATTCTTAACTAAGGCACCAAAGCTTTCTGTCTCATGTCCATCCAGCAAAAGTTCGTCCCAGGAATCTGCAGCCTCCTTACCTGACTAACAGCACAGCCTCCGCTGTGCACCCTACTGTTTCCAGGGCCCAGACACAATATAGGCACCGTCGGAACACCCCGTGAACGCATAGCCTCTGGCACAAATCAATGCACTTAGTCCTCCTGGGACAGAACCTTCCTGTGCCTTCCCCAGCCTCCCCCTTGCGTGAGCTCTTTCTCTCTGAGCCCTGTTTGAAGCCCTTGAAGACTGTCCCTAAGTCTCATGACTTTGTCGGGGACTATAAAATGTCTGAGATCTGAAAAATAAAGTCTTTGGGCTCTAAGAGAGGAAAAGAAACCTGCAGTTGGAAGTAATGGATATTTGATTAAGGTTCAGCTGCAACCATTGCACGCAGAATTGTACATGCCTTGCATTTAATGCAGCATATGGGTGGTTTAATGGATGTGTCTAAAAGAGCCAGGAGGGCATCAAATATGCCCAGCATGGCAGCCTGCTCAGAAGATCCTCCCCACAGCTGCCCTATAACCAGAATCTCCACTCAGTGCTTCCCACCTTTCAGCTTCTGTAGTCCTGTCCCCCCCCCACACACATTCACAGTGTTCCCTTTCAAAAGCTGCTTTCTTTTTCTAACTTCCAGTGGAAAGCCCACTCCTTTGGGAAGCCAGCCTCTGTTTATAACCTCCCTCCTACCTTCCATTTCATCTTTCCCTTATATACACTTTACATACTGATGAGGAGGAAAAGTTCTATCATCAGACTCCACCTACTAGCTGCGTGACCTTGACCAAGTTACTTAACCTCTCTGTGCCTTAGGGAAAAAAGGGTGTACATAAGAATAACAATGTTATTGGGTTGCTATGGAGAATAAATGAGTCCATGCATGCAAAGCTCCTAGTACCTAGCACTCAGAGAGTGCTCAGAAATGAGCTATTACTTTTTTCCTTTTCCTTTTTTAAAATATATTTTTGTTGATTTCAGAGAGGAAGGGAGGGATATATATATTAATGAGGAGAGAGAATCATTGATCAGTTGCCTTCTGCACACTCCACACTGGAGATTGAGCCCCCAAACCAGGCATGTGCCCTGACCAGGAATAGAACCATGACCTCCTGGTGTATAGGTCGATGCTCAACCAGTGAGCCACACCGGCTGGGCTGAGCTATTATTTTTTCAACAATAGTTATAATTTGCCATCATTATTGCCTTGCAGAGTTGAGTCCAGATAGGATGAGATGTTCTGCTGCAGATGCCTCCACATGCTTCTGTCCTGACTCCCCCACAGGGGAAGGACCTTGGCCCTGCCCTCAAATGTCTCTCTTCACTCCCCAACCCTCTCCCCCCACCATGCTATAGATAGCAATCAGAAATTACTATTAAGATTTATAAAGGTTTCTAGTCTGAGATACTTCAAACTAGATTCTGATGCTGTGGCTGTCTCCAGTGCCCCTATATGTGAAGAGAGGCTTGGTGGAAGGTTTTTAATTAAAACCACAATCTGTTTAAGTATTTATTGGGTTATGTGATTTTAATTATTTTCTAGGGGAGGAAATCCACATCTGCATATGGGAAGACTGTTGATTCAGAGGAAAGTAACAACCTGTGGCAGTTTGCTGGAGGCAACTGGGAGGAATTTCCTGAATTGTTCAAATGAAGCTTGACATTATTAATAATCTGGATCCAGTCTATGACCTTCCTCCTAGTGCGTTCAAGAAATTAGCTTAACATGCTGGCAAGGCCCGTTATTGCCATAACAATTAACGACAGCTCTTCTAGTGGCATCTCCTGTAGGTGTAATTATCTCACTGAGATGAGGAACCCCTGCCTGGAAAGGCAGCACTCCTGCCTGTGAGGGGCAACAGGCTTAGCTGTTCTTCCCAGTGCAGGCGCCCACTGGCTCTCTCTCCAGAGGGGAGTCCCCTCTATAGAAGGGTGAAGGGAAGGGAGGGCAGGGAATCATTTCAGATGCTTTGTCTGCAGCAAACAAAATTCCCATCTTAAACAGCGAGAAGCAAGGCTGGTAGACCGAATGATATCAGCAGGCCCAGATTCTCTGTGTCTCTCCTCTGCCACCCTTAACAGGGTTTGCAACCTGAGACTGTGTTCTTTGGTGCCATTGGAGGGCTCAGCGGCAGCTGGGTCACATGCTTATTGGTTACAGACTGGTGGATAGAGAGACTGGATTCGTTCCAGAAGCCATAGCCTCTTCTTAGGTCGTATCAACACATTGACTTAGGCCTCTCCATCTCTGAGCCAGTCAGTCACTGGCAGAAGGGATGAATTTATTGGTTTAGAGTAATGATCATCTAGTCCTGAAATGGATGTTGAGTAGTCAATTTTAATAGTCACTATAAGTAAGAAATCCCCTTTAAAAAGAAGTGTTGGGAAATTGCATGATTAGAGTAATCTAATATTGTGTCAAAATGAATTTAAATGAGACTGGCCATAATTATAATGAACCATATTAGACACCTCCTTATCTGGAGATAGACCAGTCTATGTCCACAGTGTGTGAGCAGGATCAGAGGACTCTCTTGGATAGACATACATACAAACTAGAGGATTCTCTGCTTTCACAGAATTCTTGAAAGGGTAAAAATGTGTTCTTGGAAATGCCCATGCTGGGATCCAAAGCTATATTCAGAACAATAAAAGCTTCAGTCTTCAGCCGAAACCGGTTTGGCTCAGTGGATAGAGCGTCGGCCTGCGGACTGAAAGGTCCCAGGTTCGATTCCGGTCAAGGGCATGTACCTGGGTTGCGGGCATATCCCCAGTAGGAGATGTGCAGGAGGCAGCTGATCGATGTTTCTCTCTCATCGATGTTTCTAACTCTCTATCTCTCTCCCTTCCTCTCTGTAAAAAAATCAATAAAATATATTTTTAAAAAAAAAAAAAGCTTCAGTCTTCAGTTGAGTATTTATGAACAGGAGACATTTATGAGCTCAAAGATGTTCGTTCCTACCTGACTTCACATCCTGAAGATGTTACCTGGCCCAAGCACTTTACTGTCCAGATGGAAGACAGAAGGGAGAATGTCTCCCTGGTCTATAACAAGTGGGGAGGCAGCACAAGGCTGCCGGCTCCACACACTCCCTGTGTGGTCTTCGGCAGCTCCTAAGAATGGGTTGGATGTGCTCTGAGGGCCTTTCCCTTTCAGTGCTGTTCCCTGACACCCTGGTCCTTGGGCGCTTCGGCTTTAGGAGAAGCCAATTTGAGGATGAGTTGGGGCTTCTGGAGGCCTCCACCTGGGCTTCCTGCAGGAGGATGTCTTTATCCCCTGGGCAGTTTCCTTGTTTTCCATCCCATCATACTTCATCCGCCTCATCTAGTGAGGTCATCAGCACACCTGGGCCCAGGAGCTAACCCTCCCCCTAAAACTATGGGATGGGTGGGGTGGGGGTCCTCCTGCTACAAAACACTTCCTGAAGGCCCTTCATATAGCAGGATTCAGCAGGTGGGGATAGAAGGGGAACATCATCAGAGATAAAATCTGATTACTGAGTAGGTATATGGGCCCAGGAAGGATGGTCAAGTCTGCCAGGAGCTCCCAATGCAGAAGGAAGATAGACTTTCTGCTCTGCCACCTCAATTCTCTGTTGCCTGGTGCCATCAGGGGACACAATAAACACAGATTCTGAGACTCATCCAAGGCAACGGACAAGTTCAGGAGTTCTCTGCCTGTCGTGTCCCAGGATGCTCTGTGGGGAAATCACACCTCAAAGTTTGTCCTGATTTAGGCAAGGTAGTGGCTTCAGTGAACTCACAGCAATCAGACACTGACCAGGGAGTGCCCTGGGGAGGGAAACTTCCAGGCATTTCCCTCTCTGTGCCTGTAGGCAATGAGCTCCAGTAGCCCAAGGGCAGGACTGGAAAGAAAGTTGCAGGTGTGAGTTGTCAGAAGCAAAGCACACAGAAGCCAAGGGATGGGCATGCAGAAATGGGTCAGCTGCGTCATTCATTGCACAAGTAGTGATTGAGTCTCCCCATGTTGCCAGGCATGGGTGCAGCTATGAACCAGGCAGACGGCAACTCTGCTGTAAGAGACATTACAGGCTCCTGCACCTCAGCATGTTCAGGCCTCCTTTGTGTGAACCTTGGGGCTTCTGGAAGGCTAGCATCCCCAGGACAGGCTCCATCTGCTTCAGTAGGTGACCTACCTGGAAAGACATCCTGCACCCACTGTAGTGAATAGGGAGCTGTCCAGAGTCACAGAGCGTCAGAGCTTGGAGCCTGGAGGTTCTCTATCCCTACTCCTTCACTTTATTGGAGAAACTGAAGCCAAGATGGAGGTCACAAGTAGGTAGGACTGTAAAATGTCCCCCGTGCGCAGCTTCTCTGGTCCAAGACAGGCCAATCGTGGTGGCCATCACTGACCTTGGTTTAAAGGCCCCTGAGACTCTCCAATGAGGCCTCTCTGATGGTTTTTTTCTGGATGGGACAGGTGGTCCACTTCAGGTCTGTATTAGCCCCCTGTACTCCCTGAGAGACTGAAGTTGTGCCTCAATTGCAGCAGCTCTAGTAATAGCATGTTGGCCCCCAGCCAGGCCCCACAGAGAGAACCGCCAGCCAGGCAGCTGGTTGGGGCAGAAATCTGGAGGAAGGAGAACGCTTCCTGAGGTGGCATGTTGCAGAGGTAGGTGCCTCTAATGCGACACCCAGGCAAGGCCACTGGTAATGGCCAGGTCTTGGGAACAACCGGGTACAATTCAGTGTGAGGGAGTCTGGAGCAGGAGATCAGAGGTCAGGGGGTTGTACCTGCTTTTCCACTGACTTTCTGGGAGACTCTGGAAAGGTGTCTCTTTTCCGGACCTGTTTCACCTCCTGTGCTCTGGGGCTAAATGTCCCTCCCCACCCACCTAGGGCAGTAGTTTGGATTTGTCATATTTTCACTCCTTAGATCTGTTCTTACCCCTTCCAAAATTCGGAAGGTTCTCTTCATGCAGTGACCTCCCAGGAGGGACAGCCCCCAGGCATAGCTCTCTGCAACCTATCTGAAGGGCCCCAAATAGGTTTTACTGGGAAAGCCAGTGTGGAGGGTCCAGGGAGGGTGAGCCCATGCAGCGCCTGTGAGTGCTTCAGCCTCCTCTCCTGAGCCCTTATCTCCAGACCCAGCTGGAAACTTGATGTATTTATTTACTTCTGCCAGGACCTCCTCTGTCCAACCCACGTCTCTGCCTCTGCCGGCACTGAAAGAAAGTGACCTTCCTGCAGATGCTGTGTCTGGTGAGCCAGGTGGGGGCTGAGGGAGGGCGTGCTGTAAATCCTTCCAGCCTGCAGGGTGATCCCATCAGGGTAGAGGAGGCTTAGAGAGACGGGAACAGAGGTACCAGGAGAAGTAGTTGGGAACAGAGTCACCGGGATCCTAAATGAACCAGAACCAAGAGAAAGAGGAGAGGGAGAGAAGGGAAGAAAGAAGAGGGAGAGGTGGGGAGTGGAGGGGAGCAGTGGGGTGGGAGGGAAGGAGATGGGGGAGGGTCAGCACAATGCCTTCTCTCTAAGGCGTTGGAAGTAAAGTTATGTTTCACTGACCATAGCCAGTTCACAAAGTTTAGTGCTTTATGTGTTTTTTCATTTAATCCTCACAATTTTCTTTTTTAAATTAAATTTTTATTGTTGAAAGTATTACATATGTCCCCTTTTCCCCCACTGACCCCTTCTAGCCCGCCCCCACTGCCTGCCTCAGGCCTTCATCACCTTATTGTCTGTGTCCATGGATTATGCATATATGCATTCAAGTTCTTTGATCTCTTCCCATCCACCTACCCTCCCCCACCTTCCCTCTGAGGTTCCACAGTCTGCTCTATGCTTCTATGTCTCTGGACCTATTTTGTTCATCAGTTCATTTTGTTGATGAAATTCTACATATGAGTGCAATCATGTGATACTTTCTCTGACTGACTTATTTCACTTAGCACAATACTCTTCAGGTTCCTGCATGCGGTCTCAAAGGGTAAGAGAGACTTCTTTTTTACTGCTGCATAGTATTCCATGGTATAAATGTACCACAGCTTTTTTATCTACTCATCTTCTGATGGGCACATAGGATGTTTCCAGGTCTTAGATCCTCACAATTTTCAAAGTATGTATTATCATCCCCAGTTTTGCATATAAGACCACAGAGGCTAAACAGTTTATCCAAGGTCACACAGCAGAGCTGGCATTGGAGCTACCACATGGCACCCTTCCCCGCTCCCAAGCAGACATGAAAAAGGGCACCACTTGGACACTTTTCCCTTGGTTGGTCAGGTATACTGTAAGGGCGTGGTCCACACTGGTGTCAGCCAAGGCTTTATGGCTGTAGACCTCCAGGAGAGAGTCAGCCCTTTGGTAAATTCTGCCCGCAGACACTCTGCACTCAGTCTGGGCAACAAACACAGTTTTAGACAATCAGACAAGTGACACTGAATTTCACAATAACTCCTATCACACTTGTTTAGCTGGCTAGCTTTGAGGAAAATATCTGTGGTTAGCTTTTGCAATCTGCTTGGCTATCAAGTTTGGGATATTTATATTTATAAACTGACTTTAGCATAGTTCAGTCTTCAAAGAATTCCTCTGGGCTGAGTTGAAGGAAGTTCCTTGAGCCAAGAATGAAGAAATTTCCCCCCTCGTTTGTTAGCAAATGCATTTTGTGAGGGAGGGTAGAGACTTCCAAATTTTCTGTGTTTTTTTGTTTGTTTGTTTTTGTTTGTTTGTTTTTAGGCAGGGAGTCAGTTAAAATTCTAAGCCCTTCTCTCAATAGAGTCACCACAGGCATCTCTTGACTCAAGTCCAAAGAGTCTGGAGCTCACACCTGAATTCGGACACAAAAGTAAATGATGGTGCTGTCCTCCTCCTTCCCTCCCCCAGCCTCATGTTCCACCACCTGCCACCCACCTCAGTCTAGGACAGTGATGGCGAACTTATGACACGCGTGTCAGAGGTGACACGCAAACTCATTTTTTTGGTTGATTTTTCTTTGTTAAATGGCATTTAAACATATAAAATAAATATCAAAAATATAAGTCTTTGTTTTACTATGGTTGCAAATATTAAAAAATTTCTATATGTGACACGGCACCAGAGTTAAGTTAGGGTTTTTCAAAATGCTGATACGCCGAGCTCAAAAGGTTCACCATCACTGGTCTAGGACCAAGGCCACTCCAGGGAAGCGTGTCCTCAGAGAACTTCGCCCATGTTCCCTCCCACCTCCCTGCAGCCTGCCTCCCCCCTCCTCCCCTTCTATGAACTGAGCCAAATGGAGGGGTTGGTCCCAGCAGACACTTCTGACTTGCGTCGTTACTGGGGATATGGCCTTCCCCGAAATCATGCATTCTCAACAGGAGCAATGTTATGCCACAGAGAATAAAAACTGATTCAGGGGGCCACTAACAATCTTAGATATTCCAGTGGTTTCTGACCCTCCGAAGGACGAGAGTATATGAACAGATATACAGTACGTCTGTGTAAGGAAGAAGTCAAATGTTCTTTATTTGCAGGTGACATGATCTTGCATATAAAAAATCCTAAAAGAATCTGTAGTATATAGTATATTTATGGTATTAAAATTATTTTCTATATTTTATTTTTATTTTTAAAAATCTTGATCTTGATTGCTGAGAGTGCCCCCTCCCCCCCATTACCCCCCTCCTCTCAGTTCCTGCCCCGCCCCAGGCCTTCACTACCCTCTTATCTGTGTCCATAGGTAATGCATAGATGCATATAAGATCTTTGGTTAATCTCTTCCCACACCCACCTCACCCCTTCCCTCTGAGATTCATCAGTCTGTTCCATGTTTCCATGCTTCTGATTCTATTTTATTCATCAGTTTATTTTGTTCATTTGGTATTAAAATTTCATTGCAGGGAGTCATGACTAGGGAAAAAAATATCGAAAAAAGTCTACTTATGGGAGCAAAAATGGAGAAAAAAGATTTGAGAAGCACTAGTCTAAAAGAAAAAAATAGAATTAAGGTAAGTTTAAGTGCTGGTACTGGCAGGATGGTGTGTGAGCTTTCTGGGGTCTGGATTTTGCATCTTATGAGACCAGCAGACCGGAGGGCACAGGAAGGAGAGAGCAGAAAACTGACTCCCCTGACACACAGCGATGCACCCGGCAGTGTGGGCCCCAGATGGCTCGTCTAGACACAGGCTCCCTGGGGGGCAAAGCCCAACTCTGGCACATACAAGCTTAATGACCTTGAACAAGGTGCATAACCTTCCACCCTATGTTCATCTGTAACGTGAGGCTGAGAATGTAAGCGCACAGGGTTTGGGGGAAACTGAACGAGGTCACCTGTGCTAAATGAGAAAACACCTCGTGTCAGGCACATAATTACCTTTCAGTCGTGTTATCTGGGAGCATTAGTCACCTGGTTTTTCTAGAGGCTCTCACTGGACATTTGCGCCCCCCGCCCCCTGCAGTGAGTCAGGCAGAACCCCTGCTGGGTGCTTCTAGAAGAGGCTGCTGGACCGGGCACTGCCCTTGGGGTGGCATATTAGGGGGTCTTCCTCAGAAGCTCCTGCCCATCTGTCTACAGCTGCTAAAGTGACAAATACCTGTGGCCCCAAAAGTGACCCTAACTCCATTCCTAATTAACTTCCTAACTTCATTCCTAACCTTAATCATCCAATAATGACCCTAAATTTATTATAGCCCCAAATCCTAACTTTAGGCCTCACTCCAACTCCTAACCTACCCCATCCTTACCCCAATTCTAACCTGGCCTTCACCTTTGCTCTAATTCTCATCCATAATCCTCAGTCTTTTTGGGGGGGTGGGGGAAGAACCTTTGGAAAGACCCCCTGCCTACTCCCCACCCCCCACACCCAATCTTCCCAGGCCCAGGCCTCATTTCTGCCTGCCCCTAGCCCTCTTCTGAGCCCGCAGACTCCCCTCCTTCTCACTCCCCACCCCTCCAAACCATAATCCTCATTCTAATTTCAATGGTAACCCAGGGTTTTCCAAAATTAAGTCACTCACTCCTAGTCACAAGTTTTACTATACCTTTGGTTCCTTCTGATTTTGTAGCTACTTAATATTTGTCCTTAAATTAGACCTTCGAAGAATCTCACTGTAGAGTCATTCTGAGCAAGTATATTCCAGAAATGATTAACATTTTAAAAATGTTTCTCCAAGCACCATCCACCTAATGGCCTCCTGTGCCACTGGAAGTATGAGTGGCACTGTAAAGCCCATGCACCACTAGTTCCCACCCAGGAGAGCAGCGGCCTCCACACCAGGCCCGGTGGGGCTGCTGCACCCTCTGCTGGCGGAGTTTGGGAAAAGCTCTAGCTCAGTTCTGGTAGATCCTCCCTTCCCCCAACTGGTGGGCAGAGTATGACGTAACCTGCAGCCCGGAAATACCTCAGTGACTAACCAGGTACCTTATATGGACTATACATTGGACCACCAATCCACACCTGCCAAATACCCTAAGCCCTTGTCCTATATGGACATACAGTAAGCCACCAATCAGTGTGCGCCGAGTACACTAAGCCCCCCACCCCTTCCCATTCCGCCCCTCAAAAGGCGTGCCCACCCTGCACGTGCTGCTGTTCTCCCTTTGCGAGACAGCCCGGCAGGTCCTTCTCCTCTAATAAAGCCTGTAGTCCTGGTTTTCGGCCTCTGTCTGATTTTTCATTTTTGGTGTCGAAACCCGGGAGAGGTGAAGGGGAGCGTGGACGATCCTTGAACCTAGGCCCAAGCTTCTGACTCCTACTCTGGCTCCTGCTCTGGCTCTGCTCGGTGGTATGGTTCTGAGTTGATTGGCCCGCTCCGGGCACCTCTTGAACCCTGCCGCACCAGGACACGTGGGGATCTCGTCGCTTCCCTTCCACCGGTAGGCTTCAGGGACTTTCCCAACACTCTCTCTCTTTTTTTTCTCACTCCCTGTGACCTGGAGGGGCATTAGGGTCTACAGAGTTTCCCGTCTACTCGGCTACACGTTCTACGTTCTATGAAAGCCCAGGCACCTGGCCTTTCTCTTCTACTTCACAGGAAAGGTCTGGGGGTGACGACCTTGGAATCTTTTCTCGTCTCTCTCTCTCTCAGGGTGGCTGAGGGAACAGGAGGACGCTCCTTGTTCCTTCCCCAACTTCCGATCGCCCTTCCCTTGGGTCATGGGGACCTCTCAGTTCAAACCCCCTCGAAACACACCCTTAGGGTGTCTCCTCGCCAATCTCTCAACCCTTGGCCTTTCTGGCTAAGTCAAACCAAAGAAGCTTGTTTTTTTTCTGTAACACTGCCTGGCCACAATATAAACTCGACAATGGCTCTCAGTGGCCTGAAAACAGCACTTTTGATTCCAGTATCCTCCAAGACCTAGATAATTTTTGCCACTGGACAGGGAAAGCTTTCGAAATCCCTACGAACAGGTTTTATTTTCCCTCCACTCCCCCCCCTCGCTTTACTTCTCATGTTCCACTCATCAGATCCTCCTCGCAAAGTCCTCTTTGCCTCTCAAACTGATCCTCAGCTCCTTTCTTCTGTCTTCTGACTCTTTGGACCCAGCTGATCATTCATCTCCACCTCTCCTGCTCCCGCCGCCCCCCTTACAACCCTGCCGTGGAACCCACACCCCACGCTCTACCCTCTGAGAATTCTAACTGCTCTGCCCCCATGACTGACAGCAATCAAATTCACAGGTGGCTGGCCAGTTCCCTTTGCACAAGGTTGCAGGGGAGAGGGTATTATCCAGGTAGCCATTCCCTTTTCACTCTCTGATCTTTCTCAAATCAAAAAACATCTCGGCTCTTTCTCTTCAGACCCTCCTAAGCAGCAGCCGCCTTTCCCCCAGTCCCTGAGAGCCCAAGTCCTGAGAACGTGACCTCCAAAACAGCCTTTCTAACACTCATTCTCAGGCCACCCAAAGACTGCCTTCCTCAACAGCCTCTTCTATTCCCGCATCCATTCTACCCCCGAGGAAGGCAGCAGGAACTGAGGGCACAGTCTGAGTCCGTGCCCCATTCTCTGTGTTCAGCCTCACAGATTGAGAGGCATCTCAGGTCTTTTTCCACTGACCTGACCACCTTTACTTCCCCGACATATGCCACAAACTTCCACAAACCCCTCAAAGAGACCTTGTTAACCTGACCTTTAAGGTCTTTAATAATAGAGATGAGGAGACCCAAATCCAAAAACAAAGGTGAGATCAGGCCAAGGCTGAGGCCCAGAGGAGGCCTTCCAGCTCCTAGCCACCGCTTTCAAACCCCAAATGCAGTGCTGGTCCTCCAACCGCAGGTAAGTCAGGGGCTAAGCCTCCTCCGGGCCCATGCTTCAAATGCAGCAAGGAGACACTGGGCCAAGTCCTGCTCAAACCCAAGACCCCTGCCTGGGCCCTGCCCAAGGTGTGGAAGGGAAAGGCCACTGGAAATCAGACTGTAGTCTGGCCCTCCGGTCCAGGCCTCAGCCAGTCCAGCATGGCTGCCCTCTGGATCCGGTCTGGGGCTCCCAGACCTCCTGGGACTGGCCACTGAAGAAGCTGCCCAGGCCCTGCCAGGGCCCCACAGACTTACATCACCAGGACAGAGCCTCGGGTAATGACTGTGGCGACTGGTAAGCTGATCTCCTTTTTCATTGACACTGGGGCCACTTATTCTGCCCTCTCCAAATTCGCTGGGACCCTTGTCCACTCCTCAGTCTCTATTATGGGGGTTGACGGATTAGTCTCACAGCCATTAGCCACCTCACCTCTACACTGCATCTTACTAAATTCCCCATTCGCTCTTTTCTCATTCTACCTCGGTGCTCAGCCAGGGCTACCATGCATCCCCTCATAAAGCCCAGTTGTCCCAAACCACAGTCACCTACCCAAGTTTTACTCTCTCACCCCACAAGGCTGCGCCATTCCTGGGACTGTAAATGCCTCATCTCCTTATCTCCTCTGTGACTGTCCCCTTCTCTGAACAAGAAATGTTCTCCATTCTCAGGCTCACTGGGTACTCTCGCCTCTGGGTTCACAACTGTAGTCTTGCACAGCTCCTCTATGACAGGACATGGTGAAGGGACCCCCTCACTGAGCCTTCAGATCCCAAGGCCAACATTCTCACCCCTTTAATGCTCTGAAAATTGCTCTGACCTCAGCATCTTCTCACCCTGTCCCCCTCCCCAACTCCACCCTTCCCAAAGAATAACTTGCTTGACTGCACAGGCTTACTTAACAGTCTGGCTATTATCAGAAAGTGAGATCATTATCTCTAGAAAAATGCAGCAGTTTTAAAATCCAAGCAGCTAGAGGCCTGGGAGCAGGCTGCGGGGCCTACTCCTTCCTCCCCCTGCCTTTTCTCCAGGCTCATCTTCCACTGCTCCTTCCCTTCCCTTTCTCTATTTCCTGGAATAACAGCCCATTCTAACATTCCCTCCCACTTTCACTGCAATATCTACCTCTCTCAGGCTCACCAAATGCCTCCCACCATCCCCGAAGAAGACTCAGCAGCACCATCCAGGACCTGATGACCCATCATTCCTTACAGGCTAAATTCTACTATTCCCTGCAGTACATCCTGGAGGACTGGTCCTGGTAGCGACCACGATCTGCTTCCCCAGAAGACTTACACTCATGGATAGTAGATCTTACCTGGCAAGGGACCCTCCAATTTTTCACTCAAGAAGCTCAGGTTTTCAAATTCCTTTTATATGTCTCGTCTCCTCACCATAATCCTCCTACAGGCAGCTAACAATGAATGCAACAATGAAGGTTTTTGGTCTTTTCAGGTGAAACAGACTTGGGATGATGAGGGAGTCATCGATTCTACTATAATTGTCTTTATCAAAATCTATATTAATCCCTGACCTATCCCTCCCTCACTAAAGGACATTCTCTCTTGCCCTGCAAACCCCGGACCTACTCCTTTGCCCACCCTCATCAACACAACTTTCCATCTACTCTCTAACATCAATCCCTCCTTCTCTACATTCTGTTGGATTTGTCTGTCACTGGCTCGAACCCTCATCATAGCCACTCCAATCCCAACCTATTGGACCACTAACTTTACTCTTACCTATACCAGACCTCAACGCATCCTATACAACATCTCTCTCTTCAATACGGAAAACACTACCTGTTTAACAAATACCTCTCAAACCACTACCTCAACTACTCCTACACCTTACTACTGTGCAAAATCTATAAATTTACCCCCTCCCTTAGCCTGCCCTCCACCGGGTATTTTTCTCCTCTGTGGGACTACAGCCTACACCTGTGTTCCCCAGGACCTGTCACACTCGCTCTGCCTTTATGTCTTCCTAACCCCCAATCTTTCTATCAGAACAGAGGGAGAACTCGAATCCTCCCTTGGTCTTCTCAGGTCTCACCACAAAAGGGCAGCCCTTGTTCCCCTCTTAGTGGGTACAGGAGTCCTCACTGCAGTAGGGACAGGTGTAGGAGGCATTTCCTCCTCTGTTCATTTCTACCACAAAATGCTGAATTTTCAGAGGATATCTTCATCATTAGCAATTCCCTTGAATCTCTTCAAAGGCAGGTAGACTCCTTAGCAGCGGTAGCCCTACAGAACCGGCGTGCTTTAGATCTCTTGACAGCAGAAAAAGCGGGTACCTGTGTCTTTCTTGGGGAAGAATGCTGCTACTTTGTAAATGAATCAGGAATTGTCAAAGATCACATTAAATCCCTCTGGGACAGGATTGACCAAAGACAAGGTAACCAGCTAGAAGGGGGGTATGCCATCTTTGGCTCACTTACTCCATGGCTCCTCCCACTATTAGGCCCACTGGTATTTATTCTTTTAATTTTGCTCTTTGGCCCCTGTCTCATGTGCTGTTTCACTAGTTTTTTGCAGAACAGAATGTAGGTGTACACCAACCAGAAGGTGGGAGAGATCTATCTGACCTTGAATTCAGAACCTAGAGACACCTATGTCACCGGAATCTTTGAGACCCCGGGTAGATGCCCGTGACGACGCCCCCTCTCAGCAGGAAGTAGCTATGGAAGACGGACCCTTGCCCCCTGAGCTTTCCCGGACTCTCAATTTTTTTACTATTACCAAAAGCCTGGAATGATAGATCCCCCCTTCCCCCAACTGGTGGGCAGAGTGTGACGTAACCTGCAGCCCGGAAATACCTGAGTGATTAACTATGTACCTTATATGGACTATACATTGGACCACCAATCCACACCTGCCAAATACCCTAAGCCCTTGTCCTATATGGACCATACAGTAAGCCACCAATCAGTGTGCGCCGAGTACACTAAGCCCACCACCCCTTCCCATTCCGCCCCTCAAAAGGCGTGCTCACCCCTGCACGTGCTGCTGTTCTCCCCTTGTGAGACAGCCCTGCAGGTGCTTCTCCTCTAATAAAGCCTGTAGTCCTGATTTTCGGTCTCTGATTTTTCAAGTTTCACTCCCTTCTGAGTGGGGTCCACAGTGTACTCTCTCTGATTTGGTGTTACTAGTTGTGGGGTTCCCTTAATTGTGAGTTAAGAATGTGAGAGAGGAGATCATGGCGCCAAATAGGCAGACCTTTCTTTCACCTTCTCCCAGGGCCAGACTGGTGTGGATGCAAGGAGCCACATGCTAACCTGACAGGCTCAGGGAAGGCCTGCATAGCAGTCTTGCAGACTCAAAGACCTAAAGTAACCACAAAGTATGGTCTGAAATTAAACTTTAACTAAAAGCAGTTACAGTGGGTAGTTACATCCTAGGCTGGTATCTACACTGACAAGGTCAACCTTTACCTTAACTGAGCCTGTCTTTTTGCATCTATAATAACATACCCTTGAAATGTCTGGGTAACTTGTAACTTCGCTTTTTCCGGACTCCTTGGGGCACAACCTAATGTGCTGGGCACCAGGACAGATACCACAAATTCCTTCATTGTTATCATGTTAATTGTTCCTGCACCCATCTAAGTATGTGTCCATCATTTTACTTTTTATCCAATCCCAGGGGTTCCCCCCCCCCCCGCCCCACCTTTGCTTTCTCCTGCCTCTCTAGTCTATCACCAATGGATTTCATGTAATCCACCTACGTCCCTCCTTTGACTGCAATGTATAAATACAAATGTAACCTGCCATTCTCTGGAGCATTATCTCAATTCATTGAGGTTCTGCTTCCCGGCATATGTCGACAGTTTGGCTCAAATAAACTCACAGAGATTATTTACAGGTTTCAATGGTTTTTACGTTAACACCTGAAATAAAACTAAAGCAGGGAACATACACCCAGAATTACCAGCTGAGGTCCAACTGAGGAGGAGACTTATATCAAGGAAGGACAGAAAACACCTGGAGACTGGAAGGAAGGGTGAGGTTGTAAGAGGAGCTGACCCACTTCCAGGGGTGGCAGCCCGAGAGTGAGGAGGAAGCTCTTGGCTATAGGAGGGTCTGTTCCTTCAGAAGATAGAGGCCTAGAACCCAAGCTCAGAACCAGAGCCGAGACAGGTCACCAGTGAAACATCCAGTGCAAAAGGCAGCAGAGCTGCTGGCTGCCAGAGTCTGGAGCTGGCCGGCCGGAGCTCGTGGGAGAGAAAGCCTGTTTCATTTTCTTTCTTTTTTTTTTTTAAACCCAGAGCATAGGAGTTTTTATTTGCAGCTACTCACTCACCTGAGGCTTTGATGCAGGGAGGGCAGTGTGGACGAAGGGCCTAAGGAGAGGCTAGGGTGGGAAGTATTGCAGGGAGACATGGAAAAGCAGCAGCCAGAAATGCATGTGGTCAAACCTAAACGGCCATTTTTCCTGAGAGGAACTAGCTGCTCCCAGTAGCCAGCAGGGCAGGAAAAGAAAAAACCCACTCTACAATCTACAGCCTGCCCCACCTTCAGGAGCCCTGCCGACCACACCTTGCATTTTTACCTTTTCAGAGGAAACAAAAGCAGAGGCCAAGCCTATGGGTTGAATAGTCTCAGGGAGCACCTGTGATTGGATTGGGGGAGGGGCTGTACACCCCACTATTCCAGAATCCTGACTGGTACTTTTCCCTCACAGGAGAGCTGATAGAAACTCCAGGTTTCCAGCTGACCCCACTGACTGCATACGAGGATCTCCACCCAGCCCAGGGCAAACTAATATTTTGGTCAACTTGCAGAGGAGCTCTGGAACAGGAACACACACATACTATATTCCCTGAAATCTGAACAGTACCTCCCCATCACAGGAGACCCAGATATCTAGACTCCCAGTTCCACCTAAAGACCTTTCAGAAACAGACTTTTGAGTGATTAAGATTGACAGCTGCCAGCAGGCAAAGGCAGGCAGAGGTGGATCCCGGAGAACCTGGAGAAGTTTGCTGACCCAGCCCTGGACCCCATGCTGCTAACAAAGCTGCTTTACAGGGGAGCTTTCCCTCTCCTACATGCAGCCAAGTCCTGTGGAGAAAGACACAAACTGAAGATCGCTGAAAGCCAAATGATGACAGTTTCTGACAGTGGTTAGCACCCACGTACCTCACAGGAAGCCCAGAATTAGCAGACAGAGCAGTCAGCCAGTCGTCAGAGGAGCAGGATCCAAAGGAAGCTCCCATGGGGCACTAAACTCTGCTGAAAGGAATGCCACTTCACTTTCTTCTTCATTTTTTCTTTTTCTTCCCCTTTTTTCTTTCTCTTTTTTACTTTTTAAAAAATGTATCTTTTTTACTTATCTTCTTTATTGACTTGTTATTATTCTAGACTCTATTGTTCTGCTCATATATGTAACTTTCCTCTTCCCTTTTCCTACTCAAAATGTTTTCTTTCTTTTCTTTTCCACCTGGTTTCTCATCTTTTTTCCTTTTCTTATGTTGGGTTTATTTGCTTTCTCCTCTATTTTCCTTTCTTTTTTTCTTCTTTTCTTTTCTTCCTCCTTTACTTTAAACTGCTTTCCTCTCCTTATTCCCCTAACCCAGTATTCTTATTTTATTTCAGCTCTGCACCTACATATTCCTTTTTCTCCCCTCCCCCTTTTTTGTTTGTTTTGTTTTCCTTATTTGTTCTTTTTTTCTTTTCTTCTGTCATTCCTGCTCTGCTTTTCCTTTCCTAATTCTCTCTTCTCTGGTGGTTGTTTTCGTTGGTGCTGTAGGGATCTTGTGCATATTTTTGTTTTGTTTCTTTTGTTTTGTGTTTTGCTATTGTATTTTGTTCTGTTTAGTCAGCACCTCCACAATAGCTTGTGGTCAGTTCTGGGGTGAGCCACATAGTCCACCAGACTGAGAGGAGATTTCATACATGAACAGGACAATAACATTCAAGACCCAACTACAACAGGAGGACTCTAATAACTCAAGCAAGGGGCTCTCCTAGAGCACCCAGCTCAGATCTAAGAGACTACACCACTAGGTCCCACAAAACCCCTAATACATAAGAGCAACCCACAAAGTCTGGGAGGCATATCAGTTTGATCTAATACATAAAAACAAATACAAAAGGATAGCAAAAATGGGGAGACTAAGAAACAACCCACAAATGAAAAAGGATGAATTGCTAGAAAAGGAACTAAATGAAATGGAGGCAAGCAATTTGTCAGACAAAGAATTCAAAATAATGGTAATAAAGGTGCTCAAAAAACTCAGTGAAACTTAATGAGCATTATAAGGGACTAATATAATGAGAGCTACACCAACATGAAAAGAGAGTTGAAAAAATAAATAAGAAGTTCTCAATTGGAAATGAGAACTGACATAGCTGAAATAAAGAACACCCTGGAAGTATTCAACAGTAGACTAGAAGAAGCTGAGGACTGATTCAGCGAATTAGAAGACAAGATAGAAAAAACACCCATTCAGAGCAGCAAATGTGAAAAAAAAAATTAAATAGCAGGAGGAGAGTCTAAGGGAGCTTTGGGACAACATGAAATGTAATAACATTCACATCATACAGGCGGCAGAAGAAGAATCTGAGAAAGGAATAGAGAACTTGTTTGAAGAAATAATGGCAGAAAATTTCCCTAATCCTGGTGAAGGAAAAGACACTCAAGTTTAGGAAACACAGAGAGTCCCAATCAAGATGAACCCAAGACCCACACCTGGACACATAATAATTAAATTGTCAAACATTAAAGATAAAGAAAGAATCTGAAAGGCTGCAAGAGAGAGACAGAAAGTTACCTAGAAGGAAGTTCCCATTAGACTGTCAGCTGATTTCTCAATAGAAATACTTCAGGCCAGAAGGAAGTGGCATGAAGTATATAAAGTAATGAAAACCAAGGGACTGAACCCAAGACTACTCTATCCAGCAAGGCTATCGAAGGTGAAATAAAAAGCTTCACAGACAAAAAAACACAAAAATACCCCTGCCCCCCCCCCCCCCACACCAAAACACCAAGCACTGCAAGAAATGCTAAAAGGACTGTTGAAAGAAGAAGAAATAGAGAGAAAGAGAAGAACAGAGGCATAAAGACAAAGAATGGCAACAAATAAGTACCTATCAATAATATCCTTAAATGTAAATGGCTTAAATGTGCCAATCTAAAGATATAGGGTAGCTGAATTAATAAGAAAACATGACCCATATATATGCTGTCTACAAGAGACACACCTCAGAACAACACACTCACACAGAATGATAGTGAAAGTACGGCAAAAAATTTTCCAGAAAAATGGAAATGAAAAAAAAAGTTGGGGTGGCAGTACTCATATCTGACAAAATAGACTTCAAAGTGAAGGCCAAAACAGGAGACAATGGAGGTCGCTTCATAATACTAAAGGGATTGATACAACCAAAGGATATAACTCTGGTAAACATATATGCACCCAATACAGGAGCATCCAAATATATAATAAAAAAAAACTTCTGCAGGATTTTAAGGGAGAGATCGACAGTAATACAGTCACAATAAGGGACTTTCACACCTCACTGACATCACTGGAGAGATCTTCTAGACAAAAAATCAGCAAGGAAACAATGACTTTAAACAACAAAATAGATTAGATGGAATTAGTTGATAGCTATAGATATACATTCTTCTCAAGTCCACATGGGACATTTTCAAAGATAGATAACATGTTAGGATACAAACTAACTCTCTACAAGTTCAAGAAGATTGAAATCGTATCAAGCATCTTCTCAGATCACAGTGGAATGAAATTAGCAATCAACCACAGTAAAAACACTCAAAAACATTTAAACACATGGAGGATAAATAGCATGTTATTAAACAATGAATGGGTTACTAAAGAGATCAAGGAAGAAATAAAAAAATTCCTGGAAACAAAGGAAAATGAACACACAACAATGCCAAATCTATGGGACACAGTGAAAGCAGTCCTGAGAGGGAAGTTAATAGTATTACAGGCCTACCTCTAGAAATGAGAAAAAGCTGAAATAAACAATCTAATCCTACAACTTAACCAGAACAACAAGAAAAAGCCCAGAGTAAGTAGAAGGAATGACATAATAAAGACCAGAGCAGAAATAAATAACATAGAGACTAAAAAGAAAACACAAAGACCAATAAAACCAAGAGATGTTTCTTTGAAAAGATAAACAAGATTAATGAACCTTTAGACAGACTCATGAAGAAACAGAGAGGACTCAAATAAACAAAATGAGAAATGAAAGAGGTGAAGTAACAACTTACCCCACAGAAATATAAAGGATCATAAAAAAATACTGTGAACAACTATATTCCAACAGACTTGACAACCTGGACAAAACAGACATATTCCTAGAAAAATACAATCAACCAGGAAGAATAAGAAAGCCTAAATAGGCTGATAACTACTGAAGAAATTGAAGCATTTATCAAAAAACTCCCAGTAAAAAAAAGCCCTGGTTTGGATGCCTTCACAGGGGAATTTTACCAAACATTCAAAGAAGACTTAACACCTATCCTCCTCAAACTATTCAAAAAAAAATTCAAGAGGAAAGAACATTTTCAAGCTCTTTTTACAAGGCTAGCATTAGCCTAATTCCAAATAAGACATTACAAAGAAAGAGAGTTACAGGCCAATATCCCTGATGAACATAGATGCTAAAATCCTCAACAAAATTCTAGCAAATTGGATCCAGAAACACATTAAAAAGATCATATACCATGACCAAATGGGATTTATTCTGGGGATGCAAGGCTGGTACAATATTTCCAAAGCAATAACTGTAATACATCATATAAACAGATTGGAAGACAAAAATCACACGGTCATGTCAATTGATACAGAAAAAATATTCAGCAAAATCCAACACTCTTTTTTTGATAAAAACTCTCAGCAAAGTGGCAATAGAGGGATCATACCTCAACATAATAAAGGCCATATATGACAAACCTACAGCCAACATCATACTCAATGGGCAAATTCTAAAACCATTTTCCCTAAGAACAGGCACAAGACAGGACATCCACTTTCACCACTCTTACTCAACATAGCACTGGAAGTCCTAGCCATAATGATCAGACAAGAAGAAGAAATAAAAGGCATCCAAATTGGAAAGGAAGAAGTAAAACTGTCATTATTCGCAGATGACATGATATACATAGAAAACCCTAAAGACTCCACCAAAAAACTACTGGATTTAATAAATGAATAAGGCAACATAGCAGGATACTAAATTAACACCCAGAAATAGATGGCATTTTTATACACCAATAACTAACTCTCAAAAAGAGAAACTAAATAACCCCCCCCCCAAAACCCCAAACAAAACCCCTTTACCACTGCAACAAAAAAATTAAGATGCTTAGGAATAAACTTAACCAAGGAGGTAAAAGACCTGTACTTGGAAAACTACAGGACGTTGACAAAAGAGATAGAGGAAGATATAAACAAGTGGAAGACTATATCATGTTCATGGATTAGAGGAATAAACATCATTAAAACGTCCATACTATTCAAAGCAATCTATAGATTCAATGCTATCCCTACTAAAATACTACTAAAGGCATATTTCATGGATCTAGAATAAACACTCCAAAAATTTATATGGAACCAAAAAAGATCCAAAGAGCTGTAGCAATCTTGATAAAAAAAAAAGAGACAAAGTTGGAGGAATCACAATACCAGATATCAAGTTATATACTACAAAACCACTGTACTCAAAACAACCTAGTACTGGCACAAGAACAGACATATAGATCACTGGAATTGTACAGAGAACCAAGAAATTGACCCAAGCCATTATGCTCAATTAATATTTGAAAAGGGAGGCAAGAGCATACAATGGAGTAAAGATAGTCTCTTCAATAAATGATATTGGGAAAATTGAACAGGTACATACAAAAAAAGAGAAAGAAACTAGACCACTAACTTACACCATACAAAAGAATAAAGTAAAAATGGATAAAAGACTTAAATCTTAGTTGTGAAACCATAAAAATCTTAGAAGAAACCATAAGGTGCAATATCACAGACATCTGCCCAGCTAGTGTGGCTCAGTGTTTGAGCACTGATCTGTGAACCAGGAGTTCAATACGTGGTCAGGGCACATACCCGGTTGCAGGCTCAATCCCCAGGAGGCGTGCAGGAGGCAGCCAATCAGTGATTATCTCTCATCATTGATGTTTCTATCTCTTTTTCTCTCTCCCTTCCTTTCTGAAATCAATGAAAATATATTTTTTTAAAAATCTCAGACACCTCTCATAACAATATGTTTACCAATACATCTCCTAAGGCAAAGGAAACCAGAGAAGAAATAAATGGACTACGTCAAAATAAAAAGCTTCTGTACAGCAAAAGAAACCATCAACAAAATAAAAAGAGAGCCCACTGAATGAAAACATATTTGCCAATGATACATCTGATAAGGGGTTAATTTTCAAAATATATAAGGAACTCATATAACTTAACAAAAGGAAGACAAACAATCCAATTTAAGAATGGGCAAAGGACCTAAATAGACACTTCTCCAAAGTGGACATACAAAAGGACAAGAGACATATGAAAAATGCTCAGAGTTACTGATCACGTGAGGGATGCAAATTAAAACGACAATGAGGTATCACTTCACACCTATCAGAATGGTTATCATCAACAATCAACAAGGATGTGGAGAAAAGGGAACACTTGTGCACTGCTGGTAGGAATGCAGACTGGTGCAGCCACTGTCAAAACAGTATGGAGTTTCCTCAAAAAATTAAAAATGGAACTCCCATTTGACCCAGTGATCCCATTTCTGGGAATATATCCTAAGAAACCAGAAACACCAATCGGAAAGAATATATGCACCTCTATGTTCATAGTAGCACAATTTACAATAGCTAAGATTTGTTAATAGCCCAAGTGCCCATTAGTAGACGAGTGGATAAAAAAGCTGTGGTACATTTACACTATGGAATCCTATGCAGCTGTAAAAAAAGAAGTATCTCTTACCCTTTGAGACAGCATGGAGGGACCTGGAGAGTATCATGCTAAGTGAAATAAGCCAGTCAGAGATACAAGTATCACATGATCTCACTCATATGTGGATTCTAATGAGCAAAATAAACTGATGAACAAAATAGATCCAGAGACATAGAACAATGGAACAGGCTGACGAGTTTCAGAGGTAAGGGAGTGGGTGGGGAGCTATTATCCAGGGAAGTTATGATACACAGACAATAGTGTGGGAGAGGTATGTGTGGGGTGAAGAGGGTCAATGGGGAAAAAGGTGGGGACATCTATAATACTTTCAACAATAATGATAAATTAAAAAAAAAAAGAAAGGCGAGAAAGGATCCTCTTGTTCTAGGTGTAGGCGCTGGGGCACTTGGGGTGGGGTAGAGACAAGTCTGAAGTCAGAGGAGGCAGGAGCAGGGCAGGGGCTGGATCTGCTGGGAGGTTTACGGTGCAGGATGACCTCTGAGGTATGGAGTATTGTCAGGCTTGGGACTAGGGGTCAGAGTGAGGCTAGGGTAGGAATAAGAATGGAAGTGAGGCCCTGAGCGGTTTGGCTCAGTGGATGGAGCGTCGGCCTGCAGATTCAAAGGTCCCAGGTTTGATTCTGGTCAAGGGCATGTACCTTGGTTGCGGGCACATCCCCAGTAGGGAGTGTGCAGGATGTGTCTCTTTCATTGATGTTTCTAACTCTCTATCCCTCTCTGTAAAAAAAAATCAATGATATATGAAAAAAAAAAAAAAAAAAAAAGAATGGGAGTGAGGCAGGCCAGTGCTGGATGAGGGGAGGGGTAGGGCGGGAGCACAACAGGGCCCGGCATCAGGTAGCAGCTAGGTGTTATGCAGGTAAGAGTGTAAGGCTGGAGTTAAGGCAAATTTTTAAGTGACCTTTCTTGGATGTGAGTGAGCCCTTGGGTCTCAGGAGGAGGCACTGGAGCAGTGCTGAGCTGTCACAGGATGTCTGCTTTCAGCTCCAGGTCTATGTGGCTGAATTCTCCCATCTGGGTGTACTGGGGACACAGAGACAGCTACTGTTTAGCCACTTCAAGGTGGATTCCCCTGCTCACCTTCATAGCTCCCTCAGACCCAGGTTCTGACAGACAACTCTCTGTCCCAGATCTTGTTCTTCATCCCTCTGGAGACAAGCCCATGTACTTTTTCTTGCTGAGCTCTAATATCTGTTTCTTTTTCTAACTTACACAGTAATAACACTGTCATCTAAGTTGCCTGTAAAATAAGATCTTACATTTGGTGATTCTTCACATATTAAAGAGCTGTTTTCACAAACATTTTCTCACTGATTCACAAACATCCTATTAGGTGAAAATGACCTCTACCCCATTTTACAGAGTCAGCGCCTGACGTACCAGACCAGTCATAGGATTGAAACTCGGTGTTCTAACCTCTAGCCCAGCAGACTCACGGCTAGCTGACATGGATAGACCAGACATAGAATTCAAAAATGAAGCACGGGTGCATGTTTGTGCTTGCTCTTGGAGACTAAAAACTTCAGGACTGGAATCTGGGTACCTGGGACAGGGAGATGGGGTTAAGGGTGGTGACAGTGACCAAATCTCATTACTTGGCTGCTCACCCAGGCCAGGGGAGAGCTACTACCTACATTGCCTGTGCCACGGTAATCCCTGCAGGTACTAATCTGACACCCAAGACAGCAACGCATTGGTCACACACTGCTAATATCCTGGGCCTCCCCTACCTGCCAAGGGTTTTACCACCTATGGCTCTGACACAGACAGGGGACAAGATTACCCACCAGAGGGCTGAGGTGAGGTTCCAACAGACCTTGGTGTCTGGCTCCTGACTTCCTCTAGGAGTAATCCTTGAAGCTGGCACTTCATTCCCCCCACACGGCTCTCCCCTTTGGGGATAATCCTGGGCAGGTCCATGCTCGTTTCCCCACTTGGAATAGGGGGTTCACATCTGTGAGGCCCTTAGCAGTGAGCAACATGGGGCCTTCTGCTCTGCTAAGTCCTGAAAGGTCCCTACAAAGAAGAGTTCCCTGAGGCCTGGAAGCACCCCCTTCACCAGGCAGGATGCTGTTCAGTGACTTCAGGGTGGGCAGCATGAGGCTTTGAAGATTCAAGTCTTTATTAAAGGCTGTGAAAGTGGAGAGGGCAGATCAGACTTTATTATAAAAGCTGTGATGAAATGCATCTGAAGGTAGCAGGCATTGTGGGGCCGGGCTTGCACTAGGATAGTTGAGCACTGCTCAGTCCAGGCCTAGGCTGCCTTGTGGCTGCCAAGACGATGGCATCACAGCCCACCCAGGGCCCCAGGCCCCTCCTCCCCTCTTCCCATCAGTCTGTTTCTGCCAAGCTTCAGAGGCAGCACCTACTTTCAATTGGAACCCTATTTTAAATGCATCAGAGTTCACTGGTAGGACCAGTGCTCTCGCTGTTGTAGCAAGTTTCTATGTAATCCCTTAATGGGTTTTCAGGGCAACCACAAGACAGGGGCTGAGGTGTGTGCACACAGACTCCACCTTTGTGAAAGCTGAGCCCATAGAAGCTGGGGTCTGGGCTGCATCCCAGTAGCAAAAATCGAGGAACAGGGATGGGAAGGGGAGGGGACACTGGTTCTGCCAGTCAGAAGGATGGCTCTGACCTGCTAGTGTCTGCTGCTGACCTCTGCTGTGCCCGCAGGCCGGGAACCTTAGCTTAGGCTTGGGGGCTAGGGTTCAAGAATGAAGCCATCTGTCTGCTGCCTAGTGGCATGCTGCCCATTCTTAAAATCCCAGAATGGAAGGGTTGAATGGCACTCGGACCATCCAGACCAACCAGGCATTTTACGGGTGGGGACAAGGGGCCTCAGGAAGAGGCCTTATCCTAGGTCAGGACTTTCTCTGCTGCTCCACACTGCTTCTCCTTCGAAGTGCAGTCTACACAGCAATGGTCCTGGAACTCAGCCGGCATCAGCACCACCTGGACAGCCTGCTACACTAAACAGCTTGCTGGGTGCCACCCCAGAGTCCAGTCCTATTCCAGAGGTCTGGGGCAGAGGCGATCAGGGGAAAGCAGGTGTGGGCCTCTGAACTACACAGAGAGCAGCGCCGGGTCAGAGAACATTCCTTGGCAAGGCTGAGGCGGGCAGTGCAGACATGGCCAAGGGCCATGCTGAGAGGGGTCAGTAGCCTGAGGACCAAAGGGCAAAGCCTGGACTAAGGGGAGTGTTTCTGTGGCCAAGAGGAAGGAAGCAAGTGTGGAGGGAAGTGGGGACAGGCATGGCACAGCAGCTTCTGTCTCTGCAGATACGCGGGAAGTGGACAGAGGGCTGGCCTTCAGGCAGGCTGAGGCTGGGAGAACCCAAGCTCATGAGGGGCAGTTTAGTTTGAAAGGCACTTTGAGTACCTGTGGGGCCACTGGTGTTGCAGGTGGTGTCCATGGGAGCTGTTGGCAGGTCCCTTGGGCAGTGGCTGGGAGTCAGGGAGGAGCTGCAGGAACAGAAAGTGGCAAGCTGGGTGGGTGGGGCAAGCTGGAGGCCACTTAGCCGAGGCCCTGCTTTCTTCACCCAGGACCTCCCTGGTTCTGGCTCCTGCAAGGGAGGGGCCAATGGCCTGGTGAGTTAACTCACTGGTGCATCAGGGATCTGGTAGCTCCAGGGGGTGGCTGCTTGGCCTTGGAACCTTCTCTGTGGGATTTTTAGAGAAGGGGAGTTTGGTCCCAGAGAACAAGACCTAATTCTGGACCAAATGTCAGCTGAGTATTAGGGACCAGGTTCTGGGGATGCTGTGATGGGCAGGGCCTGGCTGAGGGACAACATCCCTCTCTGTCCCCAGAGATTCCAAGCCAGTCATTCCCTCATCTCAGCTGTGCTGGGGAGCCCTTTGGGCCAAGCTGTGGCTAGCAAGAGGGGTAGAGATGCCTTCTCCCACTGCCAAGGCTGGCCCCTCCAACAGGCTTTTGAAGTAGGTACTCATAGCTTGAAAGTTGAGAGCAGGCCGTGCAGGGGGCGATGAGGTGGCCTGTAGATACCGGCTGTACTTCTTCAAGCCCCCCTGTGGGTCTTGACAGTGTGCAGTCAACAGCTCCGTGAAGCTCACGTTGTGGAGGGCCAGGAGGCGGGCCTCGGCCCGGGGCAGGACGGCTGCCTGCACCAGGGGCTGCAGGGATCCGAAGCACTGCAGGCTGCTGAAGGAGTATATGTGCTGGGCCAGCTGGGGTCCCGGGGAGACTTCAAGGAGGCGGCACAGGTCACGCATGGTCAGCACAGCCGCCAGGGCACTGTGTTCGCTCATGTTTCTTGCCAGGTAGGTCTTGGCCAAACTCTTGAGTTTGAAGCTGCTGGCCTGGGGCACTCGCTCCTGGATGAGGGGCAGAGTGGCCAGGAAGCCGGAGATGGCCTCCTGGAACTCGCAAAGCTTGTTCATGTCTTCCAGGGCCCGGAAGAAATTGGGGAGGCTGGGCCCCCACAGCTTATAGCAGGCCAGGATGGGACGGCACATGGAGCTCAGGAAGCAGAGGAAGTGCTGCAGCCCCACCTCCAGGGAGACCGCCTTGGAGTGGATGCTTAAGGCCTCTGGCTGGATGAGCACTCGGAATTTGCTCTCCTGGTTCACGGCTGCCAGCTGCCTAATCTTCTGGGCTGGGCAGGAGAGAAGGGCAGGATGAGGTCCTAGGGACATGGGAGGCACTGGGAGGGATTGGGGGAACTCCAGGGCTGCTGACCCACTATCCAGAGACCCCACCTTGGGGTCTGCTGTCAGGAACCAAGCATCAGCCTTCAAACATTTGCAACTATGCCCCAAGCTCTGAAGATTCAAGTCTTCTCTAATGGTCATTAGAGAGCCCACTTTCATTGTCAATCTTGAGGTCAGATTGAGGCAGGCAGAGGCTGGGAGAACCCCTGGGGGAACCCAAGGGGAAGCTGCTGACTGCACACTGCAGATATGAGGGAAGTGGACAGAGAGCAGCCTTCAGGCAGGCAGAGGCTGGGAGGAGGTCTGCTGCCCTCAAATGCCTTGCTCACTGGCTGGAAGTCCAGTTCCCCGCTCCCCTGCCACCTGCCTCCAAGTTCACCAAACCCTTTAGATCCAGGCCGCTCCTGTCTCTCTTCTGTCAGCTTCACCCCACTACCCTTGAGACCTTTCACAGTTTCTACCCTGCCCTCCACTTCCTACCCTTGCCTCCAGTTCCACCAATCACTTAGCTAAGGCTCCCAGCCAGTTGGAGCTCTGAGACATACAACACACCTGCCCAATCTACTGCACTCAGAGTGTGGCCCAGAGCCTCTTGTGAGGTCTGTGAGTGACTTCCCTGTCCTGTGGGAACACCTGCTGCTTCTGGCTGGCTGGGCTAGCCCCAGGCTGAGACTGTGCCATAAGGCAGGGCCTCAGCAAATATTACAGGAGTTGAGGGGCTTCTGGGAGAGGTCATATCTCTCTGTGACTTCAGCTCTGTTGGCCTCCCTCTGCAGCCCACTGTGGAATGGGTCTTATACCTAGAAATGTGCAATCACAGCCCAATGCCTGGCTTGAATTGCTGGTCTCATAGCAGTGATTTTCTACAAACACTGGGTTCTGTTTAGAGGTGTCTTCCCAAGGCTCTCCAAGGAAGAGAAGCACTCCTCATAGGTGAGCTCCTGGAGGCGCTTGCCTCACACTTTCAGGCACTGGTCAAGGCAGCTGTCCTCATTCAAACAACGGAGCAGGCACTGGGAGTCCCAGGGGAGATGCAGTGCGCACTCGCTCTCCCCTCTCTGGCTGTGGTCATTGGCCAGAGCTCAGGGCTCTCCTGGACCCTGCAGATGGTTCTGTTTGTACTTATCTTGGGGATTTAGAGACTAAGTTAGAAAGGGGTGGGAATGGTCATTAGAGAACCCACTTTCATTGTCAATCTTGAGGTCAAAGAAAACCAGGGGCCTGACTTCTGATTGGAGGTCTGTGAGGCTCTCATCCAGGACCCTGAGGGAGTTGGTGCCCTCCAGCTGAAGGTCACTGGACTCGCTGCTGCTGTCATCCAGCTCTCGGAAGGACTGCAATACAGAAAAACCAACAGGTCAGGGGTCCAGAGGGTGAGATGGAGCATATTGGTCATGGGAGCATGTGCTGGTAAGCAGGTGTGTATAGTCACACGTGTGCGAACATGAGCAAGTTGGCAGGGCCTGGGCATCTGCATGCACATGACCAAGGGCATGTTATTGTGGAAGGGAAGGTGTGTGTCTAGGTGTGTACACAATACACTTGTGCAGGCTGTGTTTTAGCCAGTGCACATGCACTAATGAGGAGGGATAAGAGGATGAGATCATGTGGGCAAGTGTGCGTACATCTGGGTATGCATGGGGAGATGTGAATTTGTGAACCTATATTAACACAAGTGTGTGTGGGGGTGTGGAGGCTTGGGAGCAGGGCCAGTATTATGTGGGTACAGCTCAAGGTGCCTGCTTCTCAGTTAATCTCTGAGCAGACTCAGAAGAAACACAAACTGGGGACAGGAGGAAAGAGTCTTATCTTGAACCCCAGATGTCTCTCTGGAAGGGGCCAGGAGCCTGGCTTTTCTTGTTCCAAAAGCCGTTTGAGGTATCAGTGTCCTATGCAAAGGGGAGGAGGAGGACTGCTTAGCTCAGGGGTCCTCAAACTACGGCCCCGCGGGCCACATGCAAATACAAATATTGTATTTGTTCCCGTTTTTGTTTTGTTTTTTACTTCAAAATAAGATATGTGCAGTGTGCATAGGAATTTGTTCATAGTTTTTTTTTAAACTATAGTCTGGCCCTCCAACGGTCTGAGGGACAGTGAACCGTCCCCCTGTTTAAAAAGTTCGAGGACCCCTGGCTTAGCTTCTAGGACACACACCTAGGTAGACACACAGAGCCCAGCACTGAGAGCAGTGGAGGGATAAAGCTCAGAGCCTAGAGGCTGCCAGACAGCAACCAGGAGCTGGCGGCTTAGGGAAGCCTGAGGCTCGTCTGGGGTGAGCACAGGTTGGAAGGGGCAAGAAAAATTTGGAAGGTCTCCGGTGAAGGGGAAGGCCTCCAGCTTCCAAGGGGCTGGGGCTACAGAGGGAGAAGTGTTCTCTCATGATGTAGAGTTAATTGCTCGTTATCTGCACAGCTGCCAAACCCAGATGTTGTCTTTGGTGGCCTGCTCAGAACCCCCTGTGAATGCCACCTATCGACATCAGCCAGAGACCCGGAGGGAAGGGCATGGCAAGCGTCCAGGGCTGGCTGCGGGAACTGCTGGGACACAGGTCAGAGCAGGCCTTGGTCTTTCCTTCTATGGACTGCCTCTGGCTGGCTGATGGAGTTGGCTTCACTTGCGACTATCTGAGGCCTATATGAACCCTGGCTCTGACTAATGTCCATGGAAAATAATTAGCACATTCTCCTAGGCCAGTGGTTCTCAATCTTGGCTGCACATTAGAATCACCTGGGCATCTTTTTAAAATCCTGATTTCTGGGCCTCATCCTCTGGAAATTCTGTTTCTTTGTTACTAATGTTGTGGCCTCACCCCATAACAAAGAAACAGAATTTCCGGAGGATGGGGCCCAGAAATCAGGATTTTAAAAAGATTCCCAGGTGATTCTAATGTGCAGCCAAGGTTGAGAACCACTGTCCTAGGCGCTTCTACTCTCCAGGTGAAACATTTAATGAATAAAAATTCAACCAAAAGCTAAGTCATTGTTAACCACAGCTAACATGTGCTGGATATTCCTAGGAGTGGCTAATTTTTACTTTTATTTGCGTTTCATAGCTCTACCCCACGCTCATCACCAACTTCCTCCCAGTCAGTGATAGAAATATTCAATAGAAATCCATCCAGAGCTGGTTTTACTTAGAGAAGCCTGAGTCCCTGGACTTTAGACAGAAGGTCCTAATAAGAGACTTTGTCAAATGCCTTGCATATTGGTATCTTGAATCTGCCACATGTCCAAGGCTAATCTATATATATAAAACCCTAATATGCAAATAGACCGAACAGTGGAACAACCGAACAACCGGTCACTATGATGAGCGCTGACCACCGGCGGGTGCGTGTGGAACATGGCGGGCGTCGGCAGCAGGCGGCAGAGCATGGAACATGAGGGCATTGGCCACAGTGGGATGGTGGAGCAGGTAAGTGGGGGCACCGGACCAAGGCGGGGCACTAGTCACTATCATGGGGGCGAGCCTCTGGTGGTTACTGAAAATTCTTTGCCCCTGTGTGTCACGGTCCCACCCAGTGCTTGCACCTGCTGCTGGCGCCAGCCCCACTCACAGCTGCTGCTGGTGCCAGAGCCTCCACTCGCACCCACTACCAGTGCCCAGCACTGGCCCTGATCATTTGGCACTGTCAGCGGGTGCAAGCAGTGCCTTCCGGCCCCCATTACCCCTCAGGGCTTCTCCACCTCCCTCTGCTCCTGAGGGGTGACTGGAGCCGGCAGCCACCTCTCACACCTGCTGCCGCCCACGGTCCCGCTCGCACCCACAGCCAGCCCCAGCCCCACTCCTACCCTCTGCTGGAGCCGGCCCCAGTCACTCCACACCATCAGCAGGTGTGAGTGGGGCCAGTGCCGTCAGCACATGGGAATGGTGGTGGCGGGAGCGAAGCTGCCAGCAGACAGGGGACCAGGGGCCGTAGCAGGAGGGGCTGGGTGGGGGCATGGAGTGGGGGCCGAGAACCATCCCTGTGCCTCGCAGCCGACAGTTCCTTTTAAGGTTCACGAATTCGTGCACTGGGCCCCTAGTTTTACACCACTGGTTCTGACTCTTGTCTCATGTCCTGGCCTCCTCCCTCCCATGTAAGGAGTCTTCTACAGAATCTTCCTTGAAGTTGATAGCTGGTGGAGAGCTGAACTCCCCTTGCTATGTCCTCGCCTTGGCCTCAGCTCTCTTACTCATATCTGAAGATCCATTCCCTTGGCTGAATCCTCTCTGCCACCCACTGACATGATACACTAGGCTTTCTCTTCTGCCTTCTTTTGGCTCCAAACATGCAGTGGCCCTGAGGGCTTCCACCTGCCTCCTTCCTTCTGTGGTGTCTCTTTAGGCCTTAGAGCCAGAATATTTCTTTAGGATATTTCTTCCAGCTAAGCTCCCTGGAGAGCAGCACACTGCATCTTTGGGCCTGCTCCCCCATCTTTATAGGAGGGTCACTTATGATGGCCATCAGAACCTCATTTTTAGAGCTTGCCATTGTCCTGGGTCACTTTCTTTTACAGTCATGGGACTGTCCTGTCTGAATTTACAGAAGACCCTGCAGGCTTCCCTAATGAAAGGGCACCGGCTCCCTTCTGCTGAGCTTGTCAATGGAGGAAAGCTGGATCTCCCAGCCCCAACTCCTCCTGCTCCCACGTGCCTCTTGCCCTTGGGGACTTCATAAAGTATGGCTTTTCTGTGGGGCTGGTCTCATGGGAACCCCTTCCACTGAACTCCGGCCATCTGTAAACTCAATTCCCCCACCCTGGGAAGTACCGGCACATTTAAAAAAGACTTTTTAAAGGGCAATTGGCATATAGAGGCCCAGACACAAAACACCTTTCTACCCCTGCTCACTAAGGAACACCCTCATGTCCCACCCCACACACCTCAACCTATTCCACAATCAGCATAATTGAGTGGGTGGGGGAGCAGAGAGGGACAGTGCGTGAAAACAGAACCCAAGAAGCCAGGAAAGGGCCTTTCCTTGGTAAAAGCTGAGGTTTCTTGGCTGGGAAAGGAATGGGGGCAGAAATGAAGTGGGGACAGGTGAGAGTGCCTGCGTGAGGACTAGAAAGTGAGCAGTGGGGAAAACACTTTGAGGACCTAGGGAGTGGGAGATGACAGCTGAGAGAAGAAGAGGAATTTAAAAAATGCTGCTATGTGTTATGAGTTGGATCCCTTTGAAAGATGCAAAGAAATACAGGAATTTATTTTTTTTATTATACTTGGCTAATGGACTGTGTTTCCTTGATCCAGTTCTCTTCTCCCCTTCTGGGTAGTATCCCAGGAGGTATGTGTCACCTCCATTCAATACTGATACACACACATCTTAGCAGCACTTCTCTGACAACTGAATCCCCCAACTCCTCCAGGGTTCTCTCCTTTGGCTCTGCATTAGCAGCTTAACAGACTCTTGATGCCCAGGCTCCATCCCAGACCAATTCAATTAGGGTCTCTGTGGATGGGACCTAGGAATCGGTCATTGGTAAAACCCCAAGTGATCAAGTGTCAGGCAGGGTTGAGAAGGATTGTCCATGTTTGGTCATCAGCCAGATAGGAGCCAAACCCTTTGAGATTCAGCATCTAGTAGCCGAAGATATCTGCCTCGTACCTGACATTATTGCTTATCAAGAGTCCCCAGCTCCCGAGGGACTTTCTCAGCAGCCAAGCTTAAGCAACAGTAGGGATCAGTTTGGCAAGACATGCACTGCTAGTTTTTGCAGACACAAAACCCCAGATCTTTCTTGAAAAGTCTGGAAGGCCCCAGAGAGACTTCACCTGTATCTGTGAATGGGCCCACCTCGTTAGCTCACCTGTGGCCCCCATGCCCACCGCTCCAACCCCTCTGCCGGCTGCTGCTGTCCCTCGGGGGACACGGCTCACATCTTCCCAGAGGAGCACCTATTTTTCTGATACACACTCACCAGCATCACTGTCCCTCCCCTGGATCAGCTGCTCCGCACAGGCCTCCCTTCCACTGCCACTTCTGACACAGCCCCTCCTCCTCGATAGGCCCCCTACCGCTTCCACTTAGTCTTCCTGATGCCAGGCCCTGGGGCCAATCATCTGTCACAGGGTAGTGAGAACACCCATTTTTTTTTCTGCTTTGGGTCCTAACACAGGGCCCATGGCAGAGGCACTGCTGACCCCAGATGTCCACCACCAAGCCTGGGCCTCGCCCCTCTACCCAACTACTGCCTCATCGGAAGGGGCGAGGCCACTTTCAGAGCAGTCTTCCCATTCGCTCAGTCTCTCCCCGAGCCAGCAGGCCTGCACCAGAGCCTCCAGACAGGTCTACATTGCGGCAACTGACACACCTACAGCCCAAGGAAATGGGGCGGGGGGTGCTTACACACCCTGTTACACTGGGAAGGTGTGGCATATTAGCAGGTCTGTATTCCACAACTGTCACTGGAAGGTGAGAAAGGCCATGGAGAGGAAAGGGCATGGGAATGCAGGAGTCCAGAGCACCCAGGGAATGTCAGCCTGCTCCCTCTCTCCAAGCTGCTTCAAATACTCTAGGACAGCGGTTCTCAACCTGTGGGTCGCGACCCCTTTGGGGGTCGAACGACCCTTTCACAGGGGTCGCCTAAGTCCATCAGAAAACACATATATAATCACATATTGTTTTTGTGATTAATCACTATGCTTTAATTATGTTCAATTTGTAACAATGAAATTGGGAGTCACCACAACATGAGGAACTGTATTAAAGGGTCACAGCATTAGGAAGGTTGAGAACCACTGCTCTAGGAGCACCAGGGGTTTGGAAGGGGCATGGAAGGTGGGTAAGAAATGACCCAGGAGGACCTCATTTGTTTTCTTTTAAAATTTCTTCAAAAGGTTTGGGACTTCTGTAGTGGTTAATTTTAAAACTGTGTCTGATGAATACCTACACAAAAGCCATTGGTCCTCCGGCTCTCTCCATGCCTCCAGAGCTAGTCTCCGAGGTGAGCAGCTAATTCTTCATCACCTGCAATGCCCTCAGGCACCACCTGGCTCCTTGCCCACAGCTGAAGATTAGCCTGATACCCCACCACCCAAACAGCTGGAATCAGCTCCTCTGTTTGACTCTCAGGAAGTCTGGGGAGACCTGTGGCATCTAGTCCTTTTCTCTATCATCTCTTCCCAGGCTTCTACTTCCACCCAGACTCAATTTTGTTTTAATCTTATCAAGATTATGGGATGGAAAAAAGTGCCCAGATTTCAGAACATGGAAAGAAAAGACTCAAAATGGATTGGCTGTGAGGAATAGAAAGGGTGTGTGGTGTGTGTGTGTGTGTGTGTGTGTGTGTGTGTGTGTGTGTGTGTGTGTGTGTCGGGGAGTGGGGGTGGGGTCCTGGGCAGCTCCGAGGACTCAGCTTGTGTAACTGGGCAGATGGCGTAATTCACCAAGCAGAGCAAGAGATGAGTTTGAGGTCTCTCTGGGACATCTGAGTACAGCTGTAGGAGAATCTCTGGCTGTGCTGGTCTCAACAGCCTCTGGCTATAAGTGAAGACACAGGCCTGGCTCAGATTATAGGAACGTATAGAGACCAAAAGGGAAGAAGGCCCCAAACCAAAGCCGGAACACTTAAAGGAACAGAGACCTTGAAGGAGAGGAGCAGCAGCCAGGCTGCAGGAGGGAGCGGAGGGGGCCCTCCCGAACCAAGGGGAGCAGCCTCTCAGGAGGCTCCAATGCTGGTCAAGATTAACAACTGGAGGTGGCCATTGGACTTGGGGGCAGGGTCCACTAGCACAATGAGGGAGAATAGGGAAACGCGGTGAGCAAGGGACACCCAGGGAGGTAAGGAAAGAGGTTCTGAGATGGGAAGACTTCCTTCAGCATGTTTAGTTATGGCTCTTAAGAAGTGGAAGCATTTGAAGGTGGAGATGAGGACAGGCAGATGGGGTAGGCTCCCAAGGAGGCAGGGGTGCTGGGGCCAGGACAGAGGATGTCCCTCCACCCTAATGGGACAGGGGGAGGAATGTGATGGGATCAGGTCAATCTGTGGTTGGATACCGGAGAGCAAGATGTCAACGGCTCCCTTGCCATCTGAAGGTTCCTGTTGTCTTCCTAGGGCAGAGGGTCACCTGCCGAGAGTGATGTTGGGGATGAGGGCCCAGATCTCAGGCTGTGGAGGTTCAGTGAACTGAGGTGGAGGGTTGGAGAATGCCTTCAACTGACTATCCTTTGTGGTTTTCCTTCCGTTGATTTTCTCCAACAGAATTCGGCTCTGGGTAGCAGTGCAGAGGCAACCTACTGAATCTCACCAGGGCTGTTTGTGAAAGGCAGGCCTAACTGGAGGCCAGGAGGAGCTGGGTGGGAGGGAGTGGAGGTACTGGAAGTTACCGATGGGAAGCTCAAGGGACAGAGGCTATGGTCAATCTTGAGTGGGCCAGTTTAGAGATGGACAGTTCAGTGATGGTGAGGTTCCAGGGGTGGCCTTGCAGTGAAGACCCCTGAGAGGTCAAGGAGCAGAGAGGCTGGGGTAGAGGATGCTGTAGTCCCCCAAGAGGAAGGGAGAGGAACCTTAGAAGGCAGGTGCCAGAGTCTTCCGTATGTGGGGAAAGCGGGAAGTGGGGTTCACCTTAAGACCTGGAACCTCAAAGGCACAGGCAGTCTGATCAGATGGTGGGACAGAAACAGCCCAGGAGACACAGGGCCTTGACCCCACCTCCTACCTCTGATGTGGCGGAAAGAGGGGCAGAGTAACCCCACAGGAAACCACGTTTCAGGGCAGGGAAGTGACAAAAGCTAAGTCCAGTAGGGAATCTGTTGGTCACGGAGGAAGGGTTTGCAAGGGTGATCTTTCAACAAACATTTATTGAGCAGCCACATCTGCCAGGTCCTAGGATTGACACAGTCCCTGCCCTCATGGTCTTAGATACTGACAGAAGCCCAGTGGAAAGGCCTGGGGTAGGGGGAAGGGACAGTGGGAGGTACAAAGGCCGCAAGAAGCTTTCTTTTCTTGAGCAGAAGCCCAGACATGTGAGGAGTGGTGGCCTGAATCTGTCATGCCCTCTCAACTAACAAGGACTAAAGTCTCCTTGCCCAGAGTCTATGCAACCATTCCTTCCTCGGTTCACTCTTTGACCAAGACGTATGAATGCCTACTGCTTGTAGGGCCTTTAGGTGTGTGAGCTAGGCTGGGCAGAGGGATGGAGGAGGGGGCAGAGCAGGGCGTGGGTGTTGGCCATAAGGTTATAAGAGATTGGTGGCCAGCAGTTGTAGAGGGAGGCAACTGGGGCTCTCAGAGGCTTGTCTGAGGGGGACCTGGGCTGGTGGGGGGCCTCTCTGAGGAGAGGAGTGATGGGGCTGCATTTGGAGGGACTTCCTGGATTTGGGGATTCTCTACAGGGGTCCTGTCAGAATCTTGGGGAGAGATTCCTGCCCCAAGAGTCTGGGGTGATTGGCCTCCTGCCCTGCCTCCTCTGAAAGAGGCATCAATCTGGGGAGCAACAGAGGGAGGAAGAGCAAAGAAGCTGTTGAGCCACTGAGCTAAATGGGAGGACCCCCGGAGGGAGTGGCCAAGAGACCGCCCTGCCCGTTGCACCAGTCGGGGTTGGTTGATGGCTGGCTTTTGGAGGCAAGCAAGACACTCCTGGAGGTTGGCAGGATGGTTGGGAGGCTCTGTATTGGCAAGGGTAGTGGCTTGGACCAGCGGGGAAGGACAAGTCCATCGGGGGGCACAATACGGTTTGAGTGGCAAGTGGATGTGACGAAGGCGGATGGCTCTTTGTATCCTGCGAGACAGGTGGCTGATCCCACGGTGGATGGCAGCATGCTCCTGGTGCCCGGCAGGCTGGCTGGGAGATGTGGCATCGGGGATGACTTGCGTGGTGGGATTGTGGGGAGGCCAAGCCAGGAAGCGGCATGTACCTCGGGGCGGACGGGAGGCCCGGCAGGTGTGGGATGCTCTTAGTGCTCTCAGCAGGGGGCGGGTTGGCCGGGAGTATGTCGCAGCGGTCTCCATGGGCTCCAAGCACTTTCCAATACAGAACCTCAGATTGAGGGCTGGAAGGGACTCAGGGGCCACCCAGTCCAACCTTTCACTCTGTTCAGATCCTCTTTTCCCCTAGACAGGGGACTGCCCATTAACAAACCTCAGGGACAGAAGGGTCACAACCCACAAGCCACTGTCCCATTACTGGATGGCTTTAAAGAAGTTCTTTCTTACCTGGAGTGAAATTTGCTTGTGTGAGCCCTACGTGGTGCTGCCCTGTGCCCTTACAATCCCTCAAATTGGCCCTCAGTTGTGTCCACCCTCCTTGTTGAGGAGGGGACAGAAATACATAAGGAAGCTCCCAACAAAGGCAATGCCTAGTCCAGAAAAGAGACAGCTCTGGAAGGAAGCACTCTATCAGCAGTTAAGAAGAGAATATATGGTTACTGAAGGCCCCTCATCTGGAGGGAGGGCTGGAGTGGTCCAGGCCCACAGGCCTTTGAAGATTATCCTCAGGACAGCTCAGGTCTGAGAGTCACCTGCTGTGGTTGTGTCCCCTGGAATGGGGGGAGGCAGGAATCCCGGGCCAAACTTCTGGGCCACTCACCGAGTTTTCAGCATCTGAGTCCTCGGAGCTGCTGATCACCACAACGCGCTCCTCTGAAACAAGGCAGAGGAGGCAGCGTCAGGCCCTGCTGGGAACGCCCGCTCCTACCCACCCCACCCCGTTCTCCCGTGGGGACCTTCGCTGGCCAGTGGACTGGGTGGGTGATGTGTGGCCTGCAAGAGGGGATGCCAACATTCGCCGTGTGTGCCTATGGGATCTGTTTATTCACAGTGGCTTTCCACGACTGCCTGCTGGGCCCTGTCTGTGAATACCTGGTTCAGCTGCTGACCCTGAGAGCAGCATCTGCTCCCTGTGGAGGCCTGACAAGCACCACCTGGGTTAGAACCTTTTGGAATCCTAAAGAAGCTCATTGGTGTATTCCAATTCTCACACCTGTGAGAATGTTCAGTTAAAAAATAGCCTATATCTAGTTAAAACCTTTTGATTTACCAATAGCATTTGTGAGCAAGGAATATCAGTTAGAGCTGGGTGTGTGAACAGGGTCAGGGCCCGGGCTAAGACCTAGAACGAGAACAAGGCTGGACTGTCTTGAACATTCCAGAATTAAGGGTTGACCTCTAGTCTTGCCAAAGGACTTCCTATTTGGCAGTGTCCCTGAAAGATATCTAGGACAAATGAGGGCCCTCAGGCGGTAGCCTTTGCAGAAAAATTTGGGACCAGATGGGTCCATGGCCTTTACTCAAGTCCTCTCTGGGAATGTGCTAGACACCCACCAAACAAACATTTCATGGGGAGACCCAGGCTGTGCAGAGGCACGGTGCTAGGTTCTGCACGAGTGTGTTGGGGGAAGGAGCTACGGAACTGTGACCTTCAGCTCCTGGTGCTCCCCATGCTGGAATCCCAGCGAAGCACATGGTGAAATAAACCACATGCACTCTCACCCCCCAGGCAAACTGTGGGCTCTCCTTGCCCCGTCTGGTAGCAGCTGAGGGCAGGACACAGGGAATGCTGTTGGCTTTGGGCTCCCTGGGTGGGTCAGGATGCAGAAGAGGGGCCCCACCCAGCCCCTGGAAAACAGCATGCAGGCCTCAGCCTCTGCTGTCCCTGACCTCCCTACCTGCCTCCCCAGGGTCGCCAGTCTCATGGTTGGTGAGTTCCTCATTTCCTGCGGTGTGGCTCTCAGGGCTCTGGCACCCCTCCACGGGCAGTGGTGAGACTGCCTTGGAGGTGCTGGGCCTGGGCTGCTCGGGGGAGCTCAGGGACAACCTGGCCTCCTTCTCTTCCTCGGACTCCATCTTGATAACCTTCCTGCGGCACTCGGTCTGGCAGGACTTCCTCCTCTTCTGTGGCGTGGCTGTGTTGGAGACCTCCTGTGCAGTGGGAAGTCACAGTGCCGGGTCAGGAGTCTCCAGGGGCCCTAAGGTGGTGGGCAGAGACCTAGGCCTGGGTGGCTGGGGGCTGGGGCCTTCCTCTCTGCCTCTCCACACAGAAAGTCCTCCCAGGTTGCCATGCACACTGGCCCTGCCTACTATCCACCGGCCTCTGCCTGCCCTGGGAGTGGCTCATACGCTTAGTGTAGAGGGAACTTCCTGACAGGGCAGCGGAGGGAAAGGAAGGGCATAGAGCAGGTGCTGACTAAGGTCTGGGTTCTCACTCAACTCCACGTCCTACTGCTTGCTGGGATCTGGGCTCTCAGGAGGGGAGGCAGGACTGCAGAAAACTTACCTCTCTACAGGAGGGGTCTTTGATGGAGTAGGCGTACATTGGCACAGGATGTGTCCCAGGCACCGACTGTACCACAGCCACAGGTTGAGCCTCAGCCAGCCCCAGGGCCTGCACCTGAGCTATCTGTGCCCCTGCTGGCTGCAAAGTCAGAAAAGGAGAATCAGAAATGACTATGCAGCAGGATAAGGGCTGGGAACCTAGGCCTAGGGTCAGCCCAATTCCCAAGGCCTCACTCAGCCATAGGTACAGGCTGTTCAGTCCAAAGCCTAGAAGCCTTAGGGACCAGGAGTCTTCCCCACACCCTCCATGTCTGTACCGCATGACCCTGAGGTGCTGGCATCCAGGAATCACTGCTCAACAACTCCTCCAGGCTTGCTCGACATCTAGCCTCCACAGCTCCAGGAACAAAATGCTCACTGCTGCAGGAGCCAGTTCCTCTACAGCAGCCAAGTTGTAATAGGAAGGACACCCTTCTACTGAGCTGAAACTGGCCTCCCTGTGGCCTTCACTCTGCCCGAGGGGCTTTAACTCTGCCTGTGTCAGAATAGCCACTAACGCATCTTGGACAAATCACTTAAAACTCCTGGGGCCTCAGGCCCTCTCTATAAATGGGAATAATCATGCTCTCTACCCCCCAGGCAGTGTGGATGAAGTACATTACTAAGTAAAATGCTAGAAAGAGCACCTGGCACTTAGTACCTGATGGTGATGGCAGTGTTTTTATTACCGCTCTGTGCCAGGCTCAGTGCAGGTACTTCATGTACCCATCCCTAAAGGAAGTAGAGGCAGCTCCTCAGAGAGTCTGACAGAATTTTCATGATTCAACAAATTTACTCCTATGTATGTATCCAAAGGAACAGGAAACACATGTTTCAACAAAAACTTGCATATGAATGTTCACAGAAACACTATTCACGATAACCCAAAATGTCTGCCAATAAAATGTGGCGCACCCATACAGTGGAGTGTTACTCAGCCATAAAAAGGAATAACATTCTGATACACACACATGAATGAACCTTGAACACATTATGCTGAGTGAAAAGAAGCCAGCCACAGAAGGATACATATTGTATATTTCCATTTATGTGAAATATCCAGAATAGCTAAATGTATACATGTAGAAAGCAACGTGGTTGTTGCCAGGGGGTGGGGGTGGGCACAATGGGGAGTGACTGCTTCATGGCTTCAGGGTTTCCTTTTTAGGCAATGGAAATATTCTGGAACTAGATAGTTGGGATGGTTGTACAAGATTGTGAGTGTAGCCCTGGCTGGTGGCTCCGTGGTTAGAGTATCAGCCCACTACCAAAGGGTTGGGGGTTCAATTCCCAGTCGGGGGCATGTACCTGGGTTGCAGGTCAATCCCCGACCCTGGTCGAGGAGGCAACCAATTGATGTGTCTCTCTCATGTTGATGTGTTGTTGTTTTTTCTCTCTCTCTCCCTCCCTCACTCTCTTCCACGCTCTCTGAAAATCAATAGGAAAATATCCTCAGGTGAGGATTAACAGAAAAAGATTGTGACTGTACTAAATGTAACTGAATTTTATACTTTAAAATGGTTAAAATAGTTTTCTAGGGGGCCAGTGGGGGAAAAAACGGGACATATGTAATATTTTCAATAATAAAGATTAAAAAAATAAAATAGTTTCCTTACGTGAATTTTACCACAATAAAAATATAGTTTTAAAACAAGAGGTAAGTACCACACTATGATTATCACAAATCTACAGAGAAGGAAACTGAAGCACAAGAGAGAGGAAATTATTTCCTACGGTCACAGACCTAATAGGGTTTGAACAGCGCTGTGAAATGGAAGTTCCCTTCCAGTGCCGCGCAACTTGCTTTTCCTCAGTCTCTGTGTCCTTTACATCCCCTGCCACCCTTCCCTACTGTGTGACGCTGAACGGCTTGTAAAAATGAGTGAGTGATGTGGGAAGTGCTCCTTTGAAAGGAGAGGCCCACACTCCTGACCACTGGTGCTTCTAATTCTATGTGATGATCATCAGTCAGGAGCACGCAGTCTGTCCACAGGGTGAAAGCAAGGCATTCCATCGCAGCAGAGGGGCCCTTCATCAAGTAGAGCTGCATTGGAAAAGCCAGGTGACCAACTGTGAGACTACAAGGCCCGGGATACTTTCCTAGTTGGGACAAGCTTTGCCCCTCTTGTGTGGGGAAAGATGTGGCCAGGCCTACTCTCAGAGGACACCAGCGATGATCTGGCCAAACCCAGGCTGGGGTAGACAGGGAAGGCCCAGTACAAGGGGGCCACGTGCCGGGTACCGGACCGGAGCCAGGCAGTGCTCTTTTTGGTATCATCAGTGCTCTGATGTGGGCTGTGGGCTCCTCCGCTGTCTGCTATAATGATTGACTTCCTTCTTTCTTCCCCCATTCCTGGGTTTCTTTTTTTTCTTCTTTTTACAGAGAGGGAGGGAGAGAGATAGAGAGCCAGAAACATCAATGAGAAAGAAACATCGATCAGCCGCCTCCTGCACACCTCCCACTGGGGATGTGCCCGCAACCAAGGTACATGCCCTTGACCAGAATCGAACCTGGGACCTTTCAGTCCGCAGGCCGACGCTCTATCCACTGAACCAAACCGGTTATGGCAATCCTGGGCTTCTTTTGCACAACATATTTACAAAAAGGGAGGAGAGTTGTCTTGGGATCAGAGAATGAAGTCTGTGTGGGGGAAGGGCAGAGAATGGACAATCTCTGACTCCAGGGAAGTGCACAGTCTATAGTGAGTGCTCTACGCCAGTGTTTTTCAAACTATATTTACTGTGACCCATTAGTAGATCATGAAAGCAATCGAGTGGGTCATGACCCGCATTTTTTATATTACATAGAACAGGAAATATAGTAATCCCATGTATAAGTGTCATTTGTTTTGCAAAACTTCTGTTTTAACTAAAGGTATGTGTGTATGTCTACTCTACAGAGTGTAGGCTAGATGTAAAAATATATTTTTTACAATGGGTGGGGGCCAAAAAGTTTAAACCATCTATTATATATTAAAAAAAAAAAAAAGTAGCCCTGGCCAGTGTGACTCTGTTGGTTGAGCATCGTCCTATGCACTGAAAGAAGGCTGGTTCAATTCCCAGTCAGGGAACTTGCCTGGGTTGCAGGCTCCATCCCTGGGCACATGCTTGGGTTGTGGGGTGCATGCAGGAGGCAACTGATCGATGTTTCTCTCTCCCATAGATGTTTTCTCTCTCCCTCCCTCTTTCTCTAAAATATCAATGGGGACATTAAAAATAAGTATGGGTGAGAAAGTGGAAAAATTGGAACCCCAATTTTTGGTAGAAATGTAGAATGAATGGTACAGCCACTATGGAAAATTGCAGGGCAGTTCCTCAACAAATTAAAAATAACATTAACATATAATCCACCAATCCACTTATAGGTAAATTTTATGTTACATGTATTTTGTCACCATTAAAAAACTTTCTTTTTTAAGTTGAAAAGATCCTGCTCTACCTTTCATGTCTGGCTCTACAGGCTGCTGGTCAGTAAAAGACCTTTCCCTATGGGCCGTGAACTCCTCAAAGGCAGGGTTTGTTCCCCTTTGCCTCCATTCTACCCTCCCTGACACCCACCCCCAATATTAACGAAGCAGGGGACACATGAGGCTCAGTAAGAAAAAAAATATGATGACTGATTTATAATTGTTTCATAGCTTTAAAATTTTTTATTTTTTCCATTAAAGTATTGTAACATCAATGCAAAAAAAGTCTATGAGAAACAAAAGAGGGGATGCCCGAGCTACCCCACTCCCCCAGAAGTCCTAGTTACACCTGTGGGCATGTTGTGTCATCTCTGCCTAGGCATACCGTTGTAATAAAAGTTAACCAACAGTTTCAGGAGGGATGAGTGTTGGCACCAGAGGCCCAGACAGGGACGTGGATCTAGGAGTTGCCTTCCTCCTGGATGATGGGCATGACTCTCCTGGAACAAACCAGACCTGCCTGCCTCATTGGAGCTGCCTCACTCGTCTTTTGCACTCACAGTGTTACTCCCTTCCTTTCTCCCAGCTCCACCTGCCTACCTACCCTCTCCTCTAGCCTATTACTTAAAGACCACAAGAGGCTCTGCAAAAAAGAGCATTCTTCTCATGCTCCAAGTTCAAACTACTTAGTAGTGGGTAGTGAGAAGTCACCTCAAGATAAAGACACGGCAAAATGCCTAGACCTTACACGGACAGTATGGGCTTTCTTGCTGTTCATCAACTAGCAACTGGCACCTGGAAGACAGCTGAGATCTGTGGGCCCAGGGCACTTTCCACTATTATTCATATGCTTTCTTTGGGGACATTATCCTAGCACTGTATGTAATACAAAACAACCTAAATATACATCAACAGAGAACTGGCTGAATAAAGCATGCTATAGTCAGTGGTCCACCATGTAAGTGCAAAAAGGCACCAGGAAGGAATATTTGATGGGGTGAAAAAGCCTGGGGCACAATGCTATGTATACATGGTACTATGCTACCTGTGTGCAAAAAGAGAACAGAAAAAGCAAATATCTATAATTGTTTTTACTTATAATTACATAAAGAAATTCTGGAAGGAAATGTAATGTTAAAAAAAGATAGGTATGTGAGCATAAGAACTGACAGATGGGGGGAAAAGATGGGAGTGAGACATTTCTCTCTCTGTTTTTATTTCTGACCATATGATTATATTTCCTATCCAACAATTAAAATGTCTTTTTTTTTTCCCCTTTGGTCACTTTTGGAGCTATGTACAGTATATAGGGATGTGATACCCAAGGCAGGAGTTGGCTTCTAGTCCCGCCCCAGGCCTCTGGTTAAGCCACACCCTCTCTCTGGATATTAGCTTCATCTTCTGTAAAGGGGGGGGGGGGGTTTAGACTCTATGCTCTCTCTTAGCTGTAAAATACTCATATCTAAAAGTCCTGCCTCCTCCAGGAAGCCTTTCCCGATTGCCTTAGCCTTCACCATTCTCCCTCTCCTATGGGCCATGCTATAGTAAAGCAAATCCAGGCAGGCTTGCCACCCTGACCACCCACACCAGAAGACCTGCTTTTCATGGATGTCTGATCAGTTCTGGACAGGCAGGCACATGCAAACTTGGATAAGCAGGATGGGGAGGAGACCAGATACCTGGTTCGGGAAGGAACCGAGGAAACTGATCCTGGTGGAGAGTGCCATGCATGCAAGCACCCAAGAGGGCAAGTCAGAGGGGTGCCATTGCATTTTTACCCAGGGAAACACTCTAAGTCAGAGCAGTCCAGAGATGGGAGTGACAGCCTTCAAAAATGAGTGAGCTTCCTGTCCTTAAGGGTGTGTGCATGAAAGCTGAACGGTGACAGGTCAGGGGCACTGCAAAGGGAACGCAAACATTAGAGGAGGGATCGTTAGCTTCCAACTCTTGAGAAACTATGGTTCTTGGATATATGCTGACCCTGAAATCATACCAATCGACCCCAGGCTGCTGGATGGCCTCATTCTCCATTTCTTTCCAAGAACCATGTGTGGGGGAAGAAGAGGGAAAGGTCCATCTGCTGAAAAGACTCAAATATCCAGGAAGGGGTGCAGGGAAGGGAGAGGTCATCAGGAGTGCCCATCAGTGGTCACCTCCTTTGTCTTCTGTCCACTCCTAAGGTTTAACTGCTCCTGAACCCATCGAGAGCTCATGTCCCATCAAGAGCTACTGTGGCATTTAGGAACCCAGAGAAAGCCACCAATCCTCTCTCCTACTGAAAACTCCAGCCCAGCCACTTGCTGTTCATTTTCCAGGTTATCTTCCTTACTCTATCACCTGCAGATACAGGGACAAAACTCGGTTTCCTTTCTGACATAGGGGAACTCTCAACCTGCCTGACCTTCTGGACTGTACCGCCTCCCTGCCAGACCTCAAACCCATCTCACCAGATCAACGTCAGAAGGCTCCCTGGGAGTGCTGGTCGCCTCTGGGCTGGCTCTCCTGGGTAGAGCTGCATCTGCAGAATACAGAGAAGGTCAAAGCAGGCTAGGGACACTCCTGGTGAGAGGGCTCCTGGCCTGGGAGAGTAAAAGAGGGAAGGGGGGAAGGTGCCTATTGCTTTTCTTGGATACCCATTCTCCAGGGCCTCTCACAACACTGGAGCACTCCATGGAGGGGCTAAGAGTTGGAAGGAAAGCTCCCTGACTGCAATGGGCATGAACCCAGCCAGAAGGGAGAAAGGGGTGGCATTAGCATCAGTGAGCACTTGCTTTTGGCCCCAAACAAGTACACCTCTCTCCATGTCTAGGCCAACACCAAAGCAATATGTGAACGATGCTAAAGGTGCTATTGCTTGCTGTCTTCTCCATGACACTCTTCTGACCTGAAGCCTGGGTTTTATTAAATCTAATCTAAATCTCTCATGCTTTGGATTAAAATATGTAACTCCTTTCTTTGTCACTGCCCAGTTACAACCCCCAAGGCAAGCTGTCTAAACGTCTGTGGGGTCATTTCCTGTATACGGGGTAACATTCACTGCATTGACGGAGAAGGCACAAGTCCGTGCCCACTCTAGACTTTACTTTTGTGAGCCCATATCCATCAGCTCCAATGGCAGGAAGGAGTGAGCCCTTTCTCACTGACACCTGCCTTGGGGCCTTCAGATTCTTAGCTGCCTTCCCCTTTTTCATACCAGCTGTCCAGAGCTCAGATTCCACCCCAGAGATTTGCTCAAAAAGCCATTAAAGCCTCCTCACCCTGGAGGCCCCCTCGCACATCCCACCCCTTGAAAGCTTCTTGAAAGTCCCCTGCAGTATCCAGCTCTTTACAGCTGCTATAAGACCTGAATTTGGACTGCAGAGCCAAGCCCTGTCTCTTTCTCCAGCTATGTGATATGCCCCCATTTTGTCTCCCAGTTGGATTGGACAACTTGAGGTGAGGAACTGGTCTGCTCTTTTCCACCTCCCAAGTACCCAATACCAGGCAGGGCCCACAAAGTGGCAGCTGGTCCAGATGGCAGGCCATTCTGGTGGCAAATAATCTCCACTGAGCCATAGTGTTCTTTGGGGTAAGCACCCAGTCACCCCAGGGGGTTTTCCCAATACACATCTGCGTGACCTCATATCCCAATTGACTTCTCTGTTGCTGAACACAGGCGGCTTAAGAGAATCTCCCGGAGTGGTCGGTCCCTCTGGGGCTAAAATGATATTGGGTCTAGTTCTCAGCATCGTAGTTTCTTAACTTACCCAAGGGTCCCAAGATCACAGCTAATTCACAGGGTCTTGTACATTAGTAAAACATGACCCCTCTGAGCGGCTGCAGCCCCAGGTCAGGGGCTCCTTTCCACCTTATCCTGTGTCCTGGAACCTACGATGTGGTCAAACCCAAGAGACAATAAAAAAGCCCGTTTCCCTTTCTGTCACAGGAAATGATCTTTCCTGCCCCGCCTCCCTCGGGGAGCAGCAAGGCACAAGCTCTAAATGGTAAACAGGCCAGCTTACCTGTCCCCTTGGTGATGCAAGAGACGAGGTCCTGCAGGCGCTCCTTGAATTCTTCGAAGCCATCAGTGCGCACAGCGGCTTGCAGTCTCTGGGGCTCCTCTTGGCGCAGGCGGCGGAGCGCCTCTCGCAGGAAGCCATGCATGTCCAGCACCTCCTGGTCCGAGGCATAGCGCTTCATCCTCTGCACCAGCACGCTGCCCGTGCGGATGCGCTGCAGCACAGCGTCCAGTTGGCCCAACTGGCCCGCGATCTTCTTGTACTCGCTCTGATACCGCGCGTTCACTGCCTCCAGCAGCTCGTTTTCCTGCGCCAGCACATGGGCTACTAGCTGGCGTACACGTGCGCGGATAAGCTCCTCCAGGTTGGTGCGCACGCTTCCCAGCTGGCTAACAGCTGACCGCATCTGCGCCTGCGCCATGCCGAAGGCGCTGTCCTGCTCCTGCAATGCCTGCGTCATGGTGTCCAGCTCCTCCTGCCGCTGTTGGATCTCTGCGGTGATGTCGCACTTGAGGTCACTGTGACCGCTGTCCAGGAGCGCACAAGAGCAGCACAGCGGCTTGGAGCAGCCTCGGCAGTAGATGCTGCGGACATAAAAGGCAGGCCTGATTTAGGGCTCTCCTGCTTCCCCACCCCTCCCCCCCTTTTTTATTCATTCCTCTCAAAAATATGACAAATTTTGAATCATGGTATGTTTCCAGGTTTGTGCTTTCCCCAATTCAGTGTTTGTTGTTATGGTGGTAGTATCCAAACTACCAATAAAACATCAGAATATGGAAGTTACTAAAGTAACGGTGGCTAGTAGTGTCCATCCATGAAACAATGCAAAGACATTTTTAAAACATCAATCATCTCTTCCCACCACTTCTGAATTTCCTTTCCCCACGTCTGAGGTAACCAGGTAACCATCCTGGGTACATCCTTTCACACCTCTCTCCATTTAAACAAACCACTTAACACAAATATCCAGACTATGCAGCTGCTTGCAGGATTCTAAGGACTTGATACATTTCATCCCACTTCATCCTTGCTAGATCTAGCCAGTTAGGGGAGAATGATTGTTATCCTCATTTCACAGATGAAGAAAATTAGACATTCAGAGGTTTAAAAGTTGGCTCTAATAAATACAGCAATTTTGGGGGGTTGATACTTGTGCTCTAAAAAATGAGATCATGCATAACTTCCTCCTCTAATATAACTTTCATTCAGGATATTGTTCTGGGTTTTTTAAGTATAGAGCTAATGTATTTTCTTTAATAGCTCATTATATTCCAGATGGACTACAACTGATTCAGTCATTCTCCTGTTAACAGACATAACAATGACTTCCTGTTTATGCATTTTTTTCTTTTCCTCTTTCTTTTTCTTTTTGGCTAATATGGACAATACTTTATGTAGCCTCCATTAGGATGGAGATGACCAAAAAAAGTATTGCTAGATCAAAGAATGTGTATATTTTTATTTTTTTAATAGATTTCAGCTAGCAGATAATTATATAGCATTTACCATATGTCAGACACAATCATAAATGATAAAATATTAACTCATTTAATCCTCCCAAAATCCTATGGGGTAAAAACTATTATGCCCATTTTAAAAATGTGGAAGCTGAACAAGAGGAAAAAAAAACAACTTGTCCAAGGTCACACAATTAGTAAGTGGTAAGATGCAAACTGTGGTAGGCAGAATAATGGCCCGCATCTGTGTACCAATTCCCAGAACCTGTGAATATGGTAGCTTACATGGCTAAAGGGCTTTGCAAGTGTGATTACATTTAGAATCGTAAGATGGGGAGATCATCCTGGATTATCAGGATGGTCCCAATGTGATCACAGAGGCCTGATAAAGGAAAGGGAAGAGGCAAGAGAGTGAAAGAAGGGAGAAGTGATCATAGAAGCAGAGGTCAAAGTGAGACTATCCTGCTGGCTTTGAAGATGTAAGGGCGTGGGTCATGAGTCAAGGAATGCAGGCAGCCTCTAGAACAGGGGTGGGGAACCTTTTTTCTGCCAAGAGCCATTTGGATATTTATAACATCATTCTTGGGCCATACAAAATTGTCAGCTTAAAAATTAGCCTGCTACAGGTGGTCAAACATTAAACTCACCCCTAATGCCTTGGCAGGGCCAGACCAAATGATTTCGAGGGCCCCATACAGTCCATGGACCAGATGTTCCCCACCCCTGCTTTAGAAGGAAGACAACTCTGCTGACATCTTGATTTCATCTCAATGAGACCCAATTCAGACTTCTAATCTCCAGATCTACACAATAATAAACTTGTATTGTTTTAAGCCCATAAGTTTGTGGTAATTTGTTACAGCAGCAATAGCAAACTAATATAAAAACACAAGCAGTCTGGCTCAGAGTCCATGCTCTTAACCATTGCAACACTGCTTCATATATTACCAGGAAAAATATTGTTATTTACTTTCCCAGAAATATTGTTACTCTAACCGGCAATGATAATACATTAGCCCACCTAAGGCCAGGAGAAAGGCTCTTAGCCGGGGCCATTTTGGCCTCAATTACTGAGATTAACTTGTCCTAGAACTGACAACAGAAAGCCTGATAGTCTGCCTGAATCCAATCAGGCACTGGTCCTCAGCGTTGCTGGCTCTCAGCCTTCCAAAGTCACCCAAGAAGGTAAAGTGTCAGGGCTTGATTCTCTTGGTTGTAGTTCCTTGCTATTTATCACTTTGAATATTTCTTGCCACTCCCTTCTGGCCTGCAAAGTTTCTGTTGAGAACTCAGCTGACAGTCATATGGGCGCTCCCCTGCAGGTAACTAACTGCTTTTCTCTTGATGCTTTTAAGATTATCTCTTTGTCTTTTGCTCTTGGCATTTTAATTCTGATGTCTCTTGGTGTGGGCCTCCTTGGATTCCTCTTGTTTGGCGTTCTCTGCACTTCCTGGACTTGTAAGTCTATTTCTTTCACCAGGTAGGGGAATTTTTCTGTCATTATTTCCTCAAATGGGTTTTCAATATCTTTCTCCCTTTCTTCTTCCTCTGGCACCCCCCTAAAGCAAATTGTTGGTACACTTGAAGTTGTCCCAGAAGCTACTTACACCATCTTCATATTTTTGGATTCTTTTTGCTCTTCTGATTGGTATTTTTTGCTCCCTCATATTCCAAATCGTTGATTTGATTCTCAGAATTCTCTACTCTATTATTGAATCCCTGTAAATTATTCTTTATTTCAGTTACTGTATTAATTTCTGACTGGTCCTTTTCCATGTCTTTGACATTCTCACTAAGATCCTTGAAAGTCTCATGAAGATCCTTATAACCATGGTTTTGAACGCTGTATCCAGTAGTTTGTTTGCTTCCATTTCTTTCATTTTTGATATGTTTCTTTGTCTCTGCATTTTGGCTGTTTCCCTGTGTTTGTTTTTATGTACTAGGTAGAGGTGCTATGGCTCCTGCGATTGGTAGAATGTAGTATGTGTCCTGTAGGGCCTAGTGCAGGGAGGGGCAAACTTTTTGACTCGAGGGCCACAATGGGTTCTTAAACTGGACCGGAGGGCCGGAACAAAAGCATGGATGGAGTGTATGTGTGAACTAATATAAATTCAAAGTAAACATCATTACATAAAAGGGTACGGTCTTTTTTTTTTTTTTTAGTTTTATTCATTTCAAACGGGCCGGTTCCGGCCCGCGGGCCATAGTTTGCCCACAGCTGGCCTAGTGGCTCAGCCTCCCCAATCACCTGAGTTGGGCACTCTAGGTGCGCCCCTGTGTGGGCTGTGTGCATAGTCTTGTAGTTGAACCTTGATTGCTGTTGGTGTAACTGGGAGGAGTTGACTTCTAAGCCAATTGGCTATGGGGACCAGCTGCAACTATAGTGGGGGAGATGCTGTGCAGAAAACACCCCTATGGAGCAGGACTTGCTTCAGTGGGGCTTTGGTGCTCACTGAGTCTGCTTCTTGTGTGTGTCGCTTGTGGATGTGTAGAGTTGTAATCTGCTATGGTCTGAGGCTGTACACTGGGTGCACTGGCTTTAGGACCTCCAGGGAGGTGCAAAGTCAGCCACTGCTTGGGCCACCTGGCAGGAGCTATAGAAAGATCTACGGACAGCTGTTATTTGCTACTTGGATTGGGCTTGGAGGCCCAGCTGTGAAGCAAGGCAGGCTGATGCTAGTGTCAGGTCTTGGGCCTTTTATTGACAGGTTTGGGGCATGCTGTCTCCAGCTGCAGCTTGTCTGGGAGATTTTAGCAAAAGTTTACAAATGATATTTTGAAACTTAACCAACTGATTCTAAATTTCGCATGATGGAATAAATGGATCAAACAGGTAAGAAATTTCTGAAAAATCAGTGTAAGGAAGGGGAATTTTCTCTGCTAGATAACACATTATAGAACTTTCATTATTAAAAGTGTGGAACTAGTTCTATAACACATTCTAGAACTTGCATTATTAAATTCAAGAGAAAGATCAGCAGAACAGACCAGATAGCCCTGAAATAGGCTCTGACATCTACAAGAATAGTTTATACAATGAAGAAAGTATGCCAAACTAATGGGTATTAAAGGGGTTTTCAACAATTGGAATCAGGGGGAAATGGTTGGTATGGTGGGGGGTGGGGGGTGGGGATCAAGTTAGAGCTTTGCTTTATACACACTCCATGATACATTAATTCTGATGACTCACAGAATTAAATGTGAAGATGCTTCCATAGATATACTATAGTTGACTATTCTCATAATAGTAAAGACCTTATAACCATAAAAGAATGGAAGAAGTCATACAGTCAACAGATGCAACTATCTAAGAACTCAAAACTGTATATTTTTTGGAAAGATATTCATGGCATCCTATAGTAAGAAAAGCAAGTTAAGGGACATAAGAGTTATTTATTTTGTTTTAGATGATTACAGAGATAGCAGTAAGGAAAATAAAAGGTGTATATTGATAAGAGTTACCTCTTTATCTTTTCACCTATTTAGATTTTCCAAAAGTTTCCAAAATTAATTTCAGGCAAAGGAATTTGGATTTTAAATAGGAGTCAATGGGGAACCCTTGAAGAATATCCACTCTAGGAATTACCACAAAGCTTTCTCCTCTTCCCTGAGATGTACTGTTTCACTTACCCCTTTATGGCTGTACAGTGAATTGACTACATTGTTAATATTTTACATGAAACCCCAACATGTTTCCTGTCTTCCCATCCTAAAGCTGCCTCTGACTGTCATGCCAGAGACCACCTGAAAGCATAAAGGGTTTGAGTTCTGGTGGAGGATAGACTCCTGAATTTGAGCTCTTTCAATTCCTAGCTAAGAAGCCTACTCTGAGTATATTACTGTCTCTGAGTCTTAAGTTGCCCATCCATAAAATGAGGATAAAGATGCCTCTCTCGCCCTAACCGGCTTGGCTCAGTGGATAGAGCGTCAGCCTGCAGAATGAAGGGTCTCAGATTCAATTCTGGTCAAGGGCATGTACCTTGGTTGCAGGCACATCCCCAGTAGGGGGTGTGCAGGAGGCAGCTGATCGATGTTTCTCTCTCATTAATGTTTCTAGCTCTCTATCCCTCTCCCTTCCTCTCTGTAAAAAATCAATAAAATATATTTGGGGAAAAAAAAGATGCCTCTCTCATAGACTTGTTGCAAGGACAAAGATAGGCTGGTGTATGTGAGGTGACCAGCATGGTGCCAGGTACACATGGGTCATTCTGGAGCCATTAAAAAGGAGGGGGCATTAACTACACATATACACATGGGTAGCCCCACTGTTGGTGGGTGAACCGCTCAACCTCAGACAGTAAGGAAACGTCACCACTAAGTGGGGTCCCTGGGCTGTCCCCTTCCCAGGATGGACAAGCCACCCCAGTCCAGCCGCACCTCCTGCTGGGACCAGAGCAGGAGGCTACTTCTGTTGTTCTAGGAAATAGGGTATCTCAGAAACACAGGAAGCAAAAGCCCTACAAAAATAGGATTAATGGAGGACAGCCAGCCCAGAGTACGACTTCAGGGCTTTGCCTGAACAGCAACTGAAAAACTCCCCACTTCACCACCTCTATGTGCCCCCTCACAAGAGTGGACTGGGAGCTTTCACTTTGGAGAAGTAGCAAAAGGAGCAGCCTCCTTTGGAAACTCAAATAATTAGCTAGAGGGCAGTTAAAGGGACCCATCAGTCATTTACACCGTTGTATGGAATGCATTTAATCAGACTGGTTTCCTGCTATGCCCTGGTGACACCGTGGAGGAAATAAGACTCCTGAAGCCAGGAGAGGAGGTAGGTAATTATAGAGCCTGGGATACCTGTAGAGAGTGAAAGCATTATTCCTATGGCCCTGCCTCTTCCAACTATTCATTGGTTGAGAAGAAGGTGACTGAGATGGGAGAATCTGGGGGCTCTGAGAGGAAGATACTAAAGATACTAGTTAAGAGAAGCAGCAAGGAAAGGTGAATGGAAGAAACCTCATCTGTTTCACACTATTGTCTTATGCTGGCTCCACATGTATGAATGAGGACAAGAAAATTTGTGCTTTTTCTTCCCTACTCTTTCTATGTGGGTCCCTGCTCCCAAGACATAGGGCTAGTATATCCATGGCATACAATGTTCTGTTAGGCCACATAACTCATTCAGTAGGTAGCAGATGCACTGCTGTGTGGTACCCCTGCCCCTCCTGCCCTCTTTATGGCAGTGAGTGGCACTATCTACGACTCAAAGGTCACTCAAGCCAGAGACCAGGGGGAATTCCAGATTCCTCCCTGTCCTCTGTTGCTTCAGCAAGTACTCATCATTGCCTTGTTGATTCCATCTTCATTTACTGAGTACCAACTACTAGTATGTGCAGGTGTTGGGATAGGATATAAAGGTCACTAAGGCAGAATCCTGGTTCTAAATGAGTTCCCATTGCTACTGCCTTTGTTCTTGCCCCAATAGGGATTATCTCCTTGGGCACTGTTCCCTAATAGGCCGCACTGCCTCTGGTCTCTCTAATCAACCCTTCCCAGTGCCACCAAGACGATATTTCTAAAATGTGATTATTGTCATATGCTAAGGAGATGGCAACGATGCACCTCAGAAGTACAGTTGGAAGAGTATCAAGTGCAAGACATTTTTAAAGCATCATATAAGTTATATGTTCATAAAGGAGATTCACTTTTGGGAACAGTTAGGTCACTTGGGGAAATTTATTGAGTTTTGTAATAATGCACTACAATTATATTAGTGAATATTAATGCAACATGAATTTACATGCCAGTAAATGTTACAAGACAGTAAGACAAAGTTTATCACATAGATAAGTACAGTGATTATCAAGCTATTTAAACTTGATCTAATTTCAGGAAATGAAATGGCAAGAAATAGAAATAGCTAAAACAATCACTTAATTAAAACCACAAATAAGAAAAATGGTACTTAATAATTAAGGTAACAATAATTTCATACAATATGAGTTAAGTAACATGGTATAAACAGGCAGTTCTTCTCTTTAGTCATGCCAATCTTGAAATACCCCACCAACTCTAACAGCTTTGGCAGGATAAATCCAAGTTATAAAATATGCCAAAGCAGGAATTTGTTAGAAAATTAAATGACTAAAGTTAATAATTAAATGTTAATAGAATCTGGTGACATAGAAACAGGTAGTGAATTTTATGTGACACAAACAATTTTGATATTCTCAAGTACCTTATAAAAATGTGTGTACAATGATTTTATGTAGCTCTGAATGTATACTGTGGTTTTGCTCTTCATTACTCATTCAATAGTCATTAAGTAAGTTCCCCCAAATTATAGTAATACTGTTCAGATTAGTAATCTGAAAAAAACTTAAAATAATAAATTAAAAATTGTAATACTAATGGTCATAGAGCAAAAAGAGGAAAATAAGGAGGAAGAGAGAGGAGATGTAAGAAAACTTCACTGAAACAAACAGAATTATTAGATTGAAGGAGCATGCCAGATTCCAGAATAATTTGATACAAAATGCTCAACACCAAGACAGGTTGGTTAAATTAATAAACTTCAAGAATGAAAAAGATCTCTAGGCATTAAGACTGAAAAAGCAAATATATTGGTCCTCATGAACAGGTGATGGTGGAAGAAAATGCAGCCAAGTCTACAAAGTTCTAAAAGAAAAAGTGTGATGCAGGGATAGTATTAGACTTGGGCAAGATGTCATTCAAGTCTAAGAGCCACCAACAGACATCCTCAACACCAAGAGACTAGGAATTCAGAACACAGACGTCCTTCTGGGAAGAAAAACTGCTGATTGACAACATGCATCCAAACAAGAGCTGAATCAAAATTAAAAAAACCCATGAAAAGTGATGTCAAAGTAAAAGCACCAGTGCTGTCCATTGGAACAATTGTGACATGGAACCAAGGCTGGATCATGGCAGGGGGCCGCCCCAACCGTTCACAGCAGGGGCTCAGTCACTACTGTCTGAAATGGAAGCATTTCATTAAAAGCACTTAATGTCTTAATAATTGTTTTACTTAATCTTTTTTAAAAATATGTATTTTATTGATTTTTTACAGAGAGAAAAGGGAGAGGGATAGAGAGTTAGAAACATCGATGAGAGAGAAACAATGATCAGCTGCCTCCTGCACACCCCCTACTGGGTATGTGCCCACAACCAAGGTACATGCCCTTGACCGGAATCAAACCTGGCACTCTTGAGTCTGCAGGCTGACGCTCTATCCATTGAGCCAAACCGGTCAGGGCTGTTTTACTTAATCTTAAAGAGATCTTTTAGGAAAATATTTTAGGATGAAGAAATATTCTTTGAAGCTTAGCAGGTCCAATTTTACTTCAGTTCCTTTTCCTTTCATTAATGTAAAGGAAAATTAAATTTTAATACTGCTTGAATAGCGTGCTTCCTCTTAATAATCTAATTCTAAGGGAAATACACTCTAAGTTCTAAGCAAGTGACTTATAGAATCCCTTTTGGCAACTCCGCCCTGTTATTAGCTGATGAGTGCCTGAATGCAGAGGCCAGCAGCAGCAGGAAAGGAGCACCGTCTGCACAGGGGATCCGGCATCCTGTGCAGCCCCGCCATGGGAAAGCCCTCCTGTTCGGGTTGGCGCCCATGAATGCTTTCACCTCTTGCCTCAGTTATACAAGGATGACAGTTCTCTCTTCCTCAAAAATCTTATGTGATGCAAACAATTTACATGCCAGTAAATGTTACTGGCAGGAGAATGTGGGACTTAAGGTAACAGCACAGGAAAAATATCTCAAAAGATAGGACAGTGCTCTATTGTGTTAAGAAGAGGTTGAATCCAACCAGACAGTCCATGCTCTGACCAGGTTGGAAAAGGGAAGCGTCCTATTGGAAAGGGGCTGCCCAGGCACCGAAGGGTCGGGGAGCTTCACTTGAGGCCGGCAGCAGACCTGTTCTGCCCTTTAGTTTCTGCTCCACTGCATTCCACACACCTGGAATCTTTCCTCGTCTTTGCTTTCACTTGCGGTGGTTGCTGGACATTTGACACATGAAGGACACTCCTCTTTCTTTTTGTACCATGCGGAACTGGACTTCACCTTTAGGGAGCCCCGCACTCCCCATTCTCAGCCCATGAGGGGAAAGATTCTTATTCTCTGACACTGGATTTGAGGCTGAGGTTGTGTAACCTTTGGAGCTGCTGCAATCATTTGGCAGCAAAGAAGGATGGAGCTGAGCTGGAGGAAATCCATGTCACAAGAAAAAAAAACAAAGAAAATAGGTCCTGGTGACACAATTTCAATATCTAATAAGATTAGGCCAGAGGCCAGCTCTATACCTATTCACTTTCTTAAGTCATTCACTCATTTTTTGCTTAAGCCACTAACTAAATTATGCCACTAATTTATACATTTGTTTTAGTTGAAACTAATACACACAAACCTTTAAGGTCAAGGTACAGCTCAAATGTCAACTCTTTCAACCTCCCAATTAAATATAACTTTCCCCTCCTTAAAACTGCCTCTGCACTTTATCTGACCGTGTCTTCCAATATGTACACAAGAGCACAGGGCTGTGTGTACCCACAACTTACTGTAGACAGAAACCCTCCATAGATCTAGACTTCCAAGACAGGGATTCTTATTCTCCCAGCAACAGTTATCACAGTGTCGGGCATGAAATAAAAGTTCAATAAAAGATTGTTCAGTGGCTGGCTGGACAGATGGATGGATGTGGTTCCAGGTAGTTTAATCTTATGAGTTAGAAATCAATGACAAAAGCCTGTTACTTCCAGTCTTACTGTTAAAAAAATTCTTGTAAAATGTCGATGGCCTCCATCCCTGAGCAGCAAAGCCTACTCTTTACAGATGGAGAAAGCAGAGATCTTGGCTTGGGTTACTTTAAAATATATTTTTTTATTGATTTTTTACAGAGAGGAAGGGAGAGCCTAGAGAGTTAGAAACACCAATGAGAGAGAAACATGGATCAGCTGCCTCCTGCACACCCCCTACTGGGGATGTGCCCGAAACCAAGATACATGCCCTTGACCGGAATCGAACCTGGGACCTTTCAGTCTGCAGGTCGAGGTTCTATCCACTGAGCCAAACCAGTCAGGGCAGGTTACTTTAAATTTTTGCTTCTTGCTCCAAAACATAAAAGGGCACATGGGGGGTGGGGGGAGGGAGAATCCCTTTTACTCACATATTATTCAACTAAATCTACCTTCGATCTCCCCTACCTCCACCCCATGAAAGGAAAAGCAGCTGTTCCTGGCTCTGAAACCAAGTCTCCTGGGTGAATTCACAGAAAAACTTGAAAGTGGGTCATTTGACAGTGTCCTAACTCCCAGAAGCAGCCTTTTATCTGCCCATGGATGCTCTTTTTAGGCCTGCATTCAATCCCAGGGAGATCACCAAACACCAATAAGATGCAAATTTACTGATAACTTCACGGAGGGTACCAGGAGAGCACCAGGCAGGGAAGGGATGAGAAGCCAGCCAGACACCTGGAATGCAGAAGGCAAGGGTGCTCCTTAGAGTTTGCACCCTTGGCTCCTGGCTCCCCCCACCCCCCAGCCCTGACCCTAAGCAGACCCATCAGGATCTGTCTTTTCCATTTTCTCTTTAGCCAGCAGACCGCCCGTTCCTTGCCACAAGCTTTGTCACTGCATGATGTATATCCACCTCTGCCCTGGCCTGTCCAGCATGCCTCTCCCCAACCTGCTGCCAAAGATTTCAACTTCCGGTCTTGGGGACTTTTTTCTCAGTTTATGATCTCATCATACCTCCCAAACTTTATTAATCAGTCTTTTGCTTTCTCCACTCAACTGTAATTAAAGCTCTTTCTGGCTACAAACCTGATGGCCCCGGATTAATCACCCCACCCAATCTGGTCAAACTTTGAGATATGACACCCAGACATGGTCTCAGCTCCACCTGCATCCTAGACCCACATTACTCTTGGGTGGGAAGAGTACTCAGCATCCCTATCACACATGATGGAAAGGGTGGAAGTCACCCTGACCTCTAGGTCAGACAGGCCCTGGCCTTCTCCCCACCCCTTCATCTCTTCACTCTTGCAGATCTCACTCCCACCTGCACCATGACCTCCGTCTCCTAATGGGGCTCACTGTTCCTTGGTTCAGATTCTTTGCTTCAGTTTCTGTTGGGCACACAAATCCAACAGCATGGTGGTAAATCTCCTCAAATTATTTATGGAATGAAGTGAGATATAAATAAGTATCAGCTAAAGAAGCAAATCTGCTCACCCTGTTCCCAACTCACCCATTTCAATCACAGTAGCACAGTACAGAGAGGACCTGATCTTTCCACTCTCTGCATTCACACCCATCAGTGGATTTCCAACAGAGTCCCATAGGGTGGCATATACACTTTGTTTTATAAGTCATTCACTGGTAAAACAAGAGTAAATTGCATGAGAACGGAGCAAGCTGAGAACATTCTATGTCCTGGAAATTATAGGATAGAGCCCTGATTCCTCCAAGCTCATCTTGTCTGACCTCAACCCCTGCTTTAAATGCACACTTTTCCCCCCCTTATCTAAAGAATTCTTTTTATTTGTGTATCTATATTATAAGCACTGTGTGTTTTACTAATACTCTGCATCCTCCTCCTATTAAATTTGAGTCTCAAACAAATCTCATGAAAGACTTTTCTTTTCCTGCCCCAACTCATAACATGGTTTATCTTTGGATAAAGAGCACTGTACAAAAAGGAGGTAACAATAAATGTAAGAGTCTTATGAAGGTCTAAATTCAGCAACCTCTTATTTGCTGTTTCTTTTCTTTTTTTAAAAATTGAATTTATTGGGGTAACATTGGTTTACAAAACCATACAGGTTTCAAGTGTACAACTCAACAAAACATCATCTGCACATTGTTTTGTGCACACCTTTACCTGCAGTTCCTGAAAGGCAGCAGTCTCCATGCTACCTTGGCCTGCTCCTCCCACCTCCCTGCCCTTTCTCCTTCCTTATATGTCAGGCTATGTTGACACCCTCTTGGGGCTGCCTTCCCCAGCAGATTTAGGCTGGACAGGTGGCCTTTTCTGAGATCACTTGCCTTTGTGCCTACCTTCCTCTTTCTTCTGCCCTTAAACTGACTGAGCACACACCAGACAGGGATACTGGCAAGGGAGACTGTAAACTCAAGGGCAGTATAATAAAGGGAATTATCAAAGCACAGAATGACTGACAATGGTTAGTGGGTTTCCTCATAGCACCCTGCAGCCCAGAACGTTAAGAGCAGACCTGGTTCCTTCAGGAGACTGTGACCTCACGGAGGGCCAGAGCTGTATCTATTCATATTTATACCCTACTAGTGGCCCAGTGCATGAAATTTGTGTGTGTATGTGTGGGGGGGGGTTCCCTCTGCCCAGCCTGCACCCTCTCCAATTGGGGACCCCTTGGGAGATGTCTGACTGCTGGTTTAGGCCCGATCCCTGTGGGCCTAAACCGGCAGTTGGACATCCCTCTTGCAATCTGGGACCCCTGGCTCCTAACTGCTCACCTGCCTGCCTGACTGATCACCCCTAACCCCTCTGCCTGCCTGCCTGATTGTCCCTAACCTCTCTGCTTGCCTGCCTGGTCACCCCAAACTGCCTCTGCCTGCCTGCCTGATAGCTCCTAACTGCCCTCCCTTGCCAGCCTGATCTCACCCCCAGCTGCCCTCCCTTGTAGGCCTGATCTCGCCCCCAACTGCCCTCCCCTGCTGGCCTTATTTCACCCCTAACTGCTTTCCCCTGCCGGCCTGCTTGCCCCCAAATGCCCTCCCCTGCCGGCCTGATCACCCCTAACTGCCTCGGCCCCCACCACCATGGCTTTGTCTGGAAGGAAGTCAAATGTCCGGAAGGTGGCCGGTCAACCCAGTCTAATTAGCATATTACCCTATTATTAGTATAGATCGATTATACAGGATGGGATTGCTTAAATCGATTATACAGGATAGGGGGAGCCTTTCTCAGCAGGAGGAGATGCTCTTGGCAGACAAAAACACATAATCCCTATATCTGGACTGATAGCCAGCCATATGCACTACACTGCCAAACTGGTCATTAAAAAATTGAACCGCTTTCTTACACCTTACACCAAACAGCTGTTGCCCTTAAAACCCCTCCTCAGCTCCCACCTTAGGTTCTGCCTTTGCAGTTCACCCAGATTAGGTTCTGATTGGTCGATTTCTATGCCAGTCAGCGTCAAAAGCTCCGCCTCCTAGGCAGCCTCTGGCTCCTTGCAGTTCACCCAGGTTTGTTCTGATTGGTTGGTTTCTATGCCAGTCAGCGTCTCCAGGCCTATCTCTGGGCCTGATCAGAGAGGCGGGGCTGATCAGTAGCTGCCCCAGGCTGCTGGCAAGCAGGCTGAACTGCTGACCTCTCGAGGAGAAAGAGAAGCTCGGCTGCTAATCAGCCCCGCCTCTCTTTTTCTCTGAGAGGTCAGCAATTCATCCTGCTCGCCAGTCCATGCCCACCAGAGCCTGCAGCATGCGCAGCCTGGCATTCGGTCGAGCCTTCGGTCGTTTTGAACGTTACAGACCCTGGTTCTTTATATCCTATCTAATAAAAGAGAAAGATGGTAATTAGCGTACGTCCGCTACACTTCCCATTGGCTAATCAGCGAGATATGCAAATTAACTGCCAGCCAAGATGGCGGCCGGCAGCCAGGCAGCCTGAAACTAACATGAGACTTGCTTGCTTCAGTAACAGAGGAATCCAACGTTCCCTGCCTGCCTTACCGGCCTCTGAGCTTGCAGTTTGAAACATTGTAACAAATATAGAAGCAAAACAAAACCCCAGAAACCTGCTTTCAGCCCGCCGGGATCTCAAAGCTGGAGTTGATACAGTGTTTCGATTATGGAACCCAAACAAACCAGATACCTGCTTTCAGCAGCAGAGGCCTCAGAGCTGGAGCCAGAGCTAAAGCTGGCCCAGAATAAAAAGAAAAAAAGGAGCAGTTGGGAGCTTCAGTCACCCGCCAGCCTGAAAACAGCCCTCAGCCCCTCACCCAGGCTGGCCAGGCACCCCAGTGGGGACCCCCACCCTGAAGGGTGTGTGACCAGCTGCAAACAGCCATCATCCCCTCACCCAGGCTGGCCAGGCACCCCAGTGGGGACCCCCACCCTGATCCAGGATACCCTTCAGGGAAAACCAGCCGGCCCCCACCTGTGCACCAGGTCTCTATCCTATATAGTAAAAGGGTAATATGCCTCCCAGCACCGGGATCAGTGGAGCCGAGAGGCCTCCCGGCACCGGGATCAGCATGACAGGGGGCAGCGCCCAACCCCCCTGATCGCCCTGCGGCTCTGTGTGTGACAGGGGGCGGGGCCACAACCTCCCTATCCGCCCCGCTCTGTTTGTGACAGGGGAAGGCGCCCCAACCCCCTGATCAGCCCTGCTCTGTGCCTGATCGGGGGAGCTCCCCAACCCCCTGATCGCCCTGCGGCTCTGTGTGTGACAGGGTGCGGCGCCCCAACCCCCTGATTGGCCCTGCTCTGTGTGTGACATGGTGCAGCACCCCAACCACCCCCCCAACCCCCCCACGGGCCCTGCTCTGTGTGTGACGGGGTAGAGCCATAACCTCCCCATCGGCCCTGCTCTGAGTGTGACAGTGGCGGCACCCCAACCCCCTGATCGGCCCTGCTCTGTGGGTGATAGAGGGTGGTGCCCCAACCCCCTGATCGGCCCTGCTCTGTGGGTGATAGAGGGCGGCACCCCAACCCCCTGATCGGCCCTGCTCTGTGTGTGACAGGGGGCGGTCCCCCAACTCCCCTATCGGCCCTACTCTGTGAGTGACAGGGGGGAGCTCCTCAACCTCCTGATGGGCCCTGCTCTGTGCGTGACAGAGGGTGGCCCTGCAACCTCCCCATCGACCTTGCCTTGAGTGTGACAGGGGGCGGTGCCCAACCCCCCAATCGGCCCTACCCTGAGCGTGAATGAGGGTGGCATCGCAATCTCCCAATCCGCCCTGCTCTGTGCATGACAGGGGGTGGCGCCCCAACTCCCCAATCGGCCCTGCTCTGAGCCCGACCAGGGGCTGCACCTAGGGATTGGGCCTGCCCTCTGCCACCCAGGAGCAGGCCTAAGCCAGCAGGTCGTTATCTCCCGAGCGGTCCCAGACTACGAGAGGGCACAGGCCGGGCTGAGGGACTCCCCCCCTCCTCCCTGAGTGCACAAATTTTTGTGCACGAGGCCTCTAGTCAACATTAATAAAAGAGAAAAATGGTAATTGGCGTACGAGCTACCCTTTTCATTGGCTAATCAGGGCTATATGCAAATTAACTGCCAACTAAGATTGGCAGTTAACTGCCAACTAAGATTGGCAGTTAACTGCCAACAAGATGGCGGTTAATTTGCATATGTAGGCACAATGCAGGGAGGCGAAAGGGAAAGCAGGAAGAAGCCCCCTGCCACTGACAGTGATCGGAAACCCAGGGGGGAGCTAAGAGCTGGGGAGCAGGGCAAAGGCGGCCCTGGGGCCGCCTTTGCCCTGCCCCCCAGCCATGATCGGAGAATCAGGTGCCTTTTCCGCCCTGGCCAGTGATAGCAGGAATTAGGGGTGGAGCCAGCAATGGGAGCTGGGCACGGTCGAAGCTGGCAGTCCCAGGAGCTAGGGGTCCCTTGCCTGGGCCTAAAGCGGAGCCCACGATCGCGGGGCTGCTGCAACTGCGGGTCCCCGCTGCCCGGGCCAGATGCCTCAGCCAGAGGCGTCCTGCAGGGGCAGGGGCGGAGCCCGTGCGATCGCAGCACCCCCCGCTGCCACTGCAGGTCCCCGCTGCCCGGGCCAGACGCCTAGGCCAGAGGCATCAGGCCTGGGCAAGGGGCCGATCCTGCGATTGGAGGGTGATGGGGGTCAATGCCTGAGGGCTCCCAGTATGTGAGAGGGGGCAGGCTGGGCTGAGGGACACTCCCCCCCCCCCCCCACACCCAGTGCACGAATTTCGTGCACCGGGCCCCTAGTATATAGATAATTGACAAAGCTGTAAGATATTTAAAATGTACATGATAATGAGTTTATATGTGTATAGATTGTGAAAGTAATCCTGCCATCTAGTAAATTTATACATCCATCACCCCACATACGTATCTTTTTTATTTTTTGGTGAGAATATTTAAATTCTACTCTCTTAGTGAATTTCAATTATATGCTACAGTATTATCAACTATAGATGGTTTTGCAAACATGTGTTGAGAAGGCTCTTGTAAAAATATGTTCTTGTCTAGCCCCTTTGTCTTCTATTTTATTTTTTCTACCAGAGGCCCAGTGTACGAAATTTGTGCACTCAGGGGTGGGGGTCCCTCAGCCCGGCCTGTGGTCTATCATAGTATGGGAATCCTTGGGGGATGTTCGATTGATGGCAGGAAGCAGGCCTACGCCATCAGTCGGACATCCTTAGTGATGCCGGGAGGCAGAAGAGGCTCCTGCCACAGCTGCTGCACTTGCCAGCCATGAGCCCGGCTTCTGGCTGAGCAGCACTCCCCCTGTGGGAGCACACTGACCACTAGGGGGCAGCTCCTGCGTTAAGCGTCTTCTCCCTGGTGGTCAGTGCACGTCATAGTGACCGGTCGTTCCACCATTCAGCCGATTTGCACGTTAGCCTTTTATTACATAGGATTACATAGCAGAGGGCCTGCCACACAGTAGGAAGGTGGGCTGAAAGAATGGATTCCACAGACATGGTGACCAAATGCCAACAGCCCCACTTTAAGACCAACTCTGGTACTGCTCTTTAACATGTATCCTAATCAGCTCAATGTCCAAGGGTAGAGTGATTTATTCCTGGAGAAAGTTGTGGGTTATTTCTAGGACCTAGGTTTTGTGCAGAAAAAGCAAGTTTAGTTTTTTCAGGTACCACTGGTAAATTGTGAAACTGTGTGAACTGTGTATGATTTTTAGCAATAGGGTCACATTTTTTTAGCCATCTGCCATGCTCACAGGTCCAGAATCCTGTCCTCTTGCTGGCTGAACCAGCCTTGTCTATTGTACCTGGGGAGAAATCCACCCCTGACCCCCCACACTAGAAGTGGGGCCACTTGGATGCTACCACACTCCTCACTGTAGGAGTGGGAGGTGGAAACTGTGGTTTATACAACTGCTGCCAGCATCAGTTATTAAAACTATACAATCTAGATATCAACATTTACAGGTGAGCAGACTACAAGGAGCCACAGGACCTATAAAGAGAATCAGCAGCCAAAATGAGCAAACTGATTCTCAGATCACACTTAAAAAAGGGTAATACAGAAACACATAAAACATCTAAAAATTGCTTCTCTTTTTTTTAAATCCTCCCCTGAGGATATTTTTCCTTGATTTTTAGAGAGAGTGAAAGGTAGGGAAGGAGGGAGAAAGAGAGAGAAACATTAATGTGAGAGAAACACATCAGTTGGTTGCCTCTCACCCACGCCCAACGGGGACAGGGATCAAACCTGCACCCAGGTACGAATGAGCCCTTGACCAGGAATCAAACCTGAGTTTGGTCTGTAGGCCGACAGTCTAACCCAGCCGTGGGCAAACTACGGACCACAGGCCAGATCCGGCCCGTTTGAAATGAGTAAAACTAAAAAAAAAAAGACCGTATCCTTTTATGTAATGATGTTTACTTTGAATTTATATTAGTTCACACAAACACTCCATCCATGCTTTTGTTCCGGCCCTCCGGTCCAGTTTAAGAACCCATTGTGGCCCTCGAGTCAAAAAGTTTGCCCACCCCTGGCCCAACCACTGACCCACACTGGCCAGGGCCTAGGTTTACTTTTTAGGGAGATTAAAGAATATACTGCATAGAACAGGCTGATAAGAAAAGCATACTGAGAACATGAACCATTTTTAGCAATTAAAAAACCTACATGATTGCTAAGAAAAACAAAACTTATCATAGGTAGTAAATAGTAGAAAGGGGTCTCCTAAAAAAATAGTTGGTAAATTATAAAATTGATTCAAGGAACTCTGCGAATCTGGAAGAAAAAAAGCGAAGTAAAAGAACTAATGAAACAAGGATAAAAGATGTAAGAAATGGATTTGGAGTTCCAATATCCATATAGCAATAGTTGAAAAAGAAAAAAATAAGCAAATGAAGGGAAATCAATATATAAAAAAGCAGAAGACAACATCTTTGAAATGAAGACTTGACTTTTCAGATAACACTATCATAGAGGAGCATTGGGGGGGGGAAAGACCTATATCTAATACAGCCTGATCAGTCATTGCAAGAAAAAAGAAAATAATTATATGAAATCCTTAGGAAACTAAAACTGATTAACCACAAAGAAAAAATATCAGACAATAACTGAATTTCTCATCTGCAACATTGGAAGCCAGAAATTTATAAAGCAATGTTTATATATTCCAAGATGAAGGAACTGTGATGGTGACCCCAGACTTTTATACCTAACAAAACTTTCCTTTATGTGACAGCAAAAGAACATTCAAGTTAAGACACTTAAGGCCTCAGAAAGTAAATTTTTTGAAAAACAAACAAAAAATTACTCAAAATAGTTCAGGCAAATGGGAAATTAAGCACATTAAATAATTCAAGAAAGGGGAAGATATGCTGTAGAAAAAATTGTGAGCAATGAGAGAAATTAAAATCTAAAATATAGATAACAAGTAAGTTATAATGTGACTAAGACACTTAATAACTGTTAAGAAAAGATGATTAGACAAGAAGAGGCATAAAAATTTGGCAATAATCTAGATAGAACTAAAATTTCATGTTATTTTAACTAAATCTGGGTGTAGGAAAACAAAATGGAGAAAAAGACTCAGAAAAATATGCTAAAGCTTTTATCTTTTTTTTAAAAAATATATTTTATTGATTTTTTACAGAGAGGAAGGGAGAGAGATAGAGAGTTAGAAACATCGATGAGAGAGAAACATCGATCAGCTGCCTCCCGCACATCTCCCACTGGGGATGTGCCCACAACCCAGGTACATGCCCTTGACCAGAATCGAACCCGGGACCCCTCAGTCCGCAGGCCGACACTCTATCCACTGAGCCAAACCGGTTTCGGCTAAAGCTTTTATCTTATCTGGAAGAATAGTGGCACTCTACTCTTGATAAATGTATATACATACACACAAATATGTTGTAATATGCTTGCTAAAAATTTAAACAAGAGTAACAAGAATATATATAACATAAATATATGCATATTTTATATAGAGAGATAGATAGATATGTGTGTACTCTAAAGAATACACATTTTTAAAAAAATCCTAGGAATATACTAGTTCAAAAAATATGCTAGGCCCCAAAGAAAACCTCAATATAGTCTAAGATATAGAACTCTCACATATTAAGTGATCAGACTATAGAAATTAACATCAAATATAGAAAGCAAACATTACAAGCTACTTGAAAAGAAAACATTAATAAGGAATATATGACCAAAAGCTAGTACTTTGAAAAGATCACTGAAATAACCACAAATATATATTAAAAATAAGAAAGAAGATATAGTTACAGGTATAAAGGAGATTTTTAAATTATGAAAGCTAAAAGCTAATTCAGGATGAACTGGAAAATGTTCCAGAAAATCTGTCAAGATCCAAAGTAGATCAATACCATGGAAAAATAATCTACTCTTCAAAAAAGGCACCAGTCTCAGATAGTTTTTCAAGAAACTTCTATAAGCCTCAATTGCTTAAATCCTTTAAACTGTAGAGCAGAGAAAGGATATAAATAGTAAGATTTTAACATTTATTGCAAATATGTGCAAGGCACTATGCTAAGTAATTTATATATATTATTAGAGACCCGATGCACGAAATTCATGCAAGGAGCTTGGCCCTCACAACTTGGCTGCCTCAGCTGGCCCTTGCAGCCCCGACATCATCCGGTCCGGACAGTCATTCTGCTGTTCAGTCTAATTAGCATATTAGCTCTTTATTATATAGGATTATGTTCATAAGAGGAAAGCTTACAAATTCATTGAAAGAGATTAGTATTCATTGAAAGAAAACTTAAAAAAGAAATCATACATATTCATAAAAATTGATCACATCTATAAATATAGATAATAGCCTAAATAAAATATTATAAATGGAAACTAGTTATGAATTAAAATAATAACAGTATATTATGACCAAATAGAGATTTCCTCCTGGGAATTAAAAAATGGCTCAACATAAAGAAACCTATTAATATAATTCATAATACTAAAAGGTGAAGGGCAACCTTAATAGAGTCCAAAAGAACACTCATTCCTGAGTGTTTAACAAATATTTTTATTTGTTAAAAATAAAACAAAATTCTTAGTAAACAAGAAATGGAAAAGCAACTTTCTCAATGTGATTTTTATTTTTTATTTTTTTAATGTACTTTTATTGATTTCAGAGAGGAAGGGAGAGAGACATAGAAACATCAATGATGAGAGATTATCATTGATCGGTTGCCTCCTGCTCACCCCCCACTGGGGATTAAGCCCAAAACCTGAGCATGTGCCCTTGACCTTCCAGTCCACAGTCCAATGCTCTATCCACTGCGCCAAACCAGCTAGGGCTCTCAATGTGATTTTTAAAAGCTACCTAAGAAAGTCAATAATAAGCACAATACTAAACAAGAAAACATAAGAAAACTTTTCATGAAGATAGGAACAAGATAAAGTTGCTTTTTCTAAATACTATTATTATTCAATACTGTTCTGGCCAATGAAACAAAGCCACAAAGTAATGTGTGTAAATACTGAAAGAAAAATTTTTTATTATTTTCAGATGATATGATTGTTACCTAGAAAAATTAAAAGAAACTGAAAAACTTCCAGAATAAGAGTTCGATATAATTGGCTAGATATAAGTAATATACATAAGTTGAGAGGATTAGTGAATGCTAATGATAACCAATTAGAAATAATTAACATTCTATTCTTGCCGAAGCCGGTTTGGCTCAGTGGATAGAGCATCGGCTTGCGGACTGAAGGGTCCCAGGTTCGATTCCGGTCGAGGGCATGTACCTGGGTTGCGGGCATATCCCCTGTGGGAGATGTGCAGGAGGCAGCTGATCGATGTTTCTCTCTCATCAATGTTTCTAACTCTCTATCTCTCTCCCTTCCTCTCTGTAAAAAATCAATAAAATATATTTAAAAAAAAAGAAGTAATTAACATTCTATTCTCAATATTATTAAATATTCAAAATTTAACTATAATTTTAAAAAGTTCAAGACATATATGAATAAACTATAAAACCCAAAAGATATAACTAGAGATGAGGGCAATTCACCCCATTTTTACTGCAATTTCAATCAAAATCCCAATGACTATGTAAGTTGTAAAACTGCATAAGAAAGAGCAAAAGAAAAGCAAGTTATTTTTGAAGAATGGGAACTTGCCCTATCAAACACAAAGCCACAGAGTTCCATATAGCATATGGATTAGCATAGAAATAGTGAGATCACTGGCACAGAACAGAGATTTACAAACATACTCATGACTAAATGGGCATTTAGTACATGATTATTTAGGGCATTTCAAATCGGGGCAAGAGTGGATTATTAAAATCTTTCAATGAAAATTGAGAAAAACTGGCTTTTCATTTGGAGAGAAAAAAAGTGAAGGTTTCTACCTTATAGATACCACACACAAAAATAAATACCATTTGAATTAAAATTTTAATTATAAAAATAAAGTCATACAAATATTAAAATAGAATATAAGAAAATATTTTTAACATTGATATGGGAAAAAAATCCTTCCTAGGATGGCCAAAGCTAGAAAATATACAGCAGGGCTGGGGAATGTCCAGCCGGTGGGCTGTATGAGGCCCGTGAAACCATTTGGTCTGGCCCTGCCAAGGCATTAGGGGTGAGTTCATTAAATGTTTGACCAACTATAGCAGGCTAATGTTTAAGTTGATAATTTTGTATGGCCCTCGAATGATGTTATAAATATCCAAATGGCCCTTGGCAGAAAAATGTTCCCCATCCTTGCTATAAAGGGAGATTGATGGATTGGACTACATAAAACTAAAAACTTAAACACCAATACCTTATGCTGTGTGAAGTATTGTGTTTGCACTACAACAGCCTCCTACAATTAAAGAGATTAATTCCTCCAAGGGGAAAAAAAGGCAAAGGACCCAAATAGGCAACTCACAAATGAAGAAAAAAATGGTAAATAAACATATGAAAAGCCGCTGAACCTCAACCTTAAAACTAAGCAAAGAAATCCAAATTCAAATGATAATATCACTGTTGAGGAACTGGGAGCGGGAGGTGGGGGGGCAGGGGTTGGGAAGAGAGGCAGTGGGAAGTGCAGGTGGTAAGCCTCCTAGTGAGCCACAGCCAGCTCAGCAGGAATGCAGTTCTCAGAGGGTCCCCTATTCTTCACTTTAAAATTACATCCCCAAGAACAAGCACACAATACACAAGAAATTTATTGGGGGAGGGTGTCCCAAAGTTCACATAGGTATGCTACTCTTTTGGCCAAAAGGGGTATAAATAAGATCTCAAAAGACTATATAACTTCTGTGTATATATTCACAAAGAAACTCTGGAAACATTCAAACTAGTGACCATGATTACCTGGATGGGAGGAGGATGAAGTGGTGGGAATTAGGCAGATTATAAAGAGAAACAGAGACTTAGCACTCTCTACATCAGTTTTGTTTGTAATTTTTGAACCATATAAATAGTATTATTTATTTTTAAAAATAATTGAAATCTTATGCTGTTTAATGAAAATAATGATAACTGGAATTGATTTTTTCCATACATACATTCCCAGATAGTGCGGTGGTTAGGTTTTGACTTTTCAGACAGAAACTGCCTGCATCTCTCTCATCTTAGAATCCAGCTATACAGAGACCCCATGGCAGCGCTTCTGGAAAATTTCACTTTCTAAAAGGCAGTTTGGTAGCATGTATCAAAATGTAAAATTTTCATGCCCCTTAACCCAGCAATGGCATCTCTAAAAATTTATTCTAGAGGAATTACGGAATAGGGTGCGAAGATGATTCTGCAGTATTATTTACTACAGGAGGAAACTATTACGATCCACTAGCGTAGCATAGCATATTGGTAAATTATGATCATCGCTACTGATGCTACTTGCTTGTGGACCACACCTGGAGTTACAAGAAGCTCCTTGTCCCACATTCTCAGCTTTGTGACTCCAGATCCCTGCTCCCCATTCATCAGCTACCTGGCTCTTGGATGTGCCACCCACCCACCGGCTCACCTAGTCAGTGTAGGGTTGCGGTGGTTGGAGTTGGCGCAGAAGATGTTGTTGGACTTGCGCGTGGCGTCCAGAAACTGGCACACCGCCTGGCCGCGGAGCTCCGCCAAGGGCCGGGCCTCGTGCTTGAGGAACCACTGATGCGCCTCGAAGCAGCTGGCGCAGAGGAGTTGCTCGCACTCGAAACACCAGAAGTCTGCCGGCTCTTTGCAGCGGGTGCAAACGGCCTGCGCATCCACAATCTGCTGGTACACTGACAGGCGCCGCTGCAGACTCTCAAAGAAGATGTTATCGAGGACGGGTCCATCAGCGCCAGGAGGAAGGGACGCCTGGCAGATAGGGCACTGCATGTCCGGGGCCTGCAGGCATCCTGAACACAGTGTGTGCAGGCAAAGCAGCAGCTTAGGGCACTTGGCTTCTGCCTGACAGCCCTGGCAGCGCAGGAACTGGAACTCCTCCTCCGTAGTTTGCTGGGGGACCAGAGGAGAGGGATGAGACCTTAAGTCCCAGAAGTCACCACCCACCACCATCATAGGTCACCTGCCCCCATGGCTGGAGGCTGGAATGGGACTTCATATTTCATTCCAGGCAGTCACTGGATGATGAAAACCCAGGCTTACCAGTATTTCAATTTCCCATCTACTCAGGCCTTCCCACTCTAATTCCACAATATATTGAGCATCTACTTCCCATCAGACACAGTACCAGGTCCTGAGATACAAGGATAAATAGGATACCTCTATCCCTACTATCACTGAACTCAGTTTAGAAGAGATACATTAAGTATCAACCTTCTATAAAGTTTGATGGTTCCTCATAAAGGTAAACTACCTTTTTGAGGAACTACCACATGATTTGGCAATTCCACTCCTAGATTTATATCCAAAAGAACTGAAACCACTGACCCCCACAGATACATATTTACCCACATTCTCAGGAGCACACTATTCCCAACAGCCAAAGGTGGAAACAACCCAAGTGTCCATTAAAGGATAAACAAAATGGAGTACATACAACGAAATATTATTCAGCCTTCCCATTTAAGGAAGGACATTATGCTAAGTGAACTAAGCCAGACATAGGACAAATGTATGATTCCACTTATATGAAATATCTAGAGCAGGCAAATTCTCGGAGACAAAGTAGATTAGAGATTACCAGGGGCTGGAGGAAGGGGAGAATAAAGAGCTATTGGTTAAAGGGTACAGAGTTTGTTTGGGTGATGAAAAAGTTCTGGAAATAGGTCTTGAGGGTTACACAACATTGTGAATGTACTTAATGCTACTAAATAGTATACTTAGAAAAGGCTAAAATGGCAAATCTTGTGTATATTTTACCACGATTTTTAAAAATGCAAAAAAAGTACTTAATACAGTGCATAGCACATGATAAATGCTCAAAGAGTTAACTAGTAATATTAAGCAATATTATTCCTAGTTGTACTTATGCAAATAATACAAATTACTACAACTGGTGTTATTTGTGCTTTTAAAAGGGCCTGGAAGAACATAGAGCAAGTGATCTAAGAAGCTCCTTTTGGGGGTGGGAGGCTGGGGGTTTGTTCAGGAGAAGACTAAGGGAAAATTTCCAGGTAGAAAACCTGCCTTGGGAAAGGGGGTTGGGCGGGCAAGGTGTTCCAGGAGAAGTATCTAGAAAACTTCCTGGAGAAGAAACCACAAGAGCTGCGAGGCCTTAACTGATTCACCTCTCCCATTGGGAACTGGTACTTAGGTTTTGTTTTCCCCAATGTGAGCGCTTTCCGCCATACCCCCCCGCCCCCCCCCCCCGCCGCCACACACACACACACACACACACACACACACACACACACTCCACCACCCGCAAGAGGCATGCTCCAGGCGCGGGCAATTGGGCTATTACTCTGGGGCCTCCTCAGAGCGGGGGCAAAGAGGCATATCGCCAGCGCGGGTAGGAGAGTCCGGTCCGAGGTGCCGCTGTTCATTCAGTAGAGAACAGCAGCCCAGAGAGGCTCCCTTAACTCCTCCTGGTGATCTTTTTTCATCTCTCCTCTCCTCTACTCCTACTCGAGCCAAGAGGGTCTGGTCTTTTCCTTCTGTGTACTTGACCAAGTTCCCTCTCCCTTCTCACCTCTCCTCCCATCACAGCAAATTCACGAAGCCTAAACCCCATCTCCCCGAACCCAGTAGTACCTCTGCGGGGCTGTGGTCCGGGCTGGGCTGCTGGCTTTCGGAGGGAGACTCCGGGGGAGGCATGGTGGACACGTCGGGCAGTGCGGAGTCCTGTTGGGTCCCCGAAGATCTGGCGGGCGCAGGCTCCGGCTGCATGGAACCCAGTGCAGTTTCGATTCTCAGTTTTGATCTTGGGGGCGGGAGAAGCTTGATGAGACTCACGCGCGAGAGCACTGAATTTCCGGAGCTATCCGAAAGGGGAGGAGCCGGTTCTGGGCGAGTCACTGGAAAGGAAGTGAAACAGTAACTGGGGGCGGTTCTAGGAGCGGAGAGGCCAAACTGTGGGTTTGGAAGACACGCCCATGGCGGGTTGGAGGGAGAGGGAGGACAGTAGAGCACAGCTGGCCTGGGGTAACAGCCAAGTGTCTGAGCTGACACGAGGGGGGCAGCCCCGCCCTGGGCTTTGGGCCATTCATCAGCTCACATGGCACAGCTTTGTGCCAGCCCCCAGCTGGGAGCCTGGGGCATAGAGATGAGTGACGTGGCCCTTGCTTTGGAAGAATCCCAGATCTAGTGGAAGGACAGGCTCCAAAAAGATTTTCACACAGCACTGAGACTGGCTGGAAAGGAGGTTCCTCAGCTGGGACTTGGAACAGTGGGAATTTACCAGGGACTCAAATATTGGGAAGACACTTTAAACAGAGAGAATAGTGCCTGCAAAGGCATGAAGGTTTGAAACAGGATTTAAGAGGGGACCCATGAGCAGTGTCAGCCCAGGAAGGACTGGGGCAAGATCATAGATAAGGAGATGGGTCAGTTTTGTGAACTGTAGAGTCAGTTTGGGACCTAGAAACAATGTGATTCACTGTGCATGGTAGGAAAGTCACTCTGACAACCTAGGGGCAGGTGGCCTGATCTAGGATAGTGGCTGTGGGATGCAGGGGGGACTTGAGTCAGAGACACTGGGAGGGCACTGAGTGCAGATGAGGAGAACAGGATGATGCCTTGGCTCACAGTTGGAAAGGCTGGTAAATTTTAGGCAGTGGGGGATGGGGGAAGCTGGTGACAGGGTATGAAGAGTGAGGAGACAGAGCAAGCTAGCTTTTGGCCAGCAGAGAAGTGTGCCAGACCCCCAGTTGGTGAGGGGAGAAAGTACAGCTCCAGGTAGCCTCCCTGAGCCAGTACCCTTGGCTCTAAACGTCAAACCATCCCAACCACTGTGTACCCATTCTATGCGGTTCCATCTTGGAACAGGCTAGGAGGGGTGGTGACAGGGCTTTGCTCTTGTAAAGGCTTATAGTCTGAAGGCATGTATGGAAGGGAAGTGGGAGAGGCTTCAGGAGCCTGCCCTACCTTCCAACCCCATCAGTGCCCCTAGGGTTTTAGAATCAGGCCATCAAACTAGGAAAAACCGAAGATGGTGAGCAGCTATCCGCAGAAGGGACCTGGAACTGGGCTATTGCCGAGGGGCTGAGGGGCATAAGGAGGCAACTAGCATGTGGCTGTGACAAGGAAAATTTTATTAATCTCTGTTCATTTTGGAAGACAGCTTGCCTCAATGCCCTATTAGAAGTTAATGCTTCTCAGAATAAACTCCCCATTTGCATTTGGGTTTTCTCAAACCATGAAGAGACAAGTTACCTCTGGGTAACTGGATCAAGAGATATGCTCTTTCTGGACCTAAGGACTGAGAATCTCACTGCTAGATGCTTTGGAGGGTCTGCCCCATCATAACTGTGTGCTAACTCCTTCCTGAGGTCCGCACATGAAATTTTTCTGTTCTTGTGCCAAAGTTCAGGCTCTCCCGCTCCACTTTAACCACAGTGAGCTAGTCAACAAATAAGTACTGAGATCCACTCTGTGCCAGATCCTGCCTGTTGGGCTGTGGGTACACAAAGTGGAGTAATTTGCTGATTATGCCCTGGAGAAACGTTAATTCCAGATAAGCCTCCACTCCCTTCCCGGCATACACACCCCAGTATTTGAGTTTGGAGAGGGAATGGTACAATTTCCTTGATTCTGAATAAGATTCGGCTCCTGAAAAATCCCTTTCAAAGCCAACGTCCCTCCTGATCCTTTTCCAAAGCCGAGGGGTAGCAAGCAGGAGGAGGCAAGGACCACCTTTCCTCCCTGCCCCGCGTCCGCAGTTCGGTCCTCCTAGCGCAGGTGGCGATGTGCGACTCCCGAGAAGCCGGGAGGGGCGGGGCGGAGGCCGGCAGATCACTTCCGGCACTGGCTGTTTAGAACCCTGCTCCTCAGGTGTGGGTACCCGGCGCTGCCCTTGGGGGACGTGGACTCGTTCCCGCAGTCGGACTTCGGCTTCCTGGGCTCCCAGAGGGCCGCTTGTTCCGGGAGCGGGGTGGCTGGGGCCGGGGGCTGGTGAGTGGCCGTCCAGCGCAGAGGGACCCGGGGGACCCGGCCGGCATCCCCAGGCCCGAGCTCTGTGCCTGTCAGAAGTCGGCTGGTCTGGCGTAGTCGCTCCCAAAGAGGAGGGAGCGAGGGGAAACCCTATGTGGAGAGGGGCCTGTACCGGACGCTGGGATGCTGGCGCCGATCCACCCTTCTGGGGCTTCGGGGCTGCAGCCTTCAGTTCTCATCTTCCAAGGAGCCTCCCTCCGTCCGCCCCATACACCTCACTCCTCCTTGGCTCAGCCCGTTAGGCCTCGGCTGAGGTTTCAAGTTCCCATTTTGACGAGAAAGAAACCAAGGTCTAGGCATAGAAGATCATCTGCTCGCCAAGGGCACTTGGCTGCCAAGAAGTGGCAGAATCCCCTCTGCCCCCTCGCACCTCTAGATTCCCTGAGCTTGAGCACCTCTCTGTTTCCTGGTGGAGGGACACAGGCCAAAAAAGGCCCTCAGCTGCCTGTGTGTCAACTCTGGCCCTGTCTTGCTCCAAAGCCTTGAATCCCACATTTCAGATCTCACATTCCTCAGCCTGACAACCAAACACTGAAGGATTTGGTCCCTCCCTAACCTTCCTGTAATGACAGCTGCCCCATCCAAGGGTTCCTTTTCTGCAGGGGCCATGAAGTGAGCCTCATTTCCAAGTTCCTCTCTCCCCACCTCCCACCTGAAGCTCTTCAACTAAAGCATGTATTTGACGGCCCTTAGGGGGTAAAGAATTGTGAGCTAGGAAAGAACATCTTAGTCCTCACCTATGGCTCTTATTGATTGGTGAGCCGTTAATGCCTTATCCCTTTAGGCAAAAGGACTCCTTGAAAGCACACGTTTGGGGCTTATGATAGAGGAGGGATGGGTTATGCCAGCAGCATTCAGTTCCACCCAACCTGTGTTTTCAGATTCCATCCACTCCTGGCTCTGTACCAAGTTAATATAAATTAGACAAGAAGATTGATTCCTGCTCAGCCCAATAAGGAGGGCATCACATGGTTTTGCTTCTCCGATCCAATGACCATTGTCCAGCAGAGAAAGCCTTGTGAAGGCTGGACTTGGGAGAGATTAGTTTTGATGTGTGGGAAGAGGGAACAATCCTTAATTAGGACCTATCCAAAGATATGGGAGTATTAGGCAAGGAGGCAGACAGAGCTCTGAGAAGGAAGGGAGGTGGGCAAAAGGTACACTTGACCATGTTCACTGTGCCTGCAGCTGTCCGGCCAGCCAATTGGTGTTCCTTGACTGCCTTTGTGCTCTTGCCTCAGATGTATCCCACACCTGGTCTTCCTGCCTCTGCCACAGTCTCATCAGTTTCCTGGGGTTTTTGCTGCTGCTGGTCACCTTCCCCATTTCTGGCTGGTTTGCCCTGGAGAGCCCCAGGGTGGTTGGGTCATACTGAGCATTGATGGATGAACTTTTTGTCCTCTGTCTCCTTCCCTTAAGTATATTATCACTTCTGTGAAATGGGCTGGGCCAGGACACATCTTTCAGTTGAGGAAACTGAGGCTCATATTTGTCCAAAGTCATACAGGAACCAAACTCCCAAGTCCTGGGTTCTGGACAATAGTGTTAAGGTGCATACTGATATCTTTGCCAAACCTTCCTGCCTTTGGATTAGGCTAAATCGGAACTGGAAAACACTAAAATTGGCCCCAGAGATAACAAGTGAAAGGAATTTAGGCCTTGTTTCCACAGGGCGTATCTGCAGATGGGAAAGGGATGAACTATAGTTGAGGATCACACCTGAAAGCCACAGTGAAGTGGAAGCCAAGCAGGCCTGGCTCTTTGTGCAGCCCTAGGCCATGGCCAACTTTTCTAGAAAGACTTTGAGTTTGGTGTAGTCTGGAAGGAAGTCCTTAGAAAGTCCTAAAACTGCCATTGGAACAAATACTGTGACCTTGGGCAAGTCACTTTGCCTCTCTGGGCCTTCATTTCTCAATGTGGATATATTTACTTTGAGGACTCCAGCACCTGAAGTTGGCAAAGCCCTTTGCTTAGGGTTGCTGGTGGAGCAGCCCAGAATTTGATCCTAACTAATTCAAGGACAGACAGTTTTCTGGTTTGAGTCACATCTAGCTTCAGACCACAGAAAAGAAAAGTTTCTCTGAGGATCAAGTTAATACAGTGTGGTAGTGGAGAGCATGGCTTCTGGAGTCATTCAGAGCTGCATTCAGATCTTGCCTATTTCAGTTGGGGACTGTGATTTTTGAGCAAGTCACTTAACCCCTCAGAGCCTTGGTTTTCTCATGTAAACACAGTTTAAGGATACCTGACATTGCCCAGGGCAAGGGGGAGAGAGATGAGGGAGGGCCCTGGGCAGACATCAATGCCAATCTGGGCTTACCACACTCAACCCTTCCTTTGCCATTGTGAGCAGACTGTGCCCACCTATGATCAGATGATCGTGTTTCTATTGGGCTGGATCCGTACCCCTCAAGAGCCTGGCATGGTTTTCCTCCTGCCTTCATTGACTTCTTTCAGAGGGTGGATCTGAGGACACGAGCTTTCAGTGTCCCTCCCTGCAAGGTGAGGGGCTTCTTGGCTCTCCTGGACAGAGAGAATGGAGGCTGTGCAGAGTGTATCCTGGGTGCCAGTAACTTGGCCTATGAGGAGCCATCAGAGGTAGGAGGAGGGGAGTAGGGAGGAGAGCAGAAAATCGAGGCTAGAGGCTGGGAGCCCATTCTTGCTCCAAATACCTAACCCCATATACTTGAGGACACCATTTTGTCCATGAGGCTCTAGTGACCAGGTAGGTGGATCAAGCTGGGTGGTCTCAGTGGGCCTGATCTCCCTGCAGCTTCAGCCCCTTGAAAGTCTCTTCTTTCATGTCCCCTGCCCCCAGTCTAAGAATGGGGCGTGCTGTCTGTGGGGGCCAATGTCCAGTTTAGGGCTCCAGTATTGTCAGTGATGACTGTGAAGGACCTGAACACAGCCATAGCCCAGAATGCCATGACCAAGGCCCTGCTCAAGAGGCCTCTGCAGGCAATCCAGATGGAAAAGCTCAAGATCAGCAACCAGCTCTTGGTAGGCAGCTCTTCACAGGGCAGAATTCAGTGGCTGGCACCTGGGCCTCCCTTTGCCCGCGGGACACTGAGCAAAGCAGCAGATCCCTTTAGGCATCAGTCTACCCTATGCATGAAGAGTGTGACAACCTTTGAAGAGCCAGTGGTATGGGTGGGACTATGAGTATGTATGTAGCACTTCATTGTCTATTTGCCTATTAATGGACACTTAAGTTACTTCCATACTATAGCTATTGTAAATAATGCTGCGATGAACATAGATATGTATATAACAGTTTGAATTAGTATGTTGGATTTCTTCAGACACCCAGAACTGGGATTGCTGGGTTATAGAGTAGTTCTATTTTTAGTTTTTTGAGGAATCTCCATACTGTTTTACATAGTGGCTATGTTATATAGGACAAGGGTCTCAAGGTCTGGGTGTTCTTAGTAAATGCTGTTCTTGCTAAGTGTTAAAATGTAGCACAATATTTTGCAGAAGCAGCTGTACACAGAATGTGCTTGACAAGAACCCTACCGTATTAAGTGTAGCCAACTGCAAACAAGAAATCAACATTTAATTAACCAAATCTATCTATATAAAAGGCTAAGTGGCCGACCGTCCAACTGACCAACCGACTGGCCGGTACATATGACACACACTGGCAATTTAGAAATAAATGTTGACTCGCGCATGCGCGATACATATAAAGCTCTCGCTGGTGCCAATTGCATGAGTATATTTCCATCTGTCATTGTCAATTGTGAATTTGGCTGTTTTTGTTGAAATGATTTGTAATGGATCTATTATTGAAGCTACCTTGGGGACTAGTAAATCTATAGATACTATTAAAAACATATCTAAACACGGGATTCTTTGTCCCAGAAATGAGCATGTTCATAAATTAAATGAAGAAATTTTGGATACACTGGATGGAGATTTTCACACCTATTTGAGTGATGATTCCATCGATTCAATTGATGATGCCGAAAAGGAAAATTTCCCCAGTGAATTTCTTTTTTTTTTTTTTTTAAATATATTTTATTGATTTTTTTACAGAGAGGAAGGGAGAGAGATAGAGAGTTAGAAACATCGATGAGAGAGAAACATCGATCAGCTGCCTCCTGCACATCTCCCACTGGGGATATGCCCGCAACCCAGGCACATGCCCTTGACCGGAATCGAACCCGGGACCCCTCAGTCCGCAGGCCGACGCTCTATCCACTGAGCCAAACCGGTTTCGGCCCCAGTGAATTTCTTAATAGTATTACTCCTTCAGGAATGCCATGTCATAAATTAAAATTGAAAGTAGGTGCAATCATAATGTTACTGAGAAATATTAATAATAAATGCAGTCTTTGTAATGGTACTAGATTTATTATCAAAAGATTGCAACCTAACATAATGAAAGCTGAAGTATTAACAGGATCTGCGGAAAGAGAGGTTGTTCTGATTCCAAGGATTTGTCCCTGTCTGACACTGGCCTCCCAAAGATAGTTTCCCATGATGCCAACATTTGCAATGAATTAATAAATCACAAGGACAAACTCTAGACATCGTAGGAGTATTCCTACCTGAACACATTTTCAGACATGGTCAGCTATATGTTGCTTTCTCTCTAGTTCAAAGAGCGTGTGACGTTTAAGTTAAAGCTGTACTAGTAAATACTTCATCACAAGGGAAATTAGTCAAGCACTCTGAAAGTGTTTTTACTCTTAATGTGGTATACAGGGAGATATTAGAATAAGTTTAATCAATTTACCAGTCATTGTTTTTATCACTGTTGTTTTTATTTTAATATAATTTTTTGTTTTTATATCATGCCTTTGTTGTTATATCATGTTGTTATTGTTTATTTATTGATCAGTTTATACATTATTTTCATATACTAGTACATTTTACTAATTTTCTTTCATCTCTGACACTTCTATTATAGACAAAGGGTAAATAGTGATATTACAATATTTCTTCTAATTAATTTTCTTTCAATGTGCACGAATCCGTGTACCAGGCCACTAGTAGTATATATAATCAATGGCTAAGCCTCCAATCGGGGAGATAGAGCTTTGGATGTGACTCTCCTGTCTCCTTTACTTGCTGTAAGTAAATAAAACTAAGGATAATCAATGCCCCCCAAGTGGTGAACTCCTTGAGTTAGGTAACAGGTGCACCAATCTGCATACCCAGCAGCAGTGCACAGGGTTCCCTTTTCTGAACATCCTCATCAACTTGTTTGTTGATTTATTGATAATAGCCATTTTGACAGGTGATATCTTATTGTGGTTTTAATTTGCATTTCTTTATTAGTGACTTTGACCATCGTTTCATATATTTGTGTCTTCTTTGGAGAAATTATCTATTCAGGTCCTCTGCCCATTTTTTAATTGGATTGTTTTGTGTGTGTGTGTGTGTGTGTGTGTGTGTGTGTGTGTGTTTGGTGTCAAGTTGTATGTATGAGTTTCTTATGTATTTTGGGTATTAACCCCTTATTGGATGTATCACTGGCAATTATCTTCTCCCATTCAATAGGTTATCTTTTTGTTTTCTTCTAATTATGTGAAACATGCCTTTGGTATTTTGATAAGAATTGCATTTAATCTCTAGATTATTTGGGGTAGTATAGACATTTTAACCATGTTAATTCTTCCTATCCATGAGCACAGTATATGCTTCCATTTATTTATATCTTATTCAGTTTCTTTTTTCAATGTCATAGTACTCCAAGTACAGGTCTTTTACCTTCCTTGGTTAAATTTATTCCTAGGTATTTTATTCTTTCTGATGCAATTGTAAATGAGATTTTCTTTTTTAAATATATTTTTATTGATTTTCAGAGAGGAAGAGAGAGATAGGAACATCAATGGCGAGAGAGAATCACTTATAGGCTGCCTCCTGCATGCCCCCCACTGGAGATTGAGCCCACAACTCAGGCATGTGTCCTTGGCTGGAATCGAACCCGGAACCCTTCAGTCCACAGGCCAATGCTCTATCCACTAAGCTAAACCAGTTAAGGCTAGGATTTTCTTAATTTCTCTTTTTGATAGTTTATTATTGGTGTATTAAAATGTAACCAATGCCTGAATATCAGTTTTGTACCCTGCGACTTTACTGAATTCACTTATTCTAATAGGTTTTTTTGGGGGCGGGAGGAGGGGGAATCTTATATAGGTTTCCTATGTAGTACCATTGTTATGGTAGGCAGCCATCAAGCAGAGCCTGGCTGGCCACTTCAGAGAGACGGGCTAGGCCAGGGCTGTGTAAAGGACACTGCCATGGAAATCCAGGGGTGCCCTGTAGACTCCAACCGATAGGGAGGTGGACTGATGCTGGGGTCCAACCCCAGCAGGTCCAGGGGTCCCCAAAGGTGTGGACGGAGTCGGCGAAGAAGGAATGACACAGAGACAGCGTTCAGTTGATCAGCAGCCTAGCCAGGATCTCTAGCCAGAATCTCCAGCTAAGTTCTGGTCTGGATCTCCAGCAAAGTTCTGGTGTTTATTGTCTTGTTACATCCGTATTTATACCAGTTGATTTTAATCCTGTCAATTGCTATTGCAAAGGTTAGGGCGTTTCTTATCTCCATTCCAGGGAGTAAAGATTATGTAGCTTAAGCGTGATTGTTTGTAGTTAAAGTGATTAACTACCCGCCTGGCACTTAGTTAAGGAGTTTTATCCCCTCCCTGACTTCAGGGAAAAATCCCTACCTGGGGAAACAACCTTTCTCGGAGAGGTGACCTTGGTTAAAACACACAGCGCTAAGGGGAGCAAACATATTAAGAACAGTATGCTATATACGCCAGGTCCCTTGAAACATATCCTGTGCAGATGTTTCTTTCCTGCAGCGACTGTGTCAAGCAGCAAGGATGGACCGGCTTCCGGCAGACTGAGAGCTATAGCATCTCTAGGCTTCCTGGTGGTGGATCCTGCAGCACTCTCCCCACTACATAGACAGTCAGGGAGCACCAAGAATCTCCCCCATTGGCTATGGTGGCTCTGGGGGAGGTTCTTACTGAAAATTACCAAGCTGCCAAAAAGCTAGAAAGATGAATGAACAGGGCCCTAGTGCTGAAAGCTAGCAAGATAATTGGATAGAAAAAAGCCCTCCCCTCCCTATCCCTGTAAGAACTCTGGGCTTGAGCAGGAAGAGATGGTCTTTGAGACTGGAGTCCACCACCCTCCCAGGTTCTCTAGCACCTGGATAAAACCTCTTTCCTTTTGCACCAAGTTTGGCCTGTCTCACAAGTTTGGCTTTTGGGTGGAACCTGTGTTTTTTGTTACATCTTATCATCTGCAAATAATGACAGTTTTACTTCTTCCTTTCCAATTTGGATGCTCTCCCTCCCTTCCTTCCTTTCCTTCCTTCCTTCCTTCCTTCCTTCCTTCCTTCCTTCCTTCCTCCCTTCCTTCTTGTCTGATTGTTGTGTTGACTTCCAATACCATATATATATATATATATATATATATATATATATATATATAGATGTATAGATAGCTAGCTAGCTAGATATCCCTAATATGCAAATTGACCGAACGGCAGAACAGCCGAACAACTGCACAACCGGTTGTTATGACGTGTGCTGACCACCAGGGGGCACGCACGGAACATGGCGGGTATTGGCAGCAGGCGGCAGAGCGCGGAACATGGCAGGTGTCAACCGTGGTGGAATGGTGGAGCAGGTGAGTGGGGACGCCAGACCAAGGCAGGGTGCGGGTCACTGTCATTAGGGTGAGCCTCTAGTGGTTACTGAAAATTCTTTGCTCCCACGTGCCACGGTCCCACCTGGCACTCACACCTGCAGAGGGCACAGGCCCTGCTCGTACCCACTGCCAGCACCAGAGCCGCCACTTGCACCTGCTGGTGGCTCCGATTGCTCAATGCTGTCAGTGGTGGTGGCAGGAGCAGGGCTGCTGGCAGACAGGGGACCAGGGGGCCACAGCGGGAGGGACCAGGTGGGGGCATGGAGGTGGGCTGAGACCCGCCCCTGTGTCTGCTGCAGCCTCGCAGCCCACAGTTTCTTTCAAGGTGCACAAATTCATGTATTGGGCCCTTAGTCCTATATAATAAAAGGCTAATATGCAAATCGACCAAACGGCAGAATGACCAGTCACTATGACGTGCACTGGCCACCAGAGGGCAGATACTCAACAAAGAAGCTGCCCCCAGGTGGTCAGTGCACTCCCACAGGGGGAGCACCACTCAGCCAGAAGCCAGGCTCACAGCTGGTGAGCGCAGCAGCAGTGGCGGGAGCCTCTCCTGCCTCTGTGATAGCACTGAGGACCCCTCGGGGGATGTCCAACTGCTGGCTTAGGCCCACTTGCCCCACAGAGGTCTCAGACTGCAAGAGGGTGCAGGCTGGGCTGAGGGAACCCCCTCCTCCCCAGTACACGAATATCATGCACTGGGCCTCTAGTATTGAATAAAAGTGGTGATAGTCTTATTAGAGAATGCTTTTAGCTTTTCCCTAAAGAGTATGATGTTAGCTGTGAGTTTGTTAGATATGGCCTTTATTATACTGAGATGTTTCCTCGATTCCCCTTTTGCTGAGGTCTTTTATCATAAATGGATGTTGTCATGTACTTTTTCTACATTTATTAATATCATATGATTTTTATCCTTCATTTTATTTATGTGGTGTATCATGTTAATTGATTTGCAGATATTGAACCAGTTTTGGTTCCCAGGAATAAATCCCACTTGATCATGGTATACAATCTTTTTAATATATTGCTGAATTTGATTTGTTAATATTTTATTAAGGATTTTCTATTTCTATTTTCATCAGGGTATTGGTCTATAACTTTTTTGTTCGGTCTTTGGCTTTGGTATTAGGGTAATGCTGGCCTCATAAAATGAGTTTGGGAACCTTCTTTTGGCATAGTTTGAGAAGGAGAGGCGTTAATTCTTCTTTGAATGTTTGGTAAAATTCACCTATGAAGCCATCCAGTCCTGGACTTTTGTTTGTTAGGAGTTTTTTATTTTATTTTGTTTATTTTTATTACTGATTTGATTTTGTTAGTAGTTATTGATCTTGCCTTTCTGCCTCTCTCTCCTTTCCTTCCTTTCCTCCCATTCTTAGTCTTGGCTTCCCATAGGCTCCTAAGACAGTCATCACAGTGAACTCCCACTTGCTAATGCAGAGGGCACTTTTCAGTCCTTCTTCTGCTTCACCCGGTGTCAGATGTTGACTCTGTGCACCCATCCTTCTTTTACTCTAGATCAGTCATCTGCTTCCCTGGGCTTCCATTACTCTGCACCCCAGCTTCCTTTTTTCTTCCTGGTCACCCTTGTTACTCCTGCCCTTCAGTTTCCAGGTTTCTGTCAATGTTTTGTTTTTTTCCTATGACCTCCTGGGAAAGGCTCATTTACCTGGGGCCCTTGCTACCTCTGGACACTATTTACACCACTCTGTGCTAGTCCTACTCTCTCCTGCACCCTGGACCCATTTATCCAACTGCCTATTGGGCAGCTGGCTGTGCCATACACATTAAAGCTTAATGTATTAAAAAAAGTTATCATCCCTCCCCTACCTACTCCCAATTCTGCGTCGCCTGCTGTGTGCCCTTCTAGACGAATACCCACACTCATGATCCACACCAGAGACCTTGCTGCGACCTTTGTGACGAGGTTCAGGATCTGAAGGAGGGGTGACACACAAATGAAAATGCTATACAATAAAACATGAATTTAGAAGGCATTGGGGGCAGGTGGACCCTCTTTCTTGAAGAGACACACCGAGACTGGGTCCCGTCTGCTTTTTATTCAGTTTTAGATACACATCTTGCCCTCAGTAAAGCACGGCAAACAAGTAGCAGACAGACAGTCTCAAAGATCAGTGAAGAACAGTAAGGTCCAGTAAACATTTACCTGGAGGCTATCAGGTCAGGAGATTGCTTCGAGCCACCGCAATCTCAACACGAACAGTCGGTGCCTAGCGTCAGCCCTGCTAACTCTCAAGGTCCATCGGCCTCCTGCGTTCCTTTGTGCACGCTCATGACAGTATTGGCAAGCCGTGGCTTCCCACAAACCTGACTCCTCCTCACTGCTTTCTCTGTCATCACACATCTGGGCAGCTGACTAGCCCAGTAGTTCTCTTTATCTAGTATCTTGCTGTAGCTTCATATAGTTTACAGAATTGTGCTCCTTCTTGGATATATTTTGGCTCCACAGCCACCTGTCTGCCTGATACCAGATCCACATCATTTCTGTTGGCAATTTGAAACCACATCCTACTTTGGTCTCTGTGCCTTCACCCTCAGCCCCCTCCAACCCAGCGTCCACATGGCAGCCAAGGGAATCTTTCCAACAAGCAAGTCTGCTCTGTCAACGCCCTGCTAAATGCCTCTCTGGGGCTCCTTGTGCCTCAGAATAAATCCAGGTGAGCAGGAACAGCTACCTCTGATCCCCTCAGCTGTCTCCAGCCTCCCAGCCCACACTTGAGTGTTTAACTAAAGGGAATTCGCAATTCCAGAATGTTCCAGCCTCTCCTGTCTGAGCTTGTGCACATTCTGCCCTTCACCTGTATAATTCACTGCCCCATGTCCTCCCTGGTCCTCTCCTGGCTGCTTACTGCCAGTAGCACACAGCTGGATTGTATGGTCCTGTGCCCATGTTCCCAAGCAGAAACTTGTCAAGGGGGTGTCTCGTGAGCCTGCCTAAAGAAGGTGCTCCAGGACGGTGTGCTGAATGAGTTCCATTTATCCCCACACTGTCCTCCAACTGGAGAGCCCAGGGGCTTGAGGTGGACCACGTGGAGCTGGCAGTGGAGGCTGTGCTACGGCCACCACAGGACAGTCCGGCTGGGCCCAGCTGGACAGTCCCCTCCAGCAGCTGGCTCTCCATTTCCTGGGGAGGGGCGCTTACTCACTGGCAGGAGGTACCCTGCCCCCGGGGCCAGGTAAGGAGCCTCCTGCAAAGGGTGGGGGCTCAGCAGGGCACTCAGCTTGGTGTCCAGCACAGGCTGAGCTTTGCTACTTGTTCCCTTAAGCAAGCACCTTTATGCAGTCCATTCTCTGCCTGTCTTTTCAGGCCACTCCGATTCTGGAGCTGACTAGAACTAAGGCAGTGGGAAGAGCCTAAGTGTCTCTAAGTGCGTGGAGGCCATGGTAGAAAAGAGATTTACATTCAGACTGGAATAGCTTAGAAATAGGGTTTGGGAGTTAAGGATGAAAACTTAAGAGTGACTTCTTAGCTGAGTAGTGAGTTGAACACAGACCTGAAGTGGGTGTAAGAGGGAACTATTGCGAAGGTATGGAGGCCACAGTGATCCTGACCTTGGCAGCAAATTGACCTCCCCTCTCTGCCACTTTCCCAACCTTGTGGACTACCCCACCAGACATCTTGGAGATGGTGAGCAAAGTTGAGTTGCCTGCCCCTCACGTTGGTGCTAGGCCCAGCTTGAAGCAGCCTGGCCGAGGGACTGCTGACTACTCTGCAGCCCCACCTGGTCAGCCAAGTTCGGGCCTGCTACCAGTTCAGTGTGGTCCTTCCCAGTGACACCCAGAGCATCTACTCCCTGGACCTAACTATAGGTGCAACTGCCCTCCCTGCCCCCTCCTTGCCACCAAGATTGCTTGTAGCCCCTGCCCTCCACCCCGGGTCCATTTTTATCTTTTTTTAAAAGTGTATTTTTATTGATTTCAGAGAGGAAGAGAGAGGGAGAAAGAAATAGAAACATCAATGATGAGAGAGAATCATTGATCCACTGCCTCCTTCACACCCCACTCTGGGGATTGAGTCCACAATCCAGGCATGTGCCCTGACCAGGAATCGAACGTGAACTCCTGGTAGACACTCATCCACTGAGCCCTGCTGGCTGGGCCCCAGGCCTGTTTTAGATGACCCCTGCTCCTGTCAGCAGTTTAGAGTGAACCCACAGCAATCAGGGGCTCAGACACCATTTGCAGACGAAGATTATCCAGACCTCTGTCTCCCTCCCCTGTGCTCATCAGCAGGACAACTCACATAGCCAAGCTTCCTGTACCAAGAGCCCTGCACATGCTGTAGGCCTACTGTGTGCCAGGCTTTGTGCTGAGCACTTTTTGCTCATTAGCTCACCTACTTCTCACTGTGTGCCTATCATTTAGGTTGTATCATCATTCCCATTCCCCAGTTTGGAAACTGAGGCTCTGAGCAATTACATAGCCAATAGGATTTGAACCCAGGGTAATAGAACCTGAATGCTTAATCACTACTTTCTACTCCACCCAGTGGGACATGCTAATCGTCTTTTCCCCATTGCATGTCTATCCCCCTACTCAAGCTGAAGGGCAACCTAGCAATGGCCATGAAACTGGAGGCTGTTCTTAGGGCCCTGAGGTAGCAGCCTTGGCTGACCATCCACAGCCCAGCCTAAGCCTGGCACCAAGCCAGAAGGGCATCTTGGAGGAAGAGGCATGGGTGCTACACCTCAGATTACTGAGGCCCTGAGAAGGTTCAGGCCCAGTCAGTTGCCAATGAATGGAGGCTGAGAGACACTGGCGGCAGGGCGAGGCTGAGTCAGGGCCCTTCTGACCTACAGTGGCTCTCTGGACAAGCCTTTGCTCATCACAATCCCCTGCTGAGTAACCACCCTGAGATCGGTACACAGCACCATGACAGGAGAGCCAGGCCTGCTCTGCGGTGCTGGCTGGCTGACTGGAGAGGCAGGGCCCACAGAAACAGCCTGGCAGCAGCTGATTTGGTCCCAGTATGAGGGAGCAAAGCATGTGGCTCAGGCTCCCAGCTCCAGAGTGTGTGTGTATGTGTGTTTGGGGCAGGGTGGGGGGGGGATCAGAGAGGTTGGGGGATGGAGGAGGAGGTGGCCACCAAGGAGAGGTCACTGCTGGAGGGATCTGGGGATCAGGCAGGTCCCAACTTCCAGATTACAATTCTGATCCAGGCCAGTGGGGTGAGGTGAGAAAGAGTGGGTCCTGCTTCTCCGGCCAGGGTGTGAGACCTCATGACTCTGACTCTCTGACTTGTCCAACAGCTCTATCTTGCATGCCTGATGGGCCAGGCTGGGGCCTAGGGCAGCATGAAGGGGAGCCCTACCCTTCCTGTGGTTCTTAGCAGAGGTTCGAAAACTCAAACAAATGTGTTTGCCATGCACTGGAGAGCAGTGGGGTTTGGGGATGGATGGTCCCCGATGTCCCTAGTGTCTGCAGCCAGGGACCAGAGCCCTGAAGGCTGACACAAGCCCTCATGATGCTCTAAATCACCCACAGATCTCCTTTCTGCTGAGGGATCTCAAAGCCCTGGGGCAGGAGTGGGCACTCTGTTCCTCTTGGAGTCAGGAGGTGTGCCAGGAAAGAGGGGGTATGCGTGTGCCAGGGAAGAGGGGGTATGTGTGTGTCAGAGCTGGTCCCAAAACAGGGTGGAGTTACCACATTCAGGAGAGGTTTCAGGGCTGCTCTCAGCTTCCCCTCCTGTTACACTTGGGTGGCCTGGCTTTCTGCTTCAGTGTTCCAGCCCCAAACGGGGGCCCTTTGACTTCTCCATTCCTCAGAAATGAATCTAAAAAGAAAAAGAAGAAGAAAGAAAGAAAAAGAAAAGAAAGAATGGAAGATAGAGAGATGACTCTCACTTCCTGAAGAGGCTTGTGAGGAAACCCCCAGAGAACTCTGAGCCCTCCCCTCGAGGAACAGCCTGTGGCACCAGGCCTCCCTCAGGACCCTCTCCAGCTTCCTTGGCGTCAGGCTTTGTCCCTCCTCTTGTATGTCCTCCTGGCACAGACTGCACACTCGCCGGGTCCGGTCCAGGCTCCAGAGCCCCTCCCCCGAGGGCCAGAGCCTCAGCCTGCTGGCCCTGCGCAGCCCTGCCCTGCCCTAGAGGGCCAGGCTGTCTATTCAAAAGCCTTACCACTCATCCCAGCCAGCCACACTCTCACCTCTCTGAGGCCTAATGGGGCATTGTCCTCCTCCCTCTCACTTGGGCTTCCCCTTCACTTTGGGGTGCTCATTGTGCCCCTTCCCCACGGTCTGAGTCAGTTCCTTGCAAAAGTGCCTGCCCTCCTGGTGGAACCATGAGCTTCATGTGTGAGAGATCTGCCTCTGTTCCCTCCATGGCTACAGGTGACTCACCAAGTGTTACAAGGGGCAGCCCAGGCACTTTCCTGTGAACACTTAAAGGAAACAGAAACTCCTCAGGCTGTGGGCGGGGGAGGACCAACATAACGTTTAGGGGAAACTGAAAGTTGCAGTTGCCTGTGTGGTGAGGAGCAAGCCCTCTGCCAGCCAGTATCCCCCATCTTGGAACTGTTTGCTACTCTGGTGAGGCCAGCCGTCCGGTTCAGAGTCCCTGACTTTCAGAGGACTGAGCAGACCTTGCAGTCCCCACGGGAGAATGAGGGGTTCCTAATGGTCAGGGTGTGGGAGGGAGGAGATGTCAATCAGAGAAGGGTTCTTGAAGAGGTGTTGCCTGAGACTTGCTGCTACGTGGGTGAGGAGAGGAGAAGTGGGGGAAAACATTGGGCAGAAGGGAAAGCCCCTATGAGGGCATGGACAGGAGAAGCAACTGGGCACCTCCGACTTAGGGGACTTGAACCTGAAGTATGAGTGGGAATAAAAACAATAACTGTTACTGTGTGCCAAGACTGTCCCTCTGATGGACCAGACACTGCCTATATATTACAATAGCTATGCTGTGTTTACATGTTAATATATAATATATTATTTTGATGTTACTTTTTAAATATTTAAATTTTGAATAGCTAGTACAGTCACATGGATCAAAATGTTTAAAACAGGGGTCCTCAAACTACAGCCCGTGGGCCACATGCGGCCAGCCGAAAACATTTATCCGGCCCGCCGGGTGTTTTTGCCACTGCTGCCTGTTGCTTAGCAGCCGACTCGTCCTGGCCCGCAGTGCGCATGTGTGGAATGTGCGCCGCACTCTCCAACTCCCCTCCTTCTGTCTCTCCACTTCTCCTCTCAGTCTTGGGTGTGATAGGACGAGTCAGGAGCTTGCCTGTGCAGAGCCTGCTCCTGCCTGAGGACCGAGGTAAGAACAAGTTAGGGTTTATTTTTTTTTTTTGAAGTTAGGAGGTCTATTTTTTTTTTTTTTTTGAAGTTAGGAGAGCCTTTTTTTTGAAGTTTTGTTTTTTTACTTCAAATTAAGATATGTGCAGTGTGCATAGGAATTTGTTCATAGTTTTTTTTTTAACTATGGTCCGGCCCTCCAACGGTCTGAGGGACAGTGAACTGGCCCCCTGTTTAAAAAGTTTGAGGACCCCTGGTTTAAAAGATTAAAAAGGCATACCATGAAATTGTCCTTCATACTCCTGACTCCATCCATGTTTCCTACATCTTCCTCCTAACAGGCACTCTTGTATTAGTTTCTTGGTTATTCTTCCAGAAGTTTTTTTTAAAATGTATATATAAGAAAATCCAAATATGTATCCTCTGTGTTTTTTTTTTACACAAGATGTAAAACCTTGAGGTTTATCCCATATTAGCAAATAGATGGTCCCCATCTGGTTTTGTAGTTATATATGATTTCATTGTATAAATGTATCACTATTTAACCTATCTTGCATTTAGATTATGTTTTGAGTTTTGCTATTTCAAACAATGTTGCAGTAATAACTTTTAAATATGCCACTTAAACTGTGTTTATCAGTAGCATAAAATCCTAGGCAGGAAATTGCTAGGTCAAAGCATTTATAATTTAACTAGAGGCCTGTTGCATGAAGAGATTCATGCAGTAGGCCTTCCCTTCACCTGGCTGCCGGCACGGGTTTTCCTCCGGCACCTGGGACCCAGGCCTTCGCTCTGGCCAGAGCCTTCAGTCTCCTTCAGTCTTCACTCCTCTCCACTTTGCGCCTATGTATGCAAATTAACCGCCATCTTTGTTGGGTTAATTTGCATACTCTCCTGATTGGCTGGTGAGCATAGTGGAAGTATGGTCAATTTACATGTTTGTCTATTATTAGGTAGGATTATTAGGTAAGATAAATGCCCAAACACCCTCTTTGGAGTTTATTTAAATTTAAACTCTCCTCATCAGTGATTGAGAGTGTGTTTTTCTCATAGCCATGCCAACATAGTGTGTTATTTGATGGACATATGGTTTCATTTGAGTAAATACTTAGGAGGAGAATTTCTGGGTCAAGAAAGTGCCAAACCAATTCCACAGTGGTGGTGCCAACCTTGAGCCTCATTCCTGTGTGCTTATTGGGCACATGTCTTGTGAAGTGTCCAGATATTTTTTCCACTTAAAAGTTGGATTATTTTATTGGTATAGTATGAGTACTAGTTTTAAGAGTTCTTAGTATACTCTCTGACTACAAGTCTTTTAGCAGATGTGTATATTTGGAATATTTTCTCTCAGCTTGCCTTTGTTCTTGATGCTTTAACTTGAAAAACAGCAGTTTTTAATTTTGATGAAGTTCAATCTATAATATTTTGATGGTTAGAAGTTTTATGTCCTGTCTTGGAAGTCTTTGCTCATTCTACGGTCTTGAAGATTTTCTCCTATGTTTTCTTCTAAAAGTTTATAGATTCAGCTATTAGGTAATTTTGAGTTACTTTTTGTGTATGGTATGAGATAAAAGATAGAGGTCCCCCCCCCATGTAGATATCCAATTATCCAGCACTTTTTTGTTGAAAAGATATCTTTTCCTCATTGAATTACCTTGCAACCTTTCAATTATTCTTTCTCTTATTTTGAGCGAAGTTGGACATTTGTAATATGTTTAAGAGTCATTGTGTTTCCTTTTCTATGAACTGTCATTTCATTGACTTCAACCATTCTTCTAGCATTGGTTGGTTCTATTTTTGTTTTTATATCTGGGAGCTCTTTAAATACACAGAAGATGAGCTGTTTTTTTTTGTTTGTTTGTTTGTTTTTGTTTTTTTGTTTTTTTTTTAATTAAATCTTTATTGTTCAGATTATTACATTTGTTCCTTTTTTTTCCCCCCCATAACTCCCCTCCTCCCAGTTCCCGCCCCACCCTCCGCCCTCACTCCCCACCCACTGTCCTCATCCATAGGTGCACGATTTTTGTCCAGTCTCTTCCCACATCTCCCACACCCCTTGCCCCCCCAAGAATAGTCAGTCCATTCCCTTTCTATGTCCCTGATTCTATTATAATCAACAGTTCATTCTGTTCATCAGATTATTTATTCACTTGATTCTTAGATTCACTTGTTGATAGATGCGTATTTGTTGTTCATAATTTGTATCTTTACCTTTTTCTTCCTCTTCCTCTTCTTAAAGGATACCTTTCAGCATTTCATATAATCCTGGTTTGGTGGTGATGAACTCCTTTAGCTTTTCCTTATCTGTGAAGCTCTTTATCTGACCTTCAATTCTGAATGATAGCTTTGCTGGATAAAGTAATCTTGGTTGTAGGTTCTTGGTATTCATCACTTTGAATATTTCTTGCCACTCCCTTCTGGCCTGCAAAGTTTCTGTTGAGAAATCAGCTGACAGTCGTATGGGTATTCCCTTGTAGGTAACTGAGTTTCTTTCTCTTGCTGTTTTTAAGATTCTCTCTTTATCTTTTGCTCTTGGCATTTTAATTATGATGTGTCTAGGTGTGGTCCTCTTTGGATTCCTTTTGTTTGGGGTTCTCCGCGCTTCTTGGACCTGTAAGTCCATTTCTTTCACCAGGTGGGGGAAGTTTTCTGTCATTATTTCTTCAAATAGGTTTTCAATATCTTGCTCTCTCTCATCTTCTGGCACCCCTATAATTCTGATGTTGGTACGCTTGAAGCTGTCCCAGAGGCTCCTTACACTGTCCTCGCATTTTTGGATTCTTTTTTCATTTTGCTTTTCCGGTTGGATGTTTTTTGCTTCCTCGCATTTCAAATCATTGACTTGATTCTTGCGCTCCTCTGGTCTGCTGTCGGGCGTCTGTATAATATTCGTTATTTCAGTCCGTGTGTGCTTAATTTCTAGTTGGTTCCCCAATATAAGATCAAGGGTCTTATTAGTTTTCGTGTAGATCTCATTAAGTTTATCGGCAGCTTCTAAACAGTTCTTGAGAGACCTTAAAAGTGTGGTTCTGAACTCTATTTCTTCCATTGACAATTTTGTCCTGTTTCTTTGTCTCTGCATTTTGTTATGCTTCCTTGGTGCACCCCCTAGTGGTCTTTGTTCGCAGTCTTATAGATAAATCTTGATTGTTGTAGCTAATTCCAGGGAGGGTTTGACCTCCAGGCCAAGTGGCTATGAGAATCAGCTGTGTCAGCAGTGAGAGAACTTCTGTCCTCTAGGGAGGTGCTAATCTAGCCTTTGCCTGAGGCTATCCGGCAAATGCCTCTGTGCAGGGCTTGGGCGGGGCGGGTCGCACAGGATCAACAGGGTGGGCCGGAGAGAGCAGTTATGGCGGCTCTCAGTCCTCTCCCAAGGGGCTCTGCCTCTCTGAGTCCCAGCACCCGCTGCAAAGCTCGGAGAGAAAGCTGCACTCGCTCTGACCAAAGCCAGACAGTCCCGCTTCTCCCGTTTGAGTCTGGGTCCCTAAAGACTCGCCCGGATCTGGTGCTCAGAGTCTGCGACTCCCTCCCGATTGAAAACAACAACCGCGCCCTCCGCCGCCAGCCTGCTCCTCGCACTCCGCACCTCAGAATTTGACTTCAGCACTGCGCCTCCTCTGAGTGTCCGTATGCGTTTCTCTTTCCTCCTAGTTGTAGGACTTCCACTCAGCCAGCATTCCTGTGGTTCTGGGTGATGTCCCTTCCGTTTTTTGGTTTCACTTTTGAAGTAGTTGTTCAAAGCAGCAAACTCCGGCGTTAACCTATGCCGCCATCTTGGTTCTCCTAAATTCTTTGAATCAAGATGAGCTGTTTTTGATGTGAGTTGTAAGGTTCTGCCTTAAAACCCAATTTGTTGTTTGTATTTAGACTTTGCTTATGATATTATCCCATGAAATTTAAAAAATGTATTTGAGTTAATAAGTACTTTTTTTATGGCTCTTAGATCTTGAATAAAGTAAAAAACCATTTTGAGATCCATAAAGTAATTCCAAGTATTCTTATAATTTTATTTTTTACAAATAAATTTTTGACCCATTTGGAATTTAAATGAGGAGAGAGAGAGAGAGAGAGAGAGAGAGAGAGAGAGAGACAGACAGCAGAAAGAAGGAAGGGAATAAGGATGGGCTAAACATACACCCACCCTCATACACAGCCTAGCACAGTGATGGCGAACCTATGACATGCGTGTCAGAGGTGACACGAGAAATCATTTTTTTGGTTGATTTTTCTTTGTTAAGTGGCATTTAAATATATAAAATAAATATCAAAAATATAAGTCTTTGTTTTACTATGGTTGCAAATATCAAAAAATTTCTATATGTGACACGGCACCAGAGTTAAGTTAGGGTTTTTCAAAATGCTGACACGCTGAGCTCAAAAGGTTCGACATCACTGCCCTAGCACATAGAGTGGGGCAGGGTGGGTGGTTCTGGGAAGGTAATTAACTGTAACAGTCAAGGGAAAGAAGTGCTGACAATAAAATTTTAGTCACTGGGTCACTCACATAGGCCTCCCTGTTAACCCCTCAGTGAGGCCTCTAAATCAAAAACCATGAACTGAGAGTGATAAGGAGGTGGGACTTCTGGGAAATTAGTTTGTGTATTAGAGGCTGGGAGAACATTTCTGTCTCTTTCTGGTGAATGATTCTAGATTCCCATCCTAAGCCAAGTGGAGCCCAGCTGACCAGCCAGGACAGTGAGTTTTTAAGTGAGGCCAGTGCTTCAATGTTGGCAAGAAGCTGGGATGAGCCTGCAAAGCCAAGGCTGGGTGGGGGTAGTTCTGGAGAACCTCAGGGTCCCAAGCTGGAAGGGAGCAAATGATTGACCCACCTATCTCATTTCACAGGTGGGAAGACCCAGGCCTGCAGGCCCAGAGACAACCTTCCCAGAGGTTCTCAAGATCCGGGGGCTTCCTGCTGCTCTGCCAAGCCTGGCTCCACTCTATGGGGGTGGGATTAGGGCAGACAGTCGCCATTCCTGTTGCTCTAGAGCAGGGGTGGGCAAACTTTTTGACTCGAGGGCCACAATGGGTTCTTAAACTGGACCGGAGGGCTGGAACAAAAGCATGGATGGAGTGTTTGTGTGAACTAATATAAATTCAAATTAAACATCATTACATAAAAGGGTACGGTCTTTTTTTTTTTTTTTTTAGTTTTATTCATTTCAAACGGGCCAGATCTGGCCCACGGGCCGTAGTTTGCCCACGGCTGCTCTAGAGTCTCTGCCACTCAGCCAGGAGAGAGAGAGGAAAGTGAGAGGAAGCAAAGAGACAGGGAGGAGGCAGAAGATAAAAGGGCCTTGCCCATCACAGTCTTCTGCTGGGAGCTAGCTCCCTGGACTAGGACTCCAACTTGCATTCATTGACCTTCCAGAGCCTGGCAGTGTCTGCCATATAATAGACATCAGCAACTGGTTCTTAAAATTAACTTGTTAAATACAAGGGAGTATAAGGTTTTTTGAGGAAGATGAGGTAGAGAGAGAGAGAGACAGGGAAAGAGAGGTGGGGATAGGAAGAGACAGAAGGAGACTGAAGGGTGAACATGGACAGACAAAACAACAGAGAGACGGGGACAGAGAGAGGGAGCAGGAGCCAAACCGCTGTGTCTGCCTCAGTGGTGCACACAGCCCTGTTGGTCACCCTGGAGGGGCTGAAGTCACTAGAGGAGGGTCTCTGGGGCGCCTCAGCTTCCTGGTCTGAATCTTTTCTCCCTGAAGGGGGACCTACAGAGGCCTGGTTGTGAGCTCGTGGCACCATCTTGTGGCAATTTTGAGGATAGCTAGTTTTCTCGTTCCGGATGTAGCTTTCAAGGATCTGGGAGGATGGGTAGGGGCAGTGGAGAGAAAGGGGAGAGAGGAACGAAGCCTGAGGCCCAGGCCTTGGAAATGTTACCTTGCCTGACCATTCCCATATACATTCTCTCTCTCTCTCTCTCTCTCTCTCTCTCTCTCTCTCTCTCTCTCTCTCAAACACATACACACACACACACACACACACACACACACACACACACACACCTATGTGTGCCCAGGCCCAGGCTGAACTTGGTGGTGACGTGGGGTTAGGGAAAGCATTGGGGAGGAGGATGGTGGGAGGGTTTAGCTAGAAGATGTTGGGGAAGTTTGACTAGTGTGACCCAGAAACTTCAGCTCATGGAGTTAAGTCTGTAAAATGGGGCTAATTATATCAAAGGACATTTTAAGACTTTCCTAGGATGATGCTATTACTTTTGGAGGTTCTTCCCCAAATCAATTATTAAAACACACAGGCTTGCTACATTAAATGTAACATATTACTGTAAAATGATATGACATGATGTTTTTGGTAAGCTTGCCTTGGAAATTATTTGGCTAAAAGTAACTCATTTACAGCACAATTATCTGTAAGTTCTCAGCACCCCAGCATTCACTTGCATTTTTAAGTACTTGCAGAATTTTAAAAAACTCCAATCTAAAAATTATTTCAAAACATAATGAAATTTTTATGAAAACTAATTTAATAATTAAAGAAGTTGACCAGAATTAGTGGCATAAATTAACAACTGATGACATTTTGTAGATATCTGATCAAACATTAATTAGCTTGGGTTATTCTGAAGTATTTGTATTTTGGAGCCAGAATTTTTTCAATTTTAAACATTTATGTAAATCCCTGAGAAGCTCTAGGGCTCTGGGCAATGTGTCCCTTTGGATTATCTTATCTGGAAAATAAGTGGCTCTGATAATACCTACCCATAGTAGAGCTATGAAGAATAAAAATAGGATAATATATGAAAGCACTTAGCACAGTGCCCAGTAAACTCCAAGTATCTAATAAAAATTTAGTAGATGTTCTATCTGAACACACACATACATATTCATTCATTTATTCATTCAAAAATTGTACTGGGCTAAACAAGGCAATGTTCTAGGTGCTGGGGTCGTAGTGAACAAATCAACCAAGACTCCCATCCTTGAAGAATTTACATTCTAGTTGGGAGTTACTGGTATACTTAAACAATAAGCATTAAAATAAGAAAATTGTGCAGTGTGTTAGAAGGCCATTAATACCTTGGGAGAGAGCCTGGCATGTTCTAGAACAGCAAAGAGGCCAATGTGGCTGGAGTGGAGAGGGGGGAGAGTGGGAGGAAATGATGGTAGTATGTGAAGATGGGGCCAGTTCATGTAGGGCCCTGTAAGCCATTGATGGGACGCCACTGGAGAGTTCTAGCAGAGGAATGGGAGAGACTGAATACACAAATGGCCAATGGCCAGACCATGTATAAAAGTAGAACTCTGACCCCAAACTGCAACAACTTGCCCAGGAAACAAGCCTCTCATACAATAACCAGCCCAGGAAGCTGCCTGTTGGAGTCAGACAGCTATCTCTGGTGACAATCCAGAAAGCTAAACTGTGACTTTTGTAACAATCATTCCCAACTGGTCAGGATTTGATTCAGAACTGACAGTTTCCCTAACCTTTGTCCCCGTTTCCAACTTAGAACCAGCCAGAAAAAGCCAAACATGCCCCCGAACCAATCACAAAGCTTGCCCTGCTTCTAATGAGCCCAGCGACAGCGTCTCCAGGTCACCAGCCTTGTTTTTTCCACTGAAAAGCTTTCCCACTTCTCTGCCTCCTCGAAGTCTCTGCCAACATAAAGTGACAAGGCTGCCTCCCTTGCTGGAGCCAGCTCTGAATAAATAGCCTTTGCTTTTCTCATTTGGCTGGTCTTTATTTCCACAGATGACAAGAACTGCCTAAAAGCTGCTCTATTGAGAATAGACTGTATGTAAAAGCATGGAGACCCATTAAGAGGCCATTGCAATAATTCAGATAAGAGGTGAGAGTGACAGACCAGGGTGGTACCAGGGCAAGTGATTAGAAGGCGTTGGATTCTAGTAACACATATTTTAACTTTTCTATTTTTATTATAGATTCACAGGCAGTTGCAAATAAATGCACAGAGAAGTCCCGTGTACCCCTCCCCAGCCATGTTCCTTCAACATCTCATATAACCACAACACGGTATCAAAACAAAGACACTGACATTGGCACACTCCACAGAGTTTATTCAGATTTCAACAGTTATGTGTGCACTCGTGTGAGTGTGTGTGTGTGTGTGTGTGTGTGTGTCCCTACCTGTCACATGGGCATTCTGGAGTAACCAGCAAAACAATCAAGAGGCTGTGTACCATCACCATGAGATTCCTCCTGTCACCCCTTTATAGCCACACCTTCCCCTCCTGTTCCTAACCCCTGACAACCACTCATCTGTGCTCTTCTTCCATAAATGAAATAATGCAGGATGTATCCTTTTAAGGATGGCTTTTCCATTCAGCATAATTCCCTGGAAAGTAGTCCAAGCTGTGGCTCATACCCATAGTTCATTCCTTTTAATTGCTGAGTAGTGTTCTATGGTATGGATGGACCACAGTTTGTTTAACCATTCGCTCTTGGAAGATATCTGGGTAGTTTTCAGGCTTGGGCTATTACAAATAAAGCTAGTGTGAACATTTGTATACATGTTCCTCCATGAAAATAAGTCTTTTTAAAATATATAACAGCTTTATTGAGATATAATTCACACACCATAAAATGTACCCATTTAAAATGTATAGTTCAAAGATTTGAAGTATATTCACAGAGTTGTGCAATTATCATCACAATCAGTTTTAGGACATTTCATTAACCCTTCCCCCGCCCCCCCCCCCCAAAAAAAACCCCTATCTATTAGTAATTACTCCTTATATCCTTCCAATGACACTCCTCCTATTCCTACTCACTATTTCACTTTTTTTTCTATATAGTTTTCCCTATTCATATAAATGGAATCATACAATATGCAGTCCTCTGTGACTGGCTTTTCTCATTTAGCATAATGTTTTCAAGGTTCATCCATGTTGTAGTTATATTAATATTTCATTCTTCTAATTGCTAAATAAAATTCTATTATATGCATATATCACATTTTGTTTATCCATTCATCAGTTGATGATTATTTGTGTGTTTTTTTCTACTTTTTTGGCTATTGTAAGTAATACTGTTATCAACATTTATGTATTAGTTTTTGTGTTTATATATATTTTCAATTCTCTTAAATATATATCTAGGGGAATTCTCAGTCATATGGTAACTATGTTTAACCTTTGAGAAACTGTCAGGCAGTTTTCAAATGCAGCAGCAACATTTTACATTTTTACCAGCAATGTATGAGGATTTCAATTTCTCTGCATCCTTACCAACATTTGTTAGTGCCTTTTTTATTATAGTAACACTGAATTGTGAGTGTCAAGTGCTATCTGATTATGGTTTTGATTGGTGAAGGGGTTCAGAACGTGCCTCTCCAAGTTGGGCTATTTGGCACATGAATTATTTTGAACTGAAGGCAAGCAAGGCCCTGCAGGCTCAGAAGAAACTTATCTCTCCCTTAAGGAATTTAAAATGGAGGCCTTGCCCATAATAAGAGTTATCACCAGAAATACTTTTTAATGATCTATCTATAATACATGGAAAACATCTAATTATTGAACGTCTGCTCTTCTTATTGTCCTGCATATGACCTTCCTTCCCTCTGAAGCCTCGGGCTCCTGACCTCACTCCTTAGCTCAGGAAGTCATATATACCTCATTTACCTTTCTGTCTTGAACCTCTCGTGCACATTCTGGATACTACTCCCTTATCAGACATATAATTTGCAAATATTTTCCTCATTTTGTGGGTTGTCTTTTGACTTTCTTTTTTTTTTAATTCTCACCCGAGGATATTTTTTCCATTGATTTCTAGAGAGAGTGGAAAGGAGGAAAGAGGAAGGGAAAGAGAGATAGAGAGAAACATCGATTGGCTGCCCCCCACACACATCCCTACCTGGGCTGGGGAACCTGTAACTAAGGGACATGCCCTTGACCAGGAATTGAACCCATGACCCTTTGGTCTGCAGGTGGATGCTCTAACCACTGAGTTTAACAAGCCAGGTCTTCACTTCCTTGATATTATCTTCTTTTTTTCTTTTTTAAAGAATTCTTTATTGTTGAAAGTTTTACATATGTCTCCTTTTTCTCCCATTGAACTCTCCCTGAACACTTTTATCCCCCACCACATGCCCCCACCCCCTATTGTCTGTGTCCATTGGTCATACTCATATGCATGGATACAGTCCTTTGGTTGATCTCTTACCCCCACCCCCACCACCCTTCCCTGTCTTCCCTTTGAGGATTGACAGTCTGTCAATGCTTCTGTGTTCCTGGATCTATTTTTGTTCATCAGTTTATATTGTTCATTATATTCCACAAATGAATGAGATCATATCATATTTATCTTTCTTCAACTGGCTTATTTTTCTTAGGATAATACTCTCCAGGTCCATCCATGTTGCTGCAAATGGTAAGAATTCCTTCTTTTTTACAGCAGCATAGTATTCCATTGTGTAGATGTACCACAGTTTTTTAATCCATTCACCTGCTGATGGGCACTTAGGCTGTTTTCAAACCTTAGCAATTGTAAATTGTACTACCATGAACATAGAGGTGCATATATTCTTTCTGATTGGTGTTTCTGATTTCTTGGGATATATTTCTAGAAGTGGGATTACCTGGTCAAATGGGAGCTCCATTTTTAATTTTTTGAGGAACCTCCATACTATTTTCCACAGTGGCTGCATCAGTCTGCATTCCCACCAGCAGTGAAGGAGGGTTCCTTTTTCTCCACATCCTCTCCAGCATTTGTCGTTTGTTGATTTGTTGATGATAGCCATTCTGACAGGTGTGAGATGGTATCTCATTGTCATTTTGATTTGCATTTCTCAGATGATTAGTGACTTTGAGCATGTTTTCATATGTCTCTTGGCCTTCTGTATGTACTCTTTTGAAAGTGTCTATTTAGGTCCTTTGCCCATTTTTTGAATGGATTGTTTATCTTCCTTTTGTTAAGTTTTATGAATTACCTATACATTTTGGAGATTAAACCCTTATCGAATTAACATTAACAAATATGTTCTCCCATGCAGGGCTTTTTTGTTGTTTTATTGATGGTTTCCTTTGCTGTGCAGAAGCTTTTTATTTTGATGTAGTCCCATTTGTTTATTTTCTCCTTAGTTTCCATTGTCCTAGGACAGTGATGGCAAACCTTTTGAGCTCAGCGTGTCGGCATTTTGAAAAACCCTAACTTAACTCTGGTGCCGTGTCACATATAGAAATTTTTTGATATTTGCAACCATAGTAAAACAAAGATTTATATTTTTGATATTTATTTTATATATTTAAATGCCATTTAACAAAGAAAAATCAACCCCAAAAAATGAGTTCACGTGTCACCTCTGACACGCATGTCATAGGTTCGCCATCACTGTCCTAGGAGCTGTATCGGTAAAGATATTGTTACAACATATGTCTGATATTTTGCCGCCTATGGATCCTTCTAAGATATTTATGGTTTCCCATCTTTCGTTTAAGTCTTTTATCCATTTTGAGTTTATTTTTGTGTATGGTGTAAGTTGGTAATTTAGTTTCGTTTTTTGCATGTATCTGTCCAATTTTCCCAACACCATTTATTGAAGAGACTGTCTTGACTATTGTATGTGCTTGCCTTCTTTGTCAAATATTAATTGAGCATAATGGCTTGGGTTATTTCTGGGCTCCCTGTTAGGTATTTAGGTGCTAACCACTGTCAGGCACTGTCTTTGGCGATCTACCGCTCCTCTGCTGTGTCTGTGTCCACAGGCCTTGGTTGCAAGCAGGTGGAACCAATCTGACTACTTTGCCTGTCTGCCAGCTGTTAATCTTAACCGCTCAAGCTTCTGCTTCTGTCAGGGCTTTAGGTGGGTGGGGTTGGTGATGTTTCGCTATCCGGGGATCAAATGGATGTATTTTCCCCGACCCAGAACTACTCCTCCACGAGTGGCCCAAATATAGCTCTGGCCTTGGTTGGTCAGAGATCCTTGTATGGAGACCAGTGGGGTTGGCTGGAAACCTGGAGTTTTTATCAGTCTGATTCCCAGAATAGTGGAGTGGACTGGCCCCTCTGCCAACCCAGCCACTGAGGGCTCTTTGGGTCTATTCAGAGCTTTTGTTTCCTTTGTAGAGCTCAGAATGCAGGGAGGGTGTTGCAGGCTGTATTCTCTGCCTTGAGGCCCCTGGGAGGGGCTAGCTCTTCTGGGAAGAAATTGTTGCTTAGGTTTGGAGGGTTAGGAAGAGTCTTGGTTACATCTGACTGCCCTACCTCCCTCCCCAGACTCTCCTCAGACTACACAAATCTGTGCCTCTCCCTGCACCAGAGCCTTGGGTGAGTTTTTGCAGCTGAAAAGTCCTATATTCTGGGTTTAGAGAATAAAAGCAAAGACAAAACGAAAGCAAAACAACCTTGAAATTGCGGGTTTCTTCCCCATCCCCCCATGGGCACCATGCCACTCAGGCCGTTTTTCAGGCCATCTTTCGCCCCCCATGGCTGTGGTCCCAGGTCTAGATTCCCTGGGCGCCAGCAGCCCTGTGGGTTTTCACAATTTGGTGTTATGCCTGTCACCAAGGGACATGGCTTTGGTGCAATGCAGCCCCTCCACCTTACCTTCTCGGCCTGGGGGCGGGCATCCCTCTCCAGTCCTGATCCCCATTCCTAACATTCTCCAGGAATCCTCTGCCCTTCCTTATTGAAAATTGTCTCCTCAGCTGTGTCTAATTTGTTAATTTCAAGTGGATGTTCTCCGATTTAGTTGCTTTTCCAGCCTGGTCCCCGGAGGATGTGCACAATACATCTGCCTATCTGGCCGCCATTTTTTCTTCTCTTGATAGTATCTTTTGAAGCACAAATGTAAAAAAGTATGCCCAGCTGGTGTGGCTCAGTAGTTGAGCATCAACCTGGAAGGTGAGATACCATAATCACGAAGATGGCTTTCCCAAGGTGAGGCTTATCCGTTATGTTCCAGATGGGCTGACCCTGCAATTTCCCCAAATGTGGGAACTCGATTGCATAATTTATAGTAGTGGGGGACTGTGTTTGCACTCTCCCTTAGTAGATTTCAGGCTTTGGTGAGCAATAGAACCATCAGGAACACACATTAAAAGTGCCAAAATAAGTCTTTACTAGTATTTCTCTGGGATAATTGCAGTTGTGGGGCCCTTGGTGAGTCCATTGTTTTGTTTTGGAAGGAACATGTTATATTTTGAAGATAGAACCAAGGATCTGGGTGTGGGAGGAGTTGGAAATGTCTTGAAATGACTGATGTTACAGAAGACTGGAGAAAAACCAAGCAATGCTTAGAGAAATGGAGTTACACTTTTTTTATGCTGGCGGGATCAGAGAAAGATGTCTCTCAAATTCTGAGCAAAACAATGGAGGAAGCTTATCCTTTTTATATCTTTCTAGCCCTTTGTCTCCCAAATAAGGGTTTTTCTGTCCCCTTTGCAAGTTCTTAAAGAGCCCCATGTGCTGGGGCCTTGAGACCACAACTAAAGGCCTGGCACCAGCACTGATAACTCTGTCTGGGTATGGTTTATGGCCTCTCTAAAATGGGAGTAAACAGGTCTTGCGGGACCAAACAATTAAAGGGGCATTGGCTAGACCAGGGGTAGGCAAACTTTTTGACTCGAGGGCCACAATGGGTTCTTAAACTGGACCGGAGGGCCGGAAAAAAAGCATGGATGGTGTGTTTGTGTGAACTAATATAAATTCAAAGTAAACATTACATAAAAGGGTACGGTCTTTTTTTTTTTTTTTTTTAGTTTTATTCATTTCAAACGGGCCAGATCCGGCCCGCGGGCTGTAGTTTGCCCACGGCTGGGCTAGACTATAGGCTAATAAGAATGTACATTATGTTAATGGCACAGATTCAGATTTCTAGCCCCCCAAAATGTCTCATTTTCCCCATCACTGATACACTCAGAACAGAGCTGGAATGGAGTAGGGACTCAGTGAATGTCAGCTAAACAAGTGACAGCAAACACAACTCAAACTATGGGGCAATGAAAAAACCCATGAGATACTATTTACTGCACACATTGCCCAGGCAGTAGGAGTCACTCAGAAGGCACTTGATGTATAGAAACCCCTCTGAGTTCCATTTCCTCTTAGGATGTAGAAAGCCACAAGAGACTGTCACTCCCAATCTAACAAGAAAAAGCCAGACAATCTATAACAGTATGAATTTTAAACCCATCAGAGAGTTGAGGATGTCATAGGTAACCAGGAGAACTGACTTCCAAAGAGTGACAGGCTCTCTGAGGAAAGATGGGACAAACGGTTTTGCCCTGAGAGAGCATGTGGGAGGTGTGAGGGAGTTTGTCCCTCCCCCACCATTTTCTAAGAGGAAGATTGGAGGGGGAGCAGGAGGAACAGAAGAGGGGAGAGGCCCTTTCACACACTTGATGGCACATACATATAAAAGGCGATTGGAAGATAGGCCCACAACTCATCTACTTCGGGAGGAGGTTCTTTCAAATAAAGCCATTGGGGGTGATAGGAAGCAGAAATTAAGATCCACTGCTTCTGGGGAAAGGATAAAAGTCAACTCCTGTGGGAGGGGCTCGCCTGTTCAAGTCCCACCAGACTTGAACACTGCCTAGGCCCACCTTCGAGTCCCAGGTGCAAAGGCTCTAGGAGGCTGAGCAAGCAGAACTGAGAACAGTAACAGCAGCTACGCTAGGGAGAGAGCAAGAGCACATGGAGGGGCCCATCTGGGGAGGCAGGCAAGGGCCTTTGAAAGCTATTGGTGGAACAGCAACAGTGAGAAAAACCCTCTGGAAACCGCCCCCCCCCCGCCCCCAGGCTGTCTACGAGAAGCCTAAGCTTAAAGACCTAGGTAGGTTAATAGTAAAAGAATGACAAAAAGACATGCCATGCCAAAATGAATCCAAAGAAAGCTGACGTATCTGTATTAACATGTGGCAAAGTAGACTTCGGAATACAGAATATTTCCAGGAATAAAGAAGGACAATGCATAATGATAAAGAGGTCAAGTTCATCAAGAAGAAAAGCAGCCGAAACTGGTTTGGCTCAGTGGATAGAGCGTCGGCCTGCGGACTGAAAGGTCCTGGGTTCGATTCCGGTCAAGGGCATGTACCTGGGTTGCAGGCATATCCCCAGTGGGAGATGTGCGGGAGGCAGCTGATCAATGTTTCTCTCTCATCGATGTTTCTAACTCTCTATCTCTCTCCCTTCCTCTCTGTAAAAAATCAATAAAATATATTAAAAAAAAAAAAAGAAGAAAAGCAACCTCAATGTGTATGTACTGGGAACATACCCTCAGGATACATACAGTTACAACTGATAGAACTGAAAGGAGAAATAGACAAACGCACTTTTCTCTCAATACTCGACAGAATGAGTGAGTAGACAGAAAAGCAGTCTAGATATGGATAGCTCGGATAACAGTATTAACCAACTTAACCTAATTGACACTTAGAGATCACTCCACCCACTGAAACAAAATATACATTCTTTTCAAGGCATATGGAACAGCACCACGATAGATCATGTTCTGAGCCATAAGACAAATCTCAAAAAAGTTTAAAATAATTAAAATCATACAAATATGTTCTCTCATCATAATGAAATTAAACTATAAATTGGTAACTGAAAGGTATCTGGGAAATCCCCATATATTTGGAAATTAAGCAACACATTTAAAAATAACTCATGATTGAAAGAAGAAACCATGAGAATAATTAGAAATATTTTTAATTAAATGAAAGTGAAAACACAACATATCAAAATTTTTAGGGCACAATTTTTAAAAAAATATATTTTATTGATTTTTCACAGAGATGAAGGGAGAGGGACAGAGAGCTAGAAACATCGATGAGAGAGAAACCTCAACCAGCTGCCTCCTGCACACTCCCCACTGAGGATGTGCCCGCAACCAAGGTACATGCCCTTGACCAGAATCGAACCTGGGACCCTTGAGTCTGCAGGCTGATGCTCTATCCACTGAGCCAAACCGGTTAGGGCATTTAGGGCACAATTTAAAGTAGCACCTAGAGGGATATTATAGTATTACATGTTTATATTAGAAAATATAGGAGAAGATCTTTGTGATCTAATTTAGGTAGAGATTTCTTAGAGAAGACAAACAGTACAATTCATACAAAAGAAAACATAATTACAGTGGCTTTCACCAAAATTAAAAAGAAAATTAAAACACGAACCATAGATTGGGAGAAAATATTTGCAAAACACATAACTGATAAAGGACTTGAATCCAGAATAGATAAGGAACTCTTCCAATTCAGTAATAAGACAGATAGGCCAATTAAAAATGGGCAAAGGATTTAAACAGAAACATACCGGGGGATGAGATATGGTGGAAAATATCTACATGACCAGATGCTTAACATTATTACTAACTATGGAAGTGAAAATTAAAACCACAATGAAACACCACTACATACCTACTAGAATAGCTTTAAAAAAAAGGAAGACAATACAAAGTGATAATAGCCACTTTGTGGAGCAATAGCCACTTTGGAAGACACTCAGGCAGTTTCTTGTACAGTTAAACATACCCACATGTGACTCACCAGCCTGATCCCTAGGTATAGAACCAAGAAAAATAAAACACATACCCATTCAAAGACCTGTAGGTGAATGTTTACAGCAGTTTTTTTTCATAATGGCTCCAAACTGGAAACGACCAAAATATTTCTTTTCTGGTATATGAAAAAATAAGCTGTGGGCCACACAATGTAATACTACTTAGCAATAAAAAGGCAAGCTATTGATATACACAACAACATTGATGAATTTCATAAGAAAAACATTATGTTAAGTGAAAGCATACAGATACAAAAAGGCCATTTATATGAGATTCTGGAGAAGGCAAAACTAGGGACAGCAGATTAGTGGTTGCCAGGGTCTAGGGATGGGGTACAAAAAATCACCTTTAAAGAGGCATGAGAGAAAATATTTTACATCTTGATTGTGTTGCTTTTTTTTTTTTTTACAACTACACATAGTTGCCAAAACTCATCAAACTATATACCTAAAATGGGTGAATCTCACTATATGCAAATTATTCCTTAAAATACTTGAATTATCCTATATAATAAAAGGCTAATATGCAAATTGTCCCCTTGACCGGAGTTTGACTGGGAGTTCGACTGGGAGTTCCACTAGGGGGGCGGGGCTGGCCAGCCAACCTCCTGTGTCCTCCCCCCTGCCTGGCCCAATTGGCAGCGATTTGGGCAGGCCGGCCAGCCCTCACCGGTGCACTGGGCCTCTAGTATTTTAAAAAATGAAAGAGAGTCAGAAATGAGATGGCCTTTGATGTCACATATTCTGGACATAGAGTCCTGCACCCTGTGGTGGCCTCCAGGTGCAGTGACCGTCTGTTTGCTGGCTGAGACGCTCCTAGGCTGCTGGGACCCCAAACGGAGGCCCCATCTCTTGTCTGACATAGGTGCTCTGCCAGCTGGATCAAGTCCCTTGGGCCCAGGATTCAGTTGCCGAGGTGACCACAGGCAGGCACTGTTCCAAAGTGTTGAGCATATGCACATTAATACAGCAAAAGAGGGAATTCCATCAGGACTTGATTATTTAGTCAGATATTACCAAGCCCAGTAGGGAGACGCAGAGAATGTAACCTACTTAAAAACAAAGAAACAAACTAAGACCTTCTCAAAAAGAAAAATAAATGACAAATTATCAACTCAACAGGGTATCCCAGCTGAAATTTGAGCTGTTGTCTTTTGTGTTTTTGCAAGCTTTGCACTCGCACTCCAAAGTACTGCCAGCCTTTCATCTGGAGTTTTTGTTTCCATGGCCAAGAGCAAAATTGCCTGTGGTTATCATCAGGAAGGAGGTTGGGGTAGGATGGCTATCTTTGTCAGACTGGGTATCGGAATGATGTTGGCTTCAAATTCACTCAGAAGGATGAAATCAATTCATCATTTCCCCCTTATGCTCTGAAAGAATTAAAAAAACAACAATATAAGAAGTGACCTGTTCCTCCAGTTGGAAGGAACTCACACTCAAATTCTACACCTGGTGTCTTTATTAGAGATAACAATTTTTTAACTTTCTTCTGTGGTTATTGGCCTTTCACTCATTGAGTCAGTTTTGGCAATTTACAAATATGTGCCTAGAATATTATTATTTAATGCTGAAACACTCTACTTCATAAGCATGGATATATATATATATATATATATATATATATATATATATATATATATCTTTAATTTCTTTATTTGTTAAGGTATTACAAATGTGTCCTCATCCCCCCATTAACCCCCAACTCCCCCCCCCCCCCCACTCATGCTCTCATCCCCCTGTTGTCTGTGTCCATTGGTTGGGCTTATATGCATGCATACAAGTCCTTTGGTTGATCTCCCCCCCTTACCCCCACCTTCCCCTACTTTCCCTCTGGGGACTGACAGTCTGATAGTTGCTTCTCTGTCTCTGGATCTGTCCCTGTTCATCAGTCTATGTTGTTCTCTATATTCCACAAATGAGTGAGATCATGTGGTATTTATCCTTCTCTGACTGGCTTATCTCACTTAGCATAATGCTCTTCAGTTCCATCCATGCTGTTGCAAATGGCAAGAATTCCTTCTTTTTTACTGCAGCGTAGTATTCCATTGTGTAGATGTACCACAGTTTTTTAATCCACTCATCTGCTGATGGGTACTTAGGCTGTTTCCAAATCTTAGCTATGGTGAATTGTACTGATATGAACATAGTGGGTGGCATATATCCTTTCTGATTGGTGTTTCTAGCTTCTTGGGATATATATTCCTAGAAGTGGGATCACTGGGTCAAATGGGAGTTCCATTTTAGTTTTTTGAGGAAACTCCATACTGTTCTCCACAGTGGCTGCACCAGTCTGCATTCCCACCAGCAGTGCAAAAGTGTTCCTTTTTCTCCACATCCCCTCCAACACTTGTTGTTTGTTGATTTGTTGATGATAGTCATTCTGACAGGTGAGATGATACCGCATTGTCGTTTTGATTTGCATCTTTCGTATAATTAGTGACTTTGAGCATGTTTTCATATGTCTTTCGGCCTTCTGTATGTCCTCTTTCGAAAAGTGTCTATTTAGGTCCTTTGCCCATTTTTTGATTGGGTTGTTTATCTTCCTTTTGTTAAGGTGTATGAGTTCCCTGTAAATGTTGGAGATTAAACCCTTATCGGTGATAACATTGGCAAATATGTTCTCCCATGCAGTGGGCTTTCTTGTTGTTTTGTTGATGGTTTCCTTTGCTGTGCAAAAGCTTTTTATTTTGATGTAGTCCCATTTGTTTATTTTCTCTTTAGTTTCCATTGCCCTAGGAGCATTATCAGAGAAGAAATTCCTTCGGCATATGTTTGCGATTTCGCTGCCTGTGGATTCCTCTAATATTTTTATGGTTTTCCGTCTTACGTTTAAGTCCTTTATCCATTTTGAGTTTATTTTTGTGTATGGTGTGAGTTGGTGGTTTAGTTTCATCTTTTTGCATTGGAGTTGTATATATTATTTTCTAAAATTTCAAAAGTTATCTCCATGGCTGTGTTAATATTTCCTTTCTCATCTCATTTTTTAAATTCTCACAACTGAGGATATGTTTATTGATTTTAGAGAGGGAGGAAGAGGGAGAGAGAAAGGAAGAGATAGATAGATAGATGATAGATAGATAGATAAGAAACATTGATGGGAGAGAGAAACATCCATCAGTCTCCTCCCACACATGCCCTGACCAGGGCTTGAATCTGCAACCCAAGTATGTGCCCTGATCAGAATGGAGCCCCCAACCTTTTGGTGTATGGGATGATGCTCCAACCCTGGCCAGGGCTGTATTTTTATTTTATTGACTAGATTCCTGGTCAATTTTAATTTGCTCCTCCCTTCCTCTGCCCATAAAGAACAATCTAAGTATGAATCATACTTCTTCTAGGAGGAATTCTGCTTTTCCTCCTGCAGCCTGTGTTTGAGCTGCTATTTCCAGAGAGCTGTGAAAAAAAGAGATAAAGGTTTGAACAACACTCTGGCTACACTTCAAAGCGCAAGCATATGGCTTTCTGTCTGTTTCCAGACTGCCTTTACGAAAGGAAATCACATGACCTCTCTATGCCTCTGCTTCTCCATCTGCAAAATGGTAATAACAACAGTGTATCTTTCACAGGTTCATTATGAGGATTAAATGGGTGAACTTTTGTAGAGCATTTAGTACAGAGCCTGGCACATTGAAGAAGTTAGCTGCCATCATCATCATTACTGGGTCTTTCCCCCCTCCCCCAAGAGGTGCTTGTGTTTCCCCACCCAAAGGTCAGGTCTAAAGGAGCTTCTGTGAATTGAGGCACACTATGGGGTGATGGAAGTTTTCCCCAAAGAGAAAGAGAGGCAGAGTGAGGAGCTAAGGAGGACATGGTAGAAGCAGGCAGAGGAAAGAGGTTGGGAGAGCTGGGTGATGGGGCTGAGGCTTTGCTCCATAGCAAGGACAGTGTCCTCACCTGGCAGCGCCCTGAGGTCATGGTGAACCTTGAGGGGCGATAAGACTGACTGGTGTCCTGCGCCCAAGCTATGCGGGAATTGGAGATGCCTCCCCTCGGAGGTTCAGTCAACAAGCCTATGTGAGATAGAGGGGACTGAAGGCCACAGGGCTCCTCTCTGATGTTCTGGGCCTTTTAAGGCCTCTAGGATGAGAGTAAAACGACTCAGCACATTGAATTTCCCACTTGGTAGCCAGGGGCTCAAAGCAGATTGCATTTAATTTTGAAAAATTAAAGGGGAAAAAGGAAGAAATGATTTCCTATAGTCAGAGCATATGAGTGCCAAAATCCACAACTGCTTCCCCTGCTTTCCATGTTTTGTGTTTCAGCATTAAAGCTTTTTCAATACCTTCTCATTTTCAGGAAGTTCTGCAAATTCCAGGTAGCATGTGTCATGTGTACCCTTGAGTCCCAGGTTCCAGCTGCTCTGTACAGCGGTATCCACACAGGCTTCAGTGAGGCTCCTGGTTGGGGCAGCATCTCTCATGCACCCTGGCCAGGTCTGCCCACGGGCTCCTCCTGCATGACTCAATCTGGGGATGCCAGGGGGTTTGCAGAGAGCTGCGTGAAGATTTCCAACATATGCTGTGGCTGTGGTGTGTGCCCAGAGGCAGCCATAATGAGGAGCCCACTCCTGTGCATGACCAGCTGGCCTCAGAGGCTATGAGTGGATAGCCAAGGGCACCTTGGTCTCTGGTCTTGATCACAAAGGGGGAGAGATGCCTGGAGGGAGCTGGGAAGTAGCCCCTCATCCCAGGTTAGAGAGGCAGGCATTGTTACCTCAGTCAGTCTGGAATCAGCAGGGCAAGCAGGACCCTCCCTTAGCTGGGGGTTGGGCATCATAGGCATGAGGCATGGCCTGTATGCTAGTGTGGATGCCATGGGATTGGGCCGAGAGACTCAGAGACTTCCAGCACATGGGGCAGGGGTAGGTGTGCCCTGGGCTTCCCATCGAGAGTCAAACTTTGTTTTCATGAAATCTGCAAATATCCTCACAACCTCCCACCCCTGGCCAAGCAGTGTATTGACATGCTCTCTTAAAAGCCATGCCGATGCATTGAGAAGCTCCTCACCTAAAAGCCAGGAAGAATGTCAGGCCAGCTCCACCATTCACACTGTGGGTCTGAGATGTTTCCTTGACATAGGTCTAAGTGGCTTTTCAAACAAGGTGGGATTTTTGTGGAGTGAGGGCAACGGGGAGGCTCTACACTGAGGGTGCTGCTGCCCTGGGTGGCAGGCAGCTATGAGCATCTGGGGCTGGGGGAGAGGGAGATCATCTCGAGCAGGACAGCAATGGGATCTGGGTCCCAGCTGTCCCCTAAACTGGTTTTCATCAGAGGCCCTGCCCCTGCCCACTCAGCCACTCCTTCCCCTGCTAGGTCCAGTCTGGTTTGGCATCTAATGCCCCATTTTAGGCCTCTGTCTGCAGTGACGCCCCAGGCCCTCCCAGGCTGCAGTCTCTCCGCTGGCTCTCCTGCTCTGAGTCCAGCAGTCTACCTCTCCTGCCTTCACACAGGCTGGGTTTGCCTATTACCTCTCCCTTCCCTCCCGTTTCCCACCTTCTCTGATAGAGCAGCACTGGAGCGTAAGGAACCAAGCCTCTCAGGACACAGATGGGGAGACTGAGGCCCGGTTAAAGACAGAGTTAGGACCACAGCCAGGTCCCCCGCCTCTTGCATAACCCCTCTGTGTCCTTCGCCCACCCTCACTCCAAGTATTAGAACTTAATAAATCTGTGGCCCTGACCAGAGATAGGCTGATGGGAGGTCCATTCCCCCTCCCGGTGTTCTCACAGCAGTGTCTGAGAGGTGGTGGCCTCTCAGCTCCAGGGCTGAGCAAGCTGAGGAGGGGCTTAAGGCAGGTGACTGAGAGGCCCTGTGCAGCCCAGGTGGATTCTCACACATCAGGATGCAGAGGGAGGAGGTTCTGGGTCAGGAGTGGAGATGACCTGCCCACCATGCCATCCTCATTTTCCTGGAAAGCCCTGTTTGGTGCTGAGTGCCAAGCTCAAGTGAGCACACAGGCACTGCCAGGGACCAAGAGGGACACTGGTTGGTGCCAAGGCCCCCACCAACCAGCAAATTTTCTTAGAAATCCACTTTCAAGAAATAACCCTTTCTTGGTTCAGCCAGGGAAGCTGGTCCTATTCCCCCTCCCCTCCTACTCCTCCCCCAGCCCTCTAGCCTATCCAGACCAGGCAGACTACCCTTCCCCCAGGAGCACTGTGTGTCCCCAGGAGCCTCCCGGGAGCATTGGCTGAGACCTGTGGCCTCAAACAGGCTCCCATTCTGGGCTTCCTTTGTGACCTGGGAAGAAGGGACTTTTAACTCCACCTCAGGGTCCTCTGATAGTCTGGGACAGGGTGACCTTGCCTGAGCCCTCCCTTGCTCCCTCTTGGGGGTATCTAGAAAGGAGAGGGGTGGGCCTGGAATCAAGATAGCATCTCTGAGGCATATGTGGGTGAGGGGTGCAGCAGGACGATGACCTTTGGATGACAGGCTTTTGCCTACTCTCTTCAGGCCTCTTGGCCCAGCCCTGGATGGAGGGTGGCAGGATGAAGCGCCCCTGTGCCAGGGAAGAGCTGATCCTAGCAAACCTTGTGAGGGAAGGTGGAAGGTGGAAGGGGCTGTGGCCATGCTCCACTCCATCCTGCTGCCTGGGATGGGAGTGGCCCGAGGACCTAGGGGGCTGGGGCCAAGACTCTTTTGGCGGCATGGCTGCAAGAAGCCCTCCCTCCCCCACCCCATCGGAAGACCTAGTTGCTGCTAGGGACCCTGAGTTATGAATTGCATGAGAGAAAAAAGGGGGGTTACTTTCTCCTTTGGGGGCACTGAAATGCAAACAGGTGGTGGTCCACAGTGATCTGGAGCCTCTGCAGCTCACCCAGTGCTGTCCTGTGGCTCAGCGTGTGAGCCTGGCAGGAGTGCTCCCACTTGATGCTGAGGAAACCAAGGCCCAAGGAGTAGCATGACTTGCCCAGAGTCACAGAGCCAGTGAGCAGGAGGGCCCTGGGACCAAGCCCTGCTTCTTGGATGTCTCTGCCCTTTTTTCACTAGTTCCTCCCCTGGGGAGATAGGGAGCTGGCAGCGGGCAGGTGGGTGCAGAGGCATCCTGAGGGCTGGTGGGAGGGGAAGGAGGAGGAGAGGCACACCATGACCCAGTGCCCAGGACCGCAGGAAGACCACAGACAAGGCTGGAGAGGAAGGGCTGCAGCAGTCAAGGGCTTCCCTGCACCTCTGCCTCCCGCCTCCATCAGCCTCTGCCCAGTATACCCCTGTCCCTTCCCTTCCTGGGGAGACCACCTCCCATGTGAAGACTCCACCTTCCCCCCAGGAGTTGTCTCAGTAGGTGTGGTGTGCTCTCGTCTCCATTCCTATGAACTCTAACAGCAGGAATTGTGTCTGGTTCTCCAGTGTGTGCTTAGCCTAAGCATAGCCCCAGCTTTCGGTAGGCGCTCAGCATGTGAATAAGTGGCTGGTTGAATGAGGCAGGGGGCAGGTGGGGAAGGAGTGGGAGACTGAGCACTGACCCCACCCGCAGGGGGATCCTCTTCCTACACAGAGGACTTGGCCTTGGGGTGAACCTCTCAAAGTTTCCACAGCGGGCTTGATGCCCTCTTGATCAAGCTGTAGTCCTGATGGGTAGTGGCTGCTCTTTCTGAATTCTGCGAGGAGAAAGAGCAAGTCCCATGTTGTCCCCTGAGCCCACCCTAGCTCTCTTTGGCCAGCCCAGCGGCAGGCACAAGCAGAGCCACAGAGTAGAAAAACCTTGTTTTATTCAGCCCAAGTCTGGGCAATCTTGCTCTGTGGTATGGTCAAAATATAAAAAATAAAAACCAACAACCAACAAAATAATGTTGTAGTGAAAACTTAAGTATGAAATTGGGCCTGGCACCCGGTATCCCTGTGGTTTCGGTCCAGGTTCACTCCCTGAGGCCGGCAGAGAGGGATGCCCCTGTGTTCAGCTGCCCCTGCCTGTGGGTGGATGGGGTTGCACCCCTTGGACCAGGTGTGTCCTCGTGGGAGGCTGCCTGGTAAGCAGGACCTGCTTTGGGAAGCGGGGAGGTTGGCAGTTTGTCCACCTTCTTGGAGATCAGGATCTAAGGAGAGAAAGAGAGGCAGGTTTCTGGGTAGGGCCTCTCACTCCACTGTCGGCAAAGCCCCCACTGCCAACCCTGCCAAAGGCTTCCCTCCACAGCCCAGATCCCATGTGGAAGGGCAGGCACAGGCTTTGTTCCCCTCAGTAATCTGGGCTTGGGGAGAGGGGCCCCTCAGCCCAGGTCCAAGAAGACTTTCATGGACTCCCACCCAGGACAGGGTCTCAGCACCCCCCTTCCCCATGCCCTGGCCCCAGATAGTTTCCTTCCTTCCTTCCTTCCTTCCTTCCTTCCTTCCTTCCTTCCTTCCTTCCTTCCTTCCTTCCTTCCTCCCTCCCTCCCTCCCTCCCTCCCTCCCTCCCTCTCTCCTTCCTTTCTTTCTTTCTTTCTTTCTTTCTTTCTTTCTTTCTTTCTTTCTTTCTTTCTTTCTTTCTTTCTTTCTTTCTTTCTTTCTTTCTTCTTTCTTTTGTTGTTAAGCCTCACCAGGGGATATTTTTTCTATTGCTTTTCAGAAAGAGTGGGAAGGAGAAAGGGAGGGCGGGAGAGAGAGAAACATTGATGTGAGACACATCAATTGGTTGCCTCCTGCAGGGCCCTGAGAGAGGGCCAGGAATGAACCTGCAACCCAGGTACACAACCCAGGTATGTGCTCTTGACTGGGAACCCAAGACTCTATGGTGCACGGCCAGTGTTCTGCTGGTGCTCTAACCATTTAGCACACCGGCCAGGGCATCCCAGATTGTCCTTCCTTCCTTCCTTCCTTCCTTCCTTCCTTCCTTCCTTCCTTCCCTCCCTCCCTCCCTCCCTCCTTCCTTCCTTCCTTCCTTCCTTCCTTCCTTCCTTCCTTCCTTCCTTCCTTCCTTCCTTCCTTCCTTTTTCTTTTGTTCTTTCTCTCTTTCTCCTTCCTTCCTTTAAAAATATGTTTTTATTGACTTTTTTAGAGAGAGGGGAAGGAAAAGGGATAGAGAGATAGAAGCATTGATGAGAGAGAAACATCATTGATCAGCTGCTTCCTGCACGCCCTCCACAGGGGATCAAGCCCACAACCTGGGCATGTGCCCTGACGGGAATTGAACCCTGACCTCCTGGTTCCTAGGTTGATGCTCAACCACTGAGCCATGCCCAGATCGTTTTCTAGGCAGAGAAATACTTTCTTTTTACCTCAGTACACTTTTTTAAGCCTTTTTTCCTCTTCAGAAACAAGATTGAAACCCACAGGTGGGAAGGCTTCTTCCAGCTTCCAGTGCGCTGGGCCAGCACCTGGCCGAGGTTAGTGTCACAGAGACACTAACCAGACCGGAGCCTCTCCAAGCATTTAGGTGCAGGGCTCAGAGGGAAGGGCCGCAGGCCCAGGGGAGCAGGGGAGCCAGAGCTTATCAACTCGACGGTGGGGCCCAGAGATTGATGATGGTTCATTCCAACCAGAATCACTTCTAATCTAGGACTGTTTAATTCGATCTACTTGATAAGGACACTAATGATCACAGTTACCATTCATTAAGTGCTACTGTGAAAGGTTCTCAAACACACAGACCTAAGGCCTTTAAATATTCCTTAGAAGCCCATGTGGGAGATAAAAAATGCCTGTTTTATATCCTAGTTGAAAAAGTAGCTCAGAGAGGTGAGGTGAACTGTCCAACGTCACAGAGCCAGGAAGTCGCAGAAGCGGGATTACAGAGCCTGTGCATGTCCACCCAGCACAGCTGCCTCCTGCTGGTTCCCACTGGAGAAATCTCAGAGAGCCGCACCGCAGATCAACCCTGCAGCCGGAGCCCCACCACGGCACTCAGCTTGGGGCTGGCATGGACAGGCTCCTTCTGTTCAGCCTGTAGGCTGGGCCCAACTGCAGCTGTGTTTGGCCATCAAGGTGACTCAAAGTGCAGGTATCTTGTGTGTTTTGTGTGGCCAGCCTGCTCCCCAGGTATGAAAGGGGCTGGGGCGGGGAGGGGGGGGGGAGAGCACTTACTGGACAATTTTGCAGTTTGTCGTAGAAACATAGCGACCTGTATAGTGGATGTTGCATCTCACCACATTGTTGGTGAAGTCAGACTCCAAAACAATGTACTTAGGGTTCACGTGCACCTGAAGGAGGGAACAGAGAAAAGGAGTCTGGTCGGGGGCTGTGCTTCACTTGGTCATCAGGGAAGGTGGTGGAGAGGCAGACACACACACACACACACACACACACACACACACACACACACACACACGGGACAAAGAGAGGAAGACAGGGAAGTGGAGACATAGAGACAGAAATACACTGATGGAGGAACATGGGGAGATGCAGAGAGACAGAGGGAGGAGAGAAGAGACAGTCATAGCCAAAGGACACATCAGATCTCCCTTCTCAGAAGATGGGAAGCTTCCCCAGAGCCACAGCTCAGGCCAGGTTGGCCCCACATTCGGGGTCAGAGAGGTTGAGTCACTGCCACCAGGAACACAGCAGGCAGTGAGGGGCCAAGCAGGGATCCCATGCTTGGTCTCCTGACTCCGAGGCTCTCAGCCTTTCACCACACATGCCCGTCTACATAACCTGTTGAAGGCTTGTCAGATGCCAGGTGGCATCCCCTGCCCTGGAGCCTAACACTCACTGAGATGATGGCCCAAGCATAACCTGTCCTTTTTTTTTTTGAAGAAGCGCTGTCCAGACACAAGGAAGCCTTTCAAATGTTGGATTATTGTGGGGTGGGGAGGTTCCCTGGGGTAGGCTGCATCCAGCAAATACAGCAGAACATGTAAGTCAGGTGGAAAGATGTTACTTTTAAGTCCTTATACATCCTTAAGGGTGGGAACCGTGCATTGCTTATGTGGGTTGAATCCCCAGTTCCCAGAGTTCAGAGGGGCCTTTGCACATGTTTGATGAGTGGATGAAGGAAGGAAGGACAGAATGCCCTTGAAAACCCTGGCCCTTGGGTGAGGTGAAGAGAGGCCCAAGGAGCCTCCTGAGAGGCACTGAGGGCGGGCTGCTATGTTCTGACTGCGGCCCCCAGCAGCCATCTTCATGCAAGTTAAAGCCACTGCCCAAGCCGGTCTTCACTGCTCCTCCTTCTCTGGACTTCGGTGTGGAACAGTGGGTTCGGGGGACCGGGCACAATGACTCCCACCTTTACGGCACACCTGTGTGAAGGGAGGCTGAGATTGCCTTCCCCAGGTGAGGTCATGACGGCTCGGTCCTGCACAGCCTGCACAGGGATATACCACACCGGGCAGTGTGTCTTCAATGTGCTTTCCTACCTGCCCCCACCAAGGGAAGGGGCACTGGGGCGAGCATTGGAGGTGGTGTTTAGGCTGGAAGGACTCGATCACAGGAGCCTCTGGCTTTGCAGGGTCACTGTGAGGAGCTGAAGGTCTCTCTCAGAGAGTGGTGTCCTCTTCCAGATGGCCTTCACTGCCCACAAACAGGGGGGTGGGCCACAGGCTCTCCAAGTCCCCTTTTGCTTAGGGAAGACAGAGTCATCACCTAACACCGCCACACCTGGCCCAGGAGTCCTCAGTGTCTTTATGGAAAGAGGCTGTATCTGCCCCAGGCTGCGACCTTCAGGTGGGAAGGGCAGACCTCTGCCAGATGCCCCAAGACGCCGCCTCTGCTCAGCTGCTGGGAAGAGGGGAACATGCCCAAAAGCTTAAGCAGATCTCAGAGGTGGCGACACTGATGTGAGCGGCAGGCTGCTGGAGGCGGTGCTCCAGGCTGGGAGGCCCACCTTGAGGATGTAGTTGCCGGGTTGCACATCAGTTATGTCAATCCACTGGCAGTCGATGTCTGCGTTGTAAGTGTCATAGCAGCCTGGGCTCAGGCCCTGAGAACAGGGACAAGAGTAGAGGGTGAGGTGCTATATACTCCTCAGAGGCCCTCATGACCACTCCAGCAGCCAGGGCCCTCCTTCCTTTGTGCTTTGCCCTGACCTTGGTCTAGGGCAACTGCTCAGAGTGGGTCTGCTCCTCCTTAAACCCACAGGGCAGATGGACCAGAGAGATAATAAATATAAGCACCAGATTACAGGGATCAAATGAAGAAGGGCATGGATGGAGGATGGATGGGCACTTTGTGGTGTTTGGGCAGACAGACAGAAAGATAGGGCTGGGTAGACAAATAGGCAACTGGAACATCATGCCATCCGACTCTGTTGGAATGTTCCATTCTTTCCATGAGTAGACACCCTGGGAATGATGTAGGAAGGGGTCTGGTTGGGGGAGGGGGGACGAGTCCCCAAGGGGCCCTGTGGTGGCCCAAGGACTGGTAAGAAGACCCCCATTCTGTTGAGCAGAGTGGCCAGGGGCCTTGGCACTGGTCCTTCAGCTTGGCCCAGGCTGCATCACTGTCTGCTCCTCCAGCTCCCAGGGTACGGCTGCATCCTGCACCCTATTCCCTGCACCCTAGCACAACCTGTGTGTGTGAGGTGCATGCGTAGCGCTTGAGGTTGCCGAAGTCGCAGGTGCTGTCCTCCAGGCAGAAGCTGGCCTTGTGGCCCTCGGCTACCTTCATGCCTGTGGCTGCATCCAACAGGTCATAGTGGCTGAACTCGTCCATGCTGTGGTAATGTCTGGAGGCACAGGACAGGAGAACAGAGAAGGCCTAGTCACCCTGGTGCTTCCCATCCCATTCCCCTCCTGAGATGGGCCCAAGTGACCCTGCTGTGACACAGCTTCTTGGCCAGTCTGGGCTCCTGCTCTCCTGTGTCCACAGGGCAGCACCTCTCCTGTCCCCAACTAGCCAGGTCACCCTAGGAGAGCGCCCCTTCAGGACTCCTCACTTCCTTTGGGCCAGCTACCTGCACTCCCTTGGCAAATGCCCTTCATTGTAGCCATTTCCATCCCTTCAAGGCGGGTTCGTCCATGACCCCTCTTCCAGCGCAGCTTTCGTTAGGCTCCTTTGAGAAACTTGCCCCAGTGCTGGATCCTGGGCAGGCAACACCTCACGGTCCCTCCTACCAGCACCTCCCCTCCCCCAGCACTAACGGATGAGGGAGGTGGGGCAAGTCCTCCAGCCCAGAGGAGGGGTGGGAGAGGCCACAGCCCCACTCACTGGTGGCAGCTGTGCCACTCCCAGGTGTGCTTCGGCCGGTTCGGGAGGAAATCCGCTGTGCCCTGGTTCTTCACCCGCTGGGGGAAGCGCAGTAGCACCCGCACGTCGTAGTCAGTGGCCTCCGGGGCATAGGCTGTGCTGCAGGACAGGTGGGAAGACGGGAATAGGACTGGGAACCAGGGCACCCAAACCCAAAACCAGCCAACTTGCCCTGAAGATCTTGATATCTGACCCTGCACTGCAGGAAGGCTCAGCCCTCTCCCCTCTCTCCAAAAGACTGACAGCCTCTGGTCTGACACAGCCTCTGAGGGTCCCTGGTGCCTGCAGGAGAGTCTCAGCCGGGGAAAGCGCGCGCGCGCGCGTGTGTGTGTGTGTGTGTGTGTGTGTGTGTGTGTGTGTGTGTGGCGGGGTGGGGGGGGGGGTGGGGGGAGGGGTCATATAGAAATCTTTAGAGGTCTTTTTAAAAAATAGGCCGATCTTGCCCAGCCAGTATGGCTCAGTTGGTTGAGTGTCATCCCATGCACCAGATCAGTGGTTGGTTTCCCAGTCAGGACACCAGCCTGGAGTGCAGGCTCGATCCCCAGGAAGCAGCGGATCAATGATTCTCTCTCATCATTGATGTTTCTATGTCTCTCTCCCTCTCCTTTCCTCTCTCTGAAATCAATAAAAACATATTTTTAAAAAACAATAAAAATGGGCCTATCCAGGAGATTCTGAAAGATTCTGCCCCTCCTCTGGACAGAGCCCTAATTGTTGACTAAAGTGTGTCACATCTTGGGTGTGGTCCTAAGAATCAGGCGCAGGCTCTTCAATGTCAAAGCCTATTCACTCTCTTAGTCCTGTCTTCCATTCCCCACACCCACTGGTTCCAGCTTCAAACACTGTTTCTCAAACAGGCTTAATTCTTTTGCTAATCTATACTTTCGCCCATGCTGTTTGCTTGATCAAGAACTCATTCAGCCTCCTAGGCCAACTCAATTCCCCTCCCTAAGGAATTCTGCTCTGATTGCTCCACTTAAAGAAATTTGACTGCTTGTGAGCTCTAACAGTGATCCACACACTCCCCAAGCCAGGTCCATGTCACTAGGTCACCTCTACCTATTTGTATGGCTTCAGTGACCTACCCTTTTCTGTTCAGGAGGTATGGCTCTGGTGTAGTCTGCCTGCTCCCAACTCACTTACTGACCCCCAATTCCCAACTGAGATGGCTGTCCTGGCTGTCCTGAGGAGCACTTCGCTGGCGCTCATTAAGGTCTGGGCCCTAAGTCCAGAGGCAGAAGGTGGCCATTGGTGGGAATTAGCTCTGTCTGAGAGGATGTCTGGACAACAGGCACTGCAGGCTCCTCTCTGCCAGGACATAAGTAAGGCCTTGTCTGGAGGAGGCTTGAAATCCATCTGTGTCTGGGTTGGAACAGATATCCTCCTTCCCCCTGCTGTGTCCTTCTGTTTCGCTCAGCACACTATGGGAAACCATCAAGGTTCTAGGCCCAGCTTGGCTACAAACTTGTGGTGAGACTTGGAACAAGTCCCTTCCCTTGTTTGGGCCCCGCTGGCCATCTGTGCTCTGGCATCACCCGGCCTGCAGCCCACACTCCGATGACATCTGAGTGCCCTGTGCTCCAGGGCTTCAGTTTTGTCTGGTTTTCTAGGTCTGTACTCCGCACCCAGCTTCCTCTGATGCCTCGGCCCTTGCCGACCTCACACAGCTAGCTCCAGCTTGCACACTACTCATGCTAGCTCTCCTCCCTCTCCCAGTTGCCTGGTTCTGTCCTTGGGGCATGTCTCTTGGGCAGGACCAGGACATTGCCCCCAGGACTGTGCCCGGTTGCCTCCTTCCCAGCCCATCCAGGAGCTCAGGTCTGGACACACAGGATGCTCCAATGAAGATGTGCCGGGAGCCGGTCCATCCATGCTGTTTCAAGGGACCTGGCATATATGGTATACTGTTCTTAATATGTTTGCTCACTTTCTTGGCACTATGTGTTTTAACCAAGGTCACCTCTCTGAGAAAGGTTGTTTCCCCAGGTAGGGATTTTCCCCTGAAGTTAGGGAGGGAATAAAACCCCTTAACTAACCCCTGGACCTGCTGGGGTTGGGCCCCAGCAAAGATGGAGTGATAGTTGGGTTTTGACTCAAACTCAAAACTCAGCCTTAATGGATTGCCATGGAGGCTGAATTCCTCACTGCTGAAGGAACCATAGCAGGAGCATCATCACTGTGTTCTCTTTCCATGGACAACTGAGTGGTACTCAAGGTGTGGTCCCAGGATTGTTGCTAGTTCACACACTCTTTGTTGCCAGTCTGTAATGAGATAAGGAACTTGCACCAGCATGTAAATCAACTACATTACTAATCACAATGTTTAGTTAAGCTGAGAGTTCCTTTTTTGAAACCAGATTTTCTTGATGAAGGAAGCAGTGAGTTGAGCTGCATCCTGGTGTAATCTCCTTATATTGTTACAGAGATAATAGTTGTGATCAGCTACTCTGAGTGGCAGTGGACTAGAAGTTCCATAAATGAGAAAATGTTTAGATTCCAAAGGGCTTTCCAGATACTAAAAAAAAAAATAAATAAAATACAAGTAAATAAAGAGTTCAAGTGTCTAAACAAAGCAGGTAATTAAGAAAACTAGGTGCTTCCAGAATAGAGAAATGTCAACAAAAGAAGTAAGTCAATGTAATATTGAACTAGTCATTTAGCACAAGGAGGTAACCCCAAGGCATACAAATTTGAACAAAATATTCACTGTTTATAAAGTTAGAAGCTAGCTCTGTAGGAAGCAGAATTACCTAGGAATAATGGAGAGTTGGCTGGGCTAACCTTTGGGGTCATGTAAACTGGTCTCTCCCTTTTCTGGTGCCACACATAATTGAGGCCTCTTTGTCACCCATGCCCACTGTCCCTACTGTAACCCAGGTCCTGGGTCTCCCTGAGGACTTCCCAGGTCCTCGTAGAAGCACTGGAACTTGGGCCCTCCACAGGAAGCTTCTCATAAGGCAGCTTGGAGAAGAAAAGTTTTAGTTCCTGTCACTGCACCTCAGTTTCCTGCCCTGCTCAACACGCACCTTCAGGGCTGATGTGAAAATTAAAAGCCACAGTAAAAGGAAGCTTCTTTGTATAGTGACAATTGCTGGATAAAAGTTTGTTCCTTTCCCCTCCTGACTCCCTTGCAGCAGGCAAAGCTCATAGATGACGAGGGCCAGGTCCTGAGAGGCTCAGGCACTTGGCCAGTCTGACACTTGGACATTGGCAGCCTGGCATGCAAGTGGGTTCTGGGCGACTCCTAGGGACTGTCCCAATGCTCCAAGCTTCATCCTCAGCTCCTTACCTGGCCAAGCACTTCTCCTCTGCTGCACAGCGCAGGGAGTATAGGTGGGCTCTCTGGACATAGGTGGACGCTTGCACATAGTTGGGGTCTGGGACCAAGTCAGGGAGACCTGGGAATGAGCAGTGGGAGAAAGGGAGGAGGGAGGAAGAGCATGACATTGAGAGTCAGGCTGGCCATGGTTAATGCCCAGAGAACTCCCCAGCCCCAAATACCCTTTGCCATTCTTCTTCCTCTACACAGGCTGTCATTCAGGAAGCCTCCCAGCCTGAGCTAGGTGTGGGATGTGAGCCCTTCTCCCTAAGTTCAGGTGTGGGAGTGCTGACACCTGCTAGCAGAGCTGGGACATAAGTAAGAGCTAGGAGACAGGGCAGAATGTGGAGAGCCAGAGAAGAGGGAAGGGTATTCTTGGTTAGGGGGAACAGCATGGACAAGACTTAGAGGCAAGACTGCATGAACCAAGTAATTTCCTGACAGAGACACCTTCCTCCATGTCCTTATTCCCCAGGCCTCTGCATCAGCCTCCAGACACCCTCTGCTCCTCTTGCCTGGCTTTTTTCATAAACCACCAAGATAGCTCTGGGCTTTTGGCCCCAAGTGAGTCCCAGCAGGCTTGTGGGAAGAGCCAGGTGAATGTTGACTGGCAGAAGTAGGGGTGGGCAGGAAGGGATGGACTAGAAGGAAAATGTATCTGCAGAGCAGGCTGCTGACTAGGCAGGGTTCTCAGCCTGGACACCCAGCCCTATTCCTTTCTTCCAGTCATCTTCCCCCAGACAGGACCACCCCACCCTCCCGTCTGCAGCTTCTGGCCTCCAACCTGAGGGCACCTGGCTTCCTCCCCTGAAGGGCTCAGGGGAAGTATGGAGTCTTCTCTAGCCCATGATCACTTGATCTCAGGATATGCCAGGATCGGTCCATCCGACCTTCCTTCCTCCTTAACCCTCCCCAAGAATAAGTTATTCCCACTGAGGCAGATAAAGATGAAACAAGACTGTAAGCTCCTCCTAGCTTCTTTCAAGCCCTCTGCTCTTGGGAGACAAGCAAGGCAGGGGGACTCTGTCCTGTGTACAGGCTTCCAGCTCCCTCTTCTGGCTGCCAATACTCTCTTGTCAGCCTTTAGGTCCAGAAAATGAGGCAGAAGAGGGCACTCTGGCTTCTAAGCCTTTCACAGAGGTGTCTGCCTACAAACCATCCCTCAATGTCCCCTGCGCTCCTAGACTGTACCCCTGCTCAACCTGGGGCCCTAGCCTCATGTGGGGAACGGGTCCGGGCAGCCAGTGTGACCTCACCTACTTGGAATGAAGAGAAATCTCGGAGCACTGGGGTGGGTGAGGATGAGGTGGCTCCTGGCTGATGGAGCCATCTTGGCCAGCCTAGGTCCCATTACTCAAGGCCCCAGGAATGCCCGCAGTCATTTTCCAAGGGCTCCTCAGGCCTTCAAAGCAAGGGGATACCTTGGTGTCCAGCTGGTTCTCACACACTGGTTCCTAAAACCTTCTGGGGCAGAGGTGAGGAAAACAGGAATCACCCCCTACCCTTCAGCAACATGTGGGGGTGGTCAGCCGGGCTTGAGCCCTCATGAGATCCAGCATTTGGCCCCAGAAGCTGCCTCCCCCATCGCAGGCTCGGTTTCAATAAACACTGCACAGATGGCTCCACAAAGCTTTTCTGGCCTGGTCCTTCCTCTCTAGGCCAGTCCATGAGCCAGCTGTGCAGTCCAGGGAAGTTAAAAGAGCCTGTTGAGTAAGAGGCCAGGGGTATTTAGGGCCAATGAGGGTTAGTGCCATTACAGACCTCTGACTCTTGTCCGACCCTTGTCCTTTATTGAGCCCTAATCCTAACCACACACTGAGGTCTGATACCTATCAACAACTCAGAATCTCAGACTCATTGCTGTTTGTCTCCAGATTGTAGACTAAAGCGTGGTACTTAAAAAACAAACAAAACAAAAACCACACCTTAAAAGGAGTTGCTTTGACATCATCAATCCTTTTTATTGTAGCTGAGTGTTGTCAGGTTTTTAAAATAACCTCCAGAGCCATGGCTGGGGTAAGTGTGTGTGTGTGTGTGTGTGTGTGTGTGTGTGTGTGTGTGGTGGGGGAAGGCAGTTTAGTACTACATGTGGGCAGACACCTCTGAGCTGCTGGTTACAATCTGAGCCCTGACCTTGGCCATAGATGATCTTCCTTTTATTGTTGAGAAATCTCAGCTTCAGGCGGGTGCCTCCTGCTTCCATTGGCAGGGAAGACCTACCTCCCACCCCACATTCCTATCCCCATGTTGCTGGGGTTGATGGACTGCCCATCCCAAGGGCCTCTGTCAGGTAAGCTTCTTTAATGATTAGCAGAGTAATAAAGTCATCCCTCAGTATCCAAGGAGGATTTGTTCCAGGACCACCCCCAAGGATACCGAAATCTGCAGATGCTCAAGTCCCTTAGTCAGCCCTCTTATTTTCCACTTCTCCATCTCCAGATGCAGAGAGCCCACTATACTTTACTGTTCCATCATCCACAGGCATGCTCCTCACCCTGTCCCCTACAAGAAACCAGGGCACACAGAGGTGCTGGAGGGAACTGAGGCTCAGAAAAGGCAATGAATTTATCACAGTCACACAGGGGTTCAGGGCAGCTTCAGGAGATCCTGGGTCCTAAATCCCTCCCAGAACTCCTCTTGTCATTCTTCTTCTTCTTCTTCTTCTTTTTTAAAAAATAAAAATGAACACTTTTGAAATTTAACCTACACACATTCAAATGTACAAATTTTACATTTGTCAAAACTTGTACAGTCTGACAAGTTTTGACAAATGTAAATATCACCACAGTCAAGCTATGAATTTGAGGAGGGGTTGGGATCTCTTATTCAGAACGTATGGAGTAATCCAGCCCTTGGATGTGGCACTGGAGACTCTATTAAGTGGGTTCCAATGAGAACTTTTTGTGGACACTCCTGTTTTTATAAGTGCAGAAAATGGAATTAATCATAATTCTCATTTCAGAGAAAACTAACCATTATCACTGGTCTATGCAAGGCCCAGTGATAATTGTACTAAAAAATTTTAACCTTCATTCTCACCCCTGACCCTTAGATATGTCCTTGAACATTTGTGTCTTTAGAAAATCTGGAGTTTTTATGTATTCTTAAAGCATATAATTGATATTGTCTTATCATCTCATTCTGATTCTTGAGTTTTCAGCCAATGCAAACTTTTAAGATCTATCTAGTTCACTTCTTATCATTGTCAAATAGGACTCTGCAGTATGCATCCCCCGCCCCATGGCCAATCTAGATGGTATCATGGGATAGACCCACAGGATGGGGCTAACCACCCAAAGAATGGTCTTGCTCAGGCTACCCAGGGAGACCCTGGGTATCATCAGCATCTGGCCCTCTGCTCCCAGGAGGTAGACAAGAGCCTGGCTTCTACCCTCCTCTGTCACAGATGTTCTGTGTGATCCTGGCAGGCTTGGGCCTGCTTCAGGCCTGTCTGCCTCTGTTTCTTCAGATCTAATTGTCTTCTATTCTACTCATGGCCTGGAAACCTGGGCTGGGCCCCTGTGGGCACTCTTCCATGCTGACCATGGGGTCATGCACTTAGGAATTCAGGCTGCTTAGAGCCTAGCCTAGGGTGGGGAACATTGAGTCAAAGAGCAGCAAAGGCCCCTGGGATGGTCAAAGCCAGGCTGCTTGGCAAGGGAGGGGCTGGATGTAATTGAATTGGGTCCCAAGGCCATTCCAGAGGCAGCTGCTGGTCTGGGAAGCCCTTCAGCCTAGGAGGGCCCATTAGACCCTACAGGGCAGTGAAGACAGAGCCAAGGACAAGGGCCAGCTTTTGCATTCTGGCTCTGTCCCTAGAGCCTCCTCTGCGGGCATCCACCGCCCCTTCACAATGTGCTCAGCACTAGCCTGCCCCAGTCCCTCATTGTCCAGGTCCCTTCCCTTTTCATAGGCTCAGTTCCCTCGGATGGACAATGGGGAGATTGGACTATGTGGTCCTTGAGCATAATTTGATAGCTCCATAAACACTTGGAGATTAAAATACTTTTCAGGATCTATTCAGTCTACTCCCCAGCCTTGGGCAAGAGTCTAAACCTCTCATGACCTCTACGGACGACTCATTAACAGCCAAGAGATTCTCCCACGTCTGACCTAAATCCTTGCTCAGGAAAGATCTGTTCTCTCTTGCTCAGTGGTTCGTGGAGGCTGCCCAGAACAGAGGGCCTGTGGTTACATTCCTGCTGCTTCCCCACACCTCACCTATTTCCCTGCTGACTTCCCCCTTTCTATGGGTTACATAAACCTTGTCTCCTTGGAAATCTGTCCTCACAAGAAGCAGATGAAAGAGATGGAAATGCCAAATAGCCTGAGCCCCGGCTGGAGGATAATCCCCTGAGCCCCAGCTGGAGGATAAACAATGTCCAGCAGGAACGGGGCAGTGGGCTGTGAAATATGTGTGCAGCGGATGTTGTGGCTCATGCAGCCAGACTCCAGAGGAGCCCCGAGGTAGGAGAGCAGAATGCTCACAGAGCACAGCTTTGAATAAAGATGAGCCGAGAGGGCCTCTGGGGTGGGAGCTGGCAGCTGTGTCCTATGAAATTATCATCAGTAATGAGAACATTAAATTGTCAGCACGAGCCTGGCAGTGCCACACTAGGCAAGGTGGTTGCATGGTCCACTGTGCCCCACCATGAAGGGGCAATTGTAGCCCAGGCAAAGGAGCTGTGATGCCATAAAGTCAGGCCCAGAATTTTCAGTGCTTCCCCATTGCCTACAGAATCAAGCTCAAACTTCTCAGGGTGGTCTGGCCTCACTCCACCTGACCTTCTAGATCCTCTCTTAACCCTAAGGACCAGTAGACATCTACTTAGCATAACTGACCTTTTCTGCCCTGGCCTCTGACATATACTGCCCTTGCCATGGAATTCCCTACTGCATGCACACACACACACACACACCCCAGCTCTGACCTCACAGTCTTTAGGCCAAAGCCTACCTTGTCAGTCTTGACCATCCCTTTGCCACTACCCCAACCCCCCTCCCAGCACACATCTGCTGCCCCTACCCAACTGGGAGACACAGTCTAGTAGCAGTGACAACCTCACTCTGTGCAGCAGGCCCAACTCAGAGAAGGGGATCTGTCAGTGTTTGTTCAATTGAGCAAACTGCCCAGGAAGCAGATAGGGGCTGAGCTGGGAGGAGGCTAACCTTAGAGAGGTCAGTTACCTACCCCAAGCCTTCAGCCTCCTTCTCACATACCTCACTGCCCTCCAATTTTTGTGGGTCCTGCTCAGTGCTTCTGACCCCACCTCCAGAAGTCTTCCTGGGTGCTTCAGTCCCCTGAGTTCCCTCTCTGCCCCTGGATCCTTCACAGTGACCTGAACTTTTTACCTTTCTTACAAACACTCAGCACAATCTTCCCATCTCAGCTTCTAACAACTTCATTCTTTCAGCTGCACAGGCCAATACTTTCATGTTTTGCCTGACTCCTTTCTTTCTCTCACACCCTACATCTAGTCCATCAGGAAATCCCATCAGCTCTATCTCCAAAATACATCCCAAATCTGACTTCCTACCACCTCCTTTGCTGCCACCCTGCCCAGCTGCCATCATCTCTGCCTGGATTTCTGTACTAGCCACCTCTGTCTCTGGCCTACCTTCCCGTTGTCCATTCCCAGCATAGCAGGCAGGGCCTCTGTTCCAATGTCACTGCTCAGCTCAAACCCTGCAATAGCTTCCCGATGCATGAAGGGTCTTCCATGGTCTGAGCCTGTTACCTCTCTGGCCTGTCTCCTATTATGCTCCCATTCCCATTCCACTCTGTTCTAACCACACTGGCACACACTTAAAAACCCCAGGGAACTCCTGCCTCATGGTCTTAGTACTGGCTGTTTCCTCTATCTGGAATGCTCTTCCCACAGACAGCTGCATAGCTCACTCATTCCCCTCCATGTCTCTGCTCAAATGGCACCTTTATGAGGCCTACTCTGACCACCGTTGCAACCTGCCTCCCCCTGCCCACACTCCAGACCTCCCTTACATAACTATATTTTTTCCATAGTATTTACCACCTTCTGTTATTTAGCTATTTATTATGTTTATGCATGAAAATACAAGATTCACATGGGCAAAAATTTTGTCTCTTTCTTTTCTTTAGTGAATACCCAGCCCTAGACCACTGCCCAGAACATAATAAGGCACAAATAATGTTAAATAGCTGAATGTCCTCATGAAATGATCATCCAGATGAGAGCACCTGGGGGTGGGAGGGGCTCTGCTTTGCCTGCAGCCCAGCTGTGGGCTCAGGTCTCAGTGCACAGTGGGTCTGGGAAATTGAGAAACAGGCAAGATGGAGGTGGGCTTGCGCCACTGCATCCTGTGTGCCTGGTTTCTTGCTGCCAGGCTATGACCTTGGTAAGGACAGGGATGAGTGTGGGACACCCCTGAGTTCCCTGCACTCAGCTTATGGCCTGGTACCTGTACATCCTTGGTGGGCATGTGCACAAATACCTGCACCCTACAAAGGGTCTGGTGGCATCTGCCCGTGTGAGCACAGACTTTATTATTAACCAAAGGCTGGGATTGACTCCAAAAGTCCTTTCTTTTGAAAAAGGACACAGTACCTACCAATTGGCTCACAAGCAGGAAGAAGGGTGGATTATCTCCTGAGGCTTTGATGGCGCAGGCCTCTCAAGCTGCACCTCCCCCACCGAAATTCCTTCTGCTCTGGTGTTCTCACACCAGTATCATCCATTTCCAGATGATACTGAAATTCCTGATTTCTGGTGCCATCAGCAAGGGGGAGAGGAACCATGGCCCAATTCTAGCCCTGTAATCCTGAATCCAGAAAAAAAAAAGGCCCTCTGGGTCCAGCTGCCTGTGGCAAGGAGGCCATTAGGTCAGGGCGGAGTGGAGGACAAGACCCAACCTCTCCTTTCAGCCTTCTTCCGGAGCCCTGCCCGCAGCTGCCCGGCAGGAATGCCTGCATGGGAATTGGAAGCAGCTGTGGGCTGCCTGGGCCGACCTCCCGTCTCCAGCTCTCCCCCCTCGTCCTCTCCTGCCATTTCAGCCACTGCCCTGAAGAGTTTTCCATGTGTTCTTGGCTTGGACAGGAGTGGGGTGAACTCAGGTTGGGACTATTGGGGAGGGGTGCCCCTTCAGAGCTGAGAGGACACTGAAATAGGGGCCCCTAGAGTTAGAGAGAGGGAGGAGGGGGACAAGGCCAGAACTCCCAGGTCAAGTGTGGCAGTAGCCTGGTGCCTGTGGGTCCTAATGACTCTCCACCCTGCTTGGCCACCACCCCAAAAAGGCTCTGTGACACTTGTGGATTCGAGGCAAAACTCCAAATTTGGTTTTTCAGGGGGTCCAGACATTGTTCCAGGGAGAAACAATGAACACGAAGACACAGCCTTCCCTGAGGGGCAGTTCAGTGGGGTAGAGAGTCAGCCTGGGCCCAAGCTTGGCCACTGATGAGCTCTGAGACCTTGGATAAGTTACTGAACTTCTCTAGCCTCAGTTTTCTGGTCTGTAAAATGGGGGTGATAATGCTATCTATTTCACAAGGTTGCTGGGGGAGTTAAATGAGAAAATAAAAATAACTACTTGGCATAGTGTCTGGTACCTGGTAAGTGTTCAATAAATATCAGCTGCTATTAGTATTTAAACTAGGAGTTATCTCTTCTTGCAGGGGAGAGAGGCTATGACCCTGCAAATGGATAAGTAGAGAGGAGGGAGGAAATCTGCCTGAGATGAGGCTGCCAGGACACCACTTGTTTGTTCCCACACTAGTGGCATTTGACTGTCAAACAGGGAATTAGGAGGAAGAACCAGGTTCCTGTCTCCACAACCCACCTGACCCTTTATGACAGCTTCCTTCGCCTGAAAACTCCATTTCTTTCTGAAGAAGCACTGAGACAACTTCAGGGAAGGAGGAAGGGGTGCTCAGCTGGGATTCTGGCTCCACTAGTCACCAGTTATATGACCGTGGGCAAGTCAACCTCTAAGGGCCTGAGTTTCCTCATTGGAAAAATGGGGAATAACAACACCTTGGGTTGTTATGAGGATTAAGTTACTTTAATTATAAAGCACCCAGGACAGGGTTAGGCACTACGGAAGCACTAGATGAGTGTTTGTTAAATAAAGGTCTAAGTCTGGAGTGAGGATGACAAGGATTTAACATCACACTGCTGAGGGACTCTTCACTTCCAAAGCCTTGTGCACTCATTGTTCCAGATCATCCTGTCACCACCACCGCCTGGAACAGAGTTGACAAATATCTGTTGATTGACCAAATAAATGAAGTGTGCAAGGTAAGCAAGAATATACAAAATTTTAAAAAGTAATAATATGTGATATTAAGAACTCAGAATGGAGAAGTCATACAGACTCAAATCCTGGTTTCACTACTAAGAGGCTGTGTGACAATTAGCAAATGAGCCTGTCACCTTATCTATGAAATGGGATGAATGACAGTACCTGGCTCATTATTGCTGCAGGAGTTAAGAGGGGTGATATGTAAAACTAGAGGCCTGGTGCACGAAATTCATGCATGGGTAGGGTCCCTAGGCCTGGCCAGTGATCAGGGCAGATCAGGGCCTTCCGAATGCTGGCTGGGGCCTTCCTTCATTCCACACCACCCCCTGGTGGTCAGCGCACATCATAGCGAGCAATAGAACTCCCATTCTTGCGGTTGAACTCCCATAAGGACACATTGCATATTAGCCTTATATATATATAGATGCCAATAGATGCTAGTGTCAATAACCCCCCCCCCCGCCACCCGCCCCTGCTGCAACTAGGGGAATAGGCCCAGAGAGGGGAAGTTGGTGGAGGAAACCCAGGCTTTTGCACTGCCTGCCCAGTTTGCAGGTGGAGTATTGGTCCACCTGGGTCCTCTCTGTGCAATGCAGAGAAGACAGGCTCAGTTGCATCTAGCAGTGAGACTCCCTAAGTCTCAGCTTTCTCAGCTGTACCAGAGGACCATAATCTTCACCTCTCTGGGAGGCTGCAAGGATGAATGAAAGTAAACATTTAAACCACTAAGTTCAGGAGGTGTTCTTCAGCAAATGGCTAAGTTGTTACCATCGTCTCTGCCGTTGGGACTCTGGATGCTTACTGGGGGAGACTGTTTCTGTCCTTCTCTGCATCTATTCCAAGTCCTAAGAAGGTGGGTAGGTGACTTGGAGGGGAAGGCAGTAGGGATGTGAGTAGGGAGCCAGGGCTGCTGTCAGGGACTAAGGGACCATGTATGGTCTCTTGAGTGAGGGGCACTGGATGGAGAGTGAGTACCCCAGAAATACCTGGGTGTGCAGGTGGAGGAAACCTCTAGGCCTAGCTGCAGCAGAGTTCCCATGGGGGCTGCAGAGGCTTGAGAAGGGGAGGAGGAGGAGGTTAAAGGAAGGAGGTACCTCAAGGTCCTGGAGCCACAGGCCAAGGCATCAAATTCTGTCCTGAAGGCTTTGGGAGCCATAGGACCTTCTTGAGCAGGAGCGTAACATGGTCAGCAATGCAAGGGTTTATCTGCCCCATGTGCAGGATGGACTGGTGAGGGAGAGGCAGGGATCAGGCGATCAGGGGATTAGGGAGGAGGCAACCATAGCTCTCTCTTAACCTCTGATTGGCCGTGTGAAGGCAGGGCTGGAGAACCTCTGCCAGGCTAGGCTGGTGAAGCCATGAGAGATGTCCTGGGAGGATGGCCCAGACTGCCTGCTCCATGTTACTTTGATAGGGTTGCCGGAGCTGATGAGTCAGGCCAGGGGTGTGAGGGGGAGGCCCTGGGAGAAGAGCTGTGGTATTCTGGGGTCAGCACTAAGACCACCAGCTCAGAGAAGACGAGGCTGTGGGGAGGCAGGAAAGGGGGCAAGGAGGCCCAGAGAGAACGGGCCTGGCTGTGGGAGGAGAGACATAGCAAAGGGGACACAGCCGGGCCTAGGAAGCAGGTGGCCACCCTCCAGGCCTCTCATGGATTGTGGACAGCCAGGAAAAGTAAGTTACCCTCTCTGAGCCTCTGTTTCCTAGTCTTCTCTCCAGTTACACATTTTAGAGTCAGGTATTCTTGGATACCCCTGCCCAGGGTGAGAGGGAGAGGATCGAGGCACCCCGGGAAGAAACTGGGTCTGGACAGGCACTTGGAAACCACCCAGATAGAGGGACGAGGGTGGTGCGCACATGTGTTTAGTGTTGTGAGGATACATCCACACCCACACACTCAGGCTGCCAGCACTGGGCCTCAGCCCCCTGGCTGTGTGGCCAGGAGGAATGAGGTCAGCTTTGGAGAATCTGCCCTGGACTCCCACACCAAGCCTGGAGGTCTGAGTTAAAGAACAAGACTTGGCCTTCCCTGAACCGGGATTTTCCATGGTCCTGGCCTAGCAGAATAAGGAGGGGGGACCAATAAAAGGAGAGAAAGTAGTGTTCCCTCTCTGAGCCTCAAACTAGCCTGCATTCCACACAATCCCACCCCGCACACCATCCCCTTCATGACCAGGGGAGGGTGCTGATGGCCATCCTTTGCAACAATGCTTGGGCACGTCCTCCTGGGAAGTCCTGCCTGAGTCCCCAGGCCCTGATTTTGGAGACTCCTCCTCTGACCTCCCATAGACCATCCCCCGATGCTTGCCCAATCACAGTACTGAGATGCCCTCTTTTCTGTGCTTCCCAGGGCAGGGCCTAAATTTGGTGTATACCAGCACACTCTACCTGGCCTCCAGCATACTACCTTCAGGAGAGAAATGTCTTTAATTCAAATGAACTGTGGAGCTCAGGGGCAATGGCCAGAGGCCCTGCTAAGCAACAAGTGCCTCCACTCCAGACATGGCCTTGCCCTGGCAGGTCCCCTTCTGAACCTTAAAAACTGACAGGCCAAAAAGGGGCCTAGAATACCCACTGGCTTGGAGCATCCCCAGGCCTGACTGCCAGCAGTGCTGTGGAACTTGAGGCTTTGGTTTTCTCCTCTGCCCAGAGGTGGGGTGCCTTTGGCTGAGTCCCACTCTGTGGTCTTCCATTCTAAGAAAAGCCACCACAAAAACTTAGCACCTTCTAGGCAAAATATCCTCTCCTCCAAGGAGCTATAGGAACAGCTGATGCACAGGTGCTGTAAGTCCCAGTGAGGACCATGAAGATACATCACATCACAGAGGGCCCTCCATCTCGGTCCTTTTTCAGCTCCTGCAGATTCTCAAACTGGGAATCAGCACCCAACTCGAGTGCTATGCCTTGGATGTGAGGGAGTGGTGCTACCCGTGGGGACACTCCTCTCAAGAACTATAGCCTTGGGTTCCAGCAGCCCCTAGGGAGACAGAAGCACTGCCCTTACCTGAACCCCTGCCTCAGCAGCAGCCTCTCACCCAAGGTCACTATGGCTGAAGACAAGGCAGCAGTCCCTGTGCTGACAGAGGCAGCAGAGAAAAGGCTGAGGGTGCAGCACCTGAGCCCCTGGGCCTGAAGGCCTCAGCCCTCACCTGGTGGGCTGATTTTCTGTGGAGCAGAGAGAGAATCAGGGCACTGATTGCACCTTGAAAGAGCTATGGCAGGAGCATACATGCACTGGAGACTGAATGGAAAACCTTGACCAAGGTGGATTTTGAACTTGCAGAAACAGAAGGAGGAAGTGGAATTCTAAGACAGAGGGTGGGCCAATAGCTGGCCAGCTCTGACCAGACCACTAGCGGCCCTCGGCACAGTAGTCCACTTGCTAATAGCAGGTGAGGAGTTGACCATCTGAAGAAGGAAGGCTGCCTCCTGCACTTCGTCTTTGTGTGCAGATGGCTTGGGCTTTCCAGGTCATAACGTCACCCCTCCATCCCAAAAAAAGCCAAAGGGAGGCCCATTCACAGTGGCCTCCTAAGACTTTCTCAGGGCCAGGACTAGAATGAGCTAGTTGAATGAATGGGGCACTGTCCTGGGGTACAAACTTTAAGAGGGCGCCAAAATACTTGGTAACTAAGATAAGCAATATTTGATACAATATTCTAAAAAGTCAAAATCAATGCAAAAAATCTGTGATGAACAAAATATCAAAATTTCAAATAAAGACACAATCAGGATTGCTGATTTTTCAGTTTGCCTTGGGCTCCAATTTGGCTTGGCATGGCACCATTACTGATTCTATTTAAAACCTCATCACAGAATTTTTTGCATTATTTTGATCTAAAAAATACATTAAATATTACTTATCTCAATTACTGAGTTTTTGGCAGCCTATTCAATTTTGCACCTCTCTCATCTCGTCTGGATTCCTGCCTGGGGCAAGAGCTTCCCCTCTAGCCTGGAGTTCATTGGGGCCAAGCTCACATAGCCCCCTGACTGTGAACTTGCCACACCTCCAGAGGCATCCCCAAGGGCCTTTCGGACACTCTTGTTCCCTGCTTCACCCGGTGAGGCTGACATAGGGGCAGCTGATTGGAGTGAGGAAGAGGCAGGGAGAAGGGCTCCTTCCCTTTGTCCCCAAATGACTCAAGCCAGGTCTGGGAGGTGCCTCCTCACAACGCCCGACAAGTTCCTCCACCCCCGCCCCTCAAGCCAAGGTCAGAGCCCAGGCCTGGCCGGCCTAATGCTGGCACTGATGATACACGGACGCGCGGAAGCTGGGAGGTGGGATGCACTGGGGCTGTTGATTGGGGCCTGGCGGGTCCTGCTTAGCGCAGGGAGGGCCTTTGGTAAAAAGGACCGGCGAGGGTCTGGGCGCACAGAGCGGTTCCTCCGGGACCAGGAGGACAGAGCGCGGGGCCTGGGACTGGGGACCGTACTCACCGCGGCCGTTCTGGGTGGGCCGGTACACGCTGCCCACGCTGAGGCGGCCCTGCTGCGAGCCGCTGCGCTCCGCCACCGGCGGGGGCGCGTCGGAGCTGCGCACCGGCAGGTAGGGCGGCTCCAGCACGCGGAACGGGGGCTGCGGCTCCACGGCCCTCGGAGGGACGTAGGCCTCAGCAGGCAGGTTGGCATAGGGCGGGTACCAGCCCAGGGCGGAGTCGCCGCCGTAGGCGCCGCCGGCGGCCTGCGCGGCGTCGGGGCCGGGGTCGGGGTGGGCCTGCTCGGGGCCCGCGGCGCCCTCGTGGTACAGGCTGTGCGAGTAGCGGCGGTCTAGGCCGTCGGCGGGCGGCGGCGCGTAGGGCCTCTCGGGGGCCGGGTAGAAGCCCTGCGGCGAGTACTCGGGCTGCTCCTCGCCGCCGCCGCCGCCGCCGCCGCCGAACTCCTCGTAGCGCGCCCGCGGCTGGAACGGGTAGACCACCCCCGCCGAGGCCACGGCCGCCGCCCCGGCGCCCGCGCCGCCGCCCGCCCCGCGGTAGTACACGTAGCCCTGCTCGTAGGTCCGCGCCGCCGGGTCGTAGGTCTCGTACTGGCTGACGAAGGGCGCCTGCGGGTAGGGGAACGGCTGCGGGAAGGAGGCCGGCTGGCGGTACGTGCTGGCGAAGGCCGAGGCCGAGGCGGAGCCCCCGTGCTGGGAGACCGAGGTGCGAGCCCGGGCCATGCCCGTGCTGTCCCCGACGGCCACCTCGCGCCAGTTGTCCGGCACCTGGCCGAAGCCGAAAGGGTGCCGCGCCTGGCCGCGCACGGTGTCCGAGCCCACGCGCCCGGGCAGGGGCAGAGACGGGGCCTGTCGCCGCCGGGGGCCGCCCTGGCTGCGCCGCCGCGGGGTCTGGGGGGCGCCCGCCAGCAGCACCCGGGAGCTACTCTCGGCGCGCGGAGCTCCCGCGGGCACGTACTCGGAGCCCGAGTTGAGCAGGCTGTACACCTGCCCGTTGTTCTCCCACTGGATCAGCTGCCGCCAGCGCCCCGGGTCCGCGCCCTGCCCTGGCTGGGCCTGTTGCCCGTGCACCAGGATGCAGAGGCAGGCGCCCCACACCAGGGTCCCCACCTGCAAGCCGGCTGGGGCCAGCGCCATGGTGGCCCCTCTGCAGAGGCCCGCTGGACTGAGAGGCTCTCAGGAGTGGCCCCCTGTGCGTGCTTCCCTTCCCACGGCCTCGAGGACAGGATGGCTCCTTGCCTGCCGCAGCTCTAGCTTTGTCCATCCTGGCCTTGGTCCGAGCGGGACGGCTCCTCCGATGACAGCATTTCGAGGCCAAGGGGTCAGGGCAGGGCAGGGGCGGTGCCCAAGGCTGCGCGAGGCTCTCTGCAGGGCACCGGGCAGGACCGCCTGGGGGCCTTACGTGGGCAGCCCTGCACTGGCTGGCCTTGGGGCTGGCGCTTTCCCACTCTGAATGAATAAGCAACAGGCTGGGAGTGTTAGGAGGTTTTGGACAGCCTGGTCCGCCTGCTGGGGTCTCCTCCGCAGGGCCCTATGGCCCGCCGGCTTTTAGCTATGTGGGCCGTCCCACAGCTGCTGTGCTCCCTCAGTCCCTGGAGCTCCCAGCCAAGCCACAGACCTGCCTCTGAGGAAGGGAATGAAGCCTGAGTAGGAGGGGGCCTCTGGGGACTCAGGCCTGGCAAGTGGGGCCCAGGCAGGCAGAACCGGGCTGAAGGGTCCGCAGCACTCTGCTTTGGACACAGACTCCCTGCCTCCAACTTACTGCTTCTTGTGTGGGCTTGAAAGAGCCCCTGACTCCTGTTAACTCTAGCCACTCACTAGGATCCCTGGGCTCCCATTCTCTTCCCCAAAGCTAAGAGACACCCTCCTTGTTGATGGGTCTTTTGGGGGAGATGCTGAACCCTAGCTGAACCACCCTCTAATTCAGGGCGCCTGCGGCCTGAATACAAAGGGATTGGAGCTCAGCTTTTTCTTTCTTACCCTCCTGGTCTATAGAATGGGCCTATATCCCTGTTTTTTGTTGTGTGCTTTTTAAATTTTGTTTTAATGCTTAAAGTATTCCAAAGAGTATTACATATGTCTCCTTCCCCCCCCCCCCCCCCCCGCTTGACATTCTCCCGGCTTCCCCTACCCCCCAGTTTCTTGTGTCCATTGGTCATGCTTATATGCATGCATACAAGTCCTTCAGTTGATCTCTTACTGCCCACCCTCCCCGGCCTTCCCGCTGTAGTTTGACAGTCTGTTCGAGGCAGCTCTGCCTCTGTATCTATTTTTGTTCATCAGTTTATAATGGTCTTTATTATCCATAAATGAGTGAGATCATGTGGTATTTTTCTTTCATTGACTGGCTTATTTCACTTAGCATAATGCTCTCCAGTTCCATCCATCCTGTTGCAAATGGTAAGAGTTCCTTCTTTTTTACAGCTGTGTAGTATTCCATTGTGTAGATGTACCACAGTTTTCTAATCTATTCGTCTGCTGATGGGCACTTAGGCTGTTTCCAAATCTTTGCTATGGTAAATTGTGCTGCTATGAACATAGGGATGCATATATCCTTTATGATTGGTGTTTCTGGTTTCTTGGGATATATTCCTAGAAGTGGGATCACAGGGTCAAATGGGAGTTCCATTTTTAACTTTTTGAGGAAACTCCATACTGTCTTCCATAGTGGCTGCACCAGTCTGTATTCCCACCAGCAGTGCATGCGTGTTCCCTTTTCTCCGCATCCTCTCCAGCACTTGTCGTTTGTTGATTTGTTGATGATAGCCAGTCTGACAGGTGTGAGATGATACCTCATTGTTGTTTTGAATTGCATCTCTTAGATGATTAGTGACTTTGAGCATGTTTTCATATGTCTTTCGGCCTTCTGTATGTCCTCTTTCGAAAAGTGTCTATTTAGGTCCTTTGCCCATTTTTTGATTGGATTGTTTATCTTCCTTTTGTTAAGGTGTATGAGTTCCCTGTAAATGTTGGAGATTAAACCCTTATCGGTGATAACATTGGCAAATATGTTCTCCCATGCAGTGGGCTTTCTTGTTGTTTTGTTGATGGTTTCCTTTGCTGTGCAGAAGCTTTTTATTTTGATATAGTCCCATTTGTTTATTTTCTTTTTAGTTTCCAATGCCCTAGGAGCTGTATCAGTGAAGAAATTGCTTCAGCATATGTCTGAGATTTTGTTGCCTTTGGATTCCTCTAGTATTTTTATGGTTTCCCGTCTTACATTTAAGTCCTTTATCCACTTTGAGTTTATTTTTGTGTATGGTGTAAGTTGGTGGTCTAGTTTCATTTTTCTGCATGTGTCTGTACAATTTCCCCAACACCATTTATTGAAGAGACTGTCTTGACTCCATTGTATGTTCTTGCCTCCTTTGTCAAATATTAATTGAGCATATTGGTTCGGGTCGATTTCTGGGCTCTCTATTCTATTCCATTGATCTATATGTTTGTTCTTGTGCCAGTACCAGGCAGTTTTGAGAACAGTGGCTTTGTAATTCAGCTTGATATCTGGTACTGAGATCCCACCTACTTTGTTCTTCTTTCTCAGGATGGCTGCAGCTATTCGGGGTCTTTTTTCATTCCAGATAAATTTTTGGAGAGTTCGTTCTAGGTCTATGAAATATGCTGTTGGTATTTTAATGGGAAGTGAGTTGAATTTATAGATTGCTTTGGATAGTATGGACATTTTAATGATGTTGATTCTACCAATCCATGAACATGGTATGTTCTTCTATCTGTTTATGTCTTCCTCTATCTCTTTTTTCAACGTCCTGTAGTTTTCTGAGTAGAGGTCTTTTACCTCCTTAGTTAAGTTTATTCCTAGGTATCTTAATATTTTTGGTGTGATGGTAAATGGGATTGCTTTTTTAGTCTCTCTTTCTATAAGTTCACTATTGGTGTGTATAGAAATGCCGTAGATTTCTTGGCGTTAATTTTGTATCCTGCAACATTGCCAAATTCACTTATTAAGTCTAACTAGGGGCCCAGTGCACGAATTCGTGCACCTTGAAAGGAACTGTGGGCCGTGAGGCTGCGGTGGGCACAGGGTTGGGTCTTGGCCCAACCTCCGCGCCCCTGCCTGGCTCCTCCCACCACGGCCCCCAGTCCCCTGTCTGCTAGCAGCCCCGCTCTCACCTGCTGACAGCGGAGAGTGATTGGGGCCGGTGCAAGTGCCCGCAGTGGGTGTGAATGGCAGCTCTGGCACTAGCAGTTGGTACGAGTGGGTGTGAACAGCAGCTCCGGTGCCAGCATTCGGAACCGGGATGCATAGGAGCAAAGAATTTTCAGTAACCACCAGAGGCTTGCCCCAATGACAGCGACCAGCACCCCACCTTGGTCTGGTGCCCCCACTTACCTGCTCCACATCCCCCCATGGCTGATGCCCGCCATGTTCCACATTCTGCCCCCCTGCTGCCAACACCCACCATGTTCCGCACGCGACCCCTGGTGGTCAGCGCACATCATAGTGACTGGTTGTTTGGTTGTTCCACTGTTTGGTCCATTTGCATATTAGCCTTTTATTATATAGGATAGTTTTTTGATATACCCGTTTTGAATAGAACTTGTGAAATCATAAGAGACATTGACTTCTTACACATTATATGTGGTTTCTATTCTGTATCTCTTGAGTCAACATAGCCTGGAAATATCCTGAGTGGATAAAATTAAACTCAGGGCTGTCTGCTGTGGGACAGGGGTCATTTGGAGCATTGTGTGTTATAAAATAGAATGACAAAATGGGAGATTCAGGAGAATGGGCCTAGCCCTGTTTGAACACTTTGGTGTCTAAGAAATCAAATTCTGAACATCTCTCCTGGACTGCCTTCTGCCTTCCAACCTTGCTCCTGGAAACTGGAGAGCAGAAATCCCACTCTGGTGCGTATAAAACAGGTAGAAAGACCCTGCCTTTAATCTGTCCACTGCAGATTGCCCTTCTACTTTGTGAACTCCTGGAGTCCACCTTGGGAGGAGACAGCCAGAATGGACATTCCTCAGGAATCCTGAACCCTTGCTCCCCTGCCAGCATTTGTTCACCCATGACACTGTGCTTTAGGATGAGCTGGTTCAGGTATCCGCCTACCATTTAAATGCTCATAACCTAGCCAGCAGCCATTCAATACTGGTCCCTCACCTCTGCAGTGTGGGGTTTGGTTTCAGACTTCTGACAGGACTCCTGCAAGAAGCAACTGGTTTGGCTCAGGACACCAAGCCAGATGCAAAACCCGCTTACAGAGGATCACTGGGACTTGGAGGGTTAAGCCTACCCTCCCTCCTGCCTGCCCCCTGCAGTGCTGGCCTCAGCTGCTTGGAATCCCTGGGGTCCTGTAGGGCCCTCCTGCCAGCCAGATGGGCAGCAGCACCAGGAGAGGAGGAGGAGGTGAAGTGGAAACAGGCCTCAGAGTCCCCCCAGACAGGAGGGGAAGGGAAGAGGAGGAATGGAGGGAGTACAGAGGTAGGGAAGCCTCACTGGCCTAGAGTAGAGTAAAGAACTCTTCGTGAGCCAGGCAGGAGGCAGGGGCTGCCTCAGGGCTTTCCAGCAGTGGGGAGATCAGGGCATGGACCATTGTGCTCAGCAGGCCTCTAACTCTGAGCCAGCTCTTGGCATGAAACCCTACCCTATGCTGGCTCCTGCTCCTCTTTCTTTTTTCTTAATAAGGTCGAATCAGAGTGAGTCAGAGAAGCCAAGTTTCCTGTTAGGCTCTGTTTGAATAAACTGCTCTGAACACAGCTTGGGCCTCTGCACAGTCTCCCAAGGCCAGAGCTGCGGCCCTGCCAGCCCCCTGCTGAGACTGGAGACTTGGGGTCCCCAGGATGACAAAGCTAGGGTCCTGGCCTAGCCAGGCCTCTATGCTGGGAAACCAATTAAGCTGTCAGAGCTTCAGAGTCTTCATTTATAGCCTGGGGGTAATACCTTTCTTGTGGTCTATTGGGAAAATAAATGAGAAGATTATGAAAAGTACCCAGCATAGTACCAGACATATGGCCACTGTTTTCTTTCTTTTCCCTGGTCTGTGAGAGCAGGAAGGGGCTCATCTCTCAAGGGTGCCCTCCCCCCCCCCCCCGCCTTTGTCCCTGTCTCTTTCCTGTTTTTACCTATCTTCAGCATCCTTCCTTGCCCAGTATGAACCTTGTGAAAGGCAGACACCTCCCCTGGGGACTGTCCTCTTTCCTCCTCTCCATTCCCTCGCTCTGACTTCCTTCTTCCTTCAGTTGGGTTTCCCCAGGGCTCTGTGGCTGACAGGGCCCACCATCTCTGTGAGCCCAGGGAAGCCTTTGTGATTCTACCTCTCCACAAAGGGCAACACCTTACCTCAGTGGCTGGAGGTGTCCCAGCATCAATTGATTGAGGCCTGCACAGTGGGGAACTGAGAAAGACCTGGACAGCTGTAGAGGGTACAGAGGTTGGGTCAAATGAGGGCTTTGAATCCCCAGGTTGGGCTGGCCCTGAGCTGTCTGGAGGTGAAGCAGGCAGGCAGCTCCTCTGGAGGCCTGCCCCTACAGGCCAGGATTCGCACCCACCTTTTTAAGACCCAGGCATGTGGTTAAGGCTTGCTGCCAGTCCCTGGCACTAGAAACTGGTCACAGGGGACCTTGAAGAGACAGTGATACAGGGCTGAAAAAGCTTGTTGACTATGCATGACTTTTAAGCACCTACTGTGTGCTCAGCTCTAGACTGGGCTGTCTGTTTCTGGGACTCCCATGGAGTCCTTGCCCTTGTGATGGAAAATTTCCCAGGCTCTGAAAAATCTGTGGGGGAACAAGACCAGCAGAGAGTTTGAGGATCAGAGAAAGGATGGGCGCCATGACATGCCTCGCTGCTTTGCAGAGGAAAGGACCAGGAGACCCACTGTGGGTCAGAATGTTTCTGTGGTTGGGAAGGGGTGAGGCACACTCTGGTGCTCCTGCCCTATGTTTCTCACATTGGGCAGAGCTGGGTATCCTCTCCCATAATCACTAACTGCTGAGCTTAGGCCCTGACACCTGGGTGGGCAGCCCAGGAAAGGCCGTGGATAGTTTTTGTGCTGAATTGGGAATGGGAGCCCCAGCCACTCTGGAAAGTGGGCTGGAGGAAGTGCTGAGTGAGGTCTGGCAGCTGGCACAGAATTCGCTGACTCCGCAGGGAGAGGACCACCGAGTGACCACTGCCAGCTGGGCCCTGAGCCCACCCTTCCCCTGCAGCCACATCTAGTGCAATGGTTGGGGAGATGAGGGGTTCAGTCCCCAGAGCCCAGGCAGCTGGGGCGGGAGCATGGAGGGGGCTGGGGATCTTTGGCTTGGAAGCATCTTTCTTTAGTGTTGGAACTTCAGAGAAGCCAGGAAGTGGGGGAGGTGAGGTCAGAGACAGATGGGGTGAGAGGGGAAGGGAAAGAACCCAACCTTCTCTAGGACCCACTGGAATTCAGTGGCTCTGGCCACCTCCCACTCAGTTTTTCCTCCCAGCAAGGGCCCCTCTGGGCCCCTCCCCCATGGTTCTTGGGGAATTGGAAATACTGGCCCTAATAGAACAGTCTTGGCATCAAGGCAAGGCTCTGTGGAGTCAGGAAGTGCCCCCTCAGCCCCCAGCCTAGCCAGCTTCTCCCCTTCCTGACTTCTCCTCCTCTCAACAGGCAGCCATGGCGTTGGGGCCTGCTTAATGATACATTCCTTGTTCCCACCCCCACCCCCTCCAGCCCCTGGGGGCTGGTAGATGCAGGGGAGGGTCATCATTGCAAGGTGGAGGAGAGGAAAACTCATTCTCATCCCAGCTGCTTGGTGGAGGCCCAAGCTGTTGCCTGGGGTCTCCTGGGTGGGAGAGCTGCTTATGTCAAAGTGGTGGGGTGGAGCTCAGCCACTATGCAGTGGGGAGAAGGCGGTAACAGAGTCCCCTGCCCAAAGGAGTGTGCTGGCAAGACCAATGAAGATGCTCAGTCCCTTAGGCTAAAGCTAGGCTAATCCTGGAGAACTAGCAGGGAAACTGAGATAGAAACCCTCTGGTTCTAAGGGAAGGCTCTTCTCTTTATTCTCTCCCCATCCCCTCTCTGCTTTTGTTTTCCTGCCTCTGTATTTAACTTTCTTTCTGGATCTCTAGATTTTTTTGTTTGTTTCTGTTTTCAGCACATCTATTCATTCATTCATTCATTCATTCATTCATTATTTTTTCTGTCTCCCTCTGCTTCTGGGTCTCGCAGTCTCAGTTCTTCCACATCTTTCTTATTCCATCTGCTGATATTTCTCCCAATTATCTCTTTACCTATCCACTCACTTCCTCTGTCAGCATGTTCCCTGGGCACCTGGCTGGCTACAGGGGTTACAAAGAGAAGCAAACCTGTGTAGTCCCCAAAGAGCTTGTAGGCTAGTGAGGGTGATACAAATGAACAGAAGGAGCAGAGTGAGGAGCCCTGAGTGGAGGCAAAGACATTGTGCTACCTCTTCGTGACCTTTGAGAGACATTTCTATCTTCCTCAGTCTCTGTCCATCTGTCTGTCCCTTTCCATCTGTGACTTTCCTGGTGTCACCTTTGTGAGGTGGCTTGCTCTCCACTTTCTGGGGGACACATGCACTTTGCTTCTTTCCCTGTGGTGAGGGAGGCAGGTGGTCTGGGCAAGGATAGAGGTAGGTGGTAGAAGGAGCGTGGCCTTCAGGCCAGTGCTGACAGATGTGTGCTAACGGCCATGCCTGGCACTGGGATTCTATTCAGGCATTTCTGGGTGAGATGAGATGAGTGTCATGGATATGGATTAGCTCCTATTGTATGCCATAGGACAAACAAAGTAAGGTTCTTCTTGTACTTTAGTATAAGTGATCCCCACCTCCAGGAATCCTCTATGAGTTCAGTTTTGCCCACATAGGGGCTAGAAGAGGAAGGAACCACAGCTTTTAATAGCTTTTCAATTCAGATTACAAATGAAATACATCAATGATAGGAAATTTAGAAAGGGTAACTGTCATGACCTACTTTTCTTTCTAGTATTCATATTGATCACAGGAGTGCCTGCCTAGCCAGATGAGGAGGTACTTAAGATTTTGTTCCCTTAATTTTGTTCTCCTCGTCTGGGCGGTGGGGAACTGGCTCAGGCAAGGCTCCAACCTCAGCTCCCCTCCTATTGGGCCTGGATATGAGCCAATGGTCAGATCTTGAGTTTTCACTCTGACAGGAGAAACTCAGGTCTAAATTGGGACATCTTGACCCAGTGGTTGAGATGGGAAGGTACAGCGGTGGGGTTGCCTTATTGCCTTCTATCAAGGGCTCCAGCCGCTTCCTTCCTGTGGTAGGAAGGACCAGACTTTCTCTGACCATGAAAGGTTGGTAGCAAACTCCCTATGGAGCAACTTATGTCTGCAGGACCAAGAGGGACTCCAGGGGCTTCTTTGATTCCAGAAGAAACATCTGACAACTTAAATTTAAAAAAATAACTTATTTTTAAAATTTTATTTATTGATTAGAGAGAGAGAAACATTGATTTATTGTTTCGCTTATTTATGCATTCATTGGTTGATTCCTGTATGTGCCCTGACTGGGGGTTGAATCTGAAACCTTGGTATATTGGGATGATGCTCTAACCAACTGAGCTACCTGACCAGGGCCTTAAAAGTTTTACTGTAACATACATATAGAAAATTGCACAAAGTGTACAGCTTGATGAATGATTCCAACATGAACACCCCTGTGGAACTACCACCCAGCTGAAGAAATGGAACGTCACAGCTGCTGGCATCTTCTAACTGGAAGCTCCTTGAAGTTCTGCCTATGCCAGCACCTGGCTACACTGAAAACATTTTTCTTCAACCAGATTTTAAATGACTGAGTTATGTGGATAATCATAATATAATTAAAGCCTCCCTTTGATTTCATTTTACTTTCTTTGCTCTTATAAATGACACTATAATCTTCATGTCTACCTATGCTACATAGGAATCTCAGAGGGCCTGGTTTGGTTCCAGCCATTATTTGTGATCTGTGTGACTCACTGTGCCTTTTTTCTTTCTGCAAAACGGGAACAATGATAAGGATTTAAATGGGAACAATGATAGGATTTAAATGAGGTGTCATAGCTCCCACCACCTCTCTGGGCCTTCACCTCACTATTGTCTGTGTCCATGGGTTATGCATGTATGCATGTACATTTTTTAGTTAACCTCTTCCTACCCACACCTCCCCCCTCAGATTCATTAGTCTGTTGCATGCTTCCATATCTCTAGTTCTATTTTGCACTTTGATTTGTTCATTAGAGTCCACATACAAGTGAGATCATGTGATACTTGTCTTTCTCTGACTGGCTTATTTCGCTTAGCATAATACTCTCCAGGTCCCTCCATGCTGTCTCAAAAGGTAAGATATCCTTCTTTTGTACAGCTGGATGGTATTCCTTTGTGTAAATGTACCACAGCTCCTCCCACCCCCGTGTGCCCTTTCTAAACTCATATCTGCATGAGAGTAGGTCTGTTATTAGCACCAGCCTCTCTGCTCCCAATGACTGACTGACTGGCCTTCCCCTCTTTTAATCTGTGCACCATTCTGCCCCCTTAGCCTTCAAACTGGGGGGCTAGAGAGGACTGGTTTACACGATCAGTTCAGTACACTTAGTAGTGTGAACAGAGAACAGAAGCTGTAGACAGTGAAAGTGATTTACGTCTTTTTCTCTGTTTTTCTTGAGCCACTGTATACACCACAGCATTTTTATCCAATCATCTACTGATGGGTATTTGGGCTGTTTCCAGAGTTTAGGTATTGTAAATAATGCTGCCATGAACATAAGGGTGCATACATTTCTGATTGGTGTTTTGGGATTCTTAGGATATATTCCTAGAAGTGGGATCACTGGATCAAACGGGAGTTCCATTTTTAATTTTTTGAGGAAACTCCATACTGTTTTCCATAGTGGCTACACCAGTCTGCATTCCCACCAGAGTGTGCTAGAGTTCCCTTTTCTCCACATCTTCGCCAACATTTGTTGTTGTTGATGATAACCATTCTGGCAGGTATGAGGTGATATCTCATTGTCCTTTTAATTTGCATCTCTTAGATGATTAGTGACTTTGAGCATTTTTTAATATGTCTCTTGGCCATCTGTATGTTCTCTTTGGAGAAGTGGCTACTTAGTTCTGTGCCAATTTTTTAATTGGATTGTCTTCCTTTTGTTAAGTTGTATGAGTTCTTTATATATTTTGGAAATTAACCCCTTATCAGATGTATCATTGGCAAATATGTTCTCTCATATAGTGGGATCCCTTTTCATTTTTTTGAAGGTTTATTTTGCTGGGCAGAAGTTTTTTTATTCTTATGTAGTCCCATTTATTTATTTTTGTCTTAGTTTCCCTTGCCCTAGGAGATGTATCTTTAAACATATTGCTACGAGAGATGCCTGAGATTTTGCTGCCTGCCTGTGATTTCTTCTAGGATTTTTATGGTTTCATAACTTACATTTAAGTCTTTTATCCATTTTGAGTTTAGTTTTGTGTATAGTGTAAGTTGGTGGTCTAGTTTTCCATTTTTTGCATGTACCTGTCTAGTTTTCCCAACACCATTTATTGAAGGACTGTCTTTACTTCATTGTATGCTCTTGCCTCCTTTGTCAACTATTAATTGAGTGTAATGGCTGGGTCATTTCTGGGTTCTCTGTTCTGTTCTATTGATCTATATGCCTGTTCTTGTGCCAGTACCAGGCTGTTTTGATTACAATGGCTCTGTAGTATAATTTGATATCTGGTATTGTGATCCTTCCAACTTTGTTCTTCTTTGTCAAGATTGCTGTGGCTATTCAGGTCTTTTTTGATTCCATATACATTCTTGAAGTATTTGCTTTAGATCTGTGAAATATGCCATTGGTATTTTAATAAAGATTGTGTTGAATCTATAGATTACTTTGGGTAGTATGGACATTTTAACGATCCAATCCACAGTATATCCTTCCATTTGTTTGTATCATCCTCTGTTTCTTTTTTTCAATGTCCTGTAGTTTTCTGAGTATAGGCCTTTTACCTCTTTGTCCAAGGTATCTTTTTTTTTAAAATAATAAATCTTTATTGTTCATATTATTACAGATGTTCCTCTTTTTCCCCCCATAGCTCTCCTCCACCTGGTTCCCACCCTGCCCCATGCCCTTACCCCCTGCCGCTGTCCTCATCCATAGGTGTAAGATTTTTGTTCAATCTCTTCCTGCACCCCCATACCCCCTTACCCCCAAGAATTGTCAGTCCACTCCCTTTCTATGCCCCTGATTCTATTATATTCACCAGTTTATTCTGACTTAATTTTTAGGTTCACTTGTTGATAGGTATTTATTTGTTGTCACTTTGTTGTTCATAAATTTTATCTTTACCTTTTTCTTCTTCTTCCTCTTCTTAAAGAATATCCTTCAGCATTTCCTATAACCCTGGTTTGGTGGTGATGAACTCCTTTAGCTTTTTCTTGTCTGTGAAGCACTTTATCTGACCTTCAATTCTACATGATAGCTTTGCTGGGTAGAGTATTCTTGGTTGTAGGTTCTTGCTATTCATCACTTTGAATATTTCTTGCCACTCCCTTCTGGCCTGCATTGTTTCTGTTGAGAAATCAGCTGACAGTTGTATGGATACTCCCTTGTAGGTAACTGACTGTTTTTCTCTTGCTGCTTTTAAGATTCTCTCTTTGTCTTTTGCCCTTGGCATTTTAATTATGATGTGTCTTGGTGTGGTCCTCTTTGGATTCCTCTTGTTTGGGGTTCTCTTTGCTTCCTGGATTTGTAAGTCTATTTCTTTCACCAGGTAGGGGAAGTTTTCTGTCATGATTTCTTCTAATAGGCTTTCAATATCTTGCTCTCTCTCTTCTTCTGGCACCCCGATAATTTGGATGTTGGTACATTTGAAGTTGTCCCAGAGGCTCCTTACACTATCTTCATATTTTTGGATTCTTTTTTCATTTTGCTTTTCCGGATGGGTGTTTTTTGCTTCTTCATATTTCAAATCTTTGACTTGATTCTTGGGATCCTCTAGTCTTCTGTTGGATCTCTGTATATTATTTTTAATTTCAGTCAGTGTATGTTTAATTTCTGACTGGTCCTTTTCCATTTTATTGGCATTCTCATTAAGATCCTTGAAGGTCTCACTAAGTTCCTCTTGGAGGTTCATAGAAGATTCTTTAGTAACCTTATAACTGTGGTTTTGAACTCTATGTCCTTCATTAGTTTGCTTTCCTCCATTTCTTTCATTTTTGATATGTTTCTTTGTCTTCGCATTTTTGGCTGACTGAGAGGACCCGCTGTGTCTATTGTGGAAGAACTGCTGTGCTGGAGGCACCCTTATGGGGCAGGACTTGCTTCAGTGAGGCTTTGGTGGTCCCTGAGTCTGCTTCTTGAGTGTGTCCCTTATGGATGTGAAGAGTTGAAATCTGGTATCTGACCAGGGGTACCCTGGCTCCTGGATCTCCAAGTCAACCACTGTGTGAGTCCACACAGCAGGAGCTACAGCAATACCAGCAGATTTCTCCTCATTTTTGGGGTTTGGAAGCTTTGGAGCTCTCTGACCCAGCTGCAGTTTTTTAGGTTAGGCTGCAAAAGCGCAGGTAATCCCTTTGCGCCACTGTGCACAGTTTGGGTGGGGATGTAAATTGAGTGGGGTGGGGTCTCAGAGAATCACCAGGGCGGAGCAAACAGCAATGGCTGTCGTCAGCCTCTTTGCGATTCCGCGTGTCTCCCGCGACTCCACGTCTCTGCGTCCAGAGTCCCTCTGTGTCCCCGAGTCCCGTGCCCCCACAGTAACAATGATCCCTGCGAGCAGCTTTGTGAGAAAGCCACCCTCGCTTTCTGACCCGCTGCAAGACAGTCCAGTTTCTCATCATAGGAGTTTGGGACCCCAGAATCTCGCCTTAAACGAGCTCAGTGCATTCGAGAGCTTGTATCTCCTTCCAATTGGAAAAATCCACGCATCCAGGTGCAGCCCGCCTTACGCGCCCTTTGTACCTCTGTTCTTGGCACCTCTGCCCCTCCTACCCGTTCTTAATGCGCTTCTTTCTTTCCTTCTGGTTGTAGAACTTCTACTCGGCCAGCTTTCACGTGGTTCTGGATGATAGCTGTTTTGTCTTATAGTTGTAGTTTCAATGTTGTTGTGGGGGGCAGCACGTACAGGTTTGTACCTTATGCTGCCATCTTGGTTTCCCAAGGTATCTTTTTTATTGTTGTTGCAATGGTAAATGGAATAGTTTTTTTTAGTTTCTTTTCCTGAGAGTTCATTATTGGTATATAAAAATGCCATCTATTTCTGGTTGTTAATTTTGTATCCTGCTACTTTACTGAATTTATTAAATCAAGTAGTTTTTTGTGGAGTCTTTAGGGTTTTCTAGGTACAATGTCATGTCATCTGAAAATAATGACAGTTTCACTTCTTCCTTTCCAAATTTGATGCCTTTTTTTTCTCCTTTTTTCTTTTTTTTTTTCACTGTGGCTAGGACTTTCAGTATGATGTTGAATAAGAGTAATGAAAGTGGACATCCCTGTCTTGTTCATGTTCTTAAGGGAAATGCTTGTAATTTTTGCCCATTGTCAAGATTGCTATGAGAGTCTGATGTTGCACTGAGTCTGATGTTGGCTGTAGGGTAATCATATATGGGCTTTATTATATGAGGTATGATCCCTCTATTCCCATTTTGCTGAGAATTTTTACCAAAAATGGGTGCTGGATTTTGTTGAGTGCTTTTTCTGCATCTATTGGTATGATCATATGGTTTTCATATTTCATTTTGTTTACATGATATATCACATTTATTTATTTGCAAATATTGTACCTGCTTTGCATCCTTGGGGTAAATTCCACTTGGTCATGGTGAATAATCTTTTTAATACATTGCTGGATCAAATTTGCTAATATTTTGTTGAGGATTTTTGTGGAGAGCAGCTATGTGGGAAACTGTTTATTGCCTTCACTATCTGATAAGCATAGACAGAGAACCCCCTCCCCCCCCAAGGCTGGGTGCCTTTGAAGCCCTAGCAAAGGTCGGAGCTAGGCGCCACCTCTGTTTGTCCAGACAGTGGTAGCTGAAACTACTCCCCATTTATTATTATGTAAATCCTTGCTGATGGGCTAGTCTGCCTGTTACTGGGGGGTCGCCTGCCTAAGGGCTATGCTATGGGTGCATCCCAGATCAATAAAAGCTTGGTGAGGCCTGATCATGGGTGGAAGTCCTTTCCCTTGAGTTGGACTTGCCCACCTGGCTCCCCAATATTTCCAATTATCTTGTGCATTTTATCTTTCATTTGTGTGCGGCTCCGCTTCCAGGTCCTGAACCCTGATCCATGTGGGATGTGGGAAGGAAACACTCAACACAGCTACAGTGTTTGGACAGGTTCAAGCTTTGGACTAATGAGAGGGCACAGTCCTCTCTTTGCCACGTGCAAGTCCCAGTTTGGAGGGCAGAGCCCTCCCAGCATAATTGTAGCCAACAGCTATAGTTGTAAGCTTGAACCTATGGTCTGAACACATGGCCCCACATGCCTGAGTAATATGGGCTTGTTAGAATTCAAGTGCATGTAATTGAGTAGGATCAAAACCCATGAGAATGCTGTAAATATCTTGACCACTCTCTTACTTTGCCTTGTGAAATCTGGCTATAAAATAAAGACATGGCTTGTAGTCCGTGGTGCTGTCTCTCCATCTGAGAGGGCAGTGCCCCACTGAGACCCAGCTTTCTTCTCTTGTCTGTCTTTTCTAATCCTTCACTGCTCCCACTCAGGCTCACTGAACCTGGCTGAGCTGGCGCAGCACAAAAGGCACCCAATCTGGGGCTGAGTATGCCATGGCCGTGCCAGCCCGCCACATATGGCGCTTGAACAGGGACTGAGTTCTGGGAACAGGGACTGAGTTCTGGGAACAGGAACTGAGTTCTGGGGAATAGGGACTGAGTACGGGGGAACTATACTTGGAAGGTGAAAGGAGGCTCCAGTGAGGCACACACAGAAAGCAAAAATAGAAAAATAAAAGGAAAAGCTGAAAGCAAAAGTAAGGTAAGGAGCCGAGGTTTGGTAGTAGCTCGGTGTAAAACTTGGGAAATTCAGGGTCCTAGGAAGGGGATCCCTAAAAACAATGCTTATTGGAGCATTTTTAAATTTCTTAGGTAGAAACAAGCAGTAGAAAATAAGTTTATTTTTGTTTATGTTGTAAGTTGGTGGTCTAGTTTTCTTTTCTTTTTCTTCCTTCCTTCCTTTCTTTCTTTTTCTTTCTTTTCTTTTCTCCCCTCCCTTTCCCTTCCCTTCCCTTCCCTTCCCTTCCCTTCCCTTCCCTTCCCTCCCCTCCCCTCCCCTCCCCTCCCCTCCCCTCCCCTCCCCTCCCCTTCCTTTCCCTTCCCTTTTGCATGTACCTGTCTAATTTTCCTAGCACCATTTATTGAAGAGACTATCTTTACTCCATTGCCTGCTCTTGCCTCCTTTGTCAAATATTATTTGAGCATAATGGCTTGGTTCTGAGTTATCTGTTCTGTTCCATTGATTTATATGCCTGTTCTTTTGTCAGTATCAGGCTGTTTTGAGACAAGTGGATTTGTAGTATAACTTGATATGTGGTATTGTGATTCCTCCCACTGTTCTATTTTATCAAGATTGCTGAGGCCATTTGCAGTCTGTTTTTGGTTTCGTACAAATTTTTGGTAGTTTTACTTGTTTATTTATATATATTGATTCCAGAGAGGAAGAGAGAGGGAAAAATAGATGGAAACATCAATGATGAGAGAGAAAATCATTGATGGGCTGCATCCTGCATGCCCCCTTCTGGGGATTGAGCCTACAACCCAGGCATGTTCCCTGACCAAGAATTGAACTAGTGACCTCTTGGTTCATAGGTTGACACTCAACCACTGAGCTACACAGCCTGGGCTTTATTTAACTCTTTATTTTATCTTCATGTGTGGGAAGAGATATGACCATAAATTTAAAACAAATTAAACAACTATCCCAATATGAATCATAAAAGAATTCATTATTTCCTGGTAATCTGAAAGGCCATTTTATCATATACTGAGTATTTTTGTGTTTGGCTGAGCTTTCTATTCTATTCTATTGACCTATCAGATAATCTTACACTGGTATTGTTCTATTTTAATTATTATGACAAGTCCCCTTTATTTTAAAAAATATTCTTTGCTATTGTCATGTAGATGAACTCTAGGTTTTATTCTAAATCAACAAAAATGAAATAAAAACCCCCTCTGGGTTTGAAGCTTAAAAAAACAACAAGAATGTGCCATGCATAAAGCAAAGGATTCCAGAAAAAAAACAAATTTGCCTTGACTTTAATGCAGTTGAATCACTTTTGTTATTCAGCAAGCAACCAATGTAAGATGATGCCCGTATATATTTTTTAAAGGTGGTTTTATTCTTTCTTTCCCCATGTCACCATTTTAAAATCTGAAAATGAAGGCTCTATTACCAACACTAAAACTTTATCATTTATAGCCCCTAGGTGCATAGGATTGGATCAGACCACTTGTGTTCTATTTCTTGTGTTGCCCTATTACTACGCCTGGAGACCCAAGTTTGCTCTAGCTGCAGCATAGGGACTGAGACCTGCTGCAGCTGAATGGCGGTGAGGTGCATTTTGAGTGAAGGGCTTATTTATTTCTGTTACTTTTCTGCAAACTTTTCTTTTCTTTCTTTCTTTTTTCCCCAAAATTTTCTTCAAAGCAGCGGGTCTCAGGAGCACACAAAACAACTGTACTAAAGCCTTATTCATAGGCTTTCCCCTGGAAAAGCTCTTACCTAAAGGTAAAGCAAATTGATAAACTGAAGGTACCTTTCTTATTACTCCATGGGGGTGGGGAATGTGCAGAGCTCTGTGTATATACATATTCATGCCCACCAAATTGTTGCTGCAGTGGGGGTTGTTTTCATATAAATCTTGAGAGAAAAGTCAAAGGTGCTTCAGCCTTGTACTGTGTATATACACTGATTGGCCAGATTATTATGACCACCTGACGTTTGTAGGTAAATTAGCTATACTTTCGCGCTGAAGTTGCTAGAGGGCCAGACCATTATAAATAGGGAAGCAGGTTGTTTACCATGACAGTAGAAGTGATTTTTTTCTGAAGATATGGGTAAACAATGCAATTTAACAGCCTTTGAACGTGGTATATATATACACACACACACACATACACACACTGAGTGGCCAGGTTATTATGACCACCCCATCAGTACTTCGTTCGGCCACCTTTTGCCTTCCATACTGTGGCGATTCTTCTTGGCATTGACTCCAGGAGATGTTGAAAGGTGATGTGAGGAATCTGACACCATGCCTGATGAATAGCACTGTCCAGTTCTGTGAGATTTGATGGTTGTGGAACCAACTGCCTGATGGCTCTTTTAACTTCGTCCCACAAATGCTCAATTGAATTGAGATCTGGTGATTGTGGGGGCCACCTAAGCAAGGTAAAGTCTCCCTCATGTTCTTGAAACCACTCCTGCACAATACAAGCACGGTGGCATGGCACATTGTCTTGTTGGAAGAAGCCATCTCCATTGGGATACGCCATCAACATGATAGGATGAACTTGATCAGCAATGATACTTAGGTATGTTGTGCTGTTCAGACGTTGTTCCACACGAATTAAAGGGCCCAAATCATGCCAGGAAAACATGCCCCAAACCATAACACCGCCCCCACAGGCTTGAAGGGTTGTACTCATGCATGTGGGGTGCATGCTTTCATGCTGTTTCCGCCAAATTCTCACTCTGCCATCCGCATGATGCAACTAGAAACGTGATTCATCGGACCACATGACTTTTTTTCCAAAGCTCGACTGTCCAATCCTTGTGTTTCTGTGTGAATTGGAGATGTTTTATCTTGGTAACTGCAGACAGCAAAGGTGTTCGAACAGGCCTTCAGCTTCCATATCTCATACGATGCAGTGTACGGCTAATTTGCCTACAATCTCAGGTGGTCATAATAATCTGGCCACTCAGTGTATATTAAAAAACAAAGTTTTGTATGTTTTTATTACTTTAATTATTGTTATAAAAAGCCTGCCATTTTTAATATGTGGTTTTGGGAAATTTTTGTTTGTTTGCTTTCATGTTTGGACTTTTTGTTTGTTTTTCTGGGTCAAAGATCCCACATGCCTTGCTTTTAGTGTTTGTACTACTGCTGGTCAGGACATTAAATATTGAAGTGTTTTTAAAAATTAAGAAAAGTAAAAGAGCTTAAACATCCCTCTGGGAATTGGAATTGGATTAAATTTATAGCTTAATCTTGTGATAATCCACTTCTTTGCAACACTGAATATTTTCATCTAAGAACATGGCATACCTTTCTAGTTTAAGGTTTTTTATTGTTCTTCAGGGAAGCTTTATTTTGTAGATGAATATAAGTGTTTGGTGCTCCTTTTCAGGAACTGGAGCAATGGCATCTGTAGTAGGCAGCCTCTGATATGGCTCCCAAGGATCCCTGGTAGTTACTACTTTATGAAATCCCTTCTCCTTATGTGTGGGATGGACTTAGTGACTTACTTCTCATGAATAGAATGTGGCAAAAGTGATGGGATATTACTTCTAGATTAGGTGATAGCAGGCTGTGACTTCTGTCTTGCTAGAACTCTCCCTCTCTCTACCCTCTCACTTACCTGCTCTGAAGAAACTAGCTGCCATGTGTGAGCTGCCTTATTGGAAGCCCCTGAGGCAAGGAACTGAGGCCCTAGCCCAACAACCACAAGGAGTGAAATTCTGTCAACAGCCATGTGAGTGGGCTTCCCACTTGAACCTTCAGCTGAGACCACAGCCTCGGCTAACTTGATTGTACTTTGTGAGCAAACTTGGACTAGCAGTAACCAGAAGCTATTCCCAGAGCTGCAGGGACAGGGGAGGAATCAGTGTGACTGGAACCCAGAGAGAGCTGGAATGTTGGAGAATGGGTCCAGGTGAGAGCAGTGACCAGGGACCCTCCCACTGCCAGAGAGAGGTCACTAAAGTAGGGAAGGAGCAGGAAGGAAACACTAACTTTACTCTCCTCCCAGCCCTGAGTCTCCAGCCCAGAATTCCACCAGGGAGTCTGGAGGAGTATGGTCTGTGAGGGACAGCCTCCTGGGCTGGGGCTAGGCAGGGAAGGGAAGGATTCGTGTCTAACACGTTTTTAACATTCACTTCCAGGTCTTTTATTACAACAACTTCCCCATACTGATTTTTTGTTTACTATAGTTTTGCTAATTTTGTTTTATTCCTGCATGCTAAGAGTGCATCTCTGAACATTTCCCCCCGCTGAAAGGTGGAGCCATGCATGGCATGTATTCTAAATTCTGACATTAGGAAAGTCTTTTTGTGGTCTTCATGCTGATAGTCCCTGCAGATAGTTGAAATTTTAGGATAAACTGTGATCTCTCAAAATTCTGTAGAAGAGTGGTTCCCAAAGAGCATTCCAATGAGTGCACAGATGGAAAAGGGTTTCATCATCAAATAAATTTGGAAATCTATGCTTGCTAATATCACTAATTTAACAAGATGCACAAACATTTTAACCACCCCCAAAAAAGCTTCAATATAAGAGTTTGTCCTTTTTCTGATTCATTCAGCATTTATCAAGTTTGTTTTATGACATAAGCTTTAACCCCCTCCAACATAAGCACTTCCCAACATTCCATGAAATCTCTCTTCCAATTATACAGTTTCAGAAATGTAGATTATTTCTTATTTCTTTACCCTTAAAATGGGCAAAAATCCTGCATGGTATTTCTAAGTATTTGTTTCTTTTTATTAATTTGACTTAGGTAAAAGGGTGCCTTTTAACTTTTCAGGCTCAAGGTTTTCATCAGCTCAGAAGTATTGTCTCCTCTCTTCTTTGATTCTTGTTTTGTTTCATTTGTTTGGTTTCTCCTTTGATGTCTATTATGCTCTCTCCCTTAGTTTTTTTTCCATTGGGCTTTCCCCTGCATTCTCACAGAATTCCTATCTGTTCTTCACACGTAATGATTCAGTTTCCTGTAGTTTCCATTCTGTTTTTTGTTTTTTGTTTTACCATCATAAAGCAATTTTAAATCTGCAGCTACATTATTAGTTTCTTTACAGCCTTTTTTTTCTCTTACATGGTTTGCTTTTGATTTCTACCTGCCTGTTAGCCAACAATCTTCTCATTTCATTCTTTCCATCTTGTTTTTTAACTTTCTTTTCTTAGAGTTCACATTTTAATTAAATGAAGTGAGTACAAAGCAGATGTGGTCTGAAAGTTATTTGTGTTGCTGTGAAAAATCTTTTTCAAAGGATTCTTTCCTCTGCCCTCTCAGAACACATTCTTCCCCCTTCATGATGCAGTCTTTTCAGAGACCCCATGAGTGTATATGCATGTGCTGGTGTGTTTGCTGTTTGTTACTTTTTCTTTAAAAATGGGTGTTACTGTCCCCAAGTGGATTCTCTTTAGCTCACCATCCACCTGGATGTTTTTTCCATTGTCTTATCATATTTTAGACTGAAGGACTGGTTAATGCTCACTCATGTCCCTAGTTGGCTGTGGACACAAATTGCCTGTGACATACATCCCCTCGACTCATCTAGAATTGACTTGTGGGTCCAGCTGGCTGCATGTTGTGCGTGTGTGTGCGCGCATGTGCGCTGTTCTTCTTTCTCCACTCAAGTAGAGACTTCCAGTGCCATGACCAGCTCAGGGATCTAGTTTGGCGTCTAGTTAGGAGTTGGCTGGGGCAGGCCCAGTGGGGCACAGGCAGGGTCTATGTGCCAGGCTGATTTTCTAGGTAACTGATGTAGCCATGACAAGACTTGCACCCACCCTTTCAGGACAGGAGAAATGTGGAATCAGGGAGAAGCTGATTCAGGGAGAGCTTCCCCCCATTATCTACTTGAACTAGTTACCGTATGCACCCCAAGGCCTCCCTGTCAGCTCCTTCCACAGGCTGTTGATCCACAGCATTGAATATGCAAATGGCATATTCTCTGCAAGCTCATGTCCTACCCCCTGCCTCCAAATTTGGGGGCAGTAGGCAAATGCTGCCAGCATCTCATCTGCTTGCTTTTCCTGGCACAGTGTTGCTCTCTCAGAAACTGGAGGTGCGAGTCAGCTCTTGGGTCTCCCTTAGATCTGGATCTTGCACATTTCCCACAGACTCCCAGCATTCCTGGATTGGGAATTAGCCTTCCTTTCTTTTTGATTAGTTTGGCTGGGCTCTGAGAGGGAGGAGAGCCCTGTGCCAGCATAACAGGATGTTGCTTGGCACTTTTCCTCCTGTTCTGCAAGGCAGTTAAGACCCAAAACTGAATATGAAGACATCAGGGCCCCTGTGTCCCTACATTCAGAGAATTGCACATCTTCCTTCTGTACGGCTTGAAAGAGGATTGCACTGGCTCTTGTCTGTCAACCTTGACACCCGGTGGTGAGTTTAAGAGCAGCAGGGGTGGGGGGAGAGGGAGCAACTGTTGTGTCGCTGGCAGAAGCTACTCTCCACAGGAAATTTATTTTAAGGCAAGACTAGCATGGTGGGTATCTGCTTCATCTGGGGACTCTGTGATATACCTTGAGCTGCCTGGGTAGGGGAAAGGAGAAATAGGAGACAGACAGGAGGCGGAGAGAGCACTACAGAGAGAGCTGCACTCAGCTGCGATGCTGGAGCCCACCCAGGAGACCCTTACTTCAAAGGATGCACAGGTCCTCCAGAGGGACTCAGCTTTTGAGCAGAGAACAGTGGGCGCGGCCAGAGAAGCAGGGACAGTCCACTCAGGAGAGGACAGTCTCATGAGACTCCAATCCCTCTCCTAGTCCCCAGTCCCAGAGATCCATAGAAGAGAGAGGGGGAGGACAGCCACAAGTCTGTCTGAGCAGCGGCGGGGTTGACTGGAGGAGGGGAACAGGAACAAGTCTTGCTTACTGACCAAGACTGTTCTAAGAGATGGGAATGCAGGGACTTGTGCAGTGCAGCTACTGTGTCACGCAGAGCCCTGCCACTCAGTTGGGTAAGAGGGTAGTTGTTAGAAAACAATTTCCCGTTTATACTCCAACAAACTGAGACTATAATAAATATGTTACACTTGAGAAAACATTTCTTAAAAGCAAAAAGAAAAAAACAGCTTTGGAACTCTTTAGGGTTAGGGAATGTACGAAAGAGTAGGATGGGAACATCTGTGAGTGAAGATGAAGAGAAGCAGGGGACCAAGGAGTCGAGGAGCATGTCCCTATCCCTTTGCTTACAAGTAACAGAAGCCCAACTAATACAAACTTGATTGGAAGTGGGGCTTACTGCAGGGACCTTGGAGCACCTCACAGAATCTAAGTAGGAATCTAGTAATTCACCAAGTAGAGGGGCGGTGATACAGGTGGGCATGAGCGGCATCTGGAACCAGGGGTGTGTGAACCATGAAAACCCCTTCAATCCCTCATTTTCCATTCCTGCTGCAGGTCAGCTTCTTTCTTTCCTCTCACTGCAGACTGGTTTGGTCCACAAGACAGAAGTGATGGCCACCGACAGCTTCCAAGTGTTGTTGTAACGTGAAGGTTTTGTTACAGACAGAACTGGTTCCCAGTGACTCTAAGTCTAAATACCCCAGAGAAGGGCCTCACTGGCCATGTGAGGCCAGATGCACACCCTGCAGAGGCAGCCTGGTCCAGGAGGGCAGCTCCTGGGGAGCAGGGAAGAAACCAGGAGAAAGAGGGTCAGTGCCCGTCAGGCAGTCTCAACCCTTGTTCCGGGCAGGAATCTGACCCTATGGCCTTCTACAAAGACCAGGACTCTGTTGAACCCACCATCCCTCCACTTTAGGGTACCAGGTAAGCTGCAGAGGTTCTGATCACACTGTGTCCTTCACCCCTCTTGAAGCCCATGGAAAGGGAGACAATAGCAGCAATAATAATAGCTGCATTTATTGTGCACCTGCTGTGTGCCAGGCCTGGGCTGTGCTCTGTGCAAATTTTTATTTAATTCCCACAGCAACTGTATTATTTCTATCCATTCTGAAGATAAGAATGCAGAGGCTTGGAAAGGTTAGGAACTCAAGGTCATATGGCTCCCAAGTCCACATTTTTTACCATCAAGTTCTCCTGCCTCCAACTCTGGGCCTTGGCCCTTTCAGAGGTGATAGAAAAATCTCCCCGGATCAAGGTATAGTTCTGTTGTGTGGACTTACAGGCATCACAGCCAGAGCCTACGGCAGGGGTGGGCAACCCCTGGCACGCGTGCCAAACATGGCACGCCAGTAACTTTTGCTGGCATGCAAAACCCTCTCTTATAATCTTCCATTTACAATTTTTGTCTTAATATCAACTTTTTTTATTTTTCAGATAAATTCAGTGTAGGTGCATCTTAGATAAATAAATAATTTTATATAACAAGTTATCTTAAAGACCATAGACATGGATTGTCGAGAGAGGGGAAGAGCAATTTCTATGCCTCTGCCTTAACTCTCCCTGCCTTCCTAGATCCGACCAGTGTTTGGGTTTCATCCACATACGCTTATGAATCTTTGTTCTCAGTGATGAATTTTGTTAAGTCTCGTAATAGGAGTAGCCTGACGGATGAAAGTAGTAGCTCGTGCATATCTCTGAAGGTCATGAAATATAAACCTGATGTAAAATCTCTGTCATCAGTGATGCAGCAGCCAAAGTCCCACTGATAATATCAAACGGAGTCATAAAGTTTTCTGTCGGACTATCAGTGTACATGTATACATTAAAAAATAAATGTATTTTTCATCATCATATACTGTGTTTTTGTCGCTTGAATGAATTTTATTATTTCTTCAAGGTTCTTCACATACATACACCTTAAGAGATATCAAGTAGGCGTAACGTGTTCTCAAAAAATTAGGGTTGGCACGCAGAAGAATTTTGAGTCAGAGATTTTGCTGGTTTTGGCACGCACTCACAAAAAGGTTGCCCACCTCTGGCCTGGCTGTGTCCCTGTGAGGTTTTCAGAGGGTCCGTATGAGCATCCGAGGAGGTGAGTCTGCTGTAAGCAGCTGCTGTGCTGAGTGGACACATAGCTGGATCCTCCATCCTGGTGGCTTTGAAGACAGAAGGGGCTCTTTGGAACTCCATCTCCTTTCTCTTTCTCCCTTCTGGTTTTCCTATTTCCCACACTAAAAGGAGGCGAGTCCCCCAGGCACCCAGGCACCCAGTGCTTGCCACACAGGCTCTATTGAGTTGAATGTGGGCTGCAGGCAGTGCTGTTGTCAGCAGAGGGCACTAAAGCCTCTACACACACACACACACAAACACACACACACACACACACACACACACACACACACACACACGGCCATCTTGCCCAGGAGGGCAGTGCAGAGGCAGGCTGGTGGAGGGATGTTTGGGGTGAGGGGGCACTGCATGCTCTCGCCTCCCTGCCCATTCCTCCTGCCCCAGTTAGCCTATGGCCTATGCGCCTGCACCCTAAGTGGACAGATGTGCACATGCCGTCCTGTGTGTGTGTGTGTGTGTGTGTGTGTGTATGTGTGTGTCTGGTTCCCCAGGAAGCACATCTGACTGCCCCATAGTGTCAAAGAGGGAGGTCAGGGTCAGGACATAGGGACAGATACTCTGTCCATAACAAACTACTGATTTTACAGATCTTCTGGGTAGGCATAATTTTATGACTTCTGTTCTACTGTGGGACAAGCAAAGAATGTGTGACGGGCCCTAGCCAGTTTGGCTCAGTGGATAGAGCATCGGGCTGCAGGCTGAAAGGTCCCAGGTTCGATTCCAGCCAAGGGCACGTGCCTGGGTTGTGGGCTCGATCCCCAGTCGGGGGCATGCAGGAGGCAGCCAATCAATGATTCTCTCTCATAATTGATGTTTCTATCTCTCTCTCCCTCTTCCTTCCTCTCTGAAATCAATAAAGAAATATATTTTTAAAAAAAGAAAGAAAAGAATGTGTGGCGGGAAGTGATGAACTGTTATCAAGCTCTCCCTCTGTGCCAGGTCTCGGCTAGAAGCTTACACCTATTATGCTGGTTGACCATCCCAGCAGTTCTGTGAGCCACGCAGTATTAGCCCCGCTGTGCAGACAAGGACCATGAGGCTCAGGGAGGTTCAGTAACTTGCCTGAGCTCACACACTAGGAAGTGGTGAAGCTAAGATTTGAACACCAGTCTTTCCAAAGTCCATGCTGGTTTCACATTTTCTAAACTGGTCCTCTCAAACTACTTTTCCTCCATGCAGACCCCAACAAGAATGGGCTGGAGAGCAGCCCAATGAGGTTCCAGGAGCAGCAGATGGTTCATGACTGGAACGACACAGCTGAGCAATGAAAGAGCATGGACAGTTTGCGACTAGTTGGTAGATGCCAAGGAATAAGGGACTATATTTAGCTGTTTTCTGTGGGCTAATTGGTTGATAGGGAGGGAGGTTTGGGGGAGGGAAGAAGGGAGGGAAAGAGGTGAGGGGGAAGGAGGGAAAAGGGGGTTGAGCTTTGACCTATGAACCAGGAGGTCACGGTTCCATTCCCGGTCAGGGCACATGACCAATTTCAAGCTACCAACATGATGCCACTGAATGCAGAATTGGGAAAAGATTTACAAATCTTTTGTTGTTTTTTTTTGCATCAGTACAAGCTGACTTCAGTACATTGCCAGGCAAGGGGCAGGGTGTGAATCGGGGAGCCTAACCTCACGGATGTACTGATTCAGCCAGGGGAGCCACCAGGCAGACTCTAGATCTGCTCATCCCTTCACCACTGATTAAGAAGGGAGAATAAAGCCCTACACCAGTGATGGCGAGCCTATGACACGCTTGTCAGAGGTGACACGCGAACTCATTTTTTTGGTTGATTTTTCTTTGTTAAATGGCATTTAAATATATAAAATAAATATCAAAAATATCTTTGTTTTACTATGGTTGCAAATATCAAAAAATTTCTATATGTGACACGGCACCAGAGTTAAGTTAGGGTTTTTCAAAATGCTGACACGCTGAGCTCAAAAGGTTCACCATCACTGCCCTAGACAGTGGTCGGCAAACTGTGGCTCGTGAGCCATATGCGGCTCTTTGGCCCCTTGAGTGTGGCTCTTCCACAAAATACTGACTTCTGCACATGGGCCACGAAGTTTCAATCGCACTGTACATGCGCGCCCGCATGTGGTATTTTGTGGAAGAGCCACACTCAAGGGTCAAAGAGCCGCATGTGGCTCGCGAGCCACAGTTTGCCGACCACTGCCCTAGGAGGGAATTTCCTTCAGAAACAATCAAACCACTTAGCAATTTACTTGCCTAAATATTTTTTACCTAATTTAAAATTGCTCATTATGTGAGTAATTGGGCAATGCATTATTGAATTACTGAGGGATTTAGTGCCTAAATGGAAGAAGCAATCAAACATTAGCATTTTTTAATCTGGTAGATGATTGGCACCTAAGGAGGTATTCCCACTGTGGCCGGCGGCTGGGGTTGTGCGGAAACCTGTTCTATGGCCTCTCTTGCAAGCTGCTCCATGCCGTAGAAGCAGGTTTCACTGTCAGCTGGGTGTGGGCTGGTCACCTCCCGGGCCCTGTCAGGATGTTAATTGCCTTTGTTCATCGCTCCCTGTTTTCACTTTTGTCACTGAATTCTTCTATTTTTGCCCTTGGCTTTTGCCATTTCTGTCTTACTCTCCCTTTCTCACGCTGTCTTTCTCTTTGTTTCTGCCTCTGTTTCTATTTACCTTGTCTTACTCTGTCTTCTTCCCTCCCTCTGTGTTTTTTTGTTTGTTTTGTCTGTGTTTGTTTTATCTCTCCATGTTTTTCTTTTCCTTCTCTCCTTGTCTCTCCCTTGCTGTTTCTCTCTTTTACACACACACACACACACACACACACACACACACACACCCTGGTCTCCCAGTTCCTTCCAGCTCTGGTTTCCATCTCACCTAGCTGAACTCTGGTCCCTGGCTCCATCCACATTCATCTTGGCATCATCTGCCCAATTGACATCCCTCCCCCAAGCTGATTCTGCCCTGATTCTAAACCCACAAACATTGTGTGGATTTCATCACACCCAGAGCCACATGTTGTGGGGAGCAGGGATGGGGACAAAAGCAGTAGTGGCTCTCTGAAGAAAACTAAATCCTTGATTTGTAGCATTTACCAATTTCCATGGTGTAAATATTCTCATCATGGCAGAGTTCAAGATATCGACTTGATGTCAGTGAATGCAGAATTGGGAAGAGATTCAAGTTTCATTCTTTTGAGCCAGTTGTAAACAATAATATAAATGGAACCACTTTAAAATGGAGCTGGATACCTCAAACCTTGGAATGTTAAAATAGGGCAAAATAACCTTTTGACTGGGCTTAGGGAAATACTGTGTCCAAAAAAATTTTTCAGGGTGGAGGGCTGAGAGAAAGGGGAAAGGGGCGGGGGGAGGGGATGGGAGATATCTGTAATACTATCAACAATAAAAACATATTTAAAAATTTTGCAAAAAACCCCCAGTTATTGTGACTATTTGATAACGTCTGGACTGAAAATCAACAACATTGCTTAGAATTAACATCAGTATGTATGTTATTTGCACACACAAAAATGTCTTCCTTCTACTGATGTATTGTTCCCCCTCCCCTCTCATAAATATCCATCTCCTAATCACAACACTGTTTGGACTTCTGCTGATTCATTGCATTTCAGAATAGCTTTTTAAAAAATCCTCACTGGAGAATTTCTATTGATTATTAGAGAGAGTAGAAGGGAGGGAGGGAGTGGGGGAGAGAGAAAGAAACATCGATGTGAGAGGGACATATTGATTGGTTGCCTCCTGCATGCACCCTGACTAGGGCCAGGGTTTGAACCTGCAGTCCTTTGGTGCATGGGCCAACACTCTATCCACTGAGCCACACCAGCCATTGCACAGAGTAGCTGTTCTTATTGATCTCAAATAAATGCTTGTTTGCCTCTCACTCTGAAAGAACTTTTTATTTTTTAGGTTAACACAGTGCAAGCTGATCACCAGGCTAGGGGAAGGGGCTTCCTGCCTGCCTGCAGGGCCTTGGAGGGAGGGGAGCTGCTGGCACAGCAGCCTCTCCAGGACAAGGTCTCTGGGCCAACAGTCTATTCCATCCTGGCTGCCTCACAGTATGCTGACTAGGCAGGAAGTCCAGGATTTGCCTCCCTAGTCACAAAGGAGGCCGCCAAGACAAAATGCTTGATTGAGCATAAAGTAGAAAGGTACAAGGGGGCTCCAGGCACAGGCAGGGCCAGAGTGTGTGGGGGGCCGCAGCTGCTGTGGGTGGTGCAGGTGATGGTGACCGCTAGGCTGGGAAGGGGGTAAGTGGTACAGAAGAGGCAGGCACTTCAGGACCATCCAGGGCCTTGGAGACTGAGCGAAGGAGCCTGGTCTCTTGGTTGGCAGTGGAGAGAGTAACACGATCGGTTGCTGCCTTAGTTTGGTTTCCACGAAAACAGGCGTGTGTTTTTGTTTTATTTTGCTTTTTTGTTAATCCTCATCAGAGGATCTTTCCCCCTATTTCCTTTAGAGAGAGTAGGAGGATGGGGAGAAGGGAGAGAGGGAAGGAGGGAGGGAGGGAGGGAGGGAGGAGGGAGGGAGGGAAGGAGGGGAGAGAGAGAGAGAGAGAGAGAGAGAGAGAGAGAGAGAGAGAGAGAGAGAGAGAGACAGAAATCGATTTGGTTGGCCAGGTTGAAAACAGGCATTATGACAAGGATTTGGGTGAAGCCACTTGTTTGGGAGGTGGTTCCAGGAAGCAGAGGAGAAAGCAGGGAAGCGAGACTGGGTAGAGAGGCAAGTCAATAAAAGGTGTGTTAATGATCAGGCCACAGCTGTGGGCAACTCCTGGCCCAATCCCAGTGTGGACCCCCTGATAGGCAAAACATGCCTTAGAACTGTTCCATGGAGGGGCAAGGAAGCAGTATTTATCCACCAACTCCCACCCCTGGCCGGTTATGGGTTGCTCCTGGGACACTCATGCCCCAAGCATTCCAGTCTGACCCATGTGGGGGCCAAGTCCAGTCCAGGGCCACAGAATGGCCTTTTGAAGAGAAACCAAGAAGCCGAGGGATGGGAGGATGGAGAGCAGCAGAGAAGCCAGACCTTCCTGGAGCCTTTGGATTGGGCAGCACCAAGGTTGCTGGTGACTCTGGGGAGGGCAGTGTTGTGGGAGAAAGGAGCAGAAGCCGGACAGGACTGACTTATGGGAGAACGAGAGATAATACAGAGGATGTAAATTACTCTGAAAAATATGGAAATGGGAAAGCTATTGGAAGGTACCTGGGGAAAGGGGCTACTAGCAGATTGGGGAGTTTCTCAGAGCCAGGGAGAGCCACCAGGTGGGCCTGCAGGAGCAGCAGCATACCACTCCTCCAGCTGCCAAGCCTAGATGGATGGAAGTGTAGGTGGGGCTCCCTAGAGCACCCCAGCCTGCACCTATTCCGACTGAGCTGCCAGGCCACTGGGCTGACACCTTGCCCTTTGTCTTTCTCCTTGGGAGTCATGGATTAGCTCAGGGGGACCCAGTTCTGTGAGCAATTATTTGATTGATTGAAAACAGACCAGGCTTCTGCTCTCCAGGGGCACAGACCCCCATGGTGGGCATCAAAGGGTGAGAAAATGAGAAAGACCTGTTCTCCTCGGAGAGAGAAGTTGGAGATAGACTCCTGCAGCAGGCTGGGGGCAGGCACCGATGGAGGCACAGGGGAGCGTGGTGGAGGCCAGAGAGCAGGCAGCTGTTTTGAGTGGGCTGTGGCAGCCAAGCCTTCAAAAATGAGTAACATTTAGGGGTAGAGAAAAGAGAGCACAGGCATTCTTGGATTTCAAAGACATAGGCCTGCATAAGCCTTCCTGGTAGCTAGATATCTCACGACCTAGGTCTCACTGCCTCCAGAGGCAGTCCTTCCATAGTCAGACCCCTCCCATTGTTCTTTGATGGAATCAGACTGTCATCTGGCCTTCCAGCTTAAGATAGAAGGCTACTTTCTTTGGTTTGGCTTCTTGGTGTTGCAAGCTGAATAGCTCTCCCCATCCCTTTAAAATGTCCACATTCTAATCCTCAGAACCTGGGGATGTTACCTTATATGGCAAAAGGGACTTTGCGTATGTGATTAAATTAGGGACCATGAGCTGGAGAGTTTATTCTGGATTATTTGGGTGAGCCCTAAATTTAACCACAAGCGTCCTTACAAGAGGAAGATGAGAATTTGAGAGGAGGAAGTAGGAGATATGACAACGGAAGCAGAGGTTGGGGTGATGCAAAAGTAAGGGGCCATGAGCCAAGGAAGGCAGGAGGCCCCCAGAAGCTAGAAAATGTGAGGAAACAGATTCTCCCTTAGAGACCCCCAAAGGAGCCAACCCTGCTGCCACGGTGGAGGCTGATTTCAGGCGTTTGGCCTCCAGAACTGAGAGACAATAAATTAATGTAGTTTTAAGCCACAAAGTTTGTGCTGATTTGTTACAGCAGCCAGAAGAAAGGAATACTGTACCTGTGAAGCACTCAGGGATGAAGGTTTGCGCTCAGGGCTTTGAGTGGGGTTGCCTCTCACAGTGAAGGAAGCAGAGGTGGGCAGAGGGGTAGCTGCACTGCTGAGAAGGCACCGATGGCTCCGGAGGCCCTGCAGAGCTGCCCCAAGTGGGGGGAGAGATCCTGACCCGTGACCTACATGGAGTCATTGGCCAGGGCTGCCCTGGGAGCTCTCAGCAGGCCATGCTCACCTGGTCCTGAAGGGGGCTGGGCGCAGCTTTCTGAGCCACCTTCTTTTGGTCTGCAGGTCTGGTACTTTGACAACTAACATCCTAGACTTACTCGTCTATTGTGGGCCTTTAAGGAGTGTCCACATCTCTCCTTGCAGGAAATTAGGGTCTTAGTCCCAGTTTCTGTAACTGTCACTACACGCTCTCCATACAGTGCTGTCTTTAATCTGGGGAAGAGCCCTAGTTATCTCCATGTTAACTCAGATAAACAAACTCAGAAAGGTGAAGTGAGTGCCCAAGGTCAGGGCCAGGACAATCCCTAGGTTTGCTTGGTGCCTCTTCACTGCCCTGTGACTTGGCTTCTCATCCCCACCATTTTGTTATTAGCTGTGCCAACGGAGGCACTTAAACTCTTTTGGCCTGTATTTGTTTGTTTTTTAAGTAGAACTCTACTCTCTGTCCTGCCTCTCTCCAGAGTTGTGTTCACCTGGCTCCAAGGAGACAAGATGTAGCCATCTTTGTATCCTGGCACACTACTGCTCTGATTCCCTGGGTTCAGCAAGCTCACCCTGCCTGAACCTCCCCACTATCCTGCCCCTCATAGCTTCCTGATGATATTTACCCAATAGGTCTCCCTCCCCTGATCTGAGGGAGGTGGGGGAAGGTCTCATTGTGCTTTTCAGGTGTGACTTGTCACTTCAGCACAGTTTCCCTCAACGCTGGGAATCATGCAGGACTGCTCTGCACGGCCGTGTGTTTATGTGCTGGGTCTCAGCCACGGGAGAGGTGGGAGTGAAATCCAGCCCATTCTGGGCACAGTTTAGCACAAGGCACTATCTGCCAAAGGGATGCCTCTTCCCAGAGGGACAGCCTTTATAGTGCTCACACGTGCCCTGCATGGTCTGCAGTGAGCTGAGAATATGTTGGCTTTGCAGGAACCCAGGGCTCACTGCTTAGCCCTCAGACTCTGTAGTCCAGAATAGAAGGTGAGTGAGAAGCAAAACCCTACCCAACTCACAGCCACAGTAGCCATTGGAATCCCTTGGTGGAAGCTGGCAGGCCCTCCTAGAGACATGCAGAAGCCTGGAAACTCCTGGGTAGCTCACCTTAAAGCCTCTGACCCACTTTTCTCTGCAGACTCTGCATGGAGGCCCCAACCTAGGCTGAGCTCACTAGAGCCAAATACTGGAGGTCACAGGTGCCCTTCATTCCACATGTATAATCACCCCAGAGTGGTTACTTCCTTACTCAGCCCTTCCTTCCTGGTCCTCTCTGTATGGGCTCCAGTTAACATGCCTCCAACCCAGACTTCATTGCATTCCTTCCATGGCTCAGAACGTCCATGGTTCCACCTTGTTTAGTTTGGCATTTAGTGCATCACATACACGCACACGCATACACACATGCACACACACGTACATGCACACACACACACCTCCAGGGCCAACAGCTGCTCCTTTCTCTTTCTCCCCTAATTTTCCTTTGGCTCCCTGTCATCACCTGTCCCCTAGATCCCACGTCCAGACCTTTGCCCAGACTGTTGCCGTCCTGGGCCTCTTTCCTTACTCTCTTCTTCCCACTCTGCAGATACTGTTAACTTCCCTTATGGTTGCACAAAGTCCCTCCCCTCAAGTAGGACAGAGGGCCATCCCCAGCCTCAGGGGAGGCTGTGGGCCAGGGCAAGGAGCTCTGGTAGTGCAGCCTTGTGCCCTGAGTGCCTTGAGGACTGGTTTGAAGAGGGCTCCTGAGGTATGCTGTGGAGCTTGCACCAGTTGGCAGCCTCTGGCAAGGGAGCTCCCTGGCAAGGGTGGATGGCCCATCCAGCTATGAGCAGGTTCCAGTTCTGCAGGAGGCTCTGTGGGCTTCCCTTGTGGGGGTAATCAAAGGGAGAGAGCCTGAAGCTCATTAGATCCCTCAGCCACTGCTGCTCAGGATCCCAGAAGACTACCAGCCTGTGAGCCAGACAGTCCACATAAACTTGCTGAGATTGGGGACTAGAGGTAATAAGGGTGAGTGACTGTCTCACATGCACTGTCCCATATGGGAGCCACTAGCTCCATGTGGCTGTTGAGCCCTTGAAATGTAGTTTGTCACAACTAAGATGTGCTGAAAGTGTAAAATATGCATTGGATTTTAAAGACTTATACCAAAATAAGAATGTAAAAATCTCATTAATATCTTCGTATTGATTACATGTTGAAGCAACAATATTATGAATATACTAGAGGCCTGGTGCATGAATTCATGCACTGGTGGGGTCCAGCCAGCTTGCCCCAATGGGGGCCACTGGGGGTGGGCCAGCTGGGGCAAGCGGCCGTGGGTGGGGCCAACTGGGGTGAGGGGCCGTGGGCTGGCCTAGGCCCTGATCGGGGTGGAGGTGCCTGCTCCAAGGCAGAGCCAGCTGGGGCAAGGGGCCGTAGGCGTTTTGGTCATTCCACTGTTTGGTCGATTTGTATATTACCCTTTTATTATATAGGATTGGTAAAGTAAATATTTTACCTGTTTCTTTTTACTTTTAAAATTACTAAAATATTAAAAAACACATTTGTGGCACACAGTCTAGTTTTATTGGCTAGAAAAACAGAGGCGGCCTCCAACTCCAGCCCCACACAGAGCCCTCCAACCCAGACTTCATTGCATTCCTTCCCTGGCTCAGACACATCCATGGTTCCACCTTGTTCAGATTGGCATTTAGTGTGTATCCTAAATGGCCCTGCTGGCCCTGACACTGGCCCCATGGTAGGAGGGCCCAGCTCGTGTCATCACTGCTCTCTGTGCCTGCGTGACTCAGAGCAGAGCGTCTGCCGATGGGGACAGCAGCATCCTGGTGTGCGCCTGTATGGTTTGTGGGCCCAGGGACGAGGCTGACAGACAGATAGGAGAGGTGACTGCCGAGTCCCGCTCTCTTCAGGCCATCCTGGGCAAACTTGGGCCATCGGCTGGGCCATTAGGATTATTGCCGCTCACAGTGAATCGTGCTGGATCACAGTGTATATGTGTGGGGAGGGATTCCAAACAAAGAAAGGGGGTTTGGAATTGCCCAGAGATGCTTCCAGGGGAACCCTGATGGCTCTTCCGCCCTAAGCTAATGGCCAGTCCCCAGCAAATCTGCAGCCAGAGTGAAAGACTTAGGACCTCTGAGCGCCACAAACATCAACTGATTCCATCTCACGGCCCCTCCTCCGGCCTCCCGAAGCAGTCTGGCCAGGGGTCTAGGCTTCCTCCTCTCCCCTTCGCCCCGGGTGAGTACAGGGATTGCAGAGTGACTCTCAGTCTGGGCAGGGTGTTTTCTCCCTGGGGCAGCCTGGTCTTCCATGGAGTCCTGTCGTGGAGGAGGTGCGCCCTCTGCAGGACAATATGTGCAAGTGTAGGTTCCACCAGAAGGCTCAACTGTACCTTGCAGCTGTCAGAAGCCACAGGTCTTGGAGAGGCCCTCTCTCCTGTGGCTACTGCTTCTTAGGTTAAAGAATAAATGATATTGGTGCACTTGACTCCTGAAGTGTCTGCCCGACTAGTTAGCTGGACTAAACATGTTATAGACATCCACACTACAACCTGTATAGTAGATATTTTTATTCCTAATTTATAGATGAGAAAACAGAACCTCAAAGAGGTTAAGCATATTGTCCAGGGTCACACGACTATTATCTGGAGCCTGACTCCAGAGCATGTGGACTAAACCAGCTCACTCTGTAGCTGGCTTCGGGTGTGACCTCCCGGAGGGAACTGTGAGGGAGCATCAGGGATACAGCTCTGGCAACCTTCATTGTAGTAATCAAAATGAGGTGAGGGTGACAGAAAAGTGGAGAGGATCTGGGCTGTGGAGGAGTGATAGCAGGCAATTGCCTGTTCTGAGAAGACATTTGTCAATGTTTCCCAAGCCCTGATTACCATGTGCTCTCTGTTTTCTGACACTCACCTCTTCCTTCCCTGCCTCCCACAGGCAGCTTCCTGCCACTGCACATGCACAGCTGGTCAGCCCAGGGACCTCTGTGGGTAAGGGCCCTGCTGCCCCAGCAAGAGACCAAACTCACTTATTCACTTGGTTTTCATATTTCCTCCAACTTCTCAGAAGAGGAAACTGAGGCCCAGTGGCTATGATTTCTCCACCCCACTGGGCACTTGCAGACCTCAAGTCTGCCACCCTCACCAAATGGAACTAGGGTGTAGCTGAGATCTTGCTGAAGAGAAGCCAGAAGTTGTCTCTGAGTTTTCTTTAGGTCCATGGTTGGGAACCTCCTCCTCCCCACCACAGCAGACATTGTGTCTCTTCAGATTCCTTCCCCCTTCTCCCTGCTTTTGTTATGATGGTTCTATGACACCCTCCCCCAAGGAGCTTCAGAGTTGTGAGAAACCATCTTCACCAACTCCCTTTCATCATCTTTACCTCATCACTTCTCCATCACCCTCACCTCTTATTGGTCACCACAGTGATCTTCATACCCCCACCTCCTTGCCACTGCCAATTCTCTTCCTCTTCCTAATTTCTACCACCCTTACCTCCTCAATGCCACCCTTCCCCCCATCCTTCCCACTGTGACTGCTGTTAGCATTATCTCTGTCATCTCCACTTCATCCACATCATCACATCCGATGTTGCCTCAGCCATGACCACCACCACTGCCACCACTACCATGACCTCCACTATATATACTTACCTTCTTTACTGCCACCCTACCATCTCCTCCAACCCCATTTCACCCCTGTCATTACCATTGTTACCAGGGACTTCCTCATTCTCAACTCTACCTCTGCCATCTTCTCAGCTACTTCCAAGCCTATCTATTCCACATCATCTCTCCCAGGGCCTCCACCATCCCTGTCACCATCACCTTCTCTCCACCTAGCGTTGAACCTGGGCCTTGGGCAAGGAGCCTAGTCAGAGAACATTATCCTGCCTGCAGACACCCCTCCTAGGTTTCTCAGATGAGACCATCAGCAAGCCAGATATCAGAACACACCCTCATCTTGACCCTTCCTCAAGATGCTTTTGACAGGAGGCAGCTCAGCTCTCCTGTCAGCCATGCTTGCACCGAAAGAGACAGCTGCTCGGGGCTGCCCTTGTTTGCATAGAGATTGCAGACATTTGCCTCCCATTTCCTCCCAGCTCCGAGTACTGTACTGTGGGTGTTCAGGTGCTGTAATTTGATCTTCTCCAGACTTTCTGAGGTCATAACAGACATAGGGCAGGTGAACACAGGAGTTGCCCCAGAACTAATACTGCAGTGTTAAGAGTGAAGGCTCTGGGATTCACTGTCAGTATTCAAATTCTGACTTTGCCATCACTGGCTCTGTAACCCCTGTGGTTCAAGTTCCCCACCAGTAAAAAGAGCGTAATGAGAGAGAAAGCCTATGAAGTGCTTGGCACAGGCCTTGAGACATGGGAATTACTTAGCAAATGCAGCTGTAATTACTGTGAGGGTTGGGGCCACAGTGCCCTTGTTCCTGACCTCCTGGAACTCCAGCCCACTCCTCATTGTCACAGTCCCCTCCCTCAGGTCCCTAAAGACTTAGTGGGAGGGTGGGATTGGGGAAAACTTGCTGCCTTTGGGGGTAGGAGCTGCAGTTCCAGATTATGGGGCCTGATGCATCTCATTGGGGTTGGTGGAGACAGTAGCAGGAGCAGGAACCAGGGTAGCCCCCTTGGGACTACCTCACTAATGAGCTCTGGACTGCAGAGCCTGGCCTGTGCAGACCTGGAGGGAAAGGGGCCAGAGAGCATGGTTAAGCCACCTTCTCTCTCCCAGCAGTTGCAGAACTAATAGTCTATGTAGAGGTAGAAGCGGTAGGACTTGGTGACAGAATAAAGGTCTATCTGTGTGCATGTGTGTATGTGTGTGAATGGATGTGTGAGTGTATATGTGTGAGAGTGTGTGTCTGTGTGAGAGTGTGTATTTGTGGGCGAGTATATGTGTGTATGAGTGTGTATGCGTGTTGTGTGTGTATTTCTGTGTGAATGTGTGTGTATGTGAGTGTGTGTATGAGTGTATATGTGAGTGTGGGTGTGAGTATGTGTGTATTGTGAGTGTATATGGGTATGTGAGTGTATGTGTGTGAGTTTGTGTATTCAGTATGTGTATGTGTGAGTGTGAATTTGTGTGAGTGGGCATGAGTGTGTATTTGTGTATGGCAGTGTGCATGTGTTATGCAGTAAGAGAGAATAAGATAGTTTCTTTGGTCTAAATGGATCTAAACATCCTGACTCTTCTGAAAAGCAAACAAAAAAGAAGATCTTTCTACCATAGTGACATCTCAGTCAGGTTAACAAAAACACCACCAGGGATGCCTGGGCTGCACTGTGAGTGTGTGGGGAGGTGGGGGGAGGTCACAGAAGGCACACAGCCTATTCAAGCTTTCACATCAGGCTCAGGACCAAGTTTTAGAAAGCTTAGATAAAGCCTGTGTGCCTCTGTTTATCTCTGTCCTCATGGCCATTATGACTCATTTAAAAATATTATATTGGAAATGTGTTAGGCACTAGTTTTTCCAGAATGAATTTATCACTGTTTCCATCTCTACCATGATTGCCATCACCACCAATACCATCATCAATATCAATACAGAGATGGCCATTGTTGACTGGATGAAAGTACCACCATAATCACTACCATCTTCATCTCCAACATTGCAGATTCGGTATCACACCTCTGCCACTAACACTACCACTGACATCACTACAACCACCACCTTCACCAAATCTATGCACCATTGATGACAACACCAATAGCCACTGTCATCACTGACATCCCAGTTGCTTCCACCACCATCACACTACACTACATCACACCTCTGCCACCAACTCTACCACGCCATTGACACTAACATCACTGATAACCACCAATCTCACTGACATCACCATTATCATCACCAAGATTTACATGGCCATCTCTTCTGCCAACACTACACCATTGCTGAAGTCACCATTAGCACCACCACCATCATCATTGACATTTCTACTATTGTCCTTACTGATGTTCCTATCACAATCATTCACCACCATCATTATTGACATCATAGCTCCTCCCAACCACCATCATCGCTACCATCATGGACATCACCACTATCATCATTGATGTCACTGCCACCACCACTAATTTGTATCTTCTCTCCTAGAACTGTGTTTCTGTCCGTCAGAGCACAGAAATAAATTTGTAATCACACATTCTTTAATGTTGAGTGATCCTCATTCAACTCTAAGTGTCATGGAAACAGGGATGTGTCTCTCTTTTTCCCACTGCTGCATTCTCAGTGCCTGGACAATGGGCAGCTCACAGTAAGGACTCAATAAAGGTGTTGAATTAACATATTATTTAGACTAGCACAGCCCCTACATTAAAGGCAATTTAGGATTAGGATTTCAATTCTTCCCATAATTCTGTCTCCTGACTGGACCTAGAAAAAATAGCACTGGCTTATATAACTGATAAGCAATTGAGGAGAAGCGTGTGCTGGCCCCATGATATGCTCAGCCATGGTGAGAAGATTGTAATCTACAGTCCACGGCCAGTAGTGCTGCAGATGAGTTGACAGAAGTTTGGTTCTTCTAAGATATTTATGTCCATCATTATACCACCTGGAATTTATCTGAATCTGGATTAACTCGGTGTTGAGACTTAATCCAGTTCATCTTTAAGACCAACAGAGGTTTTCAAACATGCTCCCTGTAGGAGAGAGGTCCCTTGGAGCTAATGATGTGAGTTTGAGGAGGGGTCTGATGGGGATCCCACAAAGGAGGGCTTTGGGCTCCCCATCCCAACATCAACTACTGGGTTTCTGGGAAAGACTGTGTTATAATGGGGTACCAGTGATTTTAGAAACAGGTTTGAAAACTATTGGCCTAGAAGCTGAGTGCTTGAAACTTTTAGTTTTGGAAGAGATGTTCAGCATTGTGGATGTCCCAACCAAAAACCACAGACCAACTAATGCCACCAGGCCATAAGCAGCACTAGAACATGCTGATCGGATGTTTCTGTGAACTTTCTCTTTCCAAGGCTACAGTTAGCTCCCCAAGATGTCTTTTACTCTGGTTCTTTGGAAGAATAAAAACACAGTTTTGTTCTTAGCGCACTGTATTCCATGCAGGAATCCTTATTTAAATCACCTGTCTTGGGAACATAAACCTAAGGAGAAGCACAGTATATGAATCTTCACAGTGAATTCTGGGAGATTGTCACCTGAGGGGAGGAGACTAGACAGAATTGGCAGCATTGTGCCTTTGGAGTGATGGTCACTGAGAGTGATAGGATGGGAGCAGAAGGGTGGGGCAGCTGGCTGAAGAGTGGGAGGATGGTTATCTCTCACCCCCAAGGGCCAGGATCCACAGTAAAACCAATGGATCCCTCTGTTCATCCATCAGCCATCTCTGAAAAATGATAGCCCCTGGGCAGGGCTGTGTGTGTGTGTGTGTGTGTGTGTACACATATGCACACATTTACCGAGCAGCTATAGGGGCACTGACCAACCCCAGCTCTTTCTGGTCAATATTCATGTCGCCCCTCAGGGCATGGGCAGGCTGGGCAGGAGGCTCTAGGCCAGAGGTTCTCATCCTGTGGGTCGCGACCCCTTTGGGGGTCGAATGACCCTTTCACAGGGGTCGCCTAAGACCATCGGAAAACACATATTACATATTGTTTTTGTGATTAATCACTATGCTTTAATTATGTTAAATTTGTAACAATGAAATTGGGGGTCACCACAACATGAGGAACTGTATTAAGGACTGCGGCATTAGGAAGGTTGAGAACCACTGCTCTAGGCTTTGGCCTCGCCTGGGGAGAGTGTGGCTGAGTCTCTGCCCCAGGGAGAGACCGAACTGCCTGGCCAGGGAAAAGGTGGTATTCTCTGGGAGACTGAATAAGGCTGGAAAGGATAGTTCAATTTGAGGAGATATTTTCAGCCTGAGAAGTGAAGGTGCATGTGAGGGAGGCTTTGAAACCAGGAGTGGAATCACCTGCTACCAGAGAGTTGGGCTTTGTCCTACAGACTGCTGGGGAAGCCCTGGAGAGGCAGCCTAGTGTGGGATGGGTGTGTTGGGAGTGAGGGGAGGAATGGGAGATGCCAGCCCCTCTCAGGACTGAGTCCAGTGGATTGAACAAGCCTATTAGACCATTCAGCTCTCTTCCACAGGAGGTGGGAAGGCTCCTAGAGTTGGTTAGACCCTTAACCATTTTCTTCTCAGTGCAGAACCGTTGCCACCTTGGAAAATTCATAGCCACAGAAGAGATGCTGACCCAACCCATCCGATCTCTTCCCAGCATTTACGCCTCCAGCCTTGCAATCTCTCTTCTCCCCTCCTAGGCCTCTTTTCTCATTGGACAACCCTGTCTACCCTCAGCACCTGGCACATACTGCCCACCACAGACTGACTCCAGAAGGCTGTTTGTATTGCACTTGTATTAACTATGCCCTCACCCTAACACTCCAGCGGAATTGATCCTTGACCTCACGGCTGAAGCACCACCTTTGTCTTGTCCACTGAGGCATCTGTCCATTGTGTGTGTCCTCAGAGAAAGAAATCCTTTAATGGCTTTGGAACCTGGGAAGAGGAGGGTCTGGCAGGTTGAGGGAAACACACACTGGTCTGCTGCTCTCACACTTCAGTCCATCCAGCCAGTGACATTCTCTTGAGCCCCTGGGTGCTCAGTCCTAGGCCCAGATCCACTGGGAGGGACACAGGGAACGACGGGCGAGGGCTTTGCTTTTGGGAAGCGCAGTCTGCTAGAGGAGGCAGGAGTTACATGTGCAAACAGCGAAAAGACCACACCAGAGAACCCCTGTGGGTTGGTGACAGATGATGTGGCACAAACTGTCTCTGAAGCTGAATATACCTGCCATGGGCTGGGGTTGGAGATCAGGGAAGGCTTCTTGGAAAAGGAAGAGGAGAAGGACAAATAATTGGGGCAACTTACATCCTTCTGGATAAGCTCCGCATAAACCAAGCAGGCAGCAGAGATCAGCTCGTCGGCATCAAGGTCGACCAGGCTATTGCAGGCCTGTGCAGGAGAAGGTGGAGGAAGCGGGCATAGGCTGAGGGGACAAAGCTGCTACTTATGGCTCTCGCTGGGGCCACTGGATCTTTTCCTAACCCACTTGGCACAGTGCTTGAAATTTCAACACTGGAAATTATATTTTGGGGAGATGGTAATTGTAGTTTTCATACTGAGGTCTAGGGAGTCCTGGGGTTCCACTGAGGGTCTCACAGGTGCCAAGTAGGACTTGTTTTATAACTGGGGTGCCATCTAAGATATTTTTGAATGAAGACTTCAGCACTGGTTAGAAATTTTGGGAAACTGTAGGTCTTTTGCCACAGGAAGATGCTAAAGCCAAGAGATTAACTGTGAAGCAGCCAAGCCTAGTGGTTAAGTACCAGTCAAGGCCTTGGACTCCTCATATGACACATGGGGTGAAGATGATGATGGGCATCACTCTGGGTCAGGCTTGTTGTGAAGCTCAAATGAGCGCATCTGTAAAGCACTCAGTGTGGTGCTCGGGACATGTCAGCTCCCTCATGATCCTTCCCAGGGCAAAGAGGGCACCGAAGCCCAGCTCCCTGCGAGCCTGGGGCCTTCAGCCGGGAAGGCGCGGCGGTGGGGGGGTCCCCTGGAGCCGTGGGCTGGGCTTGACCAGAGGGTGCTCTCACCAGGAGGATGTCATCGCCAGCCATGCTTTCCTTCAGGACCTGCTCACGCACCATCTGCAGCAGGCTGTAGGCCACCAGCACCTGGAAGTTTCTGCAGGGCTTCCCCGTCAGCAGAACCTGCTCAGAAAGGCAAGTCTTGGTCTGCGCCCTGTGGCCTGAGACTGCACTGCCCTTAAGATGGTGAGGTACCCACCACCCACAGGCCCAGGGTCAGACATTCCTGGGCCTCACTGCTGACTCGCTCACTCACTCACTCACTCACTCACTCACTCACTCACTCAGACAAGTGCTCACAGCTACCTCTGGGATTCTAGGCATTGAGCTGGCTCCTGGGCGAGTGGAGGAGGAAGGGAGAAATTGGGGAGAAGATGGGGAGGGGCGAGGGAGGTAGAGGGAGGGCAGAGAACAACCAGGTAACATTTGAGTGGAGCTTCCGCAAAGCAATGGTTGATGTCAATAGTACAGGTGTCACCAAAGTCCTGTGGGTGGTCATCAACTTGGGCATGGAGACCAGCAGGTCAGGAGGGAGGAGGGAGTCAGGGTTGAGTCATAGGGCTAAACCTTTCAGGCTAAATGTTGGGCTGTGTCCTGCAGACAATGGAGGCCACCGGACAGGGCAGTGATGTGGGGTGGGTGTGTTCTAGGGGAGGTTCATCTGCTGATGGCCATGGGGACTGGGATCAAAGGACTGCAGGTGCAACCTGTGTGGGGGACCCACCTCCTCCAGAGGGAAGGCTCAGCAAGGAGCTAGCACCCAGGTGGATGGGAAGACAGAGGAACGGGGAGATGAGGGAATGAGAGCAGAGTGAAGCACTTGGCAGGAGGCAGGGAAGTGAGCTGCAGGCCAGGTGTCCACAGCATAGGCTGTAAGGCCCCTTCTTCTGCCCTGACTGCCCAGAGAGGTGAAGTTGGTGGGACTGCATGAACAGATGGATGAACGGATGCTCTGGCCTCCTCCTTGTTGGGCAGGAGCAGGGTCACTGACCCAATAAACCCTGAGCACCTGGACTCCATCCAGAGCCAGCAACAAGAGCTCTCCTGCTGCCTGCCTGAGGGGTGGGGCCTATCCCTTCTGCCCCAGCAGAGCACCTCACCTCCCAGAGCCGCCAGACATCATCAAAGGACTTGAAAGCGCGCTGGAAGCAGAGGCAGAACCAGGGGAAGAGGGACTGCACAGCCCCTGCACCTTTTCCTTCTGTAGGGAGAGAAATGGGGTGCCAGCCAGGAGGCCATAATTAGAGAAAACGGATGAGACACACAAGGGAGCTGAAACAGACAGCCAGACACCAGAGCATACCAAACACGTGGGAAACACAGGATGCTTGGCTATCATTTTTCCAACTGCCCTTGGAGATGGTTTGTGGTGGATTTTCAGCTGTCCAGATTCCAACCCCATTGAGATGAACCCTGTCCACTCACTTAGGTGCTTGGCAAACACAGGGTCCAGGAAGCTGATGAGGCTGTTGAGCATGTCTAGGTTCTTGCCAACCCCGATGTTGATGACACAGCTGTGCTCCTGTGAGAGATGGGTGGGAGGGAGGGAAACCAAGCCCTCTGGGCTTGAGGGCACCAGGAAAGCCAGCCCTGCTCTCCAATTCCAGGGAGTCTCTGTATGTCTGGCTCCAGGCTGGGCCCATGTCTCTGTATAAGTCTGGGTATTGTGTATGTATGTGTGCACACATGCACACATCATGTCTGTGTCTATGTGGTCTGTGTGTGCCAGTGTATCCATCTATATATATATGTGCACCTGTGTGTGCATGTGCGTGTGCGTGTGCGTGTGTGTGTGTGTGTGTGAGAGAGAGAGAGAGAGAGAGAGAGAGAGAGAGAGAGAGAGAGAGAGGGAGAGAGGGATGCAGAGATGTTTCAGGTGTGGCTCACAATGCAGTGCGCCCAGTTATTTCTCTGCATATACGCTGTGGGTCAGAAAGCAGGGCCAGGGAAGCACAGAGTGCACACTGTTGCATGGTGGAGGGAAGGATGAGGGTGGGTTCTGGGAAGCCTCTCATGGATCATGAGGAATTCTTTCTATGAAGCAGCAATTTCAAAAGCCTTTAGCCTGGACAGTGCGGTGTGCATCTGGGTACCCCCAGTCCCCGTTGTGCCTGGAGCACAGGTCATGTGAAGGGAGCCGTGAGAGCAGCCTGATGATGGAGGATTGAATGCCTGGCTGAGGTCACTGGATTTTATTCTGAAGGTGTGAGGAGCCATGGAGTGTTTGTGGAAGCAGAGCATGTTTTGGGAGAGGAATGCCAGAAGTGGGCGCCATCACTGGGCCTTGTCAGTCACACCCTTTCAAGGTTTGGTGAGAGCTGGACCCAGCACATCACTGCAGCCCCCTCCACAACTCCAATGCTGCCACCCAACCCTAGAACACGCTGCACTGGGGAACACACTTCTAGGCTCCTCTGGGACCCAAAGAGCTGTTCCAGGGCTAGAGGAAATGGCTGGGGTTGCCAGTGCCTGCCTAACCTCAAGGGGTTGTTTAAAGATTTAGCGGGGGAAGGGGAGGCCCTCAGCTCAGGCCGAACCCTCACCGTTTTCTGCAGGAAGAATTGGAAGAGCCAGAAGGTCTCATGGTCATGTTCCACCATCAGCTGGAAGAGCATCACCATCTCATGGAAGCCCTGCTGGTACTCTGCGGGGAGGGGCCAGTTAGGAGGGGCTGAGTAGGAGGGCAGAGCCTGGGCTTGGGCAGGGAAGGAATCCCAGCAAGGAATTGAGAAGAGGGGGCCACGGGGGAGGCTCAGCGCTGTGGCACACCTGCCTGGGTGTTGCAGACATAGCTCAGGAGCAGGATCTTCTCCAGCTTCTTCTTGTCAATGAGGACGTTGCCCAGGGGATCTTTGTCGTAGAGCTTCTGGATGTCATATGCTAGATTGCAAGCAAGGGACAGGAGGGTAGCACCAGATCACCTCCAGCAGCAGGTCAATGGGTGAGTTTATTTCCCCCAACCAACCCAGGCAGGAAGCTTTGAAAGGAACATCAGCCTCCACCCCCCCCCCCCCCCACACTCTATCCCTCACCACACCCTGAGCTCCCTGGGTTTCTTCCCACTTCCAAATTTTTTGACCAGGCTGAACCCTCTGCCAGGTCTGTGACCCCTTCATCCAATTCAAATCCAGCCTGGTTCTAGACCAAGGTGAGAAGAGATGAAGACAAACCAGCAGGAACAGCATGCCCCATGGAAACACCATGCCCCATGGGCATCTAGGGGCACCCAGTAGAGGTGGGTGGATGGACTAACCATGGTTTAGGTGGGAAAATTTCAGGCACAAGTCAAGACAGCTCCCAGGAACTGGGTAAGTACCCCCGCAAGACTGAGGAGGGCTCAGAAATGGCTTCCAGCAGTCCCCTCTGCACAGCCCTCCCACCCCAGCCTGCTCACCGATGTTATTCCGAGTCTCTGTGAAGTTCCGGTGCAGGTTTTCCAGAAGGGGCTGAATCTTCTCATACATCTGGCATAAAGCTTCATAATTTTTCCTATGAGAACAGGACTGAAGCTAAATCAGGCAGCCTTTCCTCCCAGCAAGTCTAGGGACGCTGGGCTGTGCCCACTGTCTGGGATGCTGCCCTCCCCTCTGCCAGTGCCAGCCCTAACCATGCTCTTCTATGCACCTGGAGTGCAGATGGGGACGAGATTGACCTCATGGTTCTGCAGTCCGATGGCCAGACCTGAATCCTGGCTTCACAACTTAATAACTGGGGTCTGCAACCAGGGTCAAGCCTTGGTGACCTCACTTTCCCTCTCTAAGCTTCAGGTTCCTCAGTTGTAGAGTGGGATAAGACTAGCACCTATGCCTCAGAATTATAAGGATTGAATGAGGGGGTGTTATGTGCCCATCGTCACAATGAGGTTGAATGGTGTCCCCCATGTCCATGCCCTAACCTCTGGAACTTGTGAATGTATCCTTATTTTAAAAAGGGTCTTTGCAGATATAACTAAGTTAAGACTCTCAAGATGAGCTCTTTCTTAATTACCTAGTTGGGCTCTAAATCCAATGACAAGTGTCCATAGAAGAGATACACAGAGGAGAGATACAGGGAGGAGGCAGAAGGCCCTGTGACCACAGAGGCGCAGACGGCAGTGATGCAGCCACACGCCAAGGAACGTCTGGAGCCGCCAGAACCTTCAAGAGACAAGGAAGGTGCTCCCGCGGAGCCTTCTGAGGGAGACAGGCCCTGCCGGGCCCTTGCTTTGGGGCTTCTGGCCTCCGGAAGTGAGAGAATATGTTTCTACTGTGGCAGACACCTGGTTGGTAGTGCTTTGTTAAAGCAGCCTCAGGAAACGAACAGGTGGGCTCCTGTCTCAGCACTCCCCAGCTGGCCCTCAGATCCCCTGCTGCCCTGGATTTTCCTCCGACTCACCCTGCACGTCAATCTTCTCCACATGCCTAGGCTGCACAGGCCCAGGGGAAGGATGGGATGTCATGGGGAGGGGGTGTGGGGATGGGAGGAGAGCAGTTGCTGGGGTCAAGCCCATGTCTCGCTAGTATGTGGGCTGGTAAATAGAACTGGGCAGGGCTGTGTGTGGGCCCTGGGTCAGGAGTACCATGGGGATTTTGCCACTCAGAATGAGAAGTCTGTTTAAAGTCTATTTAAAGCCATGCTGGGGTGGGCACCCCCTCCCCACTGTGCTACCCACCCTTCCCTATAGGATCTGGAATGTTCTACCTCCTTGTACTGTCCACTGTGAGCCGCTCATCCTGGGAACTCTGCCATGAGTAGTAGCCCGTGAGGAACTTCCAGGCTTCTGTCCTCACGAAGGGGTGCAGACCCTGAAGTCGGGATGGGGGGTGAGAAGTCATGGTTCTCTGAATGCCTGCCAAAAGAGCCCCTCCCAATGCCACCTTCCCCCTTGCCCACCCATGCTCCCTAGTTCCAGGGGAAGACCCAGGCTTGGGGACCATACCCTTTCCAGGATGTTAACACAAATGAAGTCTCGTGACTTGGCCAACTGACCGTTCTCGTCAAAGAAGCCATCCCATTCTGTCTTGTCAATGGGCGGCTTTCTCTTCACCTGTTGAGGACAACCACGTAGCCTTCTGTTAGGGACCTTTGGCTTTTTTCTTCAGTGTGATTTTAAATGATATACTCTGGATTTTGCAATGTGAATCTAAGCTCACAGTAGTCTCTGACTCATTTCTGGAAATTTATCCTGAAAAAATTACTGAAAAAATATATTAAAATGTTGTATGCACAATAATTTTCATTGCACACTACTTACCAAAATGAAAAATGCAAGTGCTCTAAGTGTTATACAATAAGGGAATAGTTACATAAACCATGGTTTATGTACTCAATGGAATATTATGAAGCATATAAAACAATGCTTACAAGGATGAATAATCTGGAAAAATATAAATGTTAACAGAAAAAAGCAGAATGCAAAATTGCACATTCAGTATCTATCTTCTCTATGGACTATCTATCCTCCATAAATGTCTGTTATATATTATAAAACTACATCTTATAGGCTCAAATACATAGTGAATTAACTATAAAATTGTTAGAAATTGTTAGAAGACTAAAAAATACCAAAAAAGCTATCTAAAACTAACAGTGATTATTATTATTTAAAAATGTTTTATTAATTTTAGAGAGAGAAAGGGGGATGGAGGGAGAGGGGAGAGAAAGAGAGAGATAGGAGAAAGAGAGAGAGAGAAATATTTATGTGAGAGAGAAACATCCATGGGTTGCCTCCCATAAGTGCCCTGACCAGAATTGAACCTGAAACCCGGGTCTGTGCCCTGGTCAGGAAACTGGTGACCTCTTGGTGCATGGGATGACGTTCAACCAACTGAGCCACACTGGCCAAGGTGACAGTGATTATTTTGGAATGATAGGATTATAAGCACTTTTTCCTTTTTATTGTATTTTCAAACTTTTCTATAATGATATATGTTGCTTTCATAATAAAAATATAAAATAAGCACTAATTAAGGTGTATGTGTGTGTGTGTGTGTGTGTGTGTGTGTGTGTGTGTGTGTTTGGGGGGAAATGAGTACACTGCATACAAAGTAATTAAAAATGCTCATAAAACAATAACAAGAAGTTAGAGTTCTTATGGAAATGACCTCCCATTAATATGCACCTGAATATGCATGCATGTGACTCAAATTTAAATTTGCAAACAAGTCACCTGAGAATCTTTAAAATGCAGATTATGACTCAGCCGGTCTAGGGTGGAACCAAAATGATGCATTTCTTTTTAAAAATATATATTTTTATTGATTTCAGAGAAGAAGGGGGCGAGAGGGAGAGATAGAAACATCAATGATGAGAGAAAATCATTGATTGGTGCCCCCTGCACACTGCCTACTGGGGATTTAGCCCACAACCCAGGCATCTGCCCTTGACCTGAATCAAAACCAGGACCCTTCAGTCCACAGGCCGATGCTCTATCCACTGAGCCAAACCGGGTAGGGCAAGATGATGCATTTCTAACAAGTTCCCAGGGGATTGCTGACTCTGCTGGTCCATTGACCATATGAGTGGGAAGGTATTAGATGGTAAAACAGCACTGGAAATGAAAAACAAGAACCCATAGGCCCAAGTTTGAAACAATTTTCATTAAGTCCGTGTTTGGTAGGGATGGGTTGAACAATACATTTTAATAATGTATTTTCTAAAACCTTTCGCGTTTTAAGAAAAACATGTTTCACCTTTCATTCTGCAACACAGAGTCAATTTCCCTTACATTCCAATGAATGGCCAATGCAGTCACTGCAAAGAAACACTGATGGAATGGTGGTAAACTATATGACGCTTCAGAATAGTAAAAAATAGTCACCAAGCAAGGCAGTTTTCCCTGGAATGGCTCTCCCTAAATGCTCCGGCCACAAAAGCTGCCCCGTGTGGCCACCCGGGTCCTGCATCTTGAGTCTTCCCTTCCTCCTGCCTCTGTTTCGCATCCTGCAGTGCACACTAGCCCAAGAGGCTGTTCTCAGCCTGTGTGCCAGCAGCATCCAGCTCTGGTGCCCTTTGCCTTTTGGAGCCATGGCAGTGACCACCGCAGTGAGGGTTTATTTGCTGTATTTCCCACTTTCCCTTGGGTGATCAGTTCCCCTATCCTCTCTATGCGTTCTCTATCTTCTGAACCAAAATAGGACAGATGGGCCCAAGAAGGTACAAAAAAACCTTAGTGTTGGCCTAACCCTGGGAAGCAGGACCTTCCCCATTACCTTGCACCTACTGCATGGACACTCATCTGAGCCAATCAGAGCCAGGCTTCTGCCCTCTGACAGCTGTCATGTTTCATACCTGTACTTAGAGACTGCAATTCAGCATGCACTGTGGCAGTACTAGACGTAGGAGGAGAGAGCCAAAGCTGGGCTGTGTCCCAGATTCCTAATTAAAACAGGAAATGCATGCCCTAGCCGGTTTGGCTCAGTGGATAGAGTGTCGGCCTGCACACTGAACGGTTCCAGGTTCAATTCCTGCACATGCCCGGGTTGTGGGCTTCATCCCCAGTTGGGGGTGGGCAGGAGGCAACAGATCAATGATTCTCTCTCAACATTGATGGTTCTATCTCTCTCTCCCTCGTCCTTCCTCTCTGAAATCAATAAAAAATATATTTTAAAAAAAGGAAATGCATGAACTTTAGGAATTCATTTCCACTGAATTTCAGCCAGTTGGTTAATTTCTATAATAAAGACAGCTGTGATTTTGATGGGGATTGTATTAAATTTATAGATCAATTTAGGGAGAATTGATAACACTATTGAATCTTCTGACCCGCAAACACAGTATATTTTTCCATTTATTTAGGTCTCTTTAAATTTCTTCTCTCAGTAATGTTATGTAGACTTCAGTATATAGGTTATTCATGTATTTTGTTAGATTTATCCATAAATATTTCTTTTTTTGGATGTTATTGTAAAAGGTGTTATTTTTAAAATTTCAACTTCCAATTGTTCATTGTTAGTATATACAATAGATTTTTATATATTGATCTTATATTCAGAAACTTGCTAAGCTCACTTATTAGTTCTAATATGGTTTTTTGTTTTTGTTTTATGGATTATGTGGGACTTATTATACAGGCCAAGGATTTGAAACTATGACCCATGGGCCAAATCTGCCTCCAACTTGTATTTTTTTATATAAAGTTTTATAGGCACACAGCCATTCCCATTCATTCATGCATTGTCTATGGCTGTTTTTGTGCTATAATGGCAGAGTTAAGTAGTTGCAACAGAAACAACACACAAAAACTAAAATACTACTTGACCTTTACAGACCAAGTTTGCCAACCCTGACATAGACGATCATATTTCTTTGGACAAGGGCAGTTTAATAACTTCTTCCTTCCCAGGCTGGATGCCTTATTTCTTTTTCCTGTCTTATGCACTGGCTAGAAATTCAGGTATAATGTTAAATTAAAGTAGTGAGAGCAGACATCTTTCTTTTGTTCCCCATCTTAGCAGAAAAGCATTCAGGCTTTCATGATGCCATATGATAATTGTAGTTGCCCTTTATCAGATTGAGAAAGTGCCCTTGTCTTCCTAGTTTGTTGAGAGTTTTTTCAGGACTGAATGTTTGATTTTTTTTTTTTTTTTACATGATGTTCTGCCGCTGTGGAAATGGGATAAATCCATTTGGTGATCATATATTATCCTTCCTACATATCACTGGATTCTATTTGCTAAAATCTTATTTAGGATTTTTCCATCCATGTTCATGAGAGATATTGGCCTATAATTTTCTTGCAGTTTCTTTAATTTTAGTGTTAGGGTAATGTTGACTTTATAGAATGAGTAGGAATGCATTTTTGCTTTTCAAGTTTTTGAAGAGTTTTTGTAGACTTGCTACTATTTCGTTCCTCAGTGTTTGGTACAACTCAGCAGTGAAAGCCATTGAGGCCTGGAGTTTTCTTTGTGGGAAGATTTTAAACTGCAAATTCAGTTTCTTTATTTGATTTGAAAATGGAGACAGAGAAAATTGTTTCATTTTTTACTTTAAATATTAGAGATTGATAGGAACCATACAGTTTTCTTCCAACTCATTTTAATAATACAGAAACAACAGGGACATAATGAAATCATAAAGCATAAAAATAGAAATTCAAAAAATTAATTTTGAATACAAATTCATTACATTCTCTTATTAGTTGTAAACACTTAAAAGCATCAGTGATGGGCCAGACACTTTTAAGCAGTCCTATATAATAAAAGCCTAGCATGCTAAGTGTCCAGTCGACCAGTCAGTCGTTCAACCAATCAAAGCATAATATACTAATGATATGCTAAGGCCACTCAACTGTTTGCTATGACGTGCACTGACCACCAGGGGCAGTCAACCATTTGACCAGTCACTATGATGTGCACTGACCACCAGGGAGCAGATACTCTGACTGTTAGGTTAGGTTGTTGCTGGGGTCCGGCCGATTGGGACTGAGTGAGATGGGCCAGACACGCCCTGGAGTCCTCCTGCAGTCCCTCCCTGGCTGGCCAACCTCCCGCATCCCTCCCCGGCCCCGATCATGCACCAGTGGGGTACCTCGGCTTGGCCTGCGCCCTCTCGCAATCTTGGACCCCTCGGGGGATGTCGAAGAGTTGGTGCTTAACATAGTGCTTATCTATATATATAAAAGGCTAATATGCAAAGTGTCTCCTCAGGAGTTCGATCGCTTGCTATGATGTGTGCTGACCACCAGGGATCGGCGCAGAACAAAGGAAGGTCTTAGCTGGCAGCCGGCAGCAGGGAAAGGGAGGGCCCGGATGACAGCTGGAAGGCCCCAATTGGCCCTGATCGCCAGCCAGGCCTAGGGACCCTCCCCATGTGCGAATTTTATGCACCAGGCCTCTAGTTTAAATATATTAACTTGTTTAACCTTATCACCCATCTATAAGGTAGGTGTAGTTATTACACTGTTTTACAGGCCAGGAAACTGTAGGAGGGCTAATTAGCATATTTGAAGTCACACAGCCAGTATCAGAGCTGAGACTTGAACCCAAACCTGTTTAGTGCAAGAGTCAGGGTGCTGAACCCCAATGCCATGCCACCAGGAAGGGCAGACAAGAGGCAAGAATTTTCAGTTCTGAATTTAAAAAATATACATCTACACACGCTGTTAGCAAAAGGTATATGCTAAAATCAAATGCCTTAGAAAGATAAATAAATATATGAAGAAAGAGACAAACACAATAAAAGAGTGGCAAAGTAATCAAAGTAATATACACAGCACACCACAATAAAAGACATGACATTGACACAATAAGGAGAAATAATTAGAAACATCACAGTAAGTCATCTGCTGCCTTCTTTAAGAATTTGCATTACTAACCGTCTACCTATAACAATGGGCCATGTGCCTAGTCAGCACTGAATTTGTTTATAAAAAGTCACTGTTTTCTCCTTCCAGGAAACTCCTTTTCTCTGTGCCATTTACTTCCTTTTACTTCCCAAACCGTAGTTAACGACAGGCTACCCACAAGAAGCCTGAGACGTTTGCCAGCAAGCTGAGGACAAACACCAGAAGTCTGTTGACATGCCGAGGGCTGGAGGTGAAAATTTCCTCATGAAAGCCCCCTCCACCCCTTCTCCTACGACATCCACAACACCCGTCTGTTCCAGAAAGCACAGAGCCTGTATCTGAGGTCCTTCAAAATGATGGGGACTGCCAGCTCCATGGCTTCTCAAATCCAGCTTCACCCCTATTCCCCTATTCCCTAAGGCCCTGCACAACCCACCTGGGTAGAATAGCCTGGTGGCTAGGGAGGGGGAGCTATGTTGTACACAAGCTGGATATGCTTCAGCGATGCAGGAGCTGCTGTTCTAGTCCCCCGAGAAGAACACTGCTAGGTAGAGCAGCTGTGGAAGTCTCCTACTTCATGATGTGCACAAGCAGGCTAACACTCCCACCAGCAAGCCTGGGGGAGCCGTGGCCATGCTTCCCCTGGCGAAAGGGCTTCCTGCTGCCACAGACCTTGGCCGCAGGTGTACATCTCCCCACCCTCCCTTCCCTTCTGCATCACTGCATCACTAATATTTTTAATAAAATAGGAAATCCACTGGAGGGTCAGAAAAACTTTCTATGAATGTCTTTGATGCCACGTTGCTCTGAATACTCAGAAACAGAGCCCTCAAGAAAGCCTGGGAAGGGTCATTGACTCTGCTTAAGGTTCTTAACCTCTTTTACACTCCAGTTCACTTGAAGGACAAGACACACTCCCAACAGTAACTATGGCTTACCATGTCAATGGCTCTCACCCCGGAGAGAGGTGGGGGCCCCAAGGAGGCAGGCATATTGAAATTGGGAGGGGGCAGTAAGTGCACTTGAAAGTTACCCAGGTGATAAGCAATAACCCAGGTGTGGAGGGTATATCATCAATATAGCATGCTGATGAACAGAATGGTTTAAAACAGTGGTTCTCAAAGTTAGCTGCACATCAGAATCACGCAGGTTTGTTAAAACACAAGAATCTGCATTTCTTAATTGATGCTGATGCTGCAGGTTTGAGTGCCACTCTTGAGAATCACTGAATTAGAAGATGGCCTTCCTGCCCTCGCCTGTGTTTCTCAGTGGTTAGACCTGCACACTGAAGGGTCCTGGGTTCAATTCCCAGTCAAGGGCACATACCTGGGTTGCAGGTTCGATCCCAGCCTCAGTCAGGGCACATGTGGGAGGTAACAAATTGATGTGCGCTTCACATTAATGTTTCTCTCTCTTTCTCTCCCCTCCCTCCCTCCTGCTTTCTCTAAAAATCAATGGGGAAAAAAGAAAATGGACTCTGTAGCCCACTGTCTACACCTAAATACCAGCTCTGCCACTTAGTAGCTGTGTAGGCAAGTTTATTTACTCTCTGTGCCTCAATGGTTTCATTTATAAAATGAATAGCATCATCCATCTTATAGAGTTATGATGAGAATAAGTGGCTATAAAGCATTTAGAATAGTCATTGTACATTATAGATGCTATGTGAAAGCTTGTTGTTTTATTATTATCTTTTTTGAAGTTCAGAGAAATGAAGAAAGATATGAAGAAAATTCAAATCAAGGCCCGATAATAATCTGCAATGAAGCAATAACATTTAAAATTCAGGGAGAGGGGTGCCCATTTTGGATTGCTACTCTTTTATCACTCTCTTAATCATTATGATTAATGAGACTTGAAATTATAATTAGTTACTATAATTTTGAGAAATATACCGTGTGGACAATTTTTATGACTGAGGCGGACTTCTAATGAATAAATCTATCTTACTAACTAGGCTTGGAAGCACCACTAATAAAAGCATTACTGCCACCTGGTGGCAGCATACCAAAATTGTTGGCAATAGCACCAAGGAAAATTAATCAGCATCTTTAAGACTGAACTTGCAAACGTAAAGCTCATCAGTTGGAATGTCACAAATGAGGAAAAGGTAACACTGGTTTAGAGAGAAGGGTGAAAGGGGACCTGTGTTTCTCAGTCCTGTTGTTGGTGCTGATGATGAGACCAAGGTACAACCTACTTTTCTAGGTCAGCTCACAGTTCCAGTCTTTCCCACCCCGTGGGGGGGGGGGGGGGGATGGCTTAATACAAACCAGAGGTTGGGGAGGGAGGGACTTGGAGCTGATGAAGAACACGCACCAGGATGAAGGAGGCCGACAGCCTGGCAGAGAGGCTGTTTTCGGGAGAGAGGGTGGTCATGGCTCCTGCTGGTTGTCTTCAAAGCACCCTCTATGCTCTACCCAGAGCTTACTTAGAGCTTAAAATGATGCTTAATTAGTAGGGAAAGTGGTCTTCATTTTGGGGGATGAGTTGCATTCCCAGGGGGAACTGGGCCTCTCCTGACCTCCCACACTTGAACAGAGCCTGCCAGCTGTGTGTCACAAGGCCCTTAGAACCCTCATCATAATGACCTTGGAACATGGGAGTTCTCAGCTTCAAAGGTAAGACACATCCAGGAGCCATGGGGACTAAACCTACCAGTCATCTAGGAAAACCGCAGTACCTACAGGAGGTTGGGATTAAGACATGCAGACCATGTCCTGGGATGTGCTGGGGTGGTCAAGGAGGGCTTCCTGGCAGAGGTGGGCCAGGAAGCCTTTCTCTCTATCTCTGGCTCTCCCATGTCTAGAGTCCCTTCATTTGTTATCCCACAAGACCAGGACTCAAACCTGGAGAACACCTGGAATTGGAGCTTCAGATTTCTTCAGTGCAGCTTCCAGACATTCAGAATCAGGGCATCTGGGCTGGGGCCTGGGAACTATACTTTGAAAAGCTTCTGGGTAACTACAATTCAGTGTTTAAATGGTAGCTCCAGAGGGTAGAGACCAGTTTCATTTACCTTTATATCCAGAGCACTTAAGAAAGTGCCTGAGTGATTGAATAAATGACTTAAGTGCATGGAAAAATAAACGAAGCTCTCAGATCTCACTTTCTCTGTGTGTATTAAAGAGATTTCTATACGGAGCCCTGAGTTCCTTCTGACCAGGGTCAATGTCTGATTCTTTTGTACTTTTCCAGCCACCTGGCACTGGGCTGGTGCTCAATATTTGTTGAATGACCCTGGGGAGTTGGCTCCTCTTGGCTTCAACATCACCAGTCCTCCACCTTAAGCATCACTTGCATTTCTACTCAGGTCCTGGCCGTGCAAGTCATCTGGCTCTAAAGTCTCCTTAACTGGTGGGCGATGACAATAATTAGACCAACCAAATTTGAATCAGGAGCTTCGAGTTGGAATTTGGACTCTGACCTCAAATCTCCCTCCTTAGCTATGGGTCCCTGGCCATGACAGCAAAAGGTGTCAGCCTCTGCCTTTCACATTCCTATTGACATCATGAATCAGCATCCATATGGAAGTCTCCAGTGGACACAATTGTCTCTTTACTGTCCTATCCTGAAAGTTTGTGGCACTGCATGAGGCCTTTTAAATAAAAATGCTGTATCTCTGCCTCCCTCCGCTACCTTGTCCCAACCCAGGAAAGCATTACAGCCTCTTCCCCTTCATCTGCTGCCCCCAGGTCTTCACGGAGCAGGAGGTGAAGTGGCTTTGAGTAGGGAGGAGGTAGAGAAAGGACAGGACCACCTCCCACACAGGGTGCCTTCATTCTAAGGTCTCAAGAAGCGTCCAAAGCCAATGTCCAGAGCAGGAGGCGAGGAATGGGCATTACTTGCCATTTGGGATGATCTATGCCTCTGTTCTTCCACATGAACTATGTTGACAACTGAGAATTGACTGCAACTAATCCTAAGAAGCTGAGGATCAGACAGGGAGCTGGAAAATCTGAGTGCCAAATCCGATGTGGCTTCTAAACTGAACATGATGGACATAGTTCATCTACTGAATTTCCGTTCACCTCCGGCTCCTTCTCTGCAAACTTTAGATAATAACTCTGCTCCAAGTTGGTCAGTGCAGTTTGGTCACTTTACAAAAGCTTCAGAGCAACCACGTGGAGGTTTAATATTCAAACAGGGCTGCAGACACTGCGTGAAGCAAGAGGGTTTCTGATCCCCTTTCTCCCTGTTCTGGTTCTTACAAGGGGTTTACACACATCAATTTCATTTCCTCCAGGGCTGAGTGGTCCTTAACAGGTCCTTTTATTTGCAAAATTGTCCTAATTCTTTAGATTCCCCTATATTACTTTTCTTTTATGCATTGCCCCCTCTCTGATGGGAATTCAGTTTTTTTGCTTTACATTTCTGTACATGGGGATTTTTTGGGTGCAAGAATCCCAGGTTTTAAAACATTGCTTTTGCTATTACCGTGTGGATCAAGGCAAGAGACAGCTAGAATTTGCATTAAGGAAATCCTGGGAGGGAGAAGCCTCCCGGCGTTGCCTGCTCTGAGGAGTGTGACTGTGCATTGGGGTGTGGTGGTGAGGCCGCAGGGCTGACTTGGAAGGTGCCTGGGGGAGCCCCTCTCATCCTCAGGAGTTCAGTGTTCATGTTCTGAGAAAAACCCAGATTAAAATTCTGCTTCTGTCTCCCACCAACCATGTGACTTGGTCTCACCTTTTGGGAGGCACAGTCTTTTCTCCCCTGCTGGGCTGCAGAAGAGTGGGTCTTGGACCTATTTCTCACTGATAGGAGCCTTCACAGCCTGTGCTGGGCTTAGTGCCTTGCGTGGAATGTCTTTCTCTGCTCCAGATTCAATGTGTGCTCCTTTATTCTGCTTAAGTGTGTGTGTCATATGACACCTGGCAAGCCCACTGCCCTGTCTGCTCCTGGCGGGGAGGGAATGGGGTCCTTCATTTTCAGCCTGAGTGGGGCCGGAGGGTGAGCAGACCATCACCCTGTGTCAGCTGTGGGACCAGACCGCCTGCATGGGGACCAAAGCCCAGGATTGAAGCTGATCCTGTTCTGTCCCTTCTCCATGTAGTAAAACATTGTTCCCACCAGTGCCTGATGAGTCATGTCTTCTTGGCAACTACAACACCTGTGAGCCATGCAGTGGGTTGACAATCTGGGATGCAGCCCCTGGTGCAGGCATTGCTGTGCTATTTGTGCCCCACCATGCAGTGCGGCTCCGCCCTAGAAGGGTGGCAACAGGTGTCATTTGCTTGATACCATCTCTTAACTTTCTGAGTCTCAGTGTCCTCATATGTTGATAATGCCTCATGGAACTGAAGAGTGAGTGAGGCAGTGCGTGCGTGTGTGTGTGTGTGTGTGTGTGTGTGTGTGTGTGTGTGTGTGTGAAGAGCCCGGCGGAGGCCTGGAGAACAGGGGACACTCAATGCATGGGAGAAACTATGAACCTCAGCATCACCATTAGTGTTACTAATGCCCAAGACATATCCACAAAATCTCTATGAACTACCCAGGAACCGAGGTTCTGCCTGCCTCCGCGGGGCTTGCAGTAACATCAGTGCGAGGTTCAAAGCTCATCTGCGGTTTCTCTGCATTTCTCCAGGAACTTAGGCCAGGATCACCACAAAAGCAGGATGAGGCCGTTGTTAGAAACTGAGTTCACTCCTGTTCCCTTCATGTCGGCACACATGACACGTTATCAGTTATCAGTGAGCCCCCTTCAAAGGACACCTACCCACAACAGTCTAAGTCTGGGGCACTTACTTCTAGGTGTAAATCCCGTGCTTTCCGATTTCATTTCATAGAGAAGTGCCAACGGCCATCTGTGCCAAAGCCATGCTTTCCTCTTTGGCTCTCACTGTGGGAGCCAGGACCAGTTTAGATTTGGCAGCAGGTTTTCCTCCCTCACCCCCCTGAGCTCGGCATCTCTGACGATGTGGGAGACAGCCTCACATCATGTGTCACCAGCGGGAGAGGAGCGGAGACGCGGGCTGGAGACAGCTTTCTTCTGAGCATGAGGTAGTTGGAATTCCCCAGAGCAACAGCCAGCCCAGCCACCCTGAGTCCCCTGAGCTAGTTGGAGTGCCACTGGGTTTTAGTTGCTGCGTTTTGGACCATCTCCATCATCTTAGGACGCTCTCACTTGCTCCGCACTTCCCCTCTGTCACCTCCCACCCAGCTGTCATGGACACCAGAAATAACTCAGAGAAGCAACTCTGAGAAGAAGCCACCACAGTCAGCAAAAGGGAGGCGCTCAGCTGAGGCTGCACCTCCACAAGCTCCCTCCTGCTCCGAAAGGACTCCCTCCTTCAGCCCAGGCTCCTGGGGAACCACCATGTGTGTGGCTCTGACTCTCACCGAGCCCAGCCTGAGTCTTTACTGCTGTCATGTCTACTGCTTATTTAGCCGCCAGAAGCCCCCTCTTGTTCCAACCACAGCTACCTTCTGTAGGGCATTTGCTATAGACCTCAGGTGAGGTGCTTTCCATATGCCAGTGCCAACCCTGACCACTCTGGAAGGGAGCAGAAGGTCACAGAGTGTGCATTACTTACTCGGGATCACTTAGCCAGTAAGTAGGGGAGCCAGGAACCGCCTAGCTCCACCGAGCTTTGCCACTAGCCAGGCTGCCTCTGTATCACATGGAGCTGCCTCTGGAGTCCTGTTGGCAGAATGGGCACTTCCAACCCTTGCTGCCTCAGGGGACTGTGATCTGCCCAGCAGGGAGGAGGGAGTTTGCTACAACTCCTTCTCCAGGTAGTCAAGGAGTTTTCAGTCCCAACCAGAACAAGTGGTGATGGTCGGAAGAGGGAGAGGGGAAGTGTAACAACCTAGCTGATAACGAGGACGGAAAGAGTGAAATGGAGAGGGAAACGGACAAGAAAGTCCAGCGAACTCCAGGGACTACTAATGGAGAGAAATACTGTGGCTAATTACATCTCTGAAGGCTATCTGTTCCAAAATGAATTTTTAATGAAAAATTAATGTATTTTCCCTGCTACTTACATTGGAGAAGGAAAGACTGAAGAGTCTCCCAGCACAGCGAGGGCAGCCGTGGTGTCCAGGGCCACCTCTGACCATGTCACCTGAGTCGCTTTCCTGCAGCCTCATCTCTAGGGAGCTACGAAGCAGGCCTCTCAGGGAAGCCACAGAGCAAGCCATGGGACCTTGCACACCTGGGCTCCGGAACATCAGTGCCTCCTGGGGAAGGACACAGTCATTTTTCTGTGCCCACCCCCCTTTGGTCCCCACAAGGAGTCTTGGATCTTAAATCCAGGGGGGTAAAGCTTTTTGTCTGAAATGAATGCTTGTCTCCAACAAGCCAAACTGACCTGTTTGAAGTGTGGGTTTTGGGGGGTAATGAGACCCATTCTCCCCTCTTTCCAGGATGATCTGTATAAGATCCAAGTCTTACAAGTTATTTGTTGTGTGATCCAGACTCCATTTTCTTATCTGTAAAATGGGGTAATGATACTACTTCATAGTATTGTTGTGAGGTTTAAATAATGTCTAAAGTGCTTAGCATAGTGTTTGGCACAGTTGTCTGTGTTGTCATTTGCTCCAGAACACATTCAGGTTAAGCTTGAACCCACAAGAGACTCTCTCTTGGGATCCTCCAGCCTCAGGCAGCCCCTCTCACCTGCTGTGGCCTCCTGGGCCAGGCAGTTAGGACAACTGGGACAGAGTGATCGCTGAGGCTGCTGCTGACCTTTGACCTCAGATGGCTGTTTGGTCAAGGGCCCCCATTCCACCCTCCAATGCAGATGAGGCAGCAAGGCCAGGCCAGCAGGAGGCTCCTTCAGATGAACAAGTGGCCAAGATACTCAAGAGTTCCCAGCACCCATCCCACATGGCCTCAGGCACAGGTATCTCTGTACAGTGCTCATATGCCATCACTCATTCTCCTACATCAAAGTTCCATATTGATACATAACATCCCTCAAATTTAGGAGTACACAAGCAGGACCACATGCTTCAGTATTCATTTTTAAAAAAATATATTTTATTGATTTTTTACAGAGAGGAAAGGAGAGGGATAGAGAGTTAGAAACATCGATGAGAAAGAAACATCGATCAGCTGCCTCCTGCACACCCCCTACTGGGGATGTGCCCGCAACTAAGGTACATGCCTTTGACCGGAATCAAATGTGGGACCTTTCAGTCCACACGCTGACGCTCTATCCACTGAGTCAAACTGGCCATGGCTTCAGTATTCATTTTTAAACAGATTCAGACCCACAGAAACACCAGCACCCCACCAATGTGCATATAAACACCTATCTATCTATCTATCTATCTATCTATCTATCTATCTATCTATATAAAGAGGTAATATGCAAATTAGGCTGGGACACCATAATGGTCACGGCCAGATCAGGAGAAGGGACCAGGCGTGGGCCCAGAGCCTGAGAGAACAACAGACAGGGCGGCCTGAGCCGACCCTGGAACCGGAGAGAACAACACACTGGGGGGCCGGAGTGGAGACACAAACCCGCAGGGGGGCTGGCCCCCAGCAACGCTGCGGCCACGGAGCTGGGCTGCTGGGGCCAGGCCAAGTCAAGCTGCCTGGCAGCCCTGGGGCGAAGAGGCCAAGCCAAGCCACCGGGCGGGGCAAAGAGGCCGAGCCACCCACAGTCCGGGCGAAGAAGCTGCTCCGCTGACCAGCCTGTTGCTAAGGACCTGTTTGGGCGTGTGACACGGAGTCCAGGGCCTCTAGCCTGCAGCCACGGGAAGTCTCCCTCTCCCCAGAGTTAGGAGCACCAGCCCAGGTCCACCCATTGTCTGGGTCCTGACTGTGGGGTTGAGTTCCTGCAGGCTGGGGTTTGATCCCCACGGATTAGCAGTAGGGGACCAGTGCCTTTGTTATTGCTGTGTGTCTGGGTTTTAATTGGACAAGTGCCTGGCAGTCCCGCGAAGAAGCCACCTGGTGGTCCCCGGCACCAGCTTAGCAAAATCTTGCAGGAGGAGAATTCTGTCTGCGTTTCCCCAAATTCCCTCAGCCTCTACTCACCCCTCTGTAAAGGCGCAGAACAAGTGAGTCCCTTAAATAAAACTCAGAGGCCTCCAGCAATGGTGGGCCTCTCTCATCACAGTCAGTTGGACTGGATGGCATTTGATTATTTACCGAGGCACCATGATCGAGAAACACAAGCTCAAGTCATGATCTCTGCCCTTAAATAATTCACAATCTTATTAGAGCGAGTGGATGATAAAAGCGGAGAGAGGAACAGAGGCAATTGCTAGGGTGATTTTCCAACAATTAGTACAAAGAGTATGTGCTGTGAATTAAATTAAAAAAATATGTGTGGAAGTAGCTGCTTCATGAGTATGGCATCCCTTCCTATTTTAAAGGAAGCTGGGTTCTATGTGAACTGTGTACTATGCTATGATATTGAGGCACAGAACACGGGAGGCCCTAAGTGTACTATGCTTTGATATTTGAGTCATTCTTCATTGTTCAATGTGATTTTTTTGTACGCCTCAGTTTTGTAATAGTTAAATTACTAGAATAATACATCTTGCTATAAAATATTACTAGAAGATAAAATGATCAGGTGACATTTATTGTTGTATGCTAAAGTGATAGGTATTATAGAAATATTCAGATAGGGCAGTGGTCGGCAAACTGTGGCTCGGCAAACTGCAGCTCATGAGCCACATGCGGCTCTTTGGCCCCTTGAGTGTGGCTCTTCCACAAAATACTGACTTCTGCGCATGGGCCATGAAGTTTCACTCGCACTGTACGTGCACGCCTGCACGTGGTATTTTGTGGAAGAGCCACACTCAAGGGGCCAAAGAGCCGCAGGTGGCTTGCGAGCCACGGTTTGCTGACCATGGAGATAGGGAGAACTACAGGCTTGATTACAAGTGAGGCTTGCTATCACAACCCAAATTTATTGCTCAAAAAAAGCAGGGAGCCAACTAGAAACTGAACCAAATATAAGCCCTTGAAGGGCAAATGTAAATTGGATAAGCTTTGCTATTACAAGAGCAACAAGAAAAAATTCAGACACAAGAATAAGAAGTACATTGCACCCACTCTAAGTTGCTGCTAAAGGAAAAGAATGGTATACTATGAAAATACTTAATACAGATTGTAAAGAGATTTGTTCAAAGAGGATTTCCTACAGTAGGTGGTATTTCAGTTAATTTTTTTTAAATATGAAGAGGTTAGCTAGATAAGAAAAATGTGTAGGGGTCCCAAATTGCAGAGGGTGTAGAAGTGAGGTGTTCTGAATTGAGGGACCCCCCCATTCCCCCATGCATGAATTTCATGCACCGGGCCTCTAGTATAATATATAATACACTAGAGGCCCAGTGCACAAAAATTTGTGCACTCGGGGGGGGGGGTGTCCCTCAGCCCGGTCTGTGCCCTCTCACAGTCTGGGACCCCTCGGGGGATGTCCACCTGCTTGCTTAGGCCCACTCCCCGGGGGATCGGGCCTAAGCTGGCAGTCAGACATCCTTCTGGCAGCCTGGGAGCCCTCAGGGGATATCCACTTGCCAGCGGGGAGCAGGCCTAAGCTGCAGTTGGACATCCTTAGCACTGCTGAGCTGGCAACGGTCAGCCTGGGTTGTGGCTGAGCAGAGCTCCCCCTGTGGGAGTGCACTGACCACCAGGGGGCAGCTCCTGCATTGAGCGTCTGCCCCCTGGTGGTCATGTGTGTCATAGTGACCAGTCATTCCCAGTCATTCTGCTGTTAGGGTCAATTTGCATATTACCCTTTTATTATATAGGTTAGAGGCCTGGTGCATGGGTGGGGGCTGGCTGGTTTGCCCTGAAGGGTGTCCCAGATCAGGGTGGGGGTCCCTCTGGGGTGCCTGGCCAGCCTGGGTGATGGGCTGACAGCTGTTTTCAGGCTGGCCACAGTCCCTTCAGGGTGAGAGGGTCCCACTGGGGTACCTGGCCAGACTGGGTGAGGGGCTGATGGCTGTTTGCGGGCTGGTTAAGCCCCCTAGTGGGGACCCTCACCCCATGGGGGGGTGGCCAGCCTAGGTGAGGGGGTGGGGGCCGTTTTCAGGCTGCCCACAGCCCCTTCAGGGTGGGGGAGTCCCGCTGGGGTGCCTGGCCCAGCCTGGGTGAGGGACTGATGGCTGTTTTTAGGCTGGCCATGCCCCTCTGTGACCCAAGCTCCCAGCTTCTCCTTCTTTTTCTGGGATTTATTCATCTTCTATAATTGAAACTTTGTAGCCTTGAGCGGAGCCACGGGCCGGCCAGGGCAGGTGGGAAGCTTGGCTTCCTCCATCGCCGGGGGCAACCCAAGCCTCCTGCTCGCTCCAGCTCCGTGGCCACCCCCATCTTAGTTGAGTTAATTGGCATACTTGCTCCTGATTGGCTTGTGGGCGTAGCTTGTGAGCGTGGTTTGTGGGCATGGCTTGAGCATAGCAGAGGGATGGTTAATTTGCATGTTTCTCTTTTATTATATAGGATATTAGAGCATATGCACATGTATGTGCTTCCCCAAACACAGCACAGATCAATTCAGAACACCACTTCTATGCAAACTTGCACTCTGCACTATGAAATACATGTGTGTATACTTGTGCATACACAAATACCCCCACCCACAGGTGTAAACGCCTGGGCAGGGTCCAGAGATGGCCACCCTGGGCCCTATAGGCATGGCAATAGTTCAGAGATCGTTCCCTTCAGAGACAGCCCCCACAGAGGAGGCCAAGAAGGGGGAGGAGACTGGCCTTGGGGGCTTCCCAAGGGCAAAGTTCATGAGGACTGGGCAGAGCAGGAGGACTCCAGGTGCATGGAGTGACAGGAGGGCACACAGTGAGTCAGATCTTGGGGAAGAGGTAAAGGAGGAGGCTGAAGATCAATACTGATACTCTAGAGTTTTGGGGGCAGAGAGAAGGTTCCAAATTCAGCCTGACACATGCAAGCACCTGGTAGAAGCAAGGAGACTAGAAATATTTCTTCCCACTTCATTCCCTGTTGTTTCTCTTTTCTGGAACTATTCTATCCTCCAGACCCTGGGAGACACAGGGAGTGTTGGTTGTGGCCCATGACTGTTCTGGAGACTAAATACAAGAATCTTATCACTGGGATCCTCCAAAGGAAGCAGCTGGCCGATGCCTGAAAGCAGTGTTAGCTCAGGGGTCTGCCGGGAGGAGTGAGACTCCTGTGTCCTCTGCCCTCACCTTTGGGACCTGCTTGGGGAACAGGGCATGAGGGGAGGAACTTCTGTGTCTGCAACTCTTTCACTTGGCCAGCGGGGTAGGGGCAGAAGGAGCTTCCTAACCCTACCCTGCACTCCCCACCCTGGTATGGTCATAGGCACACAACACCTCAGAAGGAGGTCCGGGACACCCCTTCCCCCACCCCTACTCCAGCCCCTAATCCTCCTCAGCATGCTTTATGCCCCATCCTCCTCTTCCCTCAGCCTTCTGGGGATAGAGCAACCCTGCAAGCGTCTGCTTTTTGCCATCCTTGAGCAAGCTGGGGACAGTGCTGCCACAGGATTCTTCTTGTCCCTCATGGGTATTTCTCACAGACTCAGGAAGCTGCTCCACTGGCAAAGCAGCTCTTTCCACTAATGGGCTTGTGCAGAAAGACATGTGGCCAAGAACTCAGTCATTTAGGGTCTGGGCAATTCTTCTGTGACAGACATGAGGAACACTATTCTACAACCTGAACCTACACTGACCCCTGACCCTGGCCACAGGCTGGTCTTAAGCGCAGAGTTTTAAATTGAGCCCTGAAAAAGCACTTACAGCAACTCTACTTCATAGATAAATTAATCTCCTGAGAGGGGCAGTAACTTGCTAATGGTCACACGGCAAATCAAAGGAAGACCTGTAACTAGAATCCAGTCACCTGCCTCCTGGCCCAATATCTTTAAATCTCAGCAAAATGTGATGTTTCAAAGCCAGGCTTTGAAGAAAAGAGAAATGCCCAGGTGAGGGAACCCTTACAAAAGTGAGTCATGGAAGCCCATGTTTTCCGTGGCATAGGCGTTCTTTTCCCTTCTCCTCCCTTCTAGGGTCTGGCCAGAAAGTGGGGGGCTCTGCTCATTGCCCTTATCCTGGGTGTAGACAGGAAGCCAGGGGAGGCAGCTAGGTCTTCTAGGAGAGCAGCAGCAGCACATGACATCACAGCACAGAGAGGCTGAGATAAGGAGGATTGATCTCTGCTGATTCAAAGAGAACAGAGCCGTCTTGTCATGGCTGTTGATCAAGGATGTTTTATGTGCCCTACCTTGCCCCTCCTCCCAGCCCACGGAGGTAGAAGTCCCACTTCTTGTCATGCCGAGGCCTTCCTCCAAGTCTCACTGTGTACTAGAGACCCCGTTCCCCTTCGCCAGCAGCCACGGTTCCACAGCAGCTACCAGGAGCCAGAGCTTCCCACTCTCCACCAGGCTTTTCTCCAGGCAGCTCAGCCCAACGTCATAGGCTGATCTGCTGGAACTAATAACTAATATATCCATCCCCATTGTTCAGATGAGAAACAGGCATGGAGAGGTTACATAACTTGTCCAGACCCACAAGCTAGTTAACCCTTGGGAAATCCCCCATTCTTATGGACTTAAAGGGCTTTGTCCTCAGAAAGTCCCCTGCGTGATAGGGGATGCACCTCCCTCTGGAGCTGCCAGTTCACCGAGTATGTGTAGAGCTCCCCTCCCCACCAAAGACTGTGAAAATAAACACTGAAAATGGAAGGGTGGGCCCTGCTTCTAAAATGTCTCAATTCAGACATCTGGAAAAGTCCAAATTCTTTAATTTCACCACAGAGGTGGAACAGAATGCAGATTTTTCCTACTCCTCCCCCCTGCAAGCCACACCCAACTCAAACTATCTTCAAATATGTGCCTTATGTGTGAAAATCCTTAAAGGCTATTAAATACAGTACAGATTCCAAATTCCTCAGCCTAGCATTCAAGGCCCTGAAAAACTGTGCGAGGTCACATGACCTGTGGTTAAGAGTGTGGGCTCGTGGACCAAACTTCCTGGGCTGCCATGGCAGCTCCTAGGTCTCTCAGCCATGGTTTATTGAGGCGTGAGTTGCTTAATTTCTAGTAATTGGCAAATTTTCTAGATATGTTTTTTGTTATTCGTTTCTAGTTTAATTCTACTATGGTCAGAGAATATACTTTACATAATTTCAATTATTTTACAATTGTTGAGGTTTTGTTATTACCCAGAATATGGTCTATATTGAATGATCCATGAGCAACTTGAAAAGAATGTGCATTCTGCTCTTGGTGGTGGGATGTTTTATTAATGTCAGTTAGAGTAATTGATTGATAGTATTGTTCAAGTCTTCCATATCCTTCCTGATTTTTTCTCTACTTTTCTATCAGTTAATGAGATATGAGTGTCAAAGTGTATAGTATAACTGGATTTGTCTATTCACCTTTTAGTTCTATAAGTTCTTTTGCTTCATGTATTTTGAAGTTTTATTCTGTAGTGCATACACATTTAGGATTGTGATGTTTTTTAAGTGAATTGGTTTCTTTATCATTATGGAATATTCCTCTCTATTCCTAATAAATTTTTGTCTGCAGGAGTCTACTTTGCTTAATATTAATATAGCCTTTCCAGCTTTTAAAAATGTTTTATGGTCTATTCCTTGCATCCTCTTAACCTATCTATATCATCATATTTAAAGTTAGTTTCTTATAGACAGCACTAGAGGCCCGGTGCACAAAATTTGTGCATTGGGGAGGGGGGGGGCTCCCTCAGCCCAGCCTGCACCCTCTCCAATCTGGGACCCCTCAGGGGATGTCTGACTGCCAGATGTCCTGGGGATCAGGCCTAAACCGGCAGTTGGACATCCCTCTCACAATCTGGGACTGCTGGCTCTTAACTGCTTACCTGCCTGCCTGCCTGATCACCCCTAACTGCCTCCACCTCCTGCCAGCCTGACCACCCCTAACTGTCTCTGTCTGCCAGCCAGATTGCCCCTAATTGCCACCCTGGCTGGCCTGGTCACCCCAAACATCCCCCCACTCGCCGGCCTGGTTGTCCCTAACTGCCCCCCTCCGCCAGCCTGGTCCTCCCAACTGCCCCCCTGCTGGCCTGGTCACCCCTTACTGCCACCCCTGCTGGTCTGGTTGCCCCCAACTGCCCCCGTCCCCGCCGGCCTGGTTGCCCCACGCAGCCGGCTGTTTAGTCATTTAGTCATCCCTCACTAACCCCCTTGCCAGCCTTGTCGCCCCATACAGTCTGTTGTCCAATCATTACTGTTACTGTGACGGCATCCCAGACAATTTGCATATTCCTCTATTATTAGTATAGATGTACTTGTGTTTGTGTCTTATCTTTTTTGAGGGGAGGGTGTTCTTATGTTTTTAAATGTGATCTAATAGTCTGTCTTCTAGTTGGTATGTTTAAATCATTTACATTTAATATATTTATCATTATGGTTGGATTTAGGTCTACATTTTATTGTTTGGTTTTAGTTTGGCCCTTCTGTTTTTCTTTTTTCTTTTTTTTTAAAATATATTTTATTGATTTTTTTACAGAGAGGAAGGGAGAGGGATAGAGAGTTAGAAACATCGATGAGAGAGAAACATCGATCAGCTGCCTCCTGCACATCTCCTACTGGGGATGTGCCCGCAACCCAGGTACATGCCCTTGACCGGAATCAAACCTGGGACCCTTCAGTCCACAGGCCGACGCTCTATCCACTAAGCCAACCCGGTTTCGGAGGCCCTTCTGTTTTTCAATCCTCTGTTTCCTCTTTTCTGTCTTCTTTTGGATCATTTGAATATTGTTTTAGTATTCCATTTTTATTTCTCTGTTGGCTTGTTTACTACATTTTTGTATAGTTTTTAAGTGGTTTTCCTAGAGATTATGACATGTATACCTATCGCTTTATGGTCCAGTTAGAGTTAATATTTTACCACTTCAACTGAAAGTGAAACCTTGGTTTTCAAACTTAATTCATTCCAGAAGGCTGTTTGAGAAGTGATTTGTTTGAAAACTGAATCATTTTTCCCCATTAAAAATAATGTAAATTGAATCAATCTGTTCCAGACCCCCAAAGACTCCCTGGGTTTTCTTGAGTGTGTGTTTTTTAAAAAAAATATTTTTATTGTTTTCAGAGAGGAAGGGAAAGGGAGAGAAACATCAATGATGAGAGGAAATCATTGATCGGCTTCCTCCTGCATGTCCCCTACTGAGGACCAAGCCTGCAACCCAGGCATGTACCCTGACTGGGAATTGAACCATGACCTCCTAGTTCATAGGCCGATGCTCAACCACTGAGCCACACTGGCTGGGATGATTTTCTGTTTTAACCTTTCTTATATACAGTACATGTCTAATGTACTGTTTAATCTATAAATAAATACTTCTTTTCTTAAATTTATTGGACCATCCCCTACTAGCCATAAAGGAGTCACTTTTAGCACTTGTTCCAGGGGTGTCTTTGAGGTCAGCATGCGGCATCTTCAATTTTTCACATATCACCACCTCCAAAATGCTGTCATCAGCTAACTGCTTTTCATTTACTTGTATCAACAATATTTTTTTTCTGCCTCTTCAATTGCCTGTGATTGTTGTTTTGTAAGCACTTTCACACCCTTAGCAACATTAGCACTCTTGATGGCCTCTTTATGTTTTAAATTGTACTAATCCATGCCTCATGCCTTCTATTACTGAAGCCATACAATTTCTTTCCAAATAATTGGAACTTTTAACTCTTAGAAACCTGAATTTTCAATAACTAAAAAAGCAACTGGCTTTTATGAACATTTTAAACATACTCTCGTTGATTTCATCAGCAACAAAAGCATTCTCTTTTGTCATGCTAGGTATCAGTATGAAAGGGTTGCCAGGTTCTGGACCTGCAGCCATACAGGTCCCTTTTCTCTCCTCTCTTTATGCTGTACTTGTTATAGGTGGCACATCTATATGCATTGAAAAATCCATTAAATGAAGTTATCTTTTTTCTTTCAATAGTCATATACATTTTAAAGTACTTAAGGGTTGAAAATAGTCTATTATTTATCATTTTTATTTCTCTTCTTTTAGTTCCAAGTTTTTTTCTAGTATCATTTTTCTTTCTCAAGAATTTTTTCTAGCATTTCTTACAGAGCTGGCATGATGGTAATAAATTATCTTAGTTTTCCTACATCTAAAATGTTTTTCTTTTGTTCAAAAATACATTTTTTCATGAGATAGAGAATTTTGGGTCTTTTATTTCAGAACTTTAGAGATGCTGTTCCACTGCCCTCTGGCCTCCATGGTTTCTGTTGAGAAATCTTCAGTCATTTTAATTGTTGTTCCCCTATATGTAATGTATT